>NC_069657.1:90376856-91714356 GCF_027244095.1 Hemicordylus capensis | reverse complement strand
CACGCTGTGGCAGGCAAGGGGAAGAACTTTTGAATGACAGATCAAGCTGGCCATGTGCAGTGCATTATGTCAAATCATTTGAGTCTTGTCTTCCAATCACAGTGCTTCTGAGGAGGGACACAGATCCCTATTTTATCCTTGCTCAACTGCCAGTCTTATCCTTTTATTAGCAATCTCTTTGATATGATCCCTTACGTTACCACTCAAATTACCAGTTTTACAGAACCAAGCTTTTTAAAGCAATCACTAAAAATCAATGCTTGGACAGTGTGTTTCACACTACACACACTGATTGCTCAAAACCGGGCTACAGAAGCCCAGCCCAGTTTTGAGCAATCGTGAGAGCCACTACACTCATGGGCAAGCCCGGTGGTTCTCTGGTGGCTAGCCCGCCTAAGCAAGGTTAATGGAACAAGCACTCTGTTATCCTCATTCTTTTGATTGTGTGTCAGCCGGGAATGCCTGCAGCCATGGCTGACACACTCGGGGACACCAGGAAGACACTGTGCAACTGCTGCACTGCGGCATTCCCCTTCCCCTGGAGCTCTAAATGGAGCTGCGGACGGGCACAGGAGTGCCTGACCAGAGTTGGTTGTCTGGGTGGCTGATGTGGTTAAGCCTACTCTCCCAGCAAAACCCCCAGCTGGTGCTTCACCTCACTAAATGCTCTGGCCGGTGATCACCACCATGGGAGATTTGACATCCTTCTGTCCAGTCATTCTGAAATTATAACATGGGGTGTCAAGAGGGGGGGGTTCCACTTTCATATGAAGGGAAGCAGTACTTTCCTTCTAAGAAGGCATGCTCAGTGGGCAAAGTGCAGCTTCAGTTTCAGGCCTTTATGTAAATTTCTGTCATGAAACAAAGCATGTATGGCACCTTTAAAAAGTTTTAAAACCTTTTAATTTTTTAAAACTAAAAACCAACCAACCAATCTCCACTTACAAAGCAGATATAGCACTTTAAAAAGTGTTTAAACCTTTTTATTTTCTTTAAATAAAAACCAACCAATCTCCACAAACTTAATCCAATCGTCATGTACAATCAGCATGCAGAATTTCAGAACTTTCTGCCCAGCCATACAGGAGTAATTAATGCTTAATATTTCCTGTCCATCCCTATGAGAAATCGGGCATGATGGAAATTCTGACTACAACTCTGACACAATCTAATTGTCCTCCGTCTTTAGAGGGTCTTTATTCTGATTATCTCAGATTATCCCAGAACATCTCATTGTTCTCATGAGAAACATATACACAGGGCAGGAAGCCACAGTCCAGACAGAACATGGTGAAACAGACTGGTTCCAGATTAGCAAAGGAGTATTTTATTATTTATTGATTTGATTTGATTTGATTTGTAGACTGTCCTTCCAAAATGTCTCAGTGCGGTTTACAATTAAAACACACCACTAAAAGAGTAAAGAGCTAAAACAAATTATTATTATTATTATCTTGTTTACACAGTCAGACAGGTGTTATTGACTGGTTTGTTTTATCCAAACATCGAGTCCTTCCCAAGGACCTGGAATGGCTGAATTTTATTGTCAATTGTTATAGATATCGTCGCAGAATATAGGCTGTTCCCAGTAAAGCTGCTTTTTGTAATTGGCTGATGGTGATTTCTGTGACCCCTATGGTGGTGATTATTATTAATAATAATAATAATAATAATTCAATTTCTATACCGCCCTTCCAAAAATGGCTCAGGGCGGTTTACACAGAGAAATAATAAATAAATAAGATGGATCCCTGTCCCCAAAGGGCTCACAATCTAAAAGAAACATAAGACAGACACCAGCAACAGTCACTGGAAGTACTGTGAATCACCACGTAAAAGGTGCCTCTTTGCCAAGTTAGCAGGGGTATTAAAAAACAATATAACAATTAACAATTTAAAAACATTCTAAAACAACAATTAAACCATTACAGTGATTAAAAAACCCCAAATCGGGTTTTGAATTTTAAAATAAATCAGAAATTAAAACTTCTTATTTATTCAATTTATATGCTGACCATATACTGAGAGAAGCTGGATTGGAAGAAGATGGGTGTGGCTTTAAAGTTGGAGGGAGAACCTTCAATTACCTGTGCTACACTGATGACACCACTCTAATAGCTGAGAATACGGATGATCTTCAAGCTCTAGTAATGAAAGTCAAGGAGCACAGTGAAAAAAATGTGATTACAAGTATAGCAACCAGCCTCAGAATTGATAATGGAGACATTGAAGTGCTGGATAGCTTCTGTCTTTTAGGATCGACCATCAACAGTAAAGGATCTCGCAGTCAAGAAATACGTTGCAGACTCGCACTTGGTAGGGTTGCAATGAAGGGCTTGGAAAGGATATTTAGATGCTGTGATGTGTCTATACCTACAAAAATTAGAATCATTCAGACAATGGTTTTTCCTGTGACACTCTATGGATGCGAAAGCTGGACTTTGAAGAAGCAAGATAGAAAAAGTATTGACGCTTTTGAACTTTGGTGCTGGACAAGACTTTTCAGGATACCATGGATAGCCAGGAAAACAAACAAATGGATCACAGAACAAATCAATCCAGAATTTTCACTTGAGGCACAAATGACCATAAGAACATAAGAACAGCCCTGCTGGATCAGGCTCAAGGCCCATCTAGTCCAGCATCCTGTTTCGCACACTGGCCCACCAGATGCCGGTGGAAGCCACAGGCAGGAGTTGAGGGCGTGCCCTCTCTCCTGCCATTACTCCCCTGCAACTGGTACTCAGAGGCACCCTGCCCTTGAGGCTGGAGGTGGCCCACAGCCCTCTGACTAGTAGCCATTGATAGACTCTCCTCCATGAAGTCATCCAAACCCCTCTTAAAGCCATCCAGGTTGTTGGCTGTCACCACATCCTGTGGCAGAGAGTTCCACAAGTGGATCACGCGTTGTGTGAAAAAGTACGTCCGTTTGTTGGTCCTAGACCTCCTGGCAATCAATTTCATGGAGTGACCCCTGGTTCTAGTGTTGTGTGAGAGGGAAAAGAATCTCTCTCTCTCCACTTTCTCCACGCCATGCATGATTTTATAGACCTCTATCATGTCTCCCCGCAGTCGTCTTTTTACTAAACTAAAAAGCCCCAGGTGTTGTAGTCTTGCCTCATAAGAAAGGTGCTCTAGGCCCCTGATCATCTTGGTTGCCCTCTTCTGTACCTTCTCCAGTTCAACAATGTCCTTTTTAAGATGTGGTGACCAGAATTGTACGCAGTACTCCAAGTGTGGTCGCACCATAGTTTTGTATAAGGGCCCTTGACCAGGCTCAAACTACCATACTTCGGACACATTACGCACAAACCCAGCTACCTTGAGAAGTCCATAATGATGGGAGAAGTTGAAGGAAAGAGAAGAAGATGACTACCAGCAGAAAGGTGGATTGACTCGATTACGACAGCAATGAATGCACCACTGAGAGACCTTAAAGACCAAGTTGAAGACAAATCATCCTGGAGAGTATCTATGTGGTCGCTAAAAGTCAACACTGACTTGACGGCACTTAATCAATCAAAATCTAAGGGCATTTTCATAGTTGACACATACTGAGACCTGAAAGACCAAGTTGAAGAAAGATCATCCTGGAGAGAATCTATCTACGTGGTCACTAAGCGTCGACACCGACTTAAGGGCACTTAATCAATCCATCAATTCTCAATTCTAACCATTTTTTATGTCAAATTGGATCATTTTGGATTTGATCCAGAAATTTTTATGGTGCAAAGCCTGTAACATATACCTGACATACTACACATTGAGTGAGAACTTTCTATACCTCCTGGAGCTCATTAGCTCATGTCTCAATATCATATATAGAGTCGTCTGCCAACAATGCTCTCTACATAGGATGAAGAATCAATCTATATGCAAAAGAATAAACTGATACAAAATAACAAAAATGGCAACATTCAGAAGCTTGTGGAGAACAATTAAATCTCCCAGGACACTCTGCTGCTATTACTGTTCTTCAAAGGAGGGTACAAAGGAAGACTCCAGCATGAAATGGCTGAATTTGATTTGTCAGGGGATTTGATTCTAAATAGGCTTGCATCAAGACAATGGTCTCCTGTCTCCTTACAAGTGTTAATGAATTTAGCAAGGCCAGGTAGCCTGGCTATTATATCTAATTACTGAGGTTGTAAATGGTCACCATGCTTATCTCATTCATTCATTCATTCATTCATTCAGCATATTTATATACCACCTACTACCGACATTGCTAGGCAGTTGTTTAAGCTTAATGAAGTATTTACACAGACTGTATTTCTTGCATTTCATGGCCATTTGGCCCCACAATGTATAGTTTTCTCAACTTTTGGTTTAGCACTTTACATTCCCCCCACATGTGTGTTTGTGTGTGCGCGTGCATGTCTCCCCACCCCACACACAGCCCTGCTGACTGAGGATAGTCCACAACAACTTAGGCTACAGCAAATTTATTCATGAGATGCCAAAGACTCTTATTTCATTATACATTCAAGGGTTCAACCAGCATTTGAAATGAACTGAAGAGCCTCAACAACCTGCATCAAGATATCTGAGCACTAGTTCTCTACCCCCTCCCCTCAGAATAAGAACTGGTGGGTGGAATTCCCAGTTAGCCAGAAAAATACAGCAATATGGAGAAGATGTCCTAAGATAGTCAGCAATGAGGCAAGCTTGAAGTTCACTGCAGTTCCCTTTAGGGGCAAACTGCACATTACATATTAACATGTATAACAGCCCACCCACTCCTTTTTAAAGGAATAAATTTGATGGGGGGTAGAAGACAAGTGATGAGGAAAGAAGGAAATGCTTAATTCTTTCCCTTTGTGCCATTTTCTCACTCCAGATTACCCCATACTAGGTTCTCCCCGTGATCAAAGCTTCTGGGGAAAGGGATTTGGAGCATGAGGTGGGTGGTCATTAAAAGGTTTGGCTCCTTTCCCTTTCCCACTTCTTATGTGCTCTAAATTCCTCCCTCCCAAAATGGCTTTGCTACTTTAAAAAAGACACTGGGGTACCATCATATCATTACTATGTAATATCCAGGTGGCAGCCTTGGCCTAGGGGACCTCTGCTAGCTTCAACTCATGTCCCTACTGTGTCCATTTCTGTCTCAGACTGGCCATAGTATTCCATTCATCTCAATTAGATTACTGTAATGTGGTATATGTGGAACTGCCTTTGAAGAGCTATCACGACCTGCTGCTGGTTCAAAACATCTTGAGCAGCAGTCTTGAGGTTATGGGGCTCTCAGAGCACATTATACCCGTGCCCTTCCAGCTGCAATGGTTGCCAGTTTGTTTCTGGCCACAATTCAGTGTGCTTGATTTGGGGCCACAGTGCCTGAAATTCTATTTTCCCCCATCTGAATTTTCCAGTTCCATAAGATAATGTAAGGAGGTTCTCCTGTGGAGGCCATATACTTGGGATGCTTATTTGGGAGTTACATGGCAGAGGGCTTTTTTTGGTGGCATTTCTCCTGCTCTGGTAAACTGGGCTGTCACTCTCACTTTTCAGTTTGACACTGTTGAAAGACCTTCCTATATCAGCAAGTTGGAAAAATGAAGTGTGTTTTAATGTATCTGATTGGTGGTTTTACTCTCCTTGGTCTGGAGCAGATTTGTAGTTTTTATATTTTTGATTGTTTTATCTGATTTTTATTTTATTTTATTATTGTTGAAATCCGTCTTGAATCTGTGTAGGGAGAAGTGTTTTAAATAAATAAATGCACTCATTTTTCCAAGGAGTGCAGGCAGTCGCTCTCAGCCAATCTGCCAATTGGTTTCCTTTTGCCTGGGGCTCAAAGTGGGGAAAGGGAATTAGACTCGGGAAAATGCACAATTGGCCTTGGTCCAACTTCCCCTCACCCGAAAGGACTCTTTAAATCATTAGGTGGACTGTCCCTTGAAGATTCAAGGAGGAGTTGGTCTTGGATGGCATTTTCTTCTTCTAAGGCCAAATCCTGCCCTCTTCACTTTAATGCAACACACAGCATGATTTTTCGTCATAGCTCTTCTCCACTGTATGTGGTCTTGTGTTTGTGTGTGACTACTGAATCTCAGTTTCTATTTAGAAGCTGTTTGTTAATCGTGCCAGGAAACAAATCCCCATTCGTTTTGCATATAAGCACTACTCATTTTGCCTGATACATTGTACAGTGTTTTCAGCTTCATTTGAAGCATCAGCTATTGGCCATTGCCAGAGGCAATATACATGGCTTAATGGTCCAATGGACCGATCCGGTAGAGGAAAATCTATCCTCCTGTGCAGCATCTTGTGAGATCTCTCTATCTCACCAGCAGCTGCTGCAGTACAAATCATATTGTGTGTAATGGCATGTCTGCCTTGGGGGATTTATGGGTATGCACTACAGGCAGTGGTGGTGCGGAGATGACGACAGATCAGCCAGGATGCATACACATTTTGAATTGCTGGAAATCCCCACTGGGCTGTACTGCAGGGGGAAAAATGAGGACGTCTGTTAGCTGCTGCCAGCCCACACACTGGATGATCTGTTTCACTCTCCAGCGAGGAAAGTAAAGCAACAGTCAGCAGTGATGAAAAGAGGTAAAATCAAAGCCTGAACTATCACTTTCTCCAGTGTTCCAAAGGGTGGTTCAATGCCAATGGGAAAAAAGATTGTAGCTGAACAGCTGAGAGAAAAATGCTTTTTGGGATGAGCTGGAAGATTGAGCGCTGAATTGCCTATCTGTATGTGTGATAGCAGAATAAGAACCAGTTCCGAGTTCAACAGGGAATCATTACCTCACAAGAAAGATTATGGATACTCACACTTTACTGATCACAGGTGTGCTATGCAAACTCAACTTATACAATATTAGGAGGAGAGGCTCATCACTGAGCAGGAAAAGTCATTTTGCACAGATTACACTTATAGAAAAGTTAAAGAAATTAAATATATGTAATAGAATTTTTTATTAATGTGCCTGAAAAAGGGAAGCAAAATAACAGGTTGAAATTGTAGGATATCAGCTCCAAACATTATTCATTTGGCTGCTCCTTGCTGCCGGATCTAATGGTAAAGAGGGTTGGGGGGTGGGGTAGAATTGTGCACCTGGCTCTATCAGCTGGCATGTGGGGGCACCATTTTGTCCTCCCCTCATATGACGGGGGCCAGCTTATCAGAGTGGGGAAGTGGCTGCATAAGCAGCCAACTCCTCTCGCTGACTCTCAGTTGCTCTCGGGCAAGGCACCTGCCCACCCATCCCATTTCAGTGAGGGTTATTCAGTCACCTTTGGGGGCCAAGTAGGAACTTTTGGGGACATTCCCGATTGGCTCTGGGGGTGGCCTTTTTTCACCTACTTCTCACTGATTCCCCTGACAGGGTATTCATCATTGAATTTTGGTCACTTCACAGGTTAGTGTAGGTTGGAGTAGGTTGTTTGGTATTGGTATTCAACTGGAGGACCAAGTAAGATGAGTAGGAAGCCAAGGAACAGCCCTTGCAGTTTTGCAGCCTTGGGCTGGGATCTGTCCCTACTCGGAGGCTGGCTGGGCCCAGCACCCAGTGTTCTTGTGGCCTGGGTTGGGATGGGGCAGGCTGGCCTCCCCTCAGCAGGGGGATAAAATCTCATGATTTTGACAATGTCCAGATTTGGTGCTGGGCTCAATCAACACCCAGTCCTTCACCCTGCTGTGAGCAGTCCTCCTTATGAGGCTGGCACATATGGGTGGTACCCATACTCTATTTATTTAAGAAGTGGGGTCCCCCAGGGATCTGTACTGGGACCGGTGCTTTTTAATTTATTCGTAAATGATCTAGAAGTAGGGATAAGCAGTGAGGTAGCCAAATTTGCAGATGATACCAAACTCTTTCAGGTAGTGAAATCCAAAGCAGATTGTGAGGAGCTCCAAAAGGAACCCTCCAAACTGGGTGAGTGGGCGACAAAATAGCAAATGTGGTTCAATGTTGGCAAGTATAAAGTGATACACATTGGGATGAAAACCCCCAATTTCAAATATACGCTGATGGGATCTTGTCCAGGAGACCAGGAGAGGGATCTTGGGGTCATGGTAGACAGCTAGTTGAAAGTGTTGACTCAATGTGTGGCAGCTGTGAAAAAGGCCAATTCCATGCTAGGGATCATTAGGAAGGGGAATGAAAATAAAACTGCTAATATTATAATGCCCTTATACAAAACTATGGTGCAGCCACACCTGGTGTACTGCATACAGTTCTGGTCATCATACCTAAAGAAGGACATTGTAGAACTGGATAAGGTGCAGAAGAGGGCAACCAAGATGAGCAGGGGCCTAGAGCACCTTTCTTATGAGGCAAGGCTACAACACCTTTAGTTTAGAAAAAAGATGACTGCGGGGAGACATGACCTCTTGGTCTATAAAATCATGTATGGTGTGGAGAAAGTGGAGAGAGAGAAATTCTTCTTCTCACGTAACACTAGAACCAGGAGTCATCCCATGAAATTGATTGCTGGGCAATTTAGGACCAGCAAATGGAAATATTTTTTCACACAACGCATAATCAACTTGTGGAATTCTCTGCCACAAGATGTGGTGACAGCCAACAGCCCGGATGGCTTTAAGAGGGGTTTGGATAACTTCGTGGAGGAGAGGTCTATCTATGGCTACTAGTCAGAGGGCTGTAGGCCACCTCCAGCCTCAAAGGCAGGATGCCTCTGAGTACCAGTTGCAGGGGAGTAACAGCAGGAGAGAGGGCATGCCCTCAACTCCTGCCTGTGGACTTCCAGCGGCATCTGGTGGGCCACTGTGTGAAACAGGATGATGGACTATATGTTCCTTGGGCCTGATCCAGCAGGGCTATTCTTATGTTCTTATTTGTTGCTCATTGCAGGTTTTAAAAAATCATCTTAACAAAATGGCCCTAGTTTCTCCAATTACATGGGTCCTGTCATTATAGGGTCTGGGTGTGCAATATGGTATTATTACCATATATGGTAAATTTGAATCATAATTAATTTGAATCTGAGAAATACCTTCTGCCTCTTTTGGGCATGATGTCATTTCTTGAATTACTGAACTGATTATTGAGTGTTAAAATTCTGTTGAGAACAATAAAAGTTAAAATCTTGATGATTATAATCAGAATTTATTCTAAAAATAGTAATAGTAATATTTTTTTAAATTAACCCAACCCTCCCCCACCCATCATAATCTGGTGTAAAGAGTAATTTGTTCAGCTAATTTCAGTAGCAGGATTGTATCTGCAAAATTTGGTATCAGTAGCTAATCAGGAAGTATGACCTTCTTTTGCACAAATACACCCACAAACAAGCTCTTCAAAATATATAAAAGATAAGAGAAGGGTGAAATAAGCAGAAATCAAAACGCTATATTATATTATATTTTCCAGGCAAGGGGTTGTTCCTTGAGTGACACCCAGTCTGTGGATTCTATGAAGCGACCTGCATATGATTCAACTGAGTAGTTTCCTTCTAACAAGAGAGTAGAAGGTCTCCGTTTCCAAAGGGTATTGGTTAATAGGGAAAGCCATTCATTTGTACAGTGTGCTCATGTATCTAGGTTTCCATGGGGATATTTTGCAGGAATAATTCTATAATTAGAACAATGTAACATGTGAATTTGTCCTCAGGTAATTGCCATCTATTACCAATGCCTAGTAGGACTATTATTTGCCCAATATAAGCAGCTATATGTAGCATCTATAGAATCATTTATTCAATAAATGTTGTAGACAGCTGCTCACCTTGGGCAAACAGTAATCCTACTAACCATTTGTAATAGACTGAAATGACTTAAGGAGAAGTTCATATGTTGCATTGTGATCTCTGTTTTGTAGATGAGTCTCTGCAATATTAGATGAATGTAAGATTAGTCAAAGGTTTAGTTGTGGCAAACTGAAATCAGGGATGGTATGATAAACATTTTAAAATTTCCCTGATCATCTCTTCTACCATTTTGGAATTGGGAGGACTACTAAAACGGTGGCTGACATACTGTGCAATGTTAGAATGATGATGTATTTCTGCATTTGCATAATTTCGCAAGAGCGTTCTTGTGCAAACACAAAAATTGTGCAAACATACAGTAGTTGTGTGGTAGTACTGCATTTGTGCAATTTTCCCATATGTATAAGCGTTTTCTTGCACAAATGCACAAATGCAATGTTACAGTGTCTTTCTAATTTTGCACACTGCACAGTATGTCAGTAATTCATACTTGTAGGCTGCTAAATTATTATGCAGATGGAGAGAGGGAGAAAACCTTGAATCAAGATACATTGTGCTGATGTGTTGACTAGAGCAAAAGAAATATTCAGTTATAGGGAAAATTAAGAAGTAACATGTTTTAACGAGAAACATAATAACCTGCAGGCTTCTGCTTGTAAAGCAAAATTGTAATTGTCAGAAATAAATTGCTCTGACAGATAGCCATTTTGGCCCAAATTGGGCATTACCATGACTTTTTCACTATCTTACCCTGAAGTATCTGCTACTGTTGTGCAATGAGAGGCAGCGATCCTAAAATAGTAAAGGGGCAACCATACCAGTAATCCAGAATGACATTTCCTATGCTCCGCATGGTCTACCTGCTGAAATGGCCTAGGAGAAATGGAGACTAAAGCACTCTATAGGTGCTGGGAATTTTATTTATTTAGATTTCTTACCTGACCTCTGCATAAGGCTCAGAGCAATATACAATATCACCTTTTCTTCTCATAGCAATCCTGGTTGAAGCTGCATGGTAGTGAAATTTAAAGTTTCCCTGCAACCTTAAGAGCTGAGCAGGGATGTAAATATAGGTGTCATGTCCAAACTCAGCATTAGCTACTGTACTATACTTGTGAATCTTATTTTATTTTATTTTATTTTTATTTATTTTTACATTTCTATACCACCTTTTGTTAAAAGAAAACCCCAAGGCGGTTTACAAAAATTAAAACATACAATAAAAACAGTAAAAACATCAAGCTAAAAACATATAAACAAGCATAAAAACATGACAACATAACAGATAAAAACACAGAGAAGCCGCAGTAAAAACGATCATGTAAAAGCCTGGGAAAAAACCAAGTCTTTAAAAGCTTTCTAAAAGCCGTGATGGAGTCTGAGGAACGAATGGTCACCGGGAGAGCATTCCAGAGTCTAGGGGCAGCAACAGAGAAGGCCCTGTCCCGAGTGCACGAAAGCCGGGCCTCCCTCATTGTTGGCACCCGGAGCAGGGCCCCCTCAGATGTCCTTGTCAAGCGGGCAGCAACCCTTGGGAGCAGGCGGTCCCTCAAATACCCCGGGCCCAAACCGTTAAGGGCTTTAAAGGTCAAAACCAGCACCTTGAATTGGACCCGGAAACGAACCGGCAGCCAGTGCAGCTCTTTCAAAATGGGGGTGATATGTTCCCAACGGGCAGCTCCAGATAACACCCTCGCTGCCGCGTTTTGCACTAGCTGCAGTTTCCGGATATTCTTCAAGGGCAGCCCCACGTAGAGCACGTTACAGTAATCCAGCCGCGACGTGACTAAGGCGTGGGTAACCGTGGCCAGATCTGCCTTCTCGAGAAAGGGACGCAGCTGGCGCACCAGCCGAAGCCGTGCAAAGGCACCCCTGGCCACCGCCTCCACCTGAGCTTCCAAAAGCAGAGCCGGGTCCAGTAGTACCCCCAAGCTGCGTACTTGCTCCTTCAAGGAGAGTGCAACCCCACCCAGAACCGGTAAAATCTCCTCATCCCGATTGGCTCTCCTACTGACCAACAGTACCTCCGTCTTATCTGGATTCAATTTCAGTTTGTTAGCCCACATCCAACCCATCACGGCCTCCAACCCCTGATTCAGGACATCCACCGCCTCCCTAGGATCAGATGACAAGGAGAGATAGAGCTGAGTGTCATCCGCATATTGCTGACAACTCAGTCCAAATCCCCGGATGACCTCTCCCAGCGGCTTCATGTAGATGTTAAACAGCATGGGGGACAAGACCGATCCCTGCGGGACCCCACAGGCCAACGGCCACGGGGCCGAGCAGTAGTCCCCCAGCACCACCTTCTGGACCCTCCCCTCAAGAAAGGACCGGAACCACTGCAACGCAGTGCCTCCGATTCCCATACGCGAGAGGCGGCCCAGAAGGATACCATGGTCGATGGTATCGAACGCCGCCGAGAGGTCCAGCAGAACCAACAGGGACGCACTCCCTCTGTCTAGTTCCCGGCCTAGGTCATCCACTAGAGCGACCAAGGCAGTCTCAGTCCCATACCCGGGGTGGAAGCCAGATTGAGAAGGGTCCAGATAATCCGTATCATCCAAGACCCTCTGCAGCAGGGAAACCACCACACGCTCCATCACCTTGCCCAAAAAGGGAAGGTTAGACACAGGTCTATAGTTGTCCAGGTTGGAGGGATCAAGGAAGGGCTTTTTTAATAGTGGTCTTACCACCGCCTCCTTGAGGCACGATGGCATCCTGCCCTGCCTTAATGAAGCATTAACGATCACCTCCAACCATCTGCCTGTCCCCTCCCTGGCAGCTTTTATTAACCATGAAGGGCAAGGGTCAAGAGCGCACGAAGTCGCCCACACACTGCCGAGGATCTTGTCCACATCCTCAGGCCGCACCAACCGAAAAGAATCCAACAAAACAGGACCAGATGGTACCAAAGGCACATCTGCCGGAACTGCCAAAACTCTGGAGTCCAGGTCAGCACGGATGCAAGCGACTTTATCTGCAAACCGATCACAAAGAGCTGTAGATGACTCCTCCCCCATTGTCTGGGGGGATGTGTGGAGCAAGGTTTTCACCACACGAAACAGCTCTGTTTGCCTGCACTGAGCAGACGCAATGGAGGCGGAGAAAAAGCATTTCTTCGCCGCCCCCACCGCCACAGCATAGTCCCTAAAATGGGCTCTAGCCCGTGTTCGGTCGGATTCGTGACGACTCTTCCTCCAGCGTCGCTCCAGCCGTCGCCCGAGTTGCTTCATCGCCCTAAGCTCCGAGGAAAACCAAGGAGCCGAACAGGCTCCACCAAGCCGGAGAGGGCATTTAGGAGCAACCGTGTCAACAGCCCGGGCCATCTCTCCATTCCAGAGATCAACCAAGGCCTCGACAGGGTCACCAGCTCTGGACACTGGAAACTCCCCGAGGGCCGTCTGAAATCTAAGCAGATCCATAAGCCTCCGGGGACGGACCATCTTAATTGGCCCACCACCCCTGCAGAGGGCAGACGGAGCAGTCAAACTAAACCCCACCAGGTGATGATCTGTCCATGACAAGGGAGTGGTCTCAAATTCCCCCACCTCCAGATCATTTATTTCCCGGTCGGCAAAAACCAGATCCAGAGTGTGTCCCGCCACGTGGGTAGGGCCCGATACCAATTGAGACAGGCCCACGGTTGCCATGGAGGCCATGAAATCCTGAGCCGCACCCATTAGGGGGGCCTCAGCGTGGACATTGAAATCCCCCAAAACAATAAGCCTGGGGGAGCCCAAGGCCACCTCCGAGACCACCCCCGCCAGCTCAGGTAGGGAGACTGAAGTGCAGTGGGGTGGTCGGTACACCAGCAGAATCCCCAGCCTATCTCGGAGGCCCACCTTCAAGGACAAACACTCGAAATTCTGAGATTGCCTGACCGGGCACCTGGAAACAGGGAGGGTCTCACGAAAGATGACTGCAACGCCTCCTCCCCGACCCTCGAGGCGGGACTGCTGCACGATCTGGAAACCTGGAGGACAAAGCTGAGAGAGACCGACCCCGCCCAGCACATCCAACCAGGTCTCCGTCATGCATACCAGGTCAGCACACTCATCCACAATCAGATCGTGGATGAGAGATGTTTTTGCGTTAACTGACCTGGCATTCAGCAGCAGCACCCTAATCCTTGAAGGAGTGTTCTCAGAGCTCCCTAGGGTCAGAGGGTTGGGAGAAGGGCCGGAAAAAGGAACAGGCCTCAATTGCCTGGACCGATTTCCCCTGTAACGGCCTGCCCAGTTCCCACCGCCATACCTCCCTCTGCCCGCTACCCGTGATATTGCCGCCCCCACTCCAGACCCACTTTTTCGCTCTCCCAGACACATCTCCCCAGACTAACCCACCACAGCCTCTTGGCTTAATAAAATCCAGAACCAGGCTTATATAAACTCCTGCTAGCTTCTCGATTAAGGGAAGACTGATCTTCAGGCAGAGGAGAGAGATCTTCTGGGCCCCCAGGCAGCTCGCCCCACGGCTGAGAGCCACAAGGCTGAGAGCCACACGGCTCACGCCAAGAGGCTCGCGCCCCTGGGCCAGCCTGCCCTATATAATGGCAGAAGCCCCAGCTCAGCAGCAGCCCAGGAGATGTAACACACCTGGAGAAGAGGTGGGGCAGAAGCAAAAAACAGTCAGTGCCCCACATAAGCTGTTCCCCTCTTCCTTCTTCTCCCCGATGTGCACATTCTGCTTGGATTAGCCAGTGCATAAATAGTGAAATATATCTGCTGCACTCATTCACTAGGGGATACATCTCTTGATCTCTCAGAAATTTACTCAGCACTTGATGATTCCCACAAGAATGTGTGACCAAAGTAGCCCTATTCAGACATTATGTTGTATGTGTGTACAGGTGTCTGTAAATGTGTACATATTTTTGTGTGAATGACATACATGCATCCATTTAAAAAGTGAACCTAGATACAGACCCCTCTGAAGTGCAGGTACAGATAGGAAGTGTACTGCTCTATCTGTGTTCAGCATAACATGTTGTGAATAACTGTATGTGCATTAACTGTATGTGCATTATATAGGGCCAGCCTCCAGGGTGAAGCCTGGCCCCCGTCCCAATAGCCTGCAAACTGTTGCCCCCTGTCCCACAGCCATGTCACCATCACGCTCACCACTGCCTCCTTATCCGCCTGCTGGCTACTTTCGTGACACCTAGTGAAGCCTCTAATTGCCATGGTACATTGTAATCACATTATTACAACACACCACTGCAGTTAGAGGCCTCATTGGTAGCAAGGGCAGCTGCTAGGCAGAAGATGAAGTGGTAGATGCATGGACACTGTGGTAGGCACCTGGTAGGTGACATGCCACCCTCCACAGGTTTCCACCCCATGCAGCCTCCTAGTTCCGCCTACTGGTTGGGCTGACCCTGTGAGCATTCAGATCTGTATATGTATATTCTATGCACAGACTGTGGATATGTTGAACATAATAGTTCTATCCAGATGTTATAAAAATGCCCTGCTGTAGCTGTGTACAGTAGCTGGGCAAGGGGGAGCTTGGCAAGGGGGAGGAAGGGGGAGCTGGGGAGCTGGCAAGGGGGAGCTGCTGTAGCTGGGCACTATTTTTCAAGTGTTCGGATTCTTTGGTGTATAATAACTTTCACTCAATGAATCCTTATGAGGATTCATTACACACCTTTATTTCTTCTATTCATTTTGACTGTCTTTTAGACAGTGCCAATTGTCAATTGCCAATTGTCAATTGCCATGTGCCAACTACTTAAACTGAGTTTAAGTTAAGTTTAGTTAAGTTGAGTTTAAGTTGAGTTAAGTTGAGTCAAAGCTGAGTTTAAGTTAAACTCATTAAACTGAGTAGTACCTCACTGCCTTGTGGGTGGGAGTGGGGTGTAGTTGGCACATGGCAGTTGACAATTGGCACTGTCTAAAAGACAGTCAATCCATCACAGTGAACAGAAGAAATGAAGGTGTTTAATGAATCCTCATAAGGATTCATTGAGTGAGTTATTATACACCATAGAATCTGAACACTTAAAAAATAGTGACCACACATTTTGCTCCATAACTCCACTTCTATAAGGGCTAGAGCTTAGCTTTTTAAAAAAATGAAAGCTGGGAATCTGGGGAAATTAATAGGACAGATCCGAAACCTGAATTGATTCGATTCAGATTAGCCACGATTCAGATCCGAATCGAATTTGGGGTGATTCGGATGGATCAGATTTGGATCCAAATCGAATCAGGGCTGTTTCGATTAGGTTACAAATCGAAACACAGAAAATCTGAATTGCACACCCCTAAGGATAGTTTTGTGTTTGAACTGACATTGGGTAATGTTAAAACTCTATCTGTAGTGTTATCTCTGTAATGGATTATTTGCACATTTAAGTTATTACTTGATGCTACATTCAATGAGTGATTAACATGCATGAGTAAACCATCTGTCCTTTACTGCAGAATCTAATGGGAATCTGAAATGTGTTTGCATTATGGTACTAGTTTTTCACCTGGGGAAACAGTGGGCTATACCAAATCAAACTTCCTTCCTTCCTTCCTTCCTAGAGGGGATTGCAGAAAAGAGGCACATATTTTCTTTCTCCATGTCTCTGGTATAATTCTTTTACCTCAAATGGCAAACAATCCATCACAGTGCCGTTATGTTTCTTCTCTTCTTCTATCACTGAATGCTTTAGCCACCAATGCTGACATAAAGTGTGTGCCAATTGTGCTGTTTTTGCAAGAAGAACAGATTGTTAAAGAAGAATTACCGGAACATATAGACACGATAAATGGACTTTATATTTGCTGAAAAATTGATAGTTGTTTTTTTAATAGGAAGGAGGGGGCTAGTTTTGAGATACTTATTGTGTTTATTTTTATGTGTGTTTGATGTTCTTTTTATATTGAAACTTCTATTTTCTTGCCAGGAAGCTAGAGAAATTTAGAGACTTTCCATTTTCATTGCAGATATGGGGAGTATTGGTGCAGGGGCACTGTGTGGGCAACCAGCCATTTCAGGGAAAGCAGCACACTCCTGTCTTTGAAAGTAAGCAAGTAGAACAAAACGGGGAAAGGGAGAGTGGCTATTATTGCTCTTAGTCCACCATATGCCCCCCTCCATCTGAAACTTGATTCAATTTTCTTCATTTTAATCGAGGTTTCTAGAGTCATGCAAAAGTACCCTGTTGCTTGATGACAGGATTTCATTAGTCTATAATGACATTTTAGTGCTTGTTTTAATCATTTCAAGTGCTATTGCTTCCTGCTGTGAAGGATTGTTTTAAATACCAAAAGGTGTATTGCCAGGGTAAGAGCTTCCTTTTTCACATATGCAAAGCAGTGATATCTTGCAGGTGGATAGAAACTGGAGAAGAATTACAAGCCTATGAAACTATGTGAATTGTCTTCTGATTAAAGTCTAGTAAGTAGCAATGAGTATTATTTCAAAAATGGAAAAAATGTATTGGAGAATGGTTACATAAATCATGGGAAAGAATGGGTGCTTGGACAGAAGTTAGCTTGGTAGGGTTCCCAACTCTGAATTTTTTTGCGGGGGGCAGACAGTATTGGGCAGGGGTGGGGAATACACACTTATGGACAACCACACTTTTTAATTGACGCATTTTAAATTCATGTCTGCTTTGCAACTGTGGATCCCTGGGGTAGATCCGATCTCTAACAGCCCCTCTGAGGTTGTTATCTTCCCTCCTACAGGCCCCAGGACTCCAACTGGAGAATAGGGGAATGCACACGTTCGCTAACCTTTTCCCTTGTCAGTCTGGCACATTTTTGTCTCTCCTGGATGCTCTTGCAAAGCGGACCTCTTTCTTGGGCTCTTCCATCCTGCTTTAAATATGTCCTGGCAGCTGATGCAGATCTCACAAGAAGTCGAGACTTGGCTCATCACAACACTATTCTGCCACTGGAGTCTCCTGATGTCATCTCCCCTGCCTTCCCCCCCAGGACATTTCTTTCTTTGGCAGTCGGCATGGCTATTTATTCCTTGGTCTCAACCATACAAATGTGACAATGGGGCTGTACCCAGCTGTGCATCTGCTCTGAGTTGCCAGCTGCTTCATAGCAGCTTGTATAGGGGTTTTTTTTACAGAAATTTCTTAGTATTTTTACGGATATCTAAATAGACATGTCCAATTTTAGCTCACTTTTATGGACTGTCCATGAATTTATGGATGGTTGTCAATCCTGCATCCTGGAGAACACCAACAGAGAGCTGAAACCTTGGGCAACAATAATTTTCAGATCAGTTGTAGTAAGAGTTTCATGGTGTTAAGTAAAACTAATCCCATGCTTTCATCCCTTGTGGCATCATTTGCAGCAGCAAATTTTACAAGATTTCTTCCTTTCTTTTCTTGTTCTCTGTGCAATCTTTTGTGAACATCTTTATTTATCCATCTTTTTATTTATTATTTCTCTGTGTAAACCGCCCTGAGCCATTTTTTGGAAGGGCGGTATAGAAATCGAAATAATAACGATAACAACAACTACACCACCTGAACACAGGACCCACAGGGGCCAGGATAGGGAAGGTCCAAGAGAGCTCAAACAACTGAGCGTGACTGGTAGGCACAGGACAAGTGTAGCCCTTAAGTATATTCCATCCAATAAACTGGAAAATGTTCTACAAGAATCCAGACACCAAAGTAAGTTCAGGAAGTAGAACCAGAAAGACAGAGATAGGGTCCACAGAACAAAGGGTGTTTCCCAGATAGTAACAACTTCCTCTAACAGGTTCTAAAATCAACCTGAATACTTTTATCCCTTCACCAGCTTCTGTCTGTCTCAGACTGTACCATACAGAATAAGAGAGGAATAACATCCTAGTCTGGAGTCTTGCATTTTATCATTGTTCAGTAGTTTACTAATGGTCTAATGATAGCTTTGCTGAGATAAGTCAAAAGATCGCGAAAGGCTGGGAATATGGCTCAGGGAGGAAGGTTCTCAGTGGACAACATGCTCATAGGGGCTTGACTTGCTGGCCAATGTGGTCTCTTTGTTATTGAGCTCAGAATCTGGTTCTTCTGTGAATGAGATTGCATGATCATCCTTCATTATTTCTCTGTCTACCTGTCTAAGATTCAGTGTGGCTGACAAGCTGTGCAGCAAGCCACTCATCCAAGTGGTATGCATGCTTGCTGCTTCCACACCAGCCAAGAGCCCATCTGTGCAGCTTCTGAAGGTGGAGGCTGCTCCATGCCTCTGAAACTCTGTGTTATCATTGCTGCGCCACTACTGCCGTTGGGAATAATGGCAGTGACATACAGCTTTGGAGGCATAGAGCGGCCTGGCTGGAAGTCAGGACCGTGCATCCTGCTTGGATGTGCAACTTACACCGCAGTATGTCAGTCAATGTCCAACTCAGAGCTTGAGAGTGGGATCATCACCTGCTTCCTCTGTCTCATCCCTATGTGAGCCAGAAACAGCTTAGCTGGTGGTGTTCCAGGTTAGGGTAGACTAGACACCATGCTTTAAACATCATCTTTGACTCATTGTAAAAGACCGGCCGCGGATGGGGTGGGTGGGTGGCTTTCAGTTCTTGGAGGCTTGTGGGGTTATGTCTGATAGGACATCTTAGGCAAGTAGTAAAGTAGTGATCTTGTGAAAGTTTTTATTTATCTAGTTCATTTTTTAAATTCACAGCTTGTAATGCTCAGCTGAATTACAAATTCTCCTTTTTTTCCTGAGAAGTTCTTTCAGTTCTTAAACGTAAACCAACGTTCTGAGCATACACTATCAGCAAGAAGTTTTCATAATGCCCAAGAACGTAGTAATGCATCAGATGCCCTACCAATACATATCCTATTCAAATTCATTTTAAAATATAATTACTAAAAGCAGCGGTCACAAATAAAAAGATAGGAAATGGGGGGGGGACCCAAAATCATAGACCACACTATTAGAGTGCCTTTAGAAGTGGGTTACAATAAAGACACTTTTAACGGTGATGGAACACTCCCAATGAAAGCCAAATGAAACCCACTGGTTGAGGCCATTCTTACAACTGGGCATGCAGGTGAGCAGGTGGGTGGCTGCACAAATCTTACCTTCCCCCCAGATGATCCATTAAACATTTCCAGAAGCATGGAGCTCCGGGTGATGATGCATCCCAGCCTCCGGGTATCGCACAATTCCCACGCACTGAGCACTGGGGGATTTAACCAGGAGACAGGCATTCTAGGCACCCATCTCTGTGTCTCCTCAGGCTGAACACAGCCCAAGGAAACTGGCTTAACAGTCTGCCAGAGCTTGGGTTAACGGCCCACTGGCGCCTTTAATCCAGGATAAACACCAGACTAAAAAGCTGGGGTAGGTTGTGCAGACTCATTTGGATTAGGCCCAAACCTGGTAGTTCTCAGACGCAGCCTAACCCTGACTGGCTGGGTGACTGGCTGGGTGACTCTGGGCCAGTCACTTCTCTCTCAGCCTAACCTACTTCACAGGGTTGTTGTGAAAGAGAAACTCAAGTATGTAGTACACCGCTCTGGGCTCCTTGGAGGAAGAGCAGGATCTAAATGTAATAAAATAACAACAACAACAACAATAATAATAATAACAACAATAACAACAACAACCACCCAGGCTGTGTTTCCCTAGCCTGGGTTAGGCTGTGCGTGAGAACAGCCTTGTTGTGGGGTTTTGGGGTTTTGTTTTGTTTTTTAAGACATCTCAAAATAACTTTACCTAGTATCTGTTATATAGACACAAACTTTGCTAACTGGTTAAATTGCTAAAAGGATTTGCAAGTGTTTTATTCCCATGTCAGGCACCTGGGACTTAAAATGCAGTTAAAAGGGAACTTAAAAACCTTTAGGAGATATTTTTATAACTCTTAAGGAAAATCATAGAGGCACAAATTTCTGACTACTGCATTTTACTTTTTTCAGTGAAAATGTACATTTTTATTTAGATTATGCTCTGATATGCTCTAAACATCCAGTGTTTAGACTTTAATAAATGAAATGTGCAACAATAAATGTAGTTAAGTATATAGAATTCAGCTATAGCCATACAGGGATCTACCCATATTACTCTATATATTTTGGCAAGCTTGCCACATTAGTTCACTACATTTTACAGTTCCTAATTCACACCAAATAGGATTTTTCACCCTATTCACTTCCACCACCAGGACTGAATTTAATAACTTCCAGGTCACACAAGATTTGCATTTTCCTGGTTTGCATGAGAATATTATTAGGCAAGAAAATCTAACACTGGTTTCTCTTTCATTTTTTCCTTATTTGCTATACCAACCCACACAAGACATATGCTCATTTTCCTGCTGACTACTCCATATGCATCTCAAAATATCTAGCTTTGATTAATTAATCTGATTAATCTGTGATCAAATGATCAAGCAATTAATTACGCTCTTTAATCCTTTAACAGATTAAAGGATCTCTAAAAATGAACCTATAACTCTAACGGCCATGGTCTACCTCTAAGTGTCTGTTGATTTTGCTTTCAGGGATATCATGAGTCATATTTGGGAAATGAGCATGACTGGCATTTTGGAGTCAGAAGGTTACTCCTCTGACCTACTTCCAGCAGAATCAAGAGCTGCAGGCTGGATATGGGATACACAGGGTAAGTGGGGGGGGGAGGGGGGACACAGTACTAGACGGTTACATGCAGGTAAGAATTGCAGTTCCATACAGCCAATTTTTCTGATAAACAGCAACCATCCTCAGCAACTATCCCTACAAATGCTAAGATGAGAGAACATTTTGAATGCTGCAGATGAAATTAAATAAAGACATTAATTTTTGATCAGTGCAGATGTTTTTCATTAGCAGATGGAAAAAATAATCAGTTGGGTTGTGGTTCTCAAAAGGTAAGGCAAATTTAATAAGCAACTGAATAAAATCCATTCAGTGAAATGGTTCCTCTTAGAATCCTGTCCACCACAATCATCTCACTGAATCATTTAAGCCACAATGGGGATATGCTCTATCTACAGCCATGCCATACAGACAGAAGCAATTTTGTTGTGGAACAGCTGATAACCTACTAAGACCATATTGCAAAATATGGACAGCGGAAGAAAATGAGATAGTCTGCACAAAATCTTAGATTGAGTTACACAAAAAATACAAAAGGAAATAATTTCTGATTACTTTGATATGTGCACACAAGAAAGAAGAAAAGAAGAAAATTTATTTCCAGAGTTTATTTCCATTAAGCATGCACCTCTCTAATAACATCATACTCTGATAAGACTTCCCTTCTCAGCCTTGTTATCTTATTTATTTGACTACAGGTGGGTAAACAACAGGAAACATACTTCCCTTGGCAACTGATTATTTTGATTTAGACTTTCAGAAATGATTTGATTGCTCCTGCATTTTCCTCTGCATTCAGACCAAATCCATAATACTACCTAAGATCTGAGGTAGGCTTCTTGGTCTGTCATGAAGATGAAATGGCAGAGGAAATTTATAAGAGTGGAATAAAATAAGAATTGGGAGAGTGAACCCACAAAAACATCTTCCACTTTGAAACCTATCTACTTATTTTCAGTAGACATATAGGTTATTCAGAATACATTTTTGCTCTAACCCTAGAGGTCCAGGTTTCTGAAATCAATCTTTAGTGAGCATCCTTCAGAAAACTGATGACAAAATCCTGACTTTAAACAGACGTTGTTAAGTTACTAAATTGATCCTCCAGTCTGGAAACAATTAACACTGGTGCAAGAAATGCCCAATCAAAAAGGTAAGCTCTAGAATTCCCTGCCCACAGGCCGTCTGCAAATATTGCCCTTTACTGTCACTGAAAGTGTGTCTAGAATAACTGCTTCTCCATTCTCCGGTGGGAATGGCTTCCTGCTGCCAAGCTGAGACAGCAGATGCACTCTGATTACAGGTAGAATTGCTGACAAAAATGGGAAACACCATTTTAACTGAGGAATTTTAGCTAGAATATAGAATGGGTTAAGGAAGGAGCATTTAATGGATAGAGCTGAAATTATATTACTTCCAGATAGTCTACAGCTTTCAAGTGGGGATAGAACTGAAGCTTGGACCTAGCCTAGTGAGCTATCACAAAAATTCCTAAAATTCCTCAGTTAAAATGGTGTTTCCCATTTTTGTCAGCAATTCTACCTGTAATCAGAGTGCATCTGCTGTCTCAGCTTGGCAGCAGGAAGCCATTCCCACCGGAGAATGGAGAAGCAGTTATTCTAGACACACTTTCAGTGACAGTAAAGGGCAATATTTGCAGACGGCCTGTGGGCAGGGAATTCTAGAGCTTGCCAGTTTCATGTTCAAGGAAAATAAAAAATACCAGTTTAATAAAATGTTCCAACAGTGCAGGCAAATGGCATGGAATATTATATTTGTCCTCCTCAAGAAAAAGGTCAGTAGTATCAGGATGTCAAGTTTACAGTATGTTTGTCAGGAAAAAAATAATCTTTTTCACACTATCAAAGAAAGTGTGACTATCACCTCAGCAAGAAGTGCGCAAATACAAATGATTTTCAAATGGTTCTATAATGGGGTTCAGCTGGTTCATTCTTGGTTTTGCAACAGGATACTTGTGTTACTTTAAACAGCAGATTTAATCTCGCTACACCTTAGTTTTACTGCCATATGCGGTAATAAAATGCTAATAGCTCCAGAGCTCAGCTCATAGGGGGGAAAGGAAGAAGATAAGAAGGCATAGCTCTTCGAAAGTGCTACAATGAAAAAAAAAATCCCTTCCATTTTCCGACCCTGTATACCATAGCGTATTTTCTTTGTCATTAAATGCAGACTGTTCTACGTATTCATTGTCTAGAATACTATAATGGTTCTTTGATAAAATACAAGACAAATATTTTCTCTTGTACTAGTATTATTCTTTTATACAGAACTTTTAATTTGAAAATTGTTATTGGCATCTTTATGTTTGCCCTTTACAACCACCTTGAGCAATACAAGGCTATTATGTAAGCCATACAAACATCACAAACAAGGAACCTGAGCAAATAGATTGTGACTTGTCAAAAGCTATACAACGGGGTGTTTTGTTTTGTCTTTTGTTTTGTTTTTTTACAAAGGTGAGATCTCAAGCCATGTATCCTAGACAAAAGTCCCAGTGCTCAATGCAGGACCATGTAAGGCATATGAATATTATTGAGTTAACTTTTAAGACTGATCTTGGAGAGCCACTGCCATTCTCTGACAATACTGAACTAGATGGACCAATAGTCTCGCTTGGTATAAGGTAGCTTTCTATGATCCTATCCCAAGAATTTGGCATGAGTAACTAGATAATCATCATAAATGTCTCAATACACTGGTTACAATCTGTATTTTCTTATCCCTGGATACCCAAATACAATTTGAATTTTTAAAAGCTTCTGGAAGGCACCTAGGCATGGACTTTGGTAAGTGTCCAAGGAAGAGAACCAGAATTCTCTGTTTGAAAAAGAGCTGCTCCATTAAAGTAGATCATCTCAAACTGAACCATTTGGATCCCAAAGAGAAAAAGAGAAAAGTTTTGTACTTTGACAAAGTCTAATCTAATCCTGTTTCACAATATACATGCTGGCCCATGAGAAACAGAAGATAAACTAGTATGCTACAATGAAGGCTACCATCACATAGTAATTATGTTTAGGATGGTATTTTCAAAAAGCACTCAAATATTGATTTAACTCTGCTCCAGTGGTGAAGTCAATGGGAATTTCACCATTGATTTCAGTAGGAAGAGAGAAAATCAATGCGTAGCACTTGTGAAAATTTCACAGTCAGTCATTACTGAATGAGAGAATATTCAAACAACTAATGATGGGGGTTCAGTCTTGAGCTTCATATCCCACTGCGCACTCCATGAGCCACTTGACTCTCTGCCTTGTTTGGAAATCTATATGTTTAGCATTTAAGGCTATTTTGCTTGCCTTACTTCACACCTAGCAAGTGCTTCCCCCTCATGTGTTAATGGTTTAATTATATTCTTTCCCCTTCATTTCTTTAGAAGTCATCACTAAGATTAAAATCCTTGTTCAAAGCAGATCTAAGCAAGTAGGTGACTTTAGGGTTCATTTTCTAATTGATCAAACAAACTGCTAATTAAATGCATCTGTGCCTAATCAAAACATGGCTACATAAGCACAGTGTATCATTTAAATGGGTGCATGAGATTGTATTCATCAAGGGGAATGAAGACTCAGCTTGATTAGTAAGTGGTGTAACACATTCAAATTCTTTATTTAGGCCAACTTTTACCAGAAGCCATGTTAAATTATTTATGCAGATTTTTATAAAAGATGTACAAGTTTCCCCCTTACCATTATATGCTCTAAGTAGTCCCACAATACTACTAATGATGCTCTTGTCATTTTTAGTCTTTTGTATCCCTCTCTTCAGGAATGAAATTCCATGTGTGAGCACTGAAAAGAGGTATATTTGTGTATGTACATATTTATATGCATAGACAGTCACTGAAGGAGAGAAATGCTCTCAGGTTCCCAGGTATTCTTGGAACAAACTCTGGCATCTTTAAGGCCCCATGACAAGCAAGAGTTGTATGGAACAGCCAGCCCTGTTCTTTTGGTTCCTATTCCTATTCCTGTTTCCTATTCCTATTCTTGCAGCTTGTCTGTTTCAGTGCAGAGACATATTCCCTGCATTGTAGGGGAAGTATGGAAGTAGAAACACAGGGTCCTTTGCTTCTACTTTCAAGCATATTGAACTATTTCTCAAGGCTTAACTTTCAGTTTACCGTGCTTCTCTCTTCTTTTCCCATTCTGTAACTCCTATTCTCCTTCTTAGCCTTCACTTCATGGGCAATCAAGCAGTCAGTATCTTTCACCTTGCCCTTCTGTTCTCCATCTTACTTTTACTTTTTATAATATTCAGTACAATGCCAGGAATAGATACAAAAGAGCAACAGCTGCTATATTATGCATGATAAAAGGCTGTACCTGTAAGGTTTCTGCCTGCAAAAGAGCCATTCAAATACATTGAGTTATTTAAATGCTAGGAACTCCTCATCTCCATCTTTATTTCCATTAAGCTTCCACTCATCCTCCCCTCAGGTTGCTGCTCTTTAGCCCTGTATCTGCTCTGTCCCTATTCACCTTTCTCATTCTACACTTATAGCTGACAGCACACAGTTTTCCCTGTCCTTAAGAGCAGAAGTTCTTCTCCAGAACAAACTGACCTTTTGAATGCCTCTCAGAAGCTGCTCTGATTGTTAGTATTTGGGCAGCTTCAGACAAACTCTGAAGCTACCTTCAAATTAGTAACTTCACATAATTTAGGAGGTTAATCTGATGTAGCAAATACAACGTGTGGCACCGTAGTGAATTTATTATGGTATAAGATCAAGTACCACAAGAAGTCTATTAGTCTTGCCACAAGCTTCTTTATTATGTTTAGTTCCACATAACCTTTGAACCTATGTGGATGACGTACGCCAGCTAGTGGATGACCTATGCCGGGAGCTTGACATGGGGGAGTGGGTTCCTGTTGGTTCTGCTGGACCTCTCAGCAGTGTTCAATACTATTGACCATGGTATCCTAGACCACCTCTCAAGTATAGGGATTGGAGGCACTGCTTTGGAATAGCTTCAGTCCTTTCTTGGGGTAGGTCTAGAAGGTGGTGCTAGGAGCCTACTGCTTGGCTCCGTGGCCATTGGCCTGTGGGGTCCCACAGGGTTCGGTTTTGTTCCCCATACTATTTAACATCTATACGAAACCACTGGGAGTGGTCATCCAGGGATTTGGATTGAGTTGTCAGCAATATGCAGATGACACTCAGCAATATCTTTTCTTGTCACCTGATTCTAGGGAGGCAGCGGATGTCCTGAATTGGGTGCTGGAGGCAATGATGGGTTAGATGTGGGCTAACAAACTGAGATTGAATCCGGGCAAGACGGAGGTACTGTTGGCTCTCAAACTGGCTCTCCAGTAGGAGAGCCAATTGGGATAAGGAGATTCTACTGGTTCTAGATGGGGTTGTACTCCTCTCAAAAGAGCAAGTGCACAGCTTGGGTGTACTGTTGGACCCGGCTCTGCTTTTGCAAGCTCAGGTGGAGA
Organism: Hemicordylus capensis; assembly: GCF_027244095.1. Lineage (NCBI taxonomy): Eukaryota > Metazoa > Chordata > Lepidosauria > Squamata > Cordylidae > Hemicordylus > Hemicordylus capensis. The sequence continues at coordinate 91,687,658 of NC_069657.1, read as the reverse complement.
TGGTGTCCAGGGGTGCTTTTGCATGGCTTTGGCTAGTGCACCAGCTGCTTTCCTTTCTCAAGAAGGCAGATCTGGCACTGTTACCCATGCCTTAGTCACATCATGGCTGGATTACTGTAACATGCTCTATGTGGGGCTGCCCTTGAAGAATATTCGGAAACTGCAGCTGGTGTAAAATGCCACAGCTAGGATGTTATCCAGAGCTGCCCCCTGGGACCATATTACTCCCATTTTGAAAGAGCTACATTGGGTGCCAATCTGTTTCCGGGTCCAATTCTAGGTGCTGTTTTTGATTTTTAAAGCACTAAGTGGTTTGGGCCCCAGATAACTGAGGGACCGCTTGCTCCCAAGAGTTTCTGCTTACTCAACGAGGTCATCAGAGGGGGCCCTGCTCTGTGTTCCGACAATGAGAGAGGTTCACCTGTTGTGTACACAGGACAGGGTCTTCTCATTCATTGCCCCCAGACTTTGAAATGCTCTCCCGGTGGGCCTCCACTCTCCAGTCTCTATCATAGTTTTTAGAAAGCAAGTAAAGCTTTTTACCCAGGCTTTTAAATGAGTGTTTTGTTTGCTGCTGCTTTGTATCTTATGGTTGTATTGGAGATGTTTTTTAAACTTTTAATTTGATCTGTATGTTTATATCCAATTTTAATTCTTATTGTGTAGTTTTTATACTTTTATATTGTTTTAAATTTATATTGTTTTGTAAACCACCTTGAGATTGTTTTAATGAAAAGCCATATAAACATTTAACAATAAATAAACAAACAAACCCACTTTCTCATACAAACCTTGCTAGGCAACACAAAGGGATCCATCTTGTCCCCTGTACCATTTCTGTGGTCACTGGACAGCCACTTCTTTTGCTAGGCAGGATGCCTGAGTGATCTTTCCTCAAGGAGATCAATGGTTGATCTCTGAATGACTAGCATGAGGAGTTGGAGGTATGTACTGCTTCCATTCACTTTGTTTCTACCTGTATATTTAATTAGCACACATGCATGCATGCGAGAGAGTAAGCTGAGAGCTGGAAGCACTCGATATGGGGATCAGGGCTGTCTCTAGGAGGATGAGCGGCTGGAGGGGAGCAGCACAGGTTTCAAGTTCCCTCCCTGGCTTCTCCAAGATAGGGCTGAGAGAGAGTCCTCCCTGCAACCTTGGAGAAGCCGCTGCCAGTCTGTGAAAACAATACTGAGCTAGACAGACCAATGGTCTAGCTCAGTATATGGCAGTTTCCTATGTTCCTCTGCTGCCTCACTGTTCCTATGGGGTTGCATGTGTTAGGTTCCCAGACTTTTAAAAACACCAAAATAGAAATGGAACCCTCACAGATAATGAAGTACTCCTGTACTTATTTATAAGTAAGTTCCACTCATTCAATCAGACTTACAGTTGAGTAAACATTTGCAGGTGGGGCTGCACATCAGATTCTTTGGACCTCGCTTTTGGCTCATCTTTTAAAGTGATTATTACCATCAGTTCAGACAGAGTGCACAAACTAGCTAGATCCAGAACTGTGTGCCTCAAAGGCAAATGGTCCTCGCTTCCATATTTAATGACACACCTGCACACGACGCATTACGAATGGATTAGAGAACACATTCTAAATACAAACTCAAACACTGATACACTTTCAGTGCCCAAATTGTGCTCAGGGAATCCCAATGAAATGCCGGAAAATGTCCATGTAAATTAGCAGACTTTACACACATAATGCTGAAAAATTCAATTGTTTTTCTGCTGGGCTGCATTATTATCTACAGCTCTCTTCAAGAGCTGAAGTTCACTCATTTTAATTCAAAAGAAAAGCTGGAGATAATATAAGTGCCTTTGTTTAAGTGACACTAACTCTTTAATATTTAACTAGATAGCAACAAAAGAAAGAAAGGGTTTAATAAGGAATACACTATTTAGTAAATTATCATCCTTGTAGTAGTATCAATAAATTTCTGGGTAGCTTTTCCTTCTATCATGCTTCCACACAATCACTTCTGCACAGGTTTTCCTCTTTCCATGTTTCCACACAATTGAAAACTGGGAGCACCCACAGCTCCCAAACCCAGGTAGGACACAGTTGTCTAAATGACCTCAAGGTTTCCTAGTCCAAACCGCTGTTCAACGCAGGGAACTGCTACAGCATCCCTGACAGATACCTGTCCAGAGTTTGTATGAAAACCTCAAGTAGATGAGAATAAAAGGCAGACTGTTCCACTGTCAAAACTCTTACACAGTTCAGAAATTCTTCATAATGTATAGTGTAGGCATGAGGAACAGCTCCCAGCCTCAAGTGTTGGTCAAATAGCAGCTGTTGGCACTAGAGGGCTGTGCTGTTGTAATGGTGGGGGGAGTTAATAATGAGGAGGGGATAATTGCTTTTTGCACATTTGAAGAGTCACTTTCGGGGGGCGGGAGTCAAAATGCATTGAATCAGTCTAGCCTCACTGCTCTTTTGAGCAAGTAGCTGTGTCCAAAGAGGGCATCTATGTGAATGAGAGAAAGAACTGCCCATGAGGTTTTTGTTCCACTAGCTGGAACTTTGTATCCTGATTCCTGAGTACTTTCCAGTGCCAAAGAGCAAAGCTGCTCTAAACCAAAAAGTGGTTTGTCTCTTGTCAGCAGAGGGGAAATGAGCAATCATGTGCATACATTCCTCTGCAACACTAATAGGATTGGCACCAGTGACACCAGTGGGATAGCATCACCTTTTAAAATATATGGTTCTCTCTATTCAAGGACAATTGGCTTTGAATTTATTCAAGTCATATAGGCTGGGATCCAAAGAGCTACTTTAGTCATACCCAAAAGCATGTATGAGCCTAGTGTGACCACCATGCCATATGATAAATTGCTTTCCCCAATTCCCTCAGTTTCAAAAGTGGTTCACTACATGGCATGAGGGAGCTGTTGTTCAAGCAACACAAGCCCAAAGCTTTCTTGTGTAAATAAAATGAGTCCAGTTCTTTGAAAACTGGCCATAACAAATAACAGAGAGGTGCTGATCTCTAGTGGAGATAGTAAATGAGGTCTGCTGAATTATGCACAAGGTTTGCACATCAAATTACTATGTAGGTTCAATGTTACCACTTTTATACACAATTTCTCACATGTAAATAGGAGTTACATTATTCATACCAGAGCAATGAGATTTTATTATATTTCAAAAAGAACAATGTAAGAAATGCTTAAGGAGTTCAATCAATGATTTCTTGTACAATAGCATCTTGAATGTCCCTAATTTATTTCAGTAATGATGTATACATACATTGGACATGATTGAGAGGTGAGTGCTCCACATCTCTGAGAGAACCAAAGCTTTTCTTAGAGTTTAGAAACTCAGTTTAGAAACTCTTTTAGCAGTTATTTTCACTGAACTGCAAAGCGGACTTTTAAATTTCTCTAAATTCAATAAGGAGTCTGGAGTTTGTCACAAGTTGCAGAAAATCTGATGAGTGCATATTATTAGTTCACTGGATTGCAGCCATAGAACTTATTGCCTTTACACATCTCTCAAAGCCACTTAAATTTTAGGTCAAAGAGTAATTATTGTAATATTTTCCTTAATTTTGGGGAAAAAAGGAAGTGATTACATTGCACTCTCTACAGAATAGCATTCATAGCCTCTCTCTCTCTCTCTCTTGCTGGTCACCTTTGACTCATGTTAATATTAAAGGAAAGTAGCTAGCTTGCATTAGGCATAATGGTGCTGAGCAAATTGTAGTTGTTGCCAATAGTTTGTGTAATTTCCTGAGAAAGCCAATTTCAGCTTTGAAATTGGTCTGTTGCCTCATTGGTCTGTTGCTCGTGTGTCCCTAGTAATGGAATAATTTAAATATTAGGGGAGGGAAAGCAAATAAGCCATAAATACTAAACATGATGGAACTTGAAGACTTGCAGCCATAGAACTTGGCAGACCCTTGAAGGATTATTCTGAAATAATGAGGGTATTCTCACAATTACTGGAAAGTGGGCTAAGGGAGCTTAGCCTGCTTTCCAGTCATCGTGAGAACCAGTGGGCTCAGAGGCAAGCCCGGTGGTTCCCTGGCGGCTAGCCCACCAAAGTAGCCCTCCCCTTAGCCCAGGTTAGCGGAGCGAGCGCTCCGCTAACCCAGGCCTCCTGATCGTGTATTGCTGAAGTGCGGCTCCATGCCATGGCAACCCATGAGGAGACCCCTGGCGTCTCTTCAGCATGCCCCACACGCTTGCATCCGTCTGTGACGGAGCCGACAGTTATGTGGGTGGCCAATCTGGCCACCCAGGGATGCAGTAGTGATCATCAACCAAGATGCACCTCTAAGATGTACCTCTAAGCCCGCTCTCCCGGCAGAACCCACTCCAGCAGGTCTCATTGATCGTAAGATTCGCCTCAATGTTTTTCAGGAGAATAACCTTCCCCTATTATTTGTTTATCACATTTATGCCAGCCAGAGCTTGTGTGTTGCAGAGTTGTTATTCTGTTATCTCAAGCCACTTACTTGGAAGTGCATTCCACAGTTGGGCTTAGTTTCAGGTGATTGTTCCAATATAAGGTTATTCACAGTTTGAAGAGCTCTGTATCCTGAAGTTCCTGCTAGAGTGGAACTCTGTGCACGTCAGGGTTCCTAATCCTAGAAGATATTACTGGATCAGGATGATTACATGGAAGTAAAATTCCTACTGATTGCAGAGAGTGATATCAAAACTTGCCCTGTGCAGATGCAACAGTGATTCACATCCAGACTAATGCTGTGCCACTGTGCAAGGCAAGGAACAGTTATTTTTACCCATCTCCTCTTCCCTCTTAGACTTCAAGAACATATTTTCAGGAGGCGCACTGGAGTTAGAGGGAGAATACTGCCGAAAGCCTCATCTTTCGCATACGAATACAACTAATACAATGAATACGTATATACAGCTTTTCAACAAAAGTTCCCACAGCGGTTTACATAGATAATATATCTATAATAGAAAATAAATAATAGAAAATAAAATAAAATGGCAGTGCAGCATTAGCCTGGATGTCAGCCACTGTTGCACTAGACTTGAGCTAGTCTGGATGTGAGCCAGTGGAATGTAGGACTGATTCCAAAGTTACAAGGATTGCACAGAAGCCGTTAAAAATCTTTTTGCATAGCAGTAGCTATGGAGTAGCAGTAGCTATAATAGCCATAATGTACAAACCTCCCTCTCTGTGTGGATCATCCCATTTTCCAGCATAGTACTACATAATGTTCATACAGACTGGTACTGAAACATATTTTTTTTTTATTTGTCACCTGATATGTGTATCTCTAGGTGGTGTACACAATTTAAAACAATTAAAAATAAGTAAACACAATTAAAACACTTTCACAGGATAAAAAAGCTAAAAACAATTTCATAGAATAAAAACAATTAAACCATTTAAAATTTCAATTAAACTAATTTAACACACAAGCCAGCATGGTGTAGTGGCTAGAGTGCTGAACTAGGACCGGGGAGACCCGAGTTCAAATCTCCATTCAGCCATGAAACTAGCTAGGTGACTCTGGGCCAGTCACTTCTCTCTCAGCCTAACTTACTTCACAGGGTTGTTGTGAAAGAGAAACTCAAGTATGTAGTACACCGCTCTGGGCTCCTTGGAGGAAGAGCAGGATATAAAATGTAAAAATAAAAATAAATAAAAAATAAAAGCCTGAGAGAACAGGTACACCTTCCTAAAAGCAAACAGATTGAGATGCTCTTATTTTAACAGGGAGCTTATTCCAAAGCCTCAGAGCAACCACAGATAAGGCCCAGTCCCAAGTTGCCACCGAGACAGTAGCAACCATCATTGGACCTCTCTAGATAATCTCAATAGTCAACGGAGTTAATGACAAATAAGGCACTGAGGCTCTACACACGATCAAGGTGTAGAGCCTTCTAGAGCTCCAGGAAGGCACTGCACAAGTGCCCCCCCCCCCCGAAGAGCCTTGACTGACACACAATCAAAATAATGAAAACAGAGCACTCATTCTGTAACCTCATTTCATGGGAGGGCTACTTAGGCAGGTTAGCCACTGTGGAACCACCGGGCCCACCCACGAGCCCAGTGGTTCTCTCTATGAGAGAAAACCAGGTTGGGCTCCCTTAGCTCAGTTTCTGGTGATTGTGGGAATAGCGTCACTCTCTTAAGAACACTGTACCATGCCATTCAGGGCTTTATAGGTAATAACTAGCACTTTGTATTTTGCTCAGAAACATATAAGCAGAGAGTGCAATTCTTTTTAAATTGGTGTTATACGGTCCATTTGGGTTATCCCAGGGACCAGGCTGGCTGCCGCATTCTGTATCAATTGTAATTTCCTGACTACATACAAAGGCATCCCCATGTAGAGCGCATTACAGTCACCAAGCCTGTTTCTCAGTCTGATAAACCAGAGAGTTTTGGACCCAGGAGCACTACCAAGCTATGTAGCTGATGTTTCAGAGAAGTGTAACCCCATCCAGGCACATGTCTATTTTTTAGACAGGGGACTAGATAGTATACAGTATTTAGGGAGTGTATCATCCTTTCCCTTGTATTGTAGTCAGGTTTCATGGGTGTATAATTGCTCCGCTGCTCTTTGTCTCCCATTAGGCATGGAATCCTAAAGTACCTAAGAATGATCTCTGGACTCTGAGATGGTCTTGGGGCCTATGTGTTTGAGGCTTGGACTACATGTATAGTAGAAAGCTGTGAAAAATGTGTGGTAGGGTCCTGAGGTGACCTGCACCACTTCAGACTGCAAGCAAGAAATCACATTTTTGAATATTCCCTTTATAAAATAAAACTGCCCATCATTAGAAAAAAGGGTTCCCTCTCCTTCAAGGTTGCTTTTAATAGACTCCTAATAGTTGTTTTTTGAGCCTGTTTCAGGAAACCTTCACCATAGTAGAATACTGGTACAGAAATGGATGAAAAACATTGTCCCTGATGTTAGTTTATACTATTATTATTATTATTATTTATTTATTTACACAGTCAGACAGGTGTTATTGACTGGTTTGTTTTATCCAGACATCGAGTCCTTCCCAAGGACCTGGGATGGCTGAATTTTATCATCACTATTGTTGGTTATTATAGATATTGTTGCAAAATATAGGCTGTTCCCAGTAAAGCTGCTTTTTGTAATTGGCTGATGGTGATTTCTGTGGCCCCTATGGTGTTGCGGTGCTCTTCAAGGTCTTTTGGAACTGCACCCAGGGCGCCAATTACCACTGGGATTATTTGGGTCTTTTTCTGCCACAACCTTTCCATTTCAATTTGTAGATCTTTGTATTTGGTGATTTTTTCTATTTCTTTTTCTTCTATTCTGCTATCCCCTGGTATTGCTATGTCGATTATTTTGACTTGTTTTTCTTTCTTCTCGACTACAGTGATATCTGGTGGCAGATGTTTGTCTGTTTGTAGTCGGAAGTCCCATAATATTTTTACATCTTCAATTTCTTCAACTTTTTCAATTTTATGGTCCCACCAATTTTTGGCTACAGTTAGCTTGTATTTTTTGCAGATGTTCCAGTGTATCATCCCTGCTACCTTGTCATGCCTTTGTCTGTAGTCAGTCTGTGCGATCTTTTTACAAAAGCTGATTAAGTGGTCCACTGTTTCACCTGCTTCTTTACAAAGGCGGCACTTGCTGTTTGTTGTGGATTTTTCAACTTTTGCTCTTATTGCATTTGTTCTTAGTGCCTGTTCTTGTGCAGCCAGTATTAAACCCTCTTTTTCTTTCTTCAAGTTGCCATTCTTTAGCCATTGCCAGGTCTTGGTGATGTCTGATTTTCCACTTATATTGTGCAAATATTGACCATGCAGTGTCTTATTTTTCTATTTTTCTGCTCTGTTCTTGACTTGTTCATTCTTGTAGGCCTGTTTTGTTTCATTGGTGTTGAACAGTTTCGCGTTATTGACCATTTGAAGTGCATCTTCTTCACTGTCCTTGATATATTCTTCAAGGCCTCTTTTCTCCTCCTCTACTGTTTGATGGACTTGCAGCATTCCTCTTCCACCTGAGCTGAGCGGAAGGTATAGCCTATCTACATCACTGCAGGGGTGCAGAGCATGATTGATGGTCATGATTTTTCTGGTCTTATGATCTAGCGTCTCTAGCTCTGCCTGGGTCCAGTCTATTATTCCTGCAGTGTATCTGATAACAGGTATAGCCCAGGTGTTTATGGCTTGTATGGTGTTTCCGCCAATGAGTTTGGACTTTAGGGTTTTTCTAACTCTCCTGATGTATTCACTTCAAATTTTTCTTTTAACTTCAGTGTGTGTGATGTTATCAGCCTGGAAAATGCCAAGTATTTGTAATGTTCTTTCTCTTCCAGGTTCTTGATGTTGCTTCCATTGGGCAGTTCTATTCCTTCTGTTTTTATTATTTTCCCTCTGTTGTTGTTGTTGTTATTTCCTGACATTTACATTTTGGAACTAAAGATTAGTACATTTTAAGTTTTCTGTGTTGCAAATCTTTACAGTTGTTGCCATGGTTTAATTCCATATTTAGTGGCCCCTTCTTCCTTCTAGGTCAAACTACTTTTGCCTTCATCTATTTAAGATGACTGAGATGAATCACAGGAGAGACACCTTCCAACCCAAACCAGCTGTGGTACCAGAGTTACAGTAGTAATTACATAGATATTCCAAGGAGATATGATTGGTGCTGCACAAATGTATCCTTGGAAACATACAAAATGGACTGCCAATTCCAAATGATTTAGAATTGTAGAAACAAACATCATGTGGACCTCATATACCAAGGTTTCCCCAGCTGGTAGAGTATTTTACATCTTACGTTTCGAGGTTGTTACTTTCACTGTATGCCTCAGTGAAACAGCAGACATAGCTGAAGGGCAACTAAGCTATGTTTTTCAAAAGGCTTATTTTATAATTAAAGACTCAAGCGCTTCATGTGGAACATGAATAATGTATCTTATAAATCTTCTTTGATATATGTATATACAATAGAGGATCATTATTTAGTAGTAAAAGTAAAATATGAAAAACGTAAAATATGACCTAAAAATGAATAAATGTGCATGGTGTGGGAGAAAAATAAACCCTCAGGATATAGGTCTGAAACTCATGAAATTATAAGTGATTATTATTATTAGGTACTTGTACAGCACCTTTTGAATGAGTCATTTTCAAGTAATTCATTAGTTAAGATTCTGATTCAGTATTCCCTTGAATGAGTTATGGTATTCTTCACAGTCTGCTTTAGGGAAGTACAACAGGTGTATTCAGTGCAAACGCCATACAAGTTTAGCCATGTATGGGACCTTATCTACACAGCTGGCCAAAGCTCTTGAGTCTATATTTGCATAATTCAACACAAATTAAAGTATGCTTTACCCCAGACACAACTACCCTTCACACATCAAAATGTCTGTCATAGAGACAAATGTGGGGAAACAGGGAATTGTATTTCCTCAAACATACCTAAGTAAATTATATTGCCTCCTCCAACTTCAAGATATGAAGTGTAGTCACAGTGGAGATACAAATATGGCACATGATAATTCAGATATATTATTCTGCAATAGATACAGTGGCTGCATTCAGACATCATGATGCCAAACTAGAGGCAACCATGTTTTTTTTACTTACCCCCTTTGGGGGAGTAGTTGGAGGTAGTGAGGGGGGTCCACAGAGGTTCCCCCCCCCAACCGGCCTCTCTTTATGCTGACATGGGCTGTTTTTATTCACCTGGATCACACAGAGGCCAATTTTGTAGGCACAGTAGCCTCCAAAATGGCCACCATGCTGGAGTGGGAAGGCCCAAACGGGCCGAAGAGCCAGCCGAATGGCCGGTGGTGTCATAAAGTGAGGCTGGCAGTGGGAGGGGGAACCTCCATGGACCCGACCCCCCCGCCACCTCCCACAAAGGGGGTAAGTTTTTATAATTTTTTTTCTTAAAAACAAAAAAATTCATCCGACTCCTGATGACGTTGGCCTGCGCATGCCTTCTCTCTTATTGTTTTTACTGCTTTTATTGTTTTTATTGCTTTTTAATTTTTAAACTGGATTTTACCATTTTATAGTCTATCTTCTCTGTGCATTTTCTATAATAGATATAGTATTCTTTTATCTTTAGCAGATTTTAATTTTTTAAGATAAATATATGTAATTTTTTACCTATTTTAGCTTGTCTCTTTTAAATTGCATTTATTCTTAATTTCAGCATATATACGATATTTTGCATTGTACTTGCAATCAACTTTATTTTAACATGTAACTTATAATTTGTACCTTTTATTATCTCTCTTAGTATCACTTTCTTTTAACTTGTAATTTTATGCTGGTCTATAACTGTAATAAAGGTTGATTGATAGATAGATTGATTAAAAAGAAAAAAATGTTCATGAACCCCACCGGACCCCACTCGAACTGAACCAGACCAGCCGGTTCTGTGCACACCCCTACAAGTAAGCGGTTCCAGAAATACCCTAGAAATTGCATTCTGCACCAACTAAATTTTCTGAGTATTCTTCAAGGGCAGCCCCATTTAGAGCAGATTGCAGTAATCCAGCTGCAACATGACTAAGGCACTGGTAATCATGATCATATCTGCCGTCTCAGGAAATGGACACAGCTGGCGCAGTAGCCAAAGCTGTGAAAAGGCACCCCTGCCAAGTGCCTGCACTTGAGCATCCAAAAGCTGAGCTGATTCCAGCAATATCCCCAAGCTGTGCACTTGGTCTTTCAAGTGGAATACAATCCCATCCAGAGCTGGTTTAATCCCCTCTATCCTGATTGGCTTTACGAACTTGGGTCACCCTTGGTGAGTTCCAGTAGGAACAGAATACAAATGACATTTTAAAAAAGTAATGAAGTTAATAATGGGCAGCATCCAGATGAGTATGGCTCTAGTATAATGGGAGGCTATATGCAACTCAGTATTTCAAGCTGCTTCACAGAGCTGCACAACTGCAAGCGGAAAACCTTCTCTGAGATATATGAAAGATTGTGCACATTGTGCAACAATTAGCTACTGCCCCATTTTTTGCTAAAGGTAGTGCAACATCTGCTAGAGGAAGAACTTGTTTGGAGTACAGGTAACTTTCTTTTGGCAACATGGGGGTACACAGCTTGGGAGTACTACTGGACCCGGCTCTGCTTTTGGAAGCTCAGGTGGAGGCAGTGGCCAGGGGTGCCTTTGCACGGCTTTGGATAGTGCTCCAGCTGCCTCCCTTTCTCGAGAAGGCAGATCTGGCCACAGTTACCCATGTCTTAGTCACATCACAGCTGGATTACTGTAATGAGCTCAACGTGAGGCTGCCCTTGAAGAATATCCAGAAACGACAGCTAGTGCAAAATGCGGCAGCTAGGGTTTTATCTGGAGCTGCCCGGTGGGAGCACATCACACCCATTCTGAAAGAGTTGCACTGGCTGCCAATTCATTTCTGGGTCCAATTCAAGGTGCTGGTTTTGACCTTTAAAGCCCTTAACGGTTTGGGCTCGGGATACCTGAGGGACCACCTGCTCCCAAGGGTTGCTGCCCGCTTGACGAGGTCATCTGAGGGGGCTCTGTTCCGGGTGCTGACAATGAGGGAGGCTAGGTTGTTATGGACTTGGGATAGGGCCTTCTCTGTTGCTGCCCCCAGACTCTGGAATGCTCTCCTAGCTATCCGCTCCTCAGTCTCCATCACAGTTTTTAGAAAGCATGTCAAATCATGGCTTTTTACTCAGGCTTTTATATTAATTCATTCATTCATTCATTCATTACATTTATATACCACCCAAACTTTCATCTCTTGGCAGTTAACATAAATAAAACAATTAAAACACATATAACAAGTTAAAACAATTCAACAATTTAAAATAAATCACAAAATTAAAACCAACAAATTTTAAAAGGCTGAGAAAGCTTGGTTTAAAAGATGGGTTTTAGATTTTTTTTAAAAAAATTGCCAGAGATGAGGATCGTATCTTAGTCATCAGACGAGTTGGCGGTAACTGGAGACGGACCTCCTCAGATTACCTCAATGGGCGGTGGGGCTCTTAGTGAAGAAGACACTCTCTTAAATACCTAGGGCGTATGTAGTTTAGAGCTTTATAACTAGCACTTTGTATTTTGCCTGGAAACCTATTGGCAGCCAGTGTAACTCCATCAGCAAAGGAGTAACATGGTCTCTCTGAGATGACCCAGAGACCAACCTAGATGCCGTGTTCTGAACCAACTGAAGTTTCCGGACTATGTACAAAGGCAGTCCCACGTAGAGCACATTACAAAAGTCAAGTCTGGAGGTCACCAACAGATGTACCACTGTTTTGAGGTCATTGATCTCAAGAAATGGATGCAGCTCGTGTATCGGCCGTACCTGATAGAAAGCACCCCTGGCCACAGCCTCAACCTGAGACACCAAGGAGAGGTGTGGATCCAGAAGTACTCCCGGACTGCGGACCTGTTCCTTTTGAGAAAGTGTGACCCCATCTAGAACAGGTAGATCAAAATCGTCTCTGGAGTTCTGACCCCGGACAATAAATACCTCTGTCTTATCTGGATTCAGCTTCAGTTTATTCTTCCTCCTCCAGCCCATTACTGCTTCCTGGCAGGCATTTAGGGAGGATATGCCAGCTCCTGAAGAAGTTGACATGGAGAAGTAGATCTGGGTGTAATCAGCGTACTGGTAACACCCAGCTCAAAATCCCCTGATGATCTCTCTCAGCAGTTTCATGTAGATGTTAAAGAGCATTGGAGAGAGTATTGGAGTATGGACAATTTATATGATTGTCTCCACTGCTGCTTCTTGTATTTTGTACTGTTTTTATCCTTGTGTTTTAATTTTTTAAAAAATTAGATTTGTTTTTATATTTTTTAGCTCAATATTTTAATGTGTCTTTTTATAAACATGTTTTTAAATTTTATTGTGAGCCGCCTTGGGATTTTCTTAATGAAAGGTGGGGTATAAATTTAACAATAGAATAAAGTAAAATAAAATAAAGTAAAATAAACTTCCTTCTGCTAACATAACAACATTATGTGAGTGCTACACTATTTTGGATGCTGCCCAGTATCTTTACAGAGAATATTAATACCACTAGTTTGGCTGGAATTTATTAGACCAAAACGGGGTTTCCTATTTTGTCCACCAGATCTTAGTAATATGTAGCAGAGTAGTGGTGTCATGGACAATGGGCCAGACCATATTTTTCAAACACATCCACACACACCCAAGTGAACAGAACAACTCTGGCTATGGCTAGAGTCATGACCTTTGGGGAGAATTGTGGGAAATAGATGTTTGAGCCAAGAGAACTGTTTGCTTAGAGACATGGCTATAAATACCTCTGTGATTGCCTAATTGTCTCCAAGTAATGTGGCCAGTTTATGCTCTTTGATATGTTTATTGCTCTTATATGTGTATCAGAATAGCCTTGCCAAGCTCCCTAATCCTGGAATCCACTCCACCCCTTTCTGCCTTAATTGCTCAAAGACCACTGTGAAGGGAGATATCAAGGTCTTGTTTCTTCTTCTCAAGGACAATCTGCACTCTGGAGCTAGCAGAGGAACACATATGCGGAGTGATAAGACTGGAGATTAGAAGTGTGGAATGTCTCCGAGCACAGTATATGAAATTTTCAATTAATTTTAGCATGTTCAAATGAGGTACAAAAAAACAATCACTGGAAAAGTAGAGGGAGCAGAGACAGAACTACTGGATGAAACCAGGGGAAGCTGAGCCTCCTCCTTTTGCCAAGCTACAGGCTTCGGAGAGCCCACCCCCTTTTAATTTTGGAAACTGCGTACTCATAGTGTCGACAGCCCAGCCATTTGCCCCTGGTATGGATTAAAACAGGAACTGACTCTGTTTTGATCTGCCCTCATTCCTCCTTCCCCACACTTTGCTCCCCTGCCCCTTGGACCTCTGAAAAGTATAAGCATGCATATGTATGCAGTACTTGGTTTGGGCCCCTTTTGCAGCAATTACTGCCTCAATGCGGCGTGGCATGGATGCTATCAGCCTGTGGCACTGATGAGGTATTATGGAAGACCAGGATGCTTCATTAGTGGCCTTCAGCAATTCTGCATTGTTTGGTCTCATGTCTCTCATCCTTCTCTTGGCAATGCCCCATAGATTCTCTATGGGGTCAGGTCAGGCGTGTTTGCTGGCCAATCAAGCACAGTACACTGTATATTTTTCAGAGGTCCGATATTGTTCTATTCTTCAATCCTTGTCTTCTTGGTTCCATGTAATATTCTAATTTTCTGAGATTGTGGATTTGGGGTTTTCATGAGCTGTACGCCATGATCATCACAATTATAACAAATTAAGGCTTGACTTATCTCGCTTTGCATGTAATGCGTCTGTCTCATATATCAGTTTCACCTTTTAATTTGCATTACTGAAATTAATGGACTTTTGCATGATATTCTAATTTTCCGAGTTTCACCTGTAAATCAGGCTACTCTCTAATGAGCAGTAAAAAAAACTGAATTGCATGTGAACTGCACCCCAATAACTCTCAGGGACTTCAGGGTAAATCTGGCCAACATGTGAATGCAGCATCTCCATTCCAGAGGAGATGTGTGTTAAAGGGCTTTAAAAGCCCCGTGTGAAGGACCCGTGGAATCAAACTTTACTGAATTTGTTCAGAAGTCTGAGAAAACATACATAGGCTCACACTGCATAGTTGAAAGTCTCCTTTGCTAATCTGCAGTGAGGGGCCCATTTTAATAATTAGTGTTTCTAATGTGTTCTAGGCATTAAAAGTAGCACAAATATATATGTATATCACTGTATATTGTGAAATGTGTGTGTGTGTGTGTGTGTGTGTGTGTAAGTGAAATGTATTTCCAGGCAGCATACTTATTTTGAAATATGAGACTTAAATCCTTGGTGGCCTGGGGTGTGCGGAGGCCCTGGATTTTGAGGGGGGCCATTTTAAAGTCTCGTCTCTGGGCCCATTCCAACCTTGCTATGCCCCTGCCTGCCTGTGAGTAATAAGATAGGAAACAGATCAATTAGGGAAGTTATTTTCCATCATTGTATTGCTTTAATTTCAGTTGCTAGGTTAATGAAAGCTCTCTTTCTTACAATCTGCTTTATGAAAAGACAATTGTTCTTAGTGCATATCTTTTTCTTTTAATCTAATAATAAATCCCTGTTGATGAAGTGTGCTGCTCTTCTTTTGGGTCCACCTTAGTCATATGCCTTTGGAGGCCTAGGACTGCTCAGCCCTTCTAGGAAGGGTTTTGCCACTCTCCCCCCTCCGCCCCCAGGAATTTTATGTGAAAAGAGTAATTTGTCCCACATTACTCTGCCCTGAGCCTTTTGGAAGGGCGGTATAAAAGTTTTAATAACAAATAAATAATAATAATAATAAATTAAAGTGGATGGTGGCAGCCTACTTTGAATCCCTTACATGCAAGGATTCACCCCAGGGAACTCCCCCCTCCTCCTCTGGCTCTGGTAGGAGCTATGACAACCATCTTCATTCTTTGATATTAAGACTTACATGGCAAACAGAATTTTATATATCTGAAACATCCATATATAAAAGCAGCAAACACATGCATGTAACAACAAACACATTCACCTAACTCGAAGCAAGGCACTGACAACTTAATGAATTAGCAGTACAATGAAAATGACTGAAATCTGACTAGATGAGTTGCTTGCCCATGGAAATCTGCTGCTTGGCCCAAGAAAAAGAACTGAAAATGGAATTCAGCCATGAGTTACACACATGCCTAGTTCGGTCAATGGGAAAAAATCCCTACAAATTGGGTCCTGTGGAGAGCATCAGTGCAAGATAGGACTCTCAGGTGAGAATGATTGGACTCTCTGTCACTCAAACTGGTGACAGTTCCCTGCTATCCCCTCTTCACTACAATATTCTGCTTTATCTTCTTTCACTGTGTTCTATTGCTTGACTTGCCGATGACCGCTAAGTTATTTTTCCCCCTCTAGAACATTTTCTGTATTTTTAATAATTCTTTAACTTGCAAACCTACTCATTAAACATTTGCATGAGTAAGTATTCATTTTAAATGTATTTTAGCAATTTTAATTGTCTAATTAAAGCTTCCACTTGCTCTGCATGGAACTCAAATTATTATTTGAAAACAACCTTTTGGGAAAGTGCGATCACAATTGCCAGGGTACAACAGATGCAGACATTTTGACGATTAGTGACTGGAATAGATGTGAAGAGGTTATCTTCCCCCTTTCCCCTGACATCAACCTCAGTTAAGTGTAACTGAAAATATTGTGCACACACTCAAATCACTGAAGTCAGGACAGCTTACAAATTTTACAAAATAAGAATTTCCAAAAGGTTCCCAAGTCTACAGTATCTGTATTTTTTTCAGAAGCAACTAGTTGGTTCTGCCTTTAAATCTCCCATTTGTTCATTGTGCATTATTGTTGCCAATATCCCTTTGTGATGGCCCCAAAACACTCTTACAAAGTCTGCAAAGGTTGGGTTGATCCTAAAGAGGAATGATACAATCAGCTTGCAGAAGTTTAGCAGACCTAGATCTAGTCAGTGCAATGAAAGGTGACCATCTGAGAACCTGAGGTACGCCATCTTGAGTTTCACCATGAAAGAAAGGCAGGATAGAAATGCAAACAAATAAATAGGGTTGCTGCAACTTTTCAGCCTCTCAGGTGGAGGAATACACATAATTTTGCTCATTTGCACAGGGATCCTCTGAGGGCCAAACTAGACATGAAATGTCGTTGCCTGTAGAGCTAGGATGGGGAGGATTTAGACTGGAGTCTCCAGCCCCACTTCCCTGTCCTTCAATGCAGCCATGCAGGGCTGATTACTAAACACAAACAAAAAAACATAGGAGACTGTGAACATGAATTGCCCACATAATATCTAGTATGAGTCACAGTGCCTGCTTCTCCCTTATCAAATGTTCATGACTACAGCAATGAGAAAAAGGAAACATAGTAAAGCACGCCTACTATACCATTCCTAGGAGCTCTTTTACATATTACAATTAAGAGTGTGAGGATCACAGTGCCTGAGGTTGTTTGATGAGCCACAATCTCCATTTCCCCACCCCTAAACTGTAGAGTGCACTGTGCACAAAATTCACCCACAACCCTGAATTCGCACCTTACCCAAAGCCCCACAGTACACAGAGCACGTCATACTATAAATTCCCGCCACAGCTGCAACCACATACCAAACAATAGCCCTGATGCAAAGGTGCTTGGTGAGCTTCCACAGCATGTGGAGAACACCTTGCACAGAATCCCCCCACCCAAAGCCACAACCCAAAGATCTGTACCCATGGCACATGAAGCACGTCGTGCATGAGATTTCCTGACAATCCCAATCTTGCACCCACCCACAGCCCCAGTGCTGTAGACAGCACACAGTGTAAAGAGGTTCATCCCCATCTCTGGTGTAGATAGTGGTAGTGGTGACAGTGCCACAGCCAGAGCTACTCTTTGGCTTCCAGACAGCTAAGCTGGTCCACTCTCCTTGCCTTTTCAAAAGCACTGCTGCTGCTGTGTAATGTTGGGGGTGGTGTGGGGAGCAATTTGGTGAGGTGTAAGCAGGTGCGAGGGTAGAGCATCTCCCCCCATTGCCACCTCCATACTGGGTTTCATTGGTGGACCCGCCCTGCATGAGAGCTACATTCATAAGAACCACAGGGTAGCTTCCTTCAGCCTCACTTGGCGATATCAGAAGCCTTCAATAATGCGGTGAGTCCATGCCCAACTTTTTGTTGCAGTTATTAATTTACATTTCACCTTTCCAGTCAAAGGAAAGTTTGAGTTGCCTTACAAGAATAAAATCATAAATATAATTAAATACTATAAAACAAAGCAACATTATAAAGGCAGCTTAAAAACCCAACTAAGCAGGGGTGTAGCTGTAATTGTGTGGATGTGTCCAAAGACATCCACACAATTACATCTATTGCCCACTCCTCTCTTCCATTGCCATGTGGAGGCCAGTGCTAGCTCTTTTGCACTGCCCTCTGCCTTGCCACCATCTCCTGTATCCTGCTGCCATTGCCGCCTCCTCCTCCTCCTCTACTTGCTCTTCCCACAACTGCCACCACCATTACCCAGCCAGGTCTTGTGGTAGTAGGAGAGGGGATAGGAAGCATCACACCCCCTTGCTTGCCGATCCAAAAACCTGCTGGGAAATGTTGATATCAGGGCGCATTCACACCTGCCACCACTGCTCACCAGGTTTTTGGAGCAGGGCGTGAGATATTTCCTCTCTTGCTTGTGCAAGAGAGGAAGCATCCCCTCCCTTGCTGCCTCAAGGGCCAGGCTAATGGCAGCAGGAGCTGCAAGATACGAGATGAAGAGGAAGGAGATGGTGGCAGGAGAAGGCAGAAGGAGGTGGTGATGCCAGGAGAACTAGTGACAGCCCCGCCTAGGAATGGTTGGGGGCAATGGGGGCAGAACACAGACCACCATGAGGCAGGCTACGCTACTGCAGCCACTAAACCAAGAACCAGCAAAGAATAAACTCAAAATCATTGATCAAAGGCCTGCCCAAATAGGCAGGCGTTCAGTAGATGTGGAAGGCAGACAAACTAGGAGCCAAACTGATTTCCAGGACAGGGAGTTCCATATGCTGCAGGCCACCACAGTGAAAGCTCATTCACAATGACTACTAATCAGACCTCTGAGGTGGATGCATTGAAGGCCTCCAGCTAATCACAAAAAGTGAGTGGATGCATATTGAAATTCATATTATCACATCAGCTTCACTCCAGTTTCAGAGAGGGAAGTGGCTGATGTGAGAGGAGCTGCCGCACAGATGTCCTCTCACATGGCCACTTACTATCAGCACTAAAAAGCATCATGGGAAGGATCCATTCTGCAAATGGAATAATATTCTAAAACTAGTGGCTGACATCCTGACTTACAAAGCACACATGCAGCAAAGAAAGCACGTGTGCATTTGCTGCACTCCAGGTAAAGCAGAGTGAGTGGTTGCATGGGAGGGTGATTTTTGCCAATCTCCCTTTCCCTATGAAGTGCTCTGTGACACCCCCCCCCCAAACATATGTCCCTGAGGTCTGTGCAGCCATCAGAGCTAGAGAAGGAGTAGGAGATGGCTAAAAAATGCACCTCTGTCCACACTGCTTTACTCTGGGATGCAGCAAATGTGTGCATGCTTCCTTCAGTGTTTCCATGCCTTGGAACTATGAAGGGGTAAGATCTCAAACTAATGAAGGTGTAAGGCCACAAATAGTTAAATTTTAAAAGAATGACAATTCATGATTAAAAGAATGACAATTCATCAGCTGGTCTTGTAGTAGCAAGCATGACTTGTCCCCTTAGCTAAGCAGGGTCCACGCTGGTTGCATATGAATGGGAGATTTGACATGTGAACACTGTAAGATATTCCCCTTAGGGGATGGAGCCCTTCTGGAAAGAGCAGAAGGTTCCAAGTTCCCTCCCTGGCATCTCCAAGATAGGGCTGAGAGAGATTCCTGCCTGCAACCTTAGAGAAGCTGCTGCCAGTCTGTGAAGGCAATACTGAACTAGATAGACCAATGGTATATGGCATATACATACTCAGTATATGGCAGCTTCCTATGTTCCTATGTATGTTCCTATCATTCAATATCGCCTCTGTGGATCTATGTGAATTGAAATCAGTGATCTAACCAGTATGACAATAGATGCAGGCAGGCATTCACAAGTTTGATGCCCCCAAACAGTTTATATATAGACAATAGTAACAGAAATAGTAATAGCAATGATGATGATGATGATGATATTATTATTGATAATAATAATAATAAAATATCCTCATACTAAAAGTGTCTAAGGTCAGTAAGATTATGTGGACTGCAAAGGTGGGATCACAGGAGCAGGCAAAGGACATAAGGCTGTTTTGCCATTAAGGTCTCCATATGACAGCTCATTAGACTGGCTCCTAGCAATGGAGTCAGGTCCTAAGTACGTGTGTGTTAGCTGGAACATACAAAGCAAGCAGGAAGCTCCTGCTGAGAACTCAGGGAGAAAAGCTCTTAGATTTCTCTGCACAGGGCTAAAGAAATGTTAGGGGATAAGTACCCCTGTGGAGTTCTGTAGCAAAGTTTCCATTAAACAGCCATAACAATGGCGCCATCCAATGTGAAAAACAAAGGAATAAAACTGGTAGCTGGTATGAGAGCAGAATGCCTGCTGCTAATAGCAACAACTACAGCTCTAGGTTGCACGGCCATTAAAGACACACAGGGCTGCCAACGCAATTGTACAAAAATCCTGAGAAAGAAAGTCATGAAATTCAAGTGTTTTTAAAACCAAATAAATAAATAAATAAATAAATAAATAAAGTGGTTTTGTTTTGTTTTCTGCAGCTGTGCTTATTATAGGAATTGAAATGGGGAATGAAATGTACTTTGCACAAAATATGAAAAGGATTCCACTTTTGATTACTTTTCTGCAACTGGGCAAAAGAGGATACAAGTGTTCACCCATTTATGCATGCCATTAGATTCAACCAATCAGATGTGACCATGTGGCCTGTAACTGAGGAAAAAGCTAATTCAAGTGATGTTAATTATTTCACAATGTAGTGCCCTTACTCTGAACTGGATTCATTTGCCATCAAATGAACTGGATTCATTTGCTGAACTGAATACATTTGCTATTCATTTGCTATTCATTTGTGCAGAGCAGGAACCCCTGGTGGCGCAGTGGTAAAACTGCCGCCCTGTAACCAGAAGGTTACAAGTTCGATCCTGACCAGGGGCTCAAGGTTGACTCAGCCTTCCATCCTTCCGAGGTCGGTAAAATGAGTACCCAGAATGTTGGGGACAATATGCTAAATCATTGTAAACCGCTTAGAGAGCTCTGGCTATAGAGCGGTATATAAATGTAAGTGCTATTGCTATTGCTATTAGCAGCAGGAATTGGGGGTAATTTTGGAATGAATGTAACTTAACTTTTAGAGTATGTCTTAGGGCGTACACAGATAATCCATATATTAGAGTAAGTGATCGAGTCTTAAATACTTTTTTTTAATAAGCAAAGGGAAGAATCCATGCTTTGTTCATAACTTGCTGGGAGCATGTAGTAAAGACACAGAAGTCCTAAAAATGCCACCAGAGCAACATGAGAGAGAGGAAACAAAAGCTGCAAGCAGATATTTCAGTACAATTGAAATTTAAAATCTGTTCAAGAATGAGTGAAAGAATAAGAGTAGACTAGCAGTTGAGAAAAGGAGAGAAGAACAGACAATGAGGTTGTTCTCACACTCAGCCAAGACCGGGCTAAGGAAGTTCTTGTGTGAGAACTGCCATGATTGTGCCCGATCCTGGCAGCACTTTGGCAGCAAATTCACCTAGGGAGCCAGCCTCCTATTTGAAGTTAATGGAGTAAATGCTCCCTTAGCCCTGATCATATGCAGTGCTGGCTGCTTTCAGCCAACGCTGCAACACTGATGGGCATCTGCCCATCACTCGGGGTATACTCACAATGCACCGTACAATTGCACGATGCATTTTGGGAGTTCCAGGAGCTGGGACAATGCATCCTGACCCCCACACTTCCACGCTGCCAGGGGAGGCAGCAGGCTGTCTGAGCACATGGGATCACATGCCTTGACCCGCCCAGACCCAGCAGCCGGATTGTCTGTGGGGAAAGCATGCTTCTGCTGCCTTCCCTGCTGCCTGCCCTGAAGCCCTCTCATATGATCATGGGAAAGGGCTCGATTACTCTTGCTTTGCTGGAAGAAAGGAAGGACCATTCAGACTCCTTCCAACATGAAGTTGGGCCACAGAGATACCATTAGACAAAAGAGAATTCCTGAGATGATTATCCAAAACACACCACACAGAGAGCCGGGTCTCACAATCAGTGAGACCCAATTTTGGGGTGGGTGGGTGGGGAGAAGCGGGCTAAGCCTGCTCTCCCCACACATGAGCAGGGAGGGAGCCCTGGGCAGCCAGATTGGCTGCCCTCATGATTGCCGGCTCCATGATGGCGGTTTGTTGATCAGTACCAGTTTGCCTGGTACTGATCCAGATTCACCATCTTAGTTTCCCTTTGGCCTTTGTGCATGAGACCTGTGTAGCTGTATGCCTTTTCTCTTCCCCATTTTGAGTTATGTTATTCCAGTGCCCTTTTCCTTTTCCTCTCCTTTTCACTGACGTTTATACCAGACTTTGTCAGGCTGGCTTGAGAGTTTTGTCACACTCATGCAGGATGCCTTCAGCTTTCTAGGGTTCAGTATTGCGGACTATGTGCCTTTAATTGCCTGGGTTTTTTACAGCTTGGTAATCTATGTTAATTGTTTTATTGCTGAGTCATCCATCTGCATGTGTGCATGCTTGAAGGTGATGTTTATGATGTTTATGATCCAGCTGTGGGAAATCTATTTCAGACAGGTATAAATTGGAGAGGTTTTTGCAAATACTAATGCCAGAAAGGACTGCAACACTGTGTTAAGCTTGAGGAATGGGGTACCGGTATTAATTTTATTAATTTTATTTATAATTAAAACTTTTATACCGCCCTTCCAAAAGGCTCAAGGTGGTTTATATTAAAACACCATTAAAATCAATTAATAATTAAACAAAAATTATAAAACATAAAACAATGATTAACAATTAAAAACATCATAAAACAACAATTAAATAATCAAAACAATTTAAAAACAAGTTTTAAAAAGCTGAGAAAGCCTGGTTGAAGAGATGTGTTTTCAGGTGTTTTCTGAAAATTGCCAGAGATGAGGAGGATCGTATCTCAGCAGGGAGCGCATTCCACAATCTCGGGGCAGCAGCCGAGAAGGCCCGTCTCTGTGTAGCCACCAAACGAGTTGGTGGCAACCGGAGACGGACCTCCTCAAGTGACCTCAGCGGCCAGTGGGGCTCATAGTGAAGAAGACGCTCTCTTAAATACCCAGGGCCTAAGCCGTTTAGGGCTTTATAAATTATAACTAGCACTTTGTATTTTGCCCGGAAACCTATTGGCAGCCAGTGTAACTCCATCAACAAGGGAGTAATGTGGTCTCTCTGAGATGACCCAGAGACCAACCTCGCTGCCGCATTCTGAACCAACTGAAGTTTCCGGACTACGTACAAAGGCAGCCCCACGTAGAGCGCATTACAGAAGTCCAGTCTGGAGGTTGTTGTTAAGGAGGTTTGTATGTAATCTTGTATCAAGGCATTTCCTTCACAATATATTCACTGTAGGGATCCACTCCTGGTTGACTGTATTTATGTTTATATTGAACAGGCTGATGAAGCTTTGTTGGCGAAACGGCATATATCCAGAAGAGACGTTTGACTTTGATTCATGAATGACTTTGATTCATGAAGTTTGTTTTTCTCCATAAGGGCATGCAGTGGGCTTTATCTTTGATCCATGACATCTTATTTATGGAAGCCATGCTCGACAGGTTCTCTGCAATCAGCATGTATGTTATTTGAAATCTTCACTCCTGTGTGGATGGTATTGAGCGTCTCGCCTACAAGCCAGCACCCCCCTTTCTTTTGCCCTTTTCAGCTACATTTGTATATGTTCAGTTTGCATTCTCCTAAAGGGCATAAGGGGGTATACTCGTTGACTGAGGACATCCACACCTCTTTTTGAGACCACGTCTGATATGGCGTTTTTGTCATTTGGTACTTCTATCATGACACTTGACTTCGCCCATCTCATCCAGCAGCCCTATTTTTGCTTGGCTCAGTTACACCTCCTTTCAATATTTCTGATTGTTATTGCACATGCTTATATTCATGTATTCTGTATCGTGAGAATGCATTTTGTATATTATGTGTTATGAGATGGCTTGAGTATCACTGCATACATTATTTTTCTTGTTGAATTATTTAGCTTAGATTCATGATTTCTGCTTATTAATGTTATTGATTATTTATTACTGGCTCATTGTTTCTGAATATATATTTCCAGTATTTATATACATTTTCAGTGTTTGGCCATTACTCTGACTTTTTTTTTTTTTGTAGTCATGGTGGGATTTCCCCTTCCCTTCTTTATTGCTGGCTCCATGATGGAGCTGGTAGGGTCTGGGGAGCTCAGGGACCGCGCAGCCCCTGGAAGCT
Source organism: Hemicordylus capensis (assembly GCF_027244095.1). NCBI lineage: Eukaryota > Metazoa > Chordata > Lepidosauria > Squamata > Cordylidae > Hemicordylus > Hemicordylus capensis. Next base: position 91,663,674 of record NC_069657.1, on the reverse strand, counting down.
ACACTATGCCCTGCGTGAGCATGCAGGGTATACTGGGGAGACCCCCGGAGCTGGGATATGGCTTTTCGCCTCCCCTCCGGGGGTCTACTCATGAGTAACTGCAGTGCGGAGCAGTGCCACGGCTACTCATAATCTTTAAAACCAGGTTTGCGGAGCGCTTGCTCCACAAACCTGGTTTTAGGGCAGGGGTAGTTAGGCGGGTTACCCGCCTAGGAACCACCAGGCTCGCAGCCGAGCCCGGTGGTTGACACGATGGGGCGAAATTGGGCTGTTTTCGCCCCATCATGTGAATAGCCTCAAAGAATCACTATAGATATATACACACACACCCTTCTCTAGCCCTATTAATTTGTTATATTCAATGCACATACTGCATACAATTTACACATGTACAGTTATTCACACACTATGCAGTACACTTCCTTTCTGTATCCTGAATTTCAGAGGATCTGCACTTAGTTTCCCTTTTAAAATGAACACATGTACCATCATTCACACATGCCTCTGAATGCACATGTAGCATAGTATCTGAATAGGTCTTCTATGACATGAGATATCTACAACTCCCCTGTGCTGAAAAAAGCATCTAAAACCCGATCACTTATTCTAATATATGAATTATCTGTGTAAGTCCTAAGATGTTCTCTAAAAGTTAAGTTACATTCATTTCAAAATTACCGCAAATTCAACTATGTGACTGAGGGCCAAACTACACATTACATTAACATGTAATTGGCCCTGATAGACTTAGGGATCCTGGTGGTTCTCACAGGCAGCCAAGCCCAGACTTGGCTGCTCATAAGAGCAGCCTCACAATGTTTTAACATATTACCCATTGTTCAAGGACTTCTAAAACTGTAGAATAGTAATAAAAATGCCCCAACTCACCTTCCCCCCAGATGATCAAAGAAATGCTGCTGGGAGTGCGGACCGCACTTCCAGATGATCAGAGCTGCACCATGCAGTGTGGAGCTCTGGAGGCCAGGAAGACACATCCCAGCCTCCAGATAGACCACAATGCAGTGCACCACAAGTGTGGTGCATCAATGGGATCCCCTGTCAGACAGGTGCTCTAGATGCCTGTCTCTGTGGCATGCAGCCCAAGGAGGCACATGATCCTGGCAGCTGGGTTTATGGAACTCTTGCTCCCTTAACCTCAGTTAAGACCCAGGCTTAGGAGTGGGGTTAGGCTGGGTGGGAGCACCAGGTAGTAAAAAAGAAAGAAAGAAAAGTTGGGTAGTAAAAAGCACATGTATTAAAAACACAAAAGTCCTAAAAATGTCACCAGAGCAATGTGAGAGAGAGGAAACAATAGGGGCAAACAGCCATTAGTACCAACAAAAAAACCACACTACAGTTTTGTGCGGGGGGGGCATTTAACCCCTGAAAATGCTATTTACTAGTGAAAAGTAAACCCCTAGCTTTTAATATTATTTTGCAGTCAAAAATGGTTGGGTTTTTGTTTTTCATTTTTTCATTTAGCGTGGGTTAGAAAAATATTTCATTTCAATAAACCTTAATTCTTTAATTTTATACAATACTGAGGTGACGGCCAAACATTTTCTCTTATGAAAACAATACAACTGAAATTTGAAATCTGTTCAAGAATGAGGGAAGAATAAGACTACACTAGCTGTTGAGAAACAGAGAAGAACAGAGAAGAACAGACAATTACTCTTGCTTTGCTGGGGCAAAGGAAGTACAATTCAGACCAGGATTGATTTGATTTAAATTAAATTGATTTAAATCAAATTGATTTAAATCATGATTTAAATCACTATTTAAATAGCATCACAGAAGGACTCAATTTTAATGATTTAGATCACAACTTAAATTACTACACAGGAAGATTCTATTTAATCATCATTTTCTAGAAGAAACACAGTTTTGTTTCACCTTAATACATATTTAGAGATAGATGTAGGTTTCATTTTTAGAATTAGGTACACACCATAGTAGGTAAACACTTCTCATAATGCTGTTTCATTCAGGCAACCAGGGCTTGCATTTCATTGTTGCGTTGTTTGCCTTTTTTGTGCATGCCTTTCTTACCCACAGGTATCGGAACTTCATTAAAATATTCCCAGATGGGATCTCTTTTACAGCCTGCTGCCATGATAGGTGTTTCCCTTCAACAATGGAGGATACACTCAGAAAAGGTTTCCTCATGACTGCATGAATATATTCTGTTCACTTTTGATTTCACTTTCTATTTCCCTCCCCTTCCCTCCCCATCCCGTGCATTTATATCCAGACTCCTCCTCCTTGCTCAGATCTATTCCAGTCCCCCAAATCATCTATTCATATGTTGCATGTGCACTACCTGCAGAATAGGACAGATCAGGTATGTTATCTCTCAACCCCATATACTGCTGTTAACACGTTCATAGAATATAATTAGAAGTTATAATTATTATTAATGATGATATTTCACCTAGGTTCTTTATGAATTGTGTTTTAATCAATTTAATTGTTAAAAAATTGATTTACATTTTTAAAAATCCCATTTTTATTTATTTTAAAAATCATTGATTTTTATTAACCCTGATTAATACTCCTTCCAACATGTAGTTGGGCCATAGAGATACTATTAGACAAAAGAGAATCCCTGAGATGATTATCCAAAACACACACACATACGACAGACAGACAGATATAGATAGGCACTCCACAAATACACATATAGACAGGCGCTCCACATGAGCCTATCTATGTTGCCCTAGCCTTTTGAAAGAGAGCAAGTAAAGACCCAACTGCTAGGAAGAACTATTTTTTTAAATAAAACAGCCTGTACCAAACATTTAGGTTACAACTGAATCCAGAATTGGATTGAAGTCTATCATAGCTTACATTTGTTTGCTTTTAAATGTTTCCACCCATATTTGTGTCCCTGTTTCTGAAAGAGATGCTACCTGTTTTCTTTTGTTTTTAAGATACAATTATGCGTCTTCATAGCAGGATCTTCATAGACTATGAAGATCCTGCCTGGATGGAACAATGAAGGAAGTGAATCAGTCATACAATGTCGGTTCTCCTTGAATAAAAACTACATCGAACATTTCAGTTCTTTGTCTCTGTAGCCCAAATCTTGATCTCAGCAGCCAAATACTGAGGAAAAGTCTGAGGAGGAGTCACAGCACTGTTGGAACAGAACCGATGCTGAGATGAAGGCGAAAGAGGAAGCCTTTTGCACAGTTCAAATAGGTGTGCACCTCCCCATGCAGTCTGTTCTCTTCAAACGGAAGAGGAATCCATCTTTATCCCTTCAGACCACAGGATGAAGTATGAAAAGCTGCAGAGAACCTCACTGTGTTTAGGGAAATGATAGAAGAGAAAGATGTTTCCCTTGCTTGTTACAGGCCTCTAGTACAAACACACACTATAAAATGTAATAGAGCTAGTAGTTAGAATACTGGCTTGCTCAGCATATCCTACATCACATTACTGGGCTTAAAACAAAATATTAAAAGTTTCTTACTGAATCCTAATTATCCTTCAGTGTTGCTGATCCGAAAACCAAGCCAATTGCTATTGCACACAGTCATAAAGTTTTAGACAATTAAAAATGTAATAGATTAAATTATATATGCAATGCAAGGGCAGGGGGGCAGGGTGACTCCTTATGCCATTATGTTAGTTCAGAAGGGATACAGAAGCTTTTGTGCCTTCACACTTCTTGCTGCAGTGTGGCTAAAGCAACCTGAAAGGCTGAAACTAAAGTGCTGGGGGCATCTTTGCCTGTGGTCCTGAGTAACACAATATAACTTGCTGTTGGAGAATGTATTCTGTTTCATTTTCCTTGACTAAGGAAGGCATCATATAAACTCTGACGTAATCCTGTGACCGTTTCTTCCAAATCCAGCTCATATCTCAAGGCCAATCAAACAGGAGAGCCAGGAACAAACCAATAAAGGGGAAGATCTGGTCATGATTGCAACCTGGCTTCTTTAGTGGGACAATGGTAATATTTGCTTGAATCTCAATTTTCTGGAATGGTGGGGTAGGGTCATCCAGGCCAGAGAAGTTATTGGGCATAGCTGGACCCCTACTGTACCATTTCAGTGAACAGAATAGAGCAACACAATTAGTCATAAATGGCCCTTCGAGCATGGCCCTTTTACATTGTTACAAAGGTAATTCAGTGGTTCATTGCATGGATTCTTAAGTGGGGAGGAAACTTTACTCAGTAAATATTAAGAGGGCCTGGAGTTGCCATTTTATTTGAGACGGGTCATCATTTTAAAGGTGCCATAGCTGATGTTCAGAACAGACCCAATTTATAATGGATCAGTATCCTCTGCCTGCTTCACTAGAAGCACTTTATGATTTACATATACCAGTTTATGCTGCTACCATGCAACTGAAAAAGATGGGAATTGAATTAATTAGATACTAGCTGACCCTGCACAGAGCATCTGAGCAGTCGTGCACTGAGCCTGTGGCATCCCTGCCCCCCCCAACACTCTCGCTCGCGCTCTCCCCCCCACAACTCTCTCGCTCGCGCTCTCCCCCCCACAACTCTCTCGCTCGCGCTCTCCCCCCCACAACTCTCTCGCTCGCGCTCTCCCCCCCACAACTCTCTCGCTCGCGCTCTCCCCCCCACAACTCTCTCGCTCTCGCTCTCCCCCCCACAACTCTCTCGCTCTCGCTCTCCCCCCCACAACTCTCTCGCTCGCTCTCTCCCCCCCACAACTCTCTCGCTCGCTCTCCCCACAGCCCCCTCTCTCTACCTCTGTCCTCCGCCTTTCTATCTTTGTCTCACAGTCCTTGCTTCTCCATGCCACTGCCAGGGACTGTCATCTGCTCACCTGACAGCCTCCGAGCTCCCTGCTGCTTCACGGCACAGCTCAGCCAACCATCTGCTGTCCGCAGCCCCCAGAACCAACTGTCCAGCTCCTGAAGCCACCCCTAGCCTCTGAGCTACCTGCTGCATCACGGCACACCTGAGCCAACTGTCAAACTGTTTTCCAGCCACCCCGCAAAACTCCCTGCTGCTCCGGAACACTCTCCCCCTCTGCAGAGGCGTAACTAGGGAAAACAGCGCCTAGGGCAAGCACTGAAATTGCGCCCCTGTCCAAACAGGAATGATCGGACTTGTAGTCAACAATATATGGAAATCCCTGTTAAAAGGAAAACTGTAACATCTAGACATGGTTGTTGATCAAAACCTGAAAACATGAGCCATCTCTGTAAAAGACTTAGAACAACAGTCAGGAGTTATGTGAGGATTCCAAGTGACATTTTCTCTGTCTCATCTCATTATTTATAAAAAACATGACTTTGTCCTAGAGGATCACCTGCCCAAATAGCCACAAGCAAAATAGGGGAAGAAGAAGGTGGTGGTGGGTGGGTGGGTCTATAAACCAGTGAATGATTCCTGCCAGCCTTTGTCTTATGCTGACTGTTGGCTCATGATGGGGTATATGTGCATTCACCACACCAATGTTTACTTTGACACCAAGAGGGAGGAGGATACATTAGTTTGCCACACTAGACAGAGGCAGGAGCAGATAGCCAAGTTCTGCCAGGGCCAAAACCAGCCCCTGCCAGACTAAGAAATCATTGTAATTTGCCCCTTCCTGTCACAGGCAGTGTGCTGTTCTTTTATTATTGACTCTAACTCTCAGATATCCCAGTCATGGATGGAAAATTCAGGGTCAATTTACAAGAGACACATTTTCTACATGGAAGTTTCTTCTGTGCAGGTGTTGTGCAGAAACCCATGTGTAGTGACCGCCAGGGGCATAGCAAGGTTTGAATGGGCCAAGATGAGATTTTAAAATAGGCCCCCAGCCCCTCAAAGTCCAGGGCCTCCACACACCCTAGGCCCCCAAGGATTTAAGTCTGATATTTCAAAATAAGTATGCTGCCTGGAAATACATTTCACTGAATACACAATGCACATTTCACAGTATATAGTGATATACATTGAGTACTATATATTTGTGCTACTTTTAATGCCTAGAACACACTAGCAACGCTAATTATTAAAATGGCCCCCTTGCTGCAGATTAGCAAAGGAGACTTTCAACCATGCAGGGTGAGCCTATGTTTGTTTTTTCAGAATTCTGAACAAATTCAGTAAAGTTTGATTCCAGGAGGTTTTTCACACGAGGCTTTTAAAGCCCTTTAACACACATCTCCTCTGGAATGGAGGTGCTGCATTCATATGTTGGCCAGATTTACCCTGAAGTCCCTGCAAGTTATTGGGGAGCAGTTCACACACAAGAAAAATAAAATAAAATAAAAGCACAACACATGCTTCACAGTTCTCACTCAGACCTTCTGGGTTGCAAAACAACTTGAACATAAGTGCATTTATGAATGAATGAATGAATAAATAAATAAATATTTGTTCCAGGAGTTTTTGTAATTTTCTGCCCTGAAACAAGCCACTTATAGGCCTTTTTAGATAGTTTTGTTTTTTAAAGCCAGCACATTTTTCAGTCTGTTTTAAATTAAATATTCAGAGAGTTCTCAGTCTTGCCCCAAACCCCATATCAAAGCCCTATGGCAAGCAGATCCTTATATTGGGGCGGGGTGGGATGTAATCACAAAAAGGAATTCACAGCCTACCTGGCAAAGGCTGTACTGGATGGTCTGGGCAGAGGGTCTTCTGCAGGGAGCTCTGCCAGCCTCCTTCCTGGCTTGCTGGGGCCTGCCGAGTTCAGGCTTTAGGGAGGCCTACTCAGACGCCTCTCTGGAAGCCCCGCCCACCTGCCAATCAGCTGAGAGGCGGGGAGAGAAGAGCTCTGCAGTTTGCAGGCTGCTCCGATCCTAGGCCTCGCCGATCCTAGGCCGTTGCTGGAGGCAAGTGGCTGAGGGGCCCTGGGGCTGGGCAGGTGGGCAATGGGGTGGGGGTGGCAGGAACTGGCGTGGTGCCCCCAACTCAGTGGTGCCTCGGGCACGTGCCCTGCCTGCCCCCCCAGTTCCGCCTATGCCCCTCTGTCAGCCGATCACCTCCTCCCCCTCTGTCAGCCAATCACCTCCTTTCTGCCATGTCCCCACGCATGGCTCGTCTTGGAGAATTAATAATATAGATAAATATAGGGAGCATTGAGACAGCACAATCATTTTTAACTGATCTAATGCTAGAGCAGGGGGTGAAGCATCAGTTTCAAAGAGTTTACCAGTTGCAGTGAGTGGGATTGTGTGACTGTAAACAATCTCTCTTTTGGATGGTGTTGCCCACACTGAACATACTAGACTAGTCCTTCCCTAGCCTCCCATTTGGACTATAACAAAAAAATCAGCAAAGTTCCCATGAGGCCTGGAAAAATTGTCTCCTCTGGAAGAATCCATAGATAGCTCTGGAAGTGACTAAATGTAACATTAAATGAGTTATTAGAGCTCCCCCCCCCCCTCTCTCTCTCTCTCTCTCTCTCTCTCACACACACACACACACACACTCACAAACATGAGCCTCAGGGGGTTGGAGGGGCAGTGACAGAGGGTTGGGATTGGGAATGCAGCATGAGGGGTAAGTTGCCAGAGGCATTCTTACCTCCAGACCGTGGGACTCCAGTCCTTCTGGCAGGGGGGCCTCATGGTGGGGGTGCTCCAGGCACCAAAATTACCTCGGTGTGCCACTATGAGTGGCCACCACAGTCTCAACCTTAAGTGCTCCTTGCACAGGAGGGTGTGATCCAGATTGGAACTGTGATGGGATCAAAGTTCTAAATGCTATGGTCTTCACAGTACATATTTAGAGGGGGGAAACATGTCAGCTCAAATGACATACTTAACATAACATGTAATTTGGCATTTGGATTCTCCTTAAAATAACAAGATGCTGAGGAATCACAAAGTGAGAAAGTCAGAGGAATGAACTTTTTCTATGAAGTGACTGCCTTAAAAGAACAAAAAAGCAAAATCTCACGTAAGGGTATGCAGGGGACAAAGGATGGAATTATAAAGACAGTTTGGAGGAAAGAAGTAATTGAAGTTTAGGGGAATAAAAGGAGCATGGACTGAAGGTTGCACATTACTTCCAAACAGGTTATTTGGAGGGCAGATTCTTTCAACAGAGAGGCAGTACCTATATGGAACATTGAAAAACAGGGCCAGTGAACAAAATAAAAATAATCATGATTCATTCAAAACCAATCAGATCCTGGTGATTCAAATCTAAACAAATTATTTATCTGTATTTTCAGAAAGCCCTTTAACAGGACACAAATACAAGAAATACAATACAATACAATACAAGAAAGCACACATCTAAAGGGCCAAATGAGTTCAGCCGCATTGATTAAAAGTGGCAAGAACAAACGAAAAAGATATGTTAGAATATATCAAAGGAGATCAAGAGTATAAACTTCAGAGATGAGAGACGAAACCCATAGAAGGTTAATCAATTCTCCTTTTAACTTCCATAAATAATATCAGGTTTAAATGGGAAAATATACTTTTAAAGATAAAAGTAAATAAATGCCCTTATACAAATCTAAGGCAAGGGACACCATACCTCCAGATTTGGTTTATATCTGTTGCAGAATGGCTGAGATACCAGTTTCAGTTTTTAACTCCCAAAAAGAGGTTTCAGAGTTTTGTAACCATTTTTTTCACCACAAATAATGTATATTTTTGAATGTTTTATGTCTTTTTAGCATTCCCCCCCAAATTCAGGTCTGTAAAGTACTGGTGCCTTTTGCTGGTTTGAAAAACATCAATTAATGATTTTTGAGTAATTACTGTTCGTAATCCCCATAATAACAGGGAAAATAACTAAGTTGAGCTAAGAGCAGAAATGAGTCTGCCCAGTGAATGAATGAATGAATAGCTTTATTATGATCATAGATCAGATGTAAACACAACACATGAAACAACAAATTTTATTCAGTAATCCAAAAAACCTTGATTTAAAATGAGTTATATTTTCACTCATGCTCTAAAAAGAATGGAAATTGCATGTTAAGGTGCCCATCTAAATTTCCGTTCCATTAAAGCTGTAAAGATTTTGTACAGTCTGGTATATGTTGATGGCTTTAGAGATGAGGCTCCATGCACCCACACTTTGCCTTGAGCTTTCATTTAGTTGGACATTAGGCTGGGGAATGTACCATGCAGTTTCGCTAATCACTTCCTAGAGATGCCGCTGATGAATTTCTGCCTGATACATCTCTGATCAGGGCAATTCCCATTCTTTTTAGAGCATGAATGAAAATATAACACATCTTATCTTAAATCAAAGGCTTTTGTATTACTGAATAAAGTTATGCATGGAGTAGAAATAGTGGATAGAGATAATATTTTTCTCCCTCTCTCACAGCACTAGAACCAGGGGTCATCCCGTGAAACTGAAGGCCAGAAAATTCAAGACCAACAAAAGGAAGTACTTTTTTCACACCACACGTTATGGATCTATCTCTGCCACAAGATGTGGTGATGGTCACTAGCTTGGATATCTTTAGATGGGGCTTACACCAATTCATAGAGGACAGGTCTATCAGGCTACTAGTCTGGTGACTATTGGCCTCCTCCAGCCCCAGATACAAGATGCCTCTAAATACCAGTTGCAGGGGAGCAACAGCAAGTGAAAGGGCATGCACTCACCTCTTGCCTGTGGGATGCTGGACTATATAGGTCTTGGGCCTGATCCAGCAGGGCTGTTCTTATGCTCTTAAGAAATGTGAGTGGTGACATGATGGGAGTGGGGGGTGGGGAGAAGAAGTGGAGGTTCAGCAATTTGCTTACCTAGTAAAGATGTTTAAACATCTGAAATGCTTTAACTCTCAAGATTCCTTCCTTAATGCTACCTCTAGTTGGGAACTGAAGGACCAGGTTAGCCAGACAAACTTGCCTATCATCATGCCTACTCATGATGGTGGTACATGCAAAAAGTCCATATCCCATGCCCAGTCCCTTATAGTATATCATTTATGAGGAATTAGTAGTATTGGAAAGACCACCAATAGACAGATGGAATGTGAGTTTCATGAGCTCTAGGAAACAATGCAAGCTTTTAAAAATGAGCCACTTATAAATGTACGTTATTGCTGATTTCAGCACACACATATTATATTGAACTTACATATCTATGTAAGACTTCAATTAACTTTTAGACAATATATCCTTAGAATGGTGTTAAGATAGTATAATGCTGGAAGAAAAACAGCATACATTTTATTATCCTGAAAGCTCCTGTGTGCAATTGCAAAGCACCAGCAAAACCAGAAACTATGGATTTAATGGTGGGATAATAAAAAACTTTATTTGATTTTAAAGGCTTTGCTGAGATTGAAGAATGTCCTGCATTTGTCAGGCTCACACTCAGAAGTATCAGCCTGTAAATGGCTGAAAAGGAACAAAAGAGGTATCAACTCTAGCAACTATATTTGCATGTGCTTTTCTTTTAAACTCTCTAAGTGTTGGATTGTGGAGCCACCCATTTATTTGAAGTGAGTAGGGTTGACCCCGATGTCAATAGAAGTGCACGTTTGCCTTCGCTCTAACAATTTCATAGCGTCCTCATCCTTATCCAACCACCTTATTTATTTATGCAACAGGAATCTGGGCCAATTATAAGCCTGCCTGATCAATCTTACATATGTTTCTGCCTAGAGATTTTATTTTACCATGACTGGTTTAGACTGCCTTACAACTGAGGTGCAGGCCTAGCTAAACAAGTAGGTCCCATCCTTCCAGCCATCCAAGGATGCAGTCTACAGTCTGCTTATATTTGACCAAAAATAACTGGCTGTTTTTTACCAGATTGTATGGACCTCAGGATGGCCACTTACACATTGCCAAAAAGAGGACACAAATTTACATAAAATTTGCATGTGCTAATTTTTATATATAATTGCAAATTTAGAAATAATCACTATAATTTAAATATGAGTAGAGTCAGTGCCTGGCTTGATAGTGACTGGATAGGTCTCTATGCTGAGACGTGTGTTGTGTGTGTTGTGTGTGTTGTGTCTCAGGCACCCAGAAGTCTTGGCCTTGAACAGTATACTCCTTAAACCAGAGGATTGTTTGGAGCTGCACAGACAAAAATCCTTGAAATAGAGGGGTCTCCTCTGTAAAACAGGACACATGCCACCCCAATGCACATATTTAAACAATTGCTTAAATCTCAAATTATCATCTGATTTTGTTTCACACCCACAACTATGTACTGTTAAGCATATCCCTTCCCCCAATCATTATCTCTTATGGAAACAGATTAGGGATGTGCACAAAATTATTCTGCATTTCCTTCCCGCCAGCTTAAAACAAAGTGCAGACAGCTGAAATGTTTCATTGAAACAGCAGTCGACCCAGTTGTTTCGACTAGGAATGTGCAAATTTTTTTTGAGATTGAATTGATTTGACTCAAATCTGATCAATTTGAGTGACCCGACCTCAAAATGTATCTGCTCTGGTACGCCTGGCCAAAACAGAACTCTAATCAAATCTCCCCAGATTTAATTCGAATATATTCGGGTTTCCCATAGTCATTGCATCATGTCCCTCTGAGCTTCTCTTACACCATGGTTGGTTCCTTGCAGTGTGTAATGATTGGCTAGCGATCCCCCCTGCTTCTTGGTTGGCTTGTTCTCCTGCAAATCCCGTGTTGCCAGGGTAATTGTGCCAACATTGGCTATGCGGAAGGACAAGGGAGTGTTGGAGGCAGATGGAGGGACTCTCAAATGTACTTAAGAGGAGTCCCTGAGGCAGCCATTTCCTTCTGTCTCACAGAGAGAGAAGAGGGGGAAATTGCTGCTGTCTGCTGCTGCAGCCTGTTGTTGTTGCTGAAGCAGTGAGGTGAACTGGTGTGCTGAGAAGAAGAGATTCTTCATTTGATCTGTGCTGTATTCAGCCAGGATTTAAGAAGATTCTTCTGAGTTTTATTTTGTTAATTTTTGTTCTCTCTGAGCTTAGAAAATCACTGTAGTGGGCTGCCTGCCTGGGCTGTGACTGCTGGAAGAGAAGGAGCCCCTGTGCAGCCCCTTTTATTTTTATATGTTTAACTTTTATTAATAGTGCCCCTCCTCCCGCCCACCTTCTGCTGGCTTGGCTTGTTCCTTCCAGCTTAAAAAAATGTTAACATTGTTTGGGTGGCTGGGTGCCGACCTATCCTCCCGCTGGCTGTTGAGTGGTGCCAGGGGCTACTTGGCACAGGCAGGCAGAAGCTCCCTGGAGACTCCAGCTGAAGAGAGAGAATGAACAAGAGAACTAAGACTTAATGCAGGAGAAGAGAAGACTTCAGAAGGTGAGTGGCCCATTTTGGATTTCATGTTGCAGTTTAGTGGATTTCATGTTGCAATGTGTGTGGTCATCCTGTGTGGGAAGCTGGTGATAACACTGTTCTGGATGATGTGGATGGATTTCATTGATGGTTTATGGTTTTCATGCTTCTATTGCTGTTGGATTTCATTCTGGATGCTGTGGATCTAATGTTGAAATTAACATTGCTATTCCATGTTGTAATGCTTGCTTTTACCCTGGAGGATAACATACTTGCCACTGTACATACTTGCCGCTGGAGGGACATACTTGCCACTGTGCATCGTGTTGCAATGTGTTTTGTCATCCTGAATGGTGGGGGCAGCATTAACACTTCTATCTGAATGCAGTGGATTTAATTGTGCCATGCATTTAATAGTGTAAATCTAAGTTTTCTTAGATTTTATATTTCTCTGCCATAGGGAATAATGGAGATCTGAAGTGGCCCCAATATTCCCCATGAGTAGTGCCTAGGTACTCCAGATATTGGAGTGGTAGGGCCCCATGGGTGCCACCCATCACCCAAGCCTCAAGGCCCCAAATCAAGTGATTTTTAGGAATGTTTAAATGTATTTTAGTGATTCCCTATGAGAAAAAGTTATGATACATCACAGATTTTAAAATACATAAAAACTAACTGAACCCGCACAAAGCATCTGTGTGGCAGTACACTCCCCCCACCTTCTGCCCACCTCCCCTGCCCCCTTTTGCCCCAGTCTCCTCTCCTTTCCCTCCCACCCTCCTCTCCCCCTCCCCGCTTCTGCCCCAGTCTCCTTGGCCCCCTGCCTTCTGGCCCATTCTCCTCTGCTTTCTCGCCACCACCATTATTTATTTCCCATCCACGCCGCTCAGTCTGCTCTATCCCCTGCCCCCTTCTGCCCCAGTCTCCTAGGCCCCCCACCTTCTGGCCCATTCTCCTCTGCTTTCTTGCTGTCGCCATTATTTATCTCCCACCCGTTCCACTCAGTCTCCTCTCTCCCCTTTCCCTTCTGCCCCAGTCTCCTCACTCCCCACCCCCTTCTGCCCCAGTCTCCTCTCTCCCCTGCCCTCTTCTGCCCCAGTCTCCTCTGCTTTTGTGCCACCGCTGCCATTATTTATCTCCCACCCACCAGCCTGGCCACCATTATTTCTCACCCACCCACTCATCTCCCCTTTCCCCCTTCTGCCCCAGTCTCCTCGGCCCCCCGCCTTCTGGCCCATTCTCCTCTGCTTCTTGCCACTGCCGTGACCATTATTTATTTCCTGCCCATGCTGCTCCCAAAGCAGCCATACTTCCTGTTGGACAGCTTGATGGTGGATGCCTGGCGTCTCGCCGCCTTTGATGCCATTCCCTCACAAGGCAATGGGTCAGGTTTCCTCCTTTCTTCCTCCTTTCCCCTGAACCTGCCAATTCCCCTTCAATTCTGCTTCTTCCTCCTCTTTCCTACCTGCCTCCCTGGCTGCCTTTCCCTTCCAAGGCAATGGTTGGAACTCTTGCAGGACCTCGGAGAGTTCCAGCAGGCATCCAGACGCATCCCCACATCCCCATGCAGTTCCCTACTCAGTTGGCCATGAGAGAGTTAAATATATAGATTCCCTAAAAATCACCCGAATGCCCCCACTGCCTTGCAGCTTAAGTGGTAGTTGGCACCCATGGCATGGGTTGCCAGAACCTAAGGGGTATATTCGTGGGTCAAATGGGCCGTAACCCAAAGTTTGGCTTAAAATTAGCCAAATTACCTAGGGAATACCTACAGGGAATATTGGGGCTGCTTTGGATCCCCATTATTCCCTATAGCAGAGAAATTAAAAAATCACTCAAAACTGGGGGGAAAAATCCATAAATATCACCTGGGTATAAATATCACTGCCTGGGGTGGTGGGTGGCACCCATGAGGCCACACCTCCAACCCACTCTGGAGAACCTAGTCACTACCCACAGAGGATAATGGGGCTGTTTTTATGCCTATTATTCCTTATGGTGGAAAAATACAAAATCACTAAAAACTAAAAATTTCCTTAAATAACAACCAAGTGCCCCACCTCCTTGCAATTTGGGTGGAAGGTAGCACACATGGGCCCCTACCAACCAAGTGGGTCAAACTGATTTGAATTGAATCCAACATGAATCTAATTGAGTCAGATTTGAGTTTGCAGATTCGAGCTCAAATTGAATCTGGCTGATTCAATTCAAACTCAAATTTCAAGAATTTAGTGCACATCCCTAGTCTCGATGAAACAAAACATGAAATGTTTTGAGTGTTTTGACCATAGGAAACCAAGGGGAAATTCAAAACACCCAATTGTTCCCCATGAGTAGCTCCTAGCTACATACATAACCCCTGCTAACTGGCAAAGAGGCACCTTTTACCATGGTGATTCTCTTTATTTAGCAGGGGGAAAGTAACTGGCCCTACCCACCCCCAGCACAGTACTTCCAGTTACTGTTGCTGGTGTGTGTCCTATGTTTCTTTTTAGAATGTGAGCCCTTTGGGGACAGGGAGCCAACTTATTTGTTATTTCTCTTTGTAAACCACCTTGAGCCATTTTTGGAAGGGCGGTATAGAAATTGAATTAATAATAATAATAATAATAATAATAATAATAATAATAATAGGTACATTAAAGTAGGTTGGGTGCAGTGTTCCCTCTAACAGGGATTCCCAGATGCTGCTGACTTCAGCTCCCAGAATCCCCAGCTGCAATGGCTTTTGCTTGGGGATTATGGGAGTTGTTGTCAACAACATCTGGGAATCCCCATCTGAATACCACTGGTTGGGTGGTAGAGCAAGATGGGTGCTACCTACCACCCAACTCACAAAAGAAATGGGCAAGCAGACAATTTTAAACAAATTTTAACCTTTTCCCCAAACCCCCATAAGATTGCAAGTCAGTACCAGAAAAGCAATCAGCAAGGGAAAAACTAGCCTCCAAAATGGTGCTCGAAATGTCGAAACATTTCAGATTGAAACAGGGTTATTTTGTTCTGAGCTTGAAACAGGTCCTTTATTTAAAGAACATTTTCTTTCGAGCTTGAGGCACTCGAAACGGCATGTTTCAAGTCGAAACGTCTTGTACATCCTTGCAACAGATTGTTAAGCAAAGTATGACTGGGTACAGACAAGGCTTAAACAGGTATGCCTCAGGCAAGCTCTAATGATAGAAAATCCATTCAGTTTAAAATCTTTTCATTTGCAGTGCAGTTTCATCTTGTGTTCTAATAGATCATTCCCTAATTTCTTTTAATGAAAATTTTAAACAATATACCAAACATTATGTTGAACAATGTGGCAGGGCTGGTGCCCCCGCCCACACTTCTGGGCAGCCCCGCATGCTCTTGGCACTTTCACTTCAAGAAGCTTCAAGTAATGTGGAAACTTTAAAACAAACCAATTCCTAAAACAATACTTCCCGCTCAAAAAATCCAAACTCCAAACTTCAACCGAACGAAACAAAATACCATTCCCAATAATATTCTCCCTTCCTCAAAATGTCAAGCCATTGTTTTGCTGACTTTATAAAAATATCTCCACAGAAGTGTAAGTTTAAAAGGTTAATTGCAACTGGGCAACTTCTGCAAATAATTCATACTTAGAAAAAGAACAGATAGCTAAACAAGTGATAGGGATTTTCTCTTCAACATTTGGGATTATATAAGCCCAACCTGTTTTACCCTTTAAGAAAAGCTCTCGAATTTAAAAACCTTTAATCATGTTCATTAGAAATAAGATTTAAATGAGTAATTAGTATTTTCACTCTGTGACCTTGAAAAAGAGCAAAGTATTCATGTACCTTGCATTCATTATTGAAACACAGTTCAGGGTCATTTAGCATTTTGAGAAGCACCATTTTTCACAGGGATACTACTTGTCCAGTATGATCTGTGTCAGGTTGAAACCTCATTTACAAGAGACCAACTTAGTCTAAAATTGTTCTTCCTGCACTATATGTGCAGTTTAAAAAACTTTCAGCTCTCAAGATCTGGCCCATTCATGGTTTAATGAAGACCTATGAATAAAATTAATTTGGTAGGTTTCAGCAGAGTTGCTTGTGGATTCCTGCTAACTTCACACATCTAATGATTCAGTTACTTGCAATGGCCTTGGTTTATTTAGAGTTGAGAGTTATGCACGCATTGCATCGCTGACATATCATTAGAATCTCAGATCCAAAAGTAGGCAAAGCTGTAGGGAAATATTTAGTCTTCAGGGTCTATTGGAAAAACTTCTAAGTCTCTTTACAGAACAACATGGGGGAAATCTGCATAAAACCATATATCTTTTCTGTAGCTGACTGTTGATTAGCCCAAGATATAAGAACCATCAATTTCTTTTTATTTAAAACAGCTTTTCAACAAGAATATCAAATATCTATCTATCTGTCTATCTATCTACACACACACACACAATAACTGCCTCAAAAGATGTAGCCAGTGTTCAACATAGTTGCCCCAATTATCTGGATTCCTTAGGAACAAAACATTACCATAGCATCAAAATGTTTGCCACGTAAAGATTTTGAATAAAATGAATTTTCCTGCAAATGCAAATCCATATTTTAAACAAACAAACAAACAAACCTAAGGCTGACACCCAGACTAAATTACTCATGAGTTGTATTATTGAAATTAATGGAACAGATTAGTCATGACTAACTTGTCCTATTAATTTAACTTGAACATTGAAGCATGTGGGAGGTTATCTGGTTTGATATCTGAAAGGTTAAAGTGTTATTTTGGTTTTATGTGTGTTCATTATGGCTTTTGGTTGTTCTGATTTGGTCATGGTCCGTAACAAACTTGAACTATTTATTTATTATATTTGCATACTGCCCTAAACTCCTGTCTCTGGGCAACCCAAACAACAGCTTGGAGAGGAACCCCCTCCCTTTATTTATTTATTTAGTACAGCATGGGGAGAAGGGTTTTAGTATTTATTTATTTAAATATTTTAAATTTTAGTAAACATTTAATTGTTTAGTATTTATTTATGTAGCAGCATGGTGGGGGAAGGCTTTTAAACACCTTCTTCCCACTTCATGGTTCCAATCTGGATTGAGGCCCCTTGTGACTGCTAATATATATCCTTATTTAAGATACAAAGACAATGAACCCTTTCTCATTATTGATGAGAGAGTTTGAGGGCAGGTGACATGAAAGGCAGCAAAAGTTCGCCTTCCCTGCAGACAATCCACGTGGAGTTGCTGGGCATGCAAATCTCATGCCCAGATTGTCCGTGGCTGCCACAAGTAGTGCGGAGGTGTGGGGGTTCAGGACGTATTTCCTGGTCCCTGGAAATCCCACAATGCACCGCACAAGTTCATGGTGCATTGTGGTGATCCCCCAGTGATGGGAGGGCACCCATCAGTGTTTCAGTGCCAGTTGAAAGCAGCTGGTGCTGACACATGGTCAATCAAACGGGTTTAAGGGAGTGCTCCCTTAACCTCATTTAACAGCTCGGCTTCTTAGCCAGGTTTGGCTCCTGGTGGTTTCCACGGGCAGTCAATTCCCAGCTTCACTGCCCTAGCTGTGTCTTGCCTGCTTATGAGAAAAGTCTCAACATGTTTAATGTCATGTTTACTTTGATTCTTAGTTTATTCAAGACAGTCTCCCTCATCTGGCCGTCTGCAATAGCAGATAGTGATACTCATCCACCTTACAGGATTCTTGTAATACTTATAACAATCCTGTAATATTGGATTAGTCAGTAATTTATTATCTTCTTACTGTAAATGATACAGGCCAACCCCATTATCCACAGATCCAACATCCATGATTCCACGTATCCACGGTTGGGTCTTGACACCTGACCTTGGCATAGTGGAAATAAGGGGTCAACAAAGGGTTAATTCCACATATCCATATGAGCCTTTATGTTCTATATGACCTTACCTAATGTATGGAATACAACCCCCAATTATTTAAAGCATCTAACTTCCTCAGTCTTATGACCATTGTTATTTCATTTATATAACTTGGATCTTTTTTGCGAAGACCATGATCTTAGTCTTTTGATAATTGATCAAAAGATGGTCTTCTCTATAGTATTGGTCAAACCACATCTTAGAACTAAAGCTCCAGCATGGAGTATGTCTATTTTCCCTGGAGGTAAGACACTCCTGTAGCTTTTGAAGAAGTAGATTCTAGTTATCAATGATAGAATTGCCTACTCCCATTGCCTACTCCCATCGGCAACGTCAACATGGGTTAACTACTTCTAGGTGCGGAGGCCCATTGGGGGGGAAATGATTAATAAATATTATTCATTTCCCCCCCTAATGGGCCTCCACACGTAGAGGCAGTTAACCCATGTTTCCCTTTTAATGTAGGAGGATCAAACTGTTCTTGTGGTAGCAAGCATGACTTGTCCCCTTAACGAAGCAGGGTCTGCCCTGGTTGCATATGAATGGGAGACTAGAAGTGTGAGCACTATAAGATATTCCCATTAGGGGATGGAGCCACTCTGGGAAGAGCAGAAGGTTCCAAGTTCCCTCCCTGGCTTCTCCAAGACAGGGCTGAGAGCGATTCCTGCCTACAGCCTTGGAGAAGCCGCTGCCAGTCTGTGGAGACAATACTGAGCTAGGTAGACCAATGGTCTGACCTAGTATATAGCAGCTTCCTTTGTTCCTACGTTCCTAAGAAAGATTTGCTCTTATTTTGGTGCATTGTGGCAAAACCAGATTTCCTGAATTCAGTATATGATTGTGCCACTAATGGGTGGCATCAATATAGCCGACAGCAGCAACTGGCCAAAGTTAGACAATGAGGCTATACTTGAAACCAACAGGGTAAGTGGGGGAGGGGATGGTTTCACTTATCTCCCCCTGGACAATCAAAAATTGCTTCTGGAAGTGTTCAGTGAGGATCTCTGAAGGCCAAGACAATGCATCCCAGCCTTTGGGTATCCTGCAGTGCACTATGCATTGAGCACAGTGCACTGGGGCATACCCCAATGAGGTGGGCACTCTAGGCACCTGTCTTTGTGTGTGGTACACAATCCCAGCAGCCGGGTTAAGCTCACGCCCTTAACCTTGGCTAAAGGCTGGGCTTGGAAATTGGGTTTGGCAGGGCAGGAGTGCCAGGATTTATGCAGATCCTGGTGCTCCACATGAGCAACCTAGCCCAAACTAGGCTAGGGCTAAGCTGCTCGTGAGAACAGCCTTAATGTTCTAGAGATGTACATATCAGGTGGTATAGAAATATATATAGATAGATAGATAGATAGATAGATAGATAGATAGATAGATAGATAGATATAAGTTTATTTGGTCATTGACCAGCAAACATTTACAATAGATAGATAGATAGATAATGTGTCTTCAAAAAAGAGACTAATGGGGATAGAGTTTGAAACTTAAGATTGTGGAATAAAATATTTAATATCAGAAAAGTGTGAATAGATATTGAATTAAAAATTGCATAGCATTTTCAAATATCCAAAGTATTTCATATATATTCTATGTTTGTTATCCTTATAATAATCCTGAAAAGTATTACTATCCCCACATTGCAAATGGGGAATTGAGGCTCAGGAGGAGCGGCTTGTCTAAGGCCTCCTAATAAGTTCATGGTGGCAGAGGACAAATTTGAACAGAGAGAGTTCCTGATTCATAGCTGAATCACTTAACTTGTATGCTACACCAGCTCTCTTAAACACTTCACTATGCTAACTCCCAACTTCACATTAATTCTAACTATAGCTGATATGTCAGTTATAATAACAGTATGTGGAAATTACTACAAAATTAATAATTTGATTCAATATTAATACTATTTCAGTTAGTATTTCAATAAAGATTATGGGCAGAACTGCACATTGAACACATACAAGTGTAAATTAAGTCTAATGGCTGCTTTTCTTAGAGATGTTGCTGATTTTGAATCAGAAAAGCTGTGAGGGAGGTCTGTAGTCCTTTCTCTACACACCACTTCTTTCTTCTAAATGGCCCAGGCCAGTTTCGTCTGTGATGTTCCAAGTGAATGTTTACAAGGATGGGCATGTTTTAATGGCATGTTTTAATTAATTCCTCTGCAGGTGGAAAAGTGGTGTGTGTGTGTGTGTGTGTGTGTGTGTGTGTGTGTGTGTGTGTGTGTGTGTGTAAATAGGAGAGGGAGAGACAGAGAGAAATTTGGCAAAAAGCAGCAGAGAAAGGCTTAAGCATGCCTCAAGACAACTCCACTCCAGATCCATGCCTTAATGAATCTGCTTTTCCCTAGGAAAAGCAGCCATTGGGCTTTGGCCACACATTAGGGCTAAGGCATCAGCACATACCACCCATATTTAATTTGTAAATATTTCAGTGTTTCTGGTTTCTGATATGAAGAGAATATTTCTGGCTTAGGAGAATTAAACTGCTCTATTGAAAGATAAGAATAAATACTGTGTGCTTTACTTGTCATATGGTTTTCTTCCATTTTTGGAAGGCAAATGAA
The DNA here is from genome assembly GCF_027244095.1 of Hemicordylus capensis. NCBI lineage: Eukaryota > Metazoa > Chordata > Lepidosauria > Squamata > Cordylidae > Hemicordylus > Hemicordylus capensis. Next base: position 91,643,051 of record NC_069657.1, on the reverse strand, counting down.
CTCTCTTGTCACACAGTACGAATGAATGAAAATAAAGAGCCTTGCAATGATGATCTTGCCCAGTCTGCCTTGCCAGTCTGCTATATACCATGTATTATATTAAACAGTGTTTACTCACGTGGTTATCTACAACATGAAGGAAGCTTTAAAACCTCATATCTAAGGTTGCTTATGTTCTTCTTGTCTTAGAGCAGGCCTTAAATTCAATACACAAGACCGAGTCATATGGCACCTGCATTGAATCTGAGTGATGGTAACTTGAGTGAATGAATTGCCATGTATATAATCAGACTATTTTGTAACCACTGATGACCAATATTTAGGCTTACCATGAGCTGGAAACAGAGCCCTAGTGCTTCCTGGTAACATGTTAAGCTACATTCAGGAATAAAGCCTAATTCACCAGTGATTTCACCTCCCTTTCAGTGTTCTGTGTGAGAGTCAGAGAAGACCTTAATCCAGGTGGCTAACCCTTGTAATTGCTCATGCGATTTGTCTATTCACATGAGCAGTGTCGAGTCTGAAGTAGGAATATGCAGAAAACTGCAGGGGCTACATCTGTCATTACAAAGAAATGTGAGATGCATTTGTTCTAGCCATAGAGAAAGCCACTGTGATCATCTGTATGTCCCTACTTCATATGTTAATTTATACATGGAAAATAAAAACAGAAAATCATTCAAAATGTAATGTCAGCATCAGCCCAAAGGCTCATCTCCTGTGCAGGATATGTTAATTATTATATTTACTGAATGATCTTAAAAGCATTACTTAGAAATAGGTCACAGTTATTTCAACATGATTTGCTTGTCTGTTAGGACTAGGATGCTTGTTTTAATTTTATAGCATGACAAAACCTAAGCATCTTTGCATGATACGGGATCTGTTTATTCCATTTTGATATATTTTAAGGAATTTCTTAGATGGAGCTCTTCTTATTGAACAAATATGCATTAAATATTTAACATATGTGCATAGATACTCTTGTGATTAAAAAAAATACAGAAAGCAATAAACAGAATTAAATCAAGCAGCAGGATCAATGTATTTCAGAAGGAGCACAGTAACTCAGACCTATAAATAGAAACAATGTTCCACTTAAAACAAGCTTTTGAAGAATAAAATAAAATATTTAAATGTGTAATTTTTTAAAAAATTGCTTAAGACAATTGCTGTTAGGAGTTGCTATCATATATTATTAAGGATTTATTTGCTGATTTGCTTACTTGTGATAAAGAAATGAAGATAGATTAAGATTAGTCCCCACCACCACCCAAAAGTTGAAACAACAAAAATCTATACAGCTAATTTCCCCTCTGATGCAGTCTGCTCTGCATCAGTACCATCAACCATGGGCAATTTCTGGATGGGTTCCATCTGCAGTGGTTCAGTTTCTGCCTGATGGGAAGATACTGGAAGGTGGTACTAGAAACTTCTGCTCCCCTCCATGGCCATTTGTGCTGTGGAGTGTCACAGAGCTTGCCTTGTGATTTAAAGAGGGCGTTCTCACGACAAGCTCTACTTGGGCTACAGCAGAACTACCCAGATAGAGCCACACATGAAACCTGCGGGGATTGGGACCAAACATGGTACTCCTCAGCCAGGTAGCCTGGGTTTTTTGCCTGGGCTAACACTGAGCCTGGGTTTTTACCCAGGCTTCCCTACTTCCTGGTCATGTGGATGCTTGGGCTGCCTGCAGACCAGAGAGCTAGACTGCAAGAATGCCTAGCAGTGGGGAAATCCCCCAATGCATGGTACTCCTAGCTCAGTGCACTGTGGGATGCCAAAGGACTTCCCACTCCTACTCCTGGCTCTAGCACTACTTGTGTGCTGTGCAAGGGGCAGATTTTCCTGACAGTGCTTGTGTGCAGGGAGACAGGTAGGAGTCTGCTTCCCCAGCAGGAGGGTTAATGGTTGTGTGCATAACCTTAACATTTGTTAACTAGAGATGTACACTTTTGGAGAAAGCAGCCTAGCCACTATCATCTATGCCTTAGCATTGTAATGCATTCTGCATGGGGCTATGCCTGAAAAGCATTTGGAAATCACACTGGTTCAGAAAATGGCAGCCAGAGACATTACTGGAACTTCCACTCAAAGAGGCTATTCCCACGATCACTGGAAAGCAGGCTAAGGGAGCTTAGCCCACTTTCCAGGGATCGTGGGAACCACTGGGCTCGCAGGCGAGCCCAATGCTCCCAAGGCGGCTAGCCTGCCTCATCCCCCCTCCCCTTAAATGAGGTTAATGGTGCGAGCGCTCCGCTCATCTCATTTCTTTGCTCATGTGTTGTCGCTCTGCGTTGCAGAGCCCGCAATCGTGTGGGTGGCCAATCCGGCCACCCAGGGCTGCCTTTTGATCATCTGTGGGGAGAGCGGACTAAACCTGCTCCCCCCCCCCGCCCAGACCAGGCTCTTCTCACTGATCATGAGTAGAGCTTCAAAGAATGCATTAGAATCACAAAGAAAACAGAACCTAAGCCAAGACTTTAAGCACATCTTTAAAATGAGTTATGAGGTCATAATGACAGCTGCAGGTGGACAGATAGAACCTGATTTATGTTTTTAAAAAATTGTAAGTCGGGAATAGGAAATAATCTCCTTGCACTCCTATTGTGAAAGATGCAAATGATTTATCAATATCCCAAAATGGCCTGGAGCTTAGATGTTTGGAGTTAGGATTTGTGACACAAAAAGAAGCCACCCCAAAGCATTTCCCATGTAAAGGTAACATGAGGAAGTGGCGTATGCATTCTCCTGTGACATGTAGCCCAGAGTGGTATACTACATACTTAAGTTTCTCCTCACAACAACCCTGTGAAGTAGGTTAGGCTGAGAGAGATGTGACTGGCCCAGAGTCACCCAGAGAGTATCATGGCTGAATGGGGATTTGAACTCGGGTCTCCCCATTCCTAGTCCAGCACTCTAACCACTACACCACGCTGACATCAAGATGTCCTTAAGATATTCACAATCAGGGAGTGAAGGAGCCAATAATCACCTGTTGGTTGTCCCCAGAATCTAGTAATCAGAACTATACCACATCAGAATAGGGGTTCCATTTTTAGCTACTACTACTAACAGTGATCATCCACTGATCTATTCTTTTTTAAATAATGCAAAGGAAGTGGCCCTGATCACAGCTTGTGCCAATGAATCCCACAAGCACCAATTATGCATAACTGCCCCCCGCCCGCCGGTTTCCCCAGCTCTACAGTATATGTTCTGAAACTGGCATGCTCTAAATCCCTGAACATATATCTACAATATTGTATTATAGTCTACCTTTTATTTTAGTCCCTCCCCTAATAATCCCCAACACTGAATTTCCCCTTTTCATAAATGCAGCACACTGAGTTGGTGCTTTCTTTTGTGACCCCAAGAGTCTTTTCTGACCCCAAGAGTCTTTCTGGTTGGTTGCTGCCATTCTGAACCCATGCTGAACCCATCAGCATCTTTATGAAGCCAGGCGTTTTGTCCTAAATATGCATCCCTTTACACTTTTGAGGCAAAGAATGTGATTTGACTGCCTTCTGGTGTCTCTTAGCCCTAAGAGAAACAGAATCAAAAGCTACCATTTTTTGAGATAATACATTTTATCCTTGGTTCTCTCTACTCGCAACTACTGTACCATGATGACTGTCCTTCCTGAAATTCTATTTCAGTTTGTGTCATCCAGGCAGCATCTTTTCCTCCTTCTATCGCCCACTGCTTATATTGCTTCTTCCTTGCCAGGTATTATAGCACATCAATATACCAAAAAAAAAAAAAAAAAAAGCAAGTCAGTTTGTCAGATGTTTCCTAAAGCTTCTTGGGAACTAATTTGAGAGTGAAGTAAAGAAAACAGTGGTCTAATTTGTCCAGTATTTCACATTCACAAGGAGCAATGAATTATTTCCAAATGCTAAAGCATAAGTTCTGAGGATGAGAGAGTCTTTCCCTAATTATTGTTTGGAAATTTGGCTGCAAGCTCATTTGTACAAAATGCAATATATAATACTTTCCCAAGACCAATGTTATCAAGTTGAGTTGTAAAACGGGAAGAAATAATATTCACATATTAAGGCACTTCACACAATTAGTGTGAAGCACCTTACCAGGCTCTGCAGGGAGAGCGGGCTTAGCCCGCTCTCCCCACAGACGATCAGGCTTGCAGCCCTGGGCCATCATGGAACCAGTGGAGGCTGCAGGGATCAGGGTCCCGGAAATCCCAGGAAGCCCCATGCGAGCACACGCAGCATTCTGGGGGGACCCCCGAGCCTGGGAAGCTGCTTGTAGCATCCCAGTTTTGGGTCTACTCATGTGTTGCCATGCGCCACTGTAGCACACAAGTAAAAAGACAAAGTTAACGGAGCACTCACTCTGTTAACCTTATTTAATGGGAGGGGGATTAAGGCAGGCTAGCTGCCTTGGAACCACCGGGCTCACTGCTTTTCAGTAATCGTGGGAATAAGCTCATTATCGCATGTGAATAGTGATAAACTTGAGATACAAGATATGGAAGCTGTTAATCAGGAAAACAGATGAAAGACCCCAATGCCAACTTCACAACCAAGTCAGTCAGCTTAGAGACTCTGTTGGGCCGAAGGGTGAATGGTAAACCAACCTAAGTCCCAGTCTATCCTTGGTCTCCATATGTAGGTACAGATATAGGCCAATTCCCTGGCAGAAGGTATTATTCTTATACACAATAGCCTGTCTCCCTCCCTGCCCACATCCTCTCACCTGCTCCACAGCAGATTATCCTGCCATGAAAAGCTGGACCACTAGACTCCCCCATCCACATCTCTGTAATACATACCAGCTCTATCATCCACTATTAAGTCATGAATGATTTCTGTTTTGTTTTGATCTGACCCGGCATTACAAAGAAGCAAGGTGAGGTTCTGTGGGAGGTCGGTACTGCTCCCCAAGGTCAAAGAGCTGGCAGGGGGACTGGAAGGGGTAACAGCTATTACATTTCTTATCTCTCTTCCCCTGTAATGGCCTGCTACCCTAACAATGCCACACCTTCCTCTGTTCCCCACCACCACTGGAATAGACCCAGGGCCTGTGAACACCCTCCATCAGTCACCAGATACACTGAAAGACAGAGGGGCCATTCACATGACCTACCAGGTAGGCGGGTGGGGGAAAGGCTTTCCAAACTTTACCTCCCCCACCCCCACCAGTCGATCCTGGTAAGCCTGGTGGGAGCGCACTCTGTTCTCCCACACAATCAGCTCTGTTCTGTGCAGTGCAGAGCAGGGTGGATTGATCTGCTGCTGGGATTCATTGTCTTGGTCTATGTGAAGCCTGCAATGCAGTGTACGACACATGTGCTGCATTGTGGGATTCTCCCAAGAGCCAGGCACTAAAGGCACCCATCTTTGTGTGTGGCTGGGCTGGAAGCAGCTCGTGCTCACACATGAGCAGGTAGCCGGGAGTAAGTGAGAGTTAACTCGCTTAAACTCAGCTAACATCTGGGCTTAAAAACCAGGCTAGGCATTGCTGCACTGCTGGGATTGGGCCTGATCCCGGCAGTTTTCATGTGAAGCCTAACGCAGGCTGGGCATCCATAGCCCAGGCTAGGCTGTGCCTGAAAACAGCCTCATACCTGTATTTCCCACATAAGATACCTGTTATCGTATCAATGTCCTGGACATCCTTCATTGCAACATCACAAACACATATAGTAGTTTAATGCCAAATATAGCTAAGAATAGAGTCCTCAAGGGAGGTTAGGGGAGATAGGATTCTCAGAGACCTGTTCTAAAGGAAGTCATGGTGCAATTCTGGAAGCTCGGCAATAATTTCCCCTGGATGTAGCATTAGGAGGGAAATTATCCTATTATTGGCATCCAAATCCAGCAGAAGTTCATTGTTGGTGACTCGGGATCGGGCCTTTTAGTTGTCACCCCTAGGTTGTGAAACATGTTCCCCATGGATATAAGCGGATTATCTTCCTTGGAGACCTTCAGGAGAGCCTTAAAAGCCCATCTTTCTAGCCTGGCTTTTAATATCTAGTTTTAGTTTTAATTTTAATGAGGTTTAATATGGTTTAAATTGGTGTTTTTTTTTAATTGTTTTATTATGTATTTTTAATTTTAATGTAAACTGCCCTGAGTCACTTTAGAAAGGTCAGTATATAAACTGAATTAATAGTAGTAGTAGTAGTAGTAGTAGTAGTAGTAAGAAGAAGAAGAACAGCAGATTTGGGTTTCTTTTGCTAATGTAATTGGATATCTGGGACTGGAATGTGCTGCCATATAGGACAGGCAGGGGTTAATACGGTTTCCTAGGACACCCATTTTTCTCTCACTGGAACTGAAAAAAGAACAATTTATTTTTTTAAATAGCCTTGCCCTAAAGTGCAAAGGCACATCTTGGTGTACGGGTATGGATTTAGAAATGCAATATAGCAGAGCCATATATATAATTGAACAAATGCCAGTATAATCAAAAAATATTAATAATGTTCAACTAGGAGAGTATGCAAAATCAGAATTTTATGTCAAATCTCCTTAACACCCTCCTGAACAACTGAAAGAAAAATGCATCTCACATTTACTTACTTGCAACAAAAGACAACAGAGTAAGCAGTGACTCCAGTTAACCCACAAGTAACTGATTTTGTTTCAAAGCTCTCTCTGATTTCTGTTCCTTTGGCCATTGCTGCTTAGCAACCTCAACAGAGCTCTCTTAGTCTATATTTATTCTAGAGGGATTTCATCTCTCCCCACCTCTTTTGCCTTTTGGAATGTCTATAACTGAGTGGGTTTTTTAAAAAAAAAAACAACTTAAAATAAAGAGCTGTTTGTTCTTCCACTACTAACAGCAGACCCTAGGCATCCCACCATCCTTTTTTTTAAAAAAAGCCTTTGGCCAATAACAGAAGTGTTGGGCACCTTCTATTTTCTGGGGATTAGAAAAAGTCCTAACTCTTGCTCTTTCCTATCCATATTAGAAGTGTTTGGGCTTTGAACCCTCTCCTACAAATCACTTCCCCTTGTGGAAATGGACACTGGTCCTTTGCAAACCCTCCATTTAAACTGATGGCTCCTGCAGAAGTCTTTTCATTATCCTGGAATATCCTGAGCTGTACACGCAGTGCTTTTAAGTCATGCAGTTTCTGAGTAACAGGCAGAGAGAGAAAGAATGAGAAAGGTTATGCCGCATCACTGACTCACCAGCAGATCCTGCATCATACAAAGAGTGGAGGGAAATGAGGTTTAGAAATTTTTTTTCACTCTGTCAATTCATCAAAAAGTGCAGGTCTGCGGGGGAATAGATTGTTCGGGGGTGGGAACATAGTGGAATAGGTAGACACGGACTGAAACAAGAGGAGCAGCTCTTGCTACAGGAACATAGAAGGAGATTAGGATGTTATTTGGCTAAACTACTACAGGGGAGATGTGGGGAAAGTGATTGAGTGGCTGGTAGTCCTGATTTCTTTTTTATTTTCTCCCATACCCTCCCCTCACCATTGTTTTCTTAGTGTAACTTTGCAGGGAGAGATTAATAAAAATTTCATTATTTATAGGATGCATTAGCAAGTAGGCTGCTTGGCTCTACCCTAGTGCTGCGGATTAAGGATATCCAGACAGGTCAAATGTAAAGAGAAGTCCTTTTAACTTGGTTAGAAATGGGATACACTGCAACCAGGAGCAGCGGGGGATGGAGGTTTTCCAGTTAGCTCCAGCCTTCAGCACTGACACACTCCTTAACCACACACCCTAGCATTTTTGTGCTCAGAGTGTCCTTCAACTGAATAGAGAGAGTGTGTCTATTCCAGCGTTCTAATGGTATGGATGAAGTGTTCCATGTTCAGTGTGGCCTCTTCAGGCAAACACTGAACCTGGGGCTGCTGGAGGTTTGGCCATGATGAAGTACATCAGAGCCAGAGGGATTGGTTAGGTAGTGCACAGCCTTTCCCCTGAACCTGGGTACAGTGCCCCAGTTTCTCAAAAGGGCCTCCAGAGCACCAACTGCCTTGCTGTGAACAGATATAAGTGATATGATATGAGATATGAGCCACCTCCAGCCTCGAAAGGCAGGGTGCCTCTGAGTACCAGTTGCAGGGGAGTAACGGCAGGCGAGAGGGCATGCCCTCAACTCCTGTCTGCCTTCAAGCGGCATCTGGTGGGCCACTGTGTGAAACAGGATGCTGGACTAGATGGGCCTTGGGCCTGATCCAGCAGGGCTGTTCTTATGTTCTTATGAGGGGAGGCATGAAAAAGGCAGGACAGGAGCATGACAGCTCCAACTGCAATACTCTCTGCTTAATGGATTGTGTTTTAATCTCAAGTGTGATTTCCAAATGAGAAGGTTCAAAGATCTCTAGCCACTGAAAAGAATGGGAGGGCAGCTAATTTTTCTCTCTCACTCTATTTATCAGAAGCATTTTCATTTTAAAAAATGCTTAAGGCAACTTTAAAAATGTAATACAAATCAAAACAGCTAAAACATGCAAAGCTTGTTAAAATATGCACATTTGAAAAGCATACAAAGCCTTTTAAAATATAGAGATTCAATACCACAAAACACTAGAAGCAACCAATCAATTCACAATAAAGCCCAGAAAAACAATACAGCCCACAAAATTAAAATTCAAGTCGTAGTGAAATGGCTTTCTAGAATGTCTTCATTCTCCAGCAAAATTCCAACAATGTATAGAATTGATAGATCTCCCTAAAGAGCATGTCCTCATCACCAGTTACAATGCCCTGTTCTGTGAACTTAAAGGTCAAGCCTCTCTAAAATTGGGCAAAAGGAAGAGGTTATCACTGCTAGGGGTGTGCACGGATCAGTTCGGAGGCCATTCTACTGGCCTCCGAACCGGTCTGGAGAAGGGGTGGTTTTGGTTCGGGAGGGTTAGGGTGGGGGGTTCCATTAAGGGCGGGGGGGCTTTACTTACCCCTCCCGCACTTTCTTGCGTTGGCGCCGTAAATATTGTAAGAAATCCGGGCGGCAGGATCCCTCGCTGCCCGCTTCTATTACCAATTATGGCTCTGCTCCTCTGAATTTTAAATATCGGGGGGCGGCAGGGTGCTTCCCTGCCGCCCCCTCGAAGCCCCCTGCTGCCGCTGAAGCCCCTTTAAATCTCGCCCGGACCGGAGATTCCGGTGGAGAAACTGCGCTCGGGCGGGCGGCAGCGAGACGTCCGTCCGCCCGCCCGCTCCCTGCCTTGCCGAGTGCAAAGTGCAGGGAGCCTTCTGCGCACGCGCGAAGAAGGAACTAGGAAGAGGGGTAAGTAAAGCCCCCCCCCTTAATGGAACCCCCCACCCCAGCACCGAACCGCAGCTCCGTGGTCCGGTGCACATGACTAATCACTGCATGGGACATCGACACATCTTATCTACTGCACAGAATCAGAGAGCATCATCACTAGGCAAACTGACCTGGCTGCAATTTCCTTCTGGAATTGTAGAACCCTTCCAGGCCATCATTTCCCCTCAGGGATAACACCTTTTCTCTTGGCATTTTACACAGCCAGCACCAAATAGCTCTATATTCTTATCTCCAAATAGCAGAAGATGGCAGGGTAGCCTTGGATGATAGTATTGTGTGCAATGGACAAAAGGAATGCACTATCTTAGACACATTTTTCAGGGGCGTAGCAAGGTTGGAGTCGGCCGAGAGACAAGAATTTAAAATGGGCCCCTTGCTGATATACACACACAAACACACTTCACAATATATAGTGCACATACACTCACACCCCCATTATGAATACGGTGAATATCTAGTTCACAGGGGCGGATCCAGCAGGAAATTACAGGGGGTGCAACAAGAATCCCCCCCCCCATAAAAGATTCCACCTCTATATAAATATTGGGGCTTGGATTTTCTCTCTCTTGCAAATTCACTATGCCAGGGTGTGTCAAACTAAAATTTGGTGGTGGGCCAGATTAGATTCTGATGCACCTCTGGTGAGCCACACATAGCCTTGCACCCACCTCACACCACCTAAATTCCTCCCCCCTCTCTGCTCTTTCTCTCATTCCTTTTCCTTTTCTCCCCCCTCTTAAATTAGCTGAATTCACTATTTTTTACACTGAAATACACCCAGGGGAAGATTTATTTATTTATTTTTAGAAGAAATTCGGAACATACCTTCTAATGCCAGCTTTTTGCATGGAAAATCCAATCACTCTTCTTCTCTCCCTTACAAAGGTGTTGCTAGGTACTTAAAAGATCCCAGGGTGCAACACAGGTGGGCGGAGAGTCATGTGATGTGCATCTGGGGAGCCCCTTGAGGCAGTGGGGCCCCGAGACAACTGTCTCCCCTTGCCTAATGGTAGTTACGCCCCTGACATTTTTGTTACATTAAAAATGTAGAGTGTTGGGGTTTTTTTTTTGGAGTAAAATGACATATCATGTCTCATGCTTTGAGTAGGTTGGAGAGTGCCTTGTGACATTAACTTCTCACAGTGATAGTCATAGGGAGAATCCAATAGATACTGTCCATGAAACTAGCACAATTGCTATGCATGCATCATTAACACACTGGATAATTATCAAGATTATCCCACTATGGAAGTGCTTGCAATGTTGTCTCATCTTGCAGATAAACTTAGTGGCAAACTTAAATCTGTTTTAAACTTTTCACTAATTGCCAGCCTTAACAAAAAAAAAAGTGAATCAGAAGTAATTTTTTTACATAAACAAAAATTGTAAGAGGTAAGAGAGTGCTTAGTTCCCTAAGCTGCTTTTACCTTGCCAATGTTTCAGAATCATGTGTTGCGGTTCAAGAAGCTGGAAGGAGGAGTTTTTGGGAAAGTTGGCTGGCACTGGAAATATTAAGCTAAAAATGTTTTGAAGAAATGAAATATATAAGGTGCACAGCAAAAAGTAAAGTTACTGGGATACGCAGTAGACAACAGGGAAAAGATTACAATTAACCTCTCTCCAGCAGAAGGTATGGTGAAGCCAGAGGTGCTACACGGACCATAGGCAGTGGCAGGAAAAAGCTGAACACTTTTTATTTTTGTTTTTGTAAAAGAGTTGAAGAGCAGAAAAAGCAAAACCTTATTCCCTTTAAACTATGTAAGATGTGAGAAACCTCTCATAAGGCTTTCTGCATGGGAGAAAGAGAAGGGAGGACAGCTAGGTCTAAGAGTTTCTCCTCTTCTCTATATACGAAGGTCAGAGCCAAATATTTTAGGTTCCTTTCTGAGGCTTTACTAACATCACTTCAAAAGTGCTGAAATCAGCCTTGTTCTTCTTATGATCAAATATGCATATCTTAGGAGTATTAGAAACAAGAGATAACTGCAATTGGAAGTATTCTCTTCAACCACTTCGAGCTGTTCTATACATTACAAATTACATAAATAATTGAAACCAGGATTGTGTGTCTGTGGAGGGGGAAGTATGATCAAAGAAAGACTAATGCCTAAACTGAAATTGTATGATTTACACTGACAGTGGTATTAATTTATTTCCATATTGATATGTAGCTTTTTCTAGGGATGCAGCAAATATCCATAATCTTCATTTCAGGGAACAAAAATCACAGTTTGCAGTTCTGAATAAGACTTCTGAACACTGATCTTAGATCAGAGAAAGAAAAGGGAAAAAGAGGCGACTTGTGTAAGAAGAACCAACTCCTCAGAATGTGGAAGGATGCACGATAGCATTTGAACAGGGAACTGTAATGAGCAGTAACTAGACCAGATGGATGCACAATAGCTAACCAGTCTTTGCTTTGAATGAGGAGCACGATGAGCACAAATTAGTCCGGATAGATGTAGTCCTCCGTCACAGAAGATGGCAAAGGCAGGGGCATAACAAGGTTGGAGTGGGCCCAAAGACAAGATTTTAAAATGGGCCCCCCAGGTTTTGTAAATTGTGGATGATGCAAGTCATTTAATGGTACTAGAGAAAGACATGCTGTTCTGGGAGCTCCAGCTTTTAACACTCACATCAGTTTCGGAGGATGAATACAACTGAAGGAAGCCCGGGCAGGTGTGCAGCTGGGGGAGTCAGTCATGTGACTTGCCTCTGGGGGGCCCCCCAAGGCAGTGGGCCCCCAGACAACTGTCTCTCCTTGCCCTATTATAGTTACGCCCCTGGGCAAAGGAATAGACATTACTCCAAACTGTCTGACCCTTTTTGGCTCAAAAAATAGATGATGTTTGGAGTGAGCAAATCATTATAGCATTGGATCATAAAAAGTCTCCATAACCGCCCCCTCCTCCTCAAACTTCCTTAGGTGATCTTTGAATTTTTTGAAAAATGTCTGGAACATGCAGCACAATTGCCAGCCCCATTCTATAAGTGAAGCTGGCTCAAGAAAATTGAACTTGCCAACCAGGAGAGTCAGGAGATAAAGATTGGAAAGCCACCATATAGTCTCCATAAACTGTATATTTAATAGTCCTATTACATGTGATGAAGAAACCCTTCTCTATGCAGGTATATAGTTGTTTTCCATCCCTGCTTCCATCTGTTCATTATTATTGTGGCAGATGCTTTATTGACAAAACCACCCTGAATCTTATCTGTGAATAAACCTGCCCACCCACCCCTACCCAATGATAGTTCTTTATTGTTTATAATACAAGACTCTGCAATTCTCCCAGATGGCTTTCAAAGAGGTTAATATGCTTTCTGAGGCTTGGGAGATAAGCTGCACAATTGTTCAGAGTTCATGGTGTTAACTTCCACATATAGAATGTGTACTGGGTGCTTTAGCTCAATTAATTAATTGAGTTTGTACTTCAATATTGCAGGGTCAGGAGCAGTCACTTTTTATGTGCTTGTCTAATTCTTCTCATTGCAGTGGATCTTACCTTCGTTGGGCACAATAACTATTTGCCAAAAATAAAAGCAACAATAATAGATCTAGTGCAAAAAAGAAGAAAAGCTGTGGCAATTATACAACAAGCAGCTTTGTCAATTTCTTCTTTATCCAGAGAAGTTTATCAGCATATGGAAACATGTTTCCATACACACAGAGCCAATAACAGTGCAAGGCACTCTTGGACCTTGATGTCAATGGCTCATCACCCCACAGAGGGCTCCCAGTTGACTCCTGTCTGGCTTGGCCGCAAAGGGCCAGGCAGCAACTTCCAGCTGAGAAAGAGCAATCTCCTCACCTTGGTAGCAGATGAGAGTCTACAATACAAGGAGTCATACAAGGGTGTGTGCTTGCCCTGTTATTATTTAATTACTATATAAACTCAGCGGTACAACATCTGGACAAAAAAGAGTTCCATCCCCCCAAGTTAACTGATGGGCATATCTCACTGCTTCTGACAATATGTTTATCCTTTCACAGTTATCCTTTGCACAGTTTTGTGAGGATGAAAAGCTGCTGATAAATTACAAAAAGATGAAAGTAATGATCTTTGCCAGGAGAGTTAAGTAGAATAGTTGCTGTATTTATGGCAGGCCTGCTCAACTTAGGCCCCCCAGCTGTTTTTGGACTACAATTCCCACAATCCCCAGCCACAGTGGCCAATAGCCAGGGATTATGGGAGTTGTAGGCCAACATCTGCAGGAGGGCCAAAGTTGAGCAGCCCTGATTTATGGCAATAAAATAGACTGTTTCAACTATCTAGGAATAACCTCCCATTCATCTGGTTGGATTGTGCTTCACAAGTAGCACAGTGGAGTGCTTCGGCTATCCTATCTTACAATCATACCTAGGAGGGTGATATGTCCGTGGGGCTCTGAAACTATTTGAGGCAAAAATAGTGGCACAGCTACTATACAGTGCACAGTTGGATCCTTACTCTAACCTTGCCCTGATAGAGATGGTACAATCCAGGTTCTTAAGATCAGTTATGCAAGTCCCTAGATGTGTCTTTTAATACAATGTTAGGACTGGAATTGGGAGTCATAAGTGTGGGGACCCAGATGTGTATTACCATCTTGGTACACAGTGTACCATGTGGCTCAAGGTGGTATTCTCTCTGATGGGACTGGCCTCACTGGTCCTTTAAGACTGCTTCCAATCATGGTGGAAATCAGCTGTTTAAAAACAGCTGGCTCTTTACAGCCTTTCCCCTGAAGCGCTGTGGTCTATGGGCTATGAACAAGCAAAAAAGTATGTAAAGCAAAGAATATTGGATATGGAATGGCAACAGGAGATAGGTAGGGTCCCAAAATGACTTAAAATATGGAGATTTGGCTTTAGCACTAAGCCAGCTGATTATTACCAAGCCCTAACATGGAAAGGATATTTAGATGCCGTGACATGTCTGTACCTACAAAGATTAGAATCGTTTGGACAATGGTTTTTACCATGACACTCTATGGATGTGAACGCTGGACTTTGAAGAAGCAAGATAGAAAAAGCATTGATGCTTTTGAACTTTGGTGCTGGAGAAGACTTTTGAGGATACCATGGACAGCCAGGAAAACAAACAAATGGATCATAGAACAAATCAATCCAGAATTTTCACTCAAGGCACAAATGACCAGGCTCAAACTCTCATACTTTGGACACATTATGCAAAAACCCAGTTCCCTTGAGAAATCCATAATGTTGGGAAAAGTTGAAGGAAAGAGAAGAAGAGGATGACCAGCAACAAGGTGGATGGACTCGATTACAACAACAATGAACACACCACTGAGAGACCTTAAAAACGAAGTTGAAGACAGATCATCCTGGAAAGAATCTATCTATGTGGTCACTAAGAGTCGACACCAACTTGATGACACTTAATCAATCAACTACCCCTAACTGCCGCAGAGCATTTGTGCTGGCTCATTTTGATGTATTGCCCTCGGTGGTTTTATATGGTAGATATGGTAGGATTTCTTACTCTGGATGCTACTGCCCATGTGATACACAGGCCATAAAGGATCTGTGTCATATTTTATTATACTTATAGGGATTCATGTGAGTTGTTAATTTTACCCCTGATTAAGGACATACCAGGCAGAGAAGATGAAGTATATATCTCATTTCTCTTGTCAGACCATCAAGCCGATGTTACTTATAACATGGCTAGGTTTTGTTTAATAGCAATGAATATACAACATCTAATGACTAATGTAGTGGAATAATTTACCATGTCACTGTATATTTGTAACACTATGCTGTTGCTATATTGTTATATGGGCATGTATTCCTTTCTTCATGTTTCTGTACTGGTCAAAGATAATACTTAAGTTTATCTATCTATCAAATAAATGCTACACATCCAGCACATGGGTTAAGAGGTCCATGTCATCCCCCTATTAAAAAGGCTGGAGTGAGGGGAAAAGGCACCAGGGCTCTCTATGTCCTCTCCACATAAGAGGCAACCAGTATGGCCCAATTCTTGAAGAGATCACCTGTTCAGCAGGTGAGTGGGATTTATGGGCAGCTAATACTTGTAGGTAGCTAATACAGCAAACTGAAACATCAAAAGCTTCAATTTTGATATAGTCTTAAAGCAAAACAAAGCATTTTGGGAAACACTTAATGATTTACAATTAAATCAGGTAATCAGGTATAGAGTAGCATACTGGAACCATCCCACAGGAGTGAAAATGCCCCCCACTCCCCATT
Source organism: Hemicordylus capensis (assembly GCF_027244095.1). NCBI lineage: Eukaryota > Metazoa > Chordata > Lepidosauria > Squamata > Cordylidae > Hemicordylus > Hemicordylus capensis. The sequence goes on along the minus strand of NC_069657.1, from coordinate 91,627,567 downwards.
TGTCTAGGTCCATGGAGGACCACCGCTGTGTTGCCAAGAACACAATATAGCAGCCAAGCCAATAATTCTACAGAGACTTTACCCTGGCTTCCTCTCCAGTACATTTTACACAGGGTTTTTTTTAAAAAAAATGTTCAGCCAGACACAAAACATGCTGTTCCAAAAAAAGAAAAAAAGAAAATATAGTTCTAAAAGAACATTTGTGCAGTTCCAAAATTCAAGTCATGCAAAAGTTATATTATGTTAGATGATGTAAAAGGTGGCTGATATCAATGAGACAAGAAAAGTGAGTAGTTCAGGATCCTCTAGAACCCAGACCCTCATCAAGCATCTGCACCATTTCTCTTCCCCCGTCAAATACACTCCCTGCAAACTTCATTGCTACTATCCACAGAGTCTTCAGCAATGAATATAACACACTTTTGCAATAGCACCATCAAATTCCAAATTCTGAGGATGTTCTTCCACTTTATGTAGCTTCTAAATGTCATGGAATGGGACTCTAGGCAACAAAATCTATGTGCACAGACAAGGAAAATTCACTTCTTGATTGTCTTTAAAAATGCCTCCTGTGCTTGTACAACACAGTAGCATCCACTAGCAGAGAAGAAAAACACAAGGAGTGAGGTTCATTTAGTAGGGTTGTGTGGTGTAGCATTTTTTAATTCAGCGAATGGAAGATATAACTTTGTGCCTATCTCGCCAACTGTCTTAACTGATTGAGCTGAGGAAGAGTAGAAGGAAGAAGCAAGCAAACTAAAGAACATGACTGTAACTTTCCCAGAATAAGCTGCTGGATTCTCTTAAACAAAATTGCCATCACCTCTGCACTCACTCTCTTTTCTGCCAGGATGTCACACATTTCAGACCAACACATGTCTCTTCTTCTGGTGAAAGGCCATCAATGATGTTTCCCCCCTTCTTTCAGCAATTCCATTCTCAAAATAGCAAAATGAATTTGAAAATGTTAATTCTTAAGTAGGGTAATTGTTCAATAATATTGGCAAATTCTAAAGAAAAGGGGATAACAGAACACTAGATTTCTCTACACCAGGTAAAACACCAGGTTTTTAAGCTAGCATCACATCATCTCACATCTTATTTAGGTGCTAAAGCCACTATCAGTGCTTTCAGGTGCTGAAATCACTGTTGTCAGAAATGATGACTCAGGAAGCTAAAATCATATGGGCATAGAGATTTTATCTTACATTCCTTAATGTCTTCCCCACCCCCAAAGTCCAGCTCCACACTTTCTGTTTTCTAGTTTGAAAGTCTTACCAAGCCAAGACTGGCAAAATCTCTACATGAAGAGGAATAATAAACAAGAAGGTGCATTTATCTTGTGCAGCAAGCCTTTCTCTTAGCACCAAGCTCACCCAATCCTCAACTTGGATTGATGGACACGGGGTGTGAGCCAAGCAGGATTGAATCTTGAACAATTAAATTCACCACCATCACAGATTTCTATTCAAATTGCTGATCAGCCACACAACTGGATATGTGTACAGCTTTACTATGAAGCAAAATAAAGCAGTTAATTCATCTTCAGATGCCATTTCAAAATGTATCATTTTCCAGGCTAGACTGAGCATAGTAGTTCAGACTTTGCAACAGCTAAGATACATACAATCCTATGCACATTGGACTGGAAGTTTGACTGAACTCAATGAGGCTTATTTCCAAATACGCACATATAGGATTGAGCTGAAGGCTCAATCTGCAACACTGACAACAGTTCCTCTGACCTTCTCTCAGATTTGTGGTGAAAAGCCTTGGGACAACAAAATCTCACTAAATGAGTTCTTGCTTGTGACCATAAACACTACTTAATGTTAATCTTTTTATTGGTTGTTTTTATTGTCCTGTAAACCGCCCAGAGAACTTGCATTTTGAGCGGTATTGAAATATGCTAAATAAATAAATAAAATTATAAATAGTAAATAACATTCCAAGTCACTACACCTTTTGTAAGACAACTGTAGAAGGGATTTGGTGAAATAGTAAGAAATGAAAAATGACCTACCAGAATACTTAGTCCATCTTCTGTCCTCACTTTCTGGCCAATAAAGCAGGCAATCTGGAGGTCACACTATCCGCTTGGATCCCACACAAAAAAGAATTCTTTCTTGAGGCTAGTAAGATTGAAGCCAACTCTCTTGTTACAAACTGCCAGTCTTTCTTCATAGTATCAACCTGTTTAAAATATGAACAGAATATGTATTTATTATTTATTTAACATATTTTTATACTGCCCAAAACTTATGTCTCTATATTGAACCAATATTTGGTTAGTATCATATGTGCACTGACACTAAATTAGTTCTGTATTCACTCAAGGAGGAAAAAGTCACCAAAGAATCCCAGGAACCATACAAGCAAAGCTTCCTTTTTAAAATGTTAAGACAATACTGCTGGAAACATTCAATTAATGCATTGATTCATCACTGGGCAGGCACACAGCCGAGGGTACTGATAGAGAACTCAATGATAATGATACTGAGTGTACTGATAGAGAACTCAAGTTCACAACTTGTGGAGGGTCTACCTAGCAATGCTTCTTATTTTTATTTGAGAAGTGCAACCTCTGTTTAAAAAATGGAGAGGGAACTGAATATAGATTTTGTATTGGACCTAGACTATCCAATAGGCAGATGTGTCATTGGAGTTGCTTTGCAGTTACAAACAAACAAACAAGAATAAGACCTGCTAGATAACCGGCACCCTTTTAATCTAGGATAACCTAGTGGTGGTTTTACCCAGGTTGTTCTCACTGACCAAGAAAGCTCAACGGTTTTAGAGCTGCAAAGCAAACAAACAAAAAAAGAAATCTAGGCTAGGGTATGTAGTTAAAATGCGACATATAATCTACCCTTCTACTTTTCACATGACCCAGGTGGATAGGGGGTCACAACCATCCTTTTATGATTTACAGCTTGTCCAATAGAAGACAATGATGGATACATAATTTGCAATATCTCACTCCATAAGTGCAAACATAAAACACCATGAGCACTAATCAGAAGGCATCATGCTGATGGACTCCTTAGGCAGCCAATCAGAGTAACCATAGGGCAGAGAGGCTTGTTCTTTTAACTACTTCTTGTATTCTGTTCAGTAATCTTTTGAAGTTTGTATGGACATTTGTCCCAAGGGGGACTCTGTATTTGGATCCCATGTGTTAGCTACAAATCTGCACTTTGCCAGTTATTGCTAAGGCACTTTGCCGAGTTATTGCTTAGGCACCTCCACCTCCAAAGCTGCCCACAATTGGCTCCACCTCTCACTACCTGCCACTCCAACCATCACCTGCCCTGTCCTGCCTAGCACCCCCCCCCCCCCCGCCAGTCCCAGGAACCACCAGCCATCATTGGTAGGCAGTATGGATAAGAAACCAGAAAGGTGTGGCATACAAGTCTGGCTCCAAGCATGCCACAAATGCAGAGCAGACAAGAAAGTGGTTGCAGAGCACAAAATGCTCTAGATTATCAAAGCAGATAAGCCAAACCCGTACCATCCTACATTTTACAAATGAAAATAGGAGCTCTACTCACATGGTGGGGCACTTCTCACAATCAGCAAAAATCAGGCTAGCAGAGGCTATTTTTGGTGACCGTAAGAGCCACCGGGCTCGCAGCTGAACCCGGTGGTTCTTGAGTGGCAAACCCACTCGAGAACCCCTGGTAAAAAGCAGGTTTGCAGAGCGAGCGCTCCAGCAAACCTGCTTTTTACCATTGTGAGTAGCCCCCCGGCCGGGAGGTGAAAAGCTGCCTCCCGGCTCGGGGGTCTCCCCAGTATGCCCTGTGCACTCGCGCAGGGCATACTGGGGCTTGTGGGGGCCGTGCGGCCCCTGCTCCCCCCACCGGCTCCATCTCAGAGCCGGCCATTGTGTGGGCGGCCAATCCAGCCACCCAGGGCTCCCTGCCCACTCGTGAGTGGGGAGAGCGGGCTTAGCCTGCTCTTCCCACTCACAGGTTAAAACTGGGTCTCACTGATCATGAGACCCGGTCTGGTATGTTCAACAATGTGTGTACAGTGTAAACAGGAACAAGTATTCATATGTTATGTTAAACACAGGTACAGCAGTATACTTCCCATCTGTCCCTGCATTTCAGGGGGCCTGTATCCAGGCTCTTTTAAAATGTACTTTTAAAATGACCACAGGTGCAGTCATTCACACAAAAACATGTAGAAGTAGACAGGCATCTGAATGCAGATCATCTAAATATATACTTGTAACAACCAATGTTTATGCCAAGGATTAACTGCCTAAGCCACCACCCACTATTACATATTACAGGAGCCCCACCTGCCCACTATATGCTCTGCACGGCACAGTGTCATACAGTTGTATACACATTTACATGAAAGTGCACTAGGAACATGATGAGGCTGTTCCCATAACCAGATTAACTCAGCCTGGGAAAGCCCAGCCACAGTTAGGCTGATCTTTGTGGATCCCTCAGCTCCCCACCTGCCTAAACCTCTAACAAAACCCAGCTGTTAAGCAAAGCTAAAGGTGCTCTTGCACCCTTAACCTGGCTGCTGGGTATCGTGTGTCTCCTCAGGCTGAGTGCAGCCCACGGAGAAACAAAGACGGGTGCATAGAGCACCCCACCCGACTGATGGGGGAATAGCCTCAAATAGTCACTAAGAAAAATACAGGCAATGGCAACAATTTCTGGCAGAGAGTCTGGCAACCCCCCTTCCATTTCTACTGAGTTTCTAGGAGATTGCCCAGTGTGCAGCATTTCTAAGGGGGCCATCAGCAACCCAGAATACTCACCCTGACCCAGCAAAGGGGTAAGCCTGCACTGAATTTGCCATTGGGCTATTTTGAGTACTTACAGATGTATGTGCTGAGATCTGAGTTTTAATTAAGGAGCCTCCCAAAAAGAAAGTTGAGAGAGAAAAACTATGATTGATGAAATGTTAAGTTGCTTATTTAGAGTTAATATGCACTTTGATATGGGATAACATCTATATGTTGTGAAAATATTTTTACAGCTATTTATTGCTTAAAAGTGTAGCCATTTTCAAAATGCAATCTGGATATCTCCCCAGAAAATAGAAGAAAAATGTAAGCCTTTTCCCGCAACCATTTTACTTTTTCCCCCTCCAGCTGTCCTAAATCAACCAAGATTGTCACAATTGTCTCTTGATAATCACAGGTGATTCATCAGTGCCCCAGGAAAATCATGAATTATAGCCTTCCTGATGTATATGTGTTTGAATCCACCTAGTTTTGAAAGTTCTGCCTGCTCATTTTAATCAGTCTGTGAAGTTCTGCCCCCTTACTTAGAGCCCCTGGTGCTCTTTCTGACTGTAGCAGAAGTTATGTGAGTATAAATCTCAATCAAGCCACGTTTTCTGCCATGGAGGACTCTGTTACCCTATGAGCACTATTCTTTTTATTATTTTGCAGTCACATAAGCCCTATTCAGACATTACATTGTACATGTGTTCACATCTTTGTGTGTGAATAACTGTGTCTGAGTTGATTTCAAAAGTGAACCAGGATACAGGCCCCTGAAATGCAGTATACTGTTACACTAACCCCAGCAGGAAGGGAAGTTCCATGACCATGATGGTTACAGTGCTTCCCTCTTCACACAAACAGTGCCGTAACCAAGAGTGGCCAGCTGGAGGGGATGAGTGACAGCATTGGGGTGGGACTTCCTACCCACTTTCAGCACTGTGTGAGCGTTGCTGTACTCAGTAACATATTTAGTGGGTAGGATGTCAGCCACTGTGTAAATTCATCACTGTACATTCAGTTCCTAGAAATTTCTAATTGTGAAATGTCCTAGCCAACATCCAGACTAACCCTGCTCTGACATGCCAGAATTTTCAGTTATGTGTAGAGGGGGAATTTTCAGTGGCTGACATGTAGAAAATGCAGCTCTCTTTTTCTCTGCAGCTGCCTTTGGGAGAACAGGGAGGCAGAAAACTGTCCCTTTCAGTTCATGGAAATGGTTGGATATTGGCCACTGTAAATAATGATTTTTTAAAAAAAGTGGCTGACATGTAGAAAAGTACTCAAAGTAATCCCATTGAAATTAAAAGAGTAGATTAGGCATTGCCTAACAATCCTTTTAATTTCAAAGGTACTACTCTGAGCAATTTTACTCCTCATGTCAGCCAGTAAAAATGAGCCATGACCCAAAGCAGCATTGTATCTTGTTTCAAGTAAAAAATGCATGATGTGACATCAAAAAGCAAGTTGAACTCTTTATTAGTTAAATAGATGCCTCAAGTCCCTAAACCCCAGCAAAATGTTACATTTAACCTATTTAACAACATAAATTTATAAAAAAATAATGGTTGAGACTGTGCAAGGGGAGTCAAGCAGCTTCAGCACAGCCTGCATCCCTGTACACATGTTAGCACCACTATGCTGTAGGGCAGTAGTGCTCCGTGGTAAGCACTCCATGCATGCAGTGGTGTGACCCAATGCCCACTATTGTCAAAGAATGTTGCATTTTTATGAACGTTTTTTTTTAAACCTACTCCACACCAATTGAAAATTAAAACAGTGGCTGACACAGTAGCTTGAGCTCTGCCAGCACCCCTGTGTGCATGTGTGAGCACCATGGGCAGGGAAGCAGCACTCCATGCACGAAGCTGTGCAATGCAACAGTCACTAATGATAATGGACACTGTGTCGTGCAACTGCATGCATGCAGTGCTTACTACAGAGTCCTGCTACCCTGAAGCACAGCCCCATCGATGGTGCTTAATTAAACATGCACAGGGACAGTTTAAAAAGAAGCTGGAACCATTTAAGTACTTCAAAGTCATTACAAATGCAGTCACAGTCAATTTTATGAAAATCTAATAGTTGGAATACTTTTTAGGTACTTTTTAGTAATAGTTAAGCTTAGCTACCTCTTTAAGAATTTTCATGTTGCAAACAAATGTAGTTTGTGTCTGTCAGTGTCATAAACTTTAATAGCAATAGCAATAGCAATAGCACTTACATTTATATACCGCTTTATAGCCAGAGCTCTCTAAGCGGTTTACAATGATTTAGCATATTGCCTCCAACATTCTGGGTATGTTTAATTAATACACAGTATGTATATTGTAATACACAGTAAGGCAGTTCATATGATCAGAAAGAGGGTAGACAAGCATAGTTTGGGAGCTGTACAGCTTCTTGCGTTCTGCTCATGTGCAAGCAAAAAACATGTTTGGATGCACTGGCTGTTATCATGTGCTAAGCAGCAGCTAGATTGTAGGGCTCCCTCCTACCTAGCAGCTATGCCCAGGTCTTTAGCAAGGTAGGAGGAAAAGTCCTCCAACCTGCTGCTTAGCACACAATCATTGCCAGTACCTCCAAACTTATTTTTTGGGACATGATCAGAATACAGGAGCACGCATAGCTCCTGAACTAGGGTAGGAGGCTTCTCCTACTCTAATAATAATTGTATGAATGAGCCTAGTTTCTATCTCTGTGAAGAAATGGCAAAATGAGAATAATATTAGCTTCAGTAAACTGAAAGTGGTATCACATCATCAAGGGATAAGAAGCTTTAAAAAAAATTGACTGTTGTCCCCAAACTGTTTAAATTAAAATTTGCGCTATTCAGAGAAAACCCACAGAAGGTGGGATTCAGGGATGTTTGATTCATTATGCCTTGTGGAATCATAAGAGTTCCATCCTAATTGTCCTAAAAACTGTGCATCTCCTTTAAGTACATTAAGAGATTTAAATATTTTGTAGCAAATAAGGTGGAGCTGTACACCTCTGCCTCCCCTGAACTGTTGAGAATGCTACTTTAGCAAAACAACTTACTTTTCCATCCCTGCAATTAATGCAGGTCCTTAAGATTGGTCTGTAGAACCTTTTAAGACTTATTTATTTGTTTGTTTGTTTGTTTGTTTGTTTTATTTAGAGTGGAGCTCCTATGCTACAGTAATATAGATATGTTATAATCATCTAAAATGCAGATGTTACATTATTTAAAAAATCTTCACTACTGACTGAGACGGGAACACCCGCCTTTTGGTCCTTTTTCATATAGAGAAAAAACTCAGGGGCTATTCTCACGATTAACAAAAATCAGACTAGGAGAGCCTAGCCTGATTTTTGTTAATCTTAAAAACCACCGGGCCCGCAAGCAAGCCCGGTGGTTCTTGAGCAGCTAACCCGATCAAGCAGCCCGCCCCTTAGCCCGGGTTTGCAGAGCGAGCGCTCCGCAACCCCGGGCTATCTGCTTGTGAGTAGTTGTGGTGCGGCTCCGCACCGCATTTACTTGCAAGTTGACCCCCGACAGGGAGGCGAAAAGCTGCCTCCCAGCTCCAAGGGTCTCTCCAGTATGCCCTGCGCGCTTGCACGGGGCATATTGGGGCTTCTGGGGGCCGCACGGCCCCCAGCCCCCGCTGGCTCCATCACAGAGCCGGCAACCGTGTGGGCGGCTGATCCGGCCGCCCAGGGCTCCCTGCCCAGTCATCTGCGGGAAGAGCGGGCTTAGCCCGTTCTGCCCACAGTTTTGCAGAAAGTGGGTCTCACGGATCATAAGACCCGCCTCTCAGTCTACTTCCATGGGTCTTGTACAACATAATGTGGTGCATAAGAATATTAAGAAAATGATCATTAGAGTTTTTTCACTACAGTGTTTTGAACTGCAATTAAACAACACTGAATAAATTATGATGTTACGTGAGAGAAATAACAAGTGAGGATATGAAAACTGAGAGAAACAAAGCAAGATGTGAAAAATGGTACGTCAGGAATATAGTGTATTCCCAGGAAGCTTAACATCAAAAGAACTCCAGCAGAACATCTTTCAGTATCATCATGCTTCCAGAAGTGTAAGCAAAGTAATCAAAGTAATTATACAATGAATTCAGCCATTTGTCCTGGTCATTATGTTTCCTGAAATGATCTTCTAATTTCCAAATATTATTATTCTACATTCATAATCATACATAAATAATTTGACCCCAAACTACATATTATGGCAGCTATGCTTTCATTTCATGCTACAGTTATTCACTGAGTGTGATTAAGCTTTCTACATGGGACACTGCATTCGTCAGAGACTGGGGGAGGGGAGTGGCCCTCCTCACATTACACTTGTGCAGAGGAGCCTTTGCAATGTAACTCCTTTGCGTGACGCTTGGGGAATGTGAGAAGCCATGTTGGAGGAACTCACACTTCTGTTTTCCATCATGCCAGCATTCTGGAACCTGGGGCAGCTTTCCACATTATCCAAGCAGCATAAGAACAAAGTGTGCTTCAGTGTTTCCTAAAATAAGAATGTAGTGTAAGAAGAGAACCAGAAACAGAAAATTAGGAAGGGAATGGGAGGCAGTGACAGCTAACACAGAGATAATTTGTAGAGGCTGTTCTTACGATCAGCCTAAACCGGGCTACGAAAGGTCTTTGTTGATTGTAAGAACCACTGGAAGCCGCACAGCTCCTAGTGGCAGCACAGCAGCAAACCCTGCAAAGAGGCCACCTTCTTAAATGGGGTTAAGAGAGCTAGTGCTCTTTTAGCCCCATTTTGTTAATCATCTTCTAGCCCCAGCTTCTTGCAGCCGGGTCTGGTAGACTGCGGGGCTCCTGGCCAGCATTGGGGGATCATTATAATGCACTGCACACTTGCATGGTACATTATGAGAGTACCAGGAGGTGGGGCAATGTTTCTCAGCCTCCAACTCCCCACACTGCCAGGTGTAGCTGGCAGTCATCTGGGCAGGCGATCCGCCCACCCAGAAAAGACAGAGAGGGATAATCTGCAGGGAGGTAAGTATAAGTGTAAGTGCACTTCCTCCCCTCCCTCCCTCTAGCCCGTTTTCACTGATCGTGAGAAAGGGCTCAAAATTTTACTGTCCTCAGTCAAGCACATTTGATGTACATTTTATATATGAACCTCCCATTTTAAACTACCTGTCTGCCCGATAAGAAAGAGAAAGATACAAACTTTTGATGAACTTGCCATTAGTTATCCACTAAAAAATATAAAGTACGCAGCTTAACTGCCATCTTTTGATTTACTGTGGAGCTGGGGTTGGGGAGGGAGGCTGTCAAACATTAATTTTAAAAAAAATCCATCAATGTTCCTGAGAAACAGCATGTTTAAACATCCCCCAGCCCTACGCTAGAGGTTTGGTGCCTCAGTCAGAGCTCTGAACAAAATGGCTGTCAGTTTGCCACTCTGCAGAAAGCCTCTGTGTCTGACCAAAATGCCTGTAAGAGTGGATTCCAGTAAAAGTTCACAAAACAGTTTACATAGCAAAATGAAAAAAATAATAAGAAAATGGTTTCCTGTCCCAGAGAGACTCAGAATTTTTTTTTTTTTTTTTAAAGACACCACACAAGGGCGATGCCAGCAGCAGCTACTGGATGGACACGATACTTGATTTAAAGGGAGAGTTGTCCTTCCTCTGGTAAATTTGAGAGCCACCACTTTAAAAGGTGCCCTTTTGGGATATTGGAACCAGAATTTTAAAAATCTCAGCATGAAACCCTGCTTGGATGTCAAACTTCATAATTTAAATGTATCAGCTAATAATAAATGCAAATACCTTTGAAAATGTGCAAAGTGCCTTTCCTCATTACTGATTAATTGCATATACAGGTCGGAGGAAGTAGCTGCCAAGCAAGCATGAATCCCTACAGTTCATTTATTCAAAAGTAATCAAGGGAATAAGAAATTATTCTAATATTGGGAAATGAAGGGTGTGATTCTAAATGGTTTAAGTACAATGGAGGACATCCAGATTAGCACTGCACTGGTGCAACAATACCGATATCAACAACACTGACATCCACACTAACATTGCTCTGTCACACAAGAGGCGGAAGGTGGGGAGGGGCAATTTTGTTGATCTCCCCTTCCATTTCTGGTGTAATCCTCAGGGATGTAATTATTTTTCTTTAAATAACTTCCACATTCAGGAAATTACTCTATGCAAAAAGGGATGGTTCTTGATTTTGACACTCACGACAAAGTTAGAATTTAAGAAACACACTGTAATTTTGACAAAGTTGCAAAAGCAATGAGAAACATTACCTTAAGAGCTGCCCTGGTTGACTTTTTCTTCACATCAGAAAGTAACTGAGCTAATGGTGTGGTCTAATGAGTGGTTTATGCATTTTGACAAACCAAATGAGGTTTGTCAGGATAGGCTCTAGGCAGCATGGAACTGCTGCAATTTTCTATCTCATTGATTACCAGAATGGGAATTGCAAACAGCTCTCAACGTTCATACAACATAAAATGAACTCTTCACAGAATACAGAAATTTAAGCCTCAACGTAGATAAAATATATTAAAGCAACTGTGTAGGGCATTGTTTCACAAGTGTGAGTCATAGCTGACTGACCTTTATGCAGATTAGTATTAAGTGGCACAGTGGCACTTTATGACAGATGGTAATTCTATGGATAGTTCTGGACTGGATTAAGATGCATCAAGGAATGAGATTTTCAAAACAAACCATGAATCCACTCTCATTTGCTACCGAAGAATCTACACTCAGAACACCTCAGAAACAACAGAACCCTGTACCCCATGGGTTAGAAACCCATGGGGGGGGGGCGGGAGTTGGCACCCTATGTGCACTACACCACCCCTCGCTCTGGGCCAGCCCAGCACCCTGCAAGTGCAGTTATGGGGCTGCTGAAATCTCCATGATTCCCTATGGAGAAAAACCTTAAAGAGATGCATAAACTTCAACAAATAATCAAAAATCAGCCCTCTGCCTAAATCCTTTCAAAAAATTCTGGTAGCTTCCTTGCCCCCCCCCCCAGGCACTACCACCAACCCCACACCACTCTAGGCCATCCCTTCCCCCCCCCCGAAGTGAAGCGATACACCTCCATTATACCTTATGGGAGGAAACATTAAAGACGTGTAAACTTCAACAATTCACCAAAAATCAGCCCTTGCCAAATCCCTCTGCAATTTGGGTGGTAGCCTCCACCCATTAGGCACTACCACTGCACCCACTGTTTTGGCCCTGGGACCTGTTTTCTTGATCGGAATCAATTTGGATTCAGATTTGAATTAATTTGGATCTAAATCTAATCTGGGGTGATTTAGATGAGTCAGATTTGGACCCAAAAATGAATTGGGGGTGTTTCAATTCGGTTCTGAATCAAAACACCAAAAATCCAGATTGCACATCCTTATAAAACAATGGCTCTAGGGCATGGCAGTAACAAGAATTTCTCCTGACTAAAAACATTATTTCTCCCTCTCCCTTTTAGGCATGTGCACAAACCGGTTTGGTGCTCCTTTTCTGGAGCACTGAACTGGTTCAGAACTCTGGTGTTCAAGCCAGTTTGAGACGGGGGGCCTTTTAGGGGCAAGGAGGGTGCCCTTACCTGTCCCGCCACTTTCCCACCAGTGCTCTCCCCAAAATCGTTCCCATGGGACTACAACATACCTCCTTGCAGCCCTAGTAAGCATTATACCTGAAGTTACTGGCGCATGTGTGCATGACATGCACATGCACACGCATTGACCACTTCTGGTACAATGCTAACCAAGGCTGCAGGGAAGTATGTTCAGGTCCTGTAGCAACGATTTTGCAGAGAGCGCCAGCAGAAGGGGAGATGGTGAGGCAGGTAAGGGCACCCTCCCTGCCCATTAAAGGCCTTTGGGAGTGCATGAACCAGTTCGTGCACATCCCTACTCCCATTCTCTCCCCGCCCCCATGGACTTCTCTTGCATGGTGAACAACTTTTTTTAAAAAAAGATGAAAAACATGGTATAGCAGGAAAACCAGCTTTCACTTTCCTCATTTGGTAACTGGGGGGAGTGAGTGCCAGAAGTCATAAAAATAGCCAGTCTGCTAGTTTGGCATTCCTTATTTCCCACGCAAATTTATGGCTTTAATTTTTAAACATAGTTGGTGTGCGGTCAGAGCCTAGAATAGGTTGGGCACAGAGCTAGAGTTGGTAGAATCTGGCAGACTTCACAAGGTTGGGAGGCAAACCCTGATGGGTCAATAGCACTGTTTTAGAACAATGTACTTAATTTAGTCAACAGAACTCCTGATTCTAAACCTGAGATCAAAATAGCAAATTGATAAGGAAAGTGTCTGAATGGCAGCCCTATTTAATAACCCCACTTCTCCATATGAATTTTGGAGAACAATATTGAACAACAATATTTATTGACACAGAACTGAAATCATAATCCTAAACATGTTCATGTACACGTCAATGAGGCTGTTCTCACAATCAGCCAGGCCTGGGCTTGGCTGCCTGTGAGAACTGCCAGGATCCACATGGATCCCAGCAGTGCCACAGTGCCAAACCCAATGTCTAAGCCTGGGTCTCAGCCTGGGTCTTAGCCTGGCTGCTGAGATTATGTATCGGGACAGACTGCTTGCAGCTCGATCTGACACAGAGACGTGTCCAGTAGGTCATATGAATGTCCCATTGTGTGAGATTAGTGCCTTGTACTGTGGGACACCTTAAGTGGTGCAGCAGGGAAATGCTTGACTAACAAGCAGAAGGTTGCTGGTTCGAATCCCTGCTGTTATGTTTCCCAGACTATGGGAAAACACCTATATTGGGCAGCAGCAATATAGGAAGATGCTGAAAGGCATCATCTCATACTGCACGGGAGGAAGCAATGGTAAACCCCTCCTGTATTCTACCAAAGAAAACCACAAGGCTCTGTGGGCGCCAGGAGTCAAAATCAACTTGATGGGACACTTTACTTTACTGTGGGACAAAGGCTGATTGTGCTTAACATCCCACAAGCAATTGTTATCAAGGACTAGCTAAATATAGACATCATGCTATGACCATTACATTGTGTAGGGATAAATGGGTAAAAGCAATGCTAGAGCTGTCTGTATACCCAGTAGTGAGTAAGGATGTGAGAATGCAAGACCTTTAGATTCTCTGTATGTATAAATAAATCCAAGGGAAGGTTGCAGATTTAAATTAACTTCAGAAAAGACCTTAATATAACTTGACTTTATGAAGAAGCTCAGCAAGCATATGCCTGACTACACAACACATTTTTAGTCACTAGATGGTGAAAAGGAAGACTTGAGGTCTGCCAAAACAAGCAAGTGTTGCCTGAAAAGAAGCAAGCAAGGTCAAGATACAGAGAAAGGCACTGAAGCGTTTTCCAAAACATACACCATGAAAAAAACCTTAATTATTTGAGAAATGCACATGTTATGGAACTGAACTTTTTTTAAAAAAGAGATGTTAATTTAATTTTGGTATGAGTCCTATACATGTAGATGAATAAGGTGGCAGACTACTAAGGTTGCTGGATAAACCATACCATTTCAGGATGCAGGGGAGAGATGTCATTTCTTAATTCTTCCTCATGTTAAAAAAAAAATTTCCACAAGTAAAAACAAACAAAGATAACACAACAGGCAGAAAGATTGTAGCTCAGTCTGCTCTCTGCTGTGCTAATTTTCTGTTTGCAGGACATTTGCATATTTTCAGAAAATAATATGTCCACCTTCAGACTGAAATGGTCCATTCTGTCATCTCTGGATTTCACCATCACTTTCATAAACAAGTCTGCTACATATGTCGGGCATGCCTGAGTTCTAGCACTGTTGAAAATAAAATGCTATACTATCAGTTTCAAAAACTGAACCGTTGTAAACCCAAATATTTGGAATTTTAAGAAATGTTCTCACCAGCATATGGGGCAAGTCAGGAGCAGAGCTATAATTGGGCAGCTGCATCCCACAAACACATCCTCCTGGGTTACCTTACTCTACCTTGGGTGTCAACTCACACCGCTGGTGGAGAGTGCCAGCAGAGCCTAGAGGAGCTGCTACCAGCCCACCACCATGGAGCCGCTGCACCTAAGGTGACCTCCTGACCTCCTGCTATTCTTTTCAACATAATTGTAGGTGCTAGGGATCCCCCCCAATGCTGTGAAGGGGCATCCTTTACAAACATCCTGAACTGGTCAAACCATGCTGATCCAGTTTGATCTGAAGGGGGTCCAATTTGAGCTAAAACTGGTCAAACTAGGTCAGTTTGAATCAAACAAACTTTGATTTGAACACATTCTGCACACCCCTATGTTACACTGCAATTCAGCAAAGAACTGTGTGAAGGACTCCCTGTATTCCTCAGAGGAGAAAAAAATATAATATCAAATATTATTCATTCATGTTATCAAAAGAAATCATTTTGTGAAATGTTCCTTTCTTGCTTCCAACCCCTGCTTCCCCATCTTTAAATAAAAGGCTCACATTAGTCTATTTACATTACTAATGTTATCAGTGTTCACAATAAATCTGTTAAAATAAATCTGTTAAAATAATCCCTCCATGGTAGATGGTTGTGGCATTTACTAAATTTGGGGTATATTTTTCTGGTACATTTTTATAAGGTCATTCATCACCTTGGCATCTGAGTGACCTTATAAAAATCAGAAAGAAAATAAATACTTTTCCAGGAAAAATACTAAATGTCATTCCCCCCATACCCCCAATAAACATCTGTAAAACCTAAAGGACAAGTAGAATACTTTCTGGAATACAAGGGAAACTCTGCAGAACCCTTTTTGGGAGTCTTCTATTACAGTTCCAGAAAACAAAAATTATCCTTAGTTTACTATGAATAAACATTGTTTTTCATAACCCCAAATTATAAATTATAAAAGTACATTTTATATCATTCCTGCCATATGTGAATCTTTCTGAGCTGAAATATATTTAGAAGGTGCTACTACAATGAAAAAATTAAAAGATGTGCCAAGAGTGCATTGGCACATCTGTCAGTGATGTTGGGGTGGGCATGTTCTCATTGTGGCCCTGACCAGGGGAGGAGCTGTAATTGTGCACTATGCCCTCCCTAGGCTACTGGCCCTGACAATATCATTTGTAGCAGCTGCTGCTCATCTGAACTGGCCCTAAGACAAGTAAAATTATTCTTTCTGCAGATTCCTAGACTTAGCCTGCTATCCGTTGTGTTTCTCTTACCACTTGTTTACTAACCCTTTTTGTTGTTTCTAATATGTCTCGGTAGTTGCAACTTCTTGTCTGCCATTGTTCATACTGTTGGCTTGCTACAGTGCCTTCTTTTCCCCTTGCATTCCTCCCCATCAACACTAGGCTTATGAGAGCTATTTCACTAGCTGTAGAAAAGCAGCGAAAGGGGAGAGATGTGCAAACAGAAGGAGGTAACTTGCATTTGTGAGCATGGCAGTATCAACAAACCTTATGGGTGCAAGATCCAGCTAGCAAACAACAGTAAAATGTACTTTTCCTTTTTCAAACTAAAATATATTCTGACATAGTTTTAGAACACTTGGAGTTATGAAGAGTGAGTTCTCAGCAATTGGTTCATCACTAAAACATTTATATTGTTGCACATTCATGGACAGCTGCAACTTCATAACTGAAAGTATGCTGCAGAGTACTGCCATCTGGATGTCACAGTGGCAGAAAGACTAGACTTAGGTTTCCAAACATCTGACCACCAGGGGACACTTATGAATAATTTCCATTCGTTTCACAAACCCAAGCTTTCATTGCTCAGATTCCATACAGTAATGGCAATGACACACATACTCCTTTGACAGAACAAACTATTACTGGAAGCAATAATTCATTTCAAAATGCAGAAACTATAGGCAAACCTATTTACAGAGCAACATTCAAAACAGTTAGCAGTTTTATTTACTTCTGTAATGGAAAAAAATGCAATCAGGAGCCTAAGCTGCATTAGTTTTTTTAAAAATTGCCCAACTGTTTCCATATAACTAAAATATAAATTCTTTAGCATCTCATCATATAAACCATATAAATTTACTAACATTATTTTTCTTCAAAATTTTGCATTAATGTGGCATATATATATATATATATATATATATATATATATATTACACACACACACACACACACACACAGAATTACATTTTCAACATAACCCAATATCATATGATAGAAGTCTTTTATGTGGTGAAAGAAATGGTCCTTTGTTGCAATACATGAAGTGCATGTGAGACCTGAAAGATGCTCAAGTCTAAGTAGAGTGATACTTTAATGACAGGTGTCTGTCATCCAGATCAATCAAATCAGACATAGCAGAGCTGCATCTGACACTCACCTGAGCTCAGCCAGAGTGTTGAAGAGTAACATGGTGCATACACACAGTGGGGAGGAAACAATTTTTGCTGCTCTTCCCTGTCCCCAAAAGTGCTCTTTGCCTTCCAAAATATGTTCCTTAGGGTCATGTGACCCACAAGGACATATTTTTGGAGGCAAAGAACAATTACAAGGACAAGGGACAACAGTGACAATCACTCTCTCTGCACATGCTCTGCTGATCCACAACACTCTGTCTGAGTTCAGTGCAGCCTCTCTGCATCACACACACCTTTATGATGTCCCAATTTATCTGCTCTAGATGTCAATTAATTGACTTCAGGGCCTACTATTGCACAGGACTTCATTATTCAGAATACTCAGCTGGTTAGACTGAATTGACCTCACCAGTATCTACTACATATTCATATGTCATTGATCACATACTTCTGTGATCACATAATGCTATTGTTAACCACCCAGAGATGAAAGTTTGGGGTGGTGTACAAATTGGATAAATAAATACAATAAATAAATAATCATATAATAATATTACATAATCACAGTCCTGTGTCTCGGTGTTACACAACTGAAATCAAATACAGCAAGTGCTGCTTTCCTGAGATGTTGTTTTTATTGTTTATTTTTATTTTTATTTATTACATTTGTACACCATCCCAAACTTTTGTCTCTGGATAACAATAGTATAAAACAAGTTAGAATATATACAAAAACTTAAAACAATCTACCATAGATAACCATATGGTTATCTAACATAAGCTGAACAAGTTTCATATGAACCCATCTTATACTGAGTCAGAGCATTGGTCTGTCTCAATCAGTATTTTCTGTACCAGTTGGCAGCAGCTCTCCAGGATTTCAGGCTGGGGTCCCAGATGCCAAGGATTGAATCTGGGACCCCCTTTTTGGAAAGCATGTGCTTTACCACTGAGCTGTAGCTCCATGCCTGGGAGATGATCATGCCTTACCTTTCAAGAGAGGACATACCACCTTTCAGACTCGGGAACCTCCCCTCCCTGTTCCTACATCCACCATCTGCAATGCAACAGAAGTAATGCCCAGCTTGCTATAGTAGTGTGTGCGTGTGCGCACGCGTGTGCACTAGTTAAGGGACAAGAGAAGCAGTGGAACAGGGGGCACAGTAACTATATCATTCCATTACTTTAGATGTTTTAAAGGTATCGTATCAATTCTAGGTTGACACGTGGAACCGCTGTCTCTTCCTTTGATAGTAAAATCAGAGATCCTTCTTCATACTGGTTCACACTTCAGCAGTACTGATTAAGGTGCTTTCTCACAAAGAAATAGTATAACACTTTGATTTTCAGAAGCTGCATTCACAAAAAACAGCTTTCTGCATGGCAAATCCTTAGCTTACATTGTTTTTTAATACAAACACAGGAAATATGATTAAACAACTGAGGTAGGCAGTCTTTTAAAAATGGAATGCACAAACCTATTTGTTTCTATTTCTCTTATCTGTTGTTCTTTGTAAAATTAGCTTTGGATATTTTATAGAAAGCATTTTAAATGTTTTAGCAAGTAAAGAACGTATGTACTATATGCATTTACAGTCATCCTAAATGACCAAAAACGTTCTATTCTTGTTATCCAGTCTGCTTTCTGGACAATTTGAGAGAGACAAATTGAAATCTTGCTTAGCAACCCTATTTCATACATTAAACTGTCTTGGAAAAGTTTCTGGGGCAATTCTCACGATCAACAAAAATCGGGCTAGCAGAGGCTAGCCCAATTTTTGTTGACCATAAGAACCACCGGGCTCACAGCCGAGCCCGGTGGTCCTTGAGCGGGTAACCCGCTTGAGAACCCCTGCTAAAAAGCAGGTTTGTGGATCGAGCACTCCAGCAAACCTGCTTTTTAGGATTGTGAGTAGCTGCGGCATGCCTTCGCGCCGCAACTACTCACGAGTAGATCCCTGGCCAGGGGTCTCCCCAGCATGCCCTGTGGGCTCGTGCAGGGCATATTGGGGCTTGCGGGGGCCACATGGCCCCTGCTCCCCTCACCCCCCCACCAGCTCCGTCACGGAGATGCCCAGGGCTCCCTGCCCACTCGTGAGTGGGGAGAGAGGGCTTAGCCCACTCTTCCTGCTCACTGCCCCAAACTGGGTCTCACTGATCGTGAGACCCGGTCCAGTGTTTCTTATTTCCACTTCCCCATTTCCTCTTATTCCCTGTTATTTCCAAATGGGAATAATAGTAATGATGATGAGTTGTAGATGACTGAGATAACAAAAATAAAGCTGTGTCTAAAAGTCTTTTTAAAATAAACTTTTAGACACAATAAGGAACAAAAAATTATTTCAGGATGTTTTTATTTTATTTATTTTTACATTTCTATACTGCCTTTCGTTAAAAGAAAACCCCAAGGCGGTTTACAAAAATTAAAACATACAATAAAAGCAATAAAAACACCAAGCAATAAAAAACACCAAGCTAAAAACATATCAAACAAGCATAAAAAACAAGACAACAGATAAAAACACACAGAAGCAGCAGTAAAAATGATTATGTAAAAGCCTGGGTAAAAAGCCAAGTCTTTACAAGCTTTCTAAAAGCTGTGATGGAGTCTGAGGAACGAATGGCCACTGGGAGAGCATTCCAGAGTCTAGGAGCAGCAACAGAGAAGGCCCTGACCCAAGTGCACAACAGCCGGGCCTCCCTCATTGTCGGCACCTGGAGCAGGGCCCCCTCAGATGTCCTCGTCAAGCGGGCAGCAACCTTTGGGAGCAGGCGGTCCCTCAAATACCCCGGGCCCAAACCATTTAGGGCTTTAAAGGTCAAAACCAGCACCTTGAATTGGACCCGGAAATGAACAGGCAGCCAGTGCAGCTCTTTCAAAATGGGGGTGATATGTTCCCAACGGGCAGCTCCGGATAAAACCCTCGCTGCCGCATTTTGCACTAGCTGCAGTTTCTGGATATTCTTCAAGGGCAGCCCCACATAGAGCGCATTACAGTAATCCAGCCGCGACATGACTAAGGCGTGGGTAACCGTGGCCAGATCTGCTTTCTCGAGAAAGAGACGCAGCTGGCGCACTAGCCGAAGCCGTGCAAAGGCACCCCTGGCCACCGCCTCCACCTGAGCTTCCAAAAGCAGAGCCGGGTCCAGTAGTACCCCCAAGCTGCGTACTTGCTCCTTCAAGGGGAGTGCAACCCCATCCAGAACCAGTAAAATCTCCTCATCCCGATTGGCTCTGCTACTGACCAACAGTACCTCCGTCTTATCCGGATTCAATTTCAGTTTATTAGCCCACATCCAGCCCATCACGGCCTCCAGCCCCTGATTCAGGACATCCACCGCCTCCCTGGGATCAGATGACAAGGAGAGATAGAGCTGAATGTCATCCGCATATTGCTGACAACTCAGTCCAAATCCCCGGATGACCTCTCCCAGCGGCTTCATGTAGATGTTAAACAGCATGGGGGACAAGACCGATCCCTGCGGGACCCCACAGGCCAACGGCCATGGGGCCGAGAAGTAGTCCCCCAGCACCACCTTCTGGACCCTCCCCCCAAGAAAGGACCGGAACCACTGCAACGCATCCATGTTAATGTTTACTATAATTACAGCTTTTGAAAATTGTCCACAGGTTATCTGTCAATATACTAACAAACGCAGAGAGTTCAAAGACACACATGACAATGGCTCATTAATGACTATGGCTCATGAATGACTTTGGACCATTATCTGTATTGTATTGTATTGTGTTGTATTGTACTTGGAATGTTTGTAGTCCACCTTCTTTGAGAAAAAATTGTCACCTAGACTGGGTTAAAACTTCACCCAGGCCCTAGAAGCAAGGGCATACTGTAGGATATAGGAGGTATTTATGAGGGCAGAAAGAAGACAAGCAAGGCTGAAGATTCTTAGACTGCTGCATAGTCTTGGATCTTTAAGATTAGCACAGATGATGGGACATTTCTGCCAATTACAGCTTCTGTTACTGCTTCCTTCTGTTATTGTGACCTGTGAACCCTAGGAATTCAACAAGAAGCTGTGAGTGCATGTAGAGAGAGAATGAATTCCACATATTGATTTGAACTAAGCAGCAAATGCTTTGGCCATTTGGTTTCAGTCTCTGATTAATCCACACTTATTTTTCTCTTACACTATGTGATGCAGATAAGCACCAGTATGGATAAAGCAGTGGAATTATTAAGAAAGATTTTTCTTAACAGAAGAATAAAGCTATAAGGATAAAAATAAACAATTCTGCACAGAAGTGTTGTGAAAACAACTCTAATGTAATCACGAGTGGATTGGAAGACAGCAGGAGTGTTGCCTTTATGCAAGATAGATCTAGCGATGCATGCAACTACACAGCTAAGTTAAATCACATTTATTGATTGGAAAGGAATGTATGTAGTCTGTCGTATCACAAGGCTATGCAGATATCCTCTACACTGTAATCTTTTCAAATATATTGCTAGATCAGACTGAATGATCTAGCAATGCATTTTAAAACTACAAAAATAACACAAACCAAACAGGAATTCTCAGTTCTCTCCCTCTGTACCCATCTCCCTTCCTTCTCCCTATATCTCTGAATCCAATGGCTGACATCCGGACTAAATGAGCAGTCACACTGAAATTAATGGGACAAGTGACTCATGACTTTCAACGGGACTACACATGAGTAATTTAGTCTAGGTGTCAACCAAACACAATCAAGCTGTTCTCACGTGCAGGCAAAACCGGGCTAGCACCAGCTCCTGGCATCAGCGTGGCAGCAAACCCACAAGGGAGCCCTGGTTGTTAGGCCGGGTTAAGGGCGCAAATACTCCATTAGCCCAGGTGAACTGATTGTGTGTCAGTGCAGCATGGCTCTGCGCGGCACCCACACACCAAGAGCCTCCTGGCCGGTGTCACAACACTCCCCATAATGCACCATGAGCTCATGCAGTGCATTATGGGAATTCCAGGGGCTCCCAGCCCCAAAGCCTCCCTGCTGCCAGCAGAAGCTGGCAATCATCTGGGTGGGTGATCTGCCCACCCAGCAACAAGGAGAAGATCATCTGCGGGGGAGGTAAGATTTTCAAGGCTTCCTCCTCTTGCTCCCTTAAGCCTTTCTCACGGATCCTGAGAAAGGGTTCAATATATTACAACCACGATACTGCAGCAGCAATTTTAAAAACCTATTTTTACTTAGTTATTTGAAGGAGAGTTTGGCTATCAAATTTTAATTCCCCAAATGTGAACAGATCACCCTGGCTTCACGTCTACAACAACTGATGGCATTAGACCCCAATTCCATTATGCATGATGAGTATTTGAAGTAAGAAATTACTAATCAAGGCACTCCAGATTTACAGTCATTAACCACTGACCTCAAGTGCAATGTTATTAAGTATGTGCCTTTGGAATTCACCTCTGGTTTCATCGCCTAGATATAATAGAATTTCCTCTGTATTAATAATTCACCTCATCTTGAATGATTTTGGCAGCTTGCCCCTTCTGACGACACTAAACAGTTTTGGCTTTGGGTTCCCTACCACAGTTTCTAGAGAAATATGACAGAAGTCACTTATGAAGTATGGTGGGTAAAAGCAGGATCATCTGCATTTCAGACTTGTATGTAGCACACACTATGGCAACTGCAGGGCTGCTAGACGTATTTCTCTCTCCTAAGGGCTGAGTAATGACCTAGATTCAAATCCCAGTGCATTTCACTGATCAACCTTGTTTTTCCTTCCCAACAAATCATCCCAGCTCTGTCCTGGGTACTCAGCCCACACTGAGATGAGAAGCACTGGACTGAGGCTGCTACTCTTGCCTTGATAACTGGTAATTTTCTTCCTCACCCACTTTCATTTGATAAGGGAAAAATCACTTTTTAAAAAGATGGAAAAGAGTATGGTTTTTTTTTTTTTAATACTGCTTAGGCCCAGTTCTCACAAACAGCAAATGAGGTGGGAAATCTATTTCTGGATTTCTTGATTATCCATCTCAACTGCATCTTGGGGCTCACGTGATCAAATGCTTCTGAAACCTTCTTTTGTACACTACAAGATAAAAATAGGGAATCATGGGCAATGCAGATCCAGAAGCCAATTTTTAGAAATGTTCTGCATTCAGATTTATATAAGTAACATTTGCATATACTTGCTCATTTAGTCCTTCAAACTTTCAGAAGCAGAAATACAGGGTAGAGGTATTCTTGCAATTCTAAATCACTTGGAAAAACAGCAACAGTAACAACAACCAAAGCTTGCAGCTCCACTAAAAAAGAGAAAAACCAGAATGTCATAAAACAAGGAACGCCCCCTGTGGTATCTTTAAAAAAAGTGTTCTATTGCCTAGATAGTGAGGCTATTCTGACAACCGCACAAAACCATGCTGAGGGAGCCCAGCCTGGTTTTGTGCAGTCGTGTTCAGCACCAGGAGCTGTGCAGTTCCCGACTGCTATCCCTGCTAAATGCCCCCCCCCGTTTTAGTGGAGCAAGTGCTCCTTTAACCCCATTTGATTGATCCATGCCATGGCAACCCACAAGGAGATCCCCAACCGGGAGGCTACCATGAGTCTCCTGGCCTTGGGGGTCTCTCCAGAATGCCCCATGCACTCACACAGGGGATCCTGGGACTTTTGGGGGCCAGGTGGCCCCTGATCCCTGCTGCCCCTACCGGCTCTGTGATGGAGCCGGTAATTGTGTGGGCGGCCGATCTGGCCACCCAGGGCTAGGCGCAGTATTGTCTATGGGGAGAGCACATCAAGAGGTTCTCCCCGCAGAACCTTCCTTGGCTCTCTGCACTGCTCATGTGGAGAGCCTTATTGTAATTAGTCAATTTTATCCCCCAAAGGATCATTTTCATATGTTCTCATCCTCCAGGATGAACAGTTATTTTCCTTGGGCAGTTCAAAAGGTCAGCCTCACGAACAAAAAGATACTGAACCAACAGAAACTACTGGCCGCCTTATTAGTCAACCTCCTCAAAGAGTCATCAGAGTCCAAATATTTGAGTTAGACTAAGACAGAGGAAAGACAGGACAAGAAATGCCAGGACAGAGAATGCTGAAGAAGAGGCTTTGAAGAAAATAAAACACCTACAGAGCTGGAACTTTTAAAAAGGAAAAGTTATTAAGTGCAAGAAATTGTTTGGTTTTAGAACGTGGCTGAAGTGGGTTATCAGTATTGATAGGTTTAGCCATATGTGTTTCTCCATTGTTGTTTGTATCTCCTCACTACTATGGTTTACAGCAAGAGATGCTTTAGAATTGTCCCTCTTTCCTAATCAACCTGTTTATTAATATTTTTCATAGTCTTTAATAAAAAACATAACTCTACCTTGGTCTCTGAAATGTTGTTTGCCACCCCATAACTAATTGCCATCCCTCTCTACAAGTAAATCAGCTGAGTCAAAAGAGTTGTCTAAGGCTGAAGTTGTAAAAAGTTATTTTGAGGGAGCCAGAGTAGGCTATGAAGATTTCTACTTATTGGCAGCAGTGAAGGCCACAATAGGGTTGCAGCAAAAAATGAGCTAATAAAATTATATTGTTCTCCTCCCTTCACACTGACAGTGCTAGGATTGTGACAATCCCACTGAGCACATATGCTTCAAGGTACAATTTCTCAACTTAAAGGACCACTAATTGGGGTTACATTTTTCCATCCAAAAACATCCCTACCTTCTCACAGGTGAAGTTAATGAAGGTATAAGTTGCTGACTCCAAGGGAAATTTTGCTGGGCTATGCCTATGATAAACTTTGGATGAACTAAATTGGCATATTCTTAATGGGGCAATGTACGGTGATTATCCTGCTAAATATACATACTGGTCTAGTGCTGGCTTTTTAACAATCAATTATATGGGTATCTCACTTTCGCTTTTTTCTTGGCTGGTAAATTTTAGAATTGTCATCTGGTGTGAGAGTGACCACCTCCCATGGGAATTATTCCTAAATTTTTATACCTTACCTTAATTGGATGTGATTTGTACCCCCACTTCTGATCTGGAAGTTTGTCCCTCTCGGGTGAGATGGTCGGATAGCCTGGGTACTAGGGTGGACTCCTTATTGAATTCTCATAACATTGATAAGCTTCACTCAGCTATATTATCCAGTGATTGTGAACTTGGGCCAGATCTTTTAAGATCTTATGATAAAATCATACAGGCCTTGCAACATATTCTTACTCGGCCAAAGCCTGAGGGAGCCGGTGGGATCTCAAAAAGCTCCCATGGGTGGTTTGATGAGGAGCGTTACAAAGCTAAACACCAGCTCACTGCCACCCTTCTGGTCCATAGAACTACTCTGACCTCCGCCTCATTGGCTGAGGTGATGGATAAGAAGAAAGCATATAAACTTCTTTTAAAGCATAAAAATGGTGAAGAAGTTAAGGTTGACTGGAATCAATTAATTATGGCAGCTAAAGCTAGAAACTCTGTGGTCTTTTGGAGACTGATTACCTGTCATTTACATTGTAATACTATTCATTTTGATTATGTAATTCCCCCATTAGTCTGGGAGCAACATTTCGCGAATTTATTCCGAAAGGAGGACGATCTAGTCTGAATGCAACAGACACTTTGGCCCTGTCATCAGACTGGCCTCCAGTGTCATGCAGTGAAATCAATGCCCTTATTATCCAGTTGAAATCAGGTAAAACCCCAGGTATTGACCATATTACCATGGAGATACTTAAGAGTAACATGGCTTGGCGGTCCCCTGTTTTAGCTTCCCTATTCACCTTTATAGACCGAACTACTCAGATTCCGAGTGATTGGGGCATAGCGATCATTATTCCTATTTACAAAAAGGGAGATAGGAGACTCCCAGAGAACTATTGCCCAATTAGTTTTCTTAGTATTATTGCTAAACTCTCTGCTAGGCATCTGTATGGTAAATTGGAGGATTGCTGCAACAGAGAAAACATTCTGTTGGATGAGCAATTTGGATTTACAGCAGATCGATCAGTTTTGGATCCAGCTTTAATTCTTCAATATCTTGTTGGGAAATATGTGCTTGCCCATAAGGCTGCCCTTTTTGCCACTTTTATCGATTTTAGGGCTGCATTTGATTTGATCCCACGTGATAAATTATGGTCTAAGCTGTCTGAATCCACAATTGATCATCACCTTTTTTGCCTCATTTGTAAGCTTCATGATAATTCTCAGATTAGAGTTCATTGCTCTAAATCTGGGCATCTTACTAAGGAAGTATTGGTATCCAGAGGAGTTAGACAGGGATGCATCCTGGCTCCTTTGCTGTTTAACCTTTATATTAATTCTTTATATTAATTCACTTGAATCAACTGCTAAATTAGGATAATGACATTTATCAGTTTTGCTTTAGGCAGATGATGCGGACATTCTATCTAGAACTCAAGTGGCTTTAAGGAGAGCTATACATGCCCTTGATGATTATTATAAGTTGAATTTGTTGGAAGTTAACTGTTCCAAAACCAAAATTAAGATATTTGCGAGGCGCCCTAGTTTACATCACTGGTTCCTTAATGGAGTCCAACTTGAACAAGTGAAACAATTTAAATATCTCAGGATTGTTTTTTCTGCTACTGGATCATGACTATTGCACAGAGATTATGTTATCCAGAGTGGAAGAAGTGCCAATTTGGTCCGGTCCTTCTTTCGCTCTAGAGGTGCTCAGTATGTTCCAGCAGCTATCAAATTATTTAATGCTAAGGTAAGGGCTCAGCTACTGTATGGTGTTCAATGAGGCTTTTCGGAAGGGTGGTATAAAAATTGAATGAATGAATGAATAAATAAATAAATAAATAAATAAATAATTGGGGCTGTACTCCAATTTTGAGAAGGCTGAGGCAATACAATAGACTTTTCTGAAAAACGTCTTTCAAATACCTGGTTGTGTGCCCAGAGCAGTGCTGCACCTTGAAGTAGGATAGCTTAAGGTTGAAGCTTGGGCATGGTTTTTCATTTTGAGTTATTGGCTCAAATAGATGTTTAGGTCTATTGGTATTGTCTCATTGATTTTTCAAGATACTTATCATTCAGCTTGGTTGGAAGCTATTTAAGGGAGATTGCAGTATTACAGATTTTCGCCTTCAGCCATTCTTAGTTTGCCTTATGAGGTGGCTGGGGAAAGACTTAAGGAAAGGATTCTGGATGTAGAATCTCAGATTGAAAGGAGTCTAATTACTAGGGGTGTTTTCCTGAATGTTGAAACTGTAAGCTATTCTCCAGCTAGATATTTATCTCTTCTTAGTGTACCTAAATGTTGTAGGGCTTTTACTTTGGCCTGTTATAACACCATAAATACAGCTGTGCTGCAGGGGAGATTCTAAAATATTCCTTATCAGTGTCATGTTTGTCTATGTGGATCAGGACGACGGCTAAGTTGAGACGACGACGGCTCATGTCCTTTTTTGTATTGCCAATTTTATAGTGATATTGGGAAGAAATAAATTCCTCTGCAACTTATTCTGTTTCCAGGATTAACAGAAATGGACTATTTAAATTTAATTTTAAAGGATTGTAAAGATGAGAATTTATTCAATGTTACTAAATTTTGTTATATTTGTGGTGTTATTCGGAATGAAGTTGTAAATTCTAAATGATTTTATTCTTGTAATTCTGGCTATTGGCTGTACTAATAAAGATTGATAGATAGATAGATTGACTGATTGATAGATATACGTTTCTGAGATAGGTCACCTTCTCTCAGCCATGTAAGTTTTCTATGTACAGTGGGGGGAGGTCAATTGGTGCAGAGAAACTTTCAGTCACACAAGTACATTTTAAAATAAAAATCAGTTTTACTAACTCATTTGGTACCCCTGCTAACTTGGCAAAGAGGCTCCTTTTAATGTGGTGATTCTCTTTATTTCGCAGGGGGAGAGTAACTGGCCCGATCTAACCCCAGCACAGTACCTCTAGTGACTGTTGCTGGTGTTTATCTTGTGTTTCTTTTTAGATCATGAGCACTTTGGGGGCAGGGATCCATATTATTTATTTATTATTTATCTTTGTAAACTGCCCTGGGCCATTTTTGGAAGGGCAGTATAGAAATAAAATTATTATTATTATTATTATCCCAGTAAAGCTGCTTTTTGTAATTGGCTGATGGTGATTTCTGTGGCCCCTATGGTGTTGAGGTGCTCTTCAAGGTCTTTTGGAACTGCACCCAGGGTGCCAATTACCATTACCATTATTATTATTATTATTATTATTATTGGTAATTGGCGCCCTGGGTGCAGTTCCAAAAGACCTTGAAGAGCACCTCAACACCATAGGGGCCACAGAAATCACCATCAGCCAATTACAAAAAGCAGCTTTACTGGGAACAGCCTATATTCTGCGACGATATCTATGACAACAACAACAACAACATCGACAATAAAATACAGCCATCCCAGGTCCTTGGGAACGACTCGATGTCTGGATAAAACAACCAGTCAATAACACCTGTCTGACTGTGTAAACAATAATAATAATCTTCAGTTTGTGTGAATTTACATAACACGAAATGAATACATCAGGAGAATTAGAAAAATCCTACAGTCCAAACTCAATGGCAGGAACACCATACAAGCCATAAACACCTGGGCTATACCTGTTATCAGATACACTGCAGGAATAATAGACTGGACCTAGGCAGAGCTAGAGACACTAGATCGTAAGACCAGGAAAATAATGACCATCATTCATGCTCTGCACCCCTGCAATGATGTAGATAGGCAGCTCAGGTGGAAGAGGAATGCTGCAAGTCCATCAAACAGTAGAGGAGGAGAAAAGAGGCCCTGCCTTGAAGAATATATAAAGGACAGTGAAGAAGATGCGCTTCAAATGGTCAATAACGAGAAACTATTCAACACCAATGAAAAAAAGCAGGCCTACAAGAAAGAACAAGTCAAGAACAGAGCAGAAAAATGGAAAAATAAGCCACTGCATGGTCAGTATTTGCACAATATAACTGGAAAGTCAAACATCACCAAGACCTGGCAATGGCTTAAGAACGGCAAACTGAAGAAAGAAACTGAGGGTTTAATATTGGCTGCACAAGAATAGGCACTAAGAACAAATGCAATAAGAGCAAAAGTCGAAAAATCCACAACAAACAGCAAGTGCCGCCTTTGTAAAGAAACAGTTAAAACAGTGGACCACCTAATCAGCTGTTGTAAAAAGATCGCACAGACTGACTACAAACAAAGGCATGACAAGATAGCAGGGATGATACACTGGAACATCTGCAAAAAATACAAGCTACCTCTAGCCAAAGATTGGTGGGACCATAAAATTGAAAAAGTGGTAGAAAATGAAGATGCAAATATATTATGGGGCTTCCGACTACAAACAGATAAGCATCTGCCACACAGTACACCAGATATAACTGTAGCCAAGAAGAAAGAAAAACATGTTAAAATAATCGACATAGCAATACCAGGGGATAGCAGAATAGAAGAAAAAGAAATAGAAAAAATCACCAAATACAAAGATCTACAAATTGAAATTGAAAGGCTGTGGCAGAAGAAGACCAAAATAATCCCAGTAATAATTGGCGCCCTAGGTGCAATTCCAAAACACCTTGAAGAGCACCTCAACACCATAAAGGCCACAGAAATAACCATCAGCCAATTACAAAAAGCAACTTTACTGGGAACAGCCTATATTCTGCGATGATATCCATAATAACAAGAACAATATTGATAATAAAATTCAGCCATCCCAGGTCCTTGAGAAGGACTCGATGTCTCGATACAACAAACCAGTCAATAACACCTTTCTGAATGTGTAAACAAGAAATAATAATAATAATCTCAGTTTGTGTGAATTTACATAACATGTACACACCAGCATTTGCTCACTGTTCGTATTGTTTGTTATACTTCCCAAGCACCTGAGTTAAAGCCCCTTAGATGACATTCGAACCATAAGCCATCAATAGATAACCCAGACCTTGAGTCTCTAATTCAGGCTGTGGTGTGTTTTTTTTTCTTTCCTGCATAAAAATGTCATATGTATATCCACCTTCTCATATGGGACACCATAAGGGCTCTAAGCAAGCAAGCATCTCTTTGAAGACACCTAGTAGAGCACCCATGTGACCAGACTGACACCTAAAACATGAATGAAGTCAAAAACAGGATTCTGAAAGCAAGCCAACAGCAGTATGCAGCAGAATAAGTGTTAGGATGCACATTACAATTTCTCTCTCTCTCTTTACCAAACCAATTGACTTCTGACATCCTCCTATAAACAGGCTACAGCGTCATCATATGATTTTTGATTAATATCCTAATCAAAAATCATGTAACCTATGATTTTTGCTATGATTTTGTGGCACAGAGGCTTATGTATTACAATACTTACTGTAGTTACTAACCCATGTGGGGTTAGTAGTAGGACCAAATGCTTTGAAATACTCACAGCACTATTGTGCTTCTGCATGATGGACAGAGTTGATCCAAGAGTCCTTAGGATATGGTGCTACAAGACACTCATAGACACTTAAATGTAACCTAACCACCTGATCAATAATGAAAGGATTTTTAAGTTTATAATTTTGGCTTTGTTGCATCCATGGATATTAATGGTCAAAACGGAAAAGCAACCACACAAAGAAACTGAAATTCTTCATTTTGTGTAAGAGAAGCCAATGTGCAACTTGTTTTTCAGCACTATGAATCATGGGATGAATTTCAACCCCAAGTGTGTAAATGTAGCATGAGCATGCAAACCACAGCACTCATAGCTATGCCTTTCGAGAACCCTCTTACCTGCACTTGCTACACAATGAGGCTAGGAAGCCCAGCCTGAGTTGGGCTGCATGTAAGAACTGCTGGGATCATCCCAATCCTGATGGGGCAGCAACACATAGAGGCGGATCCCACAATCAGTGGGAGCTGCCTGGGGAGGGTTTGCCGGGAGAGTGGGCTTTACCTCCCTGGGCATCAGCTGAGAAGCATGGGAGGTGTACAGTTTACATGTCCCTGCTTCTCAGCTGATGTATGGGGACGTTTAAAGAAGCAGAGCAAGAGGTGAGAGTGGATGGAGCAGCCTGCACTTATCAAACTGTTTCTTTAAATATCCTCGCACATCAGTTGAGAAGCAGAGAGAGTGGCTATTTAAACTGTATACTAATTTAGTTGGGGGGGGGGTAGAAAATCATGAATAACTGAAACTATTCAGTGATAACTAATTTGTTATACAGGGAGCTGGCTCGTGAATGGATGAAACCACTATTTGAGGGCCACCTCTGTGTCATAAAATTTGTTATTAATGTGCTTGCAAAAGGGAAGTAAAAGAACAGTTTGACAATTTTAAGATTTCAGCTTCAAACAATATTCATTTAATTGAATAATGTCCATATATGGTAAATTTGAATCTGAAAAAGATATCCTGCTTCTCTTGGGCATGATGTTATTTTTAAATTACTGATCTGATTACTGAGTGTTAATCTGTTGGGAAAAACAACAGTTAAAATCTGCTGTATTTTCAATTCAGAATTTTTAAAAAACCCACAAAAAATGAAAATAAACTTTCCACCAAGCATATTCCAATGTAAAAAGTAGTGCATTCCATTTTGGGGGCAGAATTGCTTATGCAAAATTTGGTACCTGAAGGTCAGGAACTACAATTTTATTTCACAAAAACAAATCAATGAAGAAATTCTTCAAAATATATAGTTGACCAGTAGCTGAGGCCTGTTATTGACTGAGCAAAGTCATTTTTGCCTAGATTGCACTTATATTTAATTTCTTGAACTTTCCTATATGTGCTAGGGCTTTTTTTAATTAATGTGCTTGCAACAGAGTAAGAACAGTTTGTAATTTATAGGATTTCAACTTCAAACATTATTAATTTTACTGCATATGTAAATTTAAAATCATAATAAATATGAATCTGTGAAAGGTCTGCTTTTCTTGGGCATTATGTTATTTTGGAATTATTGATATGATTACTAAGTGTTAAAAATCTGTTGAGAACAATAACAATTAAGATAGGATTAAATTCAGAATTCAAAATTTTTTACAAAAACCAAAAATCTTTCCCAAGCATATTGTAGTGTTAAAAGTAGAGCATTCAGCTAATTAATTATAAGTGGCAGGAGTGTTCATGCAAATGTTGGAATCTGTAGGTAATCTGGTAGTATAAAATTCATTTTAAAAATGTTCATCATACATATTCCAGCATAAAAAGGAGTGAATTTAGCTAATTTAAGTGGCAAGATTGTGCATCTAAAATTTGGTGTCTGTAGGTAGCTGGGAAGTATGATATTCAGAATTTCTTCTCAAAAAAATACAATTTTAAAAAACCCACCTAGCATATTCTGGTATTAAAAGTAGTGCATTCAGTGAATTTCAATGACAGGATTGTGTATGCAAAATTTGGTATCTGTAGGTCATCAGAAAGTATGACTTTATTTTGCACAAATTCTTCAAAATATATACTGTACTTACCCAAATACAAGGTGACTCTTAATTTGATTTAAGAACCCCTTAAAAAAACAACACAGAGGTTAAATATAGGTTATACCCTAATTTACCCAAAAGGAAGAGGGCACTGAATTTAAGATGAACCCCTGATTTCTAACATGAAACAACTTGGGGCAAAACTAGTCTTGGATTCAGGTAAACACAGTAATATATTCCAGTGTGAGACAAAGGATTGGGTTGACAATCTAGACCATCTGATGATAATGTACAGCTACCAGTTTTGAGATATTCAAATTGATTCGGGGAAATTCAAATGATTCAAACCCGAAATGAATTGCCCTTAGAATAAAGTGCCTTATTCAAGGCCTTAAAGTGCCTTATTCAAGTTTGAATTGAATTGACCCTAATTCAAACATGAGTTTATTTGAGTGATTCAAGTGCAATTCTGGTGGGCTTTCCCCCCTTGCTGATTGGTTTTCTCACACTAGCTTCTGATTGACTTGAGATCGCCTTGCTTCTTGGTTGGCTTGCAATCATAGAAATCAAATGTTGTCATGGGCAACTATGCCTCCATTGGCTGGGGGGAGAGGGAGGGAGAGGGACAAAAAGGAGGAAATTTCAAAATGTCTTCAAAGGGCCTGAGGTGAGGAGGCAGAAAGAACCCTTAGTGTGCCCTTGAATAGGATACACCAGGAAAGGAGTAAGGAGGGAATCAAGGAAGGTATGGTTTTGTGGGGTTTTTTTTCTGAACACTGAATATAATATGCTGTGCTACTGCTGGTGTATTATTAACTATCTGGTTTTGCTGGATCTCAGATTGACAAAGGCAGAATTTTGGTGCCTATAGGCCTTCCTTGAGTTGTGGTTTGGTCTGTTTGTGAGATGGTGTTGTGGTGAGAAAAGGACAGTGGCAGCTCAGGAGTGTGTTTGTGTGTAATGTTTCTTGGTGACTGCTGTGATGGGCATGACTGGCCTAGAGATTAATTTGTGCTTTACTCACTGCTCTGGTCTATTCTGCATTGCAAGGGGTACTCACTCGATCAAAATGTAACTGAAGACATTTTAGTTGAGCTTATGGCTATGTTTTCTGGCTTCTAAGAGTTTTTCTCTGGCAGTTGTTGCAATCTTGAAGTAAAGAGTCATAATTATGAGTGAGAGAGCAACTTGTGCCAGTGATGTTACTGCAGCGCAGGCACTGTGGCTGACAGTGGATTCTGACAATGGATTCTGGATCAGTGATTTTTTTTTGTGTGGCCATCTTTGGACTGTGTGTTTGGCAAAATGTGGTGTTTAGTGTTGGAAGGTACTGTGTGCTTCTGTTCTGCAGTGTTTTTCAAGGCAGGGTTGCAGAATTTGTGCACTCCGCTTGTTTTAGCCACAGGGAACAATGGTAAACTCAAAACACTCAATTGTTCCCACTCAATTGTGTCCACTTTGGACACCAAAGTGGGCTGGGTGGTACAGTGTGATGTACTCATAGGGTACTACCTATCACCCAACCCACAAATAAAATGGGCAAATGGGCAATTAAAACTAAATTATAACCTTTCCCCAAAACCTCCATAGCATCCTATGAGTTTTTTTGGGGAAAGGTTACAAATGTGTTAAAAACTGCCCACTTGTATGGTGTTTTGTGTTTCCCCATTGTTCCCTATAGCCAAATCACTTGAATCACTCAAATTGATTTGAGTTGATTCGTCAAAACAGCTGGCAATGACTGCTGTTTCAATGAATGAATTTGATTATTTTGTGATTCAATTCAAGCTTGAATTTAATCACAAAATCCAATTCATACACACTTCTATGAAAGAACAACAGGTGACCATTGGCATTATTTTTCAACATGATGGATGTTGCTGCCATTGCCAGTTTTATTGTCTGATTGCTCATCATTCTGGACTGAGAACAATGGTTTGCAAGTATGAGACAGTTCTTGTCCTTTTCTACTCTGGAAGAATAATTCAAAGACTCTTGAATGCCCAGCAAATGAACCAGCAGACAAAAACAGCAAGTATTGTGTTAGCCTATCATTCTCCAAGCACTAAAAAATGTGACACAGCACCAAAAACTGGATGTTTTCCCCTGCCCTTTCATCAAGGAAAACTGACAGGAAAACAAATGGAAGATTAGATGATTGTGGGAGGCTGGTTTGTAGACTGCACCTGATCAGCTATTAGACTGCAATCATTGCCTTTATGTCAGTCACATTGTTATCCCTTCAGCTGATATGCTGAGCACTGAGATACTGTGGTTTTGATCAGACCATTTCAGTTGGTCTCAAATGTTCTCAGTGAGTTGTGTGGTTGCACAGAGTGCCATTCTTGGGGTAGGGGGTTGTCACAACTTTACCTCCCTGAAGCAAAACATACAATTATTGTAAATTTTAGTTCCATGGTTTGGAATAGTTGGAGGGCATCTAATTTAATTTAGAGGAGGAACTAAAAAAATTAAAATTCAATAAAATTCAGGGGAGTGCAAGGAAGATGACCATAAGCCTAGAAAACAAGTCCTCGGAAGAAAGGTTGAAAGAACTTAGTATACTTAGCCTAAAGAAGAGAATACTGGGGGAAAGAGGATAGCATTCTTCATATATCTGAAGGACTGTCATATAGAAGAAGGTAAAAATTTGTTCTTGTTCTCTGCTGCTCCAGAGGGCAGATCTAATGGGCTTAAGTCACAGTGTAGATTTCAAATGGACATTGGGGGGAACTTATTAATAGTAGGAGCAGCTCCACAATGGAATAAATTACATGGAGGGGAATGACTCTCCTTCACTGGAAGTCTTCAAGCAGAGGTTAGTCATCCATCTGCTAGGGGATGCTCTAGGTGTAGTTTTCCTGCACTGAGCAGTGGGTTGGACTAGGGCTACAAAGCCCTCCAACTATGATTCTAAAATAATCCAAGGCTACTAGTTTAAATCCTCACAAGAATTTATATCCTCATTCTTTGAATGTCTGCAAACTTTAATCGGCCATAAGCTCATTTTGAACAGCAGGGGACAGAGTATCATATAATTGTGCTGTGCTCCTCTACTGTAGAACCAGATAATGGCTACTTTTGGGAGGGGCTGCTTAAAATTCAGAACAGCTCTTTGTAGCTGCTTATATTTTCCTAAAATCTATTCTGTTGGTCTTCAAAAATACTCCAAATCTAGAAAACCAAAGGATTGAAAACATATTATATTGGTTTTCAAAAAATAGTGGGTAGGTGCTAGTGGCAAATTTACAATCATCAACAATGTGTCACAGCTCTAAAACATTCTAATATTTGTATGTTACCTTTCTCTTAGGACCTCGGGACAATGTTCTCAGGACACTCCATCACCCTGTGAGGTAGGTTAGTCTGAGAATAGGCTTGCCCAAAGGCAACCACTTACACTGCTTAGAAAGCAAAGGTACTGGTGGCTATAGCTTGTTGATAATAAAAAGACTGCAGATTTTATATCAACTATATATTCTTATACACACATGCTGATATGTAGATTTTCCATGCTACTGTATTTTATACAATGGATCTTAAATATTGCTTCTTAAATTGTAGCATCTTAAGTATTACATAGAAAATTGCTGATGAAGAAATACGTACACACACAAAAATGTCTTTCTGAGACTCAGTTTCCTAACTTGCCTCTGGCTTCTAATAACCTGAACTGTTGCAAGGACAAAGATGAAGATATTCTGATTAACAGTTCAGAATTCTGTAGAACAACTTGGGACCTGTACATTTCACCTTTCATTTGGAATTCTTGTTATTCTTAATCACACCATCTACCTGCCCCCTCAGGCTTCATAATAATGCAGTGATAAGACATTCCCCGCCTTTCTTCTTGTCATCATTCTAACTCTGTATATCTCAAAGAGATAAACCATCCTTTGCTTATGTCCTCATAGGATATCTATATATTATCTGTTTAAAAGTTCAGATGCTATTTCTGGCAGTCAGGCAGAAGGATTGCTAAGCAGTTTGCCCTTTATTTTGAGAAGGGTACATTCAGAACACCAGATGTGTTGTTCTCTTTGGTATAAGGAAAATGGGAAGTTAATCAGCAATTCAGAAACAGACTAGAAAAGGATTATACAGGCACATTAGTGACTGTACAGTTAAGGTAAGTGTAAAAACTACTTTCCACCATAAGCCTTGAACACTATATTGGTCATAAAACAAACTGTTAATACTAGGGATGAGCTTGAACTAGCATACCATTGGACTTGGCTGACTCGAGGGCTCTCCCCTGGTTTTACCTTGAGCCTAACCAGACCCAGTTGGGCTTGAATTTCAGCCACACGGGATGCTGCAGGGACGCCGCAGCTTCCTGTCCGGAGATTCTAATTTTTTAAAAAAATATATTTTTAGAAACTCACAAACTCCGGAGGGTGCTGCTGTGGCCACAGGGGGTTCTCTGGTGGTTCCCCCTCCCCCATTGGCCTCCCCCCAGTCTCCAATCAGCCTGGTTTGGGCCATTTTAGTCCATTTTTGGCCCGTTCTGGGCTTCTTCGTGCTGGTGGCAGCCATTTTGGAAGCCACCATACATGCATGTGATGAATGCAGATGGCCAGTACACATGCACAGCAGCCTCCAAAATGGCCACTAGCAGCAGAAAGAGGCTCAGAACAGGCCCAAAATTGACTTAAATGGCCCATATGGCATTGATTGGAGACTGGGGGGGGGAGGCCAGCAGGGGAGGAGGAACTGCCAGAGGAACCCCCCCCCTCCGCCGGGCGGCCATATCGTCGCCCCCCAGAGGTGGTGAGTTTCTTTTTTTAAAAAATCGTTAGAACCCCCGGACCAGTTTGAATTTGAGACGAACAGGTGGTCTGTTGGGGGTGGGGGAAGCAAAACTGAACATGACCAGTTCCTTTCAAGTCCGGTTTGGACTTGAACCGAACTGGGCATACCAGTTCAATGCACACCCCTATACTGTGCTGTCTGCCTGAATTTTAGCATGGGACAACTAGGTGACATGTGCCATAACTTTTCCAAACTTTATGCAGATCTGTTGGAAAAGATCCAAGATACAAAAGTATGAAAATTGACTTCTTATAAACTGATTTCACTTGTGACCTGAATTCAGCCAAAGGTACCTTTGCCCCCTTGACTTTTAAAATATGTGGTGAATATTAGGTCCGCATGAATTATTATTTTTTCTTTTGAAAAGAAACAAAGTCTGCCAAGTATTACTCAAGCTATTCGCCTTTTAAGTCCCCAATGCAACAGAGTAACCATGTCAAATCACCTGACTGATTCTCCCCAGTAGCAACCTTTGCTCTCTGCAAGGATGGTAACCAACCACCTACCTTTCTCCATAGCTGTATGGACCAGCTGAGCTACTATAATAAGCTGACCTGTGTGCCTAACTTGACCTTCAGAGACCGCTGGATTGATGAGCCTCATGTGTGCCTTCAACAGTTGCCTAATACTACAGTTCTTCAAATGTTTACTCCAGAGGCAAGAGGAATAATGGAAAGAACCCTGTAAAAATGGAGGGAATACTAGGAAAACCTTTTAAAATCTAGAGGTAGAGGAAAGGCATAATGAAACAATCCTGTACAAAAAAGAATGGGAGAAATAATGGGAAGATCATATTAAAGTTGTAAGAAGGGGAAGATAATGGAAAGATCCTTGTTCAGAATGAGATGGGGACAAATGATGGAAAGATCCTTTCAAAAAATGGGGAGAGAATTATAGAAGAAACCCCTGTTAAAATGAAGGGAAGACTAAACCTTCTCTCCTGTCCTGCATATGCATTCTGACATAATTCACAGCATTCTTCAAGGGATGAGAACTGTTAGTAGATTTGAAAAAAAGGAATCCCAAGAAACCACACACACCCCCAACCATTCTGTAGACAGTATAGCAAGAAAGAGTATCAATTAAGTGGGAACCTATGGTTTACAGGAGAGAAATGTACTCTGTGTATGCTCAGAAGCTATGCCCTCTGTTGACAGCTTTTACAATAAAAACTGTTTTTGTTTTTGTACTGACACTAGTAGTGGTAGCTGGTTTGTACCTTGTCCCCCAAAGGGTCTAATGAGGAGAAATGCACTCTGTGTAAGCTCATAGGAACATAGGAAACTGCCATATACTGAGTCAGACCATTGGTCTATCTAGCTCAGTATTGTCTTCACAGACTGGCAGCAGCTTCTCCAAGGTTACAGGCAGGAATCTCTCTCAGCCCTATCTTGGAGAAGCCAGGGAGGGAACTTGAAACCTTATGCTCTTCCTAGAGCGGCTTCATCCCCTGAGGGGAATATCTTGCAGTGCTCAAACATCAAGTCTCCCACTCAGATGCAACCAGGGCAGAACCTGCTTAACTATGGGGACAAGTCATGCTTGCCACAAGACCAGCTCTCCTCCAAGCTCAGAGGCTGTGGCCTCAGTTAACAGCTTTTAAAATAAACTACCTTGTAGACAGGTAAAGAAAGAGACAGATACCAGTTAAATGTTCTTCACCACAACACAAGTTATTCAACAACATAAGCTTAGCACCTTAAAACCAGTGTGCAGAAGATACCTATAATTGGTAATGCATGTTGGCATTGATAGATATCTCCAGCACACCTGGCACTAGTGCTCTGAACCCAACTAATATATTTTGAATTGCTAATCTATTTCCCTTCTGACAAAATAATATATGAAGTAAATTTTTGGTGTGAATGATGAAGGAAGTATGTTGATTCTTCGATGAACAGCATTGTGGAACTGCTGTAGAAACTGATGAACTAATACTGAAAGAGTGCCTTTACCCACCCCCACCCACCCCAAATCTATGTGTCATATTTCCCTTTTAATTTACCCTGAGCACCCATTTGCAGACTTTTGAGAACAGAACAGAGAACACTGCAGAATGAATGTAACATATGGTTTGTCCCTAACATTTGATATTGAGGTATATTGCCTATGGAGGTGCATTTAGATAACTTGGCTAATCGCTATTGATGTTGCATGAATTATTCTAAAAGATTGGTCTCTGTTTTCTAATAGATTAGTGTAATTCTTCAGTTATTGTTTAATTCTGACAAACAACTTCCTGCTAAACCTGTATTAAGCTGCAGAACACAATCCTGTGCATGTTTAACAAGCTAATAACAAGTGAATTGGCTTAAACATCCTAAAGTGTTATAAAATTATAGAGCTAAAATATTAATGCACACGTACACAAACAACATAATTTAGTGTCTTTTTTATGAATAGGAAATTAAAATATCAATAAAGAAAAGGAAAAGATTTGCTAGGGAAGGTGGACCTTGAACTTCTGTCCTGATCTTGACTGTAGTACATGTAATTTTAAGTAAGTACTGTTTCTTGTATAGATGCATTAGGCAGAAATTAATCAGATGGATCTCTGTCAAGTGATGCATCTCAATCAAGCTGCATCTATTAATTTTCTGTCTCAATGCATCTCTCCCCAGTTCAATGCTGAGCTGAAAGAACAAGGCAAAATGCGGGTGCATGGAGCCCAATTTGCAACACTAGCAGAAAATATGACTGTGTAAAGTTTCTACTGCTTATATGGTGTGATCATTAAGATAAAATTTGAAATTTACATGCTTTTAAAAGCAACAATTAAAAGATACCCCTTAACACACACCTTAACCCAGATTTTTTTTAAAAGATCAATTCAACACTATTATTCCTAGATTAAATTCTTTTTGCATTTTTCTCCCTTCCTCTTCTCCTTTCTTTTTATAAGGACTACTGAGCACAGCAATTTTTCTGACTTTTTTTGTGCCTATGATTTTGCATGCACTGAATGGATCCAGCTGAAGAATATCAGACAGTTCAAATATTCAGGGCAGAAAATGTGGTGTAGTCCTGCTAGATGTCTACTTGCTTAGAATATAAACAGGGGCATAACTATAATAGGGCAAGGGGAGACAGTTGTCTGGGGGCCCACTGCCTTGGTCCCCCCCGAGGCAAGTCACATGACTGGCTCCCTGAGCTGCGCACCCGCCCGGGCTTCCTTCAGTTGTATTCATCCTCCAAAACTGATGTGAGTGTTAAGACCTGGAGCATCAGAACAGCATGTCTTTCTCTAGTACAATTAAATGACTTGCATCGTCCAAAATTTACAAAACCTTTAAAAAAATAATTTAGGGTGATGTTCTAATGTGGCACGTAGGAGATAGATAGATAGATAGATAGATAGATAGATAGATAGATAGATAGATAGATATAACTTTTACTATGCTTTTTGTTACCGCTATTCAGCCTCATTTAAGTTTTCTTTACTTAATGAGCTGAGCTTCATTGAAGGGTGGCATTTTAAAATCTTGTCTCTGGGCCCACTACAACCTTGCTACACCCCTGAATGTGAATGAATATTTTAATGGACTACTCAGATTAAAAATATATATAACTACACATGGACAGCTAGTACATGAGAGTTCCAGCTCAACCTTCTCTGTAGCGTGCTAGCTTTTCACTTTCCCTCAACATGACCTGGCTGGTGATCTTGATACAGTATGATTCACATGATCAATGGTTAGCTTGAATCAGAAACATGATACAAAGTCTGCTGAGATCACACACTTCTTCTTTACTTGCTTTATCTGCTCATGTGTCAACATTTCTTTGCTCACGTGTCTTTGCTGATTTGTCAACAACATGGTTTGTTCGCTCCTGTTGTGAGAAGCTAGGAACTGTGACTTTTTGGAGAATAGTGATGATAGACTAGTTGGCCTTTTAATCCTTTCGGATTTTGGATCCCTTAATGATTTTGGTGGACCCAGTTCACTATACTTGTACTATTGTGGTTGGCCATCCTTTGTAATGTTTCTGATATTAAAGAGTGTGTCCCTAGGCTTTTGAGACTCCTTGGATCTCAGGAGTCTCCCCTTTATTCTTTGCTTCACTTGTCTGTGGTACTTTCAAAGAAATCTCCAGAGATGGCTGCCAAATGATTAAAATGCATGGCACAAGTCCAGTATCTGCGTACAGTGTACACATGTACAGATCTGTATGCACATGAAATTATTCACATATTATTGTCAACACACATATTGTAACATGCTTCCCATCTGTACTTTGAATTTGAGGGACCTTGTACTCAGGTTTACTTTTAAAATGAATGCATGTGCAATCTACATGCCACAAAGACCAGGAGAGCTGTTCTGGTGGTAGCAAGCATGAATTATCCCCTTTGCTAAGCAGGATCTTTATTTGCATATGAATGGTAGACTAAATGTGAGTACTGTAAGATATTCCCCTTAGGGTATGAGGCTGCTCTGGGAAGAGCACATGCAAGTTCCCTCCCTGGCATCTCCAAGTTAGAGCTGAGGGAAACTTCTGCCTCCAACCTGCAAATGCAGCTGCCAGTCTGTATAGATAGACCATACTGAGCTAGATGGACAAAATGGTCTGACTTGGTATAAGGCAGCTTCTTATGTTCCTATTCATATAAAAATGTATTTCAGTGTACCGAAATCTGTATGCAGATAAGTATGTCTGAAAAGTCTATACTATTAAGCACTTGTGTTCTTACCAACATAGTCTTTGGCAAGGGTGAGTGCTTTCATGCTCTGTATGCTGGCTTCCCTGAGGTATCTACAGTAGATGGCCAGTGTGGATGCTGATCTAGATGAGCCTCTATTCTCATCCAAAAGGGCTCTTTTTTTAAAAAAAATTGTACAACACTACAATTGTTGCCAATTTGTTCAATACCGTACAGCTAAGCACATGCAGAACATATTTGAAGGTAGCAATTGACCCATTTAATGGGAATTAAAGAGGCTCTCTTGAGCAACAGATTAGCAAGATCACAGAATGGGTCCTTATCAGTTTTCAAAAACCACAGATTTCAAATAAAATCTTGAATGCTGTGGGCATTTGGTTTATTCCCAACAGAAACGAGATGGTTTAATTGATGGTTTAACTGAACAGTATCAGAGTGTTAAGCTGAACAGGCTTATTTCATAATTAATTTTGAACTAAGCACAATGAAATCCAACACGGTTGGAAATAAATTACATTTTAACTATATTTCTGTTCAAATCTATGTTCTTTCTGTGCAATGTGAAGGCATTTCTTAGAAATATACATAATTTTTATCTCAAAATGACCCTTTAAGAGACTCCTTAT
Organism: Hemicordylus capensis; assembly: GCF_027244095.1. Lineage (NCBI taxonomy): Eukaryota > Metazoa > Chordata > Lepidosauria > Squamata > Cordylidae > Hemicordylus > Hemicordylus capensis. The sequence goes on along the minus strand of NC_069657.1, from coordinate 91,585,058 downwards.
TTCTTCTGTACAAGAAGAACCCACTTCACATTTTCAGAAGACATGAACAGTAAAGTGTTTTGTTGCTTCTACCAATCACATTTCAAGCAATGTCATTTTCCATAAGGCAGGTACTTTTCATTACTTTTCCTGTTGTTCAAGGGCCCTTTCTTCAAAGAATACTGTTTTGCATTCTCCATAGAGAAATACATGCATCCAGGCATTCCATTCTTTATGCAGCATTAAAGGTTCACAACTCAACTTTTTAAACTATATTTCTTTTCACACTTCAATCACTCTCATAAGTGTTCTAAAAACTGAAAGCATTTATTAGGATTAAGTTAAATAAAGTTTAATTGTTTATTATTAATTGTTATTAATTATTATTAATTATTATTATTCCTGGCCTGATGCTGCTGCTGCTGCTGCTATTAACATTCATTTCCCTCCCACTATTTTATAAGTAAGGCTCTCACTATTTTATAAGTAAGGCTATTTAATTCATTTCTTTCTTATTTAAATAGTAATATATCCCCACTCCTCAAAATACTGACCAACATCGGCAAGTGCTGCAACACTGGGGCTATTCGCACAACCTACCCTGTGGGGAGAGGCTTTGCAAACCTTGCCGTCCCCCCAGATGAGCATACTGTGCGCTTGGTGGAATTGAGCTCCACACTCCCACGATCCGCAGAGCAAGGCGGCTCACTCTGAAGCTAGGACTCATTTCCCCAGCTTCTGGGTATCTCACAGTGCACCGCATGCCGAGCAGTACACTGTCTCTGGGCACCTGTCAACACAAGGTGCAAGTAGCATCTCGTGTTGACAGCATGACATGTGATCCTGGGAGCCGGGGGAAGGACGTGTTTGTCCTCCTATGCTCGGCTGGGCTTCGCTGCTGAGTTTTGTGCGGTTGCACCACCGGGATCCCTTCCCACTTAAGCTGACTGGGATTTCAGAAAAGATTTGCTTGCTTGCTTATCAATCATAATTTCAAACTACCTGATATGTACATCTCTACTGCGTGATCCTCAGAACATATTTTCTCAGGAGGCACAGTTGGGGTTAGAGGAAAGGGGAGATTGACTAAAATCACCCCTCCCCTAGTATAGGGATGTGCAATCAAGCAGGGCCAGTTCAGCTTGACCTTGAGGCGAAGCCTTCCAGCTGGCTTGGAGCCATTTTGGGTGTTCTACGAGGGAATTTTTTAAAGACTCACTGGTGCATCCATGTCAACGGCCATGAGGGGTATCTGTCATCTCCCCCTCCCGCATCAGCATTCTCCTGCTCTAAAAAGGGCCAGATCAGCCAATTTCCTTCTTCCTGTGGTGGTGGCTATTTGGGAGGCTGCTGTGCATGCCCAATGGGCCTCTGCATGGCCTGGGTCATGACCCGACCATGCCAAGGCCTATTGGGCATGTGCGGTGGCCTCCAAAATGGCTGCTGCCACTGAAGAAAGGGCCAGAAGGGCCCAAAAATGAACTGATCCAGCTGTTTTTAGAGCGGGAGAAGGCCAGGGGGAGGGGGAGATGGCAGAGACACCCCACACACACACACACACAGGCAATGCCACCAACCTGGACACAGCGGTGAGTCTAAAAAATGTATTTCCCCTTAGAACCCCTGAACTGGCTTGAATTTGAGCCGAGCCAGTGGTTTGTTTGGGAGGCACAAAACAGAACATGCCCAGTTCAGTTCAAGTCTGGTCCAGGCTCAAACAGAACCAGGCAAACTGGTTGTGTGCACACCCCATACTCCAGAACACCCTGCACACTGTCCCTTCCCTGCATAAATGCTTAATTCATGTGGATGTTGGTTGCTGCCTTTTTTCCACATTGGAGAACTGACAGCATCAGCAACACTCTGAGAACATTGTGATGAATTAACCATGACAGCCTAGAGGTGTTCATTCTTTGGATGCCCCCCCCCCCGAACTGCGGTTCAGGTCTGAAAATATGGGATCTATCACTGTGCCTGCATGTACAGATAAAGGATATAGCCATGACTGAGAAACGTATGCTATCAGCTATATGTGCGCAGCATTTTTTCCCTGTCCTTTCATAATAAATTTTATACTGCATTACAAGTGACTTTTTGAAAGTGAATTTTAACATGTCACAGTGTGATGTACAGGCTTGCATGCACATAAATATGCTGGTTGGGATGCAGCATTAGGTCTTCCAAACCATAGTAAAGAAAGCCCATGTCTGTAAATTCAACCAAACTGCATTTGTTCATCAGAGGTAAGGGGGAGAAGCATGTGTGATAACAAATAATGCAAAGGCAACAAATGCAAAGAACAATCTAAACATAGTTTTTGTTTTATGACATCATAGTTAGAAAAGGCTGAAAATTCTTTCGAAGACAGTTATGAAAAAGTATATAAAGGGTGTCAGAAGATGAAAGCTGAAAGGGTACACGACGATGTACAGCATATTCTAGCAAAATCAAGAAGTCAAATGTAAACCATTTCTAAATATGCCAGATTTTTTTTTTAAAAAAGTATCACCCAATTTGTCCTACAGAAATCAGAAGAAGCAAGTGGAAGCAGATTTAACTTGAATATGAGGCAACATCTTCTATTGGAGCACTTCAGAAAGATAATAAGGTGCCTGCAGGGGTTGTAGAATATACAGTAGGGATGTGCACGGAACTGGTTGGTTCAGTTCGGTTCGCATCCGAACTGGACCCAAACTGGACAAGTTTGGTCCGGCACCCCCTCAAACCCACCCAGTCCGGTCAGAGGGTTAGAACATAAGAACATAAGAACAGCCCTGCTGGATCAGGCTCAAGGCCCATCTAGTCCAGCATCCTGTTTCGCACAGTGGCCCACCAGATGCCGCTGGAAGCCACAGGCAGGAGTTGAGGGCGTGCCCTCTCTCCTGCCATTGCTCCCCTGCAACTGGTACTCAGAGGCACACCCTTGAGGCTGGAGGTGGCCCACAGCCCTCTGACTAGTAGCCATTGATAGACCTCTCCTCCATGAAGTCATCCAAACCCCTCTTAAAGCCATCCAGGTTGTTGGCCGTTACCACATCCTGTGGCAGAGAGTTCCACAAGTGGATCACACATTGTGTGAAAAAGTAATTCCGTTTGTTGGTCCTAGACCTCCTGGCAATCAATTTCATGGAGTGACCCCTGGTTCTAGTGTTTTGTGAGAGGGAAAAGAATCTCTCTCTCTCCACTTTCTCCACGCCATGCATGATTTTATAGACCTCTATCATGTCTCCCCGCAGTCGTCTTTTTTCTAAACTAAAAAGCCCCAGGTGTTGTAGTCTTTCCTCGTAAGAAAGGTGCTCTAGGCCCCTGATCATCTTGGTTGCCCTCTTCTGTACCTTCTCCAGTTCAACAATGTCCTTTTTAAGATGTGGTGACCAGAATTGTACGCAGTACTCCAAGTGTGGTTGCACCATAGTTTTGTATAAGGGCATTATAATGTTAGCCGTTTTATTTTCAATCCCCTTCCTAATGATCCCTAGCATGGAATTTGCCTTTTTCACAGCTGCCGCACATTGAATAGACACTTTCAACGAGCTGTCCACCACGACCCTAAGATCCCTCTCCTGGTCCATCACCGACAGCTCAGATCCCATCAGCATATACTTGAAGTTGGGGTTTTTCGTCCCAATGTGCATCACTTTACACTTGCTAACATTGAACCGCATTTGTCATTTTGTCGCCCACTCCCCCAGTTTGGAGAGATCCTTTTGGAGCTGCTCACAATCCGTTTTGGATTTCACTACCCGAAAGAGTTTGGTATCATCTGCAAATTTGGCCACATCGCTGCTTACCTCTACTTCTAGATCATTTATGAATAAATTAAAAAGCACCGGTCCCAGTACAGATCCCTGGGGGACCCCACTTCTTAATTCCCTCCATTGTGAAAACTCTCCATTTATACCTACCCTCTGTTTCCTGTCTTTCAACCAGTTAGCAATCCACACATGTACTTGCCCCCTTATACCATGACTGCTAAGTTTCCTCAGGAGTCTTTGATGAGGAACTTTGTCAAAAGCTTTTTGGAAGTCCAGGTGGACTATGTCAACTGGATCACCTTGATCCACATACTTGTTGACACTCTCAAAGAAGTCCAAAAGTTTGGTGAGGCAAGATTTACCTTTGCGGAAGCCATGCTGGCTCACTCCCAGCAGGGCCTGTTCTTCTAGGTGCTTTACAATTTTATCCTTGAGGATGCTTTCCACCAATTTGCCTGGAACGGACGTTAGGCTAACCGGCCTGTAATTTCCCGGATCGCCCCTGGATCCCTTTTTGAAAATTGGTGTTACATTTGCTACTCTCCAGTCCTCTGGTACAGAGCCCGATTTCAGGGATAAGTTAAATATTTTAGCAAGGAGGTCGGCAATTTCACATTTGAGTTTTTGGAGGACTCTTGGATGGATGCCATCCGGCCCTGGTGATTTGTTAGCTTTCAGTTTTTCCAGACAGTTAAAACATCATCCCTTGTCACTTCTATCTGACTCAGCTCTCTAGCCTCCATCCCTAAAAAGCCTGGTTCAGGAACAGGTATATGCTCAGTATCCTCTGCCGTGAAGACAGATGCAAAGAACTCATTCAGCTTCTCTGCAACCTCCATATCCTCCTTAATAATCCCTTTCACTCCCTCATTGTCTAATGGCCCAAATGCCTCCCTGGCAGGTTTCCTGCTTCTGATGTACTTAAAGAAGTTTTTGTTATTCCCCTTGATACTTTCATGATTTATTATTATTATTATTATTATTTAAAAGCACTTACCCCCTCCAGGGGAGTTCTTTGAGGTGGTGGTGAGGTCCACAGAGGTTCCCCCTCCCCCTGCTGGCCTCCCTCATGTGCCTAATCATCCAGGCCATGCAGAGGCCCATTGCGCACGCACAGTGGCCTCCAAAAGGCCACGACCCCAAGGGCGAAGGCTGATTAGGTGCATGAAGGAGGCCAAAGTGGGAGGGGACCTCTGTGGACTCCCCACTGCCTCAAACAGATCACCTGAAGGGGATAAGTGCTTTAAAAAAAATTAATTGTGAAACCCCAGTGGGGTTCAGTCTGAAGTCGGACTGAACAGGGGGTAGTTCAGTTTGACCCTGAACGGTCGAACAGAATTGGTTCAACGTCATACAAGTCCAACGTTGAACCTGTTTATACTCCCCTAGTAGAATATTCGGATACTTCAGGCATAGCATAGATGACCTCAGGAGTCATCTAGTTGGTTACCCTCTAGCTATAGGATTCTAAAGAAATCTAGTACTAGTAGGCAATCATATCATCTTAATTCTAACAGGCAAGAAGGCTATTAATTGAAATTACACTTACAATATCAGTATAATTTACATTTTCTTTCATACTATATCATACGAAGATGTGGAACTATCATATGAAGATATGAAAAGGTTAATGGTGATGTGTGGAGATGCTACTGCATGAATCACATTTATAGAGTAGTTATAAATACATGAAATGTATTTACTGTGCCTCCCATGTGTCCTGCTGGCAACAGTAAGTTTAAAAGGTGAAGCAGAGTAGAAACAGGAGTAGCACCCAAGCAGTGCTCTCTCTAATTATTTCATCTGTGTGCAGAATGAGTTATATTCTGGGCAGCAGTTTCAAGGCAGTGTGTGCGCACATGCATTCAGAGTAGGACCTTCCTGATTCAACCTGAGTGGGATCTAAAATTAACTGAGCAGACATTAAAAAATGTGTGAGTGCGCGCGCGCGCGCGCACACACACACACACACACACACACACACACACCTTAGAGGGAACACTGCACCCAAGCCTCCCACTTCAGAAGGCAATATCCCAAACACATTGCAGTCAGTTGAAAGCTTAATGATGAGGTTGTCTATGATGTTTCACTCCACGGTAACAATCACAATGGAAAGCATTGATCTTCATTTGTTTGTGTGCACATTTGAGCAGAGGTCTGTAACTGTCTTAGCTAAAAGCCTCTGTATTTTAAAGGAAGGGTGAGAATTTGTTGCCAGGCAGAGAACACAGGAATGACCTACGGTTTGAGCAAGCACCAGTGAAAATCACTTGTATACTACACAGCTTTGTTTGCCAGGTGCTCTGGGCTAGCATCTTTTTATACAAATGCCCTAAAAGCATGGAGCTAAACAAACCAAGGTTAAACCAAGATTGTGAGTTTCTGAGGCGATTCTCATGATCACCAAAAAGTGGGCTAAGGAAGCCTAGCCCGCTTTCTGGTGACCGTGAGAACCACCCGCTCTCAAGCGGGTCACCCGCTTAAATAACCCGCCCCTAAGCCCAGATTAGTGGAGAGAGCACTCTGCTAACTCGGGCTCTATGATCGTGTGTTGCCGTGGTGTGGGTCCTCACGAGTAGACCAGGAGGTCCTCACGAGTTAGACCGGGAGGCTAAAAAGCAGCCTCCCAGCTTGGGGGTCTCTCCAGCATGCCCTGCGCACTTGTGCAGGGCATGCTAGAACTTCCGGGGGCCACGCGGCCCCCAATCCCCCCAGCTGGCTCCATAACAGAGCCAGCAGTCGTGTGGGTGGCCGGTTCGGCTGCCTGGAGCACACTGACTGCTTGTCTGTGGAGAGAGAGGGCTCTCTCCACAAAACCCATTTCAGCTTATCGTTGGAACCACCTCTATATGTCACTGTGGTAATAAAAAGTAAACCTCAAACCTCGGTATAGATTTTGGTTAGACTTCCTGAAATATACCATTGTTGGTAGAGTAGATACTAAGATACAGAAATAAACCACAGTTAGACAAAATAAAATTGTTCTGCATAGCATATTTATATGTATATTTTAAAATGCTAAGATCCGTTCCATTCTCTGGGTGGGAAAGCCCTGGACTTGGGGGGGGGGGGGGAATTGGTGTTGCTGCAACACAGCAAGCACAGAAAAGATTAATGCTCCATTTGTGTATGACATTTCTTTGCCTCAGATTCTATTTCTGTTAGTTCCTAGAGTGTAGACTCTGGGACAAACAAGAAGAGGTTACAACAGCACAGGCTCAGCACGCAGTCTTTGAGGCTGTTCTTACGACCAGCCTAACCCTGCCTGGGCTGCCCCAAGCAGTGTTAGGCTGGTCATGAGAAGTGGGGGGATCCTCACGGATCCCTCCGCTCCCCACTCGCCTAACCCCCTTAACAAACCTGGCTTTCAGCCAAGGGTAAGAGTGTTTGCACTCCCTTATCCTGGCTATCGGCTATTGCCCGATTCCTTGGACTGTGTGCAGCCTGAGGAGTCACAGAGATGGGCGTCTAGAGTGCCTGCCAGATGGGGGAATCCCCAATGCAAGGTTGTGCTGCGCATTGCATCGAGGGATGCCTGGAAGCTGGAACAAGAAGTTCTGGCCCCAGATCCCTCCAGACTGCTCCATGTTTCATGGAGCTCCAAGGAGCAGGACTGTCTCTGTGGACACGCGGGAAGCACAATGATGGAGGAAAGTTCAGTCACCGGGGGGCGGGGGGAGGCAGCCTTCCCCTCATGCCCTCCCAGCCTGCCCAGGACAATCGTGTGACCCACCCCAATGGCTACAAATCTGGAACAAAGGCTGGGAAATGTACACAAAGACATATCCTAGACAGAACAGGAAAATAAGAGTAACAGGCACATGGACCAGTAGACTCATTCAAGAAGCTGAATGATATATTAATGATCCCTAGTTTACCCTTCATTTTGCCCAACCCTTTCATCACATCCAGCTGTGCCTTCCCCAAATCCAGTTGGTTGATTACCAGTGATGGTGTGTCTATGCTCCTTCTACTATATGGCAGCAACAGTATTGGTTCACTATCACATTGAGTAACCAGGAGGAACAGTGAGGATAGGAACATAGGAAGATGCCATATACTGAGTCAGACCATAGGTCCATCTAGCTCAGTATTGTCTACACAGACTGGCAGCAGCTTCTCCAAAGTTGCAGGCAGGAGTCTCTCTCAGCCCTATCTTGGAGATGCCAGGGGGGGAAACTTGGAACCTAGATGCTCTTCCCAGAGTGGCTCCACCCCCTAAGGGGAATATCTTACAGTGCTCACACATCTAGTCTCCCATTTATATGAAACCAGTGCAGACCCTGCTTAGCTAAGGGGACAAGTCATGCTTGCTACCACAAGAGAGGATGGCACTGATTGAGTGCAACTCTTACACTTGCTGGTGTTCCAGTGGCCATAGGCAAGATTTTATATTTGCCCCCTTCCCACCAGTGTTCCCTCTAATGGGGATTCCCAGATGTTTTTGCCTACAACTCCCATAATCCCCAAGCAAAAGCCATTGCAGCTGGGGATTCTGGTAGTTGATGTCAACAACATCTGGGAATTTCTGTTAGAGGGAACACTGCCCCCACCACATAGACGAGAGAATTCTCTTATCTATTCATCACCACTGAACTCAGTTGAAACAATCACAGTTTTAATTGAATATCAGTTGTAGAATGCTGACAAAAGAATATCAAAATGGGGCTGCCAACCTCTGACAGCTGCATGACAGAAAGCAGGATAACAGGTCTGGCTTTCGGCATCCCATACTGGGCACTGCTGCACCTGTTATGATCCCTGTCTGCAATACATTTCTGAGAAGCATGGGAACCCAAGTAGTAAAGGATGGCAACTCCACACAGGAACAGCTGGTTTCCCATTATTCAGCAGCCACTGCCCCTGAAGGCTCATTTGTGGTCTTCATGGCACTGGTAGGGGGTACATTCTTGCCTCTGTGAATGCTGAATAGTTGTTTGGTTTCCTGAAGAGACAAAAGAGAAATGGGAATAGTAGTAACAGGCAAGAGAAGCAAATACAGGTCTTTTGAGGCTTAAAAAACAGCTACCGCCTAGGTTTTGCATGCCCCAGGCCAAGTCCCCATTCTGCCTTTGGCAGTACAACATATCAATAGATGGAGACTGTCCTGTTAGAAGTGACAGTGTAAACATTGAGACAATACTTACTCAATGTAGGGAGTTGCATTGGAACTCTCTCCAATTATCCACTAATTATTTGTTCTCCTGATGTGCCCTCAGCGTGAACCTACAAAGAAAAATAGATCATGATGTTTTTCCAGGAGTAGCACTTAGTGGATTGGGGTGCCTGGTGTTCTTCAACAATAGTAGCTGTGCTACCTGTGTGCAGGGTGGAAGCTACCTGATTTGCAGAGCTTATGGCCAACTGGGCTTCCTTTTTTGCACAGTACTTATTTACTGTGTGTTCCTATATGAAAGAAATTGCTACAGTTTGTTGTTGTTTTTAAGTGGGGAAGATTGAAATTGTATAGTTTCCTCTTATTGCAGTGAGAGAACACTCTGTGCCCATTGATGTTTGAGCACTCTGCACACACTTTGTGGTGCTTACAGGATGGGGCAGGAATAGAGGCTTGGGGTACCCCTCCCTGGTAAACCCCGCTTTTGCTTACCTGCATTTAGTGCTTCTAATTACAGCGCCAGTGAAGTTGAGATTTCGGGTGGGTGGGTGTCCTTCGGTAGAATCCCTGTAAAGGTTCTGAGAGAAGGGAAGTGTTATTTAATTGTGCTCCCTACTTTGCTGTTAGCCCCAGCTGTCTCTTGTTTGTATACAGTGCTTTCTTTCACTGTTCCCAGTCACCAGAGTTTTCATGTGTATGCCCATAATTCTGTACATGATACCTCTAGATAAATGATCAGTGTTCCCTTGCTGGGGATTTTATTAGTTGTGCATTGTGATTGGCTCCTAAGTTAGCCAGAATCCTGTCTTCAGTGTGGTTGGAGGTTGAAAGGGAAGGTGGCAGACAACCATCTTGGTTTCTCCACTGACTCCAGTGTGATTACTCCATCAACATCATTCTGTTATCAGATGTGGGACTAATTTCTGAATGAGCATATGATTCCAGCTTCACTTCACTTCTCCAGCCATTTCCCCCTTTTGAATTGGCAATGTCTCACTTGCATAGAGGTTACCTGATATTGGGTACTGTTGGCGCAACAATAATGCTACACTTTCATAAATGCACTGAACAGCATCATTATTTTCCACCAATGTGGTGGAATTTAGTAACAATACTGTCCCCAAACAGCTGGCATAACTCAACAAATGAATAGCATGGTTAAGTAAATAAATAAAGGAATTTGGTCTCTTCCCCATTTAAGTGTCAGGGTAGTCACAAAACAGTTAAATCTGTTTAGTCTCATTTATTCATTCAGCCAAACAATACCAAATACATCATTTCAACAGTTCTGTGGATTACAGTGTCCATTGATATTTGTTAATCTAATACACAGAGGAGAGAAAAAGTGTTTGGCAGATCATTTGTCAATTATTCTGTTGAAAATTCCTAGAGAGCCACAGAACTGACTCATTCAATTTAGTCCATTCAATAAAAAATGACCCAGTGGGAGTAGCAGATTGCAAAACCCACCATGACCATCGACTGCCTGAGACATGTGATTCAACTACGGCATGCAAAACTCTGCTCCTTTATTTTTCATAGTCTAACTGTAGGGAAGGGAACTACTTTGTATCCTAGCATTGGCCCTAAGAAGTTTGGAATATGACTTGTAAGCTAATGTGAATCTTCTCACCATGTACTTTTAAAACACGGTCAAGTCAGGCAGGAGGCATGCATCAGTAGTAACTAGTTGCAAAATGTTTGTGTGTGTAAACCAATTCAAGATCATATATGCTTTCCTAAGCAAGGTCAAAAATGCAATTTTTCAGGATTAAAAAAAGCCATGAGAAACGAAATGAAAAACATGATGATAATCAGGATTCTGAAATAATGTATATGAGAAACAAAGGTAAGATTATCAAGATGGCACAGTATAAACTGTGATTCCTTAACAGAACTCAGGTAAAAAGGGATACAAAGGCACCTTGCCTGAACAAATTCTTTTTAATTATCTTTTTAATTATGCAGAACTGTGTGTGATCTCAAGTGTTACATTCCTGCAGGTGTAACATCTCGAGATGGAAGCTATATTTCTCCCTCAAAGCATGATGCACAGCCATTTCTACAAATCACTGCAGAAGGAGAAGCACCATTTCCCTCTTGGAAATTTACACTGAAAGATTCCACACAAGATTCCAGAATCCTCCTAATTCCTGGTAGATTTGATTTTATAAGATATGGATTCTATACATCTGCATACAAATATGTATTTAAATACATGCCTTGCACTGCATTACCACACCAGCTTTTGGGCTTGGAAATACATGAAAATATTTTGAAAAACATAGGCAAACTAGTAGAGCTATTCACACAAGCAGCCGGGTGAGGGAATGGGTGGGTGGGGGACAGGCAGGAGGAGGGAAGGCTGTGCAGTCCTTACCTTCCACCCAGATGAGCAAAGGATCCCTCTGGGAGCACTGACCATGCTCCCACATGACCTGATCTCTGGTTGCATCCTGGCCTCTGGTTATCCCAAAATGTACTGCACACCAAATGCAGTGGTTTGGGGGGTTCCTCTGGGGGATAGGCGCTCTAGGTGCCCATCTCTGTGTTAGCATGGGTTGCAAACAACCCATGCTGACATACAATCTCAGAGCCTGGGTTAACGGAGCGCTCATTTGGAAGCCAGGTTTAGCACCCTGGCAGCACAACACAGATCCTGGTCGTTATTGGCTGCTCATGAGAACAGCCTCAATATATGTCTTTTGTGATGATGGGGGTGGAAATCTGTGCATTTTTAGTGGAAGAGAGTGGAATAGAAATCAAAAGTAACCATGCCAAGTTTTGCTGGAATGGAAATAGAAACAGAAATATCTATCCATCTCTAACTGGAGGCAGATACATAAGTCACTTATGGATTCACTCTGCCCATTATATTAGTAGCCACCCTAACCTAAAGGTTTTAGTTGGCAATCAGCCCTGAGCAAGAAAGCAGATCATACCTAGGGATTTTTTAGAGTTAGACTCTGAGTATGCACAAACTTTCGTTTAGACAAGATTCCATGTCTCACCAAGAATCCAAATGAGACCAGTCATCCAAGAGCCTCAGTACAAAAAGAGGAACATCTGAAGGCAGGGGAATACTGGGAAATCAAAGATGGCAATCTCACAGGTGATCTCCCATTGTTTTTAATTTTTTTTTTTTAAGGTATTTGTTTTTAGTTATTAGCAGTCACGGAGGTGCTGGAACACACAATTCAGAATGAGGTTATAGCTTTGAGGGAGGGGTTCCCTTCCTGTCATTTCTGTGATTTAAATTTCTCCCCAAGCTACTGTTTACCCCATGGGGGAAAAATATAAATACCCATATGGAACCTGCATGTAAATGCCTAGGTTTACAAACAGCTGCATCTGGGAGAAGGGGCAAATTAAACTGGTAAAATTACAAAGGGAGAACAGGTTAATTTCTCCCAACAATTTGGCCTCAACCCAATTTGTTCCTCAGCTCCCTTTAACATTTAAAATATTCAGCAGAGGTGGAGCTATAATTGGGTGGGCATGTCTGAAGAATATGTGCTGCCCTCCACTCAAGGTTGTCTTGCTTGCCCGCCCCCTCCTGGTGGGCCAGCTGACCAGCTACTCCTGCTGCTTCCACTCACCACAATGCCCTCCTCACTCCCTCCTCTCCAGTGGGAAGCAGGAAGGCCCTGAATGGGCCCTTCCTGCTTCCCATTGTCCCAGAGTTGGCTGAGAATGCAAGACACACATGCACCCTGTACCTGCATTGGGGCACATGCATGTCCTGCATTCCTAGCTGCCTCTGGGCCGTTGGGAAGCAGGAAGGACTCATTCATGACTGTAAAGTGGGGTGGTGGGCAAGAGTGGTAAGCGGTGTGGCTCTGGCTGAGTGCGGGGCCTGTGCCATGGAGGGCAGAGGGGCTGCCTATGTTTGTATTGAACACAGGCTCTCTCTGTCCTAGCTGCACCACCTATCTTTAATAGATCATCCTTCCAACTTCTCTTCTAGTTTGTCAGTTCATTATTTTGGCCCATTTTGAAATGAATAAATAAATTATGCCATTATTATGTAATTTTGGTTGATGTTCTTGTTTCTCTCTTATCTACCCCAACTTGTAAAAAAGTTGGATGGGTTTTATTTTGATACAGCTAATACATCTGTTTCTTGAGTTTGACGACCTCAAAACAGTGGTACATCTGCTGGTAACCTCCAGACTGGATTACTGCAATGCGCTCTGTGTAGAGGCTGCCTTTGTACATAGTCCAGAAACTACAGTTGGTCCAGAATGCGGCAGCCAGGCTGGTCTCTGGGTCATCCAGGAGAGACTATATTACTCCCGTATTGAAGGAGTTACACTGGCTGCCAATATGTTTCTGGGCAAAATACAAGGTGTTGGTCATAACCTATAAAGCCCTAAACAGCTTGGGCCTTGGGTTTTTAAGAGAACGTCTTCTTTGTTATGAACCCCACCTCCCATTGAGATCATCAGGAGAAGTCCATTTGCATTTGCCACCAGCTCGTCTGGTGGCTACTCAGGGACGGGCCTTCACCGTTGCTGCCCCAAGGCTTTGGAATGTGTTCCCTAGTGAAATAAGAGCCGCCCAATCTCTGACATCTTTTAAAAAGTCTCTAAAGATGCATTTCTTCATCCCGACTTTTAACTGATATTGTTTTGATTGTTTCAACGTCGTTTTTAGAATATTGTTTTAAAATTTAATATGTGTTTTAAATTTCTTGCTTTTAATTTTTTTGTTTTTGTTTTAAATTAATGTTTTAGTTTTAATCTTGTTGTAAACCGCCCAGAGACATAAGTTTTGGGCGGTGTAAAAATATGATAAATAAATAAAAATAAATAAATAATAGGTACATTAGGTTTTTAAAATCCTATCTAAATATAAGCCATCTTCCTAGCTCTGCCATATCACTGAACAGGCTACAGTAAATTGAGTGCTTTATGCTGGATTCTGAATCCTTGCCTTTTACTCTCAGCAAAGTTGCAAAATGCCAGCGTGACAGCATATGGGCCAGCCCTTTGGGGGAGCCACTTTGAGAGATAACGGAAGCGTGGGCCAGGCTGTCTGGCTTAGGATTCTTCGTGGGTGTGTAAAGGTGGGTGCGCATTTTAATTTGGCTTCTGTTTTAAATCCTGCGTGAGTTTAGTTTTAATGTGCCTGAGTCTGTCTCAAGATGGGGAGACAGGGGGTGTCTCCCACTGATTATGGGGCAGCTATTTCAGTGGTGGTGGGGAATAGAAGAAGTAAAATTGGCAGGTCAACAGGCCTTTGCAGGGGAAAGGAAATCAGAAACTTAATTGTTGTTTCCCATTTTGGCTATCCTGCCAGCTCTATGACCTTAGAAAGCAGTGCTAACCACCATGGAGCCTCACCTTGTTCCTTTGTAATGCCAGGTCAGTTCAGATAAATCTGAAATCATCCATGATATGATTCTGGATCAAAGGGCTCACATGGTACGTGTCACAGAGACTTGGTTGGGGGATGCTGGTGGCCCAGTCTGGTCCCTGCTTCTCCCTCCGACTGGCACTCTGTTGAGAAGCAGGTGAGGGGAATTGGATGGGGAAGTGGAGTGGCTGTGGTCTATAAGAAAATATCTCCCTTGTCAGGATCCCTGTTGAAGTGTCTGACCATACTGAATGTGTGTACTTAAGTTTGGAGACCAGGGATAGACTGTGACTTCTCTTGGTGTACCAATTGCCCTGCTGCCCAATGGAGTCCCTAACTGAGCTGACGGAATTGGTCTCGGGCTTAGCATTGGAGTCTCCAAGGCTTGTGGCGGTGGGGGTCTTCAATGTTCAATTGGACCTTGGGACCAATTTGTCCAGGGCATCTCACGAGTTCATAGTGGCCATGACAACTATCTGCCTATCCCAAGTGGTCTTGGGCCCGACACATATTGCTGGTCACACACTTGATCTGGTCTTTCACTCTGAACAGGGTGGTGTTCTGTGTGTGGGAACTCGTGTGATTTTCCCATTGTTATGGACAGTCAACAGTCTGGTTGAGGTTAGACTCACAACGTCCCACCTCCAGAAGGGTCGGGGCCCATTAGGATGGTCCCCACAATAAGGTTATTGGATCCAAAAGGATTCCTAGAAGCCTTGGAGAGATTTAGTGTTGGCTCTGCCGGTGACCCTGTTGACACTCCGGTGGAAAATTGGAATAATCAACTCACTAGGGTAGTGGACACGATCACTCCTAAGCATCCTCTCCGACCCACTTTGAAACTAACCCTTTGGTATATGGAAGAACTACAGAGGCTGAAGTGGTGAGATAGCTAACTAGAGCACAAGTGGAGATAGACTTGACTCAAATCTGACAGATTATTACATAGAGTGCATTTGATGATCTATGCTCAGGCGATACATGCAGCAAAGAAGCAATTCTTCTCTGCCCGTATTGCATCCACAAGTTCATGTCCAGTGGAGTTGTTCAGGGTTGTGAAGGGGCTAGTGTGTGCTCCTTCCCCCTTGAATCAGTATTTGGAACCAACAATTACTCATTGTGATGTATATAATGCTGTTTTTTGTGGGCAAAATCTCTCGTATCGGGGCCAACTTAGATTCAAACTCCACAATTGTTACAGTGTCTGATGCCGAGGTGTCCAGCAGCTCCTCTTATGTGATGACCCTGGATCAGTTTCAGTTCGTGATTCCTGAGGATGTGGACAAGTTGCTTGGAATGGTGTGGCCTACCACTTGCCCTCTTGATCCTTGCCTGACATGGCTTATATTATCTGGCAAGGAGGCTGTTGTAGATGGCTGCTAGAGATTATAAATGTTTCTCTGAGGGAGGGCAGGGCACCTTCTTGTCAGGAGGCAATCATCAGACTACTTCTGAAGAACTCTGCTTGGATCTTTCAGAGTTAACCAACTACAGGCCTGTCTCCATCGTGGCTGGGCAAAGTGACTGAGAAGGTGGTAGCCTCCCAGCTCCAGGTAGTTTTGGAGGAAACTGATTATCTAGACTCATTTCAAACTGGCTTTCAGGTGGGCTATGTGGTGGAGACATCCTTGGTCAGCCTGATGGATGATCTCCAATTGGGAATTGGCAGAGGGAGTGTGACTCTGTCCTTTTGGATCTCTCAATGGCCTTCGATACTATTGACCATAGTATCCTTCCGGAATGTCTGAGGCGATGGGGGTGGGAGGCACTGCTTTGCAGTGGTTCCGCTCCTACCTCACAGGCAGATTACAGTTGGTGTCCCTTGGAGATTGTTGTTCTTCAAAATCTGAACTTTAATATGGTGTCTCCCAGGGCACCAATATTATATCCGATGTTGTTTAACATCTACATGAAACCGTTAGGAGAGATCATCAGGAGATTTGGTGCAGGGTGTTATCAATATGCTGTTGAAATAAGAGCCTCCCCATCTCTGGCAACTTTTAGAAAGGCACTGAAGACATATTTATTCACCCAGGCTTTTAATTAGATTTATAGCTTTAATACTTTTAATGTTGGGTTTTAAATAATTTTTATGTTAATGATGTTAATGTTCAAATGACTTTAATTGTTTAATTGATTTTAATGTTTAAGTTATTTAATTGTAAACTGCCCAGACACACAATTTTGGGGCAGTATAGAAATATGTAAAATAAATAATCTGAATTTGCTTTTTGTTATGCAACATATGAAAGGGAAATAGTATTGCTTTGTTCATTAATTTAATGTCATGTGGAATGGAATCTTTATTTCAGTCACTGTCCAGACAAAAATACAACACAATAGTAGTAACCTCCAGCAATCATGATTCTGCCAGTACATTCTTACAAAACACCATTTACAATAAAACAATCTATACTACAGTTGACACTCATAATTTTACCAATTGCTTCCTTACACAGCTTGCAATGTGGCAAAATTTTGCCACCTTCATGGAAACACTAATATCACTGTCAGACAAAAGGAGACACATAAAAAGCCGATGGCCTATCTGGTAAGCTAGACAAAATAGGTGACAAAAGTGCTAGCCGAATATCTCTATAAAATAAACAGTGAAGCAATATATGATCAATTGTCTCACCCACTCCTGACTGACACGGGCATAACCTTTGAGCAAAAGGAATACTGGTATAGCGACCCTCTAAGAGAGCTGAGGGCAGTGCATTCAAGCGTGCCAAGGCAAATGCCCGTCTTGATTTGGCAAGAACAAGCTCATGTAAATATTTAGCTGTTCGATGAGGGTGAGTTGCATTACCTAAGAAAGGTAAATGACTGACTCGGGCCCTGTCTTCCTGAGTCACTATGTCCCAGATCCGCTGCCTAATTATCTCCTTGGCTTTTAAGATCCATAAGGAGACCAACATGGGGATACTTTGCCCATAAGTTTCTAATTTCTTCTCAACTACCTCTTTCCATGTAGATGTAAAGTTGTCTTTCAGGACCAGAGGTGTAAGGCCTGCTTAACCAAGATTTAATTTCAAATAATAAGAGATCTTTGCAACCCAGACATGTGCTTCAATTGGTACTATTAATGTCATGTGATTTCATGTTATATGGAAAAATAGTTTCTTTTCGCTTGAGATGAATAACAATATCTGCTCTCTAACATTTTAAATGAAAAAAGACAACTAAATCTGCATTGGGGATTGAAGCCTGAGAAATTTCATATCATTCTTCAGTAATGAGAAGCAAAGCAAAAAGAGTGAAGCTTTGTAGAGCCTGTAATTCTCCAATGTTGGAGTGGGCAATATTCAGCTTTCTACCTTTTGTCAAAAATATTATGTACATTGAAGGATGTACATTATGTACATGTTATTATGAAACATATGAAAGGGAAATAGTATTGCTTTTTTCAGTAATTTAATGTCATGTGATTTCATGTTATATGGGAAAATGGTTCCTTTTCTCTTGAGAAGAACAACAGTATCTGCTCTATAACATTTTAAATGAAAAAAGACAACTAAATTTGCATTGGAGATTGAAACTTGAGAAACTTCATATCATTCTTCAGTAATGAGAAGCAAAGCAAAAAGAGTAAAGCTGTGTAGAGCCTGTAATGCTCTAATGCTGGAGTGAGCAATATTCATCTTTTTACCTCCTATCAAAAATATCATGTATATTGAAGGAGTTGGGATTTTGTCTGCCATAAACTTCGAGTAAGTGATTTCTCAGGCACATATTATATTTGATAGTTTTAAGAGTTTGGTTATTTTTTAATAGTTTAATGTTTTAAGTTTTAAATTGTCATGTTTTAACTTTTAAATTGTCATGTTTTAACTTTTTTTATTTGTTGTTTTTATTGTTTTGTTGTAAATTGCCCAGAGACTTGCATTTTGGCTGGGATACAAATATGTTAATTAAATAAATAAATAAATAAATAAAATGACATGATTAGGACACAGCATGCACTAGGGGTCAGTACAGGGGCCCAGAAAAGACCTCAAGCAATACTCTACTTGCTTAACAGCAAGAAATAAGCAGCAGCAGTTTATAGCCTTTTCACAGATCACTTTTTGTAGTCTGAGGGCATCAGTGCTGGATTGGATCTCATTTTGGGTGGTGAGGTCCTTGGTCATTCCTGGATTATGGTTTGACCTTGAATGGGCAATGCCAGGATTGGCCCAAAGTAGTCGGGTGCCTGAGGTGAGGCACAAGATGCCACTTCATTGTCTCCTCCCCGAAGCAATTAAATAGGATGCCGATTGATAAGGAACAACTGCTTGCTACCAGCCTCTTCTTCCTGCCCTAACACCTTTCAAGGCTTGCAAGGGCACTAGGGCAGTGAGAAGAAGCGGTCAACAAGCAGCCTTTTCTCCTTGACCCATATTCCAAAGCTTTCAATCTCTCCTTCCTCCCTTACCCTTCATGTATGAGTAATAGTGCCCCCAGGGACCCACCAACGAGTGCCCTCAGGGACCCACCACATCAGGGCTGGGAACCACAATTTGCAATATGCCAAAGTTGGAGGAAAGAGGAGAAAGGATAGATAGACATCAAAAGCAAGGGAGGTTGGGTACTGTGCAAGGTGGGGAGATGCTGGCACCTAGCTGGCACCCTTCAATGTTTTTGCAACAAATGGCAACCCCCATTTTGCAATAAATGGCAAACTCTTACAAGGCTTTGCAAGGACACAGCATGAAGAAGAAAGGTTGCCAAGCAGCACAATGTGCCTTTGCAACAGCTTTACAAAGGTCAGATGGACCATTGCAAGGCTCTCCAAAGATGCTGCATAAGGAGGGAGGTTTTTAGAAGCCTCTCTCCTTGAATGGTGCTCTTCAAACGCTTTACAATGCCTCAATCAGGAGCCTCCAATGCAAGCCCCTTTGCAAGTCCCTGGGGACAAGTCCTTTTGCAAGTCCCTGATCCTGTAGCAAGAGACTACTGGGTATTGGCAAGCTATCTTTCAGCCTGCCGGTTACCCAAAGTACTGTACTAACCTTCATTCAGGTCTGAAGCTCAACAAGAAGGATCTTCTGTGCATGTGAATAATGTCCTGAACACCAACTGATATGTTGATATCACAGTTTGTCTTATTTTATACCATTCCTGACCCTCCCGAAAACTTCCCATAAATCTTTTCATATAGTTTATCTTCCAAGGTTGCCATCTTATATGAGGGCAGGTAGGTGAGATGGTCAGAGTAATAAACTGTTTAAAATACAATATGCATATCCACATTAATAGGTCCCATTTAAGTAGTATTGCCTAACTGTGAGCCTGTAAATGAAATGCATACTCAACATACTGCCAAAACCAAGTTTGCTCAGTTAGGACCCACTTGTGCTTGGACTTCCAGCTTGAAAAGGCTTCCTCCAAAGAGGACATTGAGCAGAATCCTATGGTTTCACAGACTGGAGACTCAATATTCCATGAGGAAAAGTCAGAGGCCACAGCTCCAGATGACACCCTGCTCAAGGAGGCTCCAATAGTGAGAAACCCATGTTGGAACACCCATCTCAGCTCTTTGGATCTTCTTCATCACCACCACCAACAGGACCTCTGAAGTAGTGATCAAAGCTCAAGTCTAGTGATAAACACCCATTTGGTAGCCCTTAGCCTTGAGGATCCAGTTTCATCTCCTCTTCTAATCCAAGCCCTGTGCTCCTGCTGCTTGTGACCTCCACCTCTATGAAATCCTTACTAACATATAGGATGGTTATCTGTTTTTACCAGTCCCCTCAACCTTGGGAGATATTTTAGTAGGCTTGTTGTCTGCAGGAGGGAAAGCTAGCCTGTTTCTGAGCTGTAACAGCAGCTTGATCTGCAGACCTTGTAGAAGCAAGTGATATAATTACATCCATACCTTGAAAAGTGTCACCTGCTAGTTTCTGCAGATCAAGCAGCTGCTAAAGTACAGCTCAGAAGCAAGCTAGGCTTTCCCCCCTGTTCAATTGACAAGCCTACTAAAATATCATACTGCCACACTACTGTCAGTGGGTAGGGGACTATACAATCATTATTGCTATCATATTATCTGTGCAACTTAAGAAATTAACATAATACTTTGTACCTTTTAAAGCTATTCACATGAGCATACACATGACCCAAGTGCCAAGGTTAAGGGTGTATGCCCTTGACAGACTAACTAACTAATCATTGATCGGTGTCAGCTATTAGTGACCACATAGATAGATTCTCTCCAGGATGATATGTCTTCAACTTGACCTTTAAGGTCTCACAGTGGTGCATTCATTGTTGTAATCGAGTCCATCCACCTTGCTGCTGGTCGTCCTCTTCTTCTCTTTCCTTCAACTTTCCCCATCATTATGGACTTCTCAAGGGAGCTGAGTCTTCGCATAATGTGTCTGAAGTATGACAGTCTGAGCCTGGTCATTTGTGCCTCAAGTGGAAACCCTGGATTCATTTGTTCTATG
The DNA here is from genome assembly GCF_027244095.1 of Hemicordylus capensis. Classification (NCBI taxonomy): domain Eukaryota; kingdom Metazoa; phylum Chordata; class Lepidosauria; order Squamata; family Cordylidae; genus Hemicordylus; species Hemicordylus capensis. The sequence goes on along the minus strand of NC_069657.1, from coordinate 91,564,416 downwards.
ATCCATTTGTTTGTTTTCCTGGCTGTCCATGGTATCCTCAAAAGTCTTCTCCAGCAGCAAAGTTCAGAAGCATCAATACTTTTTCTATCTTGCTTTTTCAAAGTCCAGCTTTCACATTCATAGAGTGTCACAGGAAAAACCATTATCTGAATGATTCTAATCTTTGTAGGTATAGACATGTCCCAGCATCTAAATATCCTTTCCAAGGCTTTCATTGCAACCCTACCAAGTGCTAGTCTGCGGCATCTGCATACCCCCTTAACCATGGCAAAAGGCTGGGGCTAAAAGTCAGACTTAGCATGAAGGGAGCGCTGGGTTCAAGCTTGATCCCAGCAGGGCACAAAAGCAGCCCTACCCAGGTAGGTCTTCCCTAACCTGGGTAAGGCTGCTCATGTGCGTAGCCTTGTTTTGTATACTTTACACATTCTAATATTGAGGACCTCACTGGTGTGTTATGGGAAATGTGGCAAAAATGGAATTTAAAGTGAGGAGCAGGGAACAGATTTATTTGACTGATGAAAAGCATTTTTCCTGTATACATGCCAAAATAATCAAGTAATTAGCTATACAGTACCAGCCACCTAGTGGCACAGTGGGAAAATTGATTGATTGATTAAACTTCTATACTGCCCAAATCTTCATTTCTGGGCGGTTAACATAAAAACAATTAAAACACACATAAAAGTTAAAACAATGCAACAATTTAAAAAGCGCCATAAAATTAAAAACAGACAATTTTAAAACGCTGGGAAAGCTTGGGTGAAAAGATGGGTTTTTAGGTGTTTTTTTAAAAAATTGCCAAAGATGGGGAGGATCGTAATGACTTGACTCGCAGCCAGAGGCTGCCAGTTCAAATCCCTGCTGCTATGTTTCCCAGACTATGGGGAAAACCTATGTCGGGCAAGAAATTGTGAAAAGGTGTCATCTCCAGGGGCGTATCTAGGGTGGGGCAAGCAGGGCACGTGCCCCGGGCGCCACTTGAAGGGGGGCGCCATTTCTTAAAATTATTTTTTTAAAAAAAAAAGTCTGCCAAAAACAAAATGGCCACCATGCATGCTCAAATGGCCTCTGTGAGGCCCTAGGCCATACCAGGCCTCACAGAGGCCATTTGAGCATGTGTGGTGGCCATTTTGTTTTCAGCTGCCTCTCTCGCGCGCGCGCTCTCTCTCTCTCTCTATATATATATAAATGGCCACCGCACATGCTTAAATGGTCCCTGTCAGGCCCTAGAGGCCAGCAGGGGGGAGGGGGAACCTTTGCAGACACCCCCCCACAGCCTTTAGGAAGCCCCCCGAAGGGGCTACAGGTAATATTTTTTTAAAAAAATCAACATAATATAAGTCACTGTACACATATTCAGATATGTGACTTGTATGTGACCTTCAGACTTGTATTTTTCTGCTGATATTATGGTAAAGTTATCTGAAAGATGGGTGTCAGGTGTTTGGACAGGGGGCGCAATTTCAATGCTTGCCCTAGGCGCTATTTTCCCTAGATACGCCTCTGATCATCTCATACTGCACGGGAGATGGCAATGGTAAACCCCTCCTGTATTCTACCAAAGACAACCACAGGGCTCTGTGGTCACCAGGAGTCGACACTGACTCGATGGCACACTTTACTTGACTATGAGGAAGTAAGCACTTATTCATGCTAGTAATCCAACAGTTTCACTGGCCTATATGTGGGTGAGTTGGTATTACTGTTGTGCAAAAGGGATTTCAAGAACAGATTTCTATGCCTCAGGGTCTGTATTTGTGAATACTTTAAAAAATAAAAAATATAAAATGTTATAGCCAGTACCATGAAATGATTGACATACTGTAACTGTCGTAGCTGCTTTTTTTCCTTTTCTTTTTCTCCTTTCCTGAGTTTGATTTGAGTTTTAATCATATGCTATTTGAGGTGTTTATCACATGCTGTAATTTTGCAGGAACAAACAAGTGGCAGCACAAGTATTTCGGTCTAAAATCACTGAGTTGTTTACACGTTAGAGATTCATTATGCTAGCAGAACTAGCAGAGAGAGAAGAACTTTGCAACACATAAGGACATATCCCCCCACCAAAAAATGCTTGCAGCTCGGAATATATTGTATTTATTTCAAGTCTGTATAATGTGAGATGTCCCAAGCTAAACAGACCCCACCGACTATGCATGATACTCACTGCAGGGCAGATAAGCCACCTCCTTTCTGTCCCAGAGGCACTGCCAATAATTTGGGCTTGTCAGTCAAGCATCTGCAGGCTGCATTACCTGGTTAGTAAGCTACATTAGGATTAGAGGCTCACAACTTAATTCTGATCCTTGATTTTTGAAATGTGACCTGGCACCATATTTATTCTGCCACATTATGCCTCAAACAGCACTGCCAACTAATGAATTAAAGCATTCAGCTTAGTAGTACACATGTCTTCTGCCAATTGAACCAGTGAAGCTTTTTTCTCATTTTAGCTTGCTCCTTGTAAGGAGCAATGAAATGTCTGTTCTTGTTCCATGTTATATGTAGTTGACCAAAAAGTGGTCAAAAAGTGGCCAGGTGACCTGAATTATTGATTTAATACCAGTTTGGTATTCTGTTAGTATAAGTTTGTTTGTATGGAATGCTGTAACCCAATTGAACACTAGGGGTGTGCACCGAACCGGTTCAGAGGCCCTTTACTGGCTGCCATACTGATTCAAAAGACTGGTGGTTCGAAGGTGGGGGGATCTCTTTAAGGATGGGGGAGGGTGCTCTTACCTTTCCTGCCACATTTCCCCCCACTGGCGCTGCCTTTTAAAATGGCCCAGCAGGGTGGCAATGTACCTCCTTGCTGCTCCGGTGCCTCCTCAGAACAGAAGTGTCCGGAAGTTGCCACTGCACGTGCACATGTCATGACATGTGCGCAAGCGTGACATGCACACGTGCAGCAGCAACTTCTGGTCACTTCCAGTCTGAGGAGCAACCAGGCTTGCAAGGAGGTACGCTGCCACCCTGCCGGGACATTTTAAAAGGCAGCGCCAGTGGGGGGAAATGTGGCAGGAAGGGTAAGAGCACTGTCCCCTGTCAAAGAGATTACTTCTTCAGAAGCAAATTCCCCCTTTCACCCATGGCAGTGTCCTTCTGAGGGAAGTTAAGTCTTTGTAATGTTACAGCAATCGAAATTATTTGTTTCTGCATAAACAAAACATGGTTCTAGCTATGATTCTAGCTAAGGCTGTGCCAAAATGAAGTTGGATGTGTGGGTGGATGCATACAGACAAATATTTTTCATCAGTGGAAAAAAAAATCCCTCCCTTTTTGAGATTAGAAAAGAATGTCGAAGAAGGGCAAATCTGTTTTCTTACTGAGTGGAGGCGGGTGCTAGAAGGAAGAGGGGCATGAATCACCACAAACAAATGCAGAGGTTTTGCGAGGTCTCGTGCTGCACCCCCAAAAGCCTTGTCTTACCTTGCACATTTTTCACAGGTGAAAATTTGCTACAATCTGGATGCCAGTACTTGGGATAGCAATTAGAGGGATAAATCTTGTTGACTGGTAAACATATAAATACAGGTAAATAGGTAAAAATATTCACGTTGGTTACAATGGAAACCTTCCAGTAAAGTACAGGGAGTACTTGAAAATATGAGGCTTTTGGTACTACAGCACTTCAAATCATGGAGAAAGAAAACCCGCTTCAGCCTCCCACAGTTAATCAGACAATACACCTTTTCAGAATCCATTGTTTAGCATTTGGTAGGAAATGTTATCCTAAGAGAGGAAAAGCAAGTTTCACAGATCTGAGAGCACCCCAGAATCTTTAACAGAGCCGAAATGTCCTGCATAAACAACTTGCAGGACTAAAATATCAGTGATTAATACTGAGCCATTAAGGAGATTACATGTTTTCTGGTACTCCTATATATTGTCCTACTGCTAAGTGGAGCGGAACATCAGAGTCACAAATTCTTCTGCAACTACTAGCTATGCTGAAATTCATTTTGTTCAATAACTTGCCCAATACATACAAGAAGCAATTCTCTAGATTTATACCAGGCATCCTATATTCTCAATAACCCTTTAGTTCCATGCTAAATATCACCTTCAGCCTAATAGGTAGGGCAGCATTTGCAGATGTCTCCTCATCTTTATGAAGGAAGAGATGCATGTCATGATGTAGGCTGCTGCTAAATAAGGAGAAAGCCAAAGCAATTAGCTCTGCTTGAGGACTCCGAACAGGCAAATGAACTATCCCAAGTGGAATACTAGCCAAGGATCATCCAGCTTCTGCCTTCTGTGTCCTGGGCAGATGAGACAGAGTTTGGACAGACCGTCAAGTACTACCAGGAGTGGGGGATGAGTATCCAGGAGGGAGAGCTCAGAATGCGAACTCAAGAAAAGTGTGCCTTCAAGTCAATTTTGATGCCTGGGGCCCACAGAGCCCTGTGGTTTTCTTTTGATAGAATACAGGAGGAATTTACCATTGCCTCCTCCTGTGCAGTATGAGATGATGCCTGTCAGCATCTTCCTATATCGCAGCTGCCCAATGTAGTACCAGTTCAGTTTGTTTTTATGTATTAATTGCAGCTTTTTAAAAAAATGCACTTTGTTCTCTCTCTTTTTTTTTTTTGAACTGTTGATATTGGTCCTGATTTGTTTTGTTTCCAAACTGGAAACTGTAAATATATCAAATATAACTACAATAAAGACATAACTAGATATACAATCCTGTGCTAGGACACAAACCATGATTTCCCCCGCATCCGCTAAAAAGGCAACAAGAAGTAGAGTCATATAGCTCTGCCACCTTTGACATTAAACTTCCACATTGCATTGTTATAGCATTTTTGTTGTTAAACTGTGTCAAAATATTTAAATTAACTCTTTCACAAACATAAAAAGAAACAAAAACCCCTCCATATTATTATTACAAAAAATCAAACACACAAATAATCACACTCCGAATCACAATCTTTGGGGTGTTCCATTGTGGGACCTTTCTAAACTGTGAGCTAGATTATATTGCAGTGTAATTTAGGGCCATGACAAATCATGGGGATTAAAGAATAATTAATCTTCACTTTTTTTCTTCTCCACTTTTTTATTTTCTTCTCCACTTTTCATATTTTTTACAATCAACTGCCCAGGGATGCATGTTTTGGGCAGTAGAGAAATATGTTAAACAAACAAACAAACAATTTGAGATGTCTCTCTACAAAGTAAAATATGCACTTTACACTTGGCTCACTCTTTTGTGTGGGCCCTGTTGACTTCAAAAGGGCAATGCCTGTGCAGAAGTGCACATAACTTAAATCATCTTTTTGTAAAAGCTGAATGAATTCTCAAATCTTTAAAAAAATAAATAAATCATCCCAAAGTGCTTGCCTGTGTGAATGATATAAAGCCAGTGGTGTATGTTACCTGTACCTGGTATTTGGAGATTATGATGAGTGCTGAACGCAGAAACGTAACTCAAATATTTGTTCCACATGCTTCAAATGTGACACCTAAAAGAGGAAGTTGCCTATCTTCCCTGTGATGAGTGGCCAACGGTGAGATGCACATCAAGCTCTGACTGCAATCATACAAAATGAATACAGCATCCTAGCAGAGTTCAGCTGGAAGACGTTCAGGGTGTCCAGCTGAAGGGAAGCTAAACTGGTGGGAATCTCAGCTTGTAGCCAAAGCACATACAATGGCTCCCCAGCCCCAAACTACCCACTTTATGGGCAGCTTCAGAAGTTGCCCCAGGATTCCTTGGGTTTCTTTCTTTCTTTCTTTCTTTTTCAAAGAACTATTGCTAGTATAGCGCACATTTCTTCCAAGGGCCTGAAAGTGGCATTCATAAATTCCTAGATCTTTCATCCAAGCCCTAAACAGATCCAAATCTGCATAGCTTCATCAAAGTTTCTGCAGCATGTGCCTTCAGACTATTCCCAGAGCTTGCTTGCCCAGAGGTTCATGCAAAGCCCTAATTGATCATACTATACTTAAAGCAATTACTTTACCGCCTGTAAAGTGCTTTAAATAAAACATTACATGTAAAGGCTTACTAGGGCTAAAGCACATCAAGCCATTTAAACAATGCTTTAACAGTCCTATTGTGAAGGCACCCTGGGGGGAGAAAGAAGACAAGGAAATCTGACATTCATATAGAAGATACTGGAGCTTAAATTCTCTACTACCTTTCCCTTTACAGCCACTTACATTTAAGGGGGGAAACCAGTTTAAAATGATGTTTTCCTTATTTGATTAGCATTTTTCATTCACTTTGTATTTGTGTAAACAAGCAGCAAAGACAGCAGAGGACTGGGCCTGCTAAGGCTCCATTATCCTGTTGATATCTCATCCCTGATAGAGGCTTCGAACAAAGAGACTAAAGTACAGCCTGCAGCCCATTTGTTTTATTTGCTGCTAGTAACACTCCATATTTAAAACTGCTGTCTCCCATTTTCAGTGAAGGCAGTGGAGACAGTCCAGTGGAAACAAAGAATGGAAGCAGCCCAGCCATTTTTAATCACTTTTAAGATCCACTGATATCAATGAGAGAGTTGTGCTTAATAATACAGATAAAGCATTATCTCTTCCACTGAACCAATGGGACTTCCAATTGTTTAACTTCAGCTAGATAATATCCAGGGTGTTTTTATGGATATTAATTAGTCTTCTTGGGGAGGAAGGCAGCAATCAGATAAAGATGAGGTACAGAATGAGGAGGCAACACTTACGTGGTTTTAAGAAAATCACCACAGCACATTAACTAGAAAAATGAAGCAGTATCAACAAGTGCACCATCAGTCAAAGGAAGATGTGGCAAATTCAGATGTTGCAGGTAGTCTGGGGTTGTGTGAGGCTATGCCCCTGTGATGGGCTTCCATGGACCCACCCGGCAGCCACAGTGGCAAATGCATCCCACTGCTTCTGGCCAGTTCAGCCAGCCAGAAGGAAGAGGAGCAGAGACATGGCCTACCACTATGACTGAGTGACAGCTTGCTCTTCAGTCTCCCATATCCTGCCACCTGACTGGCATGTAGTTGGCACCTGCCTGGAAGACATTTCTCAGCTTCCTTAGCAAGCAAGACAATTCCTTTCCAGGAGAGAGTGCAGGAGAAGTGGCCGGGAGTATTCCACAAGCTCCCTGCTGCCTCATATATGCTCATAAGGTCTCCTGCTGCTGCCTCAAGTACCTTTGTAAAGCCCATGCACCTTGCCACCAACTTGTGCCCTTGCAAGGCTTGGCATCTTGCACACACATTTCCAAAATCTTGCTTGCCCTAACCCTCACTGCCCCACTGCTGCCACTTCATGTATACAAAGCCTTCACTGTGGAGGAACAAGGCTTATACCGCTTGGATTTTGTAAATAAGCCCCTGTAAATGAATTGTATTATTATTGCACTGATATCCCCCAAACCTCATCATTATTGTAAATAGATTATATGCTTGCATATTATATTCCTGCCACTATTTCACATACACTAAATATGAAAAAACTGACAGGGTGAAAAGTTCATGGATTCTGCTAAAGCAAGATTCAGTTAAAGATGGTGCAATTGCTGAGTTAATTTTGGAAGGAAAGGGAGCTTTGATTTAATTGGTTGCATCTTAAAACACGTTAGTGGAAAGTCCCTCAAAGTTTTCATGGTAAATCCCTTCCCTCAGAGTCCAGTCTTTGGCTGCTGGTCAAGGTCAGTTAGACATGATAGAGCATTCAGCTGTCATGTCTTCTTGGTCTAGGATTTCTTTAGCTTTTTGTTTACATTTATCTGACTAGTTCAAACACCCTTCTCTCACACACACACACACACACACACACACACACACACACACACACACATTTCTCCTCTTGTAGTTGATAAAAATGTTTCCCTTTTGGCTTGTCACTTTAGCAATAATAATGATCAAAAAGTGCAAAACAACTTATGATCAAAAAGGGCAAAACAACTTACACAAGACAAAAGAACAGTTCAAGGTTACGTGGGTCGGTGCCTTAAAGCATTTCTTAACGTAAGTTCAGCCATCTTGGAAATATAGGGCCTTTCTGGCACAACACTGCTGCTTCTCATATCCTCACAAGTCCTAATTCCTGTTAACTGAGCAAAGAGGCACCTTTTAAAAGTGGCAATTCTCTTTATTTAGCAGGGGGTGAGTATCACTCCAGTGGCTGTTCTTGGTGTCTATCTTATGTTTCTTTTCTAGATTGTGAATCCTTTGAGGACAGGGAGCCATTTTTATTTATTAATTTATATCTATGTAAACTGCTTTGGGAACCTTTGTTGAAAAGTGGTATATAAATATTTGTTATATTCATATTCTGACAATACTTCCCTGCTGCCTCATGCCCTTTCATAAGGCCATTGCCATCCTGTATGCACTCGTATGGCACACCTACCTTGGTGTTCTCAGAAGGCTTCACATAAGGCTTCTCATAGTCCCTTGAAAATTCATCTGCTGCTTTGTGTGCCCCCACAAGGCCATGTGCAACCTTGCATGTACTCAGGTTCCTCTGCCTCCTCGCCACTATTCCACGTACACTCGCACATCCCTCTACCACCTCGTGTACCCTTGCAAGTCCCACCAACACTTTTCCACCACCTTGCGTGACCTCACAAGACCCTTTGCACCTTGCATGCCCTTGAAAGTCACTCTGCCACTTCACATGCCCTCACAAGTCTTGCTGGCATCTTGCATGGCCCCCACCATCTTGTCACTGCCTTGCATACCCTTCCAAACCCATCCCCTCATTGCTACCTTGCATGCCCTTGCAAGGCCTACTGTTTCCATTCTGCCACCTTCCGGTGTGCCCTCAAAAGCTTCCCCATCATATGGGCTCCCACAAGGCCCTCCAACCTCACTGCTGCCTCACAAGTCCATCTGCCACCTCATGTGTACTCACAAATCCCTCAACTGCCTCACACACCCTTGCAATTCCCTCTCCCACCATCAATTGCCCTCATAGGCCCTTGCAAGCTCCCGTCCATATGCCGCCACACCACCATGTGCTTGCTACTTCCTCTGCCACCTTACTGTCAATTTTGTCTACCATCAGTAGACCACAGGAGGATCTGACAGAAACTGACAGGGGTGCCCTGGTTGCATATGAAAGGGAGACTAGAAGTGTGAGCACTGTAAGATATTCCCCTTAGGGGATAGAGCCGCTCTGGGAAGAGCATCTAGGTTCCAAGTTCCTTCCCTAGCATCTCCAGTATAGGGCTGAGAGAGATTCCTGCCTGTAACCTTGGAGAAGCCACTGCCAGTCTGTGTAGACAATACTGAGCTAGCTGGACCTATGGTCTGGCTCAGTATATGGCAGCTTCCTATGTTCCTAAGGGGTATCCCTGCCAGTACAGTGCCTTACATCGCCAATCATATAAAATGAAGTAATCTCTACCATGCGAAGCACAGTAACTAAACAAATTTAATTAATGTAAAAACAGCAAAGTGAATTTTGATTGTCTGAAAGCAGATGAAACATGGCTGTAGTCAGGTTTGTTACTGAGAGTAAGTCTGTTGTACATCTTTTGGCCTTGCAGTAGTTTAGCAGTCTCACTATTGATTCAATAAGTAATATTCTGCTCAAGGTTTTGTATGACTGTGGATTCAGTACTTCTGAGCTCATTCTGCAGTGATACAATGGTGCCAATATGATGTTAGGAAGATCTGATTGTGTGCAAAGATGCATGCAGAACAAAATAGGGGGAATATTATCTGCATTTACTGTTTCAGTCACCAACTGTACCCTTGTTATAAAATGCATCTGGTTGAGGAATTTTTTGAGTTGTGCAAAAATTTGTACAATTTCACACAAAAAGCATAATGTTAGTCAATTGCATGCAGGCACTCACCTAAAACACCTTCTGGAGCAAAGGTGGACAGGCCATTTGGCTACTGCTATCAGTCAGAACTTTGAAAATACAATTGCAATTGTTTTGCAAAACCAGCAAGACAAGCTTTAGTGCTAGAGACCTCAAAATTGAGACAGCAGTATTACTAAGTCAATGTGCCAACATCAACTTCATTGGTTTTAGTCCCTTTAGTGAAGCATGTGCTGTCTGGTTTTGCTCCTGGCAACTCAGCACACAGAGTAAGAAGACACATTTAGGCAGAGCTGCAGACATTGTAAATATGTGTGTTTCTACACTGATACAAAGGAGAAAGAAGAACCCTTTTGAGAAGTTATGGAATAAAGTTTGTGAAATAAGATTTGAAAGTGGCATAGATAATTATATGAAGTGACCCAAAAGAAAATGGGTGGAAAGTACACAGTTGGAGAGTATTCTAGCTGAGAGTAATCTTGAAGCATGCAGTGAATCTTCTTCACACTTGCAGCTGAAGACAATTTTTAATGAGATTCATGACTATGCAATTTCAGAGACTGAAGCACACTTTTCAAAAGGCAATGCTGAGTATCTTTCAGCTCTGCATGCAGTATTTTCAATTTCTTATTTCTTTCTTGAGAAGAAAGTTAAAAATCTTTACAGTTTACTAACCCTGATGTTGCTTTTGTGCAGAAAGCCACAGTGGTCAAAAGGTTTGATTTGGCGCGTGCACATGCACATGCATATGTGTGCGCATGCACACACGCACACATGTGCACACAGACAGACCAGTGACTCGGTGAGACAGGAGAACAGTATTCAAAATGCTCTTATTGTCCTCTACGTTTACAGAGATGTGTTTCCAAATGTGCACAAAGTACTAGCTTGTTCTGTGACATTTGCTGCATCAACAGCAACATAACAGGCATCGTTCTCTCGTTCCGCATGCATCTTATGGACATAGAGACAGCCAATGGGGAATCTTTGAAATATGGGCTTGTTTTATTTGTTTACATTTATATACTACCCTTCATCCAAAGTCCCCAAGGCAATTAATAACAAAATAAAAACAATTCCATACAAACATAAAAACAGAACACAAACACAGAGGTTTAAAAAGAGCAAAGGGCAGTTCATTGGCCAAAAACCTGGGTTCTACTCTACTGAATGCTTTTTGAGTATCCAAAACCAATCTTGCAGCACTAAGTTTATTCTACTTGTGTTTCAGATTCACTGAACATTTAATATTTGATGACAATTTCCAAATGAACAAAAACCACAGTTTGATCTTGTTTTGTATAATTCCATACTACTTTGGACACACCTTCTGCTCAACCATCTACCTATCCAGATTCTGCCTGATTACTGTGGGAAGTGCCTTGTGCACAGTTTCTACCAGTCTATAATCACTAGAAGAAGGCCTTGGGTCACCAAGCTCATCCCTGAACCTTTAGACTCTGTCTCTGTATATCAGGATTGCATATGTGTTGGGCGATGCTTCTACCAGTCTACGTATCCAGCCTCTGTGTAACAAAAGGTTTGCATTCATTTTACTCCCAAAACACATGCCCCAGAAGTATTTCCCATGTCCCACTAATAGAAAATTCATGGATACATTCCTGGCCCCCCATGGATGCATTCCTTCCCCACATGTAGTATGGGAAAACCCACCTGCCATTTGTTATCGTGGCCAAACTCAAGAAGTCATAATTGTATTCCACTCCCACAAGTGGGAATCTTCTTCAGACTCTTTGCTGAATACTGTACATCGAAGTCTGATTGAGTCTTCAAACAGATTTACAAAGACCAAGAGAAATGTGAAATATTAAAGAAAACACCACATAATCTCTACAATCTAATACCATCAATTTGGAGTTAGGGGAAGAGGAAAGCAAAGTGGGTATTGGGCAGAGGCAGCATACGCTGCATCCTGATGCTCCTGACATAGTACAACTGCTTGACAACCATAACCTAGCCTTGGTGCCTTGGCTCTGATCTGTAGGTAACATGACAGAAGGAAGTTAACTGTCACATCACTTCCCCCAAAATCAATGCAGGTTTATCACTTATTTATCACTGGAGAGAAATTAATGGGAGAGAAAGTAAAAGGAACCCTGAGTACCTGGAGAAAGAGATATTTAAAATGCCATTGTGCTGTCCCTGCCCCCAGTCAGCTAATCAGGTTTGCAGTGATGCCTGGAAGGGAAGGGAGGGAGAAGGAAGTTCATCACTGGTTTATCACTTGTTAACTGCAGCATCAAGTGGTGGCTTGCAAGTGTGACTGGACTACCACAGATTATTCACCACAGGTATTTCATATAACGTGATATCATCTCAACTCAAGGTCACTCTATTTTTCAAAGTACATAGGAAATAGGTGCACACACAGCAAAAGCAATTCACGCCCATGGTCAAGAAATGGAGAAGTCAGAGCATCACCCAAAAGCCAAGAAACCAAATAGCATTGGCATTGTTTGAAGTTACAATGATTAAATTGCCTCTTCCACTGGTAGTATTTTATGATTTGATGAACTTTTAAACATATGTAAATCGCAAGCACTATAGAGTAGCAACCTTTGTGTTTTAAATATAACTTTGTATTTTGAAACACCATAGCTGTTTTGTTGTTGTTTCACATGTCCAGAGCTGCAATTTCTGGATTTGCCCACTCCTCCTTGCATGGTTTCATCATGTGTCTAACTGAGAACACCTCTTTCGGAAGCACTGCAACCTAAACCTGGCACAACAACATTGTAATATTGAGTGGTGACAGGGTGTAAAGATCAGAATAAAGGACGAGGGCTGGTGAGACCCTGGTTCATGAAATTTCCTGAGTGGCCAGTTTAAGCTGGACTGTTGTGAAGATAAAATGCAGTAGATTACCATGTACCCAGCCTGAACTCCATTAGAACAAAAATATAATATATCGTTATATATACAACTATTGTTAAAATTATCCCCTCAGTATCTTAGGGAGCACTATGCTGTACTACTATTAAAATCAATGGCAGGATTGGTTGACTTCAGTAAGATGTTGACTGCATCCAAGATGGGTAATGTATATCTGGGTGGACACAAGGCTTCTGAGGGCTACTTTTTTTCCAGTTAAGGGAGAAAGTTTGGGAGCTACCACAGGAAATAGCTGCTTGGGAAGGTGGAACCAGTTGCAAGATGGTAGCTTCCTTTTACCAGGGGTGAAGCAAGGTTAGAGTGGGCTCAGAGACAAGATTTTAAAATCCCCCCCCCCATGAAGCTCAGCTCAGACATGCTGTTCTGGTAGCTCCAGGTCTTAACACTCACAACAATTTCGGAGGATGAATTCAACTGAAGGAAGCCCGGGTGGGTGTGTGGCTGGGGAATTTAGTCATTTTACTTGCCTCTGGAGGCCCCCCAAGGCAGTGGGCCCCCAAACAAGTGTCTCCCCTTGCCCTATTATAGTTATGCCCCTGCCTCGTACATTACATGAGCAGAATAATAGATTTTAATGATAGAACCCCTGAATTCCAGGAGAATTTTGCTGCAGGACATAAGAGAAGCAAGAAGAGGCTTCTTTTCAGGAAAGAAACTGGAGAGAAATTAATGGGAGATAAAATAAAAGGAACCCTGAGCACCTGAAGAGAGAAAGATTTAAAATACCACTATAATGCCTCTGTCCCCAACCAGCTAATCAGATCTGCAGTGCTGCTGGGAAGGGAAGGGAAGGGAAGGGAAGGGAAGGGAAGGGAAGGGAAGGGGAGAAGAAAGCACAAATGCTTAGAGAGCATAAGGCCAAGAGGTTGCTAACAGCTCCCAAGTTACCTAATGCCCACCCCTCAATAACAGAGGGGCTCTAAACCCCAGAACTTGGGGACCCGGTCTGTGGCCTCCAAGGTCTGGGGGGGCTATAAATGGCTGGGGGGCCTCCTGCAGCCACCCCGCACCTGTCCCGCTGTGCCAAACTTCCTTTTTTTCGTTTAAAAAAAAAGATTTCAGCCACTGTGCAGGTGAGGGGTGGCTGCCAGGGAGGGTGAGCCGAGCAGTCCTCCCCTTTCTGGCAGCAGTGCAAGCGCTGGGCCTGACTGCTCGACCCAGCAGCTCTTACTAACTGCAAGTCGTGCCTGTGCAGTTGAGAGAGATAGTCACAACCCTGTGACATCACGGGCTTGTGACTATCTCTCTTAACTGTGCAGGTGCACCTCTCAGTTAGTAAGAATTGCTAGGCCAAGCGGACAGGCCTGGTGCTCATTCCGGCCACCATTGCCAAGGACTGCTTGGCTCACCTACCCAGCAGCCATCCCTTGGCTGCGTGGCAGCTGAAATTGTTTTTAAAATGGGGGGGGAGTAGGTGCTGGGGGGCCTCAGCAGGGGAACCTCATGGTGGGGGCAGTCCAGGCCCCATTATTACCTAGGTGTGCCCCCAGTGTTCATATATATGGGAAACATATATTTGTGTGTAATGGCTACTAACTTGGTCAAATCTTCTATTGTCTTCCAGCAGTAATGTTAATGTGGCTTGCCATGGCAGTCATTAAAGTTTGTAGGGTTCTTTTTTCTGTTTAGGCTTAGCTTAGCTTAAAACGTTTAAGTGCTTCTTTGGCACAAACCACCCTACAGAATGCAGTGAGTTAAAATCTAGATAGTACAGTTAAATAATTCTGTTAAAACAGCCTTAAGTTTCCACTGCTACCATCCTGGCAGTGTGAATTGCCATCCACATTCATATCTTGAAACAGCAACAATTGGAGTGCTAACTACTCACTATTGAAGTAAGTACTTACTCCTCCCACTGCTTGAAGTCTTTGTGTGGGAAGACTTAAATTACATGAATCTATTATCAGAATACATGGAAGATATGCACATAATTCCAACAACCTTATTCCAAGGTATATTGTACTAATTCCATATACCACATGGAAATAGTTATACTGTATCTGAATATATATTTTGAAGAATTTGTATGTGTGAAATAAAGTCATACTTCCCAATGACCTAGAGATATCAGATGTTGCATGAATAATCTTGCCACTTAAATGAGCTGAATGTGCTACTTTTTACACCAGAATATGCTTGGGGGAGGGGCGCTGGCAGAAATTCTGAATTAATCATCATATTTTAACTGTTATTGTTCTCAACTTATTTTTAACACTCAATCAGATCAATAATTCCAAAACAACATAATGCCCAAGAAAAGCAGATCTTTATCTGATTCAAATTTACAATGATCCAAATTTACCATATATAGTCATTATACAATAAAATGAATCATGTTTGAAGTTGAAATCCTACAATTTTCAAGCTTTTACTTCCTTGTTGCAAGCACGTTAATATAAAATTCTATTACATATATTTAATTTCTTGAACTGTCCTAGAAGTGTAATTGATGATGGGTCTCACCTATAGGGATGTGCATGAAACAGATTTTGCATTCTGTTTCAAGCTCAAAACAAAATGGAGATAGCCAAAACATTTCGTCAAAACAGTGGCTGACCCCGGCTGTTTCAACAGAACAAACCTAAAACCTTTTGAGTATTTTAGCCATAAGGAAAAATGGGGAAACACAAAAGACCCCATTGTTCCCCATAGGTAGCTCCTAGGGACACCAAAGTGGGTTGGGTGGTAGGGCATGATGGGTGCTACCTACCACTCAACCCACAAAAGAAATGGGCAAGTAGGCAATTTAAAATAAATTTTAACCTTTCCTCCAAACCCCCATAGGTTCATAGCTATCCATGGGGAACATGGGGTGTTTCATGTTTCCCCATTGTTCCCTATGGCCAGAACAAGCTGCATTCTCAGAGTGCGCACACAAGTTCTGCTTTGCAATTTGCAATGCATTTTGCAACCCTGTCTTTAAAAACACTGCAGAAGCACACAGTAAAAGGGAATCTGTCTCTCCCAACACAGAACACACATTTCACAGTGCAAAAATGGCCAAAAGAGAATAACTGACCTAGAATCCACTGCCAGCCTCGCAATGCAGATTGCAGAGCAGAGCAGTAAGTGAAGAATGTTCCCTCTAACAGGGATTCCCAGATGATGTTGACTAAAACTCCCATAATCCCCAAGCAAAAGCCATTGCAGCTGGGGATTCTGGGGATTGTAGTCAACAACATCTGGGAATCCCTGTTAGAGGGAACACTGGAGTGAAGCACAAGTTAGTCTTAAGGCCAGACATAGAACTCACCACAGCAATCACCAAGATATATTAGAGAGAGAGAGAGCATGCTGCCACTGTCTACAGAGATGCACCTAGGAAATTTTGGAGCCTAGACCTAAAGGCCTTTGCCCCCCCCACTCTGCTTTGGACCCCCCACCCACCCACCCACACATCGTGACACACAGTACTTTTAACATGTGGGTTAAAAGAGGGCACAGACAGCCACTGAGCTCACAAGAATGTAAGAATATAAAACAGGTATATTTATGCAAATATGAACCAGCAGAAACATTTCAATACGCAACATAACATATTCCCATCCACATATTCCCATCTCACATAACCGCCCAGACATGAAAGTTTGGGTGGCATAGAAGTTTAATAAATAAATAAATAAATAAATTATTTCTTTATGCCCACCCAGCACCACCCAGGACAGACTATTGAGGATTTCGAGGGCCCCAGGGGTGCGGAGGCCCTGGACTTCAGCCCATAACCAGCCCCTCTGATTACCCATTTCTTCCCACAACACTTGCCACAATACAAACAAAACAACACAACTTTAAAGAGGCAGGCAGGCACCCAAGTTCTGCCTTTGCCAATCTAAGATGCAGCAAAACCAAGTAGTTATTGCAGCAATATAATACTCAGTGCAGAGGGGGGGGGGGGATCACAAAATCAAACCTTCCTTCCTCGTCTAATGTATCGTCTTCTGCAAGAGAGGCACATTATAAGGGCTCTCTCTGCCTCCCAGTCCCTTTGAATACATTTTGCAACTCCATCCTTTC
The DNA here is from genome assembly GCF_027244095.1 of Hemicordylus capensis. NCBI lineage: Eukaryota > Metazoa > Chordata > Lepidosauria > Squamata > Cordylidae > Hemicordylus > Hemicordylus capensis. The sequence goes on along the minus strand of NC_069657.1, from coordinate 91,547,714 downwards.
GTGTTCCCTCCTCCCCTCCCCCAGCCACAGTTTGGGAGCACAGCTGCCTGTGACAGCACTTGATTTGTATGATAAAAACCCAACCAAGAAGCAAGGAGATTGCAAGCCAATCAAAAGTGAGTGCCTGAAATCCAATCAGCGATGTAAAATGGTACTCAAAACATCAAAACATTTCAATCAAAAAGAGTTTTTTCCCCCTCGAGCTCGAAACAGGCCCTTTATTTAAAGGGTGTTCTGTTTCAAGCTTGAAAGAAGTCAAAACGGGCCTTTTTGCGTCAAAACGTTTCTACGGTGAAACGTTCTGCACATCCTTATTCACCTACTAGTTTACATACATACACACATACATACAGCCTGCTCCAGGAATAATGTCTTTGTTGAATCCTTATTCTACCTTTCCTCTCTAAGGAGCATAACATGATCCTTCCCATTTTGTTCTCACAACAACTTTCTCAGGTTGGTTTGGCTGAGAGATTGACCCAAGGTAACTGCATAAAAGAGATGTTAAATGGGAATCTTCTAAAAAGAAGATAGGCTAATCAGGAATGTTAGCTAAACTTTAATCAATGAAATGAAAGTATTGTCTGATCCTGGCAATATTAAAACTGATTTCAGTGGGTGTGCCAAATTAGAGCTACAGTGGGTATAACAGAGCTACAGCCTGAAAGCTCAAAAAAGAGAAAGAAAGAAAAAAAGTAAAAGTCTTTATGACCAATTAAGATATGCTGCATAGGACAAGCAAGAACAAACTTTAACCAAATGAAGATCTTCCTCTGCGGGAGTAAACTAGATTGGCAACTCAGAATCAGAATGATGAGATGTCACATCTGGTCTTTTCTCCTGTATGGCTGTGAAACCTGAACCATCAAGAAAGAAACACTTAATAAACAGGAAGCCTTTGAGATGTGGTGTCTCAGAAGAATGCTCAAGATTAAATGGACCAGCAGAAAAACAAATGAAGAAGTATTCAAAAAGCAAAAACATAAACAAATAATACAGACAAATCAAAAGATGTAAACTGGTGTATTGTGGACATATCCTCAGAGAAGTAAATTATTAAATACCACAACTAATACTAAAAGGAAAGCTAGCAGGAAAAAGATCAAGAGGAAGGAGGAAGAAGAGATGGATCGATGGCTTTAAGAGGGGTTTGGATGACTTCATGGAGGAGAGGTCTATCAATGGCTACTAGTCGGAGGGCTGTGGGCCACCTCCAGCCTCAAAGGCAGGATGCTTCTGAGTACCAGTTGCAGGGGAGTCACAGCAGGAGAGAGGACATGCCCTCAACTCCTGTCTGTGGCTTCCAGCGGCATCTGGTGGGCCACTGTGCGAAACAGGATGCTGGACTAGATGGGTCTTGGGCCTGATCCAGCAGGGCTGTTCTTATGTTCTTATGTTGATGACCTGAAAGAATGGCTAGAAATGGGCAAGATATAATCTGTTATTCTAGGGATCTATGGTTTTTGCTGGCTGCCTACCCCACAATTGCAGAAGGCACATGGAGGGAAGGAGAGAGAGAAAGAGAAAGAGAAAGAGGCTTGTTGCAGAACACCCTTCTTACAAAAGGCTTGCAGAACAAACAAAAAATGGTTGTTAACAGCTAACGTCTGGAAGAAAGAGGCCTATGTTAAAAAGTAAGGAGATTTAATATTTCTTCACTACTCGAAATAATGATGTAGGATGATATCTGTACCCATTTAAGCCTCTCTTTTTTCTGTTCCTGCTCTTCTTTGCAGTTCATAAAATGTTATTGCAAAGCTAATTAAATTATCCCTTCTGTAACAGAATATTCATTTCATTTCAGCCAGGATTTTTAAAGCAACAAAAGATGTTCAAGGGGGAATCATATATCTGATTGCTATACTGTTCTTTATATTTCTTGATAACTGAAAAAGCCCAAACAGAAAAGAGCAAACAGTTTGAGTCATAGTTTGCTACTTCTCTACAGACACTTAAAAATTAGGCAAACGGACTATGTTTGGGAACCTATGGTGATCAAAAGGTATTACAGTAGCGCCAGTTCACATGACCAAACTAGCATTTCTGGATTGTGAGCACACATTATTTGCACAGCTCCATTCAGCCCACACTAGGTTGACCAGATGCAAAGGAGGAAAGATCTTTGGGTGGGGGGAGTTAACAGTTGTGCAGAAGTGGTAATTTTAGTCGGTGACGCTTCGCTACCTCTACAAGACAAGCTGCACCTATCTAAACTTCCTCTTCCACACAAAAGTCCTGTACAACCTTGCAGGGGTCACTCTAATACAGCAGTGGCCAGTGTGAGCACAGCTGGGGGGTGGGGGTGGAGAGAGGCACCTTTACACATAAATTAATAGGCGCTTACCTCTGCTCCAGCTACACCTGCAAGCTGTTCCGAGCAGAAGCACATCGCCCAGCACTCCTTGCGGTGGGGGATCAGCTCCGTGGAAGCCAGGTGAGTGGTGGAGCCGATCCCCCACCGCAAGGAGTGCTGGGAAACGTGCTTCTGCTCGGAACAGCTTGCAGGTGTAGCTGGAGCAGAGGTAAGCGCCTATTAATTTATGTGTAAAGGTGCCTTTACGCATAAAGGTGTCAATTTACACGTAAAGGTGCCCAGGGCTGTCCTTAGAGAGCCCTGGCAGGGTGCAGGGCCAGGGGCAAATCAGCCAGTGCGGGGCCCCTTCCAGTTAATTCTAATGGGGACTAAAAGAGTGGGGCCCGGGGCAGTCGCCCTGCTTGCCATGCCCTAAGGACAGCCCTGCTCTTGCCGCCACCTCAGTGGTGCCCACAGCAGCCGTGACTGCCCTAATTTTGAGGAAGTGAATCTGTGCAGTGATTTGCATGTGATGATATGAAAGCTTGGTTGAGAGATGTTATTTGTATACTCATTATATTTATATCCCACCATTACTCCAAGGAGCTCAGGATGGTGTACATGATTCTTTTCTCTCCACCCCCATTTTATCCATTAACAATCCAGCGAGGCAGGTTAAGTTACTGACTGGCCTTAACCCAAGCCCTTGGTCCCAGCCTGACATTCTGACCATTACCCCGTGCTACCGAGAGATAGGAGCATGGCTGAGACATCACACCTCTACTGCATCATACATGAAATGCCTCATCAAAATAAAAACAATAATCAGCTATCAACATGTTCCTGCATTTCTGTTATCTTTTAATTCTTTTACAATATAGGTGTATGCCCTCCATCTTATTTATCTGCTTCTTGCAGTGATGAAGTAGACTCTTGCTTATAAAAGCTCCGGCTGCAACAAACTAACTCATCTTTCAAAGTGGAATCCCCCCACCCCACCCCACCCCCACCCCAAGATTAGCAGAAAGAGAATCGAGTCCTTGTCTACAACAGGATGATGTGGATGAAAATAGAGGAACAAATCCATGATTACAGTCCTGCAGCACTCCAATGCAACATTCTATCACTACTAAAAAATGGCAATACTACTGCTTCAGGGGAGCTTATGATGGCTGATATTTAGCAGAATAAACATCAGAAGAATCCTCTTTGTTTGCCCTTCATTTGATTTGGCCACAGTGAGCAACTGCTAATATTATAACTTTAGCAGACTGCATTCAGGTCAATGGCATTTGAACGCTTTCTAGTCTAGCATGCATGAAACAGACTCTACTCTGCTAGACCACCTGATGTCAGCTTCCCCAGGAGTCACTTTCAGACATGACAAGGGAATTAACAATCGACTGCCTTGCATCTAGAGGTGATGACCTTGCTGACTGCATAAGACAGGAAGCGGACCTGTGTGTTAGCTCAAAATTGAGCTAACCAGACACATGTGAGTATGCACAAACTTCCCTTATCTAGGCCATATGTTTATCATGTTGAGCTGTTCTCGTGTGTCTTATGTAGCATCTAAGATACATGCATAGTCAACAGAAGCACTGAAAAAGGTTTACAGATAGATGAGAATTCTGTGCTCTCTGAGCTTTTGAAACAGATATTTCTGGGAAGTGTAAGGAGAATGAATCTTGGGATGCCCCAGAACAATTCTCATGCACGGAATGGTGGTGGTTGGAAACATACTCTGTTCAGGGCCTACGAAATGAAATTCATATTCGATTGCCAAGAACTGCATTGCTAAATGGTTTTCTGGTTTCTAGAATTTGAGCTGTTGCACCAACCTGCATGAATCCTGCTACTGCATGATAAATATTGAGAGATCCATTAGTTCAACAGCTATGTCCAGGGCTCTGAATCAATGCAGCATTTCAAAATAAAAGAACATTAATTGTTTTATGTCTTCCCTAGCTATGGCTATGAATTAGGGGTTATCTGATTAAATCCAGGGGAAACAATACTTTAAAAAAATGTACTGTTTTCACTTTGACATTTCATACACCTGGTCCACTTTAATGCAGCAAAGAAAAAACTGGACTTTCTCCTAGTACTCTGGTATAGCTTCCCATACCCCTTCTCCATTCCTCTTCGATAACCCCAAATGACAACCGTGTTTTACTTGGCTTGCAAAATCATAGGCTAGGGATCTTTGATGTATTTTTATCTGCTGAAAACCTGACAGGCATTTTACTTTGCCCAGAAGTTACAGGGACAAGATTCAACCCTAGCAGGTTTGCTGTTGTTTCTAATTGTCAACGACAGCTACACTTCACTTGCCCGGAGCTATCCAATTAACATATCACCACTACACAAAATATTGTAATATGTTCAATGTCCCAACAAGACAAAAGTCTCATACTCCACTTTTGCTCAAAAGCTCTCCCCCAATTAGATCTCCAAAACATTAGCAGGTTGGAATATGCATATCAGGTGTGCAGGAAACAGACAATCCCCTCTCTTGCTTCTTTTGCATCTAATTCTATGAGAATATTTGTTGTTTTGAGCCAGATTAAAAAGGAAGGGGAAAGGAGAGAAAGAAGACAAGCTCTTCCAGAGACACAAAAAGCACATAACTTGTGCCCTGTAATATTGCTATGGCAACATTTAAACAATGCATAGAAAACTCTACAGGTTTCTGTACTTCCTTCCTTGGATACCAAATGCAAATCCTCTCTCTCTCTCTCTCTCTCTCTCTCTCTCTCTCACACACACACACACACACACACAGAGTGACTTTAGTTTTTCTTCAGCCTGTAAAAATATCACATCTCGGAGTCTTTTTATTTTAATTTATACAAACAGATCACATCTACACATTTGCCATGTAACAACCAGATCACTGCCAACTAAATGCACAGCTATCATTGCAGGATAGTGGGATGAATAGCTTAATGATTTTCTAAGGACACACAGAATCTTTCTGTTGTCTGGGAGGGGCAGTAAAAATTGATGTGCAATACTCTTGTGAAAATTTACTAGTCAATGCATAAAATACATGTTTCACTTTTCTGACAAGTTTGGGAAATTCAACTATTCCCCCCCCCCTGCCCCCAAGAAAAGTTGATTCTCCTTTGTAAGACAAGATAAATCACAGCTTCCTGTCACATCTCAGCCTCTTGCCAAGTGAAATAAATTCTGTCTAAAGAAAAAAATGGACTGTCCAAACTGAAGGGTCTATTGCTAGAAATAATGGTTTACAGGATAAAGATCCCTATCACTACTAAACCAGTGCTAAACCACTATCTAAATCAATTAACAAGTTTCTTTCTCTAAACATTTATTGAGTTGGTCAGTCTTAATTCCTCTTTCTTTGAAAAGGTATCCACACTAAATTCTCTCAGAAAAGATTCAATTACTGGTTAGTCTACAGATGGACCAGAAACTACTGTAACCAAGGGTACAGACATATTTATAGGAAAGATAGAATCTTATACCGTAGTTTCTCAGAGTATACTTTCTCAGTGGATTAACCAGTAGATAGATCAACACACACACCCACTGCACCCCACTGCAGACGCTCTGCATCAGCTCATACCATATCTAATGTGAAGGAAGGGAGCCCTTTGAAAAAAATCATCCTACAGGATTCAAGTCCCTGCTAGTCAATAGATAGGTAGGTAGGTAGATATAAATCTGTTCAACATGAAATGCAATTAAGTGTTTCAAGCCACGGGTAACCCACATTAAAATGTTGATTTCATTAATATGTCAACATTTCTTCCATTACTCAAGCATCAACACAGATCTTAAAGGTTAAATAGATATTTGGTATCAACTTGTGTATTTTAAATACTATACATATATACATACTGCATGGGGTTAGTATGTACAGGGAGAGAGAAACTTTAAAAGACATATTCAGGAGATGAGTGTACTAGTATACTGTATCTCTTTCACTGTATATACAGTGTATACTTATGTATCTGTATCTCTTTCACTGGCTTTAGAAACAGAAACAAGGAAAGAATAGTTTTCTCCCCAATAGGAAAGAAGTACATACATTCCATCAGTGTGAAATGATTATCTCCAAAATGTCTATGGGAGTGTTTTGTATAACTGACAATCAAACTGCTAAGAATCATTTTCATTTTTAGATTAGCTAATCTTGGATCCTCTAAAGACCAAACATAGCAAATGAAACAAGCTTTTACAGCTAGTACTTGATTCTTTTTCATTGGCAATTCATGCATTTTTGTACACAAAATTGTCTCCTATTCACACACTCTAGGCTGTTACTTTCCTAGCTGCTGATGTAATTACAGAATTGCTTACCCCTTTATCTTGGGGGGGGGGAAAGGAAGGCATCTTGGCTAATTATCAGATGCTGATGAATGATGCACTTATATTCTAACACCAGCACTGGAAAACAGAGTCAGCCAGATAAAATTTCCACTTAAGCAACTATGAAATCAGTGTTCCTCTTTCAAAAGAAGAAAATAAAAAAGTAGTATTTGATCATATTTGAGGTGCTGCTGGTATCCCCCATGAATTTATGGTTTCAGCAACAGTGTAACACACACCTGAATGCAGAAGTCCCTCCCATTACAAGATGGAGTGTGTTCAACTCCAAACTGATGCTCATGTTTTTTAGCTCCCATAATAAGTAACTGGGCTGAACATTTCCAAAAGTGCACACCTACCACAATAGCTTTGGACAACAGGAAGGTTTGTTTCCCTTTTGCATTTCTACTTTGAAATAAGATTTTTCCTAGTGGCATATAAGTACACATGTAGGTTGGAACTTCTCTTGCCCAGCATGAAACATTAATGGCAGAACCCTACTGTCAAATAGCAAGCTGACTTTATTTAGTGATCTCTAGCTCTTGGGACCTCAGCAGAACAAGAGCGATCCTGTGCAATGGTGAGGCTGATTTTTTTCACTCCGTCTTTGCCTTCTCCATCTCTTTCAATACGTTGGCTGCCCCAACACAATGTCCATTCATGGCTCCTTCACTCTAATTGCTGATGCAAGGACAGCCTAGAACAGGGCAAAGTGTAAGTATATACAGAGTCACTGGCAGGAGGAAGGGAAGAATCTGCATGGTCATTTTTTCACATCATTTGATGAACTTATTAACTACTGTCTCAACTGGATATATTTTTCTGGAAATATAGTCAATTTATATAACTGGCCTAATTAAAGGATTACAAAATTGTAAAGCATATATCCATCTTGATGGGACATCCAAATGGGATACCATTTACTGTGGTATCCTGTTGAAAAACATTTCCAATCTAATTCCTCATTTGAAAAGGAAAATGCCACTCTGGAATCTGGACCAAAGGGTTATTGCTTTTGCAATGAATCAATACTTGGGGGCATAACCCCTGAACCAATGCAAGAGGGTGACTTGCTCTAATTTCCATTACTCTAGCTTTTTAGAAGGTGGCTGGGAGCATATCTATAATGTTAATGTTGTGCTAGATGAGGGAGAAAATAAACAACTAGGAAAGATAAAATAGCCAAATGATAGAGAATGGAGAACATATGACCTGATCCAAATCTCCACTCTCCAATAAGATTGTCATTACAGAAAATGAGGGGAAATGTCACTGAAAGGCAATACTCCCCCCCCACACACACTTCCTGACGAAAATGTGTAGCTTCTACTTTTATCCAATCATGTATTTATGAATCCATTTTGATATGCTGATCCCAGATTTGCTTATCCCAGCCTACTGAAGATATTTAGGGTTATTTTCTGCAAATACAATAGTAGAGGTCACATGTGAAAAGGAGGAGCAGGTAGGCAGCAGCTAGAAGGCAGGTAGCAATGCATTCAGAATACACTCTATTCCAGAAGTGAGGAAGCCCTTCTTTGAAACAGTCTTAAACACCCCATGAGCCCAAACATTTCATTTATCCGGTTCCATTCCACTCCATAATTCTACATCCTTATAGAGATGAGATATAACCTTTTAGAATAATGAAGCAGTACAATCAAGAGGAGAGTTTGCCTTTGGCTAGTCAGTGCTCCTCAGCCTCAGTTTCCATGTCTGTAAAATGGGCATACTAATGGCTTTCCTCGCGGAGTTACTGTGAAGACAAGTGCAATAATCACCTTTGCACACTCAAGCTGCAGTCCTATACACAATTAAAAGCAATTTCCATTGAACACAGTGGAACTTACTTCTGAGTAAACATGCATAGGTTCAGCCAATCCTAAACCTGATTGCTAGGTCCCACTGAGCTTAATGGGGCTTCCTCCCAAATAAATATGCTTTAGATTGCAAGCTACATTATCTAGGTAGGTACACACGATATCTCCCAATAGTGGCAACAATCAGATTGTTACATCTCTGCTGATGCACAGATAATCTGGTTGGTTCTGATCATCACTGCCAAAGACAAGTCCTAGGAGAGCTGGAAGGATTTACCCACTAAACCACAGCAAATTGGCTAACAGATCTAGGGTAGGTTTGTGGAATGTGGTGGCATCTCTCTCAATTCTCTTTCAGGCAAAGGATTCCCCTTAAAGCCTTTGTTAGCCAAAGTATGCCAAAAGTATCACTGCTGTCAGGCTCCCAAAGCGAACCTTTCACCTCCTTGCCTTATTATCATATTTTCACGTTAATACACCATGTCGTCCCACAAGGGCTGTCTGGATGATGAAATTTATATTGGATCCCTTCGATTTTCAGTTTCTCTCGCTCCCTGTGCATCAAACTCCTAAGGCTGTCAGGATGGATCTGGCAGCCCTTTGCCAGTTGGTGAATCAAACAGTATAACGTCAAACACTGCAGGGGTTTTCTAAAGGGGGAAAAAAAAAATATTTGCTACAGAACAGATGAAAAGAACAGCAGTCGCCAAGGCATCATCCATCTGCAACCATTTAGCAAAGCTTTTCTCTCTCTTTTTCAAACCCTGTTCCATAACATGCAGCCTAGGTTTGAGTGGTATGTTCTTTACCCCCATCCCCTGGAAAAAAAAAAATCACCTTTCAAACTCCATCACACGTGTTTAATGGCAGACACAAGACAGGAGAGAACTAAAGCGAAAATGGCACTCACTGTATTTCAAACCGCTCAGAAGAAGAATATCCAGAACGAAATTCCAAGGCGAGGGCAAAAAAACAAGAAAAAGAAATTTTCTCGAAGGCAAAACTACATCATTTCAGCAACAAATCCAATTTGTCCGGCGGGAAAAAAGGAAAGGAAATTAAATATCCATCTGCAATTTTCCATCTAGTTCATTCCAGACGGGCTCCAATCCAATCCACACCAATCCTGTCGGTTTCCCCCTACTCCCCCCCCCACCTCTACGTGGTACTTATTTCTCCTTGCCTTTGGTCTTTACCGATTTAAAGGACGTAGCTGCTTCTTCAAACGTTCCTGGATGTATCACCTTCTTTCTTCATTGAGGCCAAAGGGGAGAGCTTTGAAGACGACGAAGAAGAACAGATTAAAAAGGACAAATCCCCCAGCAGCACTGCAAGGAGAGAGTCTTTCTCCGTTGAGAAACTTTTCATTCCAGCCTGGATCTTCTCGGGAGATGCTGTGGATTCTCTACCCCGCTCTGCAATGCTTAACCGCCTTTGAATTCCCCCCAGAGGGAATCAAGGGGTTTGCTTATTATTATTATTATTTTTCCAACCACCGCCACCGCCAGCCCGTCTGTCTGAAACGACAGGATTTCTTAAGTGCAATTGTTGTTATGTCTGCTAAGATCCAGCTCTTGCCAGGCGATTCTCTCCTTTCTCTGCTGCTGCACTATCAGTTATCCATTCCATGTGCTTCCCCGTTAGATCGGGGGTTCCCATAGTCTCTAGCCTCTTCTCTCCCCCCGCCCTCCTCCCTCCAACAAGGTGTTGCCTTTCACGGTTGGAATTATTTTCCCCGAACCACCAACTTTCGGACTCCCCCCGCAGCGCTTCCACTCCCCCCCCCGCTCCGATTCAAGGATCTGATTAGATTTCCAATCACAACCCAGTGCGCAATCGGATTTTTGATTTCAGCCAGCAATCCGAAGCGCCGCCGTCTTCTCTTCGCCAAACTCCACGTTATATCCTTTTGCCTTCCCTCCAACTCCTCTGCATTTTTCAGAACCTCACATCAGATGCAAAGAGATGCTGATGGTGGCGGTGGCGGCGGCAAGCTGGGGTGGCGGAGAGAGGAGGGGGAAAGGGGAGGGGAAAAAAATCAAGATTCCCACCAGCTGTCAAGAACCAATCCATCATTTTTTAAACACTTGGAGTGGGTGGCTTTAATACCCCTCTCCATTTGCTCCCCGCAATTCTTGCTTTTTTTTTTTTTTTTTTTTGGTCTTCCCGAATCCTCCCGATGCTCACTCTCCCGGATGGGGCACACCGCTCTCGGTTCGCTGTGAATTTCACCAGCCCGGGGGCTTCCCCCTCCTCTTCATTTTGGCTTCCTCTCCATCTTTGCAGGGAGCCTTCAGGAGCGCGGATACTGATAAACTTGTTCTTTGGATCAGGAAGGGATTAAGGGGGGGGGGAATAACCCTTAAATATACATATAAAGTGGAGGGGGGTGGTGGTGATGATGGGGGGAGAATGGGAACAGGATTGGGGGCGGGGGGTATTCTGCGCCTCTCGTTCCCTCTGGCTTTCGCAGCCGCTCCAGCCTCCTTTTACGATCTGAGCCTGGTCTGCTTCAGATCTACAAGTTGGATCCCCTCCTGCACAGCGGCGCTCGGGCTCCCGTCTTCTTCCACCACATGTCAGATCCCCTCCCCTCCGCGTTGGCACATTGCTAGGAGATCAGCAGCGGCTCCTCTCAGCCCTTAATTTCGTCCCAGAAATGCACAGCCCTCCGTGCAGCAGCAACCTTTTCCTCCCTGCCATCAGCTTCAGCTTGAACTCTCCCTCCCGCTTGGGGCGGGGGGGAAATAAATAAATAAGAAATCCAGTTTCAGGCAGCTGCTGCTGCTGAGCAGCTCTTGCTCTCTTTCCCTCTATGCAATGACACCTCGGGATTTGCAGAGGGCCTCCGGCCAGTTTTTCTACTACACTCTTTCCTTCTCCCCCCTTCTTTCCTTCTCTCCCTCTCTCTTTTTAATCCCCTTTTTCCTGCTTGTGATCAGTAAAATACAATTACCCAATTACCTCCCATCATCTTAGCACTGATTGGTCAATTGCATTAACACTTGATGTCAAGGAAAAGGAGCTTCTGTGGTAGGGCACTGCTGCCACCCGGCGGACAGTTAGGAAACCGTCTTGGTAGGTTCACCTCAAGAAACTTCCGAAGTGGGGAAAGAGTAATTGAAAAACAAGGGCTCATCTTGAGGAAAGGAATGTCAAAACTCATTTTCTTAAAAGCCTGCCTGCAGTCTTCACAGGTGCATGCTTAGCCACAGAAGGCAAGCGAAAATTAGACAAGTAGAAAAGGAGCACAGGCATGCTGATGGAGAGGTTCCCCCCACCCACAAAGACACAGGACTATTTTACAGCCCAGTCTTGTGCATGTTCACTCAGCAGTAAGTTTCATTTTCTCCGGTGGGGCCCATTTCAAAGTAAGTGTGCACGGAATCATAACCAAAAGGTCTCCAGATACCCACCTCTCCCCAGTGTAGAAAGAAAGAAAGAAAGAAAGAAAGAAAGAAAGAAAGAAAGAAAGAAAGAAAGAAAGAAAGAAAGAAAGAAAGGTGCCCCAGCCATCCCTCAATGGGGTTTGTAGGTAGTTCAGTGGTAAAGGATTGCCAATGGATGTGAGACTGCATTTATTATCTACAGCAAGTTAACGTTTGTCCAGCACTTTCCAAATATGAGAAAAAGCAGAACTTGCTTCAAGTTGAATTTTAATTAAAGAAGGGTTAGAAGCTGTTAGTCCATTTACACTGAGAGCACTAGTAATAATTTGTAAAATCATACATTGTTTAGCATAGCAGGAGATTCTAGAACCATATGTTGCTCTTAGAAAAACTACCATAGTTCAGCATGCAGAAACAATTGAATATTGGTGTCTACGCTGATGAAATTTCTCACGTCCTTAGTGTTCTTGGAGCAGACAAGGACTGACTGGCCAGATTCCCAGTTCACTCATGTATAGGAAGCCTCCAGGATCAAAATCTTCTACAGAAAGCTGAGTATATCTGTATATGATTCATTCCTTTCCTCTATGTTTTGCTCTCAAAATTAGACAGCCAGCTTCTCAATCCTTGCGATCTCCCCTTAGCCCCTGGGTTTACAAAAAATGAAAATTATATTGTATGCCATAAATTATTCTATGTCAGCATTTTCCCTGGGTACCTGAACAAGCCTACAGCACAACCCTTTGCATGTTTACTGAAAAGCAAGTCCTACTGAGTTCCGTGAGGTGACTCCCAAGTAAGCATTACAGGATTTCAGTCTTAATATTTTTAATTGATGTTCTATGCAGCGACAGTATTTTCAATATGATTGCTTGGAAGTTCATCTGAAAACTGAGAAGCAAGCACAGGTCCTAAGTTGGGGATGGGCTACTGGCAGCCTAGGGGGTTGATCCAGTCTCCAGAACTTCTCATCTCCAGCCCAACATCGCCAGCACAGTTACCAGTACCCAAAATGATACTTGTTTGCTTTCTATTGCCTGCATCTCAAATTCAAGCTATACATGCAGCAAAATGAAGGGGGGGGGGAAGCAATGACCATATCACTTCAGACCACAATTTGGGCTCATATATTCAAATGTTCCCCTACATTTTTTAAAAAATGGAGCCACTGTTGTGTTGACAGGTCCAAAGAACCCGGCCTCCACTCCCTGTGGAGCTGCCCCATCCAACTTAGCCACGGCCCCTGTGCCTTACATCTGGCACAGGGGGAGCGGCCATATGTAGAAACTGGGCCATGCGGCCCCATTTGCAAGGTCCTTCAGCCAGCCAGTGCCTTTCTCTGCCTCGAAAGGAAGAGAGACATGTTCCCAGCCAGGCGGGGAACCCAGTACTGGTTGAAGCATCTCACAGACAGGGCTACACAACACTGTTTGTGAGAAGCTTCAGCCAGCATTGGGTTCCTAGACTGGCTTTGAATGCATCTCTCCGCCTTTGGAGGCAGGGAAAGGCATCCCCATCCAGGCTGGAAACCCAGCCCTGGATACCCAGTGCTGGCTGAAGCACCTTGCAAATGGGGCAATTCCACATATGGCCACACCCCCTGCATCTGATGTCAGATGCAGTGGACATGGCTAGGGCACCCAGGGGCCACCGTCGGTGGGTTGCACCCATGCCCCCACCAGCTTCCTATGCACCTGCCTTCTCCTCCCCCTTGTAAGCCCAAGTAGAAAACTAGTACAGCAGTGAGGCTAGAACCTTTTCCTTATGTGCCAGTTTCCTTTTTCCAAGGAGATTTTTTCTTATATATGGAGAACATTACAAAATACATATCTAAAGAAAAAACCATCAATTCTACAATCTCAGCATTTTACTACCTCATTCTGCTGCATATGTAGGCTAGGCCTCACCAGGGGCGTAGCAAGGTTGGAGTGGGCCCAGAGACAAGATTTTAAAATCTGCGCCCCCCTCCCTCCCGGTGTTCTGGTAGCTCCAGGCCTTAACACTCACATCAGTTTCGGAGGATGAATACATCTGAAGGAAGCCCGGGTGGGTGCGCGGCTGGGGGAGTCAGTCATGTGACTTGCCTCTGGGGGGGGGGAACCAAAGCAGTGGGCCCTCAGATAACTGTCTCCCCTTGCCCTATTATAGTTATGCCCCGGGCCTCACAGTATGAGGCTGAGATATACATGTGGAAGACTCTACCAAAGCCTCCACTTTTGCTCATAATGTGAACTAAATAATAATAATAAAAAAATAGCCTTTGCCTGTTTGTGGGTAGAGCCTATGTTGCTGCCCTTACTCAGTTCAAAATATGGACCCTGTTAAAAATTAGTGCCAACCAGGACATTAACTCTTTTTTAAAAAGTAATAGTGCTGTTTTTATTTATAGAATACATTTTTAGATCATTTCAGTGGAAGGTTAAATGAATTCAGAGCTATTTTGATTGCTTACAGTACCTAAGGGCTGAGTCACACACTTGCATTTACACCACGATTATTCAATATTTGATGACTTGCAGCTACATGGGAATTACTCCATTTAAAGACAGTATTGGAAGGAAAACGTTGTCTATGGTGTTTAATCTGCAATGGCAGTTTCAAACATGTGAGCTGAGTCATCACTTAAAAAAACTTTTATTAATCGCCTTTTGGATTTTTACAGATATTACAACAGCAGAGGAAAAGACAGACAGCTTAGGAACCACAGAACATCACGGTGGTAAAGGAAAGCAGTCAATCAGTAAGTAGCACATTCTTTATAAATAATACTTCCACAGTGTATTTTTGCTTCGATTTTGGATGAAACTACTCAAAAAAAGAGAAAAAAGGAAATGAATATAGGGTAGAACTACAGTTTATCCATGACATGGGGATGGCAGCAAAAATGTCATTCCTCTGTTAGTGTATTTACACAAATATAAGACAACCCTGAACTTAAGACACCTAACTTAAAAACAGAGGTTAAATATAGGGATGTGCCAGCCGGTTTGAGTTCAAACTGGCCCAGATTGAGGGCTCACCCTTGAGCTGGACTGGGCCTGGTTAGGCTTGAGGTCCAGCTGAACCTCCTGGGCCAGTTCGGGGCTGGTTCAGGTTAAAAATGTAGGACTTACTGCAGCCGAGGGGTTCGGTGGCCGCAGGGGGTGCTGCTACAGCTGTAGGAGGTCTCTGGTGGCTTCCCCTGCTGGCCTCTCCCAGTCTCTGAAGGGCCATTTCAGTACATTTTGGGAGTGTTTTGGCCCTTTGAGAGTGCACAGTGGCCATTTTGGAGGCTGCCATGCATGCACGCTGGCATATTGCATGGCCAGACCCAGCCATTCAAATGGCCAGCATGCATGTGTGGCAGCCTCCAAAATGGCCACCGCACACTCTCAAAGGACTGAAATGGCCCATAAATGGGCCAAACTGGCCCTCTGGAGACAAGGGAAGGTCAGCAGGAGGAGGCAAAGCCACAGGAGACCCCTTTGTGGCTGCAGAAGCACCCACAAAGCTGCTGACAACCTTGGCAGCAGTAAGTTGTGATTATTTTTAAAAAGCATTTACAGTGCCCTACCCCTGAGCAGGGTCTGAACCAGTTTCGGACTTGAACTGAACTGAGACTGGCTTCCCCATGCACAAAACCTAACCAGACCCAGTTCAGCTCAAGACCAGTTTGATTTGAGCTGAACTGGGTTTTCCACTTTTGTGTACATTCCTAGTTAAGTATAGGTTGTATCTGTATTTGCCCCAATTTAGGATAACGCTCTCCCACAATTTCTAATGTCAAAGAACCTGGAAAGAACCTAGTCTTGGATTCAGGTAAATGCAATATGTTCTCTACTTCTCCCCTGTAAAATATAGGCTCACTCATCCTGTGTAGTGACATCATCATGATTTCCTCCACCTATATCAGGGCTTCACAACTTCGGCCCTTCACCTGTTTTTGGACTACAACTTCCATCATCCTGAGCCATAGTGGTCAATAATCAGGGATGATGCATGTTATAGTCCAACATCTGAAGTTGTGCAGCCCTGTTCTGCATCATAGTTTCCACCGGCAGAAGCATGGAAACACACAACAAAATGACATCACATGACAACATGGGATATATTACAGAACAAGGGGAAGAACTTGATGTGAGGATGCTGTTTCCAACAGCATCTTGTATCATTGTTGTCATATTTTATTTACAAGCCACTAAAAGTACTAGTTCTGCCAAGAGGAACACTATTATTCTTCATCTGCAGTACAACATGCTTCACAAGGCAGTACTTGCTGTTGCATATGCCAAACTCATCCTTAACTTTGTGTGCATCAGCATGTTGTTGCTGGTGGGACTACCACACCTAAGTGCTCTTTCTGTAATATTTTTGCTTCACAAGCTTTGAAATTATCATGGGAAGATCCAGCAGTAGCTCAGGAGCAGCCCTGGGGAAACAGAATTCCCCTGATAATCTACTGGCAGAATGCTCTCCTGAGAAAACCTTACATTGCTTTGCAGGCTTTCAGAAAAGTTGGGAGGTCCTTCCAGTTTCAAAAGGCCTTTCTGCTGGTTGCCCGAGCATTGTATTATTTCATTATTTATTAAATTTTAATTTAATTTTTTTATTATTATTATTTATTTGTGTGTAACTTTCTAGAACAAAAAGGCTTATAGAGTACAGGTGTACTCAACCAGTAGTACAGTGCTACAGTGGCGACACTGATCCCGGCTGCAAGGAGGCACGCTGCAGCCCTGCATGCCCGCTTTTTGGAAGAGTGACAGCAGGGGGGACGCGGCAGGGTCGGGGCTGGCAGATAGGTCCTTTAAAGGGTCCCCAGCCCCCTCCAAACTGGTTCAAACGCTGGTTGCTGGAATCAGTTCGGCACTCCTAGAATGGAGTGCCGAACGGTTCCATACACATCCCTACCCTACCACCCACTACCGAAGTCTCTAGGAGGCTCACAGCAATAAAACAAACCAAGAAATTTTAACAATTAAAACATAAAAATATCAAATTAAAATACCCATAAAAACTACCAAATAGCTAAAAGGCTTGGCTGAAGATTTGTGTCATTAGTGGTATACGCTGTAGTATACCAATATGCTGGATTGAGCGCCGTGACCACTGCCCCTGTGTCTTCAGATTTCTCCTTAAAGTGACCCCTTAAAATGACCCCCACCTCTTAAAGCAACCCCACCCCCTCCAACCCAGTTTGAATGCCGGTTGCCGGAACCGGTTCGGCACTTAGAATGGAGTGCACATCCCTACCCAGAATGTTGGGGGCAATATGCTAAAATCATTGTAAACCGCTTAGAGAGCTCCGGCTATAGAGCGGTATATAAATGTAAGTGCTATTGCTATTGCTATTGCTACCCTACTGCCCACTACCAAAGTCTCTAGGCGGTTTACAGCAATAAAATAAACCAAGCAATTTTAACAAAGCATATTAAAATATCAAATTAAAATACCCAGACAAATGACCAAATAGCGAAAAAGCACAGCTGAAGAGATGTGTCCTGAGTTGTATATGCTGTAGAATATCAATATGCTGGACTGAGCACCCTGACCGCTGCTCCTGTGTCTCCAGAGTTCTCCACTGCTCCTGTGTCTCCTCTGGAGTCTTCCTCCACTTCCACATCTGTTCCTGAATCCTTCTTTCACAGCTCGGCCAATTGCAAGCTCTGTCAGTGGTATGCACAGCCAGATTGCTGTCAGTTGGCACTGGGCTGACCGGCAGGCGGGCTAAGTCGGAAGGGAGAACAGCCTGAAGCATACCAAGGGTTTTTGTGTGTATGTTTGTCGCCACTGCTTTTCTTCAAGGCTCGTTGTCCTCACCAAGGCTCCTTGCTCTCCCTTTCCCTGTGTCATCCTCTGTTTACAGTATATGTGATTAGAAGCCTAGTGACTTCTCCTTCAACAGTCCATTGTCATCTTTCTTCTCCTTGCTCACCCCAATGATTATTTATTTATCTGTCACATTTTCCTTGTAAAAAATGCACATCTTTGTCATTTTTCCTTAAAATAAGATAGTGCTTTTTCGTTTTAAATTATTTTCTTAGCAATATATGTCCACGTACATGCACACATGCAAATGTCTCTATCTGCCTTTTTAAAAATGGCATGCCCTTTAAACACTTGCAAGTGGAATTTGTTTTAAGCTATGATCCAAGGGGCTAGTCATTTTACTTTCTACAGTATATTAGCTGATAAATTATAATAGCCATATTAAAAATAATAAAATTTAAAAGTAGAAATTAAAGCCTTAGTCTCAGCATATTAGAGTTCTGATATGTGTTTAATCATATCCATTTCTGTGACTATATTATCTCTATTTTTCAGCTTATGTAGTCTAGAGCTAGTTAGAAATTCACACTTTAATGTAAATTGCAGCAATATTAAAGTTTTCTAAAATGTATATTTTTGGCAAAGTTGAAAGGAATATTAGCCTGTATCCAGAGCAGTGCTGTATCTACATTTGAGATTTAAATGAGGCTCCTAAAATCGGTGAGTCCTACTTTCAAACAAGCATTCATGCCATTTTAAAAAACCCTCAAACTAAAGGAACAATTAAAAAAAACAACCCTGGACTTTATTACTGTTCTAGAACCCACCTCTTTATCTTTTGATGCTACCATTGAATTAAATGCCAAAGATAAGACCCTGCATTGTTAACAGGTAAATTCAGATAATAGTCTCTCTGGGAAAATGCATATTACAAACATAGTCTGTCTTGTCATGGTTTATTTTCAACTAATTGAAGAGCTGGCACTCTGACTTCACGTGCAAGTGCTATGTGAGAAGAGCCACAGAGGGTTTGACTAATGTAGCATGGGTGCATAAGGGGCATGGGGTCAAATTTCAACTACTAGCCCTTCTTCCAGAAGCTTTCTGTGCCACCCAAAAATATGTTCCTGAGGGTTGCTCAGGCCCCAGTGGCATATTTTTGGGAGGCACAGAGGGTTTATGGGAGAAGAGGAAGTAACTGAAATTCACCACACACAAATGCTTAAGATGCATTAATTGGGAGCTGAGCAGCACCACTGGTGCTTCTTACATGGTACTCACATTTCATTAAGATGTCAGCCATAGATTTTTAATATCAACAGAATACAGAAAATATGCTATTGGGAATGGAAATTAAAACATGGTTACTTAGATAGTGTTACTTAGATATTATGATTTACCTGTCTGGGCAGGGGCGTAACTATAATAGGGCAAGAGGAGACAGTTGTCTGGGGGCCCACTGCCTGGGGGAGGGCCCCCAGAGGCAAGTCACATGACTGACTCCCTCAGCCGCGCACCCTCCCGGGCTTCCTTCAGTTGTATTCATCCTCTGAAATTGATGTGGGTGTGAAGACCCTGGAGCTACCAGAACAGCATGTCTTTCTCTAGGACCATTAAATGACTTGCATTGTCCACAATTTACAAAACGGTTTAAATAATAATTTAGGATGATGTTCTATTGTGGCACATAGGGATATACATATATACATACCTATATATAGGTGTGTGTGTGTGTGTGTGTATGTGTGTGTGTGTGTGTGTGTGTGTGTGTGTGTATATATATATATATATATATATATATATATATATATATATATCTTTATATAAATATATATAAATTTTACTATGCTGTTTGTTACCACTATTCAGCCTGATTTAAGAATTCTTTACTTCATGAGCTGAGCTTCTGGGGTGGGGGGGCATTTTAAAATCTTGTCTCTGGGCCCACTCCAAACTTGCTACGCCCCTGTGTCTGGGTTTATTCCCAGGACATAAATTCCCAGGCAGTGAGGTTTCGTAAGGATGCTAGGGATAGTCCATTGTCATGTCAATTAAATTTGTTGAAAATTGGTCTGAGTCTTTTATATTTCACTCAAAGTGAAATCCTAAACCTTTTAAAACTAGACTTGAAAATAAATCAGAGTAAAATTAGGTACTTTGTAGTGATGTGATAATTTTTTAAAAATAATTTTGTTCATTAAGAAAATATTGGCTAACTATTTGCCATCTGCTCTGATCCAAATGCTTTGCATCAGCAATATGACTTGGGTATTGCATGTGGATTTCTGCATGCCAAGTTCATTTTCATTATGAATAAAATGGCTTCTGTGGCTGGATCTAGACATTATGAAAACAGGCATTGCTGCCTATAATGGCAATGCTGTATGGGTTCCCTCTTCAATCCCGAATAAAATGTAGTTATTGAAATACTTAACATTATGCCTGCATTGTGATTTCTTCTCCCTGTTCAACATTATTAGCTGGTGGGGTGTAAGTTTGCCATCTCCTCTGGATTTCCAGGTATTTACCAGATTTTAAGCATGTCCCTCAGCACCTGGTTAGCCCATTAGCTTGCCTGGATCCCAGCTTTCATTAAAAAAACAGAAAGCTAAGCTCTAGCCCTTGTAGAAGTGGAGTTAAGGAGCAAAACATGCAGTCACTACTCTGTTCAAGTGAGTTGGACTTCCAGAAAGGCAGGTGCAGCCCAGGAGGCTGGCTGGGGGAGGTTCACACAATAAGTAATTCCTTGAGGAAAGTTGTCTTTGTTTTTTGTCAGCAGGGCAGCTCAGTGGATAGTTTGATTTTGGTGTAGATCACTGCCTACCTGTGTATTGTAATGCTTACGGTTTTTGGCTTATAGTGAAATCCATTCTATGCATGCCTACTTAGAAGTAAGTGAAGGTAAAGTGTGCCGTTGAGTTGGTGGTCTCCAGACCAGAGCCCTGTGGTTGTCTTTTGGTAGAATACAGGAGGGGGTTACCATTGCTTCCTCCTGAGCAGCATGAGATGATGCCTTTCAGCATCTTCCTGTATCGCTGCTGCCTGATATAGCTCTTTCCCATAGTCTGGGAAACATACCAGCGGGGATTCAAACCGGCAACCTCTGGCTTGGTAGTCAAGCCATTTCCCCACTGCGCCATTAGTAAGTACTCCCAAGTAAATGTCTATAGGATTGCAGCCCTAATGGAAAAACTCAAGTGTATTTTTTGTTCTATTGCTGCTATTAATACCTCAATCTTATCTGCAGTGAAGGCTGCCGAGGGATACCTTTAACCAGTGGTTAATTAAGATTATGCTTGCTGGTGTTACTGCCACACCTGCAAGATATGGCAAGTGAAGGCGCGCTGTCCGGCAACCCACACAGCGGTGGCATGGCTCCAAAACTCACTTGGCCTCTGCGCATTTGCAGAGGCCATTTGTGTGGTCAGCATGGTGTTGCTGACCATGCAAATGGCCTCCGCACATGCACAGAGGCAAGGTGAGTTGTGGGGCCGCCCCACTGCCATGTGGGTTGCTGGATGGCTCACTGCGGCTTGCCGCACCTTGTAGGTGTGGAAGCAGCACTGGTAAGCGCTATCTAATTTAGTTTTAAAGGTACCTCCGAGCACCACTACCCCAGCGGCGCTCTCACTGGCTGCCACTGCTTATCTGGTATCTTCATCTTCAACAATAAAAAGTATATTTAAATTAGCATATTTAAACCAATAGATAGCATTATTTATACACCACTAAACAGCATATTCAGGTATTGGACAACTGAGAGGGGTGGTAGTCTGCAGTTTGTGAGGAATCCATGACAGTACTACACACAGCTAATTAAGGTTAAAATTGAACTTCTATATTACAAAGTGTTGGGAGATAGTCTGGGTTTTTAATGCTCAGATAAATTTTACTCAGGTACCTGAGTAAAGAGATCCTCCCCAATGATTGTCGGTAGATATCCAGAGCAAATACAAGTCAACAGTTTAATTTGTACAATTTGAATAATATGCAAAATATTTGCAAGCTATTTCTCATAACATAGAAATTCGGGTGCCTGTATTTGTAATGCTTGAACAATGGCAAGCCTAATGGTGGGGGAAACATCATGCCATGCATTTTGATGAGGATTTCATCCTGAGCATTTTCATCTAGAGGGAAGTTAGAGCTTGATATTGTGAATTTGGCATTGTGTCTAGTTCTCCCCTCTGTTGGATTCAAAGACACTGGACACTTTTGCCCATCAATTTAACAGAGTTTGGATTAGGCCCATACAGAAATAATTTATTTATTACTCTCTCAAGAGAAAGACAGACAGGGGAGATTCTTGTCTATGAAGTTGTATTAGGGTGGGCAGTATTCTGGCTCTTTAACAGTGAGCAGCACTCATAGGCATTCTGGAAGCCTAATATAAAACAGAGGCCTTCAGCTTGTATTAACTGCCTATTGAAACTGTTCATAATCTGTAAGAGTCCAGTGCCAAGCCATATCAGCAACAATTTCCCTGTGACAGACAGTTGCTCAAATAATAAAGTGAGTGAAGGAGTTGGAAAAAAATATAAAGAGTTTTCTATTAATATAGGTCTGAGCCTTTAGAATACGGTCATTCTGATTCAGTGGCAGCAGTCCACAGGGGAAAAAATTTGTTTAGATGTGGACCAGGATTGTTGGACAACTGCTTGTGAAGGAAGGACCTATATCTAGGAACTGGGCTCCACAGCCAACAAAGCTGTCAATAGCACTGATCTTCTATTGGGAGTCAAGCATATCCCACAACACAGCTGTTGTGGGATATGCTTGACACCCAATAGCAGTCCAGTGGTGTTGAAAGAATCTGGAAGTTCCCTTCCTTCTGTTCCAGTCCTGCCCAAAAGGTATTTTGGTGCCTGAGGTTAGAAGCCCAATGTCACCTTACTCCATTCCTTACTGGGGTATGCTTCTTTACTTCTCCTAACAGAGCATGCTTCCCCCTTTCTCCCCCTACTTCTGGGGGACAACTGCATCTTCATTCCTCTTCTCCCCACCCCGCCACTGGGACACACCTGGTTTGCCTGGCCACTGCCACCTCTGCTGCAACAGCTAGCTTCTCTGACTCCACTCTTTTCTTCCTTCTGGAAGAGGGAGATGTTTTAAGCCTCTCTCTTCTCCTTCACCTTTTCTTCCAGAAAAGAGGAGATGGAGGAGTCACTGCAGCAGAAGCAGCAGCAATAACAACCAGTGCCAATGCAATTCATGTCCAATAATTAAGGTTTAAACCCTACTTTAAATGAAATGTGTTATTTCCAGAACTCTATGCAGATGCCAAAGGCCACTACATGTGATTTGGACGCATGAGTTCTGTGGATCATATTTTATCTATCTTTGAATTAGGTTATTGAACCCTAATTTCAAGTATGGTCTGGCTGGTAAAGAGAACCTTTTACTCAAAAGTAAGATACTAACATGCTGCAGATGCTCCTTGTTAACTTGATTCCACTTCATGCAGAGACTCTCTCCTTTTGTTTGTGTCTGCAGCTGTCCTGCTGGGTTAACAGCACAAGACTCAGACAAGAGCAACAATTTGCAATATAGAATGTCTGCATTTAATATGCATGTTTCTTTCTCAATAGGAAACAAATTGCTTCAGAAATCTCTGATGATCTGTAGAAAATAATGTAGTGGCATCTGTGCATCTATTGAAACGTTGGTTGATAGTGCATGATATAACTTCTTATAGTGGAGAAAATTAGAAACTATGAACTTTAGCAGTCCAATCTACACTTCTTATATGACAATGCACACATTTTTTCTTATAAGCAGAGAACTTTTATGAAGGAAAAGAATGTCTATGAAGGTGAGGAAAATATTCATATATTCTTTATTTAAAATATTTATATTCCTTTCCTCCAAAAACTGCTCAAGATGGTTTATAGGTAAATGAAACATACAAATAAACAGACCCTGTGAAGGTTAACAATAATAGAAGACTAAAAACAACAAGCAAATGTAACAGATTGGGTAAGATTTCTGATCTAACAATTGCCTCAGAACAACAATATACTGAATTAAAATGCTTGTGTGAATAAAACCATTTTTGTCAGACACAGAAAATTCATGAGAAGTGCTAGACAAAGGACCTAGGGTGGTTGTTCCTTGATATGTTACGGACCCAAGTTATATAGGATTTAGAAGCACTTTGAATTGTGCATGAAAATGAAAGTGAAACTAATGAAATGGTTTCAGAACTGCTGAGATGCGCGTCACATAATCCATGCTACTCAGCAATGTAGCTGCTACTTTTGCAATGTCTCTAATTAGTTGCATAGTTAAACAGAAACAAATAAAATAAGAGAAGTCATGCCAGTGATTAAAATGGATAACTGCCTCCACATCGTTTTCTTCGACTGGCTTCATGTTATATTGGTAATGCATCAATGCTTTTGACCATGAGTTTATTCCCTGTTATTTTTCTTCCTCCTTCAGGACCATTGACCCTGTTGTGGAAAGTAATCACATGATCCAGGCCAACGTCATGATTAAAATAGCCATATGTTATTGATGTGACACAGAGAAAGATCATGGAGGAGAAGGTTTTGAAGAGCAACTGCTCCTCAGTGGTAATGTAGGAACTGCGTCTTGACTAGGGAAGTCCTTTCAGAAGTGATCCCTATGTTTTGGCCTAGGAAAATCAATCTACAATGAGCCTGCATCTTTTTCAGCAGCCAAGTCTTTTTTTAGTCTAAAACCCATGTTTGAAAGCTTTAAAAAAGTTGCAGAATTTTGCAGAATGAGAAGACTAGTGTTAAATTGAGGGCAGGGGAGAATGCCTTTGAGTGATCTGTTTTGAGGAACATATTTTAGTTCGTTCATATTGTAAGCTACCTTGAGCAACTTGTCTTGAAAGCTTAAATAAAATTGCCTAATTAACTTAATTTTTTAAAATAATTGTTTAAATAACTTCATAACTTAACAATATATAATTTTCAGCTTGTAACACTTAGTGGCACCACAGACTGCACAGCATACCTGAACAAATAAACATTTAAAATGAAAATCTGGCATGATCCAGTAAAAGTTACATACTTTGATATCCAGTTGATTTAAGTGGAAGAGTTAAGTATGTACTGAAATCTCTTCTTGAGTTTTTAAATGACTTGTGATCACAATGCATTTGCAAATGCTGTTCACATTAACTGTACTGTGTGAGAACAAATCTAAGTAAAGAATAATACATTTATTTTTAAAATGTGATTGTTACAAATAATGCAACATCAATTTATGTCTAACCAAAGGTCATGAAAGTGCAGATTATGAAGCAAGAGGCTTTGCAGTTCAATGAGCCAAAGGAAAAAATACTTCATCTGGTAGTTAAGTCAACAGCTTGCCATGGCAATTCACTGCCTTGACTTGAAATAAAATACATCAGAGCTTGGTGCAGCAGCAAATAATACCCTAATCATACTGGCCTAGTAAGATCTGTAACTGGGACATCTGGGAGTCCACAAACCTCTTCAGAAAAACACCCAGACCCCCAACTGGAGTTTGACCAGATGTCAGTTATAAATGGAACTCCCTCTCCCAATTCAGCCTATATATGTCAGAGTCATGAAAAGAAAGAAAGACACTCTTCAACAAAACTGCCATTCTCAGAGCACAGCTGCACAAGACCTTTGGCAACACAACATATTCTTGCTGCTGACACTCTATGCATAAACATTTGCTGTTACTCCATAAGTAAGAACAGATCATTTCAAAGTACAAAAGCATTTGTTCCAGTTAGCTTGCGTCCTCTACTCTTAAGGGTAGCAGTTGAATCTAATCCAATACTTAAAATGTGTGTCCTTTCCTTAACAAGTCTTGCCATTTTCTTCACTCACTGAGCCACAAGGATGGTCTGAAAATGCCAGCGTGTCTTTAAATTTTCTCTTTTGTGATAACAAATGTTTATCCACATTTTTCTATGTAATAGAAGTGTGATGTACTGTCATATGGCTTGTGCAGATTTTAAGTTTTTTGCTTTTTGCTTTTCATCTGCTGGCACACAATCTATGGGTGGATTAGTCTGTTTGTTGCCAGATGTTGTATTATGCTGTCAAAATATTTTCTGTGATGCTTGCATACCTCCTTCTGTCCATTATTAATGCCAATGCCTATCAATTAATGGCAAGGTTTGCCTTCCATGACCTGAAATCTTGCAACCACCATCAGGGAAAAGCCTCGCCCTTCAAATGGCAGATGTACCAAAATAAAAATGTTCCAAGACATAAACTGATGCATGTTTCAGAAGGTTTTAGTTCCCTAGCTGCTTGCTTGTTAATCACTCACGACAGAGAAAATACATGAATAATTACAGAATTTCCAAGGGGTAGTAAAAACTAAATATAACAACCAAAACCATTTGCACAGAAACATGGCATACCAGTGCTTCATTTCTAGAAAAGGAGAAGCCAGGATTTACTTATCCAGAAAGACCACCACCTAATCTGGATGTCCTTGTTTCTAATGCCTGATGTTTAGGGGTACTGTAGTTACTTTGTGGTGAATGAGATGCACTTTGTATTTGGTCAAGTGTACTTTCAACTATTTGTATTTCATATATTCCAGAACTAAGTCTGGCATATGATAGCAGATGTTGGAACAGACTCCCTGGCAGAAATTGCAGCCATCAAAAAGAACATTTACCCTATCAGAATACTATTCCTACCACACTTTGAACATGAATTGTGGTGGTACTGCAAACAAAAGAAGAGCATAGTAGCATTGCTTAGAAGAAAGATCTAATTCCACAAAATACTTAAGAACAGCCCAAGGCCCATCTAGTACAGTGTCCTATTTCACACAGCGGCCCACCTGATGCTTCTGAGAAGCTAGAGGTGAGGACATGCCATCTGTCCTGCTGTTGCTCCTCCTGCAGCTGGTATTTAGAGACCTTCTGCCTCTGAGGCTGGAGGTGGCCTATAGCCCTCAGACTAGGAGCTGTTGATAGACTTCTCCTCCATGGATTTAAACCCCTCTTGAAGCCATCCAAATTGTGTTTGCTGTCATTAAATCTTGTTGCAGAGGATTCCACAAGTTGATTATGTGTTTTGTGAAAACATATTTCCTTTTCTTAGTCCTAAATTTCTTGGCAATCAGTTTCATGGGATGACCCCAGGTTCTAGTGTTATGCGAGAGAGAGAAATTTTCCTCTCTATCAGCTTTCTCCACACCATGTATGATTTTATAGACCTCTATCATGTCATCTTTTTATAGACCCCCAGTCTTCTTTTTTAATGAGATCACCTGGCATTCTGTGTGTGTGTGTCTGTCTGTCTGTCTGTCTGTGTGTGTCAGTCTGTCCGTGTGTGTGTACTCCCCACCCATCAACTTTGCAATAATTGGACCAATATGAAACAAATCAGGTACAGTTGTAGGAACACATAGGGACCCCTCAATGGCATAGTTTGTGATGATGTCATCCTCCCTATTCCAAGATGATGGATGCATAAACTTTTGAGGCACAAGTGGGCTAACTTGTAAACTGCTTAATCGATTTGAACCAAATTTTCTACAGCTGTAGGGGCACATAGGGACACCTCAACGGCATAGTTTGTGATGATGTCACTCACCCCAATCCAAGATGGAAGTCGTGTGAATGCCTGAGGTGCAAGCTGGCTAATTTGTGGACTGTTTAACCTTTTTGAACCAAACTGGGTACAGTTTCAGTGAGTGATACACAGGGACACCTCAATGATGAGGTGTGATTATGTTTGTGATTATGTTATCCACCCTGATCCAAAATGGTGGATGTGTTAACTTTTGTGGCACAAGTGCACTAACTTGAGGACTGTCTAACCAATTTGAACCAAATTTGGTACAGTTGTAGTGAGTGACACAGAGGGACACCTCAGTGGTGTAGTTTGTAATGATGTCATCCACCCTGATCCAAGATGGCAGACACATGAACCTTTGAGGTGCAAGAGATCTAACTTGTGCACCATTTGAACCAAATTTAGTTCAGTTGTAGAGACAGTGAAAAGAAAGTAGGCTGATTAGTTCTTACGTGAACAACTTGTTATAAAGTAAGAAGGCCCAGGTGTTGTAGCCTTGCTTTATAAATAATGTGCTCTTGGCACCCGATCATTTTAGTTGCCCTCTTCCTTACCTTTTCCAGTTCCACAATGTCCTTCTTAAGATATGATGACCAGAACTGTACATAGTACTCCAAGTGTGGCTGCACCATAGTTATAGTTATGCCACAGAATGTTTATTAAGCTGTGTGAACCAGCCCTGATTCAATTCAGAACTTAGGACTGCAAAATGGTTTGATTTGGGCAAAACTGTTTTGCCTGCTTGCTTGCTTGCTTGCTTGCTTGCTTGATTTATTTATTTATTTATTTATTTATTTGATGTATTTTTATACAGCCCCAAACTTACCTCTCTGTGCAGTTTACAACAACAAAAAAAGTTAAAACATTAGTTAAAACAGATACATGACAACAAAGAAATAAAAACATTGGTTAAAATAAATGACAGCAAAAAGGTAAAACATTACAACAATTTAAAACATTAAAACAATATTTTAAAACAATGTTAAAACTATTAAATTAAAAGCCTGGGTGAACAAATGTGTCTTTAAAGATTTTTTATAAAATTTTCAGAGATGGGGAGGCTCTTATTTCAGCAGGGAGCACGTTCCAAAGCGTCAGGGCAGCAGTTGAGAAGGCCCATCCCTAAGTAGCCACCAGACAAGCTAGTGGCAACTGTAGATGGACCTCTCCTGATGATATCAATAGGCGGTGGGGTTCATGACGAAGAAGACGTTCTCTTAAATAAGAGAACAGGACTAAGCCATTTAGGGCTTTATAGGTTATAACCAGCTCCTTGTATTTTGCCCGGAAACTTATCGGCAGCCATGTAGGTCTTTCAATACAGGAGTAACATGGTCTCTCTGAGATGACTCGGAGACTAACCTGGCTGCCACATTCTGAACCAGATGTATTTTCTGGACTATATACAAAGGCAGCCCCACATTGAGTGCATTACAGTAATCCAATCTGGAGGTTACCAGCATATGTACCACTGTCCTGAGGTCGTTTATCTCAAGAAACGGATGCAGCTGGCGTATCAGCCAAAGCTGATAGAAGGCACCTCTGGCCACTGCCTCAACCTGAGACAACAGGGAGAGGCTTGGATCCAGAAGCACCCCCAGACTGCACACCTGTTCCTTTGGAAGTGTGACCCCCTCCAGAACAGGCAGATCAAACTCATTTCCTGAGTTTCAACCCCACACAATAAGTACCTCTGTCTTATCTGGATTCAGTCTCAGTTTCTTATCCCTCATCCAGCCCATCACTGCCTCCAGGCAGACATTTAGGGTGGTTATATTCTCTCCCGATGAGGTTGACATGGAGAAATAGATTTGGGTGTCATCAGCATACTGATAGCACCCTGCACAAATTCTCCTGTTGATCTCTCCCAGCGGTTTCATGTAGATGTTAAACAACATCGGAGACAATACAGAGCCCTGAGGGACATCATACGAAAGTTTGGATTTTGAAGAACAGCAGTCTCCAAGGGACACCATCTAGAACCTGCCCGAAAGGTAGGAGCAGAACCACCACAATGTAGTGCCCCCCACTCCCAACCCCCTCAGATGCTGCAGAAGGATACTACGGTCGATAGTATCAAAAGCCGCCAAGAGGTCCAAAAGGACCAACAGATTCATACTTCCTCTGTCAATTTCCAAGTGGAGATCATACATCAGGCTGACCATGGCAGTCTCCACCCCATAGGCCACCCGAAAGCCAGTCTGAAACAAGTCTAGATAAATGGTTTCCTCCAAGACTGTCTGAAGCTGGGAAGCCACGACCCTCTCAATTTCCTTGCCCAACCATGAATGGTTGGAGATAGGCCTGTAGTTACTCAGCTCTGCGGATCCAAGGCAGGCTTCCTTAAAAGTCATCTAATAATTGCCTCAAGGAGGCATCCTTCCCTCCCTCAGAGAAGCATTTATGATGTCTACCAGGCTTCCTACAACAATCCCCCTGCTAGATTGTATAAGCCATGTCTGGCAAGGGTCAAGAGAACAGGTGGTAGGCCGCACTGCTCCAAGCGGCTTGTCCACATCCTCAGGAGTCACAAACTGGAACTGATCCAACCTAACCACAGTTTAGCAGTTCTCTCTGCTCCTGTTGCTCCAGACGACCAGAGCTGTCTGCAGTAACCAAGGCAGCTTGTGTTGTGAGAACAGCCTCATAGCCTATGTGAGTCTCAGACACCTCAGACACTGAAACCAACAACTTAAGAGTAAAGTTTAGCTAGGTGCGAGTGCCTGGATCTGTGTGGATCCCGGTACTTCACAGAAGTAGCCTAGCCCAGGCTAGGCTGTTCATGAGAACAGCCTCAGAGAAAAATTTTTGAGACTGAGGGGAACCGATTCACAGAACAATATAAGTTAGACAACAGATCTTAGTAAAGAAGGAAAAATTAAATAATCAGAGAAAATTAGAAGGAACAATATTATAAAGGGAAGAAAGGTTGAAATATCTTATAGCTAAAGAAAATTCAGTGGGGGTAGATAGAAAATCATATATAAACTGTGTTAGGAAGACAGTTATTAATAACAGTCAAAAAATAAATTGTAGGAATTAAATAAGTTGTAATGAAATACTTGAATCTAAGTGCAAACACAGAAATCCTGTGAGGGGAAAAAAACTCCCATTGACAGTTATGGAAATACTGCAGAAAAGAAACAGCTAGCAATTTAGAAAATTAATAGAATGTTCTCGAGGGAGGGGATTATAAAAATGGAAAGTAATGTATGTAGAGTTACAAAAAACCCTGTGAGGGGAAAAAAATATTGACAGCAAAGCCTACATTCCATAAAAGGAACAATGAGCAATTTAAATTTAATGGAATAAATTGATTGAGAGAAAGAATTTACAAATAAGATAATGTTAAAAAATCAGAAATAGTAAAAACGAAACTTAAAAGGGTGTTCACACACTTCTGCCCCCCGCAAGAAAAGATGTGAATATAAAGAAGAGCAAACAAAGGAAGATAACTGTGTTCAGTTCAAATGAGGCCATCAAGTATTAAAAGCCATTCAGAGTAGTGGCATATAGGTGTGTGTAACAATGACATTGGAGGAGGGCAGCCATTAATGTTTCTGAAATAGTTTCTAATAAAGAACGATTTGGAAAAAAATGTCAAAGAAAAAACAAAGTCAGAAAATAAAATAAAGACATAACCACGTAGGTATATATGGAGGGAAAGGAGATAATAAGATACAAGTGGTTCAACTATCAATAAGGAAGGGAAGTGCCAAAAGAAAAGAAGAGATGTCCATGGTGTAGGATAGGCATGAATATACAGGAAAACCAATGTGAAATAAAATATTTGTTACAGAAAATATATTAACAGCAGCAACAAATCTTTCACTGACACTGTATTCATCAACATAAATAGTATGGAAAAGGTAGAAAATTGCTGCATTCTAAACCCTTTAGCATTATTAAGAGTGAAACTGGAGGATACAAAGGCTTGGAACTAGAGTTGTGTGAGTTGAAGTCTGTTCATGCTTTCCCACCCCCTCATCTCCATAGCAACTTGTGGAACCCATCTCCCGAGGGTCAAGGCACCCTCCAAAAGAGGGTGGCATAGAGTGCCGGGGGTATAAGGAGCAATGCAAAAAGTTAAGTTGAGCCAGCTTCTGCATGCAGAATTTAATGAACCTCAAAGAGGCTTCTAGGAAAAGGAAGCTGCTTAGAAGAGGGTGGGAGAACCTTGGTGCATGAGAAGACCTGCTAACACAAGTCTGAAGCCAACCCACTATCCCTTTACATGTTTTTAAAAAACCCTCAGAAAGCTTCAGAGTGCCAAACACATAATTAATTTTGATTGGGAAATTTCATACATATATGCCAATATTGCTCATCCAAACATTTTCAGTGTGCGAAAAATCTAACAGTCTGCAAACATAATATGGAAAGGTCGCTGTTTCTTTAGCAGAGAGTCCAACATGTATAAAATCTGTTAACTGGCCAATATTATCTTCCACAGCATTTGATAGATAAGATTCTCCAGTATGAGAGGCCACTTACTTTATTTTTGCATGAGAGGTAGTTTATTCATCATCTGATAGTTCTATAAAGTACTGCACTTGGAACATGCACAAACGCTCAGTCTATATTTGGGTTGACCATTGGGATTCTTGTACATTCCTAGAAGTTGGTAAAGATAAAGTGTGCCATTGAATCGGTGTCAACTCCTGGCGACCACAGAGCCCTGTGGTTGTCTTTGGTAGAATACAGGAGGGGTTTACCATTGCCATCTCCACTGCAGTATGAGATGATGCCTTTCAGCATTTTTCTATATTGCTGCTGCTCTATATAGATGTTTCCATAGTCTATATAGATGATTCCATAGTCTGGGAAACATACCAGTGGGGATTCGAACCGGCAAGCTCTGGCTTGCTAGTCACGTCATTTCCCCGCTGCACAGGAGGTAAGTGGAGGAATCCACTGGGTTAGGCTGGTTGTGAGAACAGCCTCTGTAGCTTTTATGACCTATAACCGTTCACAGAATGTGGTCATATTAGCACAAATCAAATTTTTTTTAATTGGCAAATTTGGCAAAGAATGACAATCAACAGGAACATAGTCAAAGAAAAGGAAGGATCCTATGTTTGAGCATGAGGGGTTTTCAGGATTTTGTGTTCACGTGTGCAAGAAAATTTTGCAACATTATTTTTCATTTATTTAATTTTTTATCCTCAGTTGCACATTTGAAATTCTGACCGAGACACAGGTCATCTACAATAAATTTCCCACAAATGTGTGGTCTACTATGGGTGAGATGTGGTCTTCTTCTGGCCATGCTTCACTCCTAAGACAAAGGCTGTCTGTATTGGGCCAGACGGCTCAACATAGGAACAACAACATAGGAACAACATAGGAAGCTGCCATATACTGAGTCAGACCATAGGTCCATCTTGCTCAGTATTGTCTACACAGACTGGCAGTGGCTTCTCCAAGATTGCAGGCAGGAATCTCTCTCAGCCCTATCTTGGAGATGCCTGGGAAGGAACTTGGAGCCTAGATGCTCTTCCCAGAGTGGTTCCATCCCCTGAGGGGAATATCTTACAGCGCTCACACTTCTAGTCTCGGGAAATCGGTTTGCTATCTCAGCTATCTGAGGGGCCACAATATTAATTTATTAATATGCCAACACACATTCAATATGCTGGAATTTATTACACACACACTACACTTGGTCTTAGCCAAAAGGCTGAGAAGCAATGCTGGAATATATTTCAAAATTCAGAATAAATATTGCAAAGCAATCTCACTCAAAGCATTTTATTTCTTAACTTAAGCAGGTGCCTGCTTAAGCAGGTGCCTGCCTTGCTGGAAATCCCCTTACAATATTTATAATGTGCAAACCGATTTCCTCAATCTGATAAATAGAATACGTTTTCCATGGGCTATCCAGTCAGTTAATCAATGGGGCAAGACTCACTCTGGCTGTCTGGTCATTATCCCAAGAAGGTGGAAACTGCAATGTTCAAGTGTATGTGTGTGTGTGTGTGTGCGCACGCACACACACACACACACACACTCCACAAAGATAACCAGAAGTCAGGAGAGTTCTTTCCTTGCTTTCTTCCTGATATTCTAGTTTTGCACATATTTGCTCAGAATTTTGTATATGCAAGGAATTATATGGACAAGCATTCAATCATGTGTTCTACCACAGCAGTTTTACCACCTCATTTATGTGCATGAACTAGATCAGACAGAAAGAGAGGGAAAGAAAGTGTGGAAAGAAAGAAAGTGTGAATAAGTGTCTGGGGAACCTGACAGAAATACAGAAGAACCCTATCAAGAGCAAAAGGTTCATGGCACAACTAGATAATAACTCCTTCCACATATGCTGTAGGTACAGTTTCCTGTATTCTTTTCAAGTATTCTCAGATGAAAGTTGGTACCGTTTCACAGTAGTTTTGAAGACACTTTCATTTCAGTCCTCCATTTTCAGGTGCTTATAGGTTTTGAAATAAATTACCCTCTAGGCTTGAACTTTCTTCCTCTTATTCTAAGCCCCAAAGGTGGCAACAGTTTCAGGAGACCTGACAAAATTCCATTTGGCAATTTTTTCAGAGGCTCTGACATGAGGGAAATAATAATAATAGTGTCTTCTCAGCGTGCAGTCTTTTCTTTTCGTACTTGTATAAGAAAATGTGAACAAACAAAAATGTACCTCCTTTGATCTGGAATACTTGGCATATGATTCATCCTCAACAAGTGCCAACACGAACCTAGGAACTCACTTAGTTTGTCATAAATACTTCGTGCACAAATCAGCACATTATGCATAGGTACTGTTTTTCAGACAGTGAATATGATACCAAATCTAAACCTAGTTCTTTAGTGGCAGAACTGCAGAAGTGCAATTTTGAAATGGTTTCTTTTATATGGTGCTACACAACCAAAACATCTCCCTCCCTCCCTCCCTCCCCCCCCCTCTCTCTCTCTCACACACACACACACACACACACACAACACAGAAGATGCCCCCCTTAGTCTGATTATGAGGTCTTTGCCAACCAACTGGTGAGATTCCTGTCAGAGAGATACCCATGGATGCTTATCAGAAGGAAAACAGCCATGACTGGCTCTGTCCATCTTATTCAAATATTCAGACACATTCTTGCATGGCATGGGATTGCACTATGGACCCAAACCTCCCCCCCCACTCTCCCTCTCAGTGGCTTTATTGTTGAGATGAGAAATTGCCAATATATGACTGAACTGCAACAGTCATACCAGTTGTGATGCATTTTCTACTTTTTAAAGCTTTTACAGGAACCTCTGGGTGATGCTTCATTATCTGAGGATTACGAATCTTGTTTTTGTAGACCAACTAACGCAAATTAACTCAGAGAGAAGAAGTTATAGCTGCTGATGTAATCGCATTAGTGTTCCTAACTGGTACCCTTCTAGAACCAAGTCTAGGCTATTTTTTATATATAGCAGAGCCCTCTTATTCTAGAAAATAACTGCCAAAACCTAATGAACACAATTTCTACAACCTTGCCCACCATTTTTCTGCTGTCATATCCCAAAACAGAAGCTCCAGTGTTAACCTTCAGTTATCCTTCAGTTACTCAAAGGTCTCTTGCTCTGAAATGTATTATTTCAGATTCAATTCTCTCTTCCTACCAACATAAGTCACAACTGAAGTCTGAAAGAAATGTACCAGAACTATCAATGAACTTCACAAGCCTCATGCATATTTGCTGTCCACTTCACACATCTGCTAAAGTAAGTTTTTGCCTATGAAAACTCATGCCCACAAGACTTTTTGTTGTTGATGATGAAATAAACTAAACCATTTACTAGAATTAATGAAGGCAATACCTTCCCAATTCCCAATTACTTATTATACAACCTACTGTGCATATTGCTAGTCTTTCTCAGTGTGAGATATTTTGAGATTAAGATTTTAATTTATTGGCTGGACCTAATTGTCATATCACATAAAGTATTAAAAATATACTTACATTTTTTATGAACAGACACACACACAAACAAAAGCAATGCAATACAGGATCAGGATAACATGTAATCTTTAAAACAATCAACTACTTAGAAAGCAAATATCTTTCATCCTTACAGTTTTTGAGTATTTCAGTACCATTAGAGACGTCAAAATAAATGCTTGAGATTAATATATGGAGCCCTACCCCTGATAATACAGATAGGTATTATCTTGGAAATGAAAGACAATCCATCTATCCATCTCTATATAAGACATCCTGATTTAAATATATTTTCAGACATTGATTGTCTTACCTTAAGAAATCATATCTGATCGTTGCATTGCCGTGATGAACTGCACAATAATACATATGATTCTTGATGGTGAAGGTGACATAAGTACCTGTAGGAAAACAGAAAAGGGTATTAGAAATATGATTGGGTAGAAATATGGGAATACAGGCAAGGTAAACCTGTGAAGCAAATACATCTTGGTTTTTCCCAGATAGACTTCTTAGGGGCAATGATGTATTTGAAAATGTAGTGGCAAAATGCTAAAGTATTGCTAAAAGAGAGTATTGGTAGGAAAAAGAGGCATCATCTTCATCATCATCATCAAATAGTATTTTCATATTTAATGATTCTTAAAGTTACATAACATTAAATTTCACTTTCTACATTCAGCTTTATTAATTTAAAATTAACAATTCTGAAGAATACATGCAGAATATTTTTATTCAGTAATTCTATAATCTGCTCTATACACAAAGGGTTGGACTGAGAGAACTATGAGTGGTGTTCCTGTAGGGGAAGAATGGCAGTTCAGTCCCCAAATAGCAAAGCAAAACCAGTTTGGTGAGTAAGCAGCAAAGCAAGAGGTCTTGAGACAGTTCTTTAGTATTGAAGAACTACAAGGATTTATGTAAAGAAAAGGTTACAAACAAATGTGAAAAAGCCTGCAGCTTAATTTCAGCTGTAGCTCATGGCTGAAGAGAGAGACCAAAACAAACAGCCACCTCTGGAGAGACAAAATGGAGACTAACACGGGAAGAACAAAGAGGGATTTTATCCATGACCCTAAGCCCTCTCCCCCCAGTGGTCACTATGAGACATTGCAGCTGAAAGCTGATGCTGCCAGGATCCTAGCTCCAACAGTTCCTCTCACAGAACTGATCTTTATTCCCCTTCATCTGCCTTGCTCCTGCCATCCCTGCAGCTATCTATGCTGCCCAAAAACCTGATTCTGAGACTCAAGAAAACTTCAGCAATATTATGGTGTAGAGTGTGGCATTGCAGCAGGAAGGAGCATCAACGGGAATCTGAAAAGCCTCAGAGTAAGTATCAACTGTATGAAAGTGCATATACTTGCAGGATAGCTCCATGTCAGCCATGACAACTAGGGATGTGCGAAACGTTTCGGGTACAGAACGATCTGTACCCCAAATAGCCAATTTCAGGTGATTCAGATCCGAACCGAATCACCCTTCTAGCCCTCCGAAATTTTTAGGAGCCGAAACGAATCATCCCCGTTTCGGCTCAGAAATATATGTTGTTTCGGTCCTCCATTTTGTGGCCAATAAATGCCTTCTTCTTCCCCCTCCATTTTGAGCAATGACATCTATTTGAATTTCCCACATTTTTGCCTCCCATTGACTTCAATGCAAACAGGTCTGATGTGACATATACTCGAATTTTGGGTCCCAGGGGCAAAATAGTGGGGTGGGGTGGTAGTGCCTAATGGGTGGAGGTTACTACCCCAATTGCTGAGGGATTGGGCAATGGGCTGGTTTTTGGTGAATATTTGAAGTTTTAGTGTCTTTGTGGCATATTTGGGGCATAAAGTGGGATCGGGGGCAGAAGAGCGGTGTGGGGTGGTAGTGCCTAATGGGTGGAGTTTACCATACCAATTGCAGAGGGATTGGGCAAAGGGCTGATTTTTGGTGAATTGTTGAAATTTACATGTCTTTAAGGTTTTTCCTCATAAGGTGTAATGGAGGTTTTAGCAGCCCCATAACTGCACTTGGGGGGTGATGGGGTGGCCCAGAGCGAGTGGTGGTGTATTGCACATAGGGTGCCAACCACCCCCATGGGTTGCTAACCCATGGCGTACAGGGTTCTGTTGTTTCTGAGGTGTTCTGAGTGTGGATTCTATGATAGCAAATGAGATTTTCAATGAGACACCATGAATCCACTCTTATTTGCTATCATAGAATCTATACTCAGAACACCTCAGAAACAACAGAAAGGCTCTGGGCAGAGGGAATTTTTTTATTTTTGAATATAGGATACCAAAAGCAGGGCACTAGGCTGTGATTTCTATTAGCATAGTCCTCAGCTTGGTCCTCAGCTTGGTAAGACTTAGAAGAAAGAGTTCTGCCTTGAAATCTGGGAAGATATTGTGAGCTATCAGAGAACTGTTGTAACATCCTCACCCACACAATCAAGTTGGGTTGACTTCACTGTGTCAAAATGGGTTGTTTGTCTTGAGAAGGGAGAATGCCACTGACAACGTGCCCACCCAAAGAAAGTGCCAAAGCAACTGGCAGCAGGGGGGTGGTACATGTAGAGGGCGAGAAATGTCACACCTCTTTGATAGTCAGCTGTTGAAGTACAGGAGAAGGCACATCAGTGTTTCTAAAGATAAACCTTCAAAAGCTGACAGTAAAGTGAAAGTAATTCAAAACCTGGATATAAATTAAAAAATAAATTTAATCTGGTGAAAAATACCCTGATTGACCCTATAATCACCTACTGACATCTCAGAGACCCACTAGACCACAATAAGAAATTGTGTTTATCTGGGAACCTGGCATCCAGGTTCATATTTTAAATAAATAAAATATTTATATCTCAACTTTTGACCTAGAATATCCCCACTGTTGCCCCTGGACTATCCTCCTGATGTAGAAACAACCACACCTGTGTCCTGGGCCATGACAACTACAAGGGAGTTGTCATGATGATAACTACAAAGATTACGGCTAGAACTGGATTGGTAACTGGTTGAAGGACAGGAAACGGAGGGTGGGAATAAACTGACAGTTTTCGCAATGGAGGGAAGTAAGAAATGAGGTCCCCTAAGGATCTGTACTGGGATCAGTGCTCTTTAACTTGTTCATAAATGATCTAGAAGTTGAGGAAAGCAGCAGAGTGGCCAAATTCACAGATGACACCAAACTATTTAGGTAGTGAAATCCAAAACCTGTTGTGAGGAGCTGCAAAAAGATCTCTCCAAACAGTAGACAGAAATTTTTCACCCTCTCTCATAACACTAGAACCAGGAGTCATCCTATGAAACTGAAGTTTGGGAAATTCAGGACTGACAAAAGGAAATATTTTTTCACACAATGCATAAGTAACCTATGGAATTCTCTGCCACAGTATGTGGTGATGGCCACTAGCTTAGATGGCTCGCAGCTTAGACAAAGTCATGGAAGACAGGTCTATCAATGGCTACTAGTTTGGTGGCTATGGGCCACCTCCAGCCTCACAGGCAAGAAGCCTCTAAATACTAGTTGCGGGGAGCAACAGCAGGCGGAAGGACATGCCCTCACCTCTTTTCTGTTGGCTTCTAAGAGGGATCTGGTGGGTGACTGTGTAAACAGGATGATCCAGCAGGGCTGTTCTTAAGGGATTGTTTCCAATGCCCTTGGCCTCAGTCATTTCACAAGCAAATCAACTTTACCAGCAAGAAAACAAGCAAAATTATAACAGCAGCCTGCAAATGCTTCACCCTTTGGTGGATCTTTCCTTGGGCACACAAGTCATAACTTGAACAGCTTAGGTGAATATGATTCCACTGATGTGGTGATGGTGGTGAAGAATGATTTGTTAACTCCCATCACTACTATCTTCTAGGCATGCATATAGATAGGCTCTATGACTCTGTTTATTTCATGCTTATTTTTTTACTCCCTTGGACACTTTTGGATTTGGTTATGTACCATAAGAACCAGGGTGCTGGACCACATGGTCTTATTTCTTTCTTATGTTCTTAATGTCCGAAAAAGTCACTTAATGGGCTTGGTCTCAGCTTTCTGGTTTCTGAATAGGTATAGTATAGCCCTACAAAAGCATAGAATAATTTAGATTAGTATCTTGCAAAGTAGATTACAGAGCCTTGAATTAATTAATTAATTAATTAATTAGTCATATCTCTATACCACCTGATATGTACATCTCTAGGTGGTGTTCAAAATTTAAAATATTTAAAAGCTACAAATTAAAATACATGAGAATAAAAACAATAAAATAGAATAGATATTAAAACAAGTTTTAAAATTATTAAAATTCATTTTAATTAAAAGCCTACCAAAACCAGGGGAGTCTTAAGGAAACAAACAGAGAAGGAGATGCTCTTATTTCAGCAGGGAGCATATTCCAAAACCCAGGGGCAGCCACAGAGAAAGCCAGTCATGGGTCAACACTAAATGAGCCAGTGGCATCCATGACCGGACCTCTCCAGAAGATCGTAACAGGCAGCAGGTACAAAGGAGGCACTCTCTTAAATAGCCTGTAATTAAGCCGTAGAGGGTTTTATAGGTAAGAACTAGCACTTTGTATTTCAGCTGGAAGCATATTGGCAGCCAGTGCAGTTCTTTCAAAACCGGTGTTATGAGGTCCCTCTGTGTTGTCCCAGAGACCAATCTGGCTGGCACTTTCTGTACCAGCTGCAGTCTCCAGACTATGTAGAAAGGCAGCCCCACACAGAGCACATTACAGTAGTCAAGCCTGGAGGTTACCAGCATATGTACCACTGTTTTAAGGTCATTTGCCTCCAGAAATGGACGTAGCTAATCTAGTAGTACATGTAGCAGTGGTGGTAGTAGTGTTAGCATCTTGAAGAAAGAGGATCCGTATAAGCATTAGGCATGGTTAGACTCAAATCTGGGGGTGGGGGTGGGGAATTAAAACTCTGTTTTCCAATAATGTTGCTTCACTTTGGGTATCAACTGAAGAAGGAATACTGTTGGATAATAGATTGTTCATTTTATACTTTTCTGTATTTAGGATGGTTAGTATATATCATGAGAACTACAGATTATGTGATACCCACACATCCTGGATGTACCATGGCCACCACAATGTTTTGAATGATTGTCAGTTTCACCACACCCCAACACCACCAGGATATTGGTAGTTGGTTTCTCTCTCTTTTCTTTCCATCCTGTAAAAAAGGAAAGCTCCTTTCCCTTGTGTAGTTGCAGATCAGCAAGCTGTCACCTTGCTGGGATGAGTGGGAGCCTATGCACAAAAGGATTGTAATTCAGGATTGTAATTATGACCGGTGGTGAGCAAAAGGACTTGGCGTGTCAGGAACGTTGAGGAACTTTTGCCTTTGATACTGCACTGAAGTTTCAGGTTTAATTCAAAGAGCCTGGAGCTATTTCAAGACGGGGGGGAAAGGTCAGATACCAAATATGTCCCCTGTTTACCTACATGAAAACCTTTCCAATCACTATTATCTGTGTGCTTTCTGACTGCAACGATTAACCATCACACTGTACTATATGGCTAGGTTGCTCCCATTTAAGCCTTCAAAAATGGGAAAGGAAACTCAAATCCTACCTACAAAGTACTGTAGAAACTTAAATCGCACTCATTTGGACAAAAATCCATGATGAAAGCTGAGGCCAAGCCCAATGCATAATGTAGGGATAATGTGCTGTAGCACAAGAGGCATACATTTTATTTTTTCTAACCATGAATTATACAATGCAAAGACAATATTTCTGTCTCATCACCCATAGCCACCTGGAATATGTGGTCGTAGGTGGTGCCACAGGGGCAAGCAGTCCGCAGACAAGTGGCTTCTCCTACCTCCCCCATTTCTGGATCCTGTGGTTATTTGAAGAAAATGAACTTTTCACACACTTAGAATGCTTTTCTTTATCATCAATTCCAAATTCTAGAAAGTTTGAAACAACATTTTTGCCAGCACCTGGAAATTATAACTCAATAATAAACTGGAAATTAAAAGAAGGCTAGCACACTTATTTGATAACTAGCTCAATCAAAATCAACAGGATTTACTTGAGATAAATGATGTTTGGATGGGAGTATTAACGTCAAAGATTTTTTTTTTCTCTTCCTGTGAGAAAATCTCATATGTGAGTCAAAGCCACCCCCCCTCCACGCCCGACACTCTGTCTCATTGATGCTTCGTGTATTTTTTCCTTGTGCCATCACTAAATCTGGTGCCAATATACACAATTTTTATACTGTTGGACAGAACCACATTATGAGTAGCTTTCAAATTCTGTTATTCCCTTGAAGAACCACTGCCATACTGAAGCATTTCCAACCACCTCCCACAATATGGTTACACAGCCTGTGAATTGGTTTGAACAAATGCAAAATGAAACTTAGTTGTCCTATACTGTTAGTTCTGATTATGATTTCTAGGGAAGCCCTTCTGCATTCCACAATGTTGAGTACGGAATCAGTCAATTCAGTTTAGCATGAGGTGAAGGATTCTTTGTTCAAAGGAAACTGCCTGCTTAATCAACCTCAATAATTTCAGTTCATCTTTGCTATAGAGAATAGGCGATTCTACTATGAATGGTAGATATAATTTGATCTTTGATCATGAATAATAATAGCTGCAGTGTTCCCTCTAACAGGGATTCCCAGATGTTGTGGACTACAACATCAGTAACAAGCTTTAAAAATGTCTGTATTCAAATATTTAAATAAAAATAAAGTCAATTAAGAATTAAAATATATCAGTTTTGTACCTGTCTTATGTTCTTATAGTAACAGAAGGAGCGAGGGCATGCCCTCAGCTCCTGCCTGTGGGCTTCCAGCAGCATCTGGTGGGCCACTGTGTGAAACAGGCTATTGGACTAGATGGGTCTTGGGCCTAATCCAGCAGGGCCATTCTTATGTTCCCAGCCAAAGAACAATAGAACAACATAACACTTGGAAATGAGTATGACTAATTCTAGCAAGTCCAGAACATTTACCACTACACATTTTTAAAAATCCTGGAAGATGCAATTCAAAGATGTGTGAAATCTAGTATTGTCAACTATTGCCTCTGTGCCTCTAAGGATGAGATTTGATATTAAGCCTGACAAGGGGCTGCCACCAAAAAATGGAAGCCCTAGCTTGTGTCCCCATTAGATGGGGTACAGCCTCCCCATTAGATTTAGGCAAACATCCTGGCTGTCATCCTGACTAATAAAGAGTGTGTATAAGAAGGCCCCATGAGGATTTGCTTAAAGTCCATGCTCAACTCCCCCAGTTCTCCAGTGAACTTCCACTCATGGGTGCTGTACCCTGGTACAGCATAAATGAAAGTGCATCTATAAGCCAGATTCCTGTATTGACATACACTGAAACCCTGTCCCCATGACTGTACATGTGCAGTGACACTGTGCCATGGGAAAATGTGTCTAAACATTAGGGATGTACACAAATTGAATTTTTCTATTCAATTTGTACCTGAACCGAATCACCCAATTTGTTTTGGGTCTGAATCTGGCCAGCTAGCACAGGGGCGATTTGTTTTGTCCACAAATCTCCCAAAACAGGTAGATTTGGGTACAAATCATTTTGTACCCAAATTTATTTGAACAGACAGCAGGTGCAAGCAGTGATTTTCTCAGCAGCAGGAAGGGGGTGAAAAAAATTCTTTTCTCTTTTCCTCAATCAGGAAAGCAG
Source organism: Hemicordylus capensis (assembly GCF_027244095.1). Taxonomy (NCBI): domain Eukaryota; kingdom Metazoa; phylum Chordata; class Lepidosauria; order Squamata; family Cordylidae; genus Hemicordylus; species Hemicordylus capensis. Next base: position 91,504,981 of record NC_069657.1, on the reverse strand, counting down.
GAACAAAAGCAGAGAATCCACTCTAGGCAGCAGGCAGGCAAGGCAAAGCAAAGCTCCTCTCTCTCTCTCTCTCTCTCTCTCTCTCTTCCTCCATGAGGCAGAAAGACAGAATGGTGGATGGCTGCCTCCTTAAGTACATTTGAAAATCCCTCCTTCGAACTCCCCCCACCCTTGTCCCTTCTTTGGCCCTTCCCCTAGCCAGTGAGGGGTCAGTCACCCCTGGCAACACAAGGTTTGAATGGAAACGAGCCAATCTAGAACCAGGGGTGGGGATCACCAGCCAATAGTTTCACGCTGTAAATCACCAATCTGAAGCTTGGGAGGCCAAGATTTTAAAAAATAATCCCTGACACAAAATGGAGACAGCAAGAGAGATCGCCGAAAATGGAGGTCTGAATCTACAAATTTTTCAGGTCCGAAATCTGGGCAATTTGTTTTGGACCCGAATCTGGCCAGCTAGCACAGGGGTGATTTGTTTTGTCTACAAATTGCCCCAAACAGGTAGATTTGGGTACAAATCATTTTGTACTCGAATCACTTCGCATATCCCTACTAAACATTGCAGGAATTCAAAGAGTTTGTCTGGGGGAAACTGTATTTGACAAGAAGCCCAGTCCTCAGAGGTCCAGCACTCTTTATCATGGGGAGAATCTCTTCCCAACTACAGCCTTTGTCTCTCCAAATACTGGAGCAAGGGGAGAGTTCAACATGATCAGCATGAAGGTGGAGCTTATAGGCTTGCTTTCATTAATTCTATACCAGGGTACAGCCTCTGCAAGTTGAAGCATACCTGAATAGGACCTTAGCTTCACTCTAAAGCGTCATGAACAATATCACTGATGCTGCCGGAAACAACTATGAAAGGCAGTGCAGAAAGGAATTCTGTGACCGAATCAAAAGGCTTGCTGTCCTGCTGAGGAGTGTTGTAAGAGACAAAAAGAAATTTACTTTTTGCTAGCTCTGTGCATTGTGATGGATATGAATACATGAGGGCAGGAAGGTCAGAGAACAAGGCCTTGAGAACTGAAGAAAACTCAGAGAAGTTGATAAGTAGTTGATGAGAGCAGTGAGTGACAAGAAGTAGGTACAGAGAGGTTAAGTAGTCACAAGGATACAAACGCGCACTGGTCCTTTTCTTCAGAACAGTGTAGGAGTATATGTGATTGAAAAGCAAGGAGCTAGGAGTGAGGGGGAGCAAATACCACACACACATTGCATGATTTGACACTCATCAGTAACTGTCAAAACAACACCATGTGCTTACAACAGAACAGAACTAATAGAGAAGGAAAGAACAGATATACGGCAATGTATATCAGTGTAAGCCAATGTTTTGTAAGTTTAAGTGGGGCAGAGTTCCATATAGCAAGAACCTCCCACTCCTTCTTGTCTATCATGATGGGGCCCCAAATACCCTAAGATTACTCTGCAAGGAGGCTGGAGGGGATCAGGTTTCATTCCAAAAGAGCCATGAAGACCCAACCAAGTCACCATTGTGTTGCACAGTGCAGTAAGTGTCAACACAACAGTGCCAAAGGAAACTACTGTTGATCTGGACTGACTGGTGAATCTCAGAAAAACTAATCTGACAGACCAGCTTCTCTCCTTATACGAGTGTTAGAACTCTTCTACTGGATACTGTGACCAGCTGCCTCAGTGCATCACTTGATAGCACGGAGCTTTCTAAGGTGAGGCCAGTTTGTTAGCATGGTTTTAATGAGCTCAGACTGGCTCATGTCTGAGCTTCTACACATTATACTTGTGCAAAGGCCTCATGAGCAAATTGCCACAAGATTCTAATTACCAGTAATAAGTCCTATACATTAAACAGGTAAATAAAAAAGAAATGATGGATATTTCCAGACTTTCCCCCAAGTTCCAAAAGGGCATATTCACCAATAGCCTCTCCACATCTTCCTTACAAACACTCCAAGAAGAGAGCTTGCCAAAACAACCACACCAGCTACAAAGGGAATAGCATCAGTGATTAATGGGCTGGTAAGGAAGTGGAGATGAAGTATTATTCTTCCACTCATCACCTGCCCTCCTATGCATCACCGAAGCCATGGTCAAAGCTTAAAACCACTTGAATATGCCACTCTGGTGGGGCTGAATCTCAGCAAAATCAGCAGATGCCACCATTTAAGATAAAATTTATTATGTGAACAGTTCTTCCCTGGAGTCTGTTTCTTGGTCTGTCAAGAGTGTGAATGAATGTTGGGAGAAGAGTCTCTGGAAAAAAAACCCAGAAACCTAAAATAAAGGGGGCTAAGTGGTAGAAATGAAAAGGTGAGTTACTGAGAGTAGAATGGAGAAAGTAAATTCCCAAAAAGACATCTATGTACAAATGTGAGACCCAGAAGCAAAGAATAAACGGTCTGAGGTAAGGGAAAGCCAAGAATCAGTCTTCAAAGTCCGGAGGAAAAAAGAGGGGAAGCAACAGCCAGCTGGACTGCAAGAAAAGTGAAGCAAATGGAATGTGCTTGAAAGGAAGAGAGAGGATGAGAGAATAACTGGAAACTTTAAGAGGGGAAGCGAAAAGCTGCTGTCAAGCAGTCAAGAAATATGAGATGGAATGATGGTGGCAGAGATTACAAGAGAAGAGGGCAAGAGACTGCTGTGTGGATGAGAGAACTGGGAAGAAGGTAAAAGGAGGTTGGATACAGCAGAAGCATTATTGGAGCACATTGTTTAATTGTGTTGCACTAGCTGCGTGCTTGAAATGTTCCAATAATCAATTCAACCTTCCAAGTTTTAAGGTAACATTTAATCACAGAGACACACAGAGTGCAACTTTAATAAGTAAATGTTCACAATTCATTGCCAACTTGGAATGGGGAAGCAGTTCCATCTGGCTAAAGAGTTTTAAATATCTGAGCTGTTTGTTCTAGCACCTGCATACAGTTGCTTTCGGTGGCAAAAGGTAAACCATTGATAAGCCTGGCTCTAGCAAATTGACAGACTGTTTGGGAGTGCAGGAGTGCAGCTGGGGAGGCAGGAGACGATAACCTCACCTTCCCCACAGATGATTACCGAGACGTTGCTGTGCACGCATATTGCACGCCCAGATGGTCCGCTGCTGCCCCAGGCAAAGCAGAGGTGTGGGGGTTGGATGTGTTATCCCAACTCCCGCACCTCCCACAATGCACCATGTGAGTGTGTGGTGCATTGTGGGAATTTCCCCAGCAACAGCTGGAAGCCCTTTCCTGTGCCAGTGTAGGCTGGGAGCAGCTGGTACTCTCACACGAGCAGTAAGACTGAGTTAAGGGCACGCTTGCAACATTAACTTCGGCTAACTGGTGGGTTCTGTAGGCAGGTTTGCCACCGTGGTGCTACCAGGATCTGCATGGATTCCAGTGGTCATGGGGTGCCTAGCCCGGGCTTGGCTGCCTTAGCCCAGTCTTGAGAATAGAATAGCCTCACTATCTCCGAACTATGAAATCATCACATCTAAAGAAGGATCCTCCATGCTGTCCTCTCATGGACCTGCAAGCACTTGACAACAGAGAGGTAAAAAGTAGAACTCTACCTCAGATTCTAGCACCTGCTTTGGTCCTTTGGATGTATTGCTGCCCCCTCCCTTTTTAATCTTCTGTACTTTTCCAGCAGATGAAGAGTGTTGTAATGGGGTTGTGTCAAAGTTGTATTTATTGAAACAGTTCCCTTCATGGTTGTATTTTGCTGGTTAGTTTTCAGGTACTGAAAAGCCTAAGATAGGACTTCAAGAGTCAAAAGAGACAGAACACATTGCTCTCAGTACAGCTCTATTTGATTGATTGATTGATTGATTGATTAAGTGCCATCAAGTCAGTGTCGACTCTTAGCAACCACATAGATAGATTCTCTCCAGGATGATCTGTCTTCAACTTGGCCTTTAAGGTCTCTCAGTGGTGCATTCACTGCTGTCGTAAGCGAGTCTAACCACCTTGCTGCTGGTCATCCTCTTCTTCTCTTTCCTTCAACTTTCTCCAGCATTATGGACTTCTCAATGGAGCTGGGTCTTTGCATAATGTTTCCGAAGTATGATAGTTCGAGCCTGGTCATTTGTGCCTCAAGTGTAAATTCTGGATAGATTTGTTCTATGATCCATTTGTTTGTTTTCCTGGCTGTCCATGGTATCCTCAAAAGTCTTCTCCAACACCAAAGTTCAAAAGCATCAATGCTTTTTCTATCTTGCTTCTTCAAAGTCTAGCTTTCGCATCCATAGAGTGTCATGAGGAAAACCATTGTCCGAACGATTCTAATCTTTGTTTGAGTAAAAACGATAAGGCATCTAAATATCCTTTCCATGGCCTTCATTGCAACCCTACCAAGTGCTAGTCTGCAATGTATTTCTAGACTGGGGGATCCTTTACTGTTGATGGTGGATCCTAAAAGGCAGAAGCAATCCACCACTTCAATGTCTGCATTGTCGATTCTGAGGCTGGTTGCTGTACCTGTTTTCATTAGTTTACTCTTCTTTACATTTAACTGTAGTCCCATTTTTTCCACTGTGCGCCTTGACTTTCATTACTAGAGCTTGCAGATCATCCTCATTCTCAGCTATCAGAGTGGTGTCATCACCGTAGCACAGGTTATTGATGTTTCTTACTCCCACTTTAAAACCACGCTCAGCTTATTCCAATCCAGCTTCTCTCAGTATATGTTCAGCATATAAATTGAATAAAGAGGGAGAAAGTATAGAGCCTTGTCTTACTCGTTTGCCAATCTGGAACCCGTCTGTTTCACCCGTTTGGACTGTGGCTTCCTGTCCTGTGTATAGGTTTATCATGAGAGCAATGAGATGTTCTGGGATGCGCCTTTTCCTAAGGATATTCCACAACTTGATATGGTCGAAGCAATCAAAGGCTTTTCTCTAGTCAATAAAGCACATATTGACTTCTTTCTGGTATTTTTTTGGCTTTCTCAATTATCCAGCATGCATCAGCAATGATGTGTCTTGTTTTTCGGCCTTTTCTGAATCCAGCTTGAACATCTGGCATTTCCCTTTCCACATAGGGCTCTAATCTGCATTGGATGATCCTGAGCATTTTTTCCTAGCATGTGAAATTAAGGATATTGTGCGATGGTTTGCACAATCTGTTAAATCTCCTCTCTTTGGTATGGGTATGTAGACTGAACTCTTCCAATCTGTTGGCCACTGTGTTGTTCTCCAAATTTGCTGGCATGGTTTGGTTAGATCCTTGACTGATTCTTCTTCTGTTGCCTGCCATATTTCTGTAGCATTCCATCAATTCCTGTAGCCTTCCAACTTGGTAATGACTGGAGGGCTGATCTAACTTCATCTTCCCATACTAGAGGTTCTTGAAAGTAGGGAATATCTTCTAGGGTATCTTGGATGTTGATGTCCCTGCTGTACAGATTTTCAGCATGGTCCTTCCATCTCTGTTTGATCTTCTCTGAGTCAGTTACTATCTGTCCTTTGGCATCCCTTAACATACCAATTTGAGGTTGGAACCTCCCTCTGACTTCAGAGATCTTTTGGAAAACTTTGCTTGTTTTTCCATGTCTATTTCCATCCTCAAGGTCTTTACAGATGTCATTGCAGTACTGCTTCTTGTCTCTTCTAATAGCTTTCTGAAATTCCCTATTAAGTTCCTTCCTGAGGTCTTTATTTTTCTTGACTTTGGCTTCTCTCCTCTTCTGGGCAATTTCCACCATCTGTTCTGACATCCATTTTACTTTCTTCTGTTTCTTGGTCTTTGGCAATCTCTTTTCACATTAACAACTTCATTCCACAGTTCCTCTGCTTCCCTATCAATGAGGTTCAGAACTTCAAAGCGTTTCCTAATGGACGTTCTTGAAAATGGTGGATACATTCTCAAGATCATATCGTGGAAGCTGGATAGCTTTGTTTTTTCACTTTAGCTTGACTTGGAACTTGCACAGGAGCAGTTTGTGATATGTTCCACAATTGGCCCCGGCCATGTCTTTCCTGTTATAACTGAGCTCTTCCACCTCTTTGCACCAATAATGTAATCAATTTGATTTCTGTGTACTCCATCTGGTGATGTCCATGTGTATAGGTGCCACTTTGGTTGTTTGAAGAATGTGTTAGCAATGAAGAGATCATTGGCTTGGCAGAAACTAATAAGTCGTTCTCCTGCTTCATTTCTATTTCCTAGGCCATATAGGCCGACTGTGTTTTCCTCCTTACCTTTTCCAACTTTGACATCCCAGTCTCCTACCACCACCAGCACATCTTTGCGATTTACACATATCTAATTACACCACTAGCTGATCCTAGTTTGGGATGTGCATCTCCATCTGCAGCATCAAAAGCCAGCCACTTCAACATGGGCCAGATAAGAACTGTGATGCAGATTCAGGTGCAAATCTGCATCCAAATGCACATTTACATACATATTCCATAAACATTGTGTATAGAAACCTGTTTGTACACCTTGTCAGACCTTTTGTTCTGAATGAGTAAAATTGTTTTTAGGTAGAGCAATTTTAATCTGCTTTTCTTAAACTATCCACAGACATTTTAGATTATTAAAACCAAAGAATAAAAGGCCTGTTAGTAAGCATGCACATTTTTGTTTTTTAAAACAGGCAGAAAGAATTCAAATTTAACATTTCATGAGGGGGAAATCTCTCATTGTCCTTATAATACTCTTTAGCTATGTTCATATCTTCAGTATCAGGCTGAACATATGTAGGGATGCTGTCCCAAACCCCACCCCAGCCTCTTTGCATTTTGCTGATGGTCCAGGGTTCTGGCAGAATATGCTAAAGCCAGGGGTAGGAGAATGGGAGTGATGCTACTCACCCTGAACATTGAAGCTGTGAATGGAGTGCTTGTTTTTCTATGAAGATGCATTTACAGAATAGCATTTCTTTTTATCTTTATTAATTTTGTACATGACCCTGGTTTTGTCTGAAGGGCTGCCTAGAAATTTCTTAAATAAATGCATTGTATTTCCATTCAGTTCATGTACCCCCACCCCATCACACTTTATCAGAGCAGCCTATCTTGTGAACATATCTTAAAAACCGTTTTTATCATTATGGGAAATTGTGTAGGTAGGTAGGTAGATAGGTAGGTAGATCTCCCCAAAGTGACTCATACACTCCTAAGCTAAAGAAACTCATTTGTAAAATATCCCTTCATCTTTCTTGGAAAGCTGAGTAAAGGCAATCTTTTTGCCTACCACAGAATGGCAAAGAACTCTTGCTGTTTGATTTCCTTGCATTACAACAGGCTTTGTACATTCCTCCATAAAAATCCACTGAAACACAGGAAGACTGTAGCAGAAATTCTTGGTCGATTTCTTCCTTTTAAAAGTGCTCAGTATAATGGAGAGTCAGTGAGCCCTTTCACATGATCAAATGGGGGCAGGTTGGGAGGGGCTACATGAAACTACCTGCTTTCCCCCACCCCACAATTTTGAGTCCCCATTGTGCTTTACCATTCAGGCACCACATGAACAATGCAGCAGCATTCTTCAGGGCTGCAATTGTAAGCTGGGAGTCTTCCAGTATCCCACAATGCACCACACAGGCAGCATGGTGCATTGAGGAAGCTCCACACTGCCTGGCCACTCTTTCCTCCTAGCTGTCAAGGTCTGGCCCACGGCCAGGGAAGTTCACGGCTTGGCTGGACGCTGTCGACTGAATGACGTGCATTGAATCTCAGCAATGAGTAGGAGTCTGGTGCTGTAATTTATGGAGCAAGCCGAGAGCTCCCAGCTGGTAGGAATTTACGGCTTGTCAGCCCTCAGCGATAGGCGTTTGCTCCTCCTAACAGCTTCCAATTGCGTCCTGTGTTTAGAACACCTGCGTTGTTGTGGTGTCAATGGTGTTTCAATGCCTAGTTCTCCCTCCGATTGGTCTCTCACACTTTCTGCTGACTCAGGCTGCTGTGCCTGTTCTAAACCATCAGCTGGATCTATCACAGATGTCTCAGGAACGCTGCCAGCCGGGCTCTGCCCCTCAGATACTCCTGACTCAGCCGGAAAGCTGCCAGCTTTCCCTTCCTCCTCGCTGTTGGAGCTCAAGGGCATGACACTAGCTCTATCATGAAGATGGCTGCTGGCAGCCCAGGACCGGCTGCCAGCAGCCCAAAGGAGCCCCACATGACTATTTAGTGGAGAAGGAGGTGCACGCTTGTCCTCCTACCTCCCTTTAGACCTCAGTAGCCGATCAGGGCTATCCAGGAGAGGAGTGGTGGGATCAGGAGAGATCCCAGGACTTCCTACAACCAGACCAACCTGGGCTAGCCCTGTCCTACACAGGAAGGGCTGGTTGTGATAATGGGCTCAGTGAGTATTTTATTTGTGCTCTTACTTTGTTTTAGAGGTGTATTGTATGTATTCTTTATATGGATGTTGAAAGAGAGAAAGAGAGAGACAAATATTTGAACCCAATCACTTTAATACCTAGGCCACTCATTGAGACTATTATATTTGCATTGTTGACTTCTGTCTTCGTGGAGTTGCTATGCAAATTAATTGTTTGTTTCTTGCTTCAAATATACTGGGTGGGAGGAGTTACAATTTGTGTTCCATTAAGAGAAAATTAATTGGTGTTCCATTAAGAGAAAATAATTCCAAAATATAATTACCAGGTCAACAAGGCCTTTTTTGCAATATAATTTAGTTTGCTCTGTATGAACCTCTCTTGCCCCCAAGAGTTGATGGCAGGGCTTCACATTCACATCTGTCATTCAAGCTATCCTAATTTGGGTTTATTGTTTTATTTTGCAAAACAGGAAAATGTGAAAATTATCCCATTATTCTTTCTTTCTACTTCAGAACAATTGTCTGGCAGACAGCCGCTAATTCTTATTCATCTCCACATCATCCAAGTGTTTTGCTGTTGTTATATTATAAAACATCATCTTCAGTACCTTTTTAATGTTATGATAATATGGAGTGCTTACACTTTTGCAATAGCTCCCACTATCAAAACTTCAGTTTTCTAGGGACTGGTTCATACAAGCTTCCATGTATAGTCTACATGTTCACAGAGGGACAACTGCTATTGAAAGTGTTATGGAATCTGAGGTCCACTTGCACGTATTTGTACATGCTCTGTGCTTATGACTATGATCCACCAAAAAATCAGATCATGTGGGAGGACACATGGATGGAGCATATACGTATGGGCCTCAGAATCATAAAACACATTCCATGCATGGGATACGTGTATAAGAGTACAAAGCTTCTTTGCTTCACTATATATATAGGTGACCTGCCAATTTGCTGTGTTAACTAGCCTGAAGACACCTCCTGATTGGATTTCACTGTGTTTTCCCTTTATTTCCCTTTATTTCTTATGCAACATGAATCATCATGAATCATGAAATTGGTGTTACAATGTAGCAGTCTCCATGGTCTGCTTCTAAAGGATATTAACTTTTGACTTCTTCCTACCTTTGGGAGAACTAGAACTCTAAGATTGTCACATCACCTCAATGTACTTGAACAGAAAAAGTAAACAATATCATTAGCATACCCTCTCACAGTACAGTTTTAGTAAAATAGCTTGTTTAATATCATTGTATACAGCACAAAAGCACAACATGAGGAAAATAAAAGCAACAAGGAATAAATTCCATCCTCAATTCACCAGTATAGTGATCTGTACTGTAAAATGAAGTAGTCTCATCGATCGTCACAAATTTTCACATGCAATAACTATTCATCACATAGATGATCACATTTAAGGTTCTGGAAAGATTAAAAAAAGTCATGGGGCATGATTCAGCCCTCTTTTACCCTTGCCAGCTCTCACATTACTCCTTTTGAAAGGCTTGTGCATAATTTTCATATTTCCAACCACTTATTCACCAATCTTGGCTTGCAAGTCTTACTTGAATCCTACCCTGATTCTTTCCGTCTTTTCACACAGCTGAGCCCTTGGGGGTGAATGGATCAAAGAAGGATCTTGCCTGAGTAGATCATACCTCAGTTAAACGAAGACACCAATTTCACATTTCTGTGTTTCTGGCTATTAGGTAGCTATCATCTTTCCATTTCATACAAGCTTCAACCATTTTTACTCTCTCATATCAGAATATCAACTTATTCACATTAATCAGATGTATGTATACTGCATCATGTTCTATTAGATATCAAGAGCAGCAAATTGGGGTGTTCTTGATGCAGAAGTTTCAATGTGTGCAAATCACTGCTATCCATCCATCCATCCATCCATCCATCTAAACATTGCACCATAATGAGTACCCAGAATGTTGGGGGCAATATGCTAAAAATCATTGTAAACCACTGAGAGAGCTCTGGCTATAAAGCGGTATATAAATGTAAGTGCTATTGCTATTGCTATTGCTATAATTAGTATTTCTGCAACAACCTTAGTATCTCTGGGAGGTATCTCCAAGCCCAAATCTATTAGTATATGAGTGGTAGCAATGGTAATGAGACACTCTTGCTCCAGGCTTCTTCACTGAGCAAGGAATTTTTGATTGGAAACCACAGGCATTTTAAAAGGATGAAAAGCCAATAATTTGTTTTGCTAAAATGAGACATTATTCTAAGTATACATCTTTTAGAAGGTCAGCATGGACAATCTGTGAACTTAAGATATACATGAGTACAGCAGAAGGACAAATATGTTCAAACTGTCTGACTGTATTCATGTTAGTAGTTATTAATTTGTATTAGTAATATTACTATGACTACAAGCAAAAAGAACAAAACACACAACATTTTATAGGTATCAAAAGATGAAACTGAAATGAAAGGACAACTAGAAATCCCCCTTTCATCCTATCCACATCATCCATTTTCATTCCAGCTCTTCTAACTCATAGTTGAGTTAGTCGAGTTCTAACTCATTCCTACTCTTCTAGCTCTCTCTCTTCCTCATCACTTCTCTAAGATTTCTAAGGCTCCCTTTCTCTCCCTCTCTACCCATGTGAAATGTTCTACACTTCCAGATAGGAATGAATCACAAACTCTATTCAGACATCATGTTGTACATGTGCACAGGTGTCTGTATAGAAGTAGACATTCTTGTAGCCCTATTCAGACATTGCATTATATGTGTATACAGCTGTCTATACACAAATTCAGGTTTTTGTAGTTCTATTTACATGTTAGGTTCAATGCACAAACAATCTGTGTACAGTGGGTAATGTGCCCATCAATGGTGTAGGGATGCTGCATGCAAAGCACCTCCAGGGCTCTTAGTAATCCAAAGTCTTGCCAGGTGGGTGCATGTGATTATCACCAAACTCCCCTTCCCACAGAAGGGCTCTTTAATATACCTAAATATGTCCCTGAGGGATGTGTGACCCTCTGGAACAATTTAGGGGTGTTAAAGTGTGCTACTGGAGGTAGGAGAGATTGGTGAACTGGCCCTGCCTCCCACACAGGGGGACTCTGGATTACTAAAGACTGCAGAAATGCTTTGCATGCAGTGGTGCTGCACCATTAGTAGGGATGATGGCCAGTGTACACATATACAAATCTCTGTGTACAATTATGTGCAGTACTTCTACTCCAATATATTTCCTATTTTTACCCTGCATTTAAAACAAATGCTTGTATACTTTCAAAGAAGTTTATATGAATTTGAATTTATTTTATATGAATTTGTTTTATTCTTAACAACTCTGTAAAGTAAGTATTATTATCCCCCTTCTTTCTTTCTTTCTTTCTTTCTTTCTTTCTTTCTTTCTTTCTTTCTTTCTTTGCTGGAAAGCTGAAGCTGAGATGGAGTGGGTTGCCTTAGGCCACTTGATGAGTTTATGGCAGAGAAAAGTTCCAATTCACAGTTCAGTCTCTTAGCCACCACACCAGTGGCATAGCAAGGACTCTGGTAGCTTTTCTTAAGGCTGCCACCAGTAGCCCCCACCCCCCGCATCTGATGTTAGATGCTTCTGTGTCTGATATCAGATGCAGGGGATGTGGCGATGATAGTAAACAGGGTCACATGCCCCATATTGAAGTAACATTTGTGGAGTTCTGAGCACCCAGTCTGGCTGGGAATGCCTTTCCCTGCCTTTGAAAGGGGCATGGTTGGGGTGCCAAGCATGGCCCCTGGGGTGTGGCGGCCTGGGTTCTTCAAAACTGTTTGTACAATGGAAGCTACACCCCTGCACCACACTACACCAGCTCACCATACCACCTATGAAGCCTATCAGTTTACTGTAACACGCAGGTGTCTCCTGTGTTGTGAAAGCATCCCCATGGATGAGGAAGTGGCAAAGAGGAACGAATGAGGTATCACCAGAACTAATCCCAACAAGAAGATTGGCCTGGTAACCATAAATCACCTTTAGCTTTGGGTAGGATGTGGATAGCAATGGCAAGCAAACCAGGGACGATGGAGAGGAGAGCTGGTCTTGTGGTAGCAAGCATGACGTGTCCTCTTAGCTAAATAGTGTCCACCCTGGAAAACTTGATACGTGAGCACTGTAAGATATTCACCTTAGGGAATGGAACCGCTCTGGGAAGAGTAGAAGGTTCCAAGTTCCCTCCCTGGCATCTTCAAGATAGGGTCGAGAGAGATTCTTGCCTCCAACCTCGGAGAAGCCGCTGCCAGTCTATGCAGACAATGCTGAGCTAGATGGACCTATGGTCTGATTCAGAATATGGCAGCTTTCTATGTTCCTCTGTTCCTATGACTGTCTGACACCAAGGCCCAGCTCAAGCCTTCTTAGCCACTGCTCCCCACATAATTTGTCCATTTTTTCTCCCTCTCCCCAACCTTGTAGATTACACACACACACACACACACACACACACACACACACACACACACACACACAATCTCTGACATTCAGCTCAGAAGAGGAACCACGTCTTGTATGCCATGTTGCTTTTTAATTATGAGCTCTTCCAGATGGTTATTTATTCCAATTTAAATTCCAGTAGGAGACTAATATGGCACCCAAATATATCATGTAAGTTCTTAGGGCCATCTGCTGGCAATCTGTTGAAACACCTTGTCTTTGTCAAGTTAAAGTTGTTTGAAATGGCACAACATTTTCATGGATTGCCAGCAGATTGCCAGAAGAGGCAGAAGCATTCGTGCAACATACTAGGAGCATTGTCTAGGTGACCCATTACATATCTCATTAGAATTTGTACTGAACTTGTAGTAGACAACTGTGAAAGAGCCTGCTTGATCACAGTAGTCCTTTGATATTATGAAATTCGTCTTTATATGAAGGATATGGTTGCATTGGCTTCCAGATCCCTAACCTTATATATGTCCAACTATATACAATGACTTTTTAATAAGACAAAATAATAGTAATACATAAATCATAATGCACCTGAACCCAATAGAAAGGCCATAATGGCTAAGTTCCAAGAAGTGCCAAAACAGGATGTGCATGTGAGTCACACATCCTGTTTTCACACTTTCTGTTTCACCCCTCCAAAGAACAGTTAATCCCATGTACCGCCTGCTAAATTATCAAAGAGAACCAATTGGATGTGATGGCTGCAGTGCTGGACTTAAACGAAGGAAAAATGTTTTCAAATATCATTGACTTTGTGTAGCCTTAGGCCACACTCCATTTGCCAGCCTAACCTCTCTTACATGGTGGTAACAATGAAATGAGGAAAGAAAGTAAAACCACAGACATGAGCTCCTGCATGAATGGTGGCATAAAAATTCAGCAAATTGCTGCATTTGACCATATGGATTTGCCATAAACATAGCCCTGCAGGATCAGGCCCAAGGCCTATCTAGTCCAGCATCCTGTTTCACACAGTGGCCCACCGGATGCTTCTGGGAAGCCCACAGGCAAGTGGGCTTGCCTGCTGTTGCTCCCCTCTCTCTTGCTGTTGCTCCCCTGCAACTGGAATTTAGAGTTGCGTCTGATGCTGGAGGTGGGCCATAGTCATCAGATTAGTAGCCGTTGACATACCTGTCCTCCATGAATTTATAAAAGCCTATTTTAAAGCCATCCAAACTTAGTGGCCATCACCACATCCCGTGTCAGAGAACTCCATATATTAATTCCACATATTAATGCTTCCATGTAGCAATAAGTGGCAGTGCTCAAAACCAGCTGCTCAAAACCAAGTAATCTGAGGGAGGGGGGGACATGTTATCTCAGTACTACTATGACAGCAGCACGATCCCCCCACCCCTGCCCATCTTAATCTCCATGGGTGGGCTGTACAGCAAAAATGTGAGGACTTACTGTGGAGACAGACAGTGGTGTTGCAGAGAATCCCAGCATTGTGGCAAGTGTGCTTTGATGCTGGATTTACTATTGCAGTATTTGGGACTAAGGCAGTATTTGGGACTATTATTATTATTATAAGTATTAGTAGACTTGCAGTAAATTTGGGACTATTGCAGTATTTGGGACTATTGCAGTATTTGGGACTAATTGCAGTATTTGGGACTATTGCAGTATGTGGGGAAACTGAATACAACATTTGAGCAGCACTGATGGTGTTTGCTCAAATCTAAACCATATTACAAGGATGTGTTATGAGGAAAATGCCTTACTAGTCTTTTATCTACATAAAAAGAACACACAAGAGCTTTGAATACTGAAAAGGCAGGAACAACATGAATTCTTTATTCTAATAGGGGGGAAATAACATCTGTTAACATAAGAGTTACAGACAGCCATGGAGAACTCTCTCAAATTATAAGCCAGGTGTGAGGATGTTTCTAAAATCCTGCAGGTGCAGTGTACTGCATTTCAGCTTGAATAATTTCATACTTTCAAAAAACTACATTTTTTGAAGAGTAAATTTTCCCTGTCAGTTTGGGCTAGTTAAGTTATGCAGCACAGCACATCTGGTATATTATTGCTGTTGCTTTTGTATCCCAGATATGCAGCAAATTACATTTAAGCATTCTGCAAAACTGGGTATCAGATCTCTGAGTTTTCTGTATTAGGCAACACCCTATTTGCATGAGAACCAATGAAGACACTGAGACAGGAGTACAGATAAAGTGGTGTGGAACAGCTTGCCACAATGTTATTAACATAATATTATTTACAGGCTTCATAATGGCAGATGGATGACACCTAATATGGAATCTGATCCCATGGGGAATAGAGTGGAAACTTCCTACTGATACTCAACTTCAACTCACCAGCTGTTTTTGGATTACAGCTCCCAGCATCACCAGCCACAGTGGCCAACAGCTGCTGGAGAGCTGAGGTTGAGCAGTCCTGTGACCTAGGCTAGAGGTTCCTTGCCCCAGAATTGAGCAGTACACTAAGAAAACCAAGACAAGCCCCAGCTGCCCAGCTACACTTTGCCGCAGCCTTTCCAACAGATGCCTATCTTGAGGTCGCCCATACCTCAAGCCAGCACCATCCAATCAACAATTGTCTTTCAGAAGGCTCTGGAGTTGCACTCCACAGCTTACTATTCTGACCTAACTTCACAAATTTTCAAGCTACCTAGTTGTGACAACAGAAATCCTCAACCCCAAAGAGGGTGGAAATTTTCCCACTCAAAGGCCAATCAGAGTAGGGGTCAAAATTCCCTCATGTTTCTCCTAAAGGCAACCAATTAAGCCCGAGGTGGAGATAGTATTGTAAACTAAGGGAGGGGACATGGCAGGAGCATTTGAGACCCAAGCCAAATTCCAACCCTACAAAATCAGGCATGAAGAGGCAGCAGAACTCCCACAAGCCTCCATTCTGGTTTTTTATGTGGATTGACTTGCTCTGTACTGGATCGCTGGTCTCTGTTTTGAGGTACTTAAACAGTTTTGACTTAGGTGCAAACATGCCTCATTTTCAGACTTTGCATGTCTGAACAACATGTGAGCCATTCTTCTGGGCTGCCTAAAATTACCATAATCATTCAGACATGAATTTATCCACATCCCAGTTTCCATCAAACGAGTATTGCTACTTGTAGTAGTAAATAAACCATTTATGTTGTGCATTGCACTTATGCAAAAGAACAATTACCTGTCTGCAGGTGCTGTCCCTCTTTCTAAAGGTGCACAGTCCATTAGGCAGGAGCTGATAAGACTCTTTAAGTGCTCCCAAGGGAAGGAGTTGTTCTGTTCCTGGCATAGCCCAATATTTCACCACAGTTTCCATTTCTTTGCCAATCCTTGAGAAGTCATGAATCTTATTTTCCATTAACTATTGGTTTAATGGAAAATTAACCCAACCCAGAATATTATTTTCCATTAATTATTGGGCAGTGCGGATTTAGCTTCACTTGAGGCAAGCCTGATTTCACTTCCTAAAGTGATTTTTGTGGAACATCTGACTTTGCATAAGGGCTGGAAACATGAGAATCTTACATCATCCCTAGTTTGTATTCAAAGCCTTTGGATCTCTCTGGATTAAAATGAGCATATAATATGCATTCTTATTAGATATGGGTAAGACAGAAGAAGTGACATTTAAGGTCACAGCAAAAACTAAAGATTGAAAAAGCATTTATTAAAAAGCAGACGTAGAAGAAGCATTGCAGTAATTTCTTTCACGATGCAGATTTCTTAAAGGTCTCATATATTGGTAGGTAATACTGAAAGTTAACCTCTTTTATTAAAGAAAAATTCAAAGCACAATCCAAATGAAATGTCAGAAATAACAAGATGCTTTTGGCTGTAAGGAAATGACACAGTGCCAGTTTAGATAGGTAGACAGACATATATAGTTCGATAGTGAAACATGTTACTTCAGTTTTATAATGCTAAAATTAGAAATATTTCATTGTTGGGGACACAAAATCTAAAAGGAAGATAAGGAAGGAATATAGAGAAGATACAATTGTCTTAAAACTAATCTAGGCATTATTAGAAATAAAAGAGAGAATGAAATCTGGAACATCTACACCATGCACCCATTTCATATGAGTGACTCAATGCCCTTAGAACCCTCCTTGGCAATTAAATACTGTTACTTAGAGGAAGGGGGCTATTGGTGAAAAACTACTCTGGAAATCAAATGAGTAGTCTCTTCTGATTCCCTCAAGGATGAAAGTACAAATATCATCAGTGCAAATATCAGAAATCTGAGCTGGACCTCTCAAGCAGGATATCAACAAACCACTATTAGACTGAGCAGCTACTGAGGCAGTAGAAGGACTTACTCAAGACAAGACACATGCCATCAGTGCTGGGCCACCCATTATAAAGAATGCTGCTGTCACAACTTCAGCCCAAAGCAGTAGTCTGACCCTAAGAAGATGAGAAAGACCAGGTTGTAGGAGCCAGCCCCAGTCCGAGCCCCATGCCCTGACATCAGGCTGGAGCCTGATCGCCAGCTGGGAGACTCCAGAACTTGAGGCTCCAGAAACTGCACTCACTGAGTCACAGTCCTTTAAATGAAGTGGCTTCTTCCACATCAAGTACCTTGCACTCCCCCAAGCCTGTGCACTAGTACTGACAATGAGCCAGGAGTCACTTGATGGAGCAGAGGAGAAGTGCTAGACTCTAACCCAGAGGATTGCCCTTTCAAGCATCTCTGCTCTCCAAGCTACGAGGCAGAGCCTGGGAGGGGTTGTCTGAGGCATATTCCACCTGTGGCCCTTGTTGGAGCAAGCTTTGAGAGGAGAGCTAGTCTTGTGGTAACAAGCATGACTTGTCCCCTTAGCTAAGCAGGGTCTACCCTGCTTGTATATGAATGGGAGACTTGATGTGTGAGCAGGAGGAGAGCTGGTCTTGTGGTAGCAAGAATGACTTGTCCCCTTTGCTAAGCAGGGTCCACTCTGGTTGCATATGAATAGGAGACTTGATGTGTGAGCACTGTAAGATATTCCCCTTAAGAGATGGAGCCGCTCTGGGAAGAGCAGAAGGTTTCAAGTTCCCTCCCTGGCTTCTCCAAGATAGGGCTGAGAGAAATCCCTGCCTGCAACCTTGGAGAAGCTGTTGCCATTCTGTGAAGACAATACTGAGCTAGATAGAACAATGGTCTGACTCAGTATTTGGCAGCTTCCTATGTTCCAATGTTTCACTGTAAAATATTCTCTTAAGGGATGGAGCCACTCAGGTAAGAGCAGAAGGTTCCAAGTTCCTTCCCTGGCATCTCCAAGATAGGTCTGAGAGAGATTCCTGCCTGCAACCTTGGAGAAGCCGCTGCCAGTCTGTGTAGACAATACTGAGCTAGATGGACCTATAGTTTTACTCTATATATGGCAGCTTCCCATGTTCCTGTGTCTCTAAGCTGTTCACCTGGAGCTATCCAAGGTTCTGCAACCTGGACTGCCTCGACTTGCTAATCCCTAAGTGAGGGACAGGACAGCTGCTTGCAGGAAAGGAGAGTAGTATGTTTCTTGTGGGCTGCAGTTTTTCCAGTAAAAGGAAACTACTAATTAAGACCTCATAATAAGGAAGTAGCTGAGTTGAGTGCTTTTGTTCAAAAGCTTGGATAAACTACTTTTGTCTGATGCTACAGGAAAAGGGGGTTTGTTTTTTATGACCTAGTCTCTAACCAAAGGCTCTGAGAGAATCCTCTTCTATGAAAATGATACAGGGTTGCAGAATAACACAGCCACAACATTTGAGCCAAAAATATCTTTCAGCATGAGTAAGATCAAACAGGTTCCTTACTCCAGTGATAAGATACATACAAAGGAGTTCAAATGTGATTTTGCAATGGCCTTGTTATCAGCTGTTTCCTCCAATGAAGGTGATTGTATACAATGTTTGGCAGGATGATGTGCTCAATATTTAACAAAATTGCAATCAGTATTATTTGTTGGCTGCTTTTGTTGACAGTACTAACAAGACTTCAGATTTAATGGCACTCAAACAAGAACTTTCCAAGCAACATATGACTGTATAGGAAAAAGTCCTACTCTCATACCAAAGACTATGATGAACAGAGTCCATTCTCTCTCACACACACCCACTTCCAATTGCATCCCCTTGGGTCCTGCTGAGAAGTCATTCCTGAGCATTGGTGTCTTCTTAGAATGGCACATTTTGGGACACAGGGAGCTTCATTTGGGAGAATTAGCAAAATTTGGAGAGCCCATTGTTTAAATGGTAGTGCCTTTCACACAAGCAATGTTATCTGGATCCAAGTCAATATATTCATTTATTTTACAGAAATAGCATATTTGAAGGTTAGCAAAGATTTCTAAGCAATGTTGTTTGCAAAGCTTTTTCCTCCTCACAAAGGGGTAAGATAACCGCATTATTTTATGCTATCCTACCAAGGAGCTCTGTACAGACTTTTTCATCAGCAGGCATTGATGGATAATATAACATTGTACTTTACTGCATCTTATTTGCTCTTTCCAAGTTAGCAAGACATGGCCATAAGCCAACAGAAAAACCACTGTATGAATGTACAGGACCTACGTTTATCAGTCCAGGCAAATGATGGACAAGATGTTTTATTCCCAATGTATGGGTGCCTTTTCTTACACTCACTGAAAAAGATATTTTATATGAAACAGCGGTCATATAAACCCTCTAGAAAATCAGAATCGGTTTATATGTCTTATGGGGAAATAATATAGGCAATTATTTGCAAAAAGGAACTGTAAATAACAACAAGCTACATTGATAAGCTGCTTCTATATGCTTGCGCTTTTTTTTGAGGGGGAGAGCAGGTTCCTAACCTACTGATCCTACCAATTAAACACAGTTATCTCTGGCTTTTATCATTTAAAATACACATATCCCACCATTTGATTACAACTGGAAGTTTCTATACCAGCTTGAATATAACACAAAACAACTTATACTCCTGAAATCAAGGGGGAAATATCAAGAGAAAATACCAACAAATACAACTGTCTCCATATAATTTATTTGTTGCCCTACAAGAGGTTTTCACCAAAAAGCTCTCTCTGTGTATGTGTATGTGTGGGTAGGTGGGTGTGGGAGTTGTAGGATGTCAGTTTCTTCAGCTTTGTGAAAAGAACGTTCAAAATGTGCTAGAGTGCTACCCTAACAACAGCAATGGTTTTCTCCATAAAAGACAATGTGAGTTCCCTCCCACTCCACCGTTCAAGTATATCCTTAATCACACTTGCAGAAATGTTTGAGGCAACACTACTGCTGTCTTAGCTTTCTTGCTTTTCACAAAATACAAAGAGTCACTTCAACTGTTATTTCTTTCTGATGTGATTATTAATATTATGGAAAATGGAAATGGAACCTAAGTGCAAACTGATGCACATTGGAACAAAAGACTGACATCCTGAAGCTCTTCTCACAATCAGTGAGAAGAGCTTCTTCTGGGTCTGTGGGGAGAGCAGGCTCAGCCCGCTCTCCCCGCAGACGATCAAAAGACAGCCCTGGGTGGCTGCCTACACAACTGCCGGGGCGGCTGCCCACACGACTGCTGGGGTGGCTGCCCACACGACTGCTGGATCCATCACGGAGCCGGCGGGGGCTGCAGGGATTGGGGGCCATGTGGCCCCTGGAAGTTTCAGGATGCCCCGTGCAAGTGTGCGGGACATCCTGGAGAGACCCCCAAGCCAGCCTCCCAGTCGGGGATCTACTCATGTGTTGCCGTGTGCTGCAGTGACACACAAGCAACCAAATGAGGTCAACAGAGTGCTCGCTCCATTAACCTTATTTAAGGACGGCGGGGGATGAGGTGGGCTAGCCACCTACGGAGCATTGGGCTCACCTGAGAGCCCGGTGGTTCCCATGATCTCTGGAGAGTGGGCTAAGCTGCCTTAGCCCACTTTCCAGTGAGCGTGGGAATAGCCTCTCTGTTAACATTCCTCTCTTAATGTGCTTCTTGAGAAGCTGTTAGCTGCTAATTACTCTATGATGGTTTTGATAAAGCAATCTTATGCTCACAGTCTGGCCATTAATATAGTTGATTAATTTATTGTGATTGGTTTTGCTTTAATAGTGTTTAATAGTTGTTTGTTAGGTTTAAAGCAGGCTCAAACTGCTGTAGAGATAAAAGTCTAAGAAAGAAAGAAACTCTAAATTTCACATGTACACACAGCATATAAATGGGCTGTAATTATCTTAGAAAGAAATACTAGAGCCAAACTTGCACCCGAACAAAACTCAGTGCCCTTGGCAATTTTCAACAGAAAGCTGAATTTTACAATTAGGGATTCAAAATAAAATACTAAGTAACATAATGCCATTATATACATTTTATGGCAGAGCTACCAGAGATATATAGGTGCAACAAAGAAAACGCAATGATGGTGGAACATCTTCTTTATAAGAAAATCTTATGAAATTATAGTTTTTAATTTACAGCAAACATGACAGAGAATTATAATACTGTGAGGGATGTATAGAATAAAGTGCTGAGAGACAATAATTTAATTTTACTTAACAAAAGTTTCACAATTCCCATCATAGGAAGATTTGTTAGTTTTGAATTTCATGCTCCTGAATTGTTCTTGACATAAACACAAGCAATTGATTTGTTTCTTGCAAATTATTCTTGCAAATGATTATGGGTATAAACAGCCACTTTTATTAATTTATTCTGTTATGGCTTCTGTTTTACAAAAACAAGAGAGGCTGTTAAGATTTAGGAGAAAACAGTTGGGATGGTGAGAATCTATCAGGCATTGCTGCAGAAATGGAAGCATTTATTATTACTAATATTTTAAAGTGACATGTTGAGAATCATGGAATTCTGATGAGTATAAATAAGTCTGTTCAGATTTTCTTTGAAAAGCCCAACAGATTTACATCCTGCAAATTGTGAAAGCTAAGAAAAATTAACATATTCAAAGACAGCAATTTTATGTTGCCTGTCTTTATTCGTGGACCAGTTTGTTAATCTGCATTCAGATTTTTGATATCTACCATTCTTTACCTATTTTCCATATAGAAATACAGTTTACTTTGGCTGATATCTTGCCCAGTGAAGCTGAACAAAATGTATTGAAGTCACTGGGAGTTAAGTAACCTGTATGAAAGACTGCATTTGTTTTTTAAAAAGTGTACAGATGTTATGTACACTTAATTTTTTTTGCAAGAGTACGGAGAGATGCATTTGGAACAATAATGTTCATTATTATTCTTAATAATAAACAAGTGGTTAGAGTGCTGGACTAAGACCAGGGAGACCCAACTTCAAATCCCCATTCAGCCATGACACTCACTGGGTGATTCTGGGCCAGTCACTTCTCTCTCAGCCTAACCTACTTCACAGGTTTGTTGTGAGGAGACACATAAGCTTGTACACTGCTCTGGGCTTCTTGGAGGAAGAGCGGGATATAAATGTAAAATAATTAATTAATTAATTAATAGCACAAATTTAAGCCTTTCATTTCTCTCTCTCCATGTAAATTTCAGCTGCAATATTTAAGTAAACCTTTCTGAAAATAAATGTGAACTGAGCAAAGGGGTTGGTACTTTTTAAAGTGGTGGCTCTTACATTTAGCAGGAGGATAGCAATTCATCTCAACATTGTATCTTGTAGCAGCATACCTACTGCTATTTCTTTTGCTGACATCCAGGTGAACGTTGCTCTAGTGCAATGATCAAAGTTGCATTGATTGAAAAAAAGAACAAAGATAACAGAAGAAGGTCATGTATGACCTGATGACGGAGACAATAATATCTTGTGGTTTCAGCCTGCTTGTGCAAAGTACAATGATTTTGCAACAAGGACAGGGGAAAGCTTTGCATAATTCCCTGCAACATATGTGAATAAGGAAGGGTTTTCACAGAAGGAGGAACACCACAGGTTGTGCAAGCCCACCTTGTTGCACCAGTGCAACACTAGTATGGAGCACAAGCACCCAAGTTAGCAGAAGGAGAGCTGGTCTTATGGTAGCAAGCATGACTAGTCCCCTTAGCTAAGCAGGGTCTGCCCTGGTTGCATATGAATGGGAGTCTAGAAGTGTGAGCATTGTAAGATATTCCCCTTAAGGGATGGAGCTACTCTGGGAAGAGCAGAAGGTTCCAAGTTCCCGCCCTGGCATCTCCAAGATAGAGCTGAGAGAGATTTCTGCCTGCAACCTTGGAGAAGCCATTGCCAGTCTGTGAAGACAAAACTGAGCTAGATGGACCTATGGTCTGACTCAGTATGTGGCAGCTTCCTGTTTTCCTAACTAGCTAGCACAAAAGCCTTGCATTAGTTCAATATATTTGTACTAATGCAGTGCTAGTTTGTATGTCACCCAGTATGTATTTTTTAGATTGTGAGCCCTAGTGATACTGGGAATACTGGGAAATTCCTTTTGCTATGTAAACTGCTTTGTGAACTTTTTTGTTTTTGAAAAGTGGTGGTATAACAACAACAACAACAACAACAACAATATCAACAGGACATGCTTCTAAGGGCCCTGATTCAGAGTTATCCAACTTGTTTTAACCTTGTTTTAGGGGAGGGGTATTTAGGCTAGCCTGGTGGTTCTCACGACCGCTCGAAAGCATTCTGGGCTTCCTTAGCCCACTTTCAAGCAGTCATGAGAATAGCCTCTGCACAGTGTAGTGCAGGCCTGCTCAACTTTGGCCCTCCTGCAAATGTTGGCCTACAACTCACATAATTCCTGGCTATTGGCCACTGTGTCTGGATATTGTGGGAGTTGTAGTCCAAAAACAGCTGGGGGGGGCAAAATTGAGCAGGCCTGGTGTAGTGCATTGTGGGATTTCGGGGGGACGGGATGACAGTCGTCTCGGCATGCGATCCCAGCAAGTCCATGTTGCTTGTCTGCAAGGAAGGCTGCCTTCCCTGTCTCCCACCCAAAAGCCCTCTCACTCAATTGTGAGAATGGGCTCTAAATGTGAACCAAATATCAGCTTGCTACCTTTTGGAAAAATTCTAAAATAATTTAATACGTGCATCAGTGATTTAGTAACAAATACCTTTACACAGGTATAACAACTGTTCATCCATTCTGAATAGCTCAACAGAGTGATTTTCATTTATTCTACTGACTGACTATTCTGTCTTTAAGAAGATTGTTTCATTCTGGGTTTTTGTTGTTGTTAAATTGTCCCCCCGGCACCCCCCCCCAAAAGCTTGATCACTTAAGGAACAGGAGAGCCATGTGACTTATCATGCTATGTATCCACTCCTCGTTTGCTATTCAGCCCTGCCTGTGGCAACTCATTTTGTGGTTAGAATTTGGAAACAAAGTGGGAGGGCAGGAGTGAAATATGAGCAATTTCTATAGCAAGACATGAAGATGAGAGAGAAAATGTCATTGTGCATGACTCACAACTGATGGCTGTCAGTTCTTAATTCTATATTTGAAAGTGCCAACATCAAGACATAATGGGGTACAAATAACCATTGTTCACTACATTTTCCTTGTGTTTGTTTTTCTTGTAAGTTCTTGGGCAAGCGTTATAAGAAAAAATAGGGAAAAGTTTAAATAACACATACCAGTATAGCACTAGTAGAGTAAAAAACAAAATACTCCAGAAACATAGCTCACTAAAGAATAACCATTTCCATGGCAACTGTCAAGACCGGGGAAGAATTTGCCACATGGAGTGAAAAAATGTCTTTTTTTTTTAACCAACAGGCTCTGGTTGCATCCCCTGCTTCTGTTTTAGCCACATAATGCATGACAGGGACCAGGAGTTGTTACTGTCGCACTCATTCCAACTGTTGTATTGCATACACTTGTTACTTGCCTTTGTTGAGCCAGGCAGAAATTTTTCACTGGTCTTCTAGTATTAGTTTATTTTATTTATTCATCATATTTCTATACTGCCTGATATAGACATCTTCAGCGGTATACAGGTTAAAACATAAGAGATATAAAAACAATAAGAAACGGTTAAAATTCATAAAAAAGATAAAAACAATCTCTGTGAGTAAAAAAAAATTACAATTTAAATTTCATTTAAAAGCCTGAGAAAACAGGAAAGGCTTGAGGGTCTTCCTAAAAGCAAACCAAGAAACAGTTGCTCTTATTTCAGCAGGGGGCATATTCCAAAGCCCTGGGGTAGCCACAGAGAAGGTCCGGTCCCAAGTAGCCACCAAACGAGCCAGTGGCAACCATAACCAGACCTCTCCAGATCATCTTAATAGGTTCATGACAGAGAAGGGACTCTCTTAATTACCCTGAAACCAAGCCACTGAGGGCTTTATAGGTAAAAACCATCACTTTGTATGTTGTTTGGAAACATATCAGCAGCCAGAGCAATTCTTTCAAAATTGGTGTTATATGGACCCAAATACTAGGGATGTGCAAAATATTTCGGGCACAGAACGATCTGTGCCCGAAACAAACAATTTCGGGTGATTCGGGGCTGAACCGAATCACCCCTGATGTCCCCCGATATTTTTTGGGCATGAGCCAAATCCCCCGAATTTCGGACCCAAAAAATTCGGGTGATTCGGTTCATAGCTGATTTTTGGCGATTTTTAAAAGTTATAGTGACTTTGGGGCAGTTCGGGGGCATAGCATGGGATCTGGGCAAAAGGAGTGGGGTGGGGTGGTATTGTCTAATGGGTGCAGGCTACCACCCCAATTTCAGGGGGATTGGGCAAAGGGCTGATTTTTGGTAAATTTCTGAAATTTTCATGTCTTTGGGGCAGATTGGGGCATATTGGGGCAGAAAGTGGGGCCTGGGGCAGAATAGTGGGGTAGGGTGGTAGTGCCTAATGGGTGGAGGCTACCACCCCAATTTCAGGGGGTTTGGACAAAGGGGTGATTTTTTGAGAATTTTTGAAGTTTTAGTGACTTTGGGGCAGTTTGGGGGCAGAAAGTGGATCTGCCCCAAAATAGTGGGGTGGGGTGGTAGTGCCTAATGGGTGGAGGCTACCACCCCAATTTCAGGGGGATTAGGCAGAGGGCTGATTTTTTGAGAATTTTTGAATTTCTCAAAAAACTTCTGAGGTGTGAATTCTCATTCTATCATAGCAAATGAGATTTTTTTCAATTAAACAACTCTCATGACCCCACTTTCACTTTTTCACACTTTCCTTTACTATGAATAATATGAGGAAGTAATCAATTTAGCACACTTCACCTTATGAAGACAAACCTCATAAAAATAAATTCACCAAAATTCACCCCCTGCCCAATCACTCTTAAATTGGGGATGGGTGGTAGCCTCCACCCATTAGACACTATCTACCAGCCCACCCCACTCCTTTGGGGCAGATCCACTTTCTGCCCCAAAGACACCCAAACTTCAAAAATTCTCAAAAAATCAGCCCTCTGCCCAATCCCCCTGAAATTGGGGTGGTAGCCTCCACCCATTAGGCACTACCACCCCACCCCACTATTTTGTTCTGCGCCACCAGAGCCCCTAGTGGCGCAGTGGTAAAACTGCTGCCCTGTAACCAGAAGGTTACAAGTTCGATCCTGACCAGGGGCTCAAGGTTGACTCAGCCTTCCATCCTTCCGAGGTCGGTAAAATGAGTACCCAGAATGTTGGGGGCAATATGCTAAATCATTGTAAACTGCTTAGAGAGCTCCGGCTATAGAGCGGTATATAAATGTAAGTGCTATTGCTATTGCTATTTGTGGCAGATCCACTTTCTGCCCCCAAACTGCCCCAAAGTCACTAAAACTTCAAAAATTATCAAAAAATCACCCCTTTGTCCAAACCCCCTGAAATTGGGGTGGTAGCCTCCACCCATTAGGCACTACCATCCCACCCCACTATTCTGCCCCAGGCCCCACTTTCTGCCCCAATATGCCCCAATCTGCCCCAAAGACATGAAAATTTCAGAAATTTACCAAAAATCAGCCCTTTGCCCAATCCCCCTGAAATTGGGGTGGTAGCCTGCACCCATTAGACCCTACCACCCCACCCCACTCCTTTGGCCCAGATCCCATGCTATGCCCCCAAACTGCCCCAAAGTCACTAAAACTTTAAAAATTCACCAAAAATCAGGATTTTTCCCAACCCCCCTGAAATTGGGGTGGTAGACTCTACCCATTGGGCACTACCACCCCACCACAAAATTTTGCCCCTGGACCCCTTTTTACCCCCCGAATCGATTCAGATTCAGATTCGGATTAAATCCGAATCCGAACTGAATCAAGGGTGATTCGGGTGACCCAGATTCAGGCACAAAACAGAACAGGGGTGATTCGGTTCGGGTCCGAGCCGAATCACCCGAAAACCCGAATTGCACACCCCTACCAAATACCAATCTGGCTGCTGCATTCTGTATCAATTGTAGTTTCCGAACTACGTACAAAGGCAGCCCCACACCGAGTGCAGCCCCACATTGAGTGCAGTCAAGCCTAGTGGTTACCAGCATACATACCATGGTTTTAAAGTCATTTACCTCCAGAAATGGATGTATTTGGTGTATCAGCCAAACTTAATAAAAAGCACTCCTGGCCACTGTCTCAACCTGAGAAACCAGGGAGAGTTTGGGATCCAGGAGCACTCCCAGACTACATACCTGAGCTTTCTGGGGGAATGTAACCCCATCCAGAATGGGCAGATCTAATCCATCTCTCAGGCCCCAGCCTGAGAGACAGTGAGGCGGTTCCCATGATCAGTGGGAGCCCCCTGGGGAAGGTTAGCAGGGAAAGCGAGCTTAGCCTGCTCTCCCCACACACGAACAGACAGTCTGCTCTGGGTGGCCGAAGCGGCCAACCACACAACTGCCAGCTACATTATGCAACCAATGGGGCCTGCACAGAGAATGCTGGAGAGACCCCCAGACCGGGAGGCTGCTTTTAAGCAGGTCATGAGCTGCCACGGTCGTTATCAGGGTCGTGAGCTGCCATGGTGCGGAGCCGCGTCACAGCAACACACAATTTAAAAAAAAAAAAACGGGTTTGTGGAGCACTCACTCTGCAAACCTGGTTTTAGGGCAGGGGTAGTTTAGCAGGTTACCCACCGAAGAACCATCGGGCTCGCAGCTGAGCCCGGTGGTTCTCACGATGGGATAAAATTGGGCTAGCCTCCTCTAGCCCGATTTTCTCTCATCATGTGAATAGCTTCAGTACCTCCATCTTATTTGGAGTCAACATCAGCTGGTTATCTCTCATCCAGCCATTATTGCCTCTAGGCAGGCATTTAGGGTGGTCATGCCATTTCCTGATGAAGTTGGTCTGAAGAAATAGATCTGGATGTCATCAGCATATTATCTACCTACGTACCTACCTTCTACCTACCTACCTACCTGTTTTCATACCATTTGATAGGTACATCTCTAGGCGGTGTACAAATTTTAATATTAAAAATCACAGGTTATAATATATAACACACTGTATATATATTAAAAGCTTTAATACGGTGGACCCTCGACTTACGAACTACTCGACATCCGTAGTTTTCGACTTATGAACGACAAAAATGACCGGAAGTCGTTGCCGTTTTAGATGCGGCTTCCTCGACTTACGAATTTTTAGATGCGGTTTCCTCGACTTACGAATGTTTCCAGACCTCCGTGGGTGCGCTTTTTGACTTACGAACGTGCGTTCGGAACGGATTAACTTCGTAAGTCGAGGGTCCACTGTATATATATTAAAAGCTTGCAAGAACAGGAGAGACTTGAGGGTCTTCCTGAAAAAAGAGAAGGAGATGCTCTAATTTCATCAGGGAGCTGACCTGTCTCCAAATGACACCATCTGGAATCTACCAGAAAGGTAGAAATGGAACCATTGTACAACACTGCCACCCAATCCCACCTCCTTCACGCCACCCAGCAAGATACCATGGTTGATGGTATCAAAAGCCACCAAGAGATCCAAAAGGATCAGCAGAGTCACACTCCCTCTGTCGATAGCCAATTGGAGATCATCCATTAGGCTGACCAAGGCAGTCTCAATGCCATAGCCCATCCGAAAGCCAGTTTGGAATGGGTCTTAGTTGCTAGGGATTCAAGTTTTGCTTTTCTGGAAGCACTCCCTCTTACAACATGTCAACATGGATTGGTCTACATGTTACCATAATCATGGCAGTAACAACCAGGCAGGCTGTGGACAATGCCAAAAGTAATTCTTCACTCATTGATGAATTTAACCATCCTGCTCAGTCAAGTAGGAACCCCTTGAATCAATACAACAGTGGTTGGGAAAACCTCTGAGGAACACGTGTGACGGAAATACTGAACACCATGTTCAAGCCACATGTTCTGCTCTACAAAGCTGATTTTCAAAGGCAAAAGGTAACTGAGCAGTGGACTTCCATTAATATACCAGAATGCAAATTCATGAAAATGTTTCGTGCTTTCCTTTAAATGCCCTGCACACCTAGGAATGGAATGCGCAGTCAAGCTGAATAAAGTGGAATTTGTGTGTGTGTGTGTGCACGTGCGCATGCATATGGGAAGTGGAGGAGAAGAAAGTCCTTTTTTCCTACTTTGAGAAAAGTTATTCTTCATTTTACTTCGCACTCTTTAAATTCAATTAAGCTAGTCCTTGAGAGCATTTCACTGCTGTGTGACTCATATTTAATTGCAACTGTAGATTCACTTTTTTCAGAATCTAGTCCAAATACAATCTTCACACACAGTGAGAAACTTATTTATAAACATAGTAAGCCTGCCTCTATTTCTGAACAGCAAACAGGAAAATCATTCCATTGTATGTTATTCCTACCCTATCCTTCAAAATAAATCACACAGTTAAAAATATTATTGATCTACCCATAGACATGGGCAAGCTCTTCAGTGCTCATCTTGGACAGTTCAGAAATCATCAGTGTCTCCAATTGATCAGTGTCTCTAAACAAATCTTGCCTCCTGCCTTCTGGGTTGTGGTGGCTAGAAACATTATAGGCTTGTTTTGACCCTCAATTTGGAAATTTTAAAGTATGTTTGCATATTTTTATAATTTTTTATTATGGGCAAGTAGAATCAATCTGTATACAATTCTCCATTCTCATTATTGTTCAAAGTTACAAAATTATTGTCACATTATCATTCTCTTGTTACCATGAGGGCCTGTTTGGGTGCTCCTCTAAGGAGCACCCCTCTATATTTGGAACTACGAACCTGTAGTTACCACTGTTTGGATTTCATGAGACCATGACATCTCCACTTTGTTTCGCCTGTAGCTAACTCCAAGGATGGGTCACTTTGGCAAGCAGCTTGGGAGAAGGAACTCTTAGATCAGTTTTGAAGCCCAAAGACTGCAAGAGGGCTTCCCTATGTGTGGTTGCCCCCTGATTATTCAAGATGAAGCAGACGTGATTTAATCAAGAGCTATTCTCTGTGTGGAAACAAAATGGACCACCCAATAATAAAGTAACAGTATCTGTGTATTGGGTTTACAGAAATACATGCATTAGTAAATTAAAAGAAAATGAAAAGGAAACCAACCCACCAAAATGGCACGATAAGTCTCCTTTACCTACAGAGAGTTTAGGGCACAAAGACATGAAAATACTAGACTAAATAATCTCATTGTATGGAGAGGGAACTTCCAGGTTCACATTAAGCACCAATCACAGGATGAATTTCTTTGTTGTTACCTGTTTGAAAGGGACACTCCATTGCCCAGTTATAGCTATGCTAAAATCCTGGATCTATGGACAGCTCTTTCTTTTGCCCTGGTGAAGAAGAAAGTGTGTGTTTGGAAAGAAATCATAGCCCTGTTCAGGTGTTAAGCCTTAACACATGGAGGGGAGAACAGTAGTGGTACTGGGCTCAGCACTTGCCTTCAGTACTTGAACACAAAGATGGGGGCATGGCCAGGAAACATGTGGGTGTGACTAGCCAGTGTGCTTCAGCACCCCCCTCTCCTCACATTCAGACTGAACACACAACATCTACAGAGATTTAAAAGGAGGAGACAAATTAGTCTGAATGTATGTTAAACATGTTTCTCCCTTTCATATGTACAGCAGTGTGGGGAGGGCCTATACTAGAATCAAAGAGTGTTAGACTTGGAAGGAAGGAACCTTGGAGGTCTTCTAGTACAACCCCTTGCTCTGTGTGAAGAAGCAGCTCGTGAAAGCCAGGAACAAAACCTTCTTTTTTCCTGTGCCCCGCCATTTTAGGTAGGTTTCTCCCTACTTGCTTCACTTCTGGTATCAGAATTGGAGTGGAAGAGAAAAAAATAAATAAAAACATACACACAGAGGGATGCAGCAAAGTAATGCAGGAGGGAGGGGACTGGATTTTGTTCCCCTCTTATTACACATTCCTTCTGTGCAATAAGTAGATTCCTGTGGCCCTGGCAGTCTATGGAGATCATGGAGATAAGCATGAGGGTCAGAGGAGAGATGTACGCCAAGAGGTACATCTTCCTTCCTCATGATATATTCCACTCCACCTCCATCTCTAGCAATAAATAACTTGGGTTCAGGGCTTGAAACACAGCCATGGCGGGGTGGGGGGAAGTCATCTGACAGCCTCCAAAGCACTAAAAAGCTTCTGCTCCAGACCTGAAAACAGCTTCTCCATCTTTGCTGGGGCTTGGTGGATACACTGCAACATTCCTTTTTAGGGCCCCCACTTACATCGCTTACTTACTTATTATTTGTCATAGTTATATAATCTCTGGGCAGTTTACAATTATTGTATGCCTTCTAGAATTAAGTAGTAAATAGAACGTTGATGTAAATGCAGGCTTGCCTCCTGAGGCAAACAGCAGCTGTGAGAAGGCCCCAATCCAGATTCGGACTGCAGAGAAGGCAAAGGATCAAAGTCCCCACCCCTATGCTGGCACCCGCCCCCCACCAAGTCTTCAATGACGCTCTTGCTGCTATTTAGCAAAGAAAAATGAAGCACATCAGGGCCAATTATATGTCTTCAAGAACATGGCAAAAATGTCCCTATGACATAGTGCTCAGTTATAAATACTTTTGGAAATCCATTCCTGTCATCCTGTTGCTATGCAAAAGTTTACTTAGAAGTATCCTTTGACTTCAGTTGAAGTTCCTACAAGACAGCCATTGGTATCCCTGTATTATACCCTGCAAACTGCCTGTATACCTGCAATAGCATTGTCAACATCAGAAAAAGCTATTAAATGCAGAAAGGATGAGATTTCTTGCAATTAGAAAGTGGACATTTGTATGAAGCATGCAGAACCAAAATAAAATATTCCTCATTTGTTTCTGACTGTGTTTCTAGAATATTGGGGAAGATAAAGAAGCTTGGAGTTTGGATTGTGTAGGCTCATGATTAAGACAGCACAGTCAACATGGAAGCATGGGCAGGCATCCTGTCAAGACAAGCAGTTTGAGAGTTGAGCAATTTGGGCCAAGCATTGCAAAGCTAGATGAGTGAATTCATACACTGTTGGCATTGCTAGTGACAGCAGTAAATTGATGGAATATATTTGGCTCATGAAACTATATGTGTTCTAGGACTTGTTTTTGGTAAGCATTTTATATATGTGCACAACTGTTTGCTGGTGATAGTGAGTTATATATATATTATTGCCTGAATAGTCTATATACAATATAAATCTCTAAATATACCACACACACACACATACAATTTCAGTGTGGCTTTGTCTTTCAGCTCTGTTTGAGTTTGTGATTCCTATGTGCTCCTTCCCTGCACCCCCCAGTGCAGCATCAAAAATTGTTGTAGGGACAACAGTTATAGGAAGGGAAGCAATGGGTGCTTGGAGACATGACTGGTGGGCCTGCAAGCCACCTATTAAGAAAAGTACCTGGAAATGCCAGCTGCTTTAAAAATGCTGTGGTGAGGCTGTTGACTTGAACCTGTTTTAGGTAGCTTGTCACTCTGGTCCTGTTTCAATTTCATGAGCCACTGGTCTGTGTCCTGGTGCAATGTTACAGTGCTGGTTATTACCTTAAAAGCCCCCAAAGGCCCAGGATACCTTAAAGCAGAATCTCCTCCTGAGCAATCCTGCCTCCTTCTGTCTTCAGCCAGACAAGCCCTGCTGTAAGCCGCAGTGCCAGTCAAGACATGCTTGGTGGGAAAAGGGGGATGGGCCTTCTCTTTGGCAGCATCAAGCAACTCCCTATTCTATACAATTTGGTTTGCCCCATCTCTCTTTGTCTTCTGCTGCCATTTTAAGACTTTTCTGTTTAGGGAGGTATTTGGACTGCTTTCTGTTTAATGGTGTAGACTCCTGGTACATTACTCTCCATTGTGCGCTGTTGCTCATACTTATGATTGTATATATTTTTATTATATTTATGCATTATTATAATGTATTTTGTAAGCTGCTTCGAATGTTCTCTTTCAATGGAAAAGAGGGATAGAAATTTGGCCAAAAAGAGTAAATGAAATGCCTGCAATGAACCCCAAGAGGGCTGTGCAATGTCAGGTCGAGAACATCGGAAATGGTCCAATATGGGCCATTTCAGAGTACATAGGAACATAGGAAGCTGCCATATACTGAGTCAGACCATTGGTCTATCTAGCTCAGTATTGTCTTAACAGACAGGCAGGTCTGTGTAGACAATACTGAGTGAGTACAATACAATGTCTGAGTAGGTGGGAGAAGTTTCCAATATGAACTAGGAAAGCCCATTTCAGTTTGGACTTCTCTGATCTTCATCTAGAGAAATCAGAGCTTTCTAGAGTCTGCTCTCTCTTTTTTCCATGATCGTGGCTGGGAAAAAGTACTGTCTTCTGCCCTATATCTGCCTGTCCATGCATTTATCTCCATGCATTAAAAAAAAATAAAGTTTTTAGTCCATTTTAAAATTCACATTAAAAAAATCAAAGCAACCCATTTCCAGGTTTTCCTCTGAGATTCTCCGAAGTTACATCACTTCCCCTGTAATTCTCTGGTTTTACATTACTTTTCTTCCAGCTTTCACAGTAAGTACAATTCCCTAGTTACTTAAAAAAAATAATTTAAAATCACTTTAATCCAATTCACAGATTCTGGATATCAAAGGATATATGCCACTGTTGTTGTTGAAAATGGTGTGGGGTCAGGTTTGGACTCTGATTTGAAATGTAGCATGATGTCTTGAACATACAGGTGAAACTCGGAAAATTAGAATATCGTGCAAAATTCCATTAATTTCAGTAATGCAAATTAAAAGGTGAAACTGATATATGAGACAGACGCATTACATGCAAAGCGAGATAAGTCAAGCCTTAATTTGTTATAATTATGATGATCATGGCGTACAGCTCATGAAAACCCCAAATCTCCAATCTCAGAAAATTAGAATATTACATGGAACCAATAAGACAAGGATTGAAGAATAGAACAATATCAGACCTCCGAAAATTATACAGTGTACTGTGCTTGATTGGCCAGCAAACTCGCCTGACCTGACCCCATAGAGAATCTATGGGGCATTGCCAAGAGAAGGATGAGAGACATGAGACCAAACAATGCAGAATTGCTGCAGGCCGCTAATGAAGCATCCTGGTCTTCCATAATACAATGGTCTTCCATAATACAATTCTGCATTGTTTGGTCTCATGTCTCTCATCCTTCTCTTGGCAATGCCCCATAGATTCTCTATGGGGTCAGGTCAGGCGAGTTTGCTGGCCAATCAAGCACAGTACACTGTATACTTTTCGGAGGTCCAATATTGTTCTATTCTTCAATCCTTGTCTTATTGGTTCCATGTAATATTCTAATTTTCTGAGATTGGAGATTTAGGGTTTTCATGAGCGGTACGCCATGATCATCACAATTATAACAAATTAAGGCTTGACTTATCTCGCTTTGCATGTAATGCGTCTGTCTCATATATCAGTTTCACCTTTTAATTTGCATTACTGAAATTAATGGACTTTTGCACAATATTCTAATTTTCTGAGTTTCACCTGTACATCCCAACTTGCATTCCGATGACTGAATCTTCCAGGTGGAAGTGATATTGCATTGTCTCTTTGGTATTTTCTCTAGCATACTTTACAATGGTTGCAGGGGTCAAGGTGAGGTTGGCCCCTAAACCACAATCTGCACATCGGGTTTTATTTCAGTGTCTCACAGTTCAAAGGATACCACAAATGAGCTGTGCTTTGCATTTTGCTCTCTCCTTTGCAAATGGGTGGGTGAGCCACACTGTTATTCAAACTGCAGATGCAGAACTGTGTCCTGAACATGTGTACCAAATTGTATCCCAATGTCCCAGTGTTCAGTGAAGATTGCATTACAAATAAATTTACCAATGCAATGCAAACAGATCAGCAGACAAACTAAAGGGTTCACTTCACTCAGGTAATTAGACATCCAACCTTCATGAGTTCTGCCTATCAGTTTACAAAATACACAAAAAGCAATCCTGGAGAATAAGTGGCTTGAATGCAAGACTATTAATGCAACTCTATTGTTAACTTGAGTGGTCTGTATTCATTCCTTTCCTTTTATTCTCTGAGTCATAAATGAAATGTCTAACACAAAACTGAACCATGGGAGAAATATGTAATAATGTCTATTTAAGGAACAATTTAAGGGAACAGAAGTATTGAAGCCCCACGCTGTAATACTGGAACTTCATACAATAGATTCAAGATCTGTGTTTGTTTCATTAATACCCCACTCTACAAAGCATATGATAGCAACTGCAATACACTTTAATGAGACATGCTTGCATTTATCAGCAAGCAAGAAAAGAAAGGTTAAGAGAAACAGAAACTGGCAAACAGGAAAAATCTATTCCCCTTATCAGGAAATGTCCAAAAGAATTTAGCAGTATAACTGGTGTTATGAAGCTTAACTTGCTTTCCAGTATCCAATGGCATGATCAACATACACTATTTCTTGAAAGATTTTGCTGTGGCTTCTATTATGAGGGATGGGCCATGTGCTGACCTGGAGCCTGTGAATTAATTCAGGTTTGGAAAGCCTGAATTCAGGGACTGATTCTTTCCATGTAGGCCACAATCTGCCCAGAGCCCTAAGATTTTTCCATGCATGTGTAGATGTCCCCAGAGCCATGGGAAATATATCTCCTATGAACTGAATGACTCTAGATTAGAGTGGGCAATCAAACAGAAAGTGAAAATTGTAAAGAATTTCAGAGTTCCTCTTAAGGTGAAACCGGGGCAAGAATTTCCAAGGGAAGCTAAACAAGTTTTTAAGACAAGTGAAATTTCTCAGAGATTTCTGCACTCTGAAAAATTCTGGGTATTCTGACATTAGGAATCATCCTATTTCCTACTTATAACACTGCCGATATCAACTGACCAGCTTAATAGCCGAGCTAGCTGTACTAAGAGGTCATAGATTTGTTCTGGATGTTATATTTGTTCTGGTTTCCTCCTCCTGAGTACAGCTTAGGGATAGAAGGCTATGTTACCAGACAACCACTGGATTTCCTGGTGTAGGAGACTCCCTGCTGCCTCTATTCCTGGATGTTACTTTGGAAAATCTGATGGGTGGGATGGGAAATTTCCTGGGTGTTGGTCTCAGAAGAGTTACATTGAGGCACTACACACGATCAGTGTGAAGTGCCGGAGGGGTTCTGTGGGGAGAGTGGACTTAGCCCACTCTCTCCACAGACGAGCAGTTGCTCGTAGCTGGGAGGCCAGATCGGCCAACCACACGACTGCCAGCTCCATCACGGAACTGACAGAGGTGGCAGGGATCAGGGGACGCATGGCCCCCGGAAGTTTCAGGATGCCCCGTGCAAGTGTGCAGGGCATCCTGGAGAGACCACTGAACCTGGGAGGCTGCTTGCAGCCTCCCAACAAGGGTCTCCTCATGTGTCACCATGGCACAGAGCTGCACCGTGGCAGCAGACTATCAGAAAACCCGGGTTAGCAGAGCACTCGTTCCACTAATCCGGGCTAAGGGGAGGGCTACTTTGGCAGGCTAGCCACCAGAGAACCACTGGGCTCACCAGCAAGCCCACTGGTTCTCACGATGGGGAAAAACTGGGCTGGGCTTCTTTATCCCGGTTTTTCCCCATCGTGAGAATAGCCTCATTTTCTCCTGACTTCCCTTGATCCCATAAATGCTGGAATGAGGATTGTTTCAAGGACTTCTGGTCTAGTTATAACAGCAAGTTAGTGGAACATTACAGGTATTTTGAGGGGGGAGCACATTAGCCAGTTACAGTAAGTGTAACCTATCTGTACAGTACAAAGGACTTGAGAATGGTTCACTGATTAGTACCATTGTTCTTCCTGATGAAAATGTCACCATTAGGATATCTGTCTGGGTACTAATAAGAAGCGGTAGCCTTTAAGAAATCAGGATACATTTTTTACTGTGTGGAATGAAGAGTTCATATTATCCATCAAACCCACTTTCTGGGTTTTATAGTGTGGAAGTTATAAACAGAACCTACATAGATGGAACCATATTCAGTCGATGATGATGATGGAGGGAAGCTTCATAGGCTTTCTGATTCCTTCCTCACCTACCTAAGTCTCAGCCACTTATACAGTCGGCTAACCTAGAAGGTAAGTTTTCCCTAAAAAGACTGGACTAGATCTCTCTCTCTCTCTCTCTCTCTCTCTCTCTCTCTCTCTCTCTCTCTCTCTCACACACACACACACTTTGAGTTATTAAAGTTGCATTTCTGATACACGTAACATATCTCACAAAAATGTGATTTATTTATTGTTATAATGTCTGCATAAAGTTTGCCCTCTTTAGGATTGGTTTCCATCTTACAAACTTTGCCTAAAGAAGCAGGGTAGTAATTTAAACGTTGCATGAAGAACTACAGCAAGTAGGGTGAGTTTATGTGATCAAAGACCCACTTAGTTATCTATTACATTTTTATCCCATTTCTCCACCAAGGAATTTGGGAATTTCACAGTTTCCCCTTTATCCTTATGACAACCCTTATGACAAAGTAGGTTAGGCTGGTCCAAGACCACATAACAAATAACTGGTTGAAGGACAGGAAACACAAGGTAGGAATAAATGGGCAGTTTTAACAATGAAAGGAAGTAACAAGTAGTGTCCCCCAAGGATCGTGGGACTAGTGCTCTTTAATTTGTTCATAAATGATGTAGGAGGTGGGATGACCAGTGAAGTGGCCAGATTTGCAGATGACAGGACCCCATTTAAGGTACAGAAATTCAAAACAAATTGTGTTGAGTTCCAAAAATATATCTCCAAACTGTGTGAGAAGGTGACAGAATGGCAAATGTGGTTCAAAGTAAGCAAGTGCAAAGTGATGCATATTGGGACTAAAAATCCCAACTTAACATCTATGCTGATGGGCTCTGAGTTGTCAGTGACTGACCAGGAGAGAGATCTTGGGGTCGTGGTGGACAGCTCATTGAAAGTGTTGACTCAGTGTGTGGCAGCTGTGAAAAAGGGCAAATTCTATGATAGGGATCATCAGGAAGGGGATTGAAAATAAAAATGCTAATATTATAATGCCCTTATACAAAGCTATGGTAAGGCCACATTTGGAGTACTGCATGCAGTTCTCGTCACAGTATCTTAAGAAGGACCTTGTAGAACTGCAAAAGGTGCAGAAGTGGGCAACCAAGATTATCAGGGGGCTAGAACACCTTCCTTATGAGGCAAGGCTGCAGCATCTGGAGCTTTTTCATTTGGAAAAGAGGTGACTATGAGGAGACATGATAGAGGTGTATAAAATTATGCATGGAGTAGAAGACAACCAAGATTATCAGGGGCCTGGTGCACCTTCCTTATGAGGCAAGGCTATAACATCTGGGGCTTTTTTGTTTGGAAAAGAAAATCTATAATGGGAGACATGATGAAGGTGTATGCATGGAGTTGAAAGTCATGCATGGAGTTGAAAGAGTGGACAGAGATAAATTTTTCTCCCTCTCTCACAAAACTAGAACCAGGGGACATCCCATGAAACTGAAGGCTGGGGAATTTAGGACCAAGAGAAAGTATTTTTTTCTCACAGTGCATAATCTATGAAATTTTTTGCCACGAGATGTGGTGATGGCTACGAGCTTAGATGGCTTTAAAGGGGGCTTAGACAAATGCATAGAGGACAGTGGCTACTAGTCTGGTGGCTATAGACCACCTCCAGCCTCAGAGGCACAATGCCTCTAAATACCAGTTGCAAGGGAGCAGGCAAGAAGACATGCCCTCACCTCTTGTCTTTGGGCTTCTCAGAGACATCTGGTGGGCCACTATGCTTAACAGGATGCTGGACTTGATAGACCTTGGGTCTGATCCACCAGAGCTGTTCTCATGTTGTAAGAATGTCTTGGTCTATGAATGCATATTTTTTTTACATCAGTAGGTGTTTATTAATGCTGCTTGCTGTCTTGTTGTGCATGATGAAGCTAATGCTAAAACAAATTGCCCTATAATAGCAGCTAATAATAAAATATAAACAGTACAGCAAACAAATTCCAAAAGGGGAAAATCCTCCACATGTTTCTGTTGAGATAGAATGCAAGTTTAAACAAACATTGCTTTCTTCCTACACCAGGTAACCAACAATACGAACACAGCCATTTATACTGATTATGTGGGCTCATTCCTATTAAAACACTTCAGGTAGAGTGATCAAGATTGAAAATGGAAAGAGACCGCATTTCTATATTTTAAGTAAGATCACTAAATAAAAGGTACCTGCTATTATATAAGAAGGCTCATCATTCACACAAACATTTTCTTAACTTCATGAGTCATCATTCAACTTGCAATGGGTTGTCTGTGTGACTGTGAAGTGCCTGAATTTAAAACTTTTTTATTTGAGGTTATATGAGGATTTCTAAGGTTTGGTCTATGGTGTTAGTTGGTTGTTTCATGATAGCAGCTCATCTTTGATGCTGAAGTGATCAAGTAATGAATTTGCATGTGTGAATTATCCTTCATACCAGTGGATTTTTAAAAAATCAAAATTGTTATCTTTCCCATAGTGGCAAGGTCTTGGGCCTAGAGGACTTTTTTCACACCCTCATACCATGCTTAATATCTCCACTGTAATTATGCTGAGGTTCTCAACTCTAAAGCACAACTTATGCACATCTTGGGAAATTATGTTCCACTGCATATAATGGGCTTACTCCCCGGTAACTGTGCAAATGTTTTATTAGCACATAAGCCCATGTGCATATATTAGGGATGTGCATGGAATGGAATTTTGTATCCTTTTCTGATTTCAGAACAGAACAAAAATCCTGGGAATGTTCCATTGGTACAACTGGTCAAGCCGATTGTTCCGACAGAATGAGCTTGGGTTTTGCGTGTTCTGAGCAGGGTTGTGCTGGCAAGAGTTACCTTTAAAAAACATTATCTCAGAATTGCTCGTGCCTGGCATCTCACAATGAGGCTGCCCCATCTATGGTGCTCTTCTTGCCTCTGTGCATGCACAGCAGCCATTTGCAAATGCACAGAGGCCAGAAGAGTGTTGTAGGTGGGGCAGCCTCGGCACGAGATACCGGGTGGGTGCCACCGCTCACAAGCAGTAACCAGGTAATGATTGTTAAAAGGTACCTCCCACTGCTCCTCGCTGCCTACCCTGGTGCCACTAGGAAAACTCAAAATGTTCTGACTTGGAACAAGGTTGTTCCATGTTCGAAACAGGCCCTTCATTTGAAGAGCGTGGAACAATCGAAATGACTCATTTTGAGTCAGAACATTCCTAGCTTGAAATGTTCTGCGCATCCTTCTGCACATGTGTGTCTGCATACACACACAGAGAGAGACACCCACCCACACAGAGCATGCGTGAGAGAGGGAGAGGGAGAGAGCGCACTGCTTGGGCCTTTAACTCCCAGGCATTTAACTCCCAGACCAAACAACAAAAGATATAAACATGCCATTTTCACAGATAGGTTGCAAAACCTGCCCAGACTACAAGAAGAAATTGAACATCCCAGAAAAAATTATTAATTGGCTGAAAAATGCAGAAAAACTCTCCCACTGGAAAAACATGGGGATGATACTTTCTGACAAACCTTAGCAGTTTTCTCAGGTACTTTCCAAGACAGAAAGTCCAGACTTCCACTGAATTATGAAACAACGAATGAGCTATATTTTTAGACTACTTAAGGAAAGTAAATTTATGCAATCACTCAGCATTCTGTATGTGTTTGTGTCTGTCCATGTGTTTGTGTCCCCCCTCCCTCATCAACTTTACAATGCCTGGACCAATATAAACCAAATTGGGTACAGTTGGGTACACACAGGGACCCCTCAATAGTGTAGTTTGTGATGATGTCATCCACCCCAATTCAAGGTGAACCACTTAATTGTAAACCGCCTTGAGCCATTTTGGAAAGGCGGTATACAAATCAAATCAAATCAAATCAATCACTCAATAAGATGGCAGATGTATAAACTTTTGAGGTGCAAGTGAGTTAACCTGTGAACTGCCTAACCAATTTGAACCAAATTTGCTACAACTGTAGGGACACATATGGACACCTCAGTGGCGTGATTTGTATTTATGTCATCTACCTCAATTCAAGATGGCAGATTTGGAAAAATTTGAGGGGCTAACTTGTGGACCAGCTAACTGATTTGAAGCAAATTTTCTACAGCTGTATGGACACTTCAATGGCATGATGATATCATCCACCCCAGTTCAAGATGGCAGGCACATAAATGTTTGAGGTGCAAGTGAGCTATCTTGTGGACTCTCTAACCGATTTGAACCAATTTTGTCACAGTTGTAGTGAGTGACACATAGGAATATCTCAATGGTATAGTTTATGATCATGCCATTCACCCGTATACAAGTTGGTGTATGCATGTACATTTGCGGTACAAGTAGGCTAACTTGTGAACCACTTAACTGATTTGAAACACATTTGGAACAGTTGTAGGGCCACATAGGGAAACCTCAATGGCGTAGTTTGTGATGATGTCATCTACCCCATTTAAAATGGTGGATGCACGAATGTTTGAAGCCTAACTGGGCTAACTTATGAACCATCTAACCAATTTGAACCAAATTTGCTACAGCTGTAGGGACACACAGGGATGTCAGTGATGTAGTTTGTGATGATATCTACCCCAGTTCAAGATGACAAATGTGTAAATGTTTGAGTCACAAGTGGATTAACCTGTGAACTACCTAACTGATTTGAACCAAATTTGGTACAGTTGTTGTAACAATAGGGACTTCTCAGTGAAGCAGTTTGTAATGATGTCATCCACCCCAGTTCAAGATTT
The DNA here is from genome assembly GCF_027244095.1 of Hemicordylus capensis. NCBI lineage: Eukaryota > Metazoa > Chordata > Lepidosauria > Squamata > Cordylidae > Hemicordylus > Hemicordylus capensis. The sequence continues at coordinate 91,463,267 of NC_069657.1, read as the reverse complement.
TATTTATTTATTTATTTATTTTTGCATTTATATACCGCCTTTCATTAAAAAGATAACCCCAAGGCGGTTTACAAAAGTTAAAAACATACAATAAAAACACAATAAAAACATCATATTAAAAGTACAAAAACATAAAAACAGGCATAAAAACAACACAACAAATACAACAAATAGAAACACAGAGAAGCCGCAGTAGAAAACAATCATGTAAAAGCCTGGGTAAAAAGCCAAGTCTTTAAAAGCTTTCTAAAAGCCGTGATGGAGTCCGAGGAACGAATGGCCACTGGGAGAGCATTCCAGAGTCTGGGGGCAGCAACAGAGAAGGCCCTGTCCCGAGTGCACGACAACCGGGCCTCCCTCATTGTCGGCACCCGGAGCAGGGCCCCCTCAGATGTCCTCGTCCAGCGGGCAGCAACCCTTGGGAGCAGGCGGTCCCTCAAATACCCCGGGCCCAAACCGTTTAGGGCTTTAAAGGTCAAAACCAGCACCTTGAATTGGACCCGGAAACGAACCGGCAGCAAGTGCAGCTCTTTCAAAATGGGAGTGACATGTTCCCAACGGGCAGCTCTGGATAAAACCCTCGCTGCCGCGTTTTGCACTAGCTGCAGTTTCCGGATATTCTTCAAGGGCAGCCCCACGTAGACCGCGTTACAGTAATCCAGCCGCGACGTGACTAAGGCGTGGGTAACCGTGGCCAGATCTGCCTTCTCGAGAAAGGGACGCAGCTGGCGCACCAGCCGAAGCCGTGCAAAGGCACCCCTGGCCACCGCCTCCACCTGAGCCTCCAAAAGCAGAGCCGGGTCCAGTAGTACCCCCAAGCTGCGTACTTGCTCCTTCAAGGGGAGTGCAACCCCATCCAGAACCGGTAAAATCTCCTCATCCCGATTGGCTCTCCTACTGACCAACAGTACCTCCGTCTTATCCAGATTCAGTTTCAGTTTGTTAGCCCACATCCAACCCATCACGGCCTCCAACCCCCGATTCAGGACATCCACCGCCTCCCTAGGATCAGATGACAAGGAGAGATAGAGCTGAGTGTCATCCGCATATTGCTGACAACTCAGTCCAAATCTCCGGATGACCTCTCCCAGCGGCTTCATATAGATGTTAAACAGCATGGGGGACAAGACCGATCCCTGCGGGACCCCACAGGCCAACGGCCACGGGGCCGAGCAGTAGTCCCCCAGCACCACCTTCTGAACCCTCCCCTCAAGAAAGGACCGGAACCACTGCAACGCAGTGCCTCCGATTCCCATACTCGAGAGGCGGCCCAGAAGGATACCATGGTCGATGGTATCGAACGCCGCCGAGAGGTCCAGCAGAACCAACAGGGACGCACTCCCCCTGTCTAGTTCCCGGCGTAGGTCATCCACTAGAGCGACCAAGGCAGTCTCAGTCCCATACCCGGGGCGGAAGCCAGATTGAAAAGGGTCCAGATAATCCGTATCATCCAAGACCCTCTGCAGCTGGGACGCCACCACACGCTCCATCACCTTGCCCAAAAAGGGGAGGTTAGACACAGGTCTATAGTTGTCCAGGTTGGAGGGATCAAGGGAGGGCTTTTTTAATAGAGGTCTTACCACCGCCTCCTTGAGGCACGATGGCATCCTGCCCTCCCTTAACGAAGCATTAACGATCACCTCCAGCCATCTACCTGTCCCCTCCCTGGCAGCTTTTATTAGCCATGAAGGGCAAGGGTCAAGAGCGCACGAAGTCGCCCGCACACTGCCCAGGATCTTGTCCACATCCTCAGGCCGCACCAACTGAAAAGAATCCAACACAACGGGACCAGATGGTACCAGAGGCACGTCTGCCGGAACTGCCAAAACTCTGGAGTCCAGGTCAGCACGGATGCAAGCGACTTTATCTGCAAAGCGACAGGCAAACCGATCGCAAAGAGCCGTAGATGACTCCTCCCCCATTGTCCGGGGGGATGTGTGGAGCAATGTTTTCACCACACGAAACAGCTCTGTTTGCCTGCACTGAGCAGACGCAATGGAGGCGGAGAAAAAACATTTCTTCGCCGCCCCCACCGCCACGGCATAGTCCCTAAAATGGGCTCTAGCCCGTGTTCGATCGGATTCGTGACGACTCTTCCTCCAGCGTCGCTCCAGCCGTCGTCCGAGTTGCTTCATCGCCCTAAGCTCCGAGGAAAACCAAGGAGCAGAACGGGCTCCACCAAGCCGGAGAGGGCGCTTGGGGGCAACCGTGTCAACAGCCCTGGCCATCTCTCCATTCCAGAGATCAACCAAGGCCTCGACAGGGTCACCAGCTCTGGACACTGGAAACTCCCCGAGGGCCGTCTGAAATCCAAGCGGATCCATAAGCCTCCGGGGGCGGACCATCTTAATCGGCCCACCACCCCTGCAGAGGGCAGACGGAGCAGTCAAACTAAACCCCACCAGGTGATGATCTGTCCATGACAAGGGAGTGATCTCAAATTCCCCCACCTCCAGATCATTTATTTCCCGATCGGCAAAAACCAGATCCAGAGTGTGTCCCGCCACGTGGGTAGGGCCCGATACCAACTGAGACAGGCCCATGGTTGCCATGGAGGCCATGAAATCCTGAGCCGCACCCACTAAGGGGACCTCAGCGTGGACATTGAAGTCCCCCAAGACAATAAGCCTGGGGGAACCCAAGGCCACCTCCGAGACAACCCCCGCCAGCTCAGGTAGGGAGACTGAAGTGCAGCGGGGTGGTCGGTACACCAGCAGAATCCCCAGCCTATCTCGGAGGCCCACCCTCAAGGACAAACACTCGAAATTCTGAGATTGCCTGACCGGGCACCTGGAAACGGGGAGGGTCTCTCGAAAGATGACCGCAACGCCTCCTCCCCGACCCTCAAGGCGGGGCTGCTGCACGATCTGGAAACCTGGAGGACAAAGCTGAGAGAGACCAACCCCGCCCAGCGCATCCAACCAGGTCTCTGTCACGCATACCAGGTCAGCACGCTCATCCACAATCAAATCGTGGATGAGAGATGTTTTTGCATTAACTGACCTGGCATTTAGCAGCAGCACCCTAATCCTCGAAGGAGTGTTCTCAGAGCTCCCTAGGGTCAGAGGGTTGGGGGAAGGGCCGGAAAAAGGAACAGGCCTCAATTGCCTGGACCGTTTTCCCCTGTAACGGCCTGCCCAACTCCCACCGCCATACCTCCCTCTGCCCGCTACCCGTGATATTGCCGCCCCCACTCCAGACCCACTTTTTTGCTCTCCCAGACACATCCCCCCAGACTATTCCACCACGGCTACTTGGCTTAATTTAAAACCAAGACCAGACTCATACAGTCCCTGCTGACTTCTTGCTTGGTGGAAGATGGATCGTCAAGGCAGGAGGAGAAGATCTTCAGGGCTCCAGGCAGCTCGCCCCACGGCTGAGAGCCACAAGGACGAGAGCCCTTATGCTCTCGCCCTTCGGCTCACGCCAAGAGGCTCACGCCCCTGGCCCAGCCCCAGCTTTAAAGCCACAGAGGCTGAGGGTAGATGGCACACACCTGGAGAAAGAGGTGGGGCAGAAGCCCAAACACAGTCACTGCCCTGCCAAGATGTTCCCTCTTCCCTTCCTCAGTCCCTGGCCCAGCCCCAGCTTTAAAGCCACAGAGGCTGAGGGTAGATGGCACACACCTGGAGAAAGAGGTGGGGCAGAAGCCCAAACACAGTCACTGCCCTGCCAAGATGTTCCCTCTTCCCTTCCTCAGTCCCTGGCCCAGCCCCAGCTTTAAAGCCACAGAGGCTGAGGGTAGATGGCACACACCTGGAGAAAGAGGTGGGGCAGAAGCCCAAACACAGTCACTGCCCTGCCAAGATGTTCCCTCTTCCCTTCCTCAGTCCCTGGCCCAGCCCCAGCTTTAAAGCCACAGAGGCTGAGGGTAGATGGCACACACCTGGAGAAAGAGGTGGGGCAGAAGCCCAAACACAGTCACTGCCCTGCCAAGATGTTCCCTCTTCCCTTCCTCAGTCCCTGGCCCAGCCCCAGCTTTAAAGCCACAGAGGCTGAGGGTAGATGGCACACACCTGGAGAAAGAGGTGGGGCAGAAGCCCAAACACAGTCACTGCCCTGCCAAGATGTTCCCTCTTCCCTTCCTCAGTCCCTGGCCCAGCCCCAGCTTTAAAGCCACAGAGGCTGAGGGTAGATGGCACACACCTGGAGAAAGAGGTGGGGCAGAAGCCCAAACACAGTCACTGCCCTGCCAAGATGTTCCCTCTTCCCTTCCTCAGTCCCTGGCCCAGCCCCAGCTTTAAAGCCACAGAGGCTGAGGGTAGATGGCACACACCTGGAGAAAGAGGTGGGGCAGAAGCCCAAACACAGTCACTGCCCTGCCAAGATGTTCCCTCTTCCCTTCCTCAGTCCCTGGCCCAGCCCCAGCTTTAAAGCCACAGAGGCTGAGGGTAGATGGCACACACCTGGAGAAAGAGGTGGGGCAGAAGCCCAAACACAGTCACTGCCCTGCCAAGATGTTCCCTCTTCCCTTCCTCAGTCCCTGGCCCAGCCCCAGCTTTAAAGCCACAGAGGCTGAGGGTAGATGGCACACACCTGGAGAAAGAGGTGGGGCAGAAGCCCAAACACAGTCACTGCCCTGCCAAGATGTTCCCTCTTCCCTTCCTCAGTCCCTGGCCCAGCCCCAGCTTTAAAGCCACAGAGGCTGAGGGTAGATGGCACACACCTGGAGAAAGAGGTGGGGCAGAAGCCCAAACACAGTCACTGCCCTGCCAAGATGTTCCCTCTTCCCTTCCTCAGTCCCTGGCCCAGCCCCAGCTTTAAAGCCACAGAGGCTGAGGGTAGATGGCACACACCTGGAGAAAGAGGTGGGGCAGAAGCCCAAACACAGTCACTGCCCTGCCAAGATGTTCCCTCTTCCCTTCCTCAGTCCCTGGCCCAGCCCCAGCTTTAAAGCCACAGAGGCTGAGGGTAGATGGCACACACCTGGAGAAAGAGGTGGGGCAGAAGCCCAAACACAGTCACTGCCCTGCCAAGATGTTCCCTCTTCCCTTGGCAGATGTGTGAGTGGTTGAGGCACAAGTGGATCAACTTGTGACTGCTTAACCAATTTGAACCAAATTTGATACAGTTATAAGCTACACAGTGTAGTTTGTGATGACGTCATCCACCCAAATATAAGATGGCAGACGTGTGAACGTTTAAGGCTGAAGTGGGTTAATTTGTGAGGATGGTAATTATTAATTTAGATTATAGCGAAAGGAAAGTTGGCACGTTAGTTCTTACCAAAAGAACTTGTTTCAGTTCACTTCATTTCAATCCATGTCGTATTTCCACAGAACTCACTTTAAGAAGTTGAAAAACATGAAAAAGCCTAAGTGCTACAGAAATCAACACACCTTTCTAAACACTCAAACTTTTCTGAACATCAAATAGCAACAAGTGAAGGGAGAGTGCATGGTCATTTTGTGGTAAAGGGGGAATGTGTGCAAACTGCAAGCCTAGTTCACCTGTATAAGTATAAGATTAAAAAGAGGCGCAAGTTTTGGGTGGTATAGACATATTTTTAAAAACAAATTAAATAAATAAACTGTTAAAATAGTTGCAATAGTTTCCATTCCTCTAAGGGCAAATCCTGAATTCCAGATGTTTTCATTCTATGCTCAGAATTCAACTTCAGTGAGTTCCCGAGTTGATTAGCCTTAATTTACGTTGAAGCTGTTTGGCTTTAGTCCATATAGGAACATAGGGAGCTGCCTTATACCGAATTAGACTACTGGTCCAACTAGCTCAATATTGTTTACTCTGACTTGCAGTGGGTTTCCAGGATTTCAGGCAGGAGTGTTTCCTAGCCCTATCTGGAGATGCCAGAGATTGAACCTGGAACCTTCTGCATGCAAAGCAGATGCTCTACCACTGATCGATAATCCTATTCCATATATGGCCCCATCTATTAAAAAATCATGGAAGTGCTTGCAGCTGGAACATTAGAAGAAAGTCTACTCTTAGGTCTAATTAAGTCCTCTTGGCACAAGTTTAAATCTCTCTCACAGGGAACACAGGGCCCTCTATGGCTGTAGAATAAGGGAACACTCTACCATGAAGTTCTCCTTTGCAAGCCCCTGCAATTCTCTCAATGAAAAATATCACTGTTGGGTTTCATCAATGATGGAATAACCGGTTTACTGTTATGAAAATTATAATATTTCATAGGTGTAATTGTATCTTATTATAAGTTTGCCATATTTAATTTTATTTTAAAAATATATGTAATTATGAACACACTGAATATAGAACAAGACTGCCAGCATGCTCATGTTATGAAAAGCAAAAAGAATCTTTAAAATAGTGAAAGAAATATCTAGGAAGTCTGTTATTATGCCTTCTTATAATAAAACAAATCTAAACTTATTATTCTAAAAGACCTTGGAACACAGCTTTTTCCATTCCTGCTTTCTTTTGCATAGTTTCGAAATGAATTGCTCTATTTAATTGTAATTATTTGAATTAGTACTGCATATTTAATTATAAATCATGAATGCGATTAATGCAAACAGTAGGAACCTTATTGTGAAAAGAAATGTGTTTTTTTTTAAAAGAAACACACAAAACAAAAAGTGTTTCCTTACACTTTGGCCTTGGAGACGTAGGACAGATCTACATCACTGACAAACTAATTTAATAATATTTCCTCTCCCCCTGTGAACTTGGGTTTTTGGAAGGACTTCGCTATAATTGAACACAGGTCAGGGGGCAGAGACAAATGTCCCTGTGTCCATGAGGGAGTGGGGTCCACTGACTGAGAAACAGCCCATTCTTCACTCTCCTCTTCTGACGCTCTGAATCATAGGCAAGCTGCTAGCTCCTGATCAGAGAGTGAAGAGTGTGCAATATTATTTGAATAGGAGTGAGAGAATGGGCATGTCCAGAATGTTTTGTTTTTCATCATATCCATATAGTTCTTCTGCAGCAAGGATACATGGATGGAGGGGGAAGAAGAAGAATGGAAGGTGCCTAGGGGACAATCTTCACTTCTTGTCCCTGGACCCACTTCATCCTTGCTATGCCCCTGGGACAAGGGATTTCTAACAAGCAATTCTTAACAACTTTACTAAACTACAATTCCCAGGCTTATTTCAAGAAGGTCATGGCAGTTTTATAAAACTGATCTGTTTGTAGTACAGATACATGACAATGAGTCTTCTAAGATTTGTTCATTTTACCCAGAATTAAGAGAATTATATGCTTAAAGGACTGTTATATTGATTGTACCTTGTGCCTTTTTTTCTTTGAATAGAAGCCTTCCACTACATAGTTGTGCCCCTTTTTAGACAATCAGTTTGAGTTTAGTGCATACATGTGGCAGGATGGGCAGGATCACATTGGCAGACCCTGCACCAATCTGATGTTTGCAAGGCCCCCAATCGTATGTACACGTTTGTTTGCACATAGGATATTCAAGCAGTTTACTGAATGTGCATGGGTCAAAGAAGGGAGTGGCTGCCTCTCTTTGCTCTGACCACTCTGTCTGATCTCTAAGATTAATCATTTAAGTCAACATTGTTCTTATATTGTTATTTTACATCATAAGTTTGTTCTTGCCATCTATTCAGGATCTCCTCCTGAGTCTGAGGATTACTAAAGGTGTGTGAAAGATGAACTATCTATCCTATCACTGTGTGGCTTGTCCCATTTTCAGACATGTTCTTGGCTGTATTTAGGGTGGCTAGTTGCCACGCAGCTCCCACTGCAGCACACTGTCGTCCAAAAGCGGGCTAGGCTCCCTTAGCCCACTTTTGAGCAATCGTGAGAATCACCTTGCTCTGTGCTTTCAGCTTTCATTGTACTAATAATCTCTTTAGAGAGTGAACTGATTCCAAGACATCTCTTTCCCACTTGCTCCCCTACAGGCCATTCGTGCTGCAAAAAATGACTTCACTGACTGCATTTGTTTTCAAGGGAGACTCATATATGTAGCACTAGTAGCCAGCTATTGAGCAGGAAGTTCTATTGACTGGGGCTTCTCTTCTATCTTTTACCTCTTATGCTTCACATTTCAAAACCTTCACAGAAACCTGTATCCAAAATTACATCTAGGCACCATTCCCTTTATGTTTCAAATTCCCTTATGAACTCAGAGGAATATCCACAAGTACTTTTCATTTCAAGGCCAGGATATCAATTACATGTTTTATGATATTGAATTCTTACTCCCACTTTCCTGTGGAAGTTTCAGTCAACAAAGAGAGATAGTGTGTGAACACAAACTGGGCATGCTTGAGGTATTTGTTGAAAAGTTAAGTAACTAGAGTCTATGTCCCAGCATCAAAAGCTATAGAAACTGAAAGACATCTGGCTTGGACATATTTTTATGTGATTGTTCGTCATGGATTTGAACCAAGATCCCCCCAGAGAGATTAAACAGCTTAACAGCCAGATGCTCCAGAATAATATTTGGCATATGTAGAAGTTGATAATGTTACCAACTTCAAAGTGAACAGAAAGGATTGCACGTTTTCCTAGCCACCACAATCAAAACAGGGACCCTCAAATCAAAGGTTTTAAGAAAGACAAATAAGAACTGGTTTCAAGAATCTGACCCTTGAATTGCTCTGATAGCCTAAGGCCCTTGCATTTCAATAGAGTTTGACCTGCTGAAGTGGAGTAAATGAGGTAAGAGGATATCTCAAGTTCATGTTTGACGTTTGTAAATGGGAATTTGGCCTTCTGGCATGATGGTGTGAATCTAAAATAACCAGAATAAATTTGATCCAGGAAACTAAACTTTGCTTTCTTATAATGTGGCAAATAAGTGTTGGCTTACCCTTTGGGAACTTTACCTGATCCAATATATATATGAAATTAGGATCATTAATCAGTTTTCAAATCTGAGTCCTTTATACTTATTGTTGTTGCTTCCATTCAGTCATTCAGAATTCACTTTCAAAATGTATCTAAACTACATCTGGGAACACTATCATAAAGCCCAGGGGTGTAGCTATAATTGAGCAGATGGGTTCAAAGAACCCAGGCCACCCAGCTCCTGAGGGCTCCCCAGGTCCACCTCTCCCTATTTTATTCATTATAAAATAATGAATAAATTGAGTGGCCTCTGAGTGGCCATCAGGGAGAGGGACAAACACAGGCCCCCTCTCCCCTAGCTATGCCCCTGATAAAGCCTCTTTAAAAATATTTAAGTAAAACCAATGAACATGTTGGAAATCCAACATACCCTTCAGGCAGGCACCTGGCTGTTATGAAATAGCCTTTTCAAAATCAAAGCATTAGTACCAGAGAGTTGCCTTTCTTTCCTTTTAATTAGGGCTCTCTGAGCACTGCTTTTTGCTTCAGATAAATTGTTTACAGCATGCTCAGCTGACCTATATCTAAATACTAATCAATTTTGTCATGTGTTCAGGCATTTATGGTGAGCTTTAGATTGCTTCTACTGTTCACCTCCCCACGTTGTCCTGTGGTTCAAGAGAAGGTTTCAGTATCCAATCTGCTTCTTTTCAGGAGAACTAATCCTGCTGACAAAAGTGCCTTTGGCTATTCTCACACCTTCGTTCTGTTAGGCAGGCTATTTTTAAACACAGCTTCAGCCATTCACAGCTTGTTTTGTATATCATAGTCTTTGGACTGTGTGACAATTCCTCATTGTGTATATACAATATGCTTGTGCCTCACCAAAAATATTGAATTCTGACCCAACCTGGCCCAATAGTGGCACTGTTGGGAGGGGCCACGTCAGTCACTCCCAACTGTTGTGTTGGAGATCCAACAGTTCTGTCAAGATGCAGTAATAGCAAGGGTCTGACAGAGTTGCACTTCTCTGACAGAGGTTGCCACAACAGCAAGGAGCCTTCCGGCAGTTCCAACTATCAGGAAGCGTCATGCTGTTGTGCTGGAGAGAGTCCTACCAATTCCTGACACACAGCAAGTTGAATTTCACAAACCTAGTACACAGCACATACAGAAACTGCACTTCTTCTGGAATTCAGCATAGGTATCATCTGAGAAGAAATCACTAAACTAATGACCATGTAGGTGCCAATTCAAACCTTATATCTGAGGCATGGCTGGAGCTACAAAACTGTCCAATTATCATTACTTTAATGTTCCTTCAGTAATGGGTAGAAGTGTACAACACGTGTATCCTTTCCACGTCAACATCGGCAGTGCTGATGAAGTTGTGCTTCATCACCTTGTGATTTAGCCAATCTAAATCACCGTGTGATTGTATAATTGGTGCTTTACATGTACAAGTTTAACATACAAGCTGAGCCACATGTGACAAGGATGAAATTTGTCTCACTGCATATACAACCGTGTTGTGGACAAATTCCATACTTGTCACATGTGGCTTGAAGACAGGAATGGATTGGAGAGATCAAAATAGAGGCATAAGTAGAAGAGTGAGCTAATTTATACCAATCCTCTTCTTCCCTCTTGGCCCCAGGACTCACTCAGCTGCTGAATAGAGAGAGAAAGACTGTTTGGCTTTTCCATAGCTGGCTGACCTTTCCTCAGTGCACATTAGCCTCCAGCTTATCCAGCCTCAGTGGCCTTTTGGGGCTCGTGGACTTTGTCAAGTTTATTGGACCTTCAGTGTTCTGAGCCTCAGGAAAATCCTTCAGTGCAGCTCTTCTTATCACAAAGCAATTACTAGATTTCTTCGGGCTTGTTGAAATTCAGGGATGGAACTTACTGCAAAGGTTAAGGAGTCAAAAAATCAGATTAGATCTTGTTTTCAATCAGTCCTCCTGACTTCACTTTCTAACTAGGGATTCAGCTTCTCAAGGAAGCACGACACTGGCAGGTAGTGATGTCTATCTGCTGAGGGAATCAGTTTAATATCTGGTAGACTTGTGAGTGTGGAAGCAATAAAATATGGGCATGCATTCTATATAGATTAAAAGGAGATTTTTGAACTGGGAAGAATAGGTTTTATATGTGGGGGTATTTTCTTGCTAAAATACAGGTCATTTCTGCTACACAGTACAGAATGTAATATGTATAATTTAAGGCTGAAAGGAACACACATGACTTTTCTAAAACAGGTAACGGTTTTTAAAATTAAAGATGAACAGGACTATATTTCAGAATATACAAACAAAAAAATGGCCATATTTCATAAAATGCATGTTCTTGTATGTTTCTGTTCTCTATAATATTTGCCAAATTATACGAGGTGAACTTCTTTTGCTTTACAAGAAAGAAAGAAGTTAATCATGCTGGTGTAGTAGAGAGAGAAAAGGACATATATAATAAATCATATCCATAAGTTTTAGTGGCAAGTTGGCATTCACCATTAAGCAAATTTGACATACTTTCTAGCCTGGGATATGGTACTTGAACAGAATAAATAGGAAGAGAGCACAAGCACTCCACTATGGCATTGCTAATTTCAGTTAACCTGCGATATTGATGAGTATATACTGCATTCATACACATAAATGCAATCTTTTCCCCACCCCCAAAAAGGAGGTTGGGAAAGGAGGAAGAAATATATGATTTGGGCAGTAAAGACTACAACTATAAATGTTTGCACAAACTGCTTCCATTGTATATCACGCCAGACATACCATGGTGGTGGAAACCTATCCAGTTACACATGATCTTGTTGTGCCCACTGTAAAGCATATGATTGCTGGTGGATAAGCAGGCCCCAGTACATTTTCAAATTTTCAGTTGACTGTTTTAAAGTACTATTGCTTTTGAATTAAATATTATAAAATATACAGTTGCCCTCATCTTCTGAAACAGATAAGGTTTAAGAAAAATCAGAACTATCATCCCCCCCTCCTCCACCACCACCACTTCCACAGTAAATCAGCATTCCAAACCTTCAGCTTACTTCCATTAACCTTGAAATGTGCAATTGTTTTCAGTGAAGTGCTGCATCTCTGGAAAGGCAAGCAGGCAGCAGCATGTATCACGTTGCCACCTGCTTTCCTTTCCGCAATGCTCATACCAACCAGTGACATCTGCTGGCCATCTAAGAATCTTCATCCCTAACATCTCAAACTATAGCTGAATGCTGGGAATGATGAAGTGCTGGAAAAGGCAGCCAGGAAGAAGAATGGAGTAGTAGAGGGCCAGAAAAACAAGTCCAAAGTAGGAGGAGGACAACGACTTCTTCAGGCACATAGAAAGAGAAAGAAGGGGGAAAGGAAATAAGATTAACATATGTGGAAGAGAAGGAAGAGTGCACTTCTTCAGGCACAAAGAAAGATAAAGGAGACAGAAAGAAGACTAATATATGTGGAAAGGGAGGAACACGGCACATAAAACCAACAATTCCCATTATTTTGCCTATCATTTGTTATGGGCTTTCAGCCAGTTAATATTGGTATTAAAATAGTATTATCTCATCTTATTGTTGAAGCAGTATTCATGCATAGCAATCTCCCAACTCTTCATTTTTTTATTTTCTAACTTTATTCCAGATTTTTGCTCATGTGCCATTTACTGCAGATTACTCATGTATGCCAGAACATATATACTTTGATTAAATCACAGCACAAAAAGGAATCTTGATCTGATTGCACAATCATATCAAGATTTTTTTGTGCTGTGATGAGCATCAGAAACTTGAAAGATGCAAATTGAAAACTGCAGCAATCTGTGCATTTACACATTCCTAAAATCATTTTAGGAATTCTCCAAGCTGAACTGAAAGTCAGGTGATGAAGAAAGTGAGGCACACCCGATTCTGTTTCCCCCCCAATTACTGCTGCACATTCTAGCTTGGCCCGAATTATATCCGGAGTAAAAAAAGATCCTATATTTGTGGCAGCTTTTTCGCACCTTCTCAAGGCTAAATGAAGGGGAGTTTGGCAGCTGTGTCAGGTATGGTCTGCTCTGAGTGATTTGCAATTGCGAGCACTGGGGGGAAGGGGTTGTGGCAGATTGCTGAAATTCTGTGGAGTCCAGAAGGGGAAGGGGAGGGAGAAATTCCTGAGTGAAATGCATGCACTAATGTGGGTCTTCCTACGCTTTCAACATGTACAAGACCCTTGCTACTCCAGTCTTTTGGCTAATTTTAATTCATATATGAGTCTCTGGCTTCAGCTTATTGAAGCCTGGTCACTATAAGAACATAGGCTTTACATATGTTGTTGGAGGATGCCTGGAAGTTTAACAATGGAGACTAATGGTTCGATGTAACCTGAGTCCTTTGTGTCTGAGATGATTCCATGAGGCTGCATCTGTCTTCATCACAGAGAGAAAGCAATGATTTCTACTTTAAACTTCCATGGCCTCTTAAATGGCCTGGAGTGGGGGATATGAGGTGATGAAGGCAGTCACAAAGGCAAGTTCATTATAAAAATCAACAAAGATTTGGATCAGGTTTGGTAGGTTTCGGTTAAGCAGTCTGTTGTTTGAACCGGCTGCTTGGCAACTTGTCTTGCCAGTCTTCCGCAACTAGCTGTCAAACTAACAACAAAAAAGGTATTTCACCACCTCCTCTGTGATGTGATTGGTTGGAGAAAAAACCTGGAGCAAGCTGTGGGAAAGCACATTGGGAAAAGATCCACAGGGAATGCTGACAAGAACTGACCCTATGTGCATGGCCTATATAATCACCAAAATTAAACAGCTGTGATTCTACTCCGAAGCAGATTCGCTCTTTGGATACCCTGAAGCATGAATCCATAACTGGGTAACTCTCAGGTCAGTCACTGACAGCTCAGATGTCATCAGTTTATATTTGAAATTGGGGTTTTTTGCCCCAAGATGCATCACTTTACACTTGCTTACATTGAACAGCATTTGCCATTTTGTCATCATTTAGCATAAAGCACAATCATTTAGCGTGTCTACAAATCTGGCCTGTCTGCCCATACCCAGATGTGAATTTACCCAGCCCATGTGAGGGTAATTGAAGTCACCCATTATTATAGCTCTGTATCTCTTTGACACCTCTCTGATTTGCTTCTCCAATTCCAGGTCACTCTCAGCATTTTGATCCAGATGGCGATAGATCATCCCTAGTAACTCATTTCCGTTCAGTCCTCATATTGTCACCCGTAATGATTCAGTGGAAGACTCTGGTCCTCTTAGGTTTTCCAGATTTTTGGATTCTATCTCTCTTTAATATACAGTGCTACTCCACTCGACCCCACTCAATCTTCCTCTTCCTGCCATTTCTGTAGAGTTTGTAACCAGGAAAAACAGTGTCCCGCTGGTTCTCATCATTTCACTAGGTTTCCATTATACCCACTGTATCTATGTTTTCATTAGCAACCAACTACTCCAGCTAGCTCATCTTGGCTCAGAGGCTTCTAGTACTGGTATATAAACACCTGTATGCTGGGTCTTTTCCCTGGCATTGGTGTGTGCTATCTCCCTTACTGTTATGTGACCTTTTTGACCAGCTGTTATGTGTTCCCCACTGCTCTACTCCTAGTTCTACTCTGTCCCCTTCTGCTTTGTCTTAAATGTTTGCACCCTCGCAACATAGGGGATTTTGCTTGCTGAAGCAGATACCACCCAGTTCCTCTCAGCAACCCTTCCAGGTGTCATTGAGAAAAAATCAAAAAGCTCTGCAACCTTTTTGATTTTAAGTGCCAGAAGAATGGTTCCATCTTGGTTCAAGTGGAGCCTGTTCATTTTGTACAGGCTTTTCTTGCCCCAAAATGTAACCCATTTGCCTAACAAATATAAACTCCTCCTCCCAGCACCACCATCTCATAAATGCATTGAGACCCCTCAGCTCCACCTGTCCCACAGGCCCTGAATGTGGAACAGGTAGCACTTCAGAGAACACTACCCTGGGGGTTCCAGAATTCAATATGCTGCCTAACAGCCTAAATTTAGCTTCCAAGACCTCCCAACTGTATTTTCCAACATCACTGGTGCCGGCATGTACTACAACAGATGACCCCTCCCCAGCAATGCTTAACAGTCTATCTAGATGCTGTGTGACATCCACAAACTTTGCACCAGGCAAGCAAGCCACACGTGGGCTAAAACACATTTCTCTATGTCCCTAACAATCTAATCACCCACTACTAGGAGGCACCCAACCCCTGGAGGAGTTTCCTCTGTATGAGAAGATATGGGTGCATCACCCAAAGAAGGGACGCCTTCTAAAGGAGCATTCCCTTCTTCCTCAGACTGATGCCCTCCTTCCCTGAGATCTTCATACTCCAAGACAGCAGAGGAGCTGTTAGCCTGGGAGTGGGATTGCTCTATCATATCCCTGAAAGTCTCGCCCACACACCTCTCTGCCTCCTTGAGCTTCTCCAGATCAGCCACCTTGGCTATAAGGGGACAAGACTTTTCCCTGTGAACCAGGAGCTCTTTGCACCAAGCGCACACCCACGACTTCTGCTCCTCAAAAAATTATACATGCAACACTCCATGCAATACACTGAGAAGCACCCCCTCCCCTGCTGGCTTTCTACCTTCATAATTGGTTTCATTGGTTATTCAGAATATATAGATCCTGTTTCCACCTTTTGGAAACAGGCCTCGAGGCAGGAACAGAACCACCTCCAAGCAGTGCCTCCCATACACAACTCGGCCAAGAAGCCTTGTCGTCTTAAGAGTTACTTTCAAACTGAGCCACCTGAGGAATGTGGCTCCTCCCACAAGCTGTGTGACGCACCTGCAGCTAACCTCCCACCCACTGTCTTTCCATGCACAACTGAAACAAAGTTTCAGCCAGCCAGAAATCAAACCCTAGAAAAAGACTAGCCCTAACAAACTTAGATTGTCCTCCCCCCCCCCCCGTTTTATTGTTCATTTATTTATATATTTGCTTGCTTGCTGTCTTGTTTATAAAAGAAAACAAAAGTTTGCTGCCTCCCCTGGTCTGAACCTTGTCTTCTCAAGAACTGCTTTCAAACTCTGTAGGATTACATTGCTGGGTCACAGTCATAAAGTGGAACTAACTAGATTTCAGTGTGTCTTAATTTCATGTAATAATTGTGGCGGGGGGCATTAGTCTACATTTTAAAGTATTTTCAGCTAAATTTACACAAAGATAACTGCCATCTGGGTCCTGGGAAGTTACTCTTTTAACTCTGAATGTTTGAGCTCTGCTACTTTAATCTTCTAGATAAACCCTCACAGCTGCTCAGCCTGATATCCAAGTCAGTCCTTGGGAGATTTTTCATGCAAGTGACTCAAAGTAGCACTCTTCCAATAACTGACCTTCTGCTATGCTACAGAATCACAGATGACAATGGTTGATGCCTCTAGCTGTTTCAACATGCAGGATAATCTTCATGTCACTTTGGCTTGGTGCTCAATGATCAAGCAGAAGTTCACAGTGAGATTAAAGAAAGTTTAGATAAAACTGGATTTTGGTGGCAGATAAATTAGGCACACTAAGAGATGAGATGAACAGTCTCAGCATTACAGTGACACCTCCCAAATCCATATGACAGCATAAGATGAAACTGGAACTCTATGCTATAGAAAAGCCCAACTGAAGAAGACACATGCGAAACTGGAAAAATCCAAGCTCTGGAAAAACAAATTCACAATGTACTTTGGGTTTATCAGACATAATATCAGGATTATTTAATGAACACTTTTATTTGTTTAGAACTAAGCATCCTTTTCATAAGTCAACATAGTCACAGACAAACTACCTGCCATGTTGGGTTAGGCCAATTGTCCATCTTGTTTGGCATTCTTTCTCCAGTGCTGGCCAATTAAACGCCCAAGGGATGTTTTCAAGAAAGACATTTCCTTTCTCTTAGATTGCCATGGGTTAATATGCATATATTTATTAATTTTATATGAAGCTTTTAACCCTGCTTCCTTCTTCAACAGGAAAACTGGCTTCACAAGGGCCTCCTTTGATGTCAGATGAGTTTTGAAAGCTTTTTTGTTTAAAATCATGAGTCTGTTGGAAATTTCTGCGACTGCTTACTTGGCTGATACACAACTTCTATTACTATCCACTATTCATGCAGGGGTCAAAATCAAAATGTACCTGCAGGATATTCCTTACACCTTCATACACAAATCTAGGCACAGGAATATGCACACCATAGACTTCAAATCCCCATCTAGTTACTTGATTCTAGTTCTATAGCAGCTTGGAAGCAACCCATAGTAGGACCAAAGTAAAATAAAAAGCAAGCCAGTCTGTCTGGCTGTCTCTCTGTTCTGTATGTAGGTCATATTTCTATGAAATTGCATGTCTGAGAGATCTGAAACCTGACTCACATGTTGATGAAGTGCTGCAATTACCACCTTCCCATGGATGGATATCTTGGGGCTGATAAAGCAGCTATAGGAAGCCCAAACAGCAGTTGCCTGATTCATCGGAGACCCTGCATGGTTAATCTGTATGGATGCTTTCAGAGCACCATGGGATAAAGAGTCAGGAAAGCAGCAACCACATTGCTCACTTTTGCAAGCATCAATTTAGTATAAGTTACTTTATTCCATGCTTTAATACTATCTCTGTCATGGTATATCTTTTTCATTCTTACTCATGGAATATGACATACAATTCTGGTCACCACATCTAAAGAAGGACATTGTAGAACTGGAAAAGGTGTAGAAGAGGGTAACCAAGATGATCAGGAGCCTAGAGCACCTTCCATATTAGGCAAGGCTTCTTAGTTTAGAAAAAAGATGACTGCAGGGAGACATGATAGAGGTCTATAAAATCATGCATGGTGTGGAGAAAGTGGACAGAGAGAAATTCTTCTCCCTCTCACATAACATTAGAACCAGGGGTCATCCCATGAAACTGATTGTCAGGAAATTTAGGACCAACAAATGGAAGTACTTTTCCACACAACACATAATCAACTTGTGGAATTCTCTGCCACAAGATGTGGTGACAGCCAACAACCTGGATGGCTTTAAGAGGGGTTTGGATAATTTCATGGAGGAGAGGTCTATCAACAGCTACTAGTTGGGAGATTTATAGGCCAGCCTCAGAGGCAGGATGCCTCTGAATACCAGTTGAAGGGGAGTAACAGCAGGAGAGTGAGCATGCCGTCAACTCCTGCCTGTAGGCTCCCAGTAGCATCTGGTGGGCCACTGTGTGTAACAGGATGCTGGACTAGATGGGCCAAGTGCCTGATTCAGCAGGGCTGTTCTTAATCTGGATGCTTCAGGCAACTTTGTAATTAAAAGTATTGCATATGGAAGCCACAGTCCATCTAAGTGAAACTACTATGCTTCTAATATAGAAGTATTGCCTCCACCCCTGCTAACTTGGCAAAGAGGCACCTTTTAATGTGGTGATTCTCTTTATTTAGCAGTGGGGGAGTAACTGGCTCTATCCACCCCAGCACAGTACCTCCAGTGACTGTGGCTGATATCTATCTTATGTTTCTTTTTAGATTGTGAGGGATCCATCTTATTTAGATTGTGAGGGATCCATCTTATTTATGTATTATTTCTCTGTGTAAACCGCCCTGAGCCATTTTTGGAAGGGTGGTACAGAAATTGAATTAATAATAATAATAATAATAATGGCAGGCAACTTGCTGTTTGGCATCAAACTCAAGCACACATCCAGGAAGTATGACTACATCGGTGTTTTCTGTTTATTAGAAAGAAAGAAAATCTGATTGCAGGTTGCATGTTTGAAGGTAGCAGGTAACATTGGCAAACAAAAGGTAACCAATTTTAGTAGTCTTTGCCAACCTCACTAATTAATTACCCATGTCATTGGCTTGATGGAAAACTGACTGGCCTTAACTGCTTTTATTTTTTTGGAGACATGTCTGAATGAACGTGACGTCATGGTGAAAGACAGAATTTAAAAAGAAAGATATAATAACCCTGGGTCAGTGGAGAGAATTTAACTGCCCTATTCTATTAAAACCATACACTTAATTAACTCTCTAGTCACTGTGTATATGCACAACACCCAAGCCCTTCAAATAACCTTTCAATGCAATGAAAAGCAAACTATCTCATACCCATTTCAAAGGGCCCCTGTGTGGACAGCAATTGCATTGTTTGTGTGAGGAGTTACTGGAGGAGCTCTTGTACCAATGGAATGGGAGGGTGGCAAAGGGAGAGAGAGCATCAAAGTCACAATATGATTAATTTGACAGGGTAATGTGGACTTGCAGTGAATCACACACTGCAGCTGTCATAAAGGGTTTGAATCACGTGGGATCAAGGCTGTCCCTCCAGTTCCAAAATCTGAACTTTCCATCACAGGGCAAATTGTCACAATTTGATTAGGGCTGTCATGGCAGCGCATAAGAAAACAACAATGAACCATTGCTTCCACACAGGCACTTGACATCTGGCTGCAAATTCTAGCACAACTCTAAGCAAGGAACATGTATATATAAATATCTGCATCACACAGAGATGATAGCCGTTTGCATTTCAAACAGGGCAAAGCTCTGCAGATCAAGAAAGAAGAGTATCTTTCTAGTAAAAAGAGTATCCAGTATCTTTTATGTTTTGTTGTTTAGAAGTTTGTCCCAGTGGAGATCCTGTAGAGAGTTTGGGGGGTGGAGCCAGAAAGGAAAAGCGAGGCAAAAGAAGGAGAAAATGGAGTTGTTTCTGAATATACTCTTAGTCAAATCTATATAAGATTACTTTGTGTTAGTGAGGGTGGAAACAGCTGTAAAACAAAGAGTATTGCATATTCTTAACTTACATTAATGTATAGACATTATAAACAAAATTCACATATTTGGAGGACTGGCTCACTAAACAGATGTTAGTGAGCTGACTAAGCAGATGCCGACCATGTGTGTGCTTGACGCTTGCCCTTCATTGCTTATTAAATCTAGTAGGGACTGGGAGTGAATGCTGACCTGTGTCCAGCAGGTTCTAAATGCTTAATTGAGGGAGCAGTTCCAGTTCCAATGAAGGAAGCTATTATTTCACCACTACTAAAGAAACCCAGTCTGGACCCAGAGGATGTAAACAACTGTAAGCCTGTGGCCAATATTCCCTTCCTGGGCAAGATGCTTGAGCATGTAGTGGATGACCAGCTCCAGACACTCTTGGAGGCAAGGGACTATCTTGATCCATTTCAATCAGGCTTCAGGCCCAGCTTTGGAGCAGAAACTGCTTTGGCCGCCCTGTGGAATGACCTGTGCAGAGGGTGTGTGTGTTTAAAGGTAAAGTGTGCTGTCGAGTCTATTTTGACTCCTGGCACCTACAGAACCCTGTGGTTTTCTTTTGGCAGAATACAGGAGGAACATGAAACCACTGGGAGAGGTCACTCAGAGATTTGGCCTAAGATTTCATCAATATGCAGATGGCACTCAGTTGTATCTCTCCTTTTCATCAGATAAAGGTGAGATGGTGACTGTCCTGAATCTGTGCCTATATGTACTAATAGATTGGATGAGGGTGAACAAGTTGAGACTCAGTCCAGACAAGACAGAAGTACTGCTGGTCGGTAGTTCTTCTGCCCAAATGAATGATATTTAACCTTTTCTAGATGGGGTTGCACTTCCCCTGAAAGACTAGGTTTGCAGTTTGGGTGTGCTTAGTGATCCAGCATTGTTGCTAGAGGCTCAAGTGGCCTCTGTGGCTCAGAGCACCTTTGATCAGTTTCGGCTGATACTCCAGCTGTGATTGTTGCTGGACAGAGATAGCTTGGCCACAGTTACTCATGCTCTGATAACCTCTTGCTTAGCTTACTGCAATGCATTGTACATGGGGCTGCCTTTGAAAATGGTCCAGAAACCTAAGCTGGTACAAAATAGGGTTGCAATCAGGACTGGGCATTTTGAGCATATTATGCCAGTGCTTTGTCAGCTGCACTGGTTCCCAGTCTGTACCTGGGCCCAATTCAAAGTGCTGGTTTTAACCTTTAAAGCCCTAAATGGCTTGGGACTGGTTACCTAGGAGAGCACTTGCCCCATATATCCCAACCTGGACCTTAAGATCTTCTTGAGAGGCTTTCCTCTGAGTGCCCCTAACAAACGAGCTGAGATGGGTGGCTACTAGGGAAAGGGTCATTTCAGTGGTTGCACTCCATTTATGGAATAGCTTTCCCAGTGAGGTTTGCCTGGATTCATCACTTTGTTCTTTTAGTTGCCAGATAAATACCTTTTTGTTCTCTCAGGCCTTTTAAATTTTGATTTTCAAATTTAATCTTTAACTGATTTTAAAAGAGATTTAAAATTGTTTTTTAATTGTATTTTGTATTTTCCTCCCACCCACCCCCTTTGGTTTGTTGTGATTTAATATGTTATCTGTTTATATTTCATGTTATAATGCTGTGTTTTGAGCCACCCAGAGAACAATTTGGTATGGGGTGGCTAAAAAATAAAGGCATTTGTTGCTGTTGCTGTTGTCTGAATTACACTGGCACAATTGTGCTATTATAGTTAAGATGGAGAGTGTTTTCAGTGTTCCACCATTATAGGCTCTGAACATTCTTTTGCTTATAAAATCAAAACCATTTGTCTGCTCGGCCTGGCCATTGGCACACATTCACTAAGTTTTAAGAGACATCTCCCCTGCAAATTTGGTATCCATTGGAAAATGGTTTAGATAGAGCAGTTTACATTTCTTCTCTTTTGAACATGGGTTTAAAGGGTTGGTGACATTTTTTGGACTGAGGAAGTGATACTTAAATTATTTTGTAGTCCATTTGCATAGTTTCAGCATTTAGACTGCATGCCAGAAAAGTGCCTTTTGTATGTCCCTCTGGTATATACATTCTGGGATACAGAATCAATGGCAATAATAAATAAATGGTAATTTCAGAATTGATCATCAATATTGCATTTTAAACCTACTTTCCAATAGGCTTATGAGATTACCCGGCATTCTGTGTGTGCGTCCATGTGTATGTGTCCGTCCATGTGTGTGTGTTCCCCTCCCCATCAGCTTCACAACACCTGGACCAATATGAACCAAATTGGGTACAGTTGTAGGGACACATAGCGACACCTCAATGGCATTGTTCGTGATGATGTCATCCATCACAATCCAAGATGGCAGACGCATAAACTCAGGGCTGGATTAATCTCTTTGCCTTTTTATAATCTCTTTTTATAGGTGTATAAGCAGCCAAAGATTTGCTGCCCCAGCAGCAAGGGAGGAAGGAGGGGGAAATTCCTATCCTTTTTAAAAATGTTTAAGACTACTGCCACTCAGGAGCATGGTGGTGAGAATTCCCTCATGCCTGCCAGCCCACCTCCCTATTTATTTTATTTTATTTTATTTTATTTTATTTTATTTCTATACCGCCCATCCAAAAATGGCTCAGGGTTGTTTACATATAATTAATAAATAAGATGGATCCCTATCCCCAAAGGGTTCACAATCTAAAAAGAAACATAATTTAGACACCAGCAACAGTCACTGGAGGTACTGTGCTTTGGGTGGATAGAGCCAGTTATGAAATTATGATGGCGGCGGGTCGGGGAAAGACAAATATGTGGGCGTGTGGCACCAAGACCGCGGCAATACCCCTCCTAACCCAAGCCCGCCTCCCTCCCAAATGATTGCAGTTGCCCAGTTTCGGGCCTTTCTGCAAATGTAAGTTAAGACCTTAACTTGAAATTGCCATTCTTTTAAATATAAAATATAAAGTATCTTAACTCTCATCTTAAATTGAAGGTTTTTGGATTACTGAATTGTTACATTTAGCTTAATGACTCACCTACTAATAACTCTGATCAATTGATTGAGAGGAGAGCTGGTCTTGCGGTAGCAAGCATGACTTGTCCCCTTAGCTAAGTAGGGTCTGCCCTGATTGCATATGAATGGGAGACTAGAAGTGTGAGCACTGTAAGATATTCCCCTCTGGGGATGAAGCCACTCTGGGAAGAGCAGAAGGTTTCAAGTTCCCTCTCTGGCTTCTCCAAGAGAGGACAAGATTTTTTTTTTATAGGACAAGATTTTTTTATTGAACCAACAAACTACCAAAGCATACATTATGTTGCCAAAGCACAATCATATACAAAGCGGTTGTTTGTACATCATATATCTACAAAGATTTACACACAGGGATTTGGAAACCTACAAGGTTATGAAGTATATGCAGGTAGTACTGTAACTCGGGATGGGGGATTACAATGCACATCAGGTAATCGGGAGGGTTATGTCCAACGTCCATTTCCATAATTTGTCCCATTGCTGTTTAGAAGAGATACTCTTGTCTAGAGCTGAGAGAGATTCCTGCCTGCAACATTGGAGAAGCCACTGCCAGTCTGTGAAGACAATACTGAGCTAGATGGACCAATGGTCTGACTCAGTATATGGCAGTTTCCTATGTTCCTATGTTCCTATTATGCTTCAAATCCATAACAGAGAAGAGTTAGCATGGATAGTTAGGGTGACTAAATTTATTGTTAGTTTTTAAGATCTAACTAGACCCTAGTTTTTAAGATCGAACTAGACTGAACATTAACCTCATTGGTCTTGAGGTTGCATGTCTTTTCCAGTGGAAATGGCAGCTGCTAAAAGATTTTTATCAAGATCACAGCATAGGGCAGGAGAAAATATAATTCTCCTTCTCAGCACTGTCCCTACTTAGACCCCTTCCTAATATGGCTGCTATTTCCACTTTAAACAGACATGTGCACAAGGGCCAATGATGTGATTAATTTGTCAGTGTATGTTTTTCCATGTGAAAATAGCAGCTCTAGTGGCAAATAAAGATTGGCTCCATGGGAAGAAGCAGGGTGAGTGGGTTTTAATCCTTTTCACCCATGCCATGGTCCTCACAAAGTTATCCTTTCTTATGTGGCTACCGTTGACTTCAGGAAGGAAACTTCCACTGGTGCCAATGTGTCTTTTAAAAAATATGTCTCCCTTGCTGTGGTCCCAATCCTGATATCCAATAACATGATTAACATCATGTCTGGTTTACCTCTTATGTGTCTTATTTCTTTATTAACTCTTTCTGGCACCTTGTATCCTCCATGAACCCAAAACTGCTTCTGCAAATCCTTAGCATCCCACATGCAACGGACAGGGACAAATATCCCCTCTAGTTACCCCTGCAAACTAAGCAAAGAGGCATCTTTCAAAGTGATGATTCTTTTATATTTAGTAGGGGGAGAGCAACTGGCCCTATCCAACCACAGCACAGCATCCCTCCAGTGGCTGTTGCTGGTATCTGCCTTATGTTTCTTTTTAGCTTGTGAGCCCTTTGGGGATAGGGGACCATCTTATTTATTTTTCTATGTAAACCGCTTTCAGAACTTTGGTTGATGAGCAGTATATAAATATTATAGTAGTAGTAGTAGTAGTAATAGTAGTAGTAGTAGTAGTAGTAGTTGTTGTTGTTTTTGTTGTTGTTACCAGACTAGAAGGAAATATTTTGGACCATTGTCCATTTCTATCAGATAATCGTCCAATCCTATAAGATAATGCAAAAAAAACAAACCCCAAAAACAAAAAACAAAAAACAAAAAACCCCAGATTCTGGTGGCAGAGACTGACGTCAGGTCACAGTCCAAAAGGCATCCAAAATGAATTGCCCTGCACTGGGTCCATTAGCTCTTGGCTATAGCAAAAGTGTAAGACATTACAAAAATGCACTAGTATAGCATGCCTCAACTTTAGGCTCAGTGTGGCCCAGCATGCCATCACTGCCCCTCAAAGTGGACCCTCCCTCTGTCTGCTCATGAGACCCTCTGTTTCATTATATTGTAATTATAGTGAAATAGACTCAAGCTGAACCCTGATATGCCAACATGGACCAGTGACATTATTGATGTGAATCAGCACAAACATAAAGTACCAATGTTCTTGAACTGGGAACTCTGGTACCAGAACACTTTACACAGTCATGGCAGCTTCCAAAACAGAGGGAGGTGCTGATCTGATCTTTGCATTACAGCAACACTACACAAATGCAGATGGCAGAAAGGAGTACTGCAGCTGCAACCAAATACAAATGAGGTGACCTAAGGACTGTAGTCAACCGGGTACCATCTGCTGCTATATAACAGCTGGTCCTAGCCTCCTCCTTCAGTGTGAGAAACCAAGCATTCAATTGCAGGGTAGCTCACAGAATGCTTGAATCGCTACTTGACGTCTACTGAATCACTTGCCTTCCTGTCTGCCTTCAGACTACCAAGTCTGACTAATACACAAATACAATATTATATAATATGTATAAATACAATATTAAATAATATTATATAATATTATTTATATACTGCTTTTCAACTTTGAAAGTTTCATAGGGGTTTATATAGAATCATCATCATCAATCATCTTCAGGTTCCCTGTCCCCAAAGGGCCCATTTGGCCCACAATCTAAAAAGAAGCACAAGTAGACACTAGCAACAGCTACTGTATGGATGTTGTGCAGCTAGGACTGAATAGGGCCAGTTGCTCTCCCCTGCTGAAGGGAATCACCACTTTGAAAAGCCTCTCAGACACTTCCTATAATTCCTAGAAATTGCAAAGTTGTGTTGTATTAGGAACTGCGGGGCCAAACTTTAGGCCTTAACCCCTGAGCGGTTATAGCAGGCCTGCTCTTCTCTGTCTCTGCTAGTGAGCCAAAGACAACTTCTTGTTGGCACTGCTGCATTAGGGAGGGGCTTTCCCACCCTGAGGTTAAGTAGCTCTCAAAACTAGCTCTAGAACAGGGTTTCTTAACCTTGGGCCCCCAGATGTTGTTGGACTATAACTCCCAGAATCCCCAGACATGGCCTTTGTGGCTTGGGATTCTGGGAGTTGTAGTACAACAACATCTGGGGGGCCCAAGGTTAAGAAACCCTGCTCTAGAGCACTGAGGCCACTGATGTGGCTCCTAATGCACAGAACAAGGGGCCACACTTTTAAAGTTATAGTTAAGTATGCATTTGTTATTTATTTTGCTTTGCTTGTTTGTCTATGCACACTTTATACATGGAGAGATTTGAGATCCCAGTTAACTAAAAATCCGAACAAATTCCAGTTTATTAGAAACCCCAAGTGACACATGATCCTGCTTTCTCAGCTTGATTGAATCAAACTGTTTGCAGTTTGTGGTTGCTTGACTAATCATAATTTTCTTAATTTTTTTTTTAAAAAAAGGATTTAAAATGCAGTAACTGTGGGGTTATCCTGAAGCTCATTTAACAACTTGACATTCACAAAGAACAAAAGAGATACGGCAGGAGGCATACGTAAGATTCCCAGGAGGGTATTACACTTGAGTTATAACATTTCCAAATGTGCTGTATATTGCAAGTATTACCTTTGCTGTTGCATAGAAACAGCTGCACTGAAAGAAACCAGTTATTTTTAATAAAGCAATTTCCATTTTAAATAATGTGAGGCAGACACTGCAGAAACAGCTTCCAATCCCAAAAGTGCCAACTCTGGCTATGAAAATGCAGTGGCTATTAAAATATTGTACTTGTACAGAAAATACTGTACATGTTGCCCTTTACTTGGGCAATGTGTCCAGGGAATGTTTCATTTGGCTTCACACGTTAACATTTGAAGGAAATCTGGGGGTCCCCTGATGGAATTTCAAGATATCCATAGTAATACTAAGGAAAGTTATAGGAATTTCTGGTAAGAATTGCCAGAGTATATATTTACAGGACAAAATATACTGACTACTTCTCAAAAGCTGTACATAAACCCCATCCAAACTGAAGAAGATTCCTGTAACAAGGAAGCAGAATAAGCCAAGAAGAAGTGACACTACGGAGAAAGCCTACAGAACCCATCACAACCCTCCTGGGGGTCACACGTGCCTGATAAAAGATCCCCCCATACTAAGCCATAAGCTGTAATCTTCTAGACCTTAATTTTAAGCCATACTTGTGAATCCTCCAAAGACTCTTCATTCTGAAGAATTTTTAACACATAAAAAGTTTTAAACATTCTTAGGATGAAGGGTGGTCTACAAATATAAAAATAAATACTTTATTTTAAACCTGAAAACAGTGGTACACCAGCTGGTAACCTCTAGGTTGGACTACTGCAATGTGCTCTATATAGAGCTGCCTTTGTACATAGTAAAGAAATGCAGTTAGTTCAAAATGATGGATTGGTCTCTGGGGTATCCTGGAGAGACCACATTATGCCTGTTCTTAAACAGTTGCACTGGCTGCTGATATGTTTCCAGACAAGTACAAAGTTTATTACCTTTAAAGCCGTGAATGGCTTAGGTATTGGTTACCTGAGACAATGCCTTTCTCTAAAACATGCCCACTACTCATTAAGATCATCAGGAGAAGATTTCAAATCAAAACCCCAGACATCTGTAGTAACCTGAACATGGCAGGACCCCTGCCTGCAACCTTGGAAAAGCCACTGCCAGTCAGTGAAGACAATACTGAGCTAGATAGACCAATGGTCTGGCTCAGTATATGGCCGCTTCCTATGTTCCTATGTTCCCATGAAGCAGTGCTGGAAATGTACTTTACAGAAATATTATGTAGCATGATTTTGTTTAATGAGTCATGCTGGAAGGGGCCCAATGGATCCTCTGGGCCAATCCCCTGTTCTAAACATCCCCACTATTCATTAAGATTATCAGGAGGAGATCGTCTTCAAGTGCCACCGGTTCATCTGGTGGTGACCTGGGATTGGGCCTTCTCAGTTGTTGCCACTGGGTTGTGGAACATACTCCATGTGGAGATAAGAAGTTATCTTCCTTGGAGGCCTTCAAGAGAGCCTTAAAGACCCATCTTTTTAGCCTGGCTTCTGGCTTAATTTTTTTAAAAAAATTACTCGTTTTATTTCGTGTTTTTCATTTTCATGTAAACCGCTCTGAGCCACTTTGTGTATCTAAGGAGATGTTTGTGTCTCTAAAGAGGAATTATATTTAACATATGACTGAAATTATTCACAAACATAATCTTATCTAGACTGCTGAAAAAGCAGTGCTCGAATAAAAATTCCAGCTCTTAAGGCTTTAAATCCAGTGATATTGGTCCTTGTGATACCTTGGTAGCAAGCCAATTGGAAAAGAGGTTCAGATTTGGGGCCCTAGATAACATAAAACTTTCTCCATGCCAAGAGTTCAATTCTGGTTCAGTGAATTTCCAGTGCATACATGCAGTACTGTCAATGGCTATGAGACCCTTTAGGATGAAAGAGCGCTGTAGTAAATCTATAAATGAATAATGCCTATTATAGTCTAAATGGTTTGAGACGAAGGAGCTTATAAAGATGAAGGAGATGCCAAAGATACAAATGGACTATTAAAAAAAGAATATCTCTTATCATTCATTTCAAATCAAGACACCAGACATATGCATTAACCTGAACATGACAGAACCCTATGAAGCAGTGCTGGAAATGTACTTTACAGAAATATTATGTAGCATGATTTTGTTTAATGAGTCATGCTGGAAGGGGCCCAATGGATCCTCTGGACCAATCCCTTGTTCTAAAAACAAGATGTCTTCTTTCTAAAGCATCTCTGAGCAATGTGTTTTGATAGAACCATTTATTGGAAGACTGGAAGGAAGAAATTCTACACTCTCTCTAGGTAACTTTTGCTGTTGTTGAACTCATCTTACTTAAAGGCTTTTCCTTACATTTAACCTAAATCCACCTCGTTGCAATTTAAAACTATAACTCCATGTCCTAACCTCAGGGGAAAGGATAGGGAGACCAATTATTCCCTCCACTTTAACCTGACAGCCTTTTCAATATTTAAACCTGTCAATACACCTCCTTTTGCCCATTCTTATTTCTGTGTTAAATACACCAAGCTCTTTATGTCCTTCAACATTAAAACATTTATCTTTTTGCTCTCCATGGGGTCCTTTCCACTGTATCAATATTCTTCCTGAATGGTGATGAGAGTTAGTGTTCTCAAGTGGAGAGGGGTTTCTCCCCCCCCCCCATGTCTCTTCAGCCACAGATGAGTTGGTTGGCCTTGATCCAGCTATGGAATTGCTGATACTTGACACAGACTCCTGAGTTGACTTATACGATTCTGAAAAGGTTCTAGGAATGTGTTTAGACAGTCCTCTCCTATTTTGTTTGCTTTTAAATAATGCTTATCGTGTGCCCTTGTACAATGCACTCACAAGGAATTCTGGAGGATATAATCTGAAAATGCCTCTCTGGGAATGAGTAGCAGCTAGTTTTGTTTTGTGGAAAAATACTCTTGTTTAATTGTAAACCGCCCTGAGCCATTTTGGAAGGGCGGTATATAAATCAATCAATCAAACAAACAAACAAACAAACAAATTAAAAAAATGCTGCTTAGACTCAACTGGTGGTTCTCTGCTAAGTAGACATCACCACTCTTTCCCTCATTCATCTCTAGAGTCCTCCTTACTCCCCCCACAATCAATCAGGAGCAAGTGCCTGATAAACTATCATACTGGAGATCAAGAAGGTACAGACACAAACATACTATAAGCATATATACTATAGAACACTGGGATAATTGTAGTAAATGACTCTCTAACATACATTAAAGCTGACTGTTATTTGCAATAAATATGACCCATGCCTAGAATGGCTGATTTCTAATATATTCAAAGAGACCCTACCCACTCTAATGCCACTAACAGGTATATGGGATGTAGCCCACGGTTCCCTTTTTCTTATTTTGAAATACATGATTGCTTCTCTTTTGAGTACCTCCTTGGGTAATTGGCAATGTTTACAAAAGCAGCCAGCGTTTTACATTAGAGGTTCCAGTGGGCACATTGTGTGTTGATTGCTTTCTCTGTCGATTCATTTGGTTTGTTCAGTAATGAAATATAAATGAAACTATCAAAAATATGCAGCTCATAAAATCTGAAGGAAGATGGACAGCGCTTTTCAAGCTGACCTGATAAGCATTCAAGCATTCATTCAACCTTGATGGGTTCAGCCACTGTTTCCCAGGATCTCCATGCACACACAACAAGATAACAGGGTGAGAAGAGGGAACATTTATGGGTTACCACTTTCATAATGTGAATGCACCATAATGTGAATGCAACTATACAATCCACCAGTTTAATAGTAGGTATTGCATTTTTGCACACATTAAAACTCCTTCACAGTGTAATATATCCGACAATACAGCACTCATTACATAACATCCACACTGTTCTTGTTTTTCATGTGGCTAACATACCCAGTACAGGTCTCTCTTTACACAAACTATTTATCACAGAGAGTGAACTGAAATTATGCAGAAATGATGATCAGATGTCTATTTTGTTTCTATTTTACACAGAGAATCCCAGAGAGGTGCCATCAAGTGTCATGTACCAATGATTTTGAACCCAGGGCCAGAAGCTCAGAAGCATTATCAAATGCACCAGACTCCAAGCTCACTATAAGTGGGACAAGCTTACAAGCTTGCCAAATTCTCTCTCTCTCTCTCTCTCTCTCTCTCACACACACACACACACACACACACACACACACACTACAACTATCCATTATGTTGGTGTTTAAGAGCAGAAGAGCCAGTGTGGTGTAGTGGTTAGAGTGCTGGACTAGGACCAGGGAGACCTGAGTTCAAATCCCCATTCAGCCGTGATACTAGCTGGGTGACTTTGGGCCAGTCACTTCTCTCTCAGCATAACCTACTTCACAGGGTTGTTGTGAGGAGAAACTCAAGTATGTAATACAGTGCTCTGGGCTCCTTGGAGGAAGAGCGGGATATAAATGTAATAAATAAATAAATAAATAAATAAATAATAACTAACCTATAAAGCCCTAAACAGCTTAGGCCCTGGGTATTTAATATAAAGTCTTCTTCACCATGATCCTCACTGCCCTTTGAGATCATCTGGAGAGGTTCATCTACAGTTGCCACTGGCTCGTCTGGTGGCTACTCAGGGATGGGCCTTCTCCGTTGCTGCCCCGAGGCTTTGGAATGTGCTCCCTGTTGAAATAAGAGCCTCCCATCTCTGACAACTTTTTAAAAGGCAGTTAAGACAAACCTGTTCAACCATGCTTTTAATTAGATGTATAGTTTTTAACAGTGTTAACATTGTGTTAAATCATAAAAATTTTTAATGTATTAATGTTTTAATTCTGTTTTAATTTGTACTGTTGGGTCTCCCTGGTCCTAGTCCAGCAGTCTAACCACTACACCACACTGGCTCAACCAGCACCTTGTATTTTGCCCAGAAACTTATCAGTAGCCAGTATAGTTCTTTCAATATAGAAGGAATATGGTCACTCCGAGATGACCCAGAGACTGTTAACTGCAGTCTCCAGACTATGTACAAAGGCAGCCCCACACAGAGCACATTGCAGTAGTCAAGTCTGGAGGCTACCAGCATATGTACCACTGTCCTCAGGTCATTTATCTCGAGAAATGGAAGCAGCTGGTGTTTCTTGATGATGTTGCCTGCTTCCAATGACGCTGATATGGAGAAACAGATTTATGTGTCAGCACACTGATAACACCCTGCACCAAATCTCCTGATGATCTTTCCCAGTGACTGCATGTAGATGTTAAACAACATTGGAAACAATATACAGCCCTGAGGGACATCATACAAAAGTTCAGATTTTGAAGAACAGTCTCCAAGGGACATTATGTGAAATCAGTGCAAATCAGTGCAAATCAGTGCCTCCAACCTTCAATGTCCTCAGATGGTCCAGAAGGATACTACGGTCAATAGTATCGAAAGCCGCCAAGAGATCTAAAAGGGCAATGGAGTCACATTCCCACTATCAATTCCTTATTGGAGATCATCCATAAGGCCAACCAAGATAGTCTCCACCACATAGTCTGCCTGAAAGTCAGTTTGAAATAGGTCTAGATAATTAGTTTTCCCCAAGACTGTCTGGAGCTGGGAGGCTACCGCCCTCTCAATTACCTTGCCCAGCCACATAAGGTTTGAGACAGGCCTATAGTTGCTTCACTCTGAGGGATCCAATGCAGACTTCTTCAGAAGAGGTCTAATAATTGCCTCCATGAAACAAGGAGGCATCCTGCCCTCCCTCAGATAAATGTTTATAATATCTACCAGGCCTTCTACGATAACCTCCCTGGCTGATAGTTTAAGCCAAGTCAGACAAGGTCAAGACCCGCACCTTGAATCTAATCTGGAAGTGGACTGGTAACCGATGAAGATGTCACAGGATGGGTGAGGCTCTCATGAAGTGGCTTGCGCCTACGTGCATCCTTGCAGCAATATTCTGGACTAGCTGAAGCTTCTGAACCATCTTCAAGGGCAGCCCCATATAGAGCGTATTGCAATAGTTCAATCTGGATGCTACCAAAGCACGAGTGACATCTCCAAGTAGGGTTGCAGCTGGCATATCTGCAGTAGATGGCTATTGTTCATCGCCCAGAGACAAAAGTTTGGGGCAGTGTACAAATCTGATAAATAAATAATAAATAAAATAAATAAATAAAAAGCACCTTTACATACCACCACCTTTGCATACCACTGTGCCTCCAAGGGCAGTGTCAGGTCTAGAAACACCCCCAAGCTGTGACTTTGTCTTTCAGAGGGAGTGTGACTCCAACCAAAACCAGATTTGTCTCACTACTCAGATGATCAGTTTTACCAACCCAGAACACTCCTATCTTATCTAGATTAAGATTCAGCTTGTTTGTCCCCATCTAGTCCAGAACAGTCTCCAAACCCTGGTTCAGAGCATCCACTACCTCCCTGGTGTCTGCTGACTTAAAAGAGGTAGACCTGGTAGAACTGGGTATTTTCAGCATATTGATGGCACCATAGCACACACCCATGGATGACCTCTCCCAGAGGATTCATGTAGATGTTAAACAGCACAGGGGACAGAATCAATCCCTGTGGCATAGGCCAAAGGGTGGAGCAGACATCCTCCAGCACCACCTTCTGAATACAACCCTCCAGGTAGGATCAGAGCCACCGTATAACTGTGTCCCCAAGTCCCAACGTGGAGAGACAACCCAGAAGGATACCATGGTCAATTCAACCATCAACAGCAGCCAAGAGGTCCAGGAGTCTTTCCAAACTGCAAGCTTTAGTGTGGGAGGAAGTGATTTAACATCCAATGACAGGATAAAAGTGGTCAAAGTGGAACAAACAGAAATGAACGTTTTCAGGCATAATTCGGAGTAGAGCTGGGGCCTTTCATATTCCTATATCTTATGAAGTTTAACTATGTTTCCTTAAATTTTTTCCAAACACGAAAAATGCAGGGGAGTAACAGCAGGAGAGAGGGCATGCCCTCAACGCCAGCTGTAGGCTTCCAGTGGCATCTGCTGGGCCACTGTGTGAATCAGGATGCTGGACTAGATGGGCCTTGGGCCCGATCCAGCAGGGCTGTTCTCATGTTCTTATGGCCCATTTTTGTCCAGAGGGGTTGCAGAGGAGGCCAGTGCCCTGCCTTCTTCTTTCTATTCAAGAGAACAGGTAGAGAAGGAGTAGGCATGTGCACATGTGTAATGGAGACTCTGCATTCTTTTAAAGCTTTATGATTTTTTTTTAAAGTTTTACTCATTTTAAAAAAACACCACAGTTTGCTGTAGGTCTTGTGGAAGGCAAGCCAGCTACAGGGTTTAAAAAAAAACAGACATCAATGGATGATCAGAAAAATATCCTTAAGTTGGGAAGGGTTGGCCATGTAGCTATGAAACCAGTCACGGTTGATGGACATCTATGAAACAATTTGGAGTTTCAAATTGAAACCGCGGGTTTGCCTATTCCGGTTTGGCATTACATATGAACTGGGCCCCTCTGTCTATCTCCCAGCATAGGTCATCCACCAGGGTGACCAAGGCAGTTTCCATCCCATATCCAGGCCGGAAGCCAGACCGGAAAGGATCTAAGTAATCAGATTCATCCTGGGCTGGCTGGAGCTGAGACGCCACCACGCTCTCCAACACCTTTCCCCAAGAGGGGAGGTTAGACACTGATCAAAAGTTATTTAAATCATCTGGGTCCAATGAGGCTTTTTAAGAAGGGGCCTAATGACTGCCTGCTTCAGAGAGACATTCACCACCCCTGACCATTATGATTACATCAGTAACTCTGTGACACTTAAGACTGCAAGGTGGAAAAGAATAATTTAATATAATTCAGCTGAAACTGCAGAGGGAATGTCAATAGACTGACTAAGATGATCAGAAATGAACTGTGGTTAGGATATGGCCATTAACGCTCCTGCTTTTGTGAATTGAGTACAGGATATTAAGCAGAAGCAACAAGAAATTCAGGTGCACTTAATTTCAAATGAAATTACAACATTCCTCCTTTTTAGAAGGTTTGACTTCTTATTGGCCCAGAGGTCACCATGTCAGTATCACAAGCAGAGTAGCCCTTTTCAGGGAAATCACATCCCTTGTCATACAGATATCTACTAGAGAGCAATCATTACATTCAAGGGTGAGCCAGGTGCAGGAAAAGGCTTCCATGTGCAGACTGTCATTCCAGATTCATTGCGCACTGTAAAATGTGCACTGCGATTAGTTCCGACAATAGCCAGATATAACAGTGTATGTGTGTGCAAGTATTTCTGCATACATTTTAAAAGTGACCTGGTACAGGCCCGTTCAAATTGAAGATACAGATAGGAAGTGTTCTACTCTACAGATGTTAAACTTAATATGTGAATAACTGTATATGCATGCATCCCCTGGACACGGTTGGTACATACACTGAATATTATGTGTGAATAGGACTAATGTGGATAATGTATTTGGAAGAAGATTTCAGGCCTGCTCTTTTCCATCTCCCTCCAAGAGTGCTGCCAATATAGGAAGATCTTCACACACAGAAGTCGTCAGACAGTGTGACAGGGCTGAAACTCCAGGGGAAAATGAGGGGGCATCCACAAGCCAAACCTCTTGGCTCCCCTCATCTAGCCTTAGCCAGATCATGCCCTGCTTGTAGACTTTTAAAGACAGCAGGTAAGGGGGTATTGCAAAAAGCAGTGGGTCTAGGAGGAGAGCTAGTCTTGTGGTAGTGAGCATGAATAGTCCCATTTGCTAAGCAGGGTCTGCCCTGGCTTGCTCTTTCATTCATTCATTCATTCAACATATTTGTATACTGCCCCAAACACAAGTCTCTGGGTGGTTTACAACAAAACAATAAAAACAACAAATAAAAAGGTTAAAACATTACAACAATTTAAAATTTAAAGGTTAAAACTATTAAAAATCAAACAATTAAAACCATATCTAATTAAAAGCCTGGGTGAACAAATGTGTCTTGACTGCCTGTTGTAAGAGATGGGGAGGCTCTTATTTCAGCAGGGAGCGTGTTCCAAAGCCTTGGGGCAGCAACGGAGAAGACCCGTCCCTGAGCAGCCACCAGACGAGCTTCTCTTGAATGAGAGACTATATGTGAGCACTGTAAGATATTCCCCGTATGTGATGGGGCCACTCTGGGAAGAGCATCAACTGCTTGTTGGCATGCAGAAGGTTCCAAGCTCCCTACCTGGCACCACCAAGATAGGGCTGAGACTACTGCCTCTAACCCTGGAGAAGTCACTGCCAGTCTGTGCAGATAATACTGGCCTAGATGCACCAATGGTCTGACTTGGTATATGGCGGCTTCATATGTTCCCCCTCTGGCTCCCCTGTAATATGAGCTAAGATGATTGGCAGATTGCATCACTTCCACTGAATAGTGAGTGGACTGGAGAACATAACACAAACCAATCAAAAAGGCTTAGATAAACTTGTGTGTTGTTCACATACAGTTTCATTGGTACAGTGATACAAGATGCTATGTGGCAGTCATTAGATGTTATAACTTATCATGAAGTGAATTTAATGACTTGGTAAGACAATTGTCTTAGCCCAGGGTTCAGCAGCCTGTGGCATACAAAATGATTTTCAGAAGTATCCACACTGCTAGGAAGACCAGCCCCTATGATGCCCACTGCCTGCCTCTGGCTGGCATGTTGTGGCTGGCTGGCTCTCTCTCTTGAATGCACTCACTGAAAAAATGAACATGCATGTGTGAGAGAGTCAACCAGCCAGCCAGCCGCCACAGAGACTGCTGCCACCCATTACAGCAAGCAGTGATACACCAGCTGGAGACAGGCAGTGGACATTGTAGTGGCTGCTCTTCTTTGTGCGTGTGTTTTCTCCCCTTTCCAGCAATTAACTTCTGTGCTTTGTCTGCTCCTGAAATGGAAGAGAAAAAGTACAAATGTTTGCTGAAAGACAGAAAAACCAGCCGGTGATGCTTAATGGCAGCTGGAGAGCTGCACTGGGAAGAAGAGAAGCGGTAGTGAATGTGGGGCTTCCAACCTGGCAATGAATCCAGCAGCTAGGGGCATGGCTAGTGATATGGTCAGTGACATGGGGGTGGGGGCAGCATCGTAGTTAAGTGGATGCAGGGCAAGGCTAGCAAGGTGGGAATGCCAAATTGAGTGGCACTCCTCCACAAGCCACCCTGAAGACTTGGCACACCACTTCCAAAAGGTTGCCGACCCCTGTCTTTGCCCATACAGATGACTCAAATGCACCATGGTACCTCTGTCCCCTTTGGTATCTTGGATATCTATACAATCCCGGCAAACATTAAGGTGCAGATATGTCATGAAATGGTGATCCATATTTGTCCACAAAACTTCTTTGAATCTGGATGAATTGTCCATGTTCACAGAATTTCTATTGCAACCCCAGGAAAAGTGACTGAGTCCCTTCAGTTAAATCACGTGCACTGAAACTATGTAATCTTTCCCTTACAGTGCAAAATCTGCAGCCATAAAAACTGTAGAGAAAACAAACTCTCTACTGCACACACCCTGTCCAAAGTTAATGCCAGGTAAAAATGATCAAAGCGCTGTTGTGGCAAAAGCAAATATTCTTGGAGTGAATACAGCTTGTTGGGGGTAGTAGGGGAGGTGGGGGACCAGGACATTGCAGAACATTCCATTTCTTTCATAGGCTTTTTGTACAAAGCCAGACATTGATTGACCTTGTTGCAAAGCAGTGAAATGCAACACAATTAACATTGGGAGAGAAATGAACATTATCATTAAATGGAATTAAGCACATGTTGGGAAGTGTGAATTGAGAGCCAAAAGAGAACTTAAATATTCCCAGAGCTGCCCACTTCTCCCTCTTCTCCAGGGATTTATTATCGTTAGCCTATTATTCAATTTATTAAAGATGGAAGAACAACAGCTAACTAAATGCAGAACAATCAATTGCTCCAGTTATTTATACGAAATGTTATTCATCCAACAAAAGGAACCTGGCATGGTTTTTCTTTTGAGAAAATCTCTGTAGAGCTTTGGGTTTTTTCTTCATTTGCTTAACTGAGCCTCAGCTGAATAAAATCGGTTAGCATATTGGTTAAGTGGGCATGTGCCATTAACTGCTTAAGTGCCTGAACTCAAAATGCTTCCAGGTCAACAAAATTAGTCCCCAGAGGAAAGAGCAAAAACCTAACCATTGCCCTACTTGTTATCTTTTCAGATTCTAAAGTACAAGGAGTATCAAGGCTGGTTTGCATGTTAACACATTCAGTGGCCAACATTCTGTGTATTACAGCCTCAGTGTCAGCAAGATGTCAGGGGTACTACACATATAAAAGGCAGCCCTGAGGCCATTGCAGGCATGGGCTATTGCAAATTCTGTAAGACAGTGCACAGGCATTTGCTTTGCACGACTTCCACTATAAAAACCAACGGGTCAGTGGAAGAGCAGTACACAGAATGCCTGATTGCATACTGCTTTGAGCACTTTTGAGAAGAAAGTGGTATATAAAAGGAACTAACAACAACAACAACAGTAGTAGTAGTAATGATTTGATAGGATCTGGTTTATAACTGGATCTTCTCCTCAGAGAATGTGCAACACACTCTGTGGGGAAGAGACAACTGTGTGACACTCAAGCAGGAGTCACAGTTGGCTACAGAGGGAAGGGCAGATCGACAAAAATCGACCCTCCTCTG
This sequence comes from Hemicordylus capensis, assembly GCF_027244095.1. NCBI lineage: Eukaryota > Metazoa > Chordata > Lepidosauria > Squamata > Cordylidae > Hemicordylus > Hemicordylus capensis. The sequence continues at coordinate 91,425,626 of NC_069657.1, read as the reverse complement.
TAGCATGCACATATTGTTGCTGCACATATGCATCATTAGTCTGGATGTTGGCCAATGTTTGCAGCAAATAAAATTGTCCAACAGGAATAGAAGTATATTAATTGGTCAGATGGTTGCAAGAGCTAAATTTAAGAAATCAGTGAACTGCAATAATACCATACAATTTCTGTGCCCAGCTGAAAGCTTTCAACACACTTCATAATTAATTTATACACTTGTTGGTAGATAGCCAAGGAGTAGGTTTGGATTCCTCCAGAGCAAAGGAAACACGTCTTGCAAATAGTGCAGTACCAGAGAAACAAATCTTGCAAATAATGCAAACACTCAATAAAATGTCAGGCTCTTTCCATTCCACTGGTTGAGTCATGGCACCAAGAAGCAGTAGATTCCATAACACATGCAATCATGGAAGTGAGGAGGTAAAAGAGAAAGAAAAATAATGGAGACCTAATTTATGTTATTTATAGATCTTTTAGAACAGCGATAAGCTGCAGTACAGGAAGATCTCCATCATTCCAGTGCTTATCCTCTCTTTGGATCCCTGCAGAAGATACTCTACTCCAGATTTTAAATGTTGCTTATTTGTGAAAGGGAGATGAAATCATGGCTTTCAATACTTTGGAAACCTCAACCTAGTATTTATCTGTTCTTCGTAGACGTGGATGCATCATAAATGGCTAGAGCTGCTCATTAATGAGGGAAAGGCATTTTGCATATGCTCCAAAGCATATACAATAAATACGCAAAAAATTCAAGGGCTGTACCTTGGCATGAAAGCAGCTGAAATCTGATAAACCTTGACTCCAGCACTTGTTTCATCCCCTCCACTCTGTTATTTATACACCTGAAAGGTTTTGCCAGAGCCATCTAGTTTCAGGCCATTTCTTCAGGCTACAACCTCCAGCCAAAACGAACCATAGAATAAAGCTAATTATTGTCTAGCATGAATACAGAGAAGATGACAAAATCTTATTTTTTTATCGTTAGATGGAAGCAATGCATTAACCACAGAGTCCTTTTAAAAAGTTTTCATATGAGTTAATCCAACTGCTAGCAGATGCAAGCACAGGGGCATAACTATAATAGAGCAAGGGGAGACCATTGTCTTGGGGGCCCTGCCTCGGGGGGAGGCCCCCAGAGACATGTCTCCCCCACCCAACGCCCGCCCAAGCTTCCTTGAATATATTTTTTAGAGGAAAATATAAATATTTTTTATATTTTCCTTGAATATTAATTTTTTAGAGGAAGGCAGTGACGGGGGAAGGCATTTTAAAAGTTTGTCTCTTGGCCCACTCCAACCTTGTTATGCCCCTGTGCAAGCAACAACAAGATATTAAATATATTATAACTGATAAACTTTGTATTTCTATGCCAAGACAAATTGAAATGATCAATATTAGTTGTTTCTCTCATATTGCAAGCAAGGGAAAAGAAAACAAGTAAGTGTGTGTGTGTGTGCACGCAATACAATGAGGAAGGACGGATGTGGGGGTACCTTTATTCCCTAACTGCTTGTTTGACAAGATTATTTATCCCATCTGCCACCTGAGTTTTTATATGCCTTAATTATTTGTGGGTTCCTTTTATTCAGTCATTGATAAGAGTAATATCCACTACAGAAACGGGGCGGGGGGGGGGATATCAGATTTCAAATTTCAGACAAGCTAAATAAACATAGATACACCCTGGAAGGCTCTTGTACAATCCCAAGTATTTAGATGCACATAGTGTGGAAAGTATAACATTATCAGAGCAGGATCTGAACTCTTAGTACAAGTAAACCTCAAGCCTGTCATATTGATTTTCCTGTTTGTCATCATTTTGGACAGAAGGAGGGAAAAGCTCTCCATTTTTATTCCCACTTGCCCTTGAGATATTTAAGTTCCTTTGATTGATTTAGGTTCACTGCATTCACTTCTGGATTTCTCCTAACCAAACTCATTCTTCAGGAATGTAATATTTCAATGCACTGGATCAAAGGAGGCCTCTACAATTTAATGAGAGAATGGTGATCATTTTTATGAGCTTTCTTCTCCTATCAAAAAAAGCATGTGTGCTGTAGATTCATTACTAATCAGGACAGAACACAGGAAAAGACTGGGCAGTAAGTAAAATTAGTGTTGTATCTATAAACTACCTGTATTATTCATTAATAATATGGACCTCACGCACTACTCATTATGTCTCTCTGTTTTAATTTCTTAGTCATTTCTCCCCACACTTTCTCTTCTTTCAATCATTCTTCTGAACATGTCAGCCCTCATTTCCTAAATGTTCCTGCTTCCCTTGGCTTGCTACATTCTCAGCCTTCTACCTCTTGCTTTGCCGGCCCTGTACTACTACTTTTCTTTCTCTAAGCTGTCTAGGATCAAGTTCAGTTCATCAACGGCAGCAGAAAATCTGCTGCCTCCAATCAGTCTGCTCCACTAGGGCAGCTCAGCTCAGCCAATCACTGCTAGAGCAATGATCTTCACTATTTTTACAAATGGAGGTCACTTTGGCAAAATGCTTTCAGTGTGAGCCATTTTCCAGCTGTTTTATTATGGATGCAATCAGAGGCACTCTAACCCCCAGACCTTGGGGCCCCGGTCCATGGCCTCCAAAGTTCAGGGGGGCTTCTGTAGCCACCCTGTACCCACGCCACTGTGCTGAACCTCCTTTTTTTTATTTCAGCCGCTGTGTGGCCAAGGGGTGGCTGCTGGGAGGTGAGCATAGCAGTCCCAGCGGCAGTGGCTGGAGTGATGCTGGGCCTGTCCGTTTGGTCCATCATCTCTTGCTAACTGTGAGGTGCGCCTGCACAGTTGAGAGAGATCGTCGCAAGCCCATGGCGTCATGGAAGTTTGGCAAAAAAAAAAAAAAGGTTTGGCACAGTGGTACAGGTATGAGGTGGCTGCAGGAGTCTCCCCGGCCATTTGGAGATCCCCCTGGACCTTGGAGGCCACAGACCGGGGCACCAAGGTCTGGGGGTTAGAGCACCTCTGATTGAATCCATGCTAAAACAGCTAGGAAATGGCTGGAACACCAAAAGTAGGTTTCAGGAGGTATTGTGCTGGAGGCGGTCTGGGCACCAAAATTACCTAGGTGCAACCCTGGATGCAATACATGGTCTTGCATGCATGGGTGGGTGTCAAGTCTTGGAAACAGCTCTTGTACTTAGCTGTCTCTACTGTTTCTTAATACATACATAATACTTTTTGCATATAAAATACAAAGTATGTAGAACACTGTGAACTGGACTGAATGGAGATTCAGTCTCCATTCATGGGAGGAGAGCTGGTCTTGTGTTAGCAAGAATGACTTGTCCTCTTGCTAAGCAGGGTCCACCCTGGTTGCATATGAATGGGAGACTTGATGTGTGAGCACTGCAAGATATTCCCCTTAGGGGATGGAGCCACTGCTGGCTTCCAAGTCCCCTCCCTGGCATCTCCAAGATAAGTCTGAGAGAGATTCCTGCCTGCAACCCTGGAGAAGCTGCTGCCAGTCTGTGTAGACAATACTGAGCTAGATGGACTAATGGTTTGACTCGGTATATGGCAGCTTCCTATGGTCATATGAGATGCCATATTAAGGATTTAAAGCCTGTAGGCCAAGGGAAAGCTGCAGACAAAGTCACTGAATGCTCCCCTTCACATAAAACAGCAAATCTTGGGTTCAATGGATCCTCAGTTTGCCTCCAACACGCCTCCCACCCCCCGGTGTGTACCCGGATGATCACAATCTCAGTCTGGTAAAAGGAGCAGGACTGGTTGCACGGGCTTCCTCCAACCCTGGATGAAAAGCCTGCACCAGCCAATAGCGTTGCAGCCCACAGAAAGAACTTTGCCCCTTAACTCTGGTCGGACTCAAATTCCAATCCAGACAACACGACAGTGGAAATGAGCCTTTGGTAAATGAAACTCACTACAGACCGAGGGTTTATTCTGAGGTTTGGTGGTGAAATCAGAACTGTGGTTGGGTCCAGGAATCATTTGGATGACACAGCGGGCAAACCTGGGGTGAGTTCGCCTCAGGTTCCCCGCTATTTCTGAAGGTGGCCAATATCTTATGAAGTGGGAAACTGAAGCATCCAGAACTGCAAGAGATTTGTATTTGGCTCTAGGGAATGTTATGAATTGTGAGTTCTGTGCAAAAGCCTATTAAATCTTCACCCAAACTGGAGGGTCACATATATCAGTATAGCGCCTGATCATATTTGTATTGTACCCTCTTTTTAATATAGCACAATTCAAGCCTCACAAGCAGCTTTCCTTTGATGTTATTTAAAGCCCATTAAATTATACAATGAGTGAAGTGATCATGTTACTCTAGACACTGTGGAACACATTTTAATGCATCTATTTATTACACCCATATGCTAGTGTTCTTTCTTCAACTAGATCAGGATGATTTACATTAGGTCCCCAAGATTGGTCTTCTATTCAGAAAACACAACACTACTGCTTTGACTTCAGCCATAGAAATGTAGGTCAACTACACATTCTGGCTGCAATCCTAAACACATTTACTGATGACTAAGTTTGGTTCAAGGATGACTCACTTCTGAGTATTAGTAGACATGTTTAGGATTATACTGTCTTCGTGTAATCTGCATGTATGATGTGGATGGTGCAATTGTCCTGCAAGCACCTCCCTCTTGCCATGTTCAACCTCTGTTTGAGCTGGCCTATTTAATAGATGCCATTTGAAGCAACCTCTGGTGATGAATAATTATAGGTCAATCTCTAACCTCCCCTGGTTGGATAAGATGATTGAGAGGGTGGTGGTTGACCAGCTCCAAGAGGTCTTGGAGGAAACAGATTATCTAGACCCATTTCAAACTGGCTTTAGGGCAGGCTAGGGGGTTGGGACAGCCTTGGCTGGCCTGATAGATTACCTTTGCCAGGGAATTGACTGAGGGAGTGTGACTCTGCTGGTTCTTTTGGATCTTTCATCAGCTTTCAATGCAATCAACCACGGTATCCTTCTGGATTGCCTGAGTGATTTGGAGGCAGGAGGCACTGTTTTACAATGGTTCCGCTCCTGTGTCTTAGGTAGATTTCAGATGGTGGTGATTGGTGACAGTGGCTCTTCTAAATGGGAGCTACAGTATGGGAGGAGAGCTGGTCTTGTGCAAACAAACATGAATTATCCCCTTTGCTAAGCAGAGCCCACCCTGGGTTGCATTTGAATGGGAGACTACAAGTGAGCATTGTAAGATATTCCTCTTAGGGTAGTGGTTCCCAATCTGGGAGCCTCCAGATATTGCTGAACTACAACTCCCATCAGCTCCCTGAGCTATTATTTATTGTGGCTGGGGATGATGAGAGCTTTAGTTCAGCAACATCTGGAGGCTCCCAGTTTGGAAACCACTGCCATAGGGGATGGGGCCGCTCTGGGAAGAGCATCTTCATAATTGCATGCAAACAGTTCCAAGTTCCCTCCCCAGCATCTCCAAGATAGGGCTGAGAGAGATTCTTGCCTGAAACCTTGTAGAAGCCACTGCCAGTCTGTGTAGACAATACTGAGCTAGAAGGAACAATGGTCTGACTCAATATAGCACAGCTTCCTATGTTCCTATGAGTCCCCCAGTACTCCATTCTGTCACCAATGCTGTTTAACATCTACATGAAACTGCTGGGTGAGGTTATTAGGGGATTTGGTACTGGTTGTTATCAATATATGGATGGCAAATCTATTTTTCCTTGTCATCAATATCAGGAAATGGCATTAGCCCCTTGCCTGCCTACAGGCAGTAATGGGCTGGATAAGGGATAATATTTGCTTCAACAAGCAATGGCACAACTTCCCTAAATGCATGCCTCGAGGCAGTAATGGGCTGGATGAGGGATAGCAAACAGACTGAATCAAAACAAGATGGAAGCGCTGTTTAGGAAATGGGATAGATCTGCCAGTTCTGGATGGGGTTATACTCCCCCAAAAGGAACAGGTTAACAGTTTGGAAGTACTTCTGGACCTAACCTTCTCTTAGGTACCTCAGGCAGAGATGGTGGCCAGGAATGCTTTGTATCAGATTTGGCTGGTTCCCAAATGCACCCTTTCCTGGAAGTGAGTGAACGTAAGACAGTGGTGCACATGCTGGTAACTTCCAGATTTGACTATACAGCAATGCACTCTACATGGGGCTACCTTTGTATGTAGTCCAGAAAGTGCAATTGATGCAAAATGCTGCTGCCAGGTTGGTCTTTGGGATGTCCCAAAGAGACCATATTACTAGGGGTGTGAAATGATTTGGGCACAAAAAGATTTGTACTCGAATCTGGCTGATTCAGGTGATTTGTAGACAAAACAAATCACCCCTGTCCTCAGTTGCCCAGATTTGGGTACAAAACAAACCACCACAGATTCGGACCTGACAAATCTGGAGATTCGGACCTCCATTTTGTGGCCAAAGTGGGTTGAGTGGTAGTGCCCAGTGGGTGGAAGCTACCGCCCAAATTCTAAAGAAATTGGGCAAAGGGATGATTTTTTTTTTTAAATGAAGTTGGAGCATCTTTAAGCTTTTCCCAATAGGGAATAATGGGGATTTCAGCAGCCTTAGTTATAACTCCCCAGGGTGTGGTGACAAACATCACTATACAATCCACACTCATTACTACCAGAGAATCTACTCTCAGAAGAATACCTCAGAAATAACAAAACCCAGTGACCCGTGGGCTTGTGGGTTTGGGGGTGGTTGGTACCTTATGTAAACTACACCACACCCTGCTTTGGGCCACCCTAGTGCCCCCCAAGTGGAGTTATGGGGCTGCTGAAATTCTCCATTATTCCCTATTGGGGAAAAGCTTAAAGACGTGCAAACTTCAGAAATTCTTTTAAAATCACCCCTTTCACCCATTTCTTTGAAATCTGAATGGTAGCAGGCACCCATTAGGACACTACCACCTGACCCACTCTTCTGCCCCCAAAACCCCCTTTCTGCCCTGAATCTGCCCCAAAGACATGCCAAATCCAAAAATCCTTTAAAAATTACCCCTTTGCCCAATTTCTGTGAAATTTGGGTAGTAGCTTCCACCCATTGGGAACTACCACCCACCCCACACTTTTGCCCCTGGGACCCCTTTTTTGCCCCAAATCAATTCAGATTCAGAAAATTTGGGTACAAATTGAATCAGGGGTGATTCCGACCAAAAACAAGTGGGGGGGGGAGTGATTCGTCTTGGGCACAAATCGAAATGAAAAAATCAATTCATGCACATCCCTACATATTACTCCAGAGCTGTGGAACGCGCCTCCTACTGAGATTAGAGCTGCTCCATCTCTGTTTGCTTATAAGGAACATCTAAAAACACCTATTCAGCCAAGATTTTTAGCTATCTGGTAGCTTTTATGGGTATTTTAATTTGATATTTTTATATGTTTTAATTGTTAAAAATTCTTGGTTTGTTTTTATTGCTGTAAACTGCCTAGAGACTGTGGTACTGAGAGGTATAGAGATATGTTAGTTAAATAACTAATAAATAATAAACTGAAGCTGAATCCAAGCAAGTTGGATTCATTATTGGGGGTCATAACCTGCAAGACGGGATAGAACTTCCTGTTCTGGACAAGGTTACATCCCCCAGAAAGAACAGGTTCATAGCTTGGGAATGCTTTTGTACCCAGTTCTCACCCTGGTGCCTCAGGTTAAGGCTGTGGCCAGGAGTACTTCTTACCACCTGCGATTGATTCGACAACTCTCCACATTCCTTGAGGAGAATGGCCTGAAAACAGTGGTACACCAGCTGGAAACTTCCAGGTTGGACTCTATGTAGCACTCTATGTAGGGCTGCCTTTGTGCATAGTTTGGAAACTTCAGTTACAGGTGAAACTCGGAAAATTAGAATATCGTGCAAAAGTCCATTAATTTCAGTAATGCAAATTAAAAGGTGAAACTGATATATGAGACAGATGCATTACATGCAAAGCGAGATAAGTCAAGCCTTAATTTGTTATAATTGTGATGATCATGGCGTACAGCTCATGAAAACCCCAAATCCACAATCCCAGAAAATTAGAATATTACATGGAACCAAGAAGACAAGGATTGTAGAATAGAACAATATCGGACCTCTGAAAAGTATAAGCATGCATGTGTATTCAGTACTTGGTTTGGGCCCCTTTTGCAGCAATTACTGCCTCAATGCGGCGTGGCATGGATGCTATCAGCCTGTGGCACTGATGAGGTGTTATGGAAGACCAAGATGCTTCATTAGCGGCCTTCACCTCTTCCGCATTGTTTGGTCTCATGTCTCTCATCCTTCTCTTGGCAATGCCCCATAGATTCCCTATGGGGTCAGGTCAGGCGAGTTTGCTGGCCAATCAAGCACAGTACACTGTATTCTTTTCAGAGGTCCGATATTGTTCTATTCTACAATCCTTGTCTTCTTGGTTCCATGTAATATTCTAATTTTCTGGGATTGTGGATGTGGGGTTTTCATGAGCTGTACGCCATGATCATCACAATTATAACAAATTAAGGCTTGACTTATCTCGCTTTGCATGTAATGCGTCTGTCTCATATATCAGTTTCACCTTTTAATTTGCATTACTGAAATTAATGGACTTTTGCACGATATTCTAATTTTCCGAGTTTCACCTGTAGTTCAAAATGAGGCAGCCAGATTGGTCTCTGGGGTATCTCCCGGAGAGACCATATAATAGGAGTTGCTGGACATTTCCAATTCAGACATTGCAATTATTTTGGGATCAGAGCCTAAATCAGCCAGAATATGAGCAATTTTGTCCTCGTATCACCTTTTAAAGGTACTTAAAGCACTTTGTGCTTTGCCCAGAAACATATTGTCAGTGCAACTGTTAAAGAACAGGCATGATGTGGTCCAGGGATTCTCAAACTTGGGACCTCAGGTGTTATTGGACTTCAACTCCCATAATCCCCAACCAAAGGCCACTGAGGCTGGGGATTATGGGAGCTGAAGTCCAATAACACCTGAGGACCCAAGTTTGAGAATCCCTGGACCACATCATGCCTGTTCTTTAACAGTTGCACTGACAATATGTTTCTGGGCAAAGCACAAAGTGCTTTAAGTACCTTTAAAAGGTGATACGAGGACAAAATTGCTCATATTCTGGCTGATTTAGGCTCTGATCCCAAAATAATTGCAATGTCTGAATTGGAAATGTCCAGCAACTCCTATTATGTGGTTAGGCTGGATCACTTCCAGTTTATGACTTCTGAGGATGTAGACAAGCTGCTTGGAGCGGTGTGGCCTACCACATGTTCTCAGGACATTTGTCCATCATGGCTATGTAGCAGGGAGGTTGTTGTAGAGGGCCTGGTAGAAATTATTAATGCTTCTCTGAGGGAGGGCAGGATGCCCTTGTCTTAAGGAGACAATCATTAGACCTCTTCTGAAAAAGCCTGCATTGAATCCTCCAGAGTGAAGCAACTATTGGCCTGTCTCCAACCTTCTGTGGCTGAGCAAGGTAATTGAGAGGGTGGTGGCCTCCCAGCTCCAGACAGTCTTGGAGGAAACTGATTATCTAGACCCATTTCAAACTGGCTTTCGGGTAGGCTATGGGCTGGAGACTGCCTTGGATGGCCTGATAGATTATCTCCAATTAGGAATTGACAGAGGAAGTGTGATTCTATTGGTCCTCTTGGATTTCTTGGTGGCTTTCAATACCATCGACCATAGTATCCTTCTGGAATGTCTGGGAGTGTTGGGGGTGGGAGGCACTGCTTCGCAGAGGTTCTGCTTCTACCATTCGGGCAGATTCCACATGGTGTCACTTGAAGACTGTTACTCTTTGAAATATGAGCTTCTGTATGGTGTCCCTCAGGGTTCCATACAGTCTCCTATGCTTTTTAACATCTACATGAAACCCCTGGGAGAGATCATCAGGAGATTTGGTTGGATGTCAATTTTTCCATGGAAAAAAATCTATTTTTCCATGTCAACCATTCAATAACTTGAATGGTTGGTTTACCAACCAGTGGGGTGGAATTAAAAATGCATTAAAATTTATACAAGTAAATTGCAGAGAGTTAAGATTGGTTTTGACATAGTTAAAACCATTATTGTGCATTGTGTGACTAATAAAATGAAATAGGAGAAACATTCCCAGCATATCAAATCATCCCTAAATTCCTGCCTGCAGGTGGTAATGGGCTGGATGAGGGATAATAAACTGAGACTGAATCCAGATAAGATTGAGGTACTTATTGTCCAAGGTAAAAATTCAGGAGACAATTTTGAGCAGCCAATTTGGGGTGGGGTCACACTTCCCCAGAATGAACAAGTACACAGTCTGGGAGTGCTTCTGGATCTACCCCTCTCCCCGGTATTTCAGGTTGAGGCAGTGGCCAGTGGTACATATGCTGTGCTTTCTATCAGCTATGGCCAATACACCAGCTGTGTCCATTTGATGAATGACCTCAGAACAGTGGTACATATGCTGGTGATCTCCAGACATTACTGCTATGCTCTCTATGTGTGGCTGCCTTTGTGCATAGCCCGGAAACTGCAGTTAGCATAGAATGCAGCAGCCAGTCTAGTCTCCAGGTCATCTCGAAGACACAATATTACTCCTTTGTTGAAAGAGCTACACTGGCTGTTGAGAAGTTTCTGGGCAAAATACGAAGTGCTGGTTATAACCTATAAAGCCCTTAGCAGCTTAGGCCCTGGATATTTAAAAGAATGTCTTATTCACCATGAGTCCTATCACCCATGAGTGCCATCTCATGATTGAGATCATTCAGAGAGCTTTGTCTGCAGTTGCCACCAGCTTGTCTGGTGGACACACAGGGATGGGCCTTCTCTGTTGCTCCCCCAAGACTGGAATGTTCTCCCTACACATAAAAGCCTATAAGAGCCTCCCCATATCTTACAACTTTTAAAGAGTACCTAAAGACTTCTCTCTTTACGCAATATTTTTAAATTGTCTGTGGTTTAAAGTGTTTTTTTAAAAAAAAAATAGTTTTTATCTCCTGTGTTTTACCTGTTTTATGTTGTAAACTGCCCAAGGATGAAAGTTTGGGTAGGTATACAAATCTGATCAAATAAAATAAAATAATTAATAAATAAAGCCCTGAATGGCTTAGGTCCAGGTTACCTGAGAGAGCGCTTTTGTCTACAAGATCCCCACTGCTCATTGAGATCTGGAGGGGTCCGTCTTTGGCTGCCACTGGTTCATCTGGTAGTGACCTGGGATCAAGCCTTCTCTGTCATTCCTAGGTTGTGGAACACCCTCCTCATGGATATGGAGGATTATTTTCCTTGAAGGCCTTCAGCAGAGAATTATAGACCCAACTTGTTAGCCTGGCTTTTAATGATATTTAGTTTTAGTTTTAATTTTAATCTGCTTTTAAATGGTTTTTGATTCTAATTGTTATGCAATTTTTTATTTTAGTATAAAACCACTCCGAGCCATTTCAGGATGGGTGGTATATAAACTGAATGAATATACAAATCAAATAAAATGTACCTAGGTTCCTTTTTTATTTGGATCTCAAACAGGTGGAATTCAGGTGCAATGGACCAGTCTTGAAGGCACAAATCTGAACTTACACTGTATGCACATCTATGCTCATAGAGAACGTCTACACATGTGTGTAACATACTTACATCTTGACCATTCAAACAAGCCTTGCACAAAAGAAGCACATGAATGTTATGAAGCAGACATCCTAATAGAGAGAGGGAACTGCATTTCTGTTTCAGAACGTGGTGCCGTTATTTTGCCTCATCTAGCAACAGCAATTTTTGTACAGAAATATGGTGGATCATCTGGGTCAGAAACCAGAATATAGTTGTTACTACTGCTCTTTTATATAGGTCTTTATACTTATAAATAGAGGTATTATTTTATATTTATATTTAATAGCTGAACTTTTTATATTTTAATTGTGCATTGTTTTAATTATATTATAAACCACTTTGAGAGTCTTTTAATGAAAAGTGGTCTAGAAATTGAACAAACAAACAAACAAACTGGATTTGGCATGCAACTGGATGCTGACTGGAGAAAACAAGTATAGAAAATAAGACTACATGCTGTAATCAGAGGTGCAACAAGGTAATTTTGGAACCTGGACCTAAAGGCTTTCGGACCACCACCACCCCGCCGCCCAAACAGTATTTTTTAACACATTTCAGCCTTGAAGTCCAGGGATAAGAGCGCTTCTGCCTGTAATGTTTTAACACATATAAGTCAATATTAGGGAGCCTATGTGTATTTCTATATGGCAGTCTATTTTTAATAGTTGTACTTACCTTTAGGTCTCATTCTTGTCTATTATTTTGAATATTCTTTTGAAAGAGTGAACGAGCATCCAAGAATTGTACTAAAAAGAATGTACTAAAAAGAATCTGGCACACTGTTGGTCCAGGATCTTCAAAATCCATCCTTATTAATGAAATATCTGCAGTGCCGACTTTGGTAGAGGCAGCAAATGCATTTTCATAGCTTATAGAGATAATAATAAATCATCTTAAGGTCCAGGTTTATTAGAAATGACTGAAATACATTACAGGGTAGCAATAACTTGAATGGTTGGTTTACCAACCAGTGGGGTGGAATTAAAAATGCATTAAAATTTATACAATGGAAAGTAAATAGCAGAGAGTTAAGATTGGTTTTGACATAGTTAAATGAACCATTATTGTGCGTTGTGTGACTAATAAAATGAAACAGGAGAAACATTCCAGTTTGGATACTGAGAGGTGAAAAAAAATCCATTATTAATTAGATTTACTGCTTGTTCCCCTCACTCTGTGTCAGCAGTGCATTTCAGAAAAGGGGACTGTGGTGGATGGTTTATCTTTTTGCTGTTGTGGCACATTGGAAACTCCCTTAGATTTTACTAAATGTAAAAGGTTGCTTAGTTCACCTTTTACAGTGTAAATCGGAGATACACCAGTATGTAGAACAGTGTTAAAACATCTACTCTCCCCACTCCTGCCATCACGCATCTGCTTATGGTACTTTTATAAATATTCCAACGTGCTTTTAAAAGCTTAGGCCACATGCTGTATTCCAGCCCAAAGCACATGAGAAAAGCAGCAATGAAAATCCATCTACATGGTAGCTACCAATAACCAAGTCACACAAGCAACATATCATGGTTTATTTAGATCAGGAATGCAGTCTGAAGCAGTGTTCCCCCCTAGGGTGTGCACACACTAGTTTTTGGTGTGTGTGTGTTTTTTTGTCTGCTCAGTTAATTTTAGATCCCTCTCAGATTGAATCAGGAAGGTCCCACTCTGACTATACATGCATGCATACTGCCTTGATACTGCCACCCAGAACAAAATTCATTCTGCACACAGATGAAAATAAAGAGAGAGAGAACACTGATTTGAAAGCCACCAAACTCACATTCTCTCTCCTTCCCCTTTCCTCTTGAGCTCCACTGCAGAGTAGGGGTGTGCACAAAATTGATTTGCCCAGTTTGGTTCAAGTTCGAACTGGGCTAGAACTGAACCAGACATGTTCAGTTTTGACACCCCAAATAAGAGGCCCAATTCAGCTCAAATTTGAGCTGGTCCAGGCCCTGTTTGGGTGTGCCAGGGACATTTTAATAAAATGGCAGACTTACCGCCTCCGAGGCCTTGGAGGGTGCTGCTGCGGCTGTAGCAGGGTGTCTGTAGTGGTTCCCACTCCCCCTACCAGCTTCCCCTGGTCTCTCATAGGCAGTTCAGGGCAGTTTTCAGGACTTTTGGTACATTCTGGTCCTCTCTGATCATGCAGCAGCCATCTTGGAGGCCACAACATTAGCACACCAGCCATTTGTGTGGCTGGGTCATGACCCAGCCACACAAATGGCCCGTGCACATGTGCAGCAACCTCCAAAATGGCCATCACAAGCTCAGAGAAGGCCGGAATAGCCTGTGGAAGACCAGGGGGAGGCTGGTGGGGGGAAGGGAAACCACCAGAGACTCCCCACGGCCACAGCAGCATCCCCCAAGGCCTCAGAGATTGTCAGTCTGCCATTTATTTATTTTTTAAAAAACCAAACTGGCCCTGGACCAGCAGATTTGGTTTGACCTCAAGCTGAACCGGACCTGGTCTGGCTCGAGGGCAAGCCCTCAACGTGGGCCGGCTCAATGGCGAACCAGCTGTGGTTGAGCTGGTTTGCACATCCCTACTGCAGAACTCTTACCAATATCTTTCTTTGTTTAAACCATGGCTCCGTACCTCATAGGAAACTGCAAATTGTGTTTTAACTCTCGTTCACAGACAAGGATGCAAACTGGAGTTAAAGTTCATTTTCTTATCCTGAGATTTATTAAACAGATTTAAACTACACTGGCTTCACACAAACCATAGAACTGTGGTTTAAAAAAACTGGAATGTTGATGGCAAAGAAAGTAAGGAGGTAGTGCATGGGCTCAAGGGCTTCAAGCCATATTTATGACCAAGCAGATGATGGTTTGTCTGGTTAACTGAACAGATCCCAAATTGATTGATTGTGCATGTTCAGAGCATACGCACATATGAAGTTTGGGATAACACTGATTTCTTCCTTAGTAAAAGCTTAGGGAGCATCAATATACATCCATAATCTCTTATTCATGGTGAAATAAATTCTGATTTTACTATTAAATATATTCTTAGTAAATAATGCATGTGCAAAACTCAGTTGCACCTATGCATTCCTGCTATTAATGTATTACTGCATGATTCACTGGCTCAGAGATTTTATGCATGGCCTTGTGAAATGAATTCTGGAGGAAAAGGCTTTGAAATATGTTTGAGAGATGTGAACATTAGATTATTAATGGGAATGCAGAGGTGCAAGTGATTCTCATACTTGTCATACTCACTAAAATTTCCAAATCAGTCCCTGAAAGAAAAACAAAGGTTAGCCCTGGAGGGCGGCAGAGAAGGTTGCCCAGGCATTCTGTGATGCAAGCTAGTTGTACCAACACAAGTTAATGTCTGCAGAGAGGCCCGAATAGCATACACTCCAACTGTTCTAATTTGGGCGATTCCTATTTCCAGGTCACAGTTCCTGGTAGATTATTCTCCCTGTTTTTATAATTTGAAAATGCCTTCTTTAAAAGTTGTACAAATTGCTAATCTAGTCATTAGGCTTAGGGTTGTGCATGGAACTGTTTTGGAGCTCATTTTCTGAAGCACAGAACTGGTTCTGTTGACCGGCGTTTGAACGGGTTCAGAGGGCGCAGGGTTGCTTTAAATGACAGGCAAGGCACTGCCTACCTGTCAGCCCCCACCCTACCGCTTTTCTCCCACTGATGCTCCCCCCAAAAGTGTGGGTGCAGGGCTGCAGCATTCCTCCTTGCAGCCCCATTCAGCATCGCCATGCAAAAGGCTGACACAGGTGCATGCATATGCCATGTGTATGCGTATCAGCCATTTGTATGGCAATGCTGAATGGGGCTGCAAGGAGGAATGGTGTAGCCCCACACTCATGCTTTTTGGGAGAGTGCCTGCAGGGGGTAGTACAGGTAGGCAGTGCCTTCCACACCCCTTAAAGTAAACCCCCCACCTTCCCGGGAGTGCATGGAACTGGTTCCATGCACATCCCAAATTAGGATACTATGTTTTCTTAGTATATCTTTAATATTTATTTTGCATATTTTTATACCACCCAAAACGCAAGTTCTCTGGGCGGTTTACAAGAGAATAAAAACAACCAATAAAAAGATTAAAACATTTCAACAATTAAAATTTAAAAGTTAAAACTATTAAAACACAATTAAAACACAATTAAAACAGTATCTGATTAAAAGCCTGGGTGAACAAATGCGTCTTGACTGCCCTTTTAAAAGTTGTAAGAGATGGGGAGCATTTTGGGTGCATTTAACCCTGCCCCACAAAAAACACTTCATATTTTAAATCACTATAAAAGCAAGTGAAATGAATGCAACATACAGCAGTCAGAACAGAGCCTTCAGCAATGAGTATTTGTTTGGAAGGAGAAGGTTGGGCAATAATCTTTGGCATGAAAATAGGAGATTTACAAGTGTGTACCTATTTTTATCCATGTAATGTGAAATCTTATGATACATTATGGGAGGAAATGGTAGCATGGTGAGGAGTAAACAACAAAAAGCAAATCCATTGTATGCACAGAGCTGAAAAAGCCTGTATCTATTCCAGTTTCATACCCCCTAGTAGCTCCCTCTCATCAACAACCTATATAATCCATACACTATATATCTGGATTATATATATCTCATCAACAACCTATACAATCCAGACACCTATATACAGTGGTCCCTCGACTTACAAACTACTCGACATAAGTATTTTTCGAGTTACAAACGGCAGTTTTAGATCCGGTTTTAGATGCGGTTTTTTCGACTTACAAATTTTTAGATGGGGTTTCCTCGACTTACAAATTTTTAGATGGGGTTTCCACGACTTACAAATTTTACATGCGGTTTCCTTGACTTGCCTGCCTGTTTACTGCCTGTTTATTCTTGAAAAGAAATGTTCCTGTGCAGTTTGCAAGCCTTACTGGGGGTCTGGGTCTTTTTTCTAGGCTCCGGAACGCATTAATCCGTTCCCAATGCATTCCTATGGGAAACCGCTTTTCGACTTACGAATTTTTCGACTTACAAATGTGCATTCGGAACGGATTAATTTCGTAAGTAGAGGGACCACTGTAATCCAGTACCACAAGAGGCGGTGGGCAGCAGAGCCGGGCCCAGGGTTGCCAGGAGAGGGGAAAAGAAAGGGGGGCAGAAGCAGGTGATGGGGAGGCAACGGCAGCTCCGGCTGCGGTGAGGTGGTGGAGCCATGCCACCGAGAGGAGCCCGGCTGGGTGGGTGGCGGAGCTGCATGGGCCCGGCCTGGGCCAGACACGGTGAGGAGGCCGTGGTGGGTCTGGGCCGGCTGTGTTGAGGCAGCAGCTGGGCCACCACAAAGAGGCAGATGGCGGTGGGTGGAGGAGCTGCACTACCGAGAGGAGCCCGGCTTGGTGGGCGGCGGTGCCATGCCTCACCCTGAGGGGCTGAGAGGAGGTGGGAAGTGGAACCGCGCTGCCAAGAGAAGCCCAGGTGGCCACCGGACCCACACTGAGAGGAAAGCGCGCTAGCAGCACAGACTGGGGCAGAAGGTGGGGGGAGGGCAGGGGAGCCTGGGGCAGGGGGGGAGGGGGAACCACCAGCCCCAAAGAGCGCACAGATGCTCTGTGCAGGGTAGGATAGTATGAAGTAAAATACCAATAAAACATGATACACTAAACAACATCCAATCAACAAAGAACTACATAATCCATAATATATGCCAAAACATCAGGAACAGTAAGCTGTTGTGAACTGCTTTATCAAGTGTCCATGTATACGTTGATATTGTTTCTCATGACCATCAACAATATTGTCATTGTGACTCCAGAACCATGTTGCAAAAACCTTTGAAGACATGGAATAAATCCTCTTCATAAGGAACTTCAAAAAAATTCTCTTATGATGTAATATATCCTAGAAAATATACATATTTCTACCCATATATATTAAACTAGTACTAACAACATGCTCTATTACTTTTAAAACAGACAAAATTCGTCCATCTCCTTTACTAAATGCAATACTCAAATAACATTAAATGTCCCTAAATGGTTAATATTCAATCATATTATGAACGTGTTTAAAATTTATTGAAATTATTATAAAACATCTTATGAATATGTGACAAAAACCCATCAATATTCCATAAGATAAAGCACTATTTCAAAGTGATTAAATCTGGAAATCAGTTCTTCCCCCAAAGGTAACTCACGAGTTCCTTCAATGACTATAAATGTCTATACAATCCTTTAAGAAATGATTATCTCATCAATCAAACCTGTCTAGATTGATCTTCTCATAAATACATAACATTAAATACCAAACTTATACCACAAATTCATATTATACTGTAAATATCTCACCAGATTCTTTTGCAACCGTATTCCTAAAAAAGTCCCTGGGATACAGAGTAGCTCACATGCAACAAGGCCAGATATATGTGTAATCTGCTGGCCAGACTCAAAATGTTTAAAAGATAAAATTAATTTAAATATTAAGAGCCAGAAATAGTCTCTTAAATATATATACAGTGAATCTATTATGAAGATAAATCTAATTGCTCATTGAGACCCATATGGGAAATAGGCTTAAGAGTAAATATTGAAGAGTAAATATTGAATACTGATTCAAAGGGAAATTGATTCCCTTTAAATCAATTTTAAAGACAAACCCTCACCCCTTCTTGTACTGCAATTGTTTGCATTTATTGTATCATTGGATCTGTTGGGTTCTGATTTGAAGTCTTAGTTTCAGATCCTTTTATGCTTATTGTGTGGAACAGTTCTGAAGCAATATCATGTGCTCAAAAACAGGACTTTAACAACTCAGTGGAATAATACAGGCTTGGAAAATTTGTATCTCTTACACAGAAGCATAGGAATCTACCTTATACCAACTCAGACAATTGGTAGATCCAGCAAAGTATTGTCTACTTTAAGTATCAGTGGCTTTCTGAAGTTTCAGGTAGGAATCTCACCAAGTCCTACCTGGAGATTCCAGGGAGTGAACCTGGGACCCTCTGCATGCAAGCATATAGATGCTCTTTGATTGAGTTATGACGCCATCTGATAAGGGTAATATCTTACAGAGCTCACGTGTAATCACTCATCCAAATACAAACCAAAGCAGGGCCTGCTTAGCAAAGAAGGCAATTAATGCTCGCTAACTACCACAAAACCATCTGTCCTACCCATAGAAGAAATATTTAGACCCATTATTGTAACCAAGGCAAAAAAGGAGCAAAAAATACTCTACATGCAAGAGCTCAGTTAAACTGAAGATACATTCATCCATCATGATAAGACATCTGAAAACACTGTGGAATTTCTAAACTATGCTAACAAGCATGAGGTCATTATACCAACAATTTGCCCTCCATAGTGATTACAACCTATTTGCCTTCTGTATCTTTGGTCAGACTGTCAGAGGAGTGATCCTTAAAACAAAACAACATTTGCATAGTCAATGTTAATATCACTTCGGTGACTCACTCTCTGAGGTTTTGCCAGGCAGAGGAGTAAGCACAGACAGCTGTGAAAAAATTCCTCCGCATAAAACCTGTAATTTTATATCTTAGGACACCATCTGTGGAGGACATTTTAATGCTCTATTTCAACACATCAAATCATCACATAGTATAGTGACAGAACACTGAACCCCAGCTTGGTTGTGATCTAGATGTGAATAATCATGATGCCACTTGGTCATTTGCTCACCTGGCAGGAATGGTGTCATAAGAACATAAGAACAGCCCTTCTGGATCAGGCTGAAGGCCCATCTAGTCCAGCATCCTGTTCCAAACAGTGGCCCACTAGATGCCACTGGAAGCCACAGGCAGGAGTTGAGGGCATGCCCTCTCTCCTGCTGTTACTCCCCTGCAACTGGTACTCAGAGGCATCCTGCCTTTGAGGCTGGAGGTGGCCCACAGCCCTCCGACTAGTAGCCGATGATAGACCTCTCCTCCCTGAAGTTATCCAAACCCCTCTTAAAGCCATCCAGGTTGTGTGCTGTCACCACATCTTGTGGCAGAGAATTCCACAAGTTGATTATGAGTTGTTTGAAGAAATACTTCCGTTTGCTGGTCCTAAATTTCCTGGCAATCAATTTCATGGGATGACCCCTGGTTCTAGTGTTATGTGAGAGGGAGAAGAATTTCTCTCTATCCACTTTCTCCACACCATGCATGATTTTATAGACCTCTATTATGTCTCCCCGCAGTCATCTTTTTTCTAAACTAAACCCCCCCAAGTGTTGTAGCCTTGTTTCATAAGAAAGGTGCTCTAGGCCCCTGATCATCTTGGTTTGTTTATTTATTTTATTTGTTAAATTTGTATACCACCTTTCATTAAAACAATCCCAAGGCAGTTTATGCAAAAATTAAAAACAAGAGGGGGCTCTGCTCCGGGTGCCAATAATGAGGGAGGCTAGGCTGTCGTGCACTTAGGACAGGGCCTTCTCTGTTCCTGCCCACAGACTCTGGAATGCTCTCCCGGTGGGTATCTGCTCCTCAGTCTCCATCACAGTTTTTAGAAACCATGTCAAATCGTGGCTTTTTACCCAGGCTTTAATATGATTGTCTCCACTGCGGCGTCTTGTATTTTGTACTGTTTTTATGCTAGTGTTTTAATTTAATTTAATTTTTTAAAATCAGATTTGTTTTTATATTTTTAGCTCAATTATTTAATGTGTCTTTTTTATAATCTTGTTTTTAAATATTATTATTATTTCTTGTTTACACAGTCAGACAGGTGTTATTGACTGGTTTGTTTTATCCAGACATCGAGTCCTTCCCAAAGACCTGGGATGGCTGAATTTTATTGTCAGTGTTGTTGCTGTTGTTATAGATATCGTCGCAGAATATAGGCTGTTCCCAGTAAAGCTGCTTTTTGTAATTGGCTGATGGTGATTTCTGTGGCCCCTATGGTGTTGAGGTGCTCTTTGAGGTCTTTTGGAATTGCACGTAGGTTGCCAATTACCACTGGGATTATTTTGGTCTTTTTCTGCCACAGCCTTTCAATTTCAATTTGTAGATCTATGTATTTGGTGATTTTTTCTATTTCTTTTTCTTCTATTCTGCTATCCCCTGGTATTGCTATGTCGATTATTTTAACTTGTTTTTCTTTCTTCTCGACTACAGTTATATCTGGTGTATTGTGTGGCAGATGTTTGTCTGTTTGTAGTCGGAAGTCCCATAATATTTTTACATCTTCATTTTCTTCAACTTTTTCAATTTTATGGTCCCACCAATTCTTGGCTACAGGTAGCTTGTATTTTTTGCAGATGTTCCAGTGTATCATCCCTGCTACCTTGTCATGCCTTTGTTTGTAGTCAGTCTGTGCGATCTTCTTACAACAGCTGATTAGGTGGTCCACGGTTTCATCTGCTTCTTTACAAAGGCAGCACTTGCTGTTTGTTGTTGTTATTATTATTATTAGCCAATAATAATAATAATAATAAGTTATATAATATAACTATTACATGTTGTTGTTGTTTTTGTTGTTGTTAATAATAATAATAATAATAATAATAATAATAATAATAATTCAATTTCTATACCACCCTTCCAAATATGGCTCAGGGTGGTTTACACAGAGAAACAACAAATAAATAAGATGGATCCCTGTCCCCAAAGGGCTCACTATCTAAAAAGAAACATAAGATAGACACCAGCAACAGTCACTGGAGGTACTGTGCTGGGGGTGGGTAGGGCCAGTTACTCTCCCCCTGCTAAATAAAGAGAATCACCACATTAAAAGGTGCCTCCTTGCCAAGTTAGCAGGGGTTTTATTGTGAGGCACCTTGGCATTTTCTTAATGAATGGCGGAGTATAAATTTAACAAACAAACAAACAAATAAATAAATAATCCTTTTCACTCCCTCAATATCTAAGGTTCCAAGCGCCCTGCTGGCAGGTTTCCTGCATCTGATGCATTTAAAGAAGTTTTTCTTATTCCTCTTGATGCTTTTAGCTAAATGTTCCTCAAACTCTCTTTTTGCCTCCCTTATTGTCACTTTGCATTTCTTTTACCAGAGTTTGTGTTCCTCTCTGTTCTCCTCATTTGGGCAGCCCTTCCAATTTCAGAAGGAATTCTGCTTCCCTTTTATGGCTTCCTTGACATTACCTGTTAGCCATGCCGGCATCCTCCTGGACTTAGTGGTACCTTTCCTCCTTTTGGGTATACAGTCTAACTGGGCTTCTAGTACTGTGGTTTTGAGTCAACTCCATGCATTCTGGAACGAAGTGACTCTCCTGATTTTCCCTTTCAGCTTTCTTTTCATCATACTCCTCATTTTGGAAAAGTTTCCTCTTCTGAAATTCTAAGTTTCTGTGTTAGACTTATTTGGTGATTCTCTCCCCATATGTATGCTGAATTTGATCGCACTATGGTCACTGTTCCCTAAAGGGTCAATGACACTGACATCACACACTAGGTCCTGGTGCCACTCAGGATTACGTCCAAGGTCACCTTCTCTCTGGTTGGTTCCAAGACCAACTGTTCTAGGGCACAGTCATTCTGCATATCTACAAATTTGACCTCTTTGTCATTACCTGACTATGAATTTACCCAGTCTATGTGTGGGTAATTGAAGTTACCCATTATTACTGCTCTGCCTCTCCTTGACACCTCCCTGATTTCCTCCTGCAATTCCTAGTCACTGTCAGCATTTTGATCCAGAGGGTGATAGCATGTCCCCAGTAGCACATTTCCTTTCAGGCCTTGTATTGTCACCCACAAGGTTTCTGTAGAAGACTCTGGTCCACCTAGGTTTTCTAGTTTGTTAGATTCTATCTCCACCTCCAGGGCACCTCTCCCTGTCCTTTCTATAGAGTTTATATCCAGGGATAACAGTATCCCACTGGTTCTCACTGTTCCACCATGTTTCTGTTATGCCCACTAGATCTATTTCTGTGTTAGCAACCAAACACTCCAGCTCACCCATCTTGGCTCAGAGGCTTCTGGCATTGGCATATAAGCATCAATACGCTGAATCTCTTCCCTAGTATATGCTATATTTCTTTTTACTCTGACCAGCTGGCAAAGCCTTCTGTCTGCTCTTTATGTGGTTCTGCACTGTCCCCTTCTGTTTCATCTGAATCCTTTACACCCTCACACTTTAAAGGATGGCATTTACCGAACCAGATACTGCCTAGCTCCTGTTGGCTATTCCCCAGGCATCATTTTAAAAGCTGCTCTGCAACCTTTTTTATTTTAAGCGCCAGCAGTCTGGTTCCATCTTGGTTCAAGTGCAATCCATCCCTTTTGTACAACTAATTTTGTCAGAATTAGTTCTTCTGTGCCACATTGTACCAGTTTTGGGGTAAGTTTCCCAACAGAAATTTTATCCTAATAAAAACCATCCAACTGATACAGCAAACAATGTATCACAGTAAATTATGTTAAATGATTAGGCTATGACTGGAACAGGGACACAGATTCCTTACATTCTCTGTACCATTATGGTAGCTTGCCAAAGAAGATAGTTGCTCCTGTTGTTCTTCAGTAGCCCTTTTCATATGTTATGTTCAACATTCATACAAGAGTATAATGTGCACACTGTTATTCACACGTGTTCAGCACCGCCTAGAGTCTTTGGATGGGGTGGTCCAGAAATGTAATAAATAAATAAAATAAATAAATAACATGTGAATAACTGCACACAGTTCACTCATATGAATGTCCAACACAGCATGTAAATAGAGCTACCGAGGAACAATAGGAGCAGCTATCTTCTATAGCAAGCTACGGTTATGGTACAGAGACAGTACACAGGTACAGCAGAAGTTATAACATTATTCCACTGTTGTGGGGTAATGGTCTTATCTGTATCATGCATTTGAGGGTTCTGTACCCAGGTTCACTTTTAAAATGAATCCAGGTACAATCAGTCACAAAGAACATGGATCAGTGTACAGACATCTGTACACTCATACATAATAAAGCCTGAATATGGCTAATACCATTATTGCATCTGGCCAGAGGGTGGTATTGCAGTTCCCAGGTAGATTGAGTTACCCCCAATCTTAAACAGTTTCTAATTCTGGCCTGACTTCTCAGTTTGAGCAATTTGCTGCTCAGGTTCAGATTGAGGGCAAAGGCAGATATATATTTTAAAAGTATGAGCATACACTTTGCTGCATTCTAAGACATTTGGTTTCAGAACAGTGAAAGTGCATTCAGAACATATCTGAATACAGGAGGGCCTCAGTATCCACGGATTCATTATCCACGGATTCACATATCTGCGGTCGGGTAAAAGACACTCAACCTTGCATATGCAAGTGGTGGGGGGGGGGGGGCATACCTTGCATATCTACAGCCCAGGGGCATGGAATGATGGTGGAGATCATTTCTGGCCACCATTTTGTTTTTGGAGCTTCAAAATGGCTCTGTTAAAAAGAAAAAACCTGGGGATTTTCAGCCAATTTTCACCTGATTTGGGGGCTTTCCTGGGCACAGTGCAACTCAAGGGGAGCAGCAAAGCATGGCAGGGAGCTTCCCCTGCATATCTCCCCAAAATTTGGCCAATTTTTGGTGATTTTTCCAACAACCAGAAGCTTAACCCCTGCACTCCCAAAGCCTCCAATGACTCGATATTCGTGGTTTCTGTATCCACAGTTGCAGCTGGGAACAGAACCCCCATGAATATTGAGGTCCTCCTGTATATATATCTCTAAACTCTGACTTCACTGATGGTCTTGACAGATTTTTAACAAAAGCGAGGTGAATATAGATAACCAGGAGCTACTAAAAGGGTACCTTCACCAACATGTTATTTTCACAGTGAAACAAAACTTTAAGAAGTGAACTAAAGGAATCTTTCCACAGAGAAATTTCTAGGCTGCCAACTGCTCTACCCAAATAATAATTTTAAGGGTTTAACATGAAGTTAAAATGCACAGCAGTGGGATAATGCTATAATATTAGCATCTCAGAAATAAATGGCTTGTTTTCTGTGTGTTCATTTTGTTTGTATTTAATTCTGTGGAGTCACCAAATGCAGAATACATTAAAAAAGCAACTATTAGACACACAGAGTACATTCATTCGGTGGAATTGATTCTGGAGAATGAGGTTTCAAAACAAATATACTAGAAGATTTTTTTTAAATTTACAAAATGGATAATGCAGATGGTTCACATGTTTATAAATACATACATATGACATAAATATGGAGCTTCATTTATTATTTTACTTGTGTTATAATGTGGAGACAGCTAATAGGAACTAATATATACTGCAACAATCAGAAAGTGCTGCAGTACAAATAGAAATGCCTATTTCTGCTCCTTATATGGTTTTTTTCCCTTAAAGCTTGGAACATTATCATAGTTTTCTTATCATGTCTGGAATGGGAACCATATTTCTTCCACTTAGAATATTGGAAGCTTGCCCAAGCGGACGAATGCAGAGAATGTGATAATTTACAATTCCATATTTAAGTATTTACTAGTAATGTTCATAATGTATCATAATGTTGTGAATGGGGGAAAACAGAAGATAAAATAAGGGGTTACAAACATAGTAATCAAGCCCTGAAACTCATTATGAAAAGCCAATGTGGCAAGAAGACTCTTCAGACTTCTTTGGTAAAGCCAAAAATGTAGGGATGTGTAAAACACTTAGACATCAAAAGGTTTCAACTCAAAACAGGCTATTTTGAGTACTGTGAGTTTGAAACAAAATGCCCTTTGAACAAAAGGCCTGTTTTGAGTTTGGAACAAAACAAACGCATTTTGATTCCAAACATTTCAACGTTTTGAGCACCTATTGATTGATTGATTGATTGATTTGATTTGGAGGCTTGTTTTTACCTTGTTGATTGGTTTTCTGGCACAGGTTTCTAATTGGCTTGCAATCACCTTGATTCTTGATTGGTTTGCTATCATACAAATCAAGTGCTGTCATGGGCAACTGTGCCCCCAATGGCTGGGACAAGGGAGGAGGGAGGGGAAAACACAAAAGGAGAAAGCTTCAAAATATATTCAAAGGGACTGGGAGGCAGAGAAAACCCTTATAGTGCACCTCTCTTGAAGAGGATACATCAGGAGAGGAGGAAGGAATCATACTTCTCAGCACAAAGTATAATATAATGTGCTATTGCTGATATAAATATCAGGTTTTTCTGGATCTCAGATTGACAAAGACAGAACTTGGGTGTCTTCCGTCGCTGAGTTGAGGTTTGCTTTGTTTGTGCGATGGTGTTATGGCAAGAAATGGACAGTGGCAATTCTCTCTTTCTGTGTGTAATTTTTTTGGGTAATGTGATGAGTTGCATGACTGGCCTTGAGACAAGCTTTAACTTGTTCATAAATGATCCAGAAGTTGAGATAAGCAGCAAAGTGGCCAAATTTATAGATGACACTAAATTATTTAGGGTAGTAAAATCCAAATCAGATTGTGAGGAGCTCCAAAAAGGATCTCTCCAAACTGGGGGAGTGGGCAACAAAATAGCAAATGCAGTTCAGTGTAAGCAAGTGTAAAGTGATGCATATTGGGGCAAAAAAACCAACTTCACATATACACTGATGGGATCTGAGCTGTTGGTGACTGACCAAGAGAGAGATCTTGGAGTCATAGTGGACAGCTCATTGAAAGTGTCTACTCAATGTGCGACAGCTGTGAAAAAGGCTAATTCCATGTTAGGAGTTGAAAATTATAATGCTAATATTATTAGCACTGAGGCAGTGGTTGAGGCGGTGGCCAGAAGTGCTATTTATCAGCTCGGCTGATATACCAGCTGCATCCATTTCTTGAGATGAACAACCTCAAAACAGTGGTGCATATGCTGGTAACCTCTAGGCTGTATTACTGCAATGCGCTCTCTGTGGGGCTGCCTTTGTACATAGTCCGGAAACTGCAGTTGGTCCGGAATGAGGCAGCCAGGTTGGTCCCTGGGTCATCAAGGAGAGACCATATTACTCCTGTGTTGAATGAACTACACTGACTGGCATTACGTTTACAGGCAAAATACAAGGTGCTGGTATCTATAATGCACTAACCAGCTTAGGCTCTGGGTATTTAAGAGAACATCTTCTTCACCATGAGCCCAACCGCCTGTTAAGATAGTCTAGACAGGTTTGTCTGCAGTTGCTGCCAACTTGTTTGGCGGCTATTTGGGAATGGGCCTTTTCTGTTGCTGCCCTTGGACTTTGGAATGTACTCCCTGTTGAAATAAGAGCCTCCCCATCTCTGTCAACTTTTAAAAAGGCACTGAAGACATATTTATTCACCCAGGCTTTTAATTAGATTTTTTTTTTTAAATGTTGGTTTTAAACTATTTTAACCATAATGATTTTAATGTTTAAATTATTTTAATTGTTTAATTGATTAATGTTTTAAATTATTTTAATTGTAAACTGCCCAGAGGTGCATTTTAGGTGGTATAAAATATGTTAAATAAATAAAATCAATACTAAAATATTATAATGCTTTTATACAAATCTATGGTGCAGCCAGATCTGGAGTACAGGGTACATCTTCGGTCACCGTATCTTAAGAAGGATATTGTAGAACTAGAAAAGGTGTAGAAGAGGGCACCAAGATGATCAGCAGCCTGGAGCACCTTCCTTATGTGGCCAGGCTACAGCATCTGGGGCTCTTTATCTTGGAAAAGAGGCAACTAAGGGGAGACATGATCAAGGTGTATAAAATAATGCATGGAGTGGAAAGGGAGGACAGAAAGAAATTTCTCTCACACACACACAACACTAGAACAAGGGTCACCCCATGAAACTGAAAGTTGGGAAATTTAGGACCGACAAGAGGAAGTACTTTTTCACACAACACATCCTTAATCTATGGAATTCTTTGCCATAGGATGTGGTGAAGACCACCAGCTTGGATGGCTTTAACAAGGGCTTAGACAAATTCATGGAGGACAGGTCTATCAATGGCTACTAGTCTGGTGACTGTGGGCCACCTCCAGTATTCCTCTCAATACCAGTAGCAGGGGAGCAGCAGCAGGAGAGAGGGTTTTGTGAAAAGGTTAAAAATGTGTTTAAAATTGCCCACTTGCCCATTTCTTTTGTGGATTGGGTGATAGGTAGCACCCATCATACCCTACCATACAGCCAACTTTGGTGTCCCTAAGAGCTACCCATGTGGAACAATGGGGTGCTTTGAGTTTTGCCATTGTTCCCTATAGCCAAAACACTCAAATCATTTTGAGTTTTGTTTCGTTGAAACAACCAGCCCAACTGCTGTTCCAATTAAACATTTCAGCCACCTACACTTTGTTTTGAGCTTGAAACAAAATGTGAAATCCATTTCATGCACATCCCTACAAAGATGCACATGATTCCTATAGCAAAATTTTAACTACTTACTCTTTCTTGGAGATAAAAAGCTCTCTCCTTTTTTGACATTTTTTCAGCAGTCTTCTCAAAAATATTCAATAATTAATTTGCATTGTCCTTACTTGCTCTTGATGACAACATTACAAAGCAAAATCTGATTTGCTACATTGCATTGTTTTATTATTCCACTCACTGCATAATTCCCGATTGGATGTAAATACCCATGTGACAGACTAAGAAATGAGGAAAATGTGCAAAAGTAGTTAGGGTAGAGAGGATCCGGGAAATGGTTATTTGTTGAATTTAAGTCTTTGTGGAGAGGTACAATTCTACACCACTAAAATTACTACTTCCTCTCTAAGAACTGAAATATTAAGTGCAGCTCTAACAGTTCCTTTCTCCAGTTTCAAAACAATGCTATTCCAGCCCCTCTTTTAGAGAATCTGAATGTCTCTCAGTCAGAATGACACTTTAACTTTTTATTTTAAATTAAGGTCATAAGGAAAAATACTTTGAATAGTCACATTTCCTACCATTCGACCAATTAAGATATCTAGCTTAGCATCTAATTATGCTGTCTTTAAAAATACATTGAGATGCATTGATCTGTGTCATAACTACTTCACAGTGGGGAAAATAGAAATAATGGTAATTTTCATGGTATGTCAGGCCTATAAATGAAAATATAAAAGGATGAAAAATTATTTCCCTAGTCAAAATTGCCTTCATTAAATGCAAAGATGCTAATCATGGCTGCCAACCTCTAAGATCTTGACCTCTGAGCTAGTAACCCTTCTTTGATCGGTAAAGAAACTCTTTGTATAATGGTTTCAGTGCTAACACATGCCTAATGATTGAAAGAGAAGAGAACTGGTCTTATGGTAGTAGAAAGCATGACTTGTCCCCTTAGCTAAGAAGGGTCTGCCCTGGTTGCATTTGAATGGGAGACTGCATATGAGCACTGTAAGATATTCCCCTTAGGGGATGGAGCTGCTCTGAGAAGAGCATCTAGGTTTCAAGTTCCCTCCCTGGCATCTCCAGAATAGGGCTGAGAGAGATTCCTACCTGCAACCTTGGAGAAGCTGCTGCCAGCCTGTGTAGACAATACTGAGCTAGACGGACCAAAGATCTGACTTAGTATATTGCAGCTTCCTATGTTCCTATGAACGAGTCCAGAGTTGTGGGCATTACATCATCATGTGGACTTGTCCAGAAGGGTGAATTCATTCATCCTTAAAAGCATGAAGGGGGTAAGCAGGCCTGCTCAACAACTGGCGGCCACAGCCACCACCCCAGCAGCACCAGCCACCACCTCCACTGCCCCTTCCCCAGTACAAAGTAATGGCTCATCGATGGTGCCCAGTGCAGCCATCACTACTCTGTGTCATCCCATGAGTGTGGAAGAGCAGAGGGTGTGGAAGGAAGGAAAACCAAGTTATTTGGCAACCATGGAAGGGGAATGCCAAGCGACCCTCCCTGCCCCTCCACTCCGATGTCACTTGCATCCAGCAAATTGCACAGAGCTTCAAATCATACAGTATCCCT
Source organism: Hemicordylus capensis (assembly GCF_027244095.1). NCBI lineage: Eukaryota > Metazoa > Chordata > Lepidosauria > Squamata > Cordylidae > Hemicordylus > Hemicordylus capensis. The sequence continues at coordinate 91,396,307 of NC_069657.1, read as the reverse complement.
ACCTGTGCCTACCTCACACACCCCACGAGGATATGCCCCTCTGCTGTATTTAGCCCGCAATCCAATGTTTTGCTGCATTTTTGTTAAGGCAACATAGCTGGGAGTACAGTGAGGAAGGGGTTAAACTGTCATTGGCCCAAGGAAACCAACCAGAAAAGCCAGAGCGAGCTGAGCACGGTCAACACAGCCCGTTTGGAATTGGGGCCAATGGTGGCTGCCCAGATGACATGCTGATGCCCTGCCCTCAGTCTAGTGGTGAGCGGGTGCCTGGGATATGGCCTCGGCAGCCAAGGAGCAGGGAGGAGCCACTCTGCCCTGAAACTGGAGGCTGCCGAACTGTGCTTGGACAAATGTCTGTGATGTGATTCATGGTTTCAAATTAAGAACTTGGGTTCATCAACCTCCAGTTTCATGTTACACCAAATTTGGCCACTGTGTTTTCATTAAAAAGCTGGAATGTAAATGTTCAAATGGAGGTTGAGCAACTTGGCTCCTTTTGTCTTAACCAGCCAGCTTGCACAGCTGTGAAGTTCATTCAGCTTTACAAAAAGAAAGTAAATTGAATGATACTACAGTGTAGGTTGCTAACTTCTTGATGTACTCCTGAGACAATTTGGGGCCATCCCATTGCTTAACTACCTTATCTATTGCCAGATGTTCTGATTAGATATTATGTTACCTATAATTTTTCATGAACTGTGATAACTAGAGGCAGCTGGATGATAGCATTTTAATCTTTTTATTCATTCCGTCACCTTCTGTTAAGGGCATGCAATATTAGCAGAGTGAACAGATACAGTAGTGGATGCTAACCTAGCCTGTGATAGTCATTCTTACTGGCTCGTACAAAAATAAGGAAGAAATTGTTTGAAAAGGACACCTTCCTTTTATCTTGCCTACTGATGAAATAGTCTCGGGTGTATTGTCCTCTGGGCATACTTGCAAAAATTCCATTACTGTTCAAGGGAAGTTACACAAATGCTTTAGGGCAAAGAGAAGCTCTCTTCCTAATTTAACTGTGAGCTTCACATTTTTCTTAGTCTATACTGTGTTTCACAGTAGTGAGAGAAAAGGGATTTGATGGCCAATATGGTGCACCACCACATAAGAAGAATGGTCACCCAGCCAATGTTCTAAAGTTACATGATATGGCTCAGCTGCCAATTCTAATGCTTCTAATTCACAGCACTACAGAGTCAGTATGCTGTAATGCAGGAGTGGAGAAAGATAGGGTTTATTATCTGCAACTGTAGTTCTTCTGTTGGTAATCTGTCCAGTCACACTGATGGGCTTTGTGTCCACATGAAGACCAGGCCAGGAACCTTCCCAGCTGTCTTTTTCTTCCCATATTCCCTGATATGCCTCCTCTCCTGCTGTGGTACTATGTGACTCACACTTTCCTCCTCAGTTTCAGCATCCACCACAGAGAAGAGCTCTGCAGAGGTATGGTAGTGTGACTAGACAGATAACCACCAGAAGAACTACAGTTACAGGTAGGCAACCTGATGTTCTTCTGGATAGTCTCTGTCCATCACACTGATGGGTGCATCACAAGCTTCTTCTTCATCGGAGGTCAGTAGCAGAGAAGGAAGCCTAGTAAGGAGAATCAAGAGCATCAGTTGAATATGGATTGCAGCACTTCCTGGCCAAAAATGCTGTAGCTCCTCACTTTGACATTGAAGGTGTAGTGACAAACAAAAGAGTCTGGATTGGCCCATGTGGCCACATGGCAGATAGCATCTAGAGGCAAACCTCTGTCAAAGGGCAAAGAGGTGGCTAGAACGCTGGTGGAATGTACTTGAACATTGGAGGGAGGGTCGCCAGCCAGTTGTTAACCCAATTTTATGGTGCCCACGATCCAGCTGGAAATCAATTGAGAAGTGGCCTGGCGGCCCCCATGGAACTATCCATAGATCACAAAAAGGACTTTCAAGGTCCTGAAGGGGGAGCTCCTCTACACAGAAAGGCAACACACTGTGTACATCAAGAGTGTGCCAGAGCCATTCATCAGTGGAAGATGGATACGTAAAGGAAACTGGTAAGTAAATCAATTGGGATCTATGGAAATTAGAAACTACTAATTTGTGGTTTGGCTGGAAGACAACATTGGACCGGGTCTCATGATCAGTGAGACCCGGTTTGGGGCAGTGAGCAGGAAGAGCGGGCTAAGCCCGCTCTCCCCACTCACGAGCGGGCAGGGAGCCCTGGGCAGCCAGATTGGCTGCTCACACGATGGCCGGCTCCATGACGGAGCCGGTGGGGGGAGCAGCCCCAGTATGCCCTGCGTGAGTGCGCAGGGCATACTGGGTAGACCCCTGGAGCCGGGAGTCTACTCATGAATAGGCACGGCGTGAAGGCGCACTGCGGCTACTCACAATCCTTAAAAGCAGGTTTGCTGGAGCGCTCGCTCCACAAACCTGCTTTTTAGCAGGGGTTCTCGAGCGGGTTACCCGCTCAAGAACCACCGGGCTCGGCTGCGAACCCGGTGCTTCTTATGGTCAACAAAAATCGGGCTAGCCTCTGCTAGCCCGGTTTTTGTTGATCATGAGAATTGCCCCCTTGTCTGGCTGGAAGACAAGGAATGGGGGATAACACCCCCGCCCGGGTCCCACCTGTGAGGAGAATTTTGGGCACTAGTAATTCTGTGGGCTGGCAAATAGATAGATTTGAGGATGGCCCAACTTGTTGAATGCAGAGTGAAGCGTCACTGGACTGATCTTCCATTCATGGGAAACATACTGTGTCCTGCTGAAAGGGTCTGCCAGGGCATTTTTTCAAACACAAATATGGATGTTTGACAAGTGAATGTGATGGCCGATGGCCCCGTCCTAGATCTGGAGCAACAGATGGAGTAAAGAGCAAGAGCCTGTTCTGCCCTTGCAGTTGATATAAGCTTTGGCCAACATATTGTTTATTGAAATATGATGTCCAGTCTTTGATGTGGTCCACTGTGCACATAATGAGCTTTGCAGACAGATTCCGGAGTGTCCATGGTAATACGCACCTGAGGTTCTGATGTGCCAAATGGGGAGCACATCATCAGGTGCCTCATGAAGGTCCACCACTTAACTTAATGGCAAACTGTGCAAGGCAAATAAAGCCATTTGTGCTGAGCTTCTCTTTGCAGACTGAAAACATCTATGAACCACTGATGTAGAATCCTCATCTGCAAGTAGTAGGGATGTGTGAACCAGCTTGATTCGAACGGCAGTTAGGCTGCTCCAAGTTCAAACCAGACCGGCCCTGGTTTTAAGAACCGGTTAGTGAGCCGGTTCATAGATACACTTGTAAATAGGAATCTGGTGAGGCTTTTCCTATCCTAAAGGAGGTGGCGGGGGGAGAAGGTCCTCTGTACCTTAGTGGAGGTCAGCAGAGGCTGGCAGCAGAGACATCGGAAGTGGCAGGGGACTTGGAGGAGCCAATGTCTCCGCCACCTCTGCTGCTGGCCTCCACTAAGGTATGGAGGACATTTCTCTCCCTGGCTACTTTAGGATAGGGAATGCTCCCTTAACTTGTAAAGCGGAATCCTCACTGGATTCCCCTTTACAAGTATACCCCTGAACCGGCTTGTGAACTGGTTTGGCCCGGTTCAATGGCCAAACCAGACCAGACTCAGTTCAGCTGAACCAAGAACCGGACTGAACTGGCCAAACCAGTGGCTTGCACATCCCTAGCAAGCAGGCAAATGGGAGAACTGCCATGGTGGAGGCCATCAGTCCTAACATGCACTGCATCTGCTTTGCCGTAGGGTAAGAGATCTGTGTTTAAGACAGGGAGGCAATCCATTTCTGTTGGATGTGCGCCATAGGAAGACAAACTGCTGCTCATGCGGAATCCAGTATTGTGCCCAAGAAGTGGGTGGCAGCTGAAACTTCCCATAGTTTATTTTCAGCTCTAGATGTTGTAGGAGCCTGATAGGGGTACATAAATAACTCTTTAGGGCAGTGACAGACCAAGCAGCTAGCAGCCAATTGTCTAAAAATAGGAAGATCTGTATTCTGTTCTCATGATGATGACCCACTACTACCGCCGTGCACATGGTGTATATCCATGAGCTGAGGAAAGGGCAAAAGGCATAACTCAGAACTGGAACTTTAGGGACCCTATTTGAAAATGTAGAAATTTTTTGTGCTGTGGGTGACTGGTGATGTGGTAATAAGCATCTTCAAGATCTATGGAAGAGAACCACATGCCTTGCTTGAGAAGCAAGAGATCTCTCCTCAGAGATCGACGGCGTGAGTAATCACTTGAAAGTGATGAAGGCATGCAGATCTCGAAGGTCCATTATAAGGTGAAGGTTTCCATTCTTTTTTGGAATTGTGGTGAGTAAAACCCATCTTCATGGGAATGGGGAACGGCTTTGATAGCTCCTTCCTCAAGAAGGGTGTAAATCTCATTGTAGATGGTCGGATTTGGAAGAGTAACCCTTGGTCTTGACATTGGGGGATAAAAACTTAAACAAACAGTGCTGAGAACCCAATTGTCTGTTGTAATGTTCTCCCAGGGCATCCAGAGAGGGACTGAGCCGGTTGCCGACACTAGATAGTCATGCCTGCTTGTGGGAAGTGGCGGGCTTAGGTCTGTTTTGTGATAGTTTGGTGTTAGGGAAAGGCTTCTTCTTGCACTGGGGGTACTGGTGCTGCCGAAAGGAATGGTTGGAAATGGAGTGCATAGAGGATTGAAAAGTAGAAATATGATGGGATCAGAAAGATATATGAAACTTGGAAGCAGTGGATAAGGGCAGGCTCATTGATTTAGCCATATTGAGAAGTTTTTGAACACGTTCCAAAGTCTCATCCATTGTAGAACCAAACAAGGTGTGAACATCATAATTCAAGTCCTGGATTCAACATCTGGGATAAAACCAGAAGAGTGTAGCCATGTGTGAGTCCTCAAAGCAATGGAACTAGACATACCTCTTTAGAGCAAAATGCAGGAGGAGTTTGGTTAGCCTGAAAGCTTCCTGCTGCAAATTAAGGGCAGACTCTTTCTTCTCCAATGGGAGGGCATCCATGCAGGTAGACATTTCCCATAAGAGGTAGTTATAATGAGATATATATGCATGGTAATTCACAATTTTCAACTGGAGTGTAGAGGTTGAATATAATCGCTTGCCAATGGAGTCAAGCTTCCTGCCCTCTTTGTTTATTGGAGCAGACAAAGCACAATTGTGAGATTTGCCTAGTGCCACCTCAACAGCTATAAAATTCAGGGTTGGATGTCTTTGCAGAAAAGAGAAATTGTCCAGTTGAACTTTATAGTGACTTTCCACAAGCCTAGAAGTCACTGTAACATTGGAGGGCTTCTCCCAGCAAGCACAGGTAAGCTCCAGGTTCATGGGTAGGACCATGGAATGGTGAGTGTCAGCATCAAGAAGGTTGAAGATGGGGTCAGTAGATGCTTCCACAGGTTCCTTAATCTGGATGCCCAGAGAAGATGCCATTCTCAAGATCTGATCAGCGAAAGAATGAAAAGTCATTGGAGGGAGAACAGGGCTTGGGATCCTCCATTCAATCTGTGGGGGTGGAACCCAAAAATACTTCTGGTGTGTCAGAATGTGCAGGTTCATTTCCTGAGCCGGAGTCAGGATCCATCACAACTAGGAGCAGTGGCTGTTGAGAATGCTGTGGGGGTTCCAGAGGAGGAGAGGACCGAGACTGTTGGGCAGTTGCAGAGACTAAAGGGACAGACCACTGCGGATGTACAACCAAGGGAGACGTGTACCTCAGAGTATGCAAGCGGTGTTGTACTGGTGAATGGTGGTGTGGGGGCATGCTGAGCCCTCACACCTGGCACAGCATCCCCAGTAGGACAATCTCGGGCATCAACAAGACAGGGGATGAGATTGGGAGCAGGACCCGGAGCAATATTTACTCAGGTAGCTGTCCCTGTAAGCATCCTGGTGGCATCATCGTGAGTGGTAATCTGGGTCCAAGAATTGAGAGTCAAAATAGTGAGCCCTATTGCCATGGGAACACCTGTCATGTTGGAAATAATATTAGCATTCCATGTAGCACCTGACACAGCTGTACACTAAATAGAGAGAGTCTGCATGAGATGCTTGTCTACAAGGGGAGGCTGCTCCCAGCAGTGCTGATCCTCGGGGGGTTGGGTATAATCCATAATAGGGGAGCCTCTAGAATATATAGATGCTCCCCCCAGTCAGACTGGTCAGAGTATGTGCCGTTGTGAGCCCTTCTGTCAGCCAGCAGCAGGGATCACAAGCCAGATGAGGAAGCAGTCAGTACTGTGGCCTCTACATATTTAGACTTTTGGAGAACCTTCTTTGGTAGCGATGAGGAGCCTAGGAGTGAATGAGGCATCACAGAAAAGGCAGCTGGTGGTGGAAGTCAAGATTTGGAGTGGTGCAGAGCCAGTAGAGGAGCCGGCTCCTTCTTTTTAAGTATAGCCAAGACCTGGGTAGCAGAGCGCTTGGCTTTCTTAGGTTTGGAGGAAGGCACTGTGGATGGAGGGGCAGACATCTCCACTGGTCATGCCCGCTTCAGTCCTGATGGCAGCAAAGTCATGGTAACATTAACAGTGGCAGGAGATGGGGCCGCAGGCACAGTTCAGAACTGTGCCAGGGAAGGTGGGGAAAGTTCAGAATCAGAAGCCTGAATATCAGAGTCTAATGTAGGGGTGTGCAATTCAGGGTTTTGGGTGATTCGGCTAGGACCCGAACCGAATCACCCCTGTTCTGTTTTGTGCCCGAATCTGGGTCACCCAAATCACCCTTGATTCGGTTCGGATTTGGATTTAATCTGAATCCGAATCCAAATCGATTCGGGTGGGTAAAAAGGGGCCCAGGGGCAAAATTTTGGGGTGGTGTGGTAGTGCCCAATGGGTGGAGTCTACCACCCCAATTTCAGGGGGATTGGGCAAAGGGCTGATTTTTGGCAAATTTTATAAGTTTTAGTGACTTTGGGGCATTTTGGGGGCATAGAATGGGATCTGGGCAAAAGGAGTGGGGTGGGGTGGTAGAGCCTAATGGTTGCAGGCTACCACCACAATTTCAGGGGGATTGGGCAAAGGGCTGATTTTTGGTAAATTTCTGAAATTTTCATGTCTTTGGGGCAGATTGGGGCAGATTGGGGCAGAAAGTGGGGCCTGGGGCAGAATAGTGGGGTGGGGTGGTAGGGCCTAATGGGTGGAGGCTACCACCCCAATTTCAGGGGGATTGGACAAAGGGCTGATTTTTTGAGAATTTTTGAAGTTTTAGTGACTTTGGGGTAGTTTGGGGGCAGAAAGTGGATCTGCCCCAAAGGAGTGGGGTGGGATGGTAGTGCCTAATGGGTGGAGGCTACCACCCCAATTTCAGGGGGATTGGGCAGAGGGCTGATTTTTTGGGAATATTTGAAGTTTAGGTGTCTTTGGGGCAGATTGGGGGCAGTAAGTGGATCTGCCCCAAAGGAGTGGGGTGGGCTGGTAGATAGTGCATAATGGGTGGAGACTACCACCCGTCCCCAATTTCAGAGTGATTGGGCAGAGGTGTGAATTTTGGTGAATTTATGAGGTTTGTCTTCATAAGGTGAAGTGTGCTAAATTGATTACTTCCTCATATTATTCATAGTAATTGAGGTGTGAAAAAGTGAAAGTGGGGTCATGAGAGTTGTTTAATTGAAAAAAATCTCATTTGCTATGATAGAATGAGAATTCACACCTCAGAAAAAACTTCTGAGCTGTGAATTCTCATTCTATCATAGCAAATGAGATTTTTTTCAATTAAACAACTCTCATGACCCCACTTTCACTTTTTCACTTACTATGAATATGAGGAAGTAATCAATTTAGCACACTTCACCTTATGAAGACAAACCTCATAAATTCACCAAAATTCACCCCTCTGCCCAATCACTCTGAAATTGGGGACGGGTGGTAGCCTCCACCCATTAGGCACTATCTACCAGCCCACTCCACTCCTTTGGGGCAGATCCACTTACTGCCCCCAATCTGCCCCAAAGACACCCAAACTTCAAATATTCCCAAAAAATCAGCCCTCTGCCCAATCCCCCTGAAATTGGGGTAGTAGCCTACACCCATTAGGCACTACCACCCCACCCTACTATTCTGCCCCAGGCCCCACTTTCTGCCCCAATCTGCCCCAAAGACATGAAAATTTCAGAAATTTCCCAAAAATCAGCCCTTTGCCCAATCCCCCTGAAATTGGGGTGGTAGCCTGCACCCATTAGGCACTACCACCCCACCCCACTCCTTTTGCCCAGATCCCATGCTATGCCCCCAAACTGCCCCAAAGTCACTAAAACTTTTAAAAAATCACCAAAAATCAACCATGAACCGAATCACCCGAATTTTTTGGGTCCGAAATTCGGGTCATTCGGCTCGTGCCTGAAAAATATCGGGGGACATCGGGGTGATTCGGTTCAGCCCCGAATCACCCAAAATTGTTCGTTTCGGGCACAGATCATTCTGTGCCCGAAATTTTTTGCACATCCCTAGTCTAACGCCTCTGGCAAAGCAATGGGAATTGTGAGCAGAGCACAATCTGTCGACCCATTAGAGGCAGTATCCATAGTAGGCTGACATGAAAGCACTGCGTGAAGTCTGGAAAAGCACCGTTCTGAAAGCATTGCGTGAAGTCTGGAAGCTCTATTTTGGTGTGCCTGCCTCATAAACTGCTGGCAGTGGGCACATGCCTGAACAATGTGTTCTTTGCCCTGACAAAATAAGCACAAATGGTGACCGTCCAAGGAGGGGAACTGAGGATGTTCCTGGCCCAGCCTTCATGTGGATGCAAAGCCCATCAGTGTGATGGACAGAGACCACCCAGAAGAACTTAAGGTTTCTAGGAGCTACTCCTTTTTTGGCCAGCGTTTTAAGAGTTACTGGTCCAGCATGAAATAATGACTTCGGGAGGCAGAGCCAATCACAAAATGGCAGCTCATACAAAACCTACACACACAAAACAAAGGATTTTAACACCAACCAGGAGGGATGTAAAAGAAGCTACTTTGTGGGAGAATAAATCTCAGAGAAATTAATGGGAGAGGAGGTAAAAACAAACATGACTGTCTGTCTGTGTGTGTGTGTGTGTGTGTGTGTGTGTGAGAGAGAGAGAGAGAGAGAGAGAGAGAGAGAGAGAGAGAGAGAGAGAGAGAGAGATTAAAAATAGCACTGACATCCCCACTCAGCCATCCAAACAGATGTGCAGTATTAGGTTAAAGGGAAGAGGAGAAGAAGGAAGGCCAAATGCCCAGAGAGCTACTTCAGATAAGCCTGGGAGCTACCAGTATCTTCTGAGCTATCTAATGCCTGCTGTTGTATTGATGATGCTTTTGTTTTGATGATGCTTGTTTGATGATGCTTTTTGTTTTGATGATGCCATTGATGATGCTTTTGTTTTGGATGTGGGGACCCACATTTGAATTTCTGCTCAACAATGAAGCTTGAAAAGGTCCCTTTCTTTCAACTTAACCTAAAGCTATTTTAACCCTTTGCTATTTTGGGAATAACTTTTAAAGTTTTGGTGGAGGGAGCGGGAAGGATGAAGAAAAATGAACTGTACTTGTAGAACATATGGTTGGCATATATAGAGGTTGTTCACATGACCGTTTCTGGAGCAGGGAAGAAAGGGTGAACCTCCTTTCCCCCCAGAACAGCACTGATCCACACTGTGTGGTGCATGGCTTGTGTGCCCATAAGATCTCTGGAGGCTGTGAAAATGAAGCCCAGCCTCCAGATATCCTTTTATGCACTGCGTGAGGAGCATGGTACATTGAGGGATTTCCCCTCAAGATGGGCACTCTAGGTTTTTGCTCAGATTGCCTGCAACCTGAGCACAAACACAACTCTGGCTGGATTAAAAAAAAATCACACTTGCATCCTTTTATCCAGATAAAAGCCCAAGTAAAAAACTCAAGCAAGCTGGTGAGGCAGCCCTGCCCAGGGTAGGGTAGGTGTGATCAGCCTCATAAAATCTCAGCCGTAATTCCTGGCATCTCCTGTTAAAAGGACCTCTGGTTAAAAGAATGTGGGTGGTGGGTGGGCTGTATTAAATCATTGCAAGCCAGATTGGACTATATCAAGCTCTATATGAGGTGACTCAAGAGATATTAATACATGAGCATATTTGCCTACCCTGACCATTGATAAGGAATTGGTAACTGAAATAGATAGCTGAGTTCAGCTGAAATACTGTTTTCCATTTTGTTTTGCCCAAAAAGCTTGCCATCCAGAAAAATGGCACCCATGCATTTGCTTGTATAACATATGAATTTAGTCTGGATTCAAAAGAGTGTAATAAAGATAATTAATGGTATATCTGTATGATAAACCTTATGATGAAAAGCTGACAGAATTACAGATAAGAGTAAAGAAATTGGAGATGGACATAGGGTTCCAGCATGGCTTCTTCTTCTTCTTTCCTGTGATCTGCCCATCAGATCACAGGAAAAGCTTGGTGCCAGTGGGAGAAGCCCAAAAGGTAGCTGTTTCTCACACAAATATTTCCTTAGTTTCTGGGGTGATTTCCTTAGTTTCTGGGTCAGGAAGAGCTACAGCAACAGTTCTTCCCAACTGTCCAGGACAGTTTCTCACATTATTGAAGCAGCATGGGAATGAGTCATAGAGTGATCAAACATGATATGAGAGGTGGGGCATCGTAGTAAATAGCTAAAATGCTGTCATGCATGCACACAAAGGCAGATCACCTGGGAAGTCATACTTTTGCAGAATTTAGACAAGGAGGCGCTTCACATGATTGCTGTGAAGTGCCTCAGTGAGGTCTGCAGGGAGAGCAGGCTTAGCCTGCTCTCCCCACAGATGATCGGCGGCAGAGTCCTGGGCAGCCAGATCGGCTGTTCACATGACTGCCGGCTCTGTCACGGCAGGCAGGGATCGGGGGCCGCATGGCCCCCAGAAGTGCCAGGATACCCTGCACAAGTGTGCAGAGAATCCTGGAGAGACCCCCGAGCCCGGGAGGCTGTTTGCAGCCTTCTGGTTGGGGGTCTACTCCTGTGTCACCGCACGTCACAGCGACACAAAAGCAACAAAATGAGGTTAATGGAGTGCTCGCTCCATTAACCTCATTTAAGGGGAGTGTGGCAAGCCCGGTAGTTTCCACGAGCACTGGAAAGCGAGCTAAGCTTAGCCTGCTTTCCAGAGTTCATGGGAATAGCCTCAAGGTCTGTGGTTCCCCCTGATGTCCAGCCTGTTAAGAAGGTCAATGTCGGTCTGCCAAAGCATTCTATCTGCCCTCACCCTACTTAAGCAGTCCAAAAAGGAAGTAGTAAATCACCGTAAAGTAGCAGTGGTAGTAGTAGTTAAGGAGACAGCATACGAAGGGTTGGCAATATCTGAGGACCAAGCCTCCTGACCACCTGGCTTCGATTCCAGTGGAGGCACTTGCTTCACATAGGAAATTGAGAAAACGGAGTGGAATTTAGCCAAGGTTGCTAACTTTACTGTCTTTTAACTATGCACTTAACTTTTAGAGATTTTTGAATTTGAAGGGTCAATTGAAGGATCTATTCATATTCTTGCATCTGAAGGATCTACTGAACCTCTGTAGTTTTGTGCTGAACCCAAGACTTTTTCTCAGGATTCAAACTAAAATATAATTCTGTTTTAGGTCTGGAGACAAGGGCCACTCTGTGTACTGTTCCCTTTTGTGAAACATTTCTACTTTATAGTTTTGTAATCACCTTTTGAGATGTCAAATATGATATTTTCCTCTCACCCCTTTCCTGTCCAAATTTCTTTAGAGTCTTATGTTCATTACATCTCCCACACTGGCCTGAAAGACACATTGGGCTGTTAAACTCTTAATTCCTTGAGCTTTTAGCCTTCTACTTCGTATTCCAGCTTTCTGAATATGTCTTTTTTGACCTTTGCAGCATCATAATTGTCTGACAGAACAGATTCCATCACTGGGATTTTGCCAAAAAAGCATTCATATCTGACATTGTAGAAATACTTATTACTGAAGGCAAGTCACTTTTGGGCCACTTCTCATGCAAGAGTTCATACTTGAAAACAGGTATAAAATACCATGTACTTTTTAAGGGTAAATACATGTATTGTTTGCCACTTGTCTCTTTAAAGAACCTTGGATCCTGATCTTTTCCTTGTCACCATTACAATAGATTTTAAGAGACTGGCAGCAAATAATATGTTCATGCATCCCTTCAGGATTGATGTATGATTTGAATTCAAATATTTGTACTCACATATGAACTGTTGTGCCATCAAGATTAGTATTAAATGGAGGTTGCTATAAATTGCTCCAAATGGTTGGTTGCTGTCACCACACTGTGAGCATTTCATGTGCTGTGACTCACCATGTAGCTTAAGCAATCTCAACATGGCTCTTTTTGGTGGAATGGCTCAGTAAAGTGCATATGTGTCCATATGCACTGACAGACAATGACCAAAGATGCAAGCTGAAAGCTTAACAAGTGTGTGTATACAGTGGTCCCAACAAAGCCCAAAAATATCTGTATTTTTATTTAAAATATGTGTATCTTGCCTTTTCAACAAGCTCACAATGGCTTAACAACAAACAAGTAAAAAAACTTTCAGTTTTAAAACATAAAAGATACCATAAAAGATCATACAAATATTTTTTGTGTGGGAGGGGTGTTCTCAGATATCAAACTAAACCTAAAGGATGGCAGGGGAGGGGGAATTAAGACCGATCTAAAGCAGCCTTAAACAGATAACGACTTTAGATTATGGAAACTATCTGAGTGCTACACATGAAAAGGCTTCCTTTTGTGTGCGCACCAGCCATTTCTCCAAGAAAGGTGAGACTTGCAGGAGAACTTCTCAAGATGACTGTAAAAGTCAGTAAAGTTCATACAGGGAAAGGCAATCCTTCAGGTACTTTGGGCCCCAAGTCATTTAAAGGTAACAACTTGCACTTTGAATTGAGCCCAGAAGCAAATTGGGAGCCAGAGCAGTTGCAGCAATATCAGTGTTACATCGTCCAGTAGACCAACCCCATTGAATAACATGGCTGCTGCCTATACTAGCTGAAGCTGCCAAACCCTCTTCAAGGGCAGCCCTACATAGGGTGCATTACAGTAGCCCAGTCTAGAAGTGACCAGTACATCTGTTATCAATATCAAGTCTGCCTGCTCGAGCAACAGGCACAGCTGGCATCCCAGCCAAAACTGGGCAAAGACACCTCTCACCATGGCTGACACCTGGGCATCCAGGGTCAAACATAGACTGAGAAGCACTTTTAGAAGAGCACTCTCAAACCTGAGTTTTCAGAGGGAATGCTACCTCTTCCAAAATTAGATGCAACCCTATACCCTGATTAACCAGGATTAACCAATCAGTTGACTTTGCACTATTCAGTTTAAGTTTATTAGTTCACATCTAGTTTTGTTTTTTTTACCTTCTGCAGGCACTGGTTCAGCACGTCTAACATGTCCCTAGAATTTGACTGAAGAAGAGGTAAACCTGAGTACATCAGCATACTAATTTAGCTCCGAATCTCCAGATGATCACTCCCAGTGGTTTCATGTTAGCATAGGAGAACAAAAGCAGACCTTGTGGGATACTTAGCCTGTGCCCAATCTTTTAAAACAAATGTGCCTCTTCTGTCGCAAACTTTCATCTCAGGTACCCCATAAAGATTTGTAGTATGTGTTTATGTACACTCACTCACTTACACTCTCTCTGAAATGTTAGTTATTAGGAGACAAGCTACTCCAGTCACTGGCTGACATCCAGGCTAAGCTACTCATGAGTGAACATGTCCTATTAGTTTCAATGACTGCATATTAGGAACTTAATCTGTATATAAGCCAATGACTGGTGTAGCCCATCTCATAACTGGAGTTAACCCCTGATAACTTGGCAAAAAGGCAGCTTTTAATGTGGTGATTCTCTTTGTTTAGCAGGGGGAGAGCAATTGGCCCTATCCACCCCCAGCACAGTACCTCCAGTGGCTGTTGCTGGTGTCTATCTTATGTTTCTTTTTAGATTGTGAGCCCTTCAGGGACAGTGAACCATCTTATTTATTTATTATTTCTCTGTGTAAACTGCCCTGAGCCATTTTTGGAAGGGCGGTATAGAAATAGAATTATTATTATTATTATTATTATTAATAACAACAACAATTGTAACATTTACATTTGTGTGTATGTACAGTATATACACATACATAAAAACACAAATTTAAGTGTCACAGTTAGGGAGACAGGCTACTCTAGTCACTGGCTCACATCCACAGTAAGTTACTCATAAGCAGTCTTCTTGAGATTAATGGGACAAGTAAACTTTTCCTATTTCAATCAAAGTAGTCCATGCTCATTTTCTGAAGCCTGTGAGTACATCTGAGGGGAGGGGAATGCTGAGTTTCAGTTCATAGCCAGCCAATCAGGAATAGAAGAGAAGGGTCGTCCCCCTCCTCCTCCCTTCCCTTCTGAAGGGGACACATTGCTAAGGATGTGTCAGGCAACAGCAGAGCTTCCGTATGGGGTAGCAAGTGGGCTCTGAGTCCTCCCTGGTAGCCCTCCAAGTACCTCTAGGGGTACTACTAGTACCTCCTGTTGGGAATCCATGTGCTATGTCATGGTGTCAAGCAGATGTCCCCCAGCACCACCTTTTGGAACCTGACTTTCTGGAAAGATTGGGAGCACCATAAAACAATGCCTCTGATCACCATTCCAGCAAGGTGGACCAGAAGGATACCTCTGTTGATAGTATTGACTACCGCTGAGATTTTTGTCTTCAGACCTGGTTTTGGCAAAGAGACATCATTGCTCACCCTGACTGAGAGCGAGCTGACAAAGTCTGAGAAGAATCAACAAGATTGCTCTCCCTCGTCTAGCTCCCCAGTGAAGGTTATCAGTCAGGGTGAAAAACGCCACTTCTGTGTTAAAACCAGGCCTGAAGACAATTTTTTTTTAAAAAAATGACAGTTCTAACACATTCCACAAACAAGATCAGTTTAAATCACGATCAAATCATCCAGGAAGAAATGTGTAAGCACCCCTGCTTAGACTATTTTGTTGTGTACTTGTATGTGTTCAAACTGATTTATGTTTGTATGGAACAATAGCTGTGCCCTATTTCTTTTATGTTGAACAGTGAATGAGAATCTGCTGGACATCTTACTTTCTTTAAAATAAAAAAAGGCATCACAGACATCATACTTTAGACTTCTGGTTTTGGAGCCAGGTTAGGTTTCCTTTTATTACAGCCTGTTGCCTCAGACTGATGATCACTTGCATGCATATGTGTCTGCATGCTGCTTGCAATAATAGCATCAGAACAGCAACAAGTGGAAAGCATATGCCTCTGATCTGCTGCTACAGTGAATGTGGCTATTAATGTGATGCAGAAATAAAACTGCTGGGAGAATAAAGGGCCAGGCATTTTGTAACAACATATGTTGGTTCTTTCCCAGGTATTCTGAGGTTGGGATTCATACCAAGGAAAGTTATCATCAGAAAAAGAGAAGGCTTGTCAACTTATGCAAAACTTATTCTTAAACAGAAGATACTAATAAAATAAAAAGTTATTTTTACAATCGAGTGGGGGTTTATGAAGTGTAATTTGTAGAAATTATATATACTTTTTTAATTATTGGGCATCATCCAGACTATGAGGCTGTTCTTACAACCACCCTAACCTTGCCTTGGCTACCCCAGGCAGGGTTAGGCCGGTCGTGAGAAGCAGTGGAATCCTTGTGGATCCTTGCAGATCCCTCTGCTGCCCACTCACCTAACTGCCTTAAAGAAGCTGGCTTTTAGCTGAGGTTAAGGGTGCTCTTGCACCCTTAACCCTGCTACTGGGTATCATGTGACTACTCGGGCTGTGTGAAGCCCAAGGAGTCACAGAGATGGGCTCACAGAGTGCCCAGCTGATGGGGGAATCCCCAAACAATGCATGCAGTGCATTGCATTGAAGAATGCCCGGAGGGTGGAAAAACAATTTCTGGCCCTGGATCCCTCTACCCTGCTCCATGCTTCATGGAGCTGCACGGAGCAGGGCAACCCTTGTGGGCACATGGGAGGCACGCTGAGGATGGATAGTTTGGTCGTCTGGGGGGAAGGTAGGTTAAATGCAGCCGTCCACCCGTGCCCTCCCAGCCCACCCAGGACAATCATGTGAACACCCCTATGTTTGTCATGACTAAGTCCCTTGTAAAGGTAAAGTTGTGTAATGACCTGCTGGCTAGCTGAGAACTGCTCTCTAAAGAGGGGACGTGAGAGCCGACAGACGTAGTCCGACAGGAACTGAGACAGAGCGTAGTCCCAAAATGTTGCCAAAAGTCCGCACTGGGAATTCCACAGATGTCAGGATCAGGGGTGAACACAACCATAATCAGTACGAACAGGCTCGGTTTCTAGGTCAAGGTTGCTCACAGTCAGGGCTGGTCAGATGTTGTTTCCAGCACAGATGTTGTTTCCAGCACAGATGCTGTTTCCAGCACAGATCCAGCTTTCAGGCTGCTCTAAATAGTCTGTGTGCTGAGAGTCCCGTCCCTTACTGCAGCTGAGCCTTGTAG
Organism: Hemicordylus capensis; assembly: GCF_027244095.1. Taxonomy (NCBI): domain Eukaryota; kingdom Metazoa; phylum Chordata; class Lepidosauria; order Squamata; family Cordylidae; genus Hemicordylus; species Hemicordylus capensis. The sequence goes on along the minus strand of NC_069657.1, from coordinate 91,379,824 downwards.
GGGAGATGTAGCTGGGTCAGAGCTGAAACATCTGTTCTTTCTGGCCAGCCTTTCCAACCTGAGGCATTTCTCCCTTTGAGCCTGTACTCTGGCCAAAAGTTGCTGCCGGGGATCTGGGACGGGCACCTTGACTTCAAGCACTTCAGGGGCTTTATCAGGAAGAGAAAGGGAAGGAGGCAGAGGAGCCTGCAAGCCTGTCAGCTCCAGCTCTGCTAAGTCAACTGGAGTCTCTAAGTCTTCATATGACGAATCCTCCTCCATGGCCCCATGGAGGTCATCACAAGTTGTGCCATCGAGTCGGTGTTGACTCTTAGCGACCCCAGAGCCATGTGGTTGTCTTTGGTAGAATACAGGATTGGTAGAATACCAATTGTCATCTCCCGTGCAGCATGAGATGATGCCTTTCAGCATTTTCCAATATGGCTGCTGCCTGATATAGGTATTTCCCATAGTCTGGGAAACATACTGGCGGGGATTTGAACCAGCAACCTCTTGCTCCCTAGGCAAGTTACTTCCCCACTGTGCTCTTAAAATGCCTTGGATGTTCTGTCCACATAGGAATTTCCAAAATCACTATGACATTGATAAATCTATGGCAAGTCTAGATCAGAATCTTTATGAAGATCATGTTTTGAGTACAGAATGAGCCTCTCCGATTCTAGTAAGTATATATTTAGGAAAAGACATATCCATGGAGAAGTGGTAGAAGATAACGGCGTTTGTCAGATTAGGCAAATACAGGGTGGCTGCTTCTATCATGCCCTGCTTGTGATCTCCCCAGGAGCATGGCTGGCAATGTAGGAAAGAGTGGGTCTTTTGACAAATCCAGCATCATCTTACATTTTCTTTACCTTAGACAGCAGCAATCCTCAAGTTTGCAACTTATATTTGTAACAAAAGGAGCTGGTTATATGCTGCTTTCCTCAGGTCTGCTTGGTTGCCAAACACAGCACGCAACCTCTCCCCCCCCCCCAACATTTATGCAATGCTGTCAGGACAAAGGGGAGAGAAACTGAGTGAGAGACGGCCTTCTCTGTTTTAATCCTGTGGGGGTGGCACAGCAATAATAGTGCTATTAATAATTCAACAAGTTTCCTACACTATTTAGTATCTGGCTATATCTCTGCTTGCTTCCAGATCTCATTTTGCTTTTATATATGGGTGCCTGATAGAAAGACACAGCATCCTTTTCCTCCTATTGTAAACATTGTTAGAGCTATAAAAACCATGGGGAGAAAATAAAGAAAAGAAGGTTCAGAGCATATTAGTGCTTTAAAAAAGAAAAGTGGAACATCAACAATTGGCCAGCAGGTATCATAATCGGACATGTGTACAGCAAAAGCACAAGACAACTATAAGTGTGAATTATAGGGCTTTTTAAATAACTCAGCATGGCAAGAGATAGCAAATTCATTTTTAAATGTTAAGGCATTCATTTCAGTGCCAAAAATATTCTTGGGGAAAAGCTGAGAAATAAGTTTTCTATTTAAAAACCTGTTTTGTCAAAGCCCATTCATTTGGCATACCCCATTTATTTATTTTTTAAAAGACACCCCAAAATATGAAGTTAACAGCTCTGAGGTCCTTTGAGTAAGGATGCAACAGTTAGAGCACTGGAAATGACAAATAAGTTCTTGTCTATGTGATTCAGAGCAGACTTGAAAGAACACATTTATGGGTTAGAGGGTGACATGAAATAATTCATTCTGTTCAATTTCCACAAATGTGGAACAGAAAGGAGCCAACAAGAATTATGGGATCTCATATGAAAATAGTTCCAGAGGGATAGTGAACTATAATCAAACATTCATTCATCTCACCATAGTTAATTGAATGATTTAAATGTACAAAAAATGTACAGTGAAAACAAAGTTAACCAGGAATGTTCTACAGGCTTAATCCACAGAGTACTGTGCTAGCACAAGTAACTCTGCAAGAAATGGTGGCTGTGTGAGAGGAGTACTCATGAGATTTTCTGCTGTGGACTGAGCACAACCTTTTAATGAAAAAATATATAACTTTGAATTTCACTTAGCGATAGAAGACCTTACAATAAAAAACACATATATTCCCCTTTCAGTACTAGGTGATACAGTAGTTTTCTCATTTCTAAAATCACTCTTCCATAACAGCTAGAGGAGAGCTGGTCTTGTGTAGAGGAGAGCTGGTCTTGTGGTAGCAAGCATGAATTGTCCCCTTAGCTAAGCAGGGTCTGCCCTGGTTGCATTTGAATGGGAGACCACATCTGAGCACTGTAAGATATTCCCCTTAGGGGATGGAGCCGCTCTGGGAAGACAGAAGGTTCCAGGTTCCCTCCCTAGCTTCTACAAGATAGGGCTGAGAGAAACTCCTGCCTGCAACCTTGGAGAAGCCACTGCCAGTCTGTGAAGATGATACTGAGCTAGATAGACCTATGGTCTGGCTCGGTACATAGCAGCTTCCTATGTGCCTATGTTCCTAGTCTGAGGAATTTTTAACTGAAAATACCATGGACTGGACCTGGAACCTGTTACATGTAAAAGCAGTAGCTCTGCCACTGAGCTTTGGCCTCTCCTTTATCAGGTCACATAGCTGAGTGGATGCTCAAAGTGGCATAATCTCTTGTGGCCTCAGTCCACTTGCAGGAGAATAGCAGATAGGTTTGCATCATTCTCTGCAACATATATGCAACAAGGAAAAGGTTTTGTAGCAGGAGGAATTCCACAAGTGTGCAAATCAGGGGTGTAGGGAGCTTGCTCACAAGTTTCTGCTGTCAGTCCCTTCTCCAATTGCTGCTCTGGGTGGGTGGCTGCTGTTGTGTACATTGTCCACACCCCCTGCATCTACATCAGATGCGGATGTTGCAGGGGGCATGCCCAGTATCAGGGAGAGGAAGAGGGGACACACAGAGTGGTGTACTCCATACTTGAGTTTCTCTTTCACAACAACCCTGTGAAGTAGGTTAGGCTGAGAGAGAAGTGACTGGCCCAGAGTCACCCAGCTAGTCTCATGGCTGAATGGGGATTTGAACTGACATGATGTCACTTGAATGACATGCCAGCTGGGAGGGATGGGACCATGCCTTACGCTCCCAGCTGGTGAGCACTTTGTTCACTGGCTAGGTGTAGGAGGAGGACAAGGGGGGATGCTTTGGGGAAGGGCAAGGAGGCACTGTGGTGGCTCAGGGACATGCGCCCTCCCCTTGTCCAATGTTGACCCATGTGCAAGCACCGTATTGCACCAGTTAGTTATACACTGGAATGCAAGCTCCTGACTTAGTGAAACTAGGTGGTGAAATATCCTTGCACGGATTCAACATATTTGTTCTAGTGCAGCATGAAACTGGATGCAACAGTGTGTTTCCTCCCCACTGTTGCCAGGTAAGCAAGGAAGGGAGCAGCAGCAGCATTAGGCAAGAATGATCATGGTGATCCAAATCCATCTGGAGCTGGGCCTACAGACAAGCCTGGAGTTGATGTGTAATGAATTAAGAAAATTCCAAACTTGGAGAGTCCATTTCTGAATATTCCACACACAATTATTACTTTTTCTGTGTAAACTCTTCTGAGAACTTTTTTTGTTGAAAAGTAGTATGTAAATAGTAGTACATAGTAGTAGTTGTGAACTTTGCCAGTATCACTATTATTAGATGCTTATGAATCCCCTATGCACCAGTATTGTTACATGATAACTTATAACATTGAAACAGCATACAGTCAGGCCTATTGACAGGGGTGTGTACAAACTCAAAAACATGGATAAGTTTGAATTTGGATTGAATTAAAACTGAACCATGTCCTCTGAACTGGTTCAATCAAACTGACCGGCCGGTTCAGTCCATTCAATTGAACTGGTTCGGCGGTTCGGGTGGCAATACTTGTTAAGGAGAATCTAGTGAGGACTCCCCTTTACAAGTAAGGGGGCAGGGGAGTGTGAGAAAGGGTCCTTAGGCTCTGACCGAGCTCACAGCTGCAGCCCACTCACTGCTTATCACTGTCCCCATCCACAGTTGTATCGCTGGCTGGATCGCTTAAGCACAGGTCACCCATGTGGCGGTGGCAGGGCTCTGGCCTTTGCAGATGCATGGAGGCCATTTGTGTGGTCTCCACATATGCATGGAGGTCGGGACCATGCTGCCACCACACGGGCAGCCTGTGTTTATACAGCGATCTGCCAAATTATTCAGATGGGTTTGGGGATGGTGAGCAGTGGCAAGCCGGGTAAGAGCTTAAACAATCTTTCTCGCCACTCCCCTGCTGCCACCCTCCCTCCCTTTGATGTAGAAATGGTCCACATCGAACTGGGCTTGGTCCAGTTTGATCATGCACGAATTCAGCCCTGGTTCAGTTCAGGATCGAACTGCCAAACCAACCCGGTCCGATGAGAACCAGTTCTAAATCAAATATAGTAGTTCATGCACACCCCTACCTATTGATTCATCAGTAAGTAGAAGAAACCATTTGCACATCCATGCAATGTCAGCTAAATCTTCTATATGTTTTAAACAACATATGTTTTTAAAATGATAGTCAAAGTGACAGGATCCCTTCTAATACCATCCTCACAACTCACACATGGTCTCATTCATCAATTGTGCCTATGAATCAACACTTCCTTCTGCAGAAATTTCTGCAGAAAAAATGAAATGAGGTGAATGGCTATTTAGGGAAATCCTTCAGGACCACAAAGAGCAGGGCGATCAGGTCAAGCAGTAAATCACTTTCTAGTAGACATGCTGTGCTTATGAATCATGTACTCCTTCTAAAAGATCTAGTGATATTGTTTTCCTCCAAGCATTTACACCAAAAGGTCAGTAAGGTAAAATCAATGCCAGCATTGTTTTAATGGCTACCTTAGGCTAGTGCTTAATTTCTAAAAACAGAGAGCCAGAGTTAATGCTTGCCTTGAAGCTGTACCTTCTTCCCATTAATGTCAGGAATGTGAGAGTGGATATTCTAACACAGTAGTGAAAGGGAGGTTCTCCGAACATGCTCAAAGACACTTTCTTATACATTCATTTTTCCAGAGCTGAGCCACAGGCTGTGTGTAGCCTGGAGAACATGAAGTCCTCCCTTTGGTCCTCTCCAAGTATTGAGTCTTATATTTCATTACCATTTACTAATTTCCATTTTGATTTCCGGTGGGAATTAAAGGCAGAGCTATTTCTAGCCCATTTCATTCGAGGAGTAGGAAATATTCTCAAAGCTCTTCCTTCAGTGCAGCAAAATACAGTAGCATAAATGATAACTAATTAGGCACATATTTAAGATGGTAGTGTAATGTATACACCAACACACAATATACTGTGATCTACTAATAAGCAGTCCCTTGTCCCTGTGAGTCCTGCATTCACTACTACTCCTTGAGGCTATTCTCACAATCACTGGAAAGTGGGCTAAGGGAGCTTAGCCCGCTTTCCAGGGATCGTGGGAACCACCAGGCTCACAGGCAAGCCCAGTGCTCCCAAGGCAGTGAGCCTGTCTAATTCACCCTCCTCTTAAATGAGGTTAACAGAGTGAGCACTCTGTTAACCTCATTTGGCAGCTCGTGTGTTGTCGCAGCGCACGGCAACACACAAGTAGACCCCTGACCGGGATGCTGCAAGCAGCCTCCCACACTTGGGGATCTCCCCAGGATGCCCCATGCACTGGCGTGGGGCATCCTGGAACTTCTGGGGTCCATGCGGCCCCCAATCCTTATAGGCCCCGCTGGCTCCATGATGCAGCCGGCAGTCATGTGGGCAGCCGATTCAGCCACCCAGGGCTGCCTTTTGATCGTCTGCGGGGAGACTGGGCAGCCTGCTCTCCCTGCAGACCCAGAAGAAGCTTTTCTCACTGACTGTGGGAAGAGCTTCCTTGTCTCACATATCCCTCCAACAATTCCTCATGCCTGTCTTTACTTTCAGCTCTGTCTTTTTGCCCCCAGACCGAGGGCGACATGAGGTAACAGTTGGAAGGAATGAGCCACAACTTTAATAATTAACCAAATCAATTATTAGTGAATAAATGGATTGGCGCTCCACCCCTCCTCCACTACAGTGCAGGATCTACAGTGCAGGATCTCACCTAATGGAGTGGTCTCTAGCTGCAAGTCTCTAGCCTGATTTTTATGGGCAATTACACCCCAGCTCTAATGATCAATACAGCCTTAAGGTTAATTGGTATTCTTCCTAGCCAAATGTATTAACAGCAATAGTATCAGGTTGTTATCAACCTGACCGAAGGTATTACTGAAGGTATCAACAGCAAACTTCCACTGCCAAGCTGGACAGCATTTAAGGTTGGTAAAAATTTCGCCTGAATAGAGAAATCCAAGCCATATGTCCATAAGCTGGACAACCTCTTGTGAATGATTGAAACTCCTTATCATGCCAAACATGTTACCTTAGGGGGTTCACCATTAAACTGGTCTACACATCCTCAGATATGCATTGTACCTGCTAGTTGTGACCAGGAAGATGTAGCTAAGTAAGCAGAAAAATGTGTTGGGCAAAAAATGTCCCCCAACCCCAAGTTCATGCCAAATATAAAGAGGACAAAAAAAAATCTACTCCCAAAAGGACAACCAGCAAAGATAAACTTTGCTCCAAGGTGGAAGAGAGGCAGTGGTGGCTGCTGCCTATTGGGGGCGGGGTGGAGAGGGGGAGGAGGAGCTACAGTATGGGTAACCATAGGTGTGGTTAAGAGTAGGCGGGTCCAACCTTGAGACAAGTTAAAGAGAAGTGGAAGGGCAATCACCTGCTCATGGTTTTCTCAAGTCTGTATTGTCTATTAATTGTCTTAACCAAAATCTCCATCATTCATACCAGCACTTGGTAGCTGGCTATTTAATGCTAAATCCACCCCTTGATTGGCTGAGAGTAAACGAATCCTGCCATTAGAGTGGTTCATGGTGGGTGTCAGTGTGGGAAATAGCAATATCCCCCCTCCCTCCCTCTCAAGTCCCCATGCCTCCTCTTCCCCTCAGTAGCTCCATCCCTTCCATCAGCATTGCCTCCTTTTCTCCCCCTCCTTGCAATCTCAGCTCTCTCCTCCCCATGCAGGACCTGGCTAAGAAGACCATCTGAAGTAGGGAGGGGGTTGGATTCTGGAGCACCTATTTGCAGTTTCACTGCATTTTCAAGTTTCACACTGCTTAGAAATACTACATGGTATTTGCCCACACCCCCACAAACAAAGCCCACTAATTTCCTTTCTTCTCACAAATATGTACATGCATTTTTTAAAAATGCAAGCTGTTTTTCTCCCTCTTGCACAAGATATCACATTTCTGGGATATATCCTTAGGCTGCAAGCCTATGCACACAACAATTACTTGGGAATAAGCCCCCATGATTTCATTAAGGCTTTACCTGAAAACTGTATAGAATTGGCTGCAATTCTATGCAATATCTGTTTAATCAGATTTGAAAATTAAGCCATATAGATCACATACCTGACCAAATAATGTGTCCTGAAGATCTCTCTTTTCAATACTACTACCGCTCCCCCGCCACCAAAAAACCCCCCAAACAACAAACAAAAACTCTTATAAGAACTATTCTATAGAGAGAAGTACAGCTAATTGACTGTTTTGGACTTGCCTGGTTTCCAACTGTGCCTAGGGGTATGCACAGAACCAGCTGGTCCAGTCCTCCGTCGCTCCCCTGGATGGCACCCCATCGAAACTCTCCTCCATTCCTTTTGGTCTGGGGGAGGAGTTCGTGGAAAAAATATTTTAATTAAATTTTTTTGTTTGTTTAATTACCCTCTCTGGGGGAGTTGTTGGAGGTGGTGGTGGGCAGGTCCATAGAGCTTCCACCTCCTCCTGCCAGCCTCCCTTGATGTTCATACTGGCCAGCTGGCTGTTTGGTCTACTCGGGCCTTCCCTCTCCAGCACAGTGGCCATTTTGGAGGCCACCACACCTGCGTAATTGGCCTCTGTGTGGCCTGTCCCTGTGTGGCTGAAGAGCCAGCCATACGGCTGGTATGGACATCAAGGTAGGCCAGTGGGGGGAGGGAGAAGCTTCAAGGACACAACACACACACACACACACACACACACACACACACACACACACACTACCTCCAACAACTCCCCCAGAGGGGGTAAGTTAAAAAAATTATTTATTTATTCATTCATTTTAAAAAAGTCTGCAAACCCCCCGAACAGTTTGGGGGTTATTCAGTCCGGGATCAGACTGAAAAGAGGATGGTTTGGTTCAACGTTGAACACGTTTGACATCCAACCTGTTTGCACATCCCTAGTTGTGCCTGTTCGGTTGCTCATAAATAGAAGGCAAAAATTAAAAACAAGTATTTCTGGATTAAAAACACATAAAACTTCAGGATAAGTTTGAAATTGTCCAATTTGTAATTTCAGTTCAACTACCATGTTTTATTTAGAAACTAAAAAAAAATCCTCCCTCCCTCTTTCCTGAGTGGCAAAAGAGTAAGAGGAAGATGAAGGAGATAGCAACAAGCTTTCCTTAAAGTCTCAGAACATGGGGAAAGAAAGGAGGCGGCTGTTTGTTATGAAAAGAACTCCCCAGAGGAAGTATCGGTCCAACTTATCCCATCTCTTTTCCACCCCATTTTCTAGATCTTTGTATGTTACTAAAAGGCTATTCTCACATGAAGTGAAAAATGGGCTAGGAAAGCCCAGCCTGGTTTTCATGTCATGTGAGAACTGCTGGGAGCCGCAAAGCCCGCCTATATCTCCCCCTTAAATGAGCTTAGTGGAACAAGCGCACCATTACACTTGTTCAATTGACCGCGTGTCAGCCGCAGCTGCTTGGAGATGTGGCAGGCACACTCAGAGAGGAGGAGAAGGCCGAGGGGAGGGGGGACCCCAAGAATGAACTTTGGGGGGCAGGGCACTTTGCGGTGGCACTTCTCTTTGCCCAGCACCCGGAGCTGCTGGGCAAGCAGCAGCTGGGAGCAGGAGTGCTGGAGCGAAGCTGCTGCTCGTCTGGACAGGTGATCCACCCACGCTTCCGCCCCGCAAAACAGGGTAGACCTTCCCACTCGATCATGGGAAGAGCATCTAAGATTTGGTAGTGGGATTTTAAATCAGAAAAAAAGGGAAAGAAAAGAGAAAAAGCTCCCAGCCAATGCTGGAGAAATCTAATGCATTCTGAGGGCTTGAATTGGCTCCTACCTTTTCTGAACATCATTTGCTAGCAGACTGAGTGCTCCCATTTTGCAATCAATCAATCAATCAATCAGCCAACCAACCACCCAACCAACCAACCAAAAAATCAATAATACACCCTTCTAACCACTATAAAACTATAGCCACATTTCACAAAGATTAAACACCAACATGTGCTCTCTCTCCAATAAAATGGGGCTTCCTGCTTCCTTCCAGCACCATTAAGAAACTCTGCCTGCCTCCAGATGCTTCGGTAAATCGATCATAGTTGAGCCTTTCCTTATTGGCTGAGGCTCCTGGAGGTTCTGGAAGTGGCTCCTGGAGGACTAGCCCACCTTGTGAAAGCAAACAGAAAGCTGATTATTGGCTAGGAGGCTTTTTAATATTAAAATTGGGGAGGGAATTGCTTTGTTAATATTATCCACCAAGATCACAGAGCCTGGAGCCCGCCCTAGCCACACAACTGCAGGTCCTGGAGGAAAAGAGTATTGAGAGAGAGAGAAGATGTATATATTACTGAATTCAAAATGATGCCAGCAACTTATAGTTAGGTGAGTCACATGGCAGCTGCAGGTGGAGGTCTGTAGTGAGGCTGTAACCCACTTTGTCCCTACACAGGAGCCACTACTAGAGAAAGGATGCCTGTCAAAAGCCGAGTGAGGGGCTGAGCAGGTTTCCTCACATTGGCTGCCTTGTTCCATCCACCAGGACCCTTCAACCAGTCATTAAGCCTCACCAGCCCTGTGCTTCATTCAAAGCTGGGTGGGGCAAGACTGCCACACCTGATATCTGATCCAGCAAGCAGCAACATTCCCATCCGTGACAGCAGTACAGGGCTGTTAACGAAGCATTTCATGCATCCCTGAGGCAGTGGAGATCGGTAGCTTTAGAAGGAGAAACACAGATCCCTTCCGGCCCCTCCATCGCCCATTCTCTTCATTCTAAAAAGCCCCACACCCTGTGGCAGTTTCCCTGTTCCAAGCAGCGTGTGGGCATTAGCATGCACATGGTGACTCTGCATGCATGGATGCCATGTATGTGCTGATGCCCCTCTCCCCACTGCTAGGAATATGGAAGCAGCTGTATAGTACAGGGCTTTTTAGAATGGAGAGAATGGGCAGCACAGAGGTGGGGCAGTGGGAGGGGCAGCGGAGGAGCAGGTATGGACCTGCATGCCTCCCTTTAAAACTACCACCCCGCCCCCCAAAAAAAGTTTCAGTTGCGGCAGCCTGAATAGTTCCAGCATTTCTCTACTGAGGCACTGAAATGATTTGGACACATCTCTACTGTATACAGAGGCTTGCTCTGCCACAGTCAAAGTAGTTTCTTACTGCGAAATAAGTTTGGCAGTGCAATTTAGTTGTGTCTTATCTTTAACTAGCCCACAGAACTACTAAATACTACCAAGATATGCTGGCATAATGTTCTTAGTACCCAGGATATAGTGTTACTTCCAACAAATCAAAAGGTAACGAATCAAGATGGATCACACTCCGTTCCATAGTAATGGCTATACAGGAGACAAGTATACAATCAGGGTGCAAGGTTCTTTAGTGCAGTACCATAGCTAAGCAGCATCCAAACAACATAAGGCATTACTTCACAACAAGTTGCATCATCCTCAGCACATAGATACTCATACATATTCCATTCTAATCACTGGGAGGTTCAGTTCTACTGTCAAGGTGCTACTCCTGAACTGCACAGGAAAAAGAAAGCACATCTGGACTCAGGAAATGTTGATGCTTGATGCTTACAAAGTAGGGAAAGAAGACAGAGTTGAAACTGCAAAGAACTACAAGAATTATGGTATGTATTATTTTAAAAATTCAATTTCCAATACTTCTCAGCAATATGCCTTCAGCAGCTTGCAACATCAAGCCAGCTTGAGATTTGTCAGAATTACTGCAGTTAGTGAGATTCCACACCATTTCAAACAACCACCTTTTTTGTGTCCTTGGAGAAGGCACATTGCTGAAACACACATTACTTGAAATCACTTCCCACCTTCACAGGGGCGAGGGTCCTATTAGGATGATCTGCCCGAGAAGGTTATTGGATCCAATAGGATTTCATAGATATAGAAGCCTTGGAGGAATTCAGTGTTGGCTCTGCCGGTGATCCTGTTGATGCCCTGGTGGAGAATTGGAACAGCAAACTCACTGGGGCAGTAGACATGATTGCTCCTAAGCGTCCTCTCCGACCTGCTTCAAAATTGGCCCCTTGGTATACGGAAGAACTACGGGGGCTGAAGCAGCGAGGTAAACAACTGGAGAGCAAGTGGAGAAAGACTCGGCTTGAATCCGACAGATTGCAACATAGAGCTCATTTGAAGACCTATGCTCAGGCAATACGTGCGGCAAAGAAGCGATTCTTTTCTGCCCGTATTGCATCCGCAAGTTCACATCCGGCGGAGTTGTTCAGGGTTGTGAGAGGGCTAGCGAGTGCCCCTCCTCCCTTGAATCAGAATCTGGAACCATCGATTACCCGCTGTGATGTGTTCAATGAATTCTTTGTGGGGAAAATCTCTCGTATTCGGGCCAACTCCGTCTTCACAATTACCACAGTGTCTGATGTGGAGGTGTCCAGCGACTCCTCTTGTGTGATTAGGTTGGATCAGTTCCAGTCTGTGACTCCTGAGGATGTGGACAAGCTGATTGGAACGGTGAGGCCTACCACCTGTTCTCTTGACCCTTGTCCGACATGGCTTATATTATCTGGCAGGGGGGTTGTTATAGAAGGCCTGGTAGAGATTATAAATGCATCTCTGAGGGAAGGTATGATGCCTCCTTGTCTTAAAGAGACAATTATTAGACCGTTTCTGAAGAAGCCTACCCTGGATCCCTCAGACTTGAACAACTGCAGGCCTGTCTCCAACCTTCCGTGGCTGGGCAACGAAATTGAGAGGGTGGTGGCCTCCCAGCTCCAGACAGTCTTAGTTGAAACTGATTATCTTGACTCATTTCAAACTGGCTTTTGGGCTGGCAATGGGGTGGAGACTGCCTTGGTCGGTCTGATGGATGATCTCCAATTGGGAATTGACAGAGGAAGTGTGACTCTGTTGGTTCTTCTGGACCTCTCGGCGGCTTTCAGTACTATCAACCATAGTATCCTTCTGGAGCATCTGAGGGGGTTGGGAATTGGAGGCACTGCCTTGCAGTGGTTCCGCTCCTAACTCTCAGGCAGGTTCCAGACAGTGTCCCTTGGAGACTGTTGCTCTTCAAAATCTGAAATCTTGTATGGTGTTCCCCAGGGCTCCATATTGTCTCCAGTGTTGTTTAATATCTACATGAAACTGCTGGGAGAGATCATCAGGAGATTTGGTGCAGGGTGCTACCAGTATGCTGATGACACCCAAATCTATTTCTCTATGTCAGCATCATCGGGAGAGGGCATAACCTCCCTAAATGGCTGCCTGGATTCGGTGATGGGCTAGATGAGGGATAACAAACTGAGACTGAATCCAGATAAGACAGAGGTACTCATTGTGCGGGGTTGGAACTCAAGAGTTGATTTTGATCTGCCTGTTCTGGATGGGATCACACCTCCCCAGAAGGAACAGGTACGCAGTCTAGGGGTGCTTCTGGATCTGAGCCTCTCTCTGGTGTCCCAGGTTGAAGCGGTGGCCAGAAGTGCCACCGCCTCAACCTTATATCAGCTTCGGCTGATACACCAGCTGCGTCCGTTTCTTGAGGTGAATGACCTCAAAAAAGTGGTACATCTGCTGGTAACCTCCAGACTGGATTACTGCAATGCACTCTATGTGGGGCTGCCCTTGTACGTAGTCTGGAAACTACAGCTGGTCCAGAATGCGGCAGCCAGGCTGGTCTTTGGTTCATCTCAGAGAGACCATATAACTCCTGTATTGAAGGAGCTACACTGACTGCCGATATGTTTCCGGGCAAAATACAAGGTTCTGGTTATAACCTATAAAGCCCTAAACAGTTTGGGCCCTGGGTATTTAAGGGACGCCTTCTTCGGTATGAATCTCACCGCCCACTGAGATCTGCTGGAGAGGTCCGTCTGCAGCTGCCACCAGCTTGTCTGGTGGCCACTCAGGGACGGGCCTTCTCCGCTGCTGCCCCGAGGCTTTGGAATGTGCTCCCTAGTGGAATAAGAGCCTCCCCATCTCTGACAGCTTTTAAAAAGTCTTTAAAAACACATCTCTTCACCCAGGCTTTTAATTAATGTTGTTTTAATGGTTTTAATGCTGTTTTAAAATATTATTTTAAAATTTTTAAACTGTTGTAATGTCTGTGTTCCCCCCTCCCTCATTTTTGTCTTAACAAATATTTTACTTTGTTTTCATCCTGTTGTAAACCGCCCAGAGACGTAAGTTTTGGGCAGTATAAAAATAGCATTAGCAATAGCAATAGCACTTACATTTAGCCTTACATTTACACTTACTCTATAGCCGGAGCTCTCTAAGCGGTTTACAATGATTTAGCATATTGACCCCAACATTCTGGATACTCATTTTACCGACCTCGAAAGGATGGAAGGCTGAGTCAACCTTGAGCCCCTGGTCAGGATCGAACTTGTAACCTTCTGGTTACAGGGCGGCAGTTTTACCACTGTGCCACCAGGGGCTCTTAACATTAAAAAAATGTTTTAATTAAAAAAAAATACTCCTTTGCCGATCTGGAACCAGTCTTTTTCACCATTTTCCATCTGGACTGTGACTTCCTATCTTGTGTATAGGTTTTTCATGAGAACTATAAGATGTTAATTCCTTTAACTCCAACCCACTGGAGAGTGCCATTGACAGAGCAATCAAGGTTAGAAATGAAGCTAATGAATACACAAAAGCACTCTTTTAAACTTTCTCGGTAGCTCACATTTTTGTGACAGAACTTAACTTCAGGGTCCATTTTTCTTCTAGTGCTGCCACTAGAATTCACATGCACATGGAGGCATGATTCAGACTTCATATAGCAACACCAATGTCTGCAGTGGTGAACACTGCAATAATTTGTGAGTCTGATACTTGTAAATGTGCAGGAACACTATATAGTCAAACCTGTTAGGCACCTGTGATTGACTACAGTTCTGAAGCACATTTCAATCATGTGTGACTGCGTATTTACAAGGCTTCTCAAATTAATACTTTTTACTGCAAACACTGGTATATACAAAGCAAATACACTTGCTGTGTAAAGTATGAATAAGCCAAAAATAATTTTTCTTCTTAGAACTTCCAGTTCATTCCAGCAGCAACTGCCCTGTGAAACCTGTACGAACTTTCTAACTGTTCCCTTTGAAACCTTTTCTCTTTGTGATGCCTCTGCTCTTTCCCTAGAATATAATTGAAATAAATAGTGCAGAACTGTACTTTGGTTGTATTTTTTTCAGTCTCCACTGGCCGATTCATTTTAGCTACAAATTTAAAGCTGCATAGTGATGAATATTAATGGCACTATTAGTATGTAAAGGTGGCATTGATATTGATGCATGGCTAAATGCACAGAATAAAGAAGAAGGGAGAGTCTATCTATCAGTAATTCTATTCACTGAACACCTAGGCTTTCTACCTCTCCCATATTAGGATCTGTGCTCCCACCATAAGAAACCATTCAGAGTTATCTATATTGTTCATTTACTGTGCTTGGTACTTGCAGATCTTCTTTATTATAAATTAAATATATGGGTGGGTGTCAGAAACTTCCTGGGAAATTTCATTCATCAGATCATGACGCTAGACATGGGACCCCATCCCCCCCCCGCAGCTGGAGTAAGGTGATCAATTAAGGAATGAGAAAGGGTAGGAGAACCCTACAACCCAAAACAGACTGTGAGGAGCTCCAAAATAATATCTCCAAACTGGGTGAGTGGATGTCAAAATGGCAAATGTGGTTCAATGTAAGTAAGTGTAAAGTGATGCATATTGGGGCAAAAAAATTCCAGCTTCACATATACGTTTATGGGATCTGAGCTGCCAGTGACTGACCAGGAGAGAGAGTGTCATAGTGGACAGCTCATTGGAAGTGTCAACTCAGTGCGTGGTAGCTGTGAAAAAGGCAAATTCCATGCTAGGGGTTATTAGGAAGGGGACTGAAAATGCTAGTATTATAATGCCCTTATACACATCTATGTTGCAGCCACATTTGGAGTATTGAGTACAGTTCTGGTCACCATATCTTAAGAAGGAATATTGTAGAACTGGAAAAGAGGGCAACCAAGATGATCAGGGGCCTGAAGCACCTTCCTTATGAGGCAAGGCTACAGCATTTGGGGTTCTTTAGTCTGGAAAACTACTGGAGGGATGTGTGCTGGGGCTTAATAGGACCAGTTGCTCTCTCTCTGTTCAATAAAGGAAATCACCACTTTAAAAAGTTGTCTCTTTGCTGGGTTAGCAGAGGAACTGAGCCCCCTCTTGGTGCCCCCAGGAGAACCTGGGACAGCACTCCTACCATGACCTGAAGACACAGATCTGCTGATCCTTTGAGGACTTGCCAACTCAAATAGAGGTATCCCAGCAACAGCAGAGGCAACACTTAGAAAATCAGACAATGTCCCTGTAAACAACGCAGCTTTTCCCAGGAACAGGACAAGGGCAATCCTGGGCCATAGCCATAAAAAACAACATTCAGCTTCAAGATTCCATTGGAACATCCATTTTATGCTGTTATACCCAATGATGACTTTTCTGCTTGGAGCTATCCAAGGTCCTCACCCTTTCCTCTTGGAATTGTCTGAGGAATGTCCTCAGCAGAGGCCCCAGCATGGTCTGGAACAGGATACTCTTTTGGCTTCCCTTGAAACTTCTCAGATGTTCCTGCTTGAGAGGAGCTCTGAGATGCATTTCACTTAGAATTTCTTTTTTCTTTTTAATTTCAGCTGAACTGTTTTGGATAATGCTTATTTTAAAACCATAGACAGAGACAGAGAGTTAGGCAGGAACTGATTGATTGAGTGAGTGAGTGCCGTCAAGTCGGTGTCGACTCTTAGCAACCACATAGATTCTCTCCAGGATGATCTGTCTTCAACTTGGCCTTTAAGGTCTCTCAGTGGTGCATTCATTGCTGTCATAATTGAGTCCATCTACCTTGCTCCTGAATAAGACACCCAAAAACCATGTCTCCAGAGAAGCAACTTTGTATAGCTTTGATTTACATTTGTAAATACATTTCTTTCAAAATGCCAGTTGTTTTTAGAACCATGTGTCAAGCTGTGTCCAGATGGCAGCTTTCTGCAATGTAGGTTGAGTGACTGAGAGCTGATGCAAACGTGCCACGAGACAGTGTAGTCCTCTTATAGACCTGTACTAGCTCAGGGTGCACTTGAGGAATCTATCATATGAACATTTTGGCATAGCAAAAAATCCCTGCAGATAGAATTCAAGCACATCTACAGCAGGGCTTCTGGACTAATCTTTTGCTTGAGCTTCCATATACGGAGCAAAATTGACATTAGGAATGGGCCCTTTTTTTCTCATAGGTCATGATGTGCACTCAATGATACTTCAGGATAGATGAAGCCCTCCCTTTTATCTGCATCTGGTAAAGTAGGAGTAGCCTGAACAAAAACAGTAACGCCACAGCAGGCATTGACATCTCTAGCCACCTCAGCAATTCATATGACTGGTGATTTCAGCTGGTGTCCCAAAAACAATGAATCTTCTAAATCAGATATAAAAATCTAAATGAAGCTGAATTTTTAGTTTCTCTATGTGATGTGAGCCAGCGTGGTGTAGTGCTTGACTAGGACCGGGGAGACCCGAGTTCAAATCCCCATTCAGCCATGAAACTAGCTGGGTGACTCTGGGCCAGTCACTTCTCTCTCAGCCTAACCTACTTCACAGGGTTGTTGTGAAAGAGAAACTCAAGTATGTAGTACACCGCTCTGGGCTCCTTGGAGGAAGAGTGGGATATAAATGTTAATTATTATTATTATTATTATTATTATTATTATTATTATTATTATTATTGAAGAACGATTGATCTCTCACATCTTAATGACATACAATCATTATTAATTAAAGCCAGGTTGCTTAGGTTTACCTTTAAGCATTTGGCAGTCTATAACGGTATTCACCCAACCTACCGGGCCAGCGTGGTGGTGGGTGGGGGACAGGGTTTCACCTACCTTCCTCCCAGATGATAAAGCAAAGGTTTCCTGGAGCATGGAGCATGCCCCTAGATGATCCACACTGCTCCAAGTAACATGGCTCTCCGGAGGCCGGGACAACCTGTTCTGGCCTTCGGATATCCCACAATGCACTGCACAATGAACATGGTGCATTGGGAGAATCACCTAGGAGATGGATGCTCTAGGCACCCATCTCTGTGTGAGCCCAAGCACACACATGATCTCAACACTGGGGTTAATGGTGTGCTTGTGTCCTTAACATTGGCTAAAGGCTGAGATACAAAATGGGGTTAGGCAAGCAGGCAGTGCTGGGATCCGCGAGGGTCCCAGTGCTGCACACGAGCAGCCTAGCCCAGGCTGGGCTGCTCATGAGAACAGCCTTTATTTTTGGTACTGGAAAAAGTGTTACAACAAATAATTATCTTTTAAAAAAACAGGTCCACAAAATTTACTGTTTTGGATCTGCTAAAATGGTGAAGGTGTGATCTAAAGATTTAGACAGGTAGAAGAGGAGTTTCTGAACTCTTGCTCTTTCTCACTTCTCCCCATCCCTTTTTTATTCAGCAGGACTCTGAGACTGGAAGTAACCCTCAACGGGAGAAAATGACTAGAAAGGAGCACAATTTGTGGGGAATGTGCAGGTAGAGGAATGGCCCAGCACAACATTAAGCTGTTCAAGCTGAATTTTATATTCCCCACACCATCAACAGGAATCTGACCTGACCCACATTCGAATACAAAAGTCATGTCATCATAACATTTAGTTTGCCTCAGTCGGTTACCAGTATTTCACTTTTTGTTTTTGTTATTTTGCTTTCAGCCAGCGAGTTTTTCCACAATCTTATGATATGGAGTCAAAATGTTACCTTGTTCATTTGTTCATATCAATAAATACATTTTATCTTTCCATTTTTCATTTGCCTCTATTAACCTGGGAGAGCAAATAATTGATCATATTAAAATTCTAAATTACATTCCTTTTAGAAATGCGATGCAATCTGTTTTAAATAGCTCCCATTCTTGTTAGCATATTTGCAGCACAAATAGGTTCTCAGAAATTTCAGTTCTCAGAAGTCTGTCAATCTCCTCTTGCATCCTAGAATCCATTAAGGTGACAAAAGGAAGCATTATGTCTCATTAAACAACACTGCAAATGCTTTATTGCCTTAATCTATATCTAAACATAAGTGTGTGTGTGTGAGAGAGAGAGAGAGTGAGAGAGCGAGCGAGAGAGAGAGAGAGCGAGAGAGAGAGAGAGAGAGAGAGAGCGCACTGCTTGGCAAAATGAACCCTGCCATTGTCCTCAGTTTTGGTCTCTCCTTGGAGGAACCATGAGAATCCCTTTTGAATTTCTATGACATTCAATGAAATTTCTATGAAGAAATTTTGGTTCCAACCCTATTTCAAACAAAACTCATTTTCTTTCTTTCTTTTTTATTCAATTTTTTTAATATTTTGTATTTTACATACATCTTTCCCCGTTTCCACGCTTCCTTCCCCCCACTTACCCCACCCCAACCCCAAGGCCAGCCTTCCCTCCCCTAGCTAGCCTTTATGCACTAGTGGGAGGTTGGAAAAGAAAAGAGAGATAGAGGGAAAGAGAGAGAAGAAGAGGGGGATCAGGAGGGGAGGGAGAGAAGAAGAGAACGTGATACATCCGTTGCACCAATAGATGTGGGTAAATCAAAAAGTGTGGTTTGGGTGGTTTGTTTGTTTGTTTGTTTGTTTGTTTAATTATTCTAAGAATAGTTCAATAAAGTTGTCCCAGATTTGTGACCATTTATGCAGTTTATTTAATTTTATGAGGGCCCATTTTTCATGTGCTGCTAACTTGAGCAAGTCCTGCACCCATTCCTCACTCTTCTGATAAATCCAAACATCTACCATTTTTCTATTCAGAAGATAGAGTGACAAATTTCTGTAACTACATATGAACCCCCACCATTTTTGAGATTAACCAATTTTCTCGCTCTCTCTTCCCATTGCCTCTTCTTGCTGTTCTTGTCCCACTTCACTGGAAAGCTGTTGCTCATTCTTTTGCTTTTTAAGAATACACAGGACACTTTTGGCAAGGACTAAGACACAAACAGCCCTGCCAAAAGAGTCAAAAGAAGACAAACAAAAGAACAAGTGCCTACTATGTCTGAGAATACAAACTGAAACATGGGATTAGTTTAGAAAAAACTAATACAATTGAGTGGTCTAACAGTGGTCAATTCCCATATCCCTACCATCACCTTGAGAGCTTCATCTCCACAGATGTGAAATGCTAATAGAAAGTGCCTATTTTAACAAAAAGCTCAAGACAATATATGTTGGAAGTGAAGGACTTTGTGCTGTCTCATGTCTCAATGACGGGGGGGGGGACAGACTAGTGAGTCAGAGGGCTAAAGAGGTCAAGACAGTGGTCATCCCTTCTCTACTGCTCCGACACTATCCCTTTGGTATGTAGACTGCTATTCTTAGGGACTTCCTTCCTGCCTGCCTGGCCACTTCCTCTTCCTTCTCTTTCCTTTCTCTCCCTTGCAACATGCAAGCTCCTTTCTCTCACTCCATTATGTGTGCAGAGATGCATCCATGTGCATCCAGCTAGCTAGATAGATTAGAGATACTATCTCTCCACTTTCCTATCTAGAATGGAGTTCACTAATAAATACTCCATATATTGATTTGAAACTATGAACTATGAACTAATTTTACTCTTAGCATACACGCATGCCTGGGCAGACTCCACTGTGTTGTGCCTCTGTGCACTCTGCTATATTAGAAGGGTACCTCTTACCAGAGAGAATACCCAACAATATAAAGGTAACCCTATGAAATGAAGAGGCAATGAGCACTCCAGTCATTGCATATCCCTTCCTTCCTTCCTTCAATCCCCACCCCCTGCTCTCATACACAAATCTACCTAATGATTATGAGTGAGGGAAGAGGAAGTTTGCCCATCTGCCCCATGATGAGGTAGATTTTTTAAAAAATTATATGCTGCTTTTCAACAAAAAAAGTTCTCAAAGCAGTTTACATAGAAAAAGAATAAGAATATTAAAGAGAGTATGGTTTCCAGTCCCCAAAGGGATCACAGTCTAAAAGAAACCCACACAAGGCAGACACCAGCAACATCCCCTAGAGGGATGCTGTGTTGGGGTTGGACAGGGCCTGTTGCTCTCCCCCTGCTAAATATAAAGAGAATTGCCACTTTGAAATGTGCCTCTTTGCCCAATCAGCAGGCTCCAACTTCTTGGTCTGGGAGTCAGGACAACAGGTATGTGGTGTTGCTGTCAGTGAAGCTGCAGTGCACCTCATGGGCCTCCATACGCACACAAAGGCCCTGGACCACTGGCTATTGCCCCATGTGGCCGACTGGCTTTATATGATAGAAGAGCCCTTTTTATTCATTCAAAATCTTGGTATGCTGTACTCAAGTACAGGGGTAATGGCCCCATCTGCCAACATGCTTCATAGCCATTCCCTCTGCTCTCATGTTCAGTGGCAAGTACCGCATATGGGGCAAGTTTCTCCCCCTGATTTGGAATGCTGGCCACCTCAACTGAGAACATTCACTCTAATCTTAGTAAACTGTAAATAGGTGAAGTTTGAAAATGGAATCATGGTATCACCAAGGAACAACCAAAGGGCATTTCAACCCATACAATGCAGAGTAAAAACTCACAATCTTTTATAAAAGGAATCATTAACTGCCCAGGGCTTAGAGCTCCAGACCTCCCATTTCCACATTAAATGGACCACACTTCGGTTTTGGCCCAATTCTTAAAAAAAAAAAAAAAAATGCAAAGAAAGAAGTGGGACTTCCCAAGAGACAAAGCATAATTTTCTATTCAGTACCTGTGAAGACACTTCTAAAGCCAGGAACTAAGAACCAGAAACTGCATATACCACATGCTGAATTCATGATACAAGAAAAGAAAAAAGCATACCGTCACAATAGCAGGAACAGCTGGAAATAAGTGAAGAGAGGATTTGAAGAAAGGACTGCAACTTGCAAAGTGCCTGGGTAAATGCACCTTCAAAAATACACATGCAGAGATTTTTTTAAAAAATAAAAAGTGTTTCATAGACATTCTTGATTTTGATAGGAACCTCTGCCCAATATTTTTTTCCCCTGTTGAAATTTGGTTATAGCAATCAAAACTGATTATGGGATTAGACAGTTTAAGATGGAAGATACAGAAAGAAAGGTGAGATATAAATGTAAAAATTAACATATTTTAAAACTATATATACATTTTTAAAAATGCAATTTCAAAAATGCAAGGGAGTCAAACAAAGATTCACCTGGTCCGTTTTCCAAGAGTGGCCAAGCAGATGGGCAATGAGAAGACTAAAGCCACCCCTGCTTTAGGAAGAATTTGGTATACTTTAGCCTTCCTTTTGAAAAGAGGTAAAACTTTGTTCAGCCTAGATGTGATGTGCTAGGTTAGATGTGATGTAATAGGTTATTTAAAAGGCCTGTTTATATTTGAGAAACACAGAATGGAGAGTGTTTCTGACTGTTGAATGGGCCCTTCTGTCTTTCTCACATATAAAAGGAGTACACCTCCTGGTTCTGAGTCGTATCAGATCAGCTGTCAATAATAACATGGAGGAGTCTGGTGGAAGGCATTCTGGGTGAAACAGCTTGAGAGGAAGCCAGGGTTTTCTAATATGATAAGGGGTTTTGGGTTTTAAAAACAACAACAACAACAACAACAAAAACCTTAAAGGTTACAGGATAGACTAAAGGAAAATAATATGAATTTAGGTAATTCAAAAGGAACAAACATACAGTCAGTTATAATGTAATTCAGATTCTCTTTCTCTGGGTAGAGATTATAACTAAAGACTTACAACAATGTTGCAGTCCTCTGGGCTCATCCATCTTTAGGTGTGGGTGGTCAGAAATACAAAATTAAATAAGATGGGGATGTGGTACATTCTAACATGCCCTTGATGGTACTCTGAAAATATATTTTTAAAAATCAACAGGCCATTAATTTGATTCTAGACAGTAGACCTGGGCAAAGATTTGGCTCTGAATATTCAAATCTGAATATTCCATACAGCCCCTCTGAAACTATAGAGCTCTATAGGAAAGCACTAGAAAGGAGCCCACGTTTCAGCAACCCTCATACACTTGTCCAGACATTGCTGAGGCTTAGCTGGATGTTTCTCCTTAAGGAGACCCATCAGCATTGGGAAAAGCACAGTAATGCCTGGGCGTGAGCAGTGGGAATGGTTGCCTCTATGCAGTGTCAGAGGGCTGTGTGTAATATTTAGTTTGGGGTGTTAAGAACTGAAGCTTCACACAGGCCTCGTAAAGCATCAAAATGCTAAGAAAGAAAGAAAAAACCCTGTAACATCATATTACTTCAAAATGGCAAAGACAAGGATGTGTAAATGTGTTTTGCACAGAATGTATTGTCATTCATACTTGCATACACCTTTCTGTCAAAAGCATTATGGATTGAACTATGTGATGTCAAAAATAGTATGAACATAACTAGGGCAGAGCTGAATTAATATAATTGATAATTGACACACTGTGACAGGAAACAGCGGACGTATTTGATACTTGTTTATATATGCACATGATTTATCATTACTTAATATCTTATATAAATTGATGCTATTAAGAAAGCCAAGATGATGCAAGTTGTGGAGGATTGAGCTAAATCTCACATTCTGTGTTGTGTTGTAAAATGGTCGCCTGGGAGAAAGAAAGGGTTAAATATTTTATTTGACTGTGCAAAGGTCAGGGTTATCTTTCTTTCTTTCTTTCTTTCTTTCTTTCTTTCTTTCTTTCTTTCTTTCTTTCTACAAAGGTTAAAAGTTCAAATGTGTGACTAAGCCAAAAACAAGGGAAAGGCAAGAGGTTTGAGTGCTGATGGCCAAAATAAATGGTTAAAGTAGGGAAAAGGTCAAACAAAACTTACCCTCCCGATTGACTATTTGAGAGGGGACGGGAATAGTTATGGGAGCTAAAAAGGCAACATTTAGAGGTAGAGCAGACAGGGTTGGAGACTACCAGAGACAGTGTTAGAAGAAGGAACAAAAGAGCTGAAGAAGAGAGATCACTAAGGGAGCTGCCAGTGAGATTGATCGCTGGGCTTCAGTTCTGAATAGGATATCTGGATGTGCTTAATAGGGGTGTGCAATTTGGATTTTTGGTGTTTCAATTTGGATCCGAACCGAAACACCCCTGTTCCGTTTTGTATCCAAATATGGCCCATCTGAATCACCCCTGATTTGATTCGGATCCGAATTAATCCGAATCCGAATCGATTCGGATTAAAAACTGGGTCCCAGGGGCAAGATAGTGGGGTGAGGTGGTAGTTCCCAATGGGTGGAGGCTACGACACAAATTTCAGGGGGGTTGGGCAAAGGGCTGGTTTTGGGGAAAATTTTGAAGATTTAGTGACTTTGGGGCAGATAGGGGGCATAATGTGGGATCTGGACCAGAAGAGTTGGGTGGGGTGGTAGCGCCTAATGGGTGGAGTCTACCACCCCAATTGCAGAGTGATTGGGCAGAGGGCTGATATTTGGTGAATTTCTGAAGTTTATGCGTCTTTAAGGTTTTCCGCCATTAGGTATGATGGAGGGTGTATTGCTTCACGTTGGGGGGAAAGGGGTGGCCTAGAGCGGTGTGGGGTTGGTGGTAGTGCCGGGTAGGGGCAAGGAAGCTCCCTGAATTTTTTCAAAGGATTTGGGCAGAGGGCTGATTTTTGTTTAATTGTTGAAGTTTAAGGTTTTTCCTCTAATATATATAATGGAGTTTTTCCTCTAATAATATAATGGAGCTTCCAGCAGCCCCATAAGTGCACTTGGGGGGTGCTGGGGTGGCCCAGAGCGAGTGGTGGTGTAGTGCACATAGAGTGCCAACCACCCCCATGGGTTTCTAACCCATGGCGTACAGGGTTCTGTTGTTTCTGAGGTGTTCTGATAGCAAATGAGAGTGGATTCATGGTGTCTCGTTGAAAATCTCATTTGCTATCATAGAATCCACACTCAGAATACCTCAGAAACAACAGAACCCTGTACCCCATGGGTTAGAAACCCATGGGGGTGGTTGGCACCCTATGTGCACTACACCACCACTCACTCTGGGCCACCTCAGCACCCCCCAAGTGCACTTATGGGGCTGCTGAAAGCTCCATTATATTATAACTTATGAGGAAAAACCTTAAAGATGCGTAAACTTCAACAATTAACCAAAAATCAGCGCTCTGCCCAAATCCTTTGAAAAAATTCAGTTAGCTTCCTTGCCCTTACCCAGAACTACCACCAACCCCACACCACTCTAGGCCACCCCTTTCCCCCTGACGTGAAGCGATACACCCTCCATTATACCTAATGAGGGGAAACCTTAAAGATGCATAGCCTTCAGAAAATCACCAAAAATCAGCCCTCTGCCCAATCACTCTGCAATTAGGGTGGTAGACTCCATCCATTAGGCACTACTACTCCACCCCACTCTTCTGGCCGAGATCCCACGTTATGCTCCCTATCTGCCCCAAAGACATTAAAACTTCAGAAATTCACCAAAAATCAGCCCTTTGCCCAATCCCTCTGCAATTGGGGTGGTAACCTCCACCCATTAGGCACTACCACCCCACCCCACTATTTTGCCCCTGGGACCCGAAATTCGAGCGGACATCACATCAGACCTTTTTGCATTGAAGTAAATGGGAGGCAAAAAGGCGGGAAATTCAAATAGACGTCATTGCTCAAAATGGAGCGGGATCTATTGGCCACAAAATGGAGGTTCGAAAAATCCGAATATTTCAGATCCGAAACAGGATCCAAATTTCGGATCCAAAATGCAGATTATTCGGGGCTCTTCGTGGGTGATTCGGTTAGGATCCGAATCACCCAAAATTCACTGTTTCGGGTACAGATCGTTCTGTACCCAAAACGTTTCGCACATCCCTAGTGCTTAATAGGGATGTGTGGACGGGATTGAGGTCAAGTTGGTTCACCATCAAACTGGGCCAGCTCGAAGGCTCACCCTTGAGCCAGACCAGGTTTGGCTTGACCTTGAGCCAACGCCCCCAGGCTGGCTCAGGGCTGGGCCTGGGTTCAAAACCACACACACACACACACACACACACACACACACACACACACACACACACACACACCCTCCGGGCCCAAGTCATTCTGCCACCTCGGGGGGGGGGGTTGCTGCAGTGGCCATGGGAGGGGATGTTTCTGAAGCTTCCCCTCCTCCTGCTGGCCTCTCCCCCCCCGATCTTTTCTGGGCCAGAAAGCCCCCAAAATTGGCCAAACCAGACCAGAAAAGACCAGGGGTGAGGGGGAAGCTCCAAAGACCCTCTCCCCCATGGCCGCAGAGACACCCCCCCCAATAGGCAGCAGAACAACCTGGGCCCGGTGGTGTGTGTGTGTGTGTTATATATGTTTCAAACCCCAGACTGGCTCGAATTCAAGCTGATCCTGGGGGAGGTTCAGGATGTGCAAAACTGAACATGCCTGGTCAGGTTCTGGTCCAGACTTGAACTGAGGCTGGCAAACCAGTTTTGTACACACCCCTAGTGCTTATCTCATGTTATTTTGTTTTTTGCTCTTATAACATTGTCCTTTTATAACAGAAATATTTAAAAAATGATTGCTGAGATTGGATTACTCTCTTTTTTTTTGTTCTTAAAGTAAAACTATATCTGTAATTCAGATTTCATGTGGTCTCTATGTTGTATTCCTCACCCCACACTTCATTGCCACTCCACTTTAACTAAGTTAGGTGTGAGACAGAGGCCTGGCATGCTGTTTAGTGGAGATAGCCAGGGAATAAATGTTTCATTTGGTGGCAGCAGTAACACCTCTCTAATCACCGGGCTGGTTAATAGCAGGCCGTGACACAAGTAGATATGAGAGTTGTTTCCAGTCTGTGGTATTTGATATGTGATGGCTGCTGTGCATATGTAACCACTAAGACAACACTTGGTACAGCAGTTATCCAATGAGAAGTATGGTTGTGTGAGCTGACCTATTATTTATTTATTTATTTATTCATGTATTTATTTGAGACATTTAATATACCGCATACTCCGAAGACTCCGGGTGGTGCACAACAACATGCAACCAGGCAACATTAAAAATTACATTCTAAATTAAAAACTAATGTAACTACCAAAGAACAGAAAAATGAACGACAGGGTGAAAGCCTGGTGAACATAATTATACACCAAAGCCTTTTTCTGGCCTATAATTGGGACAATGATGTAACAAAGGGGAAAAATCAGAAAACATGTGCTCTGTCAGGAGTGCTGGACTGGAAAAGTGCAGCTGGAAGAACAAGGGCCACATTCCAAGATGGTTGCTAGAATTATGCAGTAGCTGGCAAACATAACAAGACCCAATTCAGTAATAAGCTGACAAGCTTTCAATAAAAAGCTGATATGCAGTCTGGTTTCTTAGGGGAAAGCCTCTTGTTTCTTATGGCATCCATTGATGTTTCTTACTAGTTTTCACAACCTTCCTCCATATTTGGAACTGCAGTAGTCAAAAGTCTTAGGAGGACCAAAGGCATGATCAGATGCTACCATACTGCTGTGATGAGAAAGGCTGTTCATATCCTCACAGTACTGGAAATGATGCAATGTCTGCCAAAGAGTTTTTGTTCCCACAGGTTGCCCTGTCATATTTCAAGACCACTTTGGGAGACATTACATCATCTCCAAACATGCAAGGATGTGACAGGGCATGTGCCTGTGGGAGCAAAGCCACTGATTCAAATGGATATGGGGACCACATGCAAAACAAATTGCTGAAAGTTTTAGAAAGGTTGATCTCATGAACATTCTATGAATTCCCTCAATAACTGAAAGGCTGAACATTTTTCCTTCCCTGAAAGCAAATTGAAGCTGATAGAAATCTAGCTGAACATTAATGCATCATCAAGCAGAAGGGTAGGATATGAACACATAAATTATCCTATATTCATTAGGTAAATTAAACATGACACTGTCGGGGTTGTGACTTGAAAGCATTACAGTGTAATCAAGATAAATAAACAGGATGTTTCTGGGAGGAGAAGTTGCTAGCAGAATAGTTCAGGCACATCTGGTTGATCAGAACAAAGCTGGGGCAGGAAGTTTCTAATATGAGAACTCAGCCCCCTACCAATAGTAGTATCCAGGAGAAGGTTTTTGGATTATATAGATTCCTCATTATTACTACTCAGCTTAGCCAGGATTTCATTGAAGCTGCATAGCTCGGGATCTTTCTAGGTGCTCCAGCAGATCATATCCTAAGATTCCATAGGCACTGATTGGAGACTTCAGGGATAGAGGGAGAAGTCCTGACTGAATAAATTGTACTCTGTGGCCAGGAAGGGCAAATAATTTGGAAAGTAAAGATTCTATAGCTTTCACCTCTCTGATCCATGCTGCAGATGTAGCAGTACTTTCCATAAGGTGACTAAAGAGAGAAGGCAAAAGATGAGTTATGTCAGGATGGACTCCTGAGTGAAGCATGAATTTGGTCATGAATTGCCAAAAGCATTCGGTGTGCTGACTAATGAAAATGTGCAAGAGAAAGTATGAAAGACCAAGCTAGAGCAGGGTTATAACTGGCGGTACAGGTGGGCGTCCTTATAGGCGGGACCCAACATGTACGGTTTCACATATCCATGGTGAGGTAGTTAACACTCAACCTCGGCATAAGTGAATTTAAAAATGGCATAAGTGAATTAAAAAATAGGGGCTGATCCTGCATATCTGTGGGTTGGGGTGGCCAGAAATTGCCCCAGAGGTCACTTCTGACTGCCATTTTGAGCATGGGAACCATTTTATGGCTCCCAAAAAGGTTTTTTAAAAAACCTTTGCTTTTTTTTTTTTAGGGCTCCCAGTCACATGTGCTACAACCAATGCATGCAGCTTGTACATGTGTAGGTTATTTTCACAGTCATTGAAAAAACATAGTTTAGGGGAAGGACTAGGGCATGAGCCCAAAATTATTTCCCCATCGTGCATTTACACAAACAGAATACATTGTCTGACAAAGGCATGTATGTTATCCTTCTAGCACCACCACCAGCCATGTGGAGTGGAACAGGGAAGGAAATACAACATATTTTGGGATATTGGGATCAAATGTACAAGACATTATAGAGTCGAAGCATGGAATTCAACCTGAGGCTGCTGTTTTCGACAGCGGCCTCATTTTCCTTTTAACATATAATTGCCTTAGTGGCTGCATAAGAAGCACATACTGTTCTAAGTATCCAAACAAATAAGATTAGTTGTTAAGAAATTTATCACAGAATTGTTTTAGTCAGGATAAAACTGTTACTATCATTTCAGAAGGACTGCTTCTCATTGGCATTGGTGTTTCTGATACGCCCTGTATTCATGGCCAAGGAGGTTTCAGTGTATTCATCTGGCTAAGTAACAGAGTGTCCAATATACCCTGTAATAATGGCTAAGTAGTTTCCAGCTTATGCGATCTGGCAACTGTTCTTCATCATGAAGTGCTGGCACTCTCATTAAGCTTCTCTCAAAACAGCAGGTGAGCTGGTTTACATATGGAATACAAAGAACCATGCTCTGCAATCTGCTTCCATAAATGGAATCTCTTCTGATTGCAGCATTCTAGTACCATTTTCACAGGTTGGATTTCAACCTGCATAGATGAAAATCCATATTAAATACAATACAATTCAGTTTACTGTTTGTATACCAGAATGTCCAGTCCTGTTCTCACTCATACCACTTTATATGGGTTCATATACTGCACAGTATGCCAAATGATAAATTGTTAGCATAGCAACAATAACCAAACAGTTAAATTATATGTGGATGGTAAAATGCTTCCCTGAATGTAACTCAGTCATATAAATGAATGTAATTCAGTCACACAGGGCGATTACTAAAAAAAAGAAGATGCTAGTTACATGTGAAACAAGGACACATTTAGGACTACTGTAGCTAGTAGAGATTATTTTAAAATGCCAAAATAATGATTTAAAGGAAATATTTGATACACATCTAATAAAATACACTCATGGTACAAAAATATATCAATGTGGTGAAGTATAGAATCAAGGAATACAGTATTACAAAGGACAGAATAAGATAAGCAGAATTCATGAATTTAAAATCATACTGTATTAGTAAACAGTCATCTATAGTATGAAGCCATGCACTTACGTACATTCACAGATCCTCTTACACCAAAAAGAGCAGGGGTGGAGCTATAATAGGGCAGACGGGTTCCAAGAACCCATCGTGTCCTGTGTGTGGGAGCCACTGAGCATCTGGGAGGAGTCACCAAGCTCTCCCCTCCCCCTGGCCTAGCTCCAGCCACTGCTGCTGCCGGCCACCACAGCCTGCCACCTTTGGCCACTCACCCAGCTCCCAGGCACATCATCCTTCCATTGGCCAGGCTCCTCATATCTTGGCTGATGGAAGGAGGGAATGCATGTGCTCCTGATGGGCCAATGGAAGGACAGCAAGCCTGGGAACTGGGTGGCAGGAGGTGATACTGGCCAGCATCAGTGGTGACGGTGGAGCCCCCCGTTAGAGGGGGGAGGTGAACAGGGGGGAGTGAGTTGGGGCTGCATACGTGGGTAAGCATGGGGCCGCTGCCACTGCAAATGTGAACACAAGCCATTCTCCCATCACTACACCCCTGAAATAGAGAAAAATAAACCTCAAGATTCATACATGAAAGCAGGCTTCTTTGAAGCCCTTGCAGAATTGTGCAGGAGATTCAGTATCTTTTAAGGGGGTGTGTGTGTTGCACATCGTAAGAAACACAGAGCTGCTGCTGAAAACAGCAGCCTCATGTTGTTCTCTTCTTCTATACTGTGTAGTAGAACCTAACCCATGCTCTTAGGCCTTGTGCAGGGGCGTAGCTAGGGGAAAGGGGGCATATAGTGCCTGGGCAAATGCCCAGTGTAATGATGTCATGATATGAAGTTGTACTACATGTACATATGAGAGCTTAACCTGGGGCTCCCATGCATTGCTCATGAAAACATTTGATGAATTTGTAGGGAACTGACTCATTTTATTTAATTTATATTACATGTATACCCCACCTTTTCTCTTTGATTGAATTCAAAGCAGTATATATGGAGTTCTTAGGCAATCTTGCATCCAGGAATGTCCAGACCTGGACCCACTTAGGTAGCACCCACTTGAAGGTAGCTGCATCATGTTCTCTCAGACCATACCTTGAGATCCTGGACACACTAGTAGCTATTAGTCAGCAACATAGTTTCCATGGTTGGCATTCAAACTAATGCTTCACTAATGCAAAACATGTTGCATTAGCAAGAATGTTGTGCTAGCTAGTTCTGCTAAGTCGGGAGCTTGCATTCCAGAGGAGCATTGCACTGGTGCAACCTGTGTGGTGCCTCCTTTTCCACAGTCCATATATGTGGCAGAGAATGATGCAAAGTTATTTACTGTCCTTGTTATGCAAGTGGAATGTTTGAGCAAGCAAACCAAGAGTGCAAGGAACTGCTCAATGTTGAGTATCTGCTTTTGCATGTGTGTGCCTTTGTTTGTTGCACTAGCACAGCATTAGTCTGGATGTCAGCCAGTGTGTCCAGAAATTATCCTTCTGACAACAGGATGTTAGAAACAAGCCTCATGGGCTGTACAGGAGGATTTGTTCAGGTCTGGGGGCTATGTAATGAACCCAGGTGCCAGTTTTGCTCTTGTGATGTTTCCCTGACTCCATCAGTGCACACTGCTTTGCGCCCACACCCGAAAAAGACACAAGACACAAGAGAATGGTATAAAAAAGGACCACAATTTATTGAACAAATTAGAGACAGGTGTTAAAAGGGATTGGTGCTCCACCCCCACAGTGCGGGTAACTAAAGGCATCCACAGTCAGGGCATGCCTTGCCTAATAATTATTGGTGATGCACCTTGGCTCCAGACAGCCCCCAATGCTCTAAAGCAGAGGCTGCCCTTCTTGGCCAACCTAATGCCAGGTCTCTTGTCCTTAGTGGCACCCCCCCCCCCAGAAGCTGCCCAGCTTTCCAAAGGGTGTTGCCCACAGAGTAGAGCACACAAGGTCGGATTCCCTGAGCCACTAAGCCTCTAGAGAACAGACGTGCCCCTCCCATAGCCAAAAGCTTCCCTGAAGGGGCACACTGAAATACAGCTGTTCCTTCCCACCTGCCCACAAGTGTGACCAAAGAACCTCAACTAGCTAACTAGAAAGGCGGGGTACAATCAGAGGCAAGCAAAAAAAAAAGACATGCACCACTGGCCAATCAGGTGAATGCCCAAAAAATTCCTGCCTGCCCCCCCCAAAGGCAACCAGCAAGCCCAGACTGTACCCAGGGAAGAAGGGAGGGTGCCAGCTCTAAGAAGACCAAGGGAGGAAGACACGGGCAGCTTGAAGCATGCCACAGACCCCGCCCCCCTCGTGCAAAGGAGCCAACCGGCTTCAAGGAGGCCTTGTGCCTTTGTCCCAAGGGGGTGGGGCAAATGGGCCACGCAGCTTGCAATCAGCCATGCAAACAGCCAGATTCTGCAATATCGAAGGAACCATATATGCTGGAATTTGGCAAAGTGTCTTAATATAAGGTGGCACCTGGGGAGTTATCATAAACATTTTACCAAGTGTCACAGTGTTATTAGGCTTCTGAAGATTAAAATACTTAGTGAACATTAAACTGAACTTCCACTGAGAGATAAAGAGATACTCTGCATGATGCTCTCAGCAAGCAGACTTGGAATTTGACAATTAACATTTATGAAGAGGAGAGGTGAAGGAGATTGAAGTACTAAATAGAGGTAATATAGGTTCTCTACATTGTTTGTCAGATTTGGTCCTGAAACCATAATTATTGTCACAGGTCACCAAGCCTATGTTTATGTGTATGTAACTTGGGTTTTTATTGATCAGTAGAAACCCAAATCTTTCATTCACTAAAGATAATTACATACTGAGTCCCCGTGCAGACATTACTCAGGCCTTGGAGTGGTATGTGTATGATCTATACACAAACACACACTTAAATTCAGTGTTCATACAATCCTTTTCCCTCAAAAAAAAGGGAGGGAGGAGGGGAAATCATGTGAACAAAACCTCCACATAATTTGGCATTTTATGGATCACTCAGCCCATACATTTCAACATCTGCACTGTTAAAGGAGAAGATGCCTGATCTTCTACCACATAACTGACCAGTAAGCTCTATGAAGTGGGTCTAGACTTTATGAACCAGAGGTTTGTCACATAATTTGGCTCCATGGTTTGTGTAGGGCACAACAATAACATTTTGGTCCTTAAGTGCCCAACAGTACCATGCTGCATCTATAAAACAGAGTATCACTATCTTCCATTCTCAAACTCTGGTGCTAAAAGATATATAATCCTTGGTGATGTTACATTCCCATTGATAAGAAACAGCTTCTATGGAGTGCAGAGAGGGAAAGACAGGGGCTTAGGATTTTCTCCTTGTATCTATGGTTTCTCTGGCATGGGTCACTTCTGCCTACCACCAATGCAAATTTGCACATGAAAAAAGGTGTAGATGGTAGAGGTTTTTTGAGTGGAACATGGAAGGCAGTTGGACAACTGTGCCCCACTTGCTTCATATCATGTTCAGATAGTGAATGTGATGGATGCATTTACAGTATTCGGATGCCTGTCACTTATAAAATCAGTGTTAATCATATATGACCTATGGAAACAAGGATTCCCCCCCGCCAACTCTTTTGCTATGTAAACTACTCTGAGACCTTTTAAAACGAAAAGTGCTAAATACATATTTTGTTAATATAACAATATTATTCTGGGAAATAATTCGTCCTTTTCCAAGTTAATCACATTAAGATCTCTTATACATTCCATATTATATATTCCACCATCTGTTTAGATATTAGAAATCAAACTTTCACTACTCTCACATCTTCCCCACTCATTCAAATGTTAGCTGCTATTAACTTTTGTCAGAGACTAAACAACTGAGTCAGCTCTCAGGTGGGAGATAATGCTGGCCATAAGCTGGGAGCTGTGGAACTAGTGCCAAAATAAGGTGTGTTTTGAGGAGCTTACATAAGTGTTTAGACTGTCTCATGAGGTTTCACTGAAAAGAAACCTTAAGGCCTTTATTATCTTTAAGCTGTTTGACAAGAAAGAGTTGCAAAGTAGAAAATGGAGAAGGGTTCCAGCATAACAAAATACTCCAAAAGGTGAAGTATACATATGATTCATGCTTCAGTTTATTCAGAAGCCATTACAGAGGTCTCTTTGGAACACATTGTTCACTGTGCTCTCCCTTCAGATAGTACAGTATGCACTTTCTATGTGCTTTCTTGCATTGTTAGCAGGCGATGGATCCCTAGACTATGACAGTGCATAACTTCTCTGTATGGAGATACAAGGACAATAGTCAGTGGCTGGCAGCCATCTCATCTAACATGCATTCTGATCAACTCAATGCAAGTAAGTCATGCTCTTTGACTATGACATGCAAAGAGTGAGGTTTGTTTGTTTTTACACTGATTCAGCTATAGCATTAGAGCAGTGCGAAACATTAAACATTTATTAGAGCATGCCACTCCACATTCCCTACAGACACAGGAGGATTGTCATATTGGGTCAGACCAATGGTCCATCCAGCTCAGCATCCTCTTTACAACTAGCAGGAGCCTCAGGGAGGTTCAGAAGGAGGGCACAATTACAATAACTATCCCCACTTGTTAATTCCTAGCATCTAGGATACTTTTTTTCTGAAATGGAGGCTGCATTGATGACTAAAACGAACAGCATAACTGAGAGACTCCTTCTTAGACTCGTTCTCTATAAGAGGATCTTTTCTGTAAGTGCTTGGGTTGCACATTTTGTATGTTTTCTGTTTCGATTTGTACCAAATCCGAATCAACCCCATTTTGTATTTTGTCTGAAATTAAGCCTTCCGAATCACCCCAGTTTTGTTTTGTACCCGAATTAATGCAAACCTGAATTAATTCAGATTAAAAAATGGGCCACATGGTCAAAAGAGTGGGTGAGGGTTATAGTGCCCAATGAGTGGAAGCTAACACAAAAAATTCAAAGGAATTGGGCAAACGGCTGATTTTTGGTGAATTTTTGAAGTTTGCATGTCTTTCAGTTTCCCCCATAGGGTATGATGGAGGTTTCAGGAAAAGTATAGCTTCATGCAGTGGGGAGGGGTGGCCCAGAGTGGAGTGTGGTTGGTGCTAATGCCCAGTTGGTACAAGGAAGCTACCACAATTTTTTCAGAGGAATTTGGCAAAGGGCTGATTTTTAAAGAATTGATGAAGTTATGTGTCTTTCAGATTTTCCTTGTAGGGTATAATGGAGGTTTCTGCAGTCCCATAACTCCACTTGAGGGGCACTGGGGTGGCCCAGAGCAAGTGGCGGTGTAGTGCACATAGGGTGCCTACCACCCACATGGGTTGCCAACCCATGTAGTACAGGGTCTTGTTGTTCTAGAGGTGTTCTGAGAGTAGATACTCTAGTAGCATATGAGAGTGGATTCATGCTTTTTCATTAAAAATCTCATTTGCTACCAGAGAATCTAAACTCAACACCTCAGAAACAACAAAGCCCAGTACCCCAGTGGGTTGGCAATCCAGGGGCATGGTTGGCACCCTCTGTGCACTACACCACCACTCGCTTCAGGCCATCTCAGTGCCTCACAGGTGGTGTTATGGGGCTGCTGAAACCTCCATTATTCCCTATAGGGGGGAAATCTTAAAGACACATAAACCTCAAAAATTCCTAAGAAATCAGCCCTTTGCCCTATTTGGAATCTGGGTGCACCATACTTGGGGCACTGCCACTCAACCCACTATTTTGCCCCTGAAGCCCCACATAAACAAGTTGAAAGAGTGAAGAGAATGATGAACAATGATGACTCTTAATTTTTTGGCAGTTATTTGAGAATTTTGCTGCGGGAGGGAGCCTGTCCCTGTGGCACTAGCACAGCAGCACAACCCATTTGTAGATTCAAGCAATCTTTCAATAAAAACACTCCCTCCCTGTAGAACAGTGACCACAGGTCATTTAAGATAGCAAGATAGACCAATGAACTGCCTTGGTACTATGGAACAGCTTCAAATGTTCATTTAACTGAAGTGGAGTGAGCTGTAGCCCAAACAAATCAGCCTACTGTTCAGAATTGTTGAGATTTATCATCACTGCATTTAAGAACGTGCAAAACCATGGATGATGGTTACAAGAACGAGAGAAGCAACTAAGATTCCTGGGGATGTCAATAGATTGACAGGGGGTATTCCCCACCCCCTCCTTTTGTCTCCTGTAGTCCCATGTGGATGACATGTCCCTGCAATGGCAAAAGTTGTGAACCACTGGCTTAGACATCATGTCCCACCAAATTTAAATTACATTAGACTGCTCAACTTGGGCAACAAAACTTAGACACCACTATAACTCATAAAAATCAGAAGAAAAACAAAATAGCTCTTCAAAAGACCCCTGAACAAGTCAGGAGATTCTTTCTAAACTTTGGAAAGAAAAACCTGTGTAATTTCAGAACTTTCCTAACCAGCTTCTCAAAAAGTTTCTCCACACAATTTATACCATGGCTTTTAGCAAGAGCTTTGGAATTGCATTGAGCTCCCAAAGATATTTGGGTATTTCTGTCTCAAAATGCTGTCTTCCAAATTCCTTTGCAAGGTCAGTTTGCATTTCAATCACACTGAATACAACACATACTTAACTAAACCATTCATGAGCATTTTTGGCATATCTTTTTGCATATCTTATCTTCTGCTAATCACTCAGTGCCTCATCTGGAGTGGAGAAAGTCAGAGAAGTCAATCTGAAGTGCAATGCTTTTCCTAAGAACAAAGCATTCTGTTCGAAACACAGTCATTTCGATTTGGAAACAAAAATCTCTGGTTTTTAAATTCTTGATTTTATTTTGGTTACAAAACCTCCAAAATTGCCATTTTTGGGCACAAAACGTTTTGTACCCGAATCGAAATGCACAAGTCTAGTATGTGCTACTAATCTTTTATGAGCAGAGACAATGGGATGTTCTTTGTATCTTATTGGCAAGGCATGATGGTATGTGGCGTGAGGGTACTGTCCTGTCATCACCATTTGGCCCACTGTCTACTTGCAGTTGGTTGCCCTATATATTCCAGTGAAGGATTACAGTGTGCTACATCTGGTGGCACAAATGTGGCCACCTTGCTCGAGACACCTTGCTCGAGACACTTTCCATTAGGGGTGTGCAATTCGGGTTTTTAGTGATTCGGTTCGGGAACTGAACTGAATCACCCCCGATCTGTTCTGTGCCCGAATCTGGGCCACCCGAATCACCCCTGATTCGGTTCGGATTCGGATTAAATCCGAATCCAAATCTGAATCTGAATTGATTCGGGAAGGAAAAATGGGTCCCGGGGCAAAATAGTGGGGTGGCGTGGTAGTGCCCAATGGTTGGAGGCTACCACCCAAATTTTAGGGGAATTGGACAAAGGGCTTATTTTTGGGGAATTTTTGAAATTTTAGTGGTTTGGGGGCAGTTCGGGGGCATAGAATGGGATCTGGGCAAAAAGAGTGGGGTGGGGTGGTAGTGCCTAATGGGTGAAGGCTACCACCCCAATTTCAGAGTGATTGGGAAGAAGGCTGATTTTGGGGGAATTGTTGAAGTTTACGCGTCTTTAAGGTTTTCCCCCGTAGAGAAGCATTGAGGTGTCAGCAGCCCCATAAGTGCACTTGGGGGGTGCTGGGGTGGCCCAGAGCAAGTGGTAGTGTAGTGAACTACACTACCACTTGCTCTGGGCCACCCCAGCACCCCCCAAGTGCACTTATGGGGCTGCTGACACCTCAATGCTTCTCTACGAGGAAAAACCTTAAAGACGCGTAAACTTTAACAATTCCCCAAAAATCAGCCCTCTGCCCAAATCCTTTGAAAAAATTCAGGTAGCTTCCTTGACCCTACCTGGCACTATCACCAACCCCACACTGCTCTAGGCCACCCCTTTGCCCCCCGCGTGAAGCTATCCATTTGCTGACATTTACTTTTTTAAAAATTGCCTGCACCACCTAGGCAGTATATATGTATGACAAACAAACAAACAAACAAACAAACAAACAAACAAACAAACAAACAAACAAACAAACAAACAAACAAACAAACAGCATAGCCCCAATGAACTGAAATCAGGATCGATCTGTCTATCTATCTAGCTATCTATCTATCTTTGCATTAAGAGATACACTGGCAATGGAGAGGAGGAGCAGGGCATCAGATACTGAATCTGAGAAAATGCTGTTAGCAACACAAAGTTAATACATTTCTCTCTCTCTCTTTCAGCAGTGTTTGGCCAAACTCCCATTAATCTCTGGTTTTTATTAGATAAAACATTCGGTCTGCCTTTTCACCACTCCTACCAGCCACAGGCCTCACCTTAAATACACTGCAATTGAACATGACATTTAATGTCAAGCTCAACAGTATTAATGCAATTGCAATTGTCTCTGGAACAACCTGTAGCATGACCTTCCCACTGATGTATGTGAGCCACAGATTCCCCTCTCCCCTTCCCTCTTGTTCAAGCATTACTGACTCAGACATTCTGTTTGGCTAGTACTGACAGCACTGCCTGCCTTGTAAGCCCAAGCACGCGCTTTACCCCAGTTATGGAGTCCTGTGTGTGTGCTCAGGATGCACACAGCTCAAGAACACACAAAGTTGGGAGCCTAGAGTGTCCGACTCAGGGGGGAATCCCCAATGCTCCATGCTTATTGTGCAGTGCAATGTGAGATATTCAGAGGCTGAGTGCACTTCCCTCGGCTTCACTTCTGCCACGCTGCTTGCTACAGTGGCACAATGAGCAGGGCTTCAGCCTGTGTAGTGTGGGGGAAGGTATGAGTGATCCTGCCTTCCCCCATCCCTCTCCAGCTCTGAGGAAAGAGGTTCTGTGAATGGCCTCTTTGTGTGGAACTTCAGGTGTGACTGTAATGTTGGAAGTGAAGGACTATGCGCTGTCTCTTGTCTCAAAGACATAGGAAGACAGACTAGAGAGTCAGAGGGCTAGAGGGTCAAGTAATTGGTCATTTCTTCTCTACTACTCTGACACTATCCCTTTGATATGTAGATTGCTAATCTCAGGGACTTCCTTCCTTCCTGCCACTTCCCCTTCCCTTCTTCTTCCCTTCCTTCTCCCTTGCAACATGCAAGCTCCTCTTTCCCTACACCATGTGTGCAGAGATGCAAAATCCATCTGCATCCAGCTAGATAGCTAGATTAGAGATCCTATCTCTTCACTTTACTATCTAGAATGGAGTTCTATAATAAATACTCCTTATATTGATTTGAAACTATGAACTGGCTCCAAGTTATTTTACTCTCAGCCTCCAAGTTATTTTACTCTCAGCAGTATACACATGCCTAACCAAATTCCACTGTGTTGTGTCTCTGTGCACTCTGCTATAATGAAAAAGGGTTTATCTTACCAGAGAGAATTCCCAACATGTAACACATCCAGAGCATGCCCTGCCATGTCCCACCAATGGCTTGGGGTCCTGTTCTAGTTGCCTGAGAGGCAAGTCAAGTCTAGAAGACCTTGGAGAACCTTTGTCAGAATCCACCCTGGAACAACCTCTGAGTCTCAAGAATCCAAATCAGAAGAGCCTTTTGCATTCTCGGAAAATGAAGCCCAGGTCGAGGAACCCCCAAGCTTTAGTCCCAGTCCCCCCCAAACCAGAAACTCCTATTGAAGCCTCCCTTCCAGAATCATCACACGAATCATTCCTCACTATCCAGGCAGAAGGACCACAGCTTACCCACCCCAGTGGAGGACCCTGAACCACCAGAGCCCTTGACATCCACAGCACCACTACTACCCCTGGAGGACCCAGGCCACACTATGACCCCTCAGGAAACAGAAGAACTAGAGGAGTTCCAAGAATGGGTTTCAACTACCAAACACTGCAAGGACTCCCCTCTAAGTCCCCAGACTTGAAGGCATCACAGGACCCAAGAAACACTTCAGCAGAGATAAAAGAGCACTCACCTCGCTACAGATGGTGTGTAGAGCTTCAGAGTGTGGCTCCTTAAAAAGAGTTGTCACCAGGACTGGAGTCACACACACCACCTTTCTCCAGATGCATTTCCTGTAGTGGTGAGTGGGCACTGTAGGTTCCTGATACACACAGATCAGATCCTCTCAGGTGAGTCTCAAGGGGGACCATGTCTGGGTTTTGGTTTTCAGAGCGACACAATGCCTGGTTCATCCTCATTGCTGGGGTCAGTGTCTCAGAAGTTGACACCTCAGGTGTTGGTGCTAGGGATTTGCCTGGTACTTCCCCCTTGGGATCAGAGTCCTGGCTGTTATTTGCTGTTTGGAAATAATAACTGCAGCCATAGTAATGGGTACCTTTAACAGCATATAATCAGAACAATATTTCTAGTCTTTTATTTGATCTTTCAACTCCCAAATGGGTTCACTTAGTCCTCTGAAGCTTTATGGTCAGGGTTGACACACACAACTTCCTCCTTACTTGTGGCAGGTGCTCTCCCTCTTCAGCCATTGGCAGGTCCTTGCTTGGAGAACATGAGTTATTAGCCTCACTTACCATGCTCAGAAACAGCAAATGGACATGATATTGTCCATTTGCACTTTCATTTATCACTAGTTACTTCCAGAGCCCTGCTGGGAAGCAGTATACACATGTGAGAAACACACAAAGGAATTCAAGATAGCCATCTAACTGCTCCCATTTAACAGAATGCAAAAAATGCTATGCTTTAAACCAGGACATTGAGAATATGTACATTACATTACTGCATACGTAATTTGGCTTTAAAAATATAACACCTCTTGCATTTGGAAGGGAACTGAGCAGATGAATTGTTAAAATCAAACAAACCTTCCACTATACAAATAGTGATTAAATAAAAGAGATGAGAGAACATTCTGCTGAGGCAGAACTGTTTTCTCAGTACCAATTTTTTTTTTAAAAAAAATTGATGTTGAATCAGCAAGGCTGTAAATTTTTTATGATGTTGAAGAAGAAGAAACCCTGAGAAACAAACTTGTCCTGCTTCAACTATGGGCACTATATGTTCAGAAGCAGGCTTCCATTGGATACCCCCAGCTGTACTAGGAGCTGCATTTGCAAATTCCCTCTCTGCTCCAACAGCAGTGGCTATTTGGAGAGCTGGGGTGGGGTTGGATTAAGGCCCCCTGCTTTCTCTTCTGTACTGGATTGGCAGGATTGTTGTAATTTTGAGAGGACTGGTTTTGGGAGGAGAGCTGGTCTAAGGGAGGAGAGCTGGTCTTGTGGTAGCAAGCATGACTTGTAGGGATATGCAAACTGATTCAGGTACAAATAGATTTGTACCCAAATCTAGCTGATTCGGGTGATTTGGAGACAAAACAAATCACCCCTGTGGTCCACTGGCTAGATTTGGGTACAAATCCCAGAATTCTAGATTCAGGTACAAATCCTAGAAGCCCAGCAGAGGAGAGGGAGGGTCCATCTTCTTCTCACCCTGTGCTGCCTGGGTTGAGAGACCAGGTGGGTGCTGTGGCCTCCTTTTGCTGTGGGTTGCCTTCCTGCTTCCCTTGTGGGGCTGCTGCCTCTGGGTAATATCTGTGGGGAGTGTGTGCAGGATTGGGATCAGCTCCTGGGTGACTCAGCAGTTCCTCGGGTCACCTGCACAGCTTTGGGCTTTATAGGAATGCTGACTGTCACTTCAGATTGCTAGAAGCCCAGCAGAGGAGAGGGAGAGTCCATCTGGAGACCCACTGGGTGGGAACCCAGTGCTGCCCAGGCACCTGCCAGCACCAATTCTACTATTCCCCACCACTACAGTGATAGCTGCCCTAGAACTGCTGGGCACACCCCAGCACTCAAGAGAGCCCAAACACATACCTGCAAAACCCATGGCACAGCCCAAACCCCCAGCCCTCAGTCCCACCCTCAAAGGCCCAGACCCTAACCCTTTACACACCCGTGAAGGATATTGAGCCAAAGAGCCTGGCCCTCACCCTCATTATCTCCTGAAGTGGCTCCCCCCAAAGGGTGACCCTGTTACGCTGGCTGCCAATATATTTCCAGGCAAAATACAAAGTGCTGGTTATTACCTTTAAAGCCCTGAATGGCTTAGGTCTGAGTTATCTTAGAGAGCGCCTTCTCCTGCATGATCCCCACTGTATGTTAAGGTCATCTGAGGAGGTCCATCTCCTGTTACCACCGATTCGTCCAGTGGTGACTCAGAGGTGGTCCTTCTCTGTAGCTGCTCCTGGACTGTGGAATGCACTCCTGGCAGAAATCCGTAATTTGAGTTCATTACTGTCTTTCTGGAGAGCCCTTAAAACCTATCTGTTTGGCCTGGACTTCAGGGTTTTTAAACTACTGTAAACTGTTTTAAACTGTTTTAAATGGTTGCCCTGGAGGCTCTCTTGCATGCAGTAATGGCTATTGTTAAAGCACAGTTCCTGGTGTCCCTTTTGGCTGTGGCAGCAGCACAAGCCCCCTTAACACTCCCACACCCTGAGAAAAAAGGAAGAAGGAGCCAGCACTCACCGGAGGAGTCAGACTCCATGTCTCTCCTCCTCCTCAGCACACAAACACACAACAGCCAGCCACCCTCCCTGCCTGTGAACGAAGCAGTGGCCAGATGCTTAAGCGAGCAGCAAGGCAGGAAGCCGGGAACAGTGGCCTTGATAAATGGGGCGTGCGCGTCCCTCCCACACAGCAATCTCTTTTGCTTGCTCATCCGCTGGCCAGCTGATGCACCTTTCTGCTTCCATGTGCAGAGGGCTCAGATGCGTCATGAGTCCCCCTGCCAGCCAATTACAGCCATGACTGATGCCAGAGGAAGCAGGCTGGATGGGGCCAGGATGGGGTCGGGAAGGAAGAGCAAAAGGGAGATGGGGAAAGGAGGGAGGGGACTTGAGAGAGACAAAGAGCGAAGGAATATCTCAAGAACACTGAAGGAAGCGTGGCCACTGGGGAGCAGAGACAATGATCATGTGACTTGCCTTTGGGGGGCCCCTCAAGGCAGTGGGCTCGGAGACAAATGTCTCCCCTTGCCCAATAGTAGTTATGCCCCTGAAAAGAGTCTAAGCACCTCAAAAATTACTAAAATATAAAATGAGTACACAGTGGCTTATGGGTTGCGGGGTAGTTGGAACATGGGATGCTACTAACTCCCCACCCCCACCTGCAAAGCAGTGGGGTCAAAATGAACAAAAGAAATGAAGGTGTGTAATGAAGACACTAAACTATCTAAACACTTCAAAAATACCTAAAAAATAAACTGAGTACGTGTGTGTGTGTGTGTGTGTGTGTGTGTGTGTGTGTGTGTGTGTAGTTGGCACATTTATTATTTATTTATTTGATTTCTAAACCACCCTTCCAAAAATGGCTCAGGGTGGTTTACAAAGAGAAATAATAAGTAATAAGAAGGTGGATCCCTATCCGCAAATGGCTCACAATATAAAAAGAAACCTAAGATAGACACCAGCAACAGTCACAGGAGGTACTGTGCTGGGGGTGGATAGGGCCAGTTACTCTCCCTCTGCTAAATAAAGAGAATCACCATGTTAAAAGGTGCCTCTTTGCCAAGTTAGCAGGGGATACATGGCAGTTGACAGTTGGCACTGTCCAGTGACAGTCAAAATGAACAGAAGAAATGAAGGTGTGCAATGAATTCTCATAGGGATTCATTATGAGGATAAGTTATTATACACCAAA
Organism: Hemicordylus capensis; assembly: GCF_027244095.1. Lineage (NCBI taxonomy): Eukaryota > Metazoa > Chordata > Lepidosauria > Squamata > Cordylidae > Hemicordylus > Hemicordylus capensis. The sequence continues at coordinate 91,336,939 of NC_069657.1, read as the reverse complement.
GAATCCAAACACTTGAAAAATAATGACTGCACATTTTGCCCCATAACTCCACTTCTACCAGTGCTAGAGCTTAGCTTTTTTTAAAAAAATGAAAGCTGGGAGTCAGTTTTAGGGTTAGGATATGGCAACTTCAAATCCCCATTGTTTCCTATGGTGGAAATGTTCAAAATCAGTAAAAACTCAATAAAACCCCATTAAAAATCAACCAAGTGTCCCACCACCTTGAAATTTGGGTGGTAGGTGTCACCAATGGGGACCTACCCACCACCCAAATTTGGTGCCCCTACGACCTTGTTAGGTGGTCTGAATTGGTCCTAATCCAAATTGAATCAAAGCAAATACAAATCGAATCTGGGGTGATTTGGAGGGAGGTAGATGTGGATACAAAACAAATCAGTGGTGATTTGTTTTGGGCACAAATCATATTAAAAAAATTGATTTGCGCACATCCCGAATGACTTGTCCTCTTAGCTAAGCAGGATCTGCCCTGGTTGCACAAGAATGGAATACTTGATGTGTGAGCTCTGTAAGATATAACCCTTAGGGGATGGAGCCACTCTGGGAAGAGCAGAAGATTCCAAGTTCCTTCCCTGGCATCTCCAAGATAGGGCTGACAGAAATTCCTGCCTGCAATCTTGGAGAAGTCACTGCCAGTCTGTGTAGATAATACTGAGCTAGATGGACCAGTGTTCTGACTCAGTATATGGCAGCTTCCTATGTTCCTATAACTTTGTACATGGTCCTTTGGGCTTGGACAAAGGTGATTAGGTAGAACAGTTACTAAAATATGATACTGCATATCAGCTTTCAACTGTGTGGGTTATTTGTCATGGCTGAATTCTAAAATCTTGAGAATGGCAGGTGGGGAGATTTATAATGAAAACGCTGACAGACCATTAACAATGACAACTCAAGCTGGAAACTTGACAGCTAGTTATTGTCTGGAGCCACTGCCAACCCCTTTGAGCTGCAAAACTGAAGCAGGCATGTTGTGTTGGGCACAGTGGACATTTCATGGTTTACCAGGAATAGTCCCAAAGTGTTTATGGTATTGCTTTGATAATTGTGGAGATTTCACTCTGTACCAGAAAGACTGCCACCAATCAGAGGGCATGGCTGAACAGCTGAAGCTGAAAATATGCTATAAATGCCTTGAGCATTTCTTCCTGATGTTGCTCCCAATGTTTACTTTTTCTCTTGCAGAAGGAAAAATTGCAGCAAGAGCATGTCAAGAATAAGAGCCATAGGCACCCCACCCCATTATTCAATAGGCAATTTTGACAAAGTGCTGCATGCTAAGATATAGTGGGTGATATCCAGATCTCTGATACAGCATCAATGGAAGAAAAGTCGCACTCATGAAAGTAATCCTTCTGATTCTCCTTCCATTGATTGATGGAGCCTTCGATAGGACACTTCTGTGCCAAAGGCTTTGATGTGCCCAAAGTAAATAAATACCTTGAAATGCTTCATAGCAATACTGTGTGAAGTAGCATACTGTAGTAATTAAGCAATTGAACTACAAATCAGGAATGATCCCTGTTGAAACCCTACCACTGCTGTGACCTTGCTGGGTGGCTTTAGTGGCTTTAGGCAAGACATTTCCTCTGAACCTCAAATTTTAAACTATACTATGGGGTAGGGATGTGCAAACAGGTCTGAGAGATCACTTCTTTTTAAAAAGAAGTTGCTCAAGGTATCATACATCAACAGTTGGTGATTCTCACTCTTTCCTGTCATTTCCCTCCAGGGTACTTTGTCACCTAGGTAACATTTTTCTTCCAACACCACCAATGAGTTTTCATGTGCTGCACAGTGTAACTGATTGGCCTGGTTGAGGTTGGCTTTGCAAAATAGCTGCTTTGCCCAACATGTGCAGAGGTTCATGGGCATGCATGCCTTGCCACTCTTCCCAATGTGCCATCCCATAACTGCATAATCATATGTAAAGGGCAGCTCACATGAGAGGGAGTGGGATATTTGGGTTCACATACAACTAGTCAAACATATAATCCAAATCAGTTCATTATGAAATTGGAATTGTGAACTGCCCCAGTTTGGAAAATCTTACATCTAAGCCTAGATTCCTCCAAATTCTGGATCGGCTTGTAAAGGGGGTTGTCCCCATCATTAGTCAGCCTTCCCTCAGCTCCCCAAACCACCACCACCACACACAAAAAAGACTTTTGAGAAAATGAATAGGTATGTAATTGACAATGAGGAGGAAGTATTAGAGGTAGTAGAGGCTCATCTTTAGTGGAAGTGAATCTTCTGAGTATTGCTCCAGGGAGCAGGACTGTAGTTGTCACGCCCTCGATCTCAGATAACGAGGAGGAAGGGGAGGCTGACAACCTTTCAGCTGATGCGGGGGTGCCTGAGGGGCAGAGCCCAGCTGTCAGTTCCCAAGAGACGGCTGAGGAAGGTCCGGCTGATGTTTCGGAGCAGGCACAGCAGTCTGGGGCAGCGGAGACAGTGACAGACAGACTGGAGGATGAGCTGTACGGGCAACCCCCACTGACTCCACAGCAACGGTGTGTCACAAGGTGGAGAGCACAGCTGGAAACTATCAGGAGGAGTAAATGCCTCTTGCAGAGGGCTGATAAGCCTTGAATCCCTGCCAGCTGAGAGTTATCAGCTTGGACTATAAAGCACGTCAGCAGCTTTCTGTTAGCTGCTGGAAGACATTTGTCAACCCTCGTGTCGACAGCTTTCAGCCCGAGCCTGATATAAAGAACTATTCTGAGCTGTGTTTTGTTTTGTTTCTGCAACCCAGTTTGTATTGTGGACTATCTTCCTGGACTTCCCTTCTGGGTGGCCAGATTGCTGACAGTAGTGTCCTCTATTTCCTGAACTGAATTACAAGGCAGAGCAAAAGAAAAATTCCATACTTCCCAGCTTCAGTTTCCTTGGATAAATGGCACAAATTCCAGCTGGATCTAAAGGGAGTCCATGCATTGGCTGAAATCAGACATAATAGGAAACCAAAGATCCCTTTGGAATCAGACATAATAGGAAACTGGACGAAATCAGATATAATAGGAAATCAGTTTTCAAAGCCACACGTCCGAACTGAGGAAACCAGAGTTAAGGGCAAAAAAGGGACCCACAGTTTCACTCCCCAAACTCCACTCTTAACCTTCGGTCAGAGTGGAGTTTCGACACCCTTAGCTCTTGGTTTTGTGATGCTGGCATTACAGTAGAACGGTGGCACCACAGTTTTGGGACCACCATGAAACTGGAGTCAAGGGAGGAAGCTCCTCCCTCACTCCAGGCCAACTGGCTGTCCTTCTGTCAAGAAGGAAGCCCACACAGCCAGATCCCCTGCCTATCTGCAGTCTTGCTAACTGTAGTGATGTGCATGGACTGGTCCGGAGGCCATTCTACAGGCCTCCAGACTGGTCATGGGGCGGTTCTCAGTTCGAACGCCAGAGTGGGGGTTCCTTTAAGGGCAAGGGGAGGGTGTACTTACCCCTCCCGCCGCTTTTCTCCCGCAGGCATGCGCTTTTGTAAGCATTTGGAGCGGCAGGATACCTCCCTGCTGCCCCTTCCCCCTCTTGGCAGCAAAAGGCTTCAGAAAGCCTTTTCCGCATGCACATGTTGCGTGCACACACACGCACATCATGGAGATGTGGCGCATGCGCGTGACGTGCACATGCGCAAAAGGCTTTCTGAAGCCTTTTGCTGCCGAGAGGGGGAAGGGGCGGCAGGGAGGTATCCTGCTGCCCCAAATGCTTACAAAAATATGTGCGCTGGCGGGGGGGGGAAGCGGCAGGAGGGGTAAGCACACCCTCCCCCTGCCCTTAAAGGAACCCCCACTCCAGTGCTGGACCTCAGCTCCATGGTTCAGTGCACATCCCTAGCTAACTGCAGAGAGATAGCTCTTACATACGTCTAAATTTGGTCAGGAAAGTGGGAATTTGGCCACTATGCCAACACATAGTGTCACTATTTACATGTGAATTTGGCCACTATGTCAACACAATCCAGGTTACAAGTGTGCTACAATCAGAAATCAGGAAATAATTAACATGCAGAGCAGACGACTCAAGAATGTGAACCTAGCCACAGATTATTTGTGTCAAACAGGTGCATTAAGTAGTGATGGATTTAAACATGCAGAAACATTTAGTCGTTTTGTCGATAGGGAGTACTGAAACTAAGGCACTAGTTCCAAAGTTGAATCACTAGGTTTAGCTAGAATGATGTAAAGTACTCAGAACACATGCAGAGCAGATTGTCGAAGAAAGTGAGCAAAGCCACATATTCTGGTCAAGTCACACAGATATATTATATAGTTAAATAATAAGTTAAATTTAGGAAACACAAGTAGCTCTAGGAATTAAACACAGAAAACCCACCCAAGGATATAAGCATGCCATATATGAGTAGCAAAACCATTTATTCCCCTATAGTTCTCAGACATAACACTCATATCCAGACAGACGTATTCTCTTCTCTCACATGAATACTTACAGATAGGAGAGGAGATTGATCCTGTTCTGCTTGCCAATTATGGCTTACTGATTACTGAGCATTTCCTCCTCTATTGCCACAACTGAGGGCAAAGAGGCAGGTAATGAGTTTTTGGAGTAAAAGAAAGTTAGGTCCTCTTTTTTTCTTCCTGAAATTATTCAGTATATTTAAGGACCATGTAGTGAATGTTGTTACTTTATGACACTATAAAGCCAGATAACCTACATGCTTGTGGCACTGAGGGCAAAGACAAGTCAGACTGAAGGAAATACTTTCTGGACTTGTCATACTGGCAGTGATGGTCGATCAGGGCAAATAAAGCCTATTAGACTGGTCACATGTATCATTCTAGCTAATCCAGGTGGATTCACATAGTGATCTACTGACAGCACTGGGGCAATGCTTTCTGAATACATAAACACTTTCATAATCTTTCACAGCTATTTCTAAGGGGAAACTCTGTCATTTTTGTTACAACTCTTCTTGAAAACCACCCTTCCTTTCAGTTCACAGCTCTGCCCATGCTAGCACTTGGGTACAGTGGTGGAACCAGCTGAAACAGAAGCCCATCTCCTGCCCCACCAGCAGCCCTGCCAGTGATACTCCATGAACACGTTGTCACATGTTCGAGATAGACCGTGCAAGCGTGGCCCAGGCTCAAGATAGCCCGTGCAAGCTCTCCTGAGCCATGGAGTTGCCATGTTACCAAGTGGATCTGCGCTGCCATCTATATGATTGTAGTTTGAAAATCAGCATGAAACCATGGCCTTCAGGGAGGTGAGGTCAGGAACCTAACCCTTGGATTTACATAGGGGTAAGATTTCTTTATTCATGGTTTCTGTACTCATGGTTGTAGGAAAGAACAGAACCCCCACAAATAAAGAGGGACTCCTGTATATGAAACTTGGGACTTCAGTCTCCTTCCAAGTAGTTAAGCATGTAGTACCCAACCAAGCAGGGACGGAGCCACCATTGTGTGGCAGGGTTCAAAGAACCCGGGCTGCCAATGAAAAGGGCTGCTAGTGCTCTCCTTGCACAAAGAGGGCATGGCTCAATCACCACCCCAGCCCTCCTGATTTCATTTCCAGCCATCATTTGTTGGCTGGATGTATTTACTTCCCTTTCCTCCCTCACTAGAGGGAGAGAAAGGAAAATAAACACAGCCAGGCAGCAAACGCTGGCTGGACATGATCTCGGGAAAACTTGCATGGGCTATCCCGAGCCCAGGCTATACCCTGTATGTGTGATTTCACAACTCCGTTTTGTCTCTCCATTTCAAATTATCTTTGAAACAATTTCTTTGAGCTTCTGAGATTACTATCTTAACACTGCTGTCTGTGTACCAATGCAATATCTAGCACACCCAGACACATATTCTTGGTGGCTGATCAGAACTATGGAACTTATTTTCTTTAAAGATGTGAAAACCAAGCTGGAGCCTCTTTGGAAAGGTTGTAAAGCCTTTTGATTTAGACTGTCCCCTTAGATTTTGGTATTAAAATAATAGAGATTTTAATATCTGTTATATTGTACATGTTCCATTGGCTATATTACAGCTCATGCACTGTTACTTGCAGAAAACATTCAGGCCCAGACAGGTTAAAAATATATAATAAAATATATAATTATGCCATAATCCACAGTCAGCTGCAAATAGAGGGATATACACAATGAAATAACATAATAACTTATTTAGTTCCGGCAGCTGGCAAGCACTGAAATACTCAAGGATTTCCCTGACTTAATATATGCATTATACAGAAACAGAGATAGAACATTTAGTTAGAAGGCATGCAGAGAAAAAGGAATCTCATCAAATTGTAGTTAATTGGCCAATGCTAAGAAATGTTTCACCTCATGTTAATAATTTTAATTCCTCATGGAAATCAAAACTCAGTGGCTTCTGGCTCCACTGATATTGATAACACAGAGAAACTTGGATCCAATCACAGAATAATAATTTCTCCTTGATTTTCTCACCACATACAGTGAATGCAACATTTAAACAAGTCATACATAATGTTTTAGCTCTGTGGAACACAGTCAACTTCCCTCACACAGTTAAGGAATAGAGCATACAATTTGTGCCTATTTGCACTGGATTTTTTGTATACTCTCTAATCAAACATTCTACCCACATCTGGGAGAAAAAGTGTCCATGGGCACTGTGGAAACACATTAACTTACATCTCTCCCCCCACAACTTGGAAAAAAATCCAAGTAAAGCAAAAACCAGTTGGGTTACAGGGATAGTTAGAGGTGTAGCTGTTCCAACTGTACTGCAAAAAACAAGAAAATTTGATGGCCCATCATATCCACACCATAGGGATATGAGACCTGATATCTGAGATATTGCAGAGCCCTATAAAATGATAACTGGGGATTAGTGTTACAGCAATGTTTAAGAAGATTTTGGTAACATGTGCCTCTGAGCATATGATGAGTGCTGTTACCTCAGCAAGCAACAACTAAAACTACCAGCCTACATAGGTAGTGGATTGGAGAACCTAGCCAAACTGTGCTTCCATGGTTATGATTTTGTAGGCCAGTAGAATATCTCAGACTGGACATCAGGTCCATACTTCCATGGCATGAACATAATGGGCAATCACATTTCTTCACTTTTTTCAGTTCATTTGGAGCTGCTACACTCATAACTATTCCTATAACTCAAAGGGGATTTTGCTTTACCTGAATTTCTTTGCATTTTACAATGGAAATTATGTAACTTAAGTACCATTCAGTACAAGGAAGGTGAAAATACTGCTTCAGCATTGCCAGACTGTCTCTTTATTAAGAATGGTACATAAGGTGCGGAGAGAAAGAAGGGAGGGGAAGAGAAAAAGAAGGAGGGGCGAGGGATGGGCCCAGGCCTGTCAGCGGCCTGTCAGTGGCCTGAATGAGCGACCATGGTGGTGGCAGCAGCAAGGAAGGGACTGGTCAACCACTGCTGCTGCTGATCCTGTGGGGAGGAGCAGGAGCGGGGCTTGGGTGAGGGTGGGAAGGTCTCTGGGGATAGGGGGCTGAAATTGGCCAACAGGCACCAGCAACGCTGCAGCCATGAGCAAGAGGGGTGAGAGGGATGGAGTAAAGGGATGGAGGAGTGACCAAGAGAGGTGAGGGGTATGGAAGCAATGGGATGGAGGAGAAGGAGGAACAGAAGTACAGCTCAGGTGAGGGTGGAGAGGTCTCTGAGGTGAGGGGGGCTGTGGCAGGTGGTGAGGTGAGCAATCAAGTACTAGTGCACAGATGCTCTGCACAGGTTAAGCTAGTATATATATTTTTTCTTTTGTACTTACTCACTCCGGGGGGCTACTCTAAGGCCATGGGGGGTGTCTCTGGATGTCCCCCCTCCCCTGCTGGCCTCCATTATGTGTGAAATCACCCAGTTCTGGCAGTCTTTGGCCCATGTATATCAGCGCGTGCGCACACACACACACACAAATATGTGACTCTGCCTCCTTCCACTCGAGCTAAACCAAGATATTTCCCCTCCCCTTTTCTCTTTACTCAGAAATGGTCTATATTATACTTTTGACTGACTGTAACTGAGCATGTAAAAATCTGACATTACCATAGAACCTACTGAAAGCTAATTTTTATAGTTTTTAGAAATTCAAAATATATTTGTTTCAACAAACCCAAGAAAGGCCCTCGTACGGAAAACAGACTATTGAAAGAGACCCCTCCCAAAGAAACTGAGCAGATGCGTAACTAGGGGAGGGCAGGCAGGGCACGTGCCCTAGGAGCAGCTAAAAGGAGGGCGCAAAGTGCCTGCCATGCCCCGCCCCTGTCCCCCCCACCACAACTTTAAAAAAAAGTTTTTAAAAGTTTTTTTTAGTCTGGGCAGCACTGGCGCCCCCTCCCCATCCCCCACTCAGCGCAGGCACTCCCCACGACTCACCAGTCGCGAGATCTGTCTGGGTGGGGCAGGCGCTCCCCCATTGGCTCCTGGTGAGCGGAGAGCACGCGCCACGCGGCTGGATGACGAGGAGTAGCACAGCGTGCTGCCCTTGTGTAGTGTGTGCTGCGGCCGCTGGCTGCTATGCATGGCCTGGCTGCTGATGCGAGGAGGGACAGGAACGATTTTTGACCATTCTGATTCTGCCTGTGTTATTGTTGTTGCCAAAGTAAGTGTTCTGTAGCTGCACTGAGCAGTCATTTCAACAAAGAAATGTTTGTGTGTACTGTGTCCTTCGTCTCCTCTGTCTGGGCAGTGGACTGGTGGGGCGTCTGGTCAGGCGGGAAGGAACACAGCCAGGATGGAAACAATGAGAGAGACAGAGAGAGACAGAAATCTGCTGGAGGGAGAGTGGAGGTGTGTGTAGGCTACTCTAGGAGGATTGTTGTGATGTGGAGAACTTAGTTTTGGTGGTGGTGGGCAGCTGAGGTGGCAGGGGGAGGGGGCGCCGCCCACGAGCCATGAAAAGTGGCTGGCCTGGCTGGTTCCACAGTGTCCGTTCGCTCAGCTGCTCAGAAAGTAGCTTGCAGCTCCAGGCAAAAAAAAAAAAAATCCTTTCCTTGCCACAACTGAGCGCAGCGCAGCTGGAGAGCCTTTCCCTTTCCCTGCTGCTCTTTCTGTGTGCCTATAGCAAACCACCATTAAAAAAAACCCACCTTGAGTAGGCAAGCAAGGCAAGGGGGAAGGGGTCACAGAGAGACACCAAGAATCAGGGTGCTCAGCTCAAGGAGCTTTCCCCTTCACTCACGAGCAGGCACCAAACAAACGCGCCGAGTTGCTGCTTGTAACCAGCAATTCCATTAGCAAAGGGAGGGAGGGGAAAAGTTTCTTTTAAAACTCTTCCCTGCTCACAGTTTCCCAGTCACGTGCCTTCTCCTCCCTTCCCCTGCTCCATGTGTGTGCTGAGCTGCCTGATTTCACTTTGGTCTCTCACTCAGGCTGAGGCTTTTATATGCTGTTAACTGCTGCCTGCTCAGAGAGAGGCTTTAAGGAGGGACAGAGCTCTGCCACGGCTCTTCTGAGCAGCAGGGGTCTGCAGGCTGACTGTCTGCTTCTCACTGTGTGTATGGATCGTTGTGGGAAACTTCCTCCTCAGGAGGTGATGCCAGGGGCGTATCTAGGTTAGGGCAGGCAGGGCACGTGCCCCGGGCGCCATTTCTTAAAATTAAAAAAATGGCCACCAAAAACAAAATGGCCACCACGCATGCTCAAATGGCCTCTAAGAGGCCCTAGGCCATGCCAGGCCTCGCAGAGGCCATTTGAGCATGTGCAGTGGCCATTTTGTTTTTAGAGGCCATTTTAAAAAAAAAAATTAATGGTCACCACACGTGCTCAAATGGTCCCGCACGTACTCATATGGTCCCTGTGAAGCCCTAGGCCTTGCCAGGCCTCACAGAAGCAATTTGATCATGCATTGCAACTTCCAAAATGGCCACCACACTGATCTTTGCAGGCCCGAACAGGCCCGAAAAGCAGCCCAGGACGGACTGTGGCGGTGAATTAAGAGGCCAGCGGCGGGAGGGGGAATGGTGAGTTTGTCTTTGAATCAGTGTGAAATCCTTAGTATTAAGGCCCACTGGGAGTTTCTTGCTCTCTTTCTCTCATTTTAACTATCTTTCTGAAATACTAGAATATATTCCAAGCAGTGACACAGTTTACTCTGCATATCCTTTAATGATTTTCAGAGTATCTGGGAAAAGTCAAATTCTCCATTTATTTTTAAAACTTATGTAATAGTGATGCTGCAATGCATAGTAGAAAATTAGACAGGCACTTCTGTTTAGGTTTCCAAGTACACCTCCACAGAGTATTTAGGTATTTCTTAAGCCCCAGCATACTGAAATTTGTAGTTTTCCAGCATTTTTTGGTTTGGCTATGTCCACTGCTAAATAGTTTTTGAAATATTAAAAGATTAATGAGCTTGACTTGTATTTTTCAGCTGATATTATGGTAAAGTTATCTGAAAGATGGATGTCAGATGTTTGGACAGGGGCGCAATTTCAGTGCTTGCCCTAGGCACTATTTTCCCTAGATACGCCTCTGACTGGCCCTATCCACCCCCAGCACAATACCTCCAGTGACTGTTGCTGGTGTCTGTCTTATGTTTCATTTTAGACTGTGAGCCCTTTGGGGACAGGGATCCATCTTATTTATTTGTTATTTCTCTGTGTAAACTGCCCTGAGCCATTTTTGGAAGGGCAGTATAGAAATTGAATGAATGAATGAATGAATGAATGAATGAATGAATGAATGTAATGTATGAAAGGGATTTCAGTCCAAAAATATCATTGAGACTTCTTTTGAAGTGAATGTGTCTAATCAGTTTATCTCACTTGTTTAGAAAGAATCTAACACATTCTTCTTTCTGCAAATTCAAAGTAGATAACAAGCAATAGTCCTACCACTCGAACTTGTCCCTTGCAGCTCAGTCAGTAGAGGAACCCAGAGCAGAACCTCTGATGCTGATTGAATCCTACACCAAAGTCTGGACCAACTGAAGTTTCCAGATACATTTCAAGAGCAGCCTTGTGTGAAGTACATTATGACCGTCTGATTATAGTTTGACTGAAAAATTTATATGAGAGTGGCTGAGTTCTTCTACCTTGACTGTCTATGCCTGTGGTGCACTGAAAATGAAATACAGACAGCATGCTTTCTCCTGAATGGCCTAAAAGATCACTGACATTGTTTCTAATTATGACACTGGAGATTTAATGAATTGTGGCTTCTAGCTTAAAGCATGCGTTCTAAGAATTTGCTGAGTTTATATGAGTTGGTAGTGTATCTTGGCCCGACTTTTAAATCTAAATCTTTAAGTTCCTTTACTGAGGAAGTGGACTTTCACTTCTGTTTTTTCCCCTTAAAGAGCACTGAAGAAAGAGCATCCAGGTCTGCTGCTGTGCAACATTAACTGTTTTGTAGACTTGTAAATGTAAATCTGTTGTGCCAAAGCAAACACCATAAATAAGACTAGAGCAAATCAACAGGTTTTTTAAGCTTCCCAACCATCTGCCTCTTATATGGGCTCTTTAATGAGCTGCCCTATTGATTGTTCAGAGGACATAAACAACTCACCCAGACTGTTAGCCTAGCTTGGAAGTTAGAGAAAAGGAATTACTACCCAACATATGGGATGGACTAAGTAAGTTGTTAAGATTTGCTACAGACATTTTCTCAGTTCTTTATATAGGGCATACGTCTCTATTTGAATGTATCTATGTACTGGCTTGGGGTGGAGTCACAGTTTGTCTGTTCCTCACTTGTTGCCTTGAATTCAGACTGAGAGGTTCTCTCTCTCTCTGCATAAGCAACAGTTAGTCTGTTTATTGTTTTCTTAGCCTATGTTTAGTTTCTTGTTTCTCAGTTGTTGTTTCTCAGTTGTTGGCTTCTTGCTCATTTGTAAGTAATTAATCTTCAACAGTTTGACAGTATACATCCATGAAGAGGGTCATTCAACATTAATTCATTTCAAAGGTTCTTAATTTACAAGTAGGGCAAATAATTTATCATGGACCAAATCAATACTTGCTGATGGACTCTGGTAGAAAGAGTGTAGCCTTGGACTTTTCAGCCAAGCCACACCTTGACTTCACACCTTGACTGGCCCATTAGGAAATGCCCTGCTTTTGAGTTGATGATACAGTTGCAGTTTTACATGGGGTAAACTTGGGTTTCAAAAAAATTAAGACCTAAGTTGGAAAGTATTTGCACAAGCACAGAAGTAGAGGGTGGAAAGATAACAACATTCTATCATGTTAAATCACTAACCTCTCCAATGAACTTCAATGGTTTCCCAGAGATTTCCTTTTTGCATTTAATATTAATATTATATATTAATATACCATTTTCCAACGAAAGTTCCCAAAGTGGTTTACACAGAGAAATAAAAATAAAGATAGCCCCTGTCCTCAAAGGGCTCACAATCTAAAAAAGAAACATAAGATAGACACCAGCAATAGCTGCTGGAGAAATGCTGTGCTGGGGATGGAAAGGGCCAGTTGCTCTCCCCCTGCTCTTTTAAGAGAATCACCGCTTTTTAAAAAGGTGCCTTTTTGCTCAGCAGGGGTTAGCAGTCAAAATATGGCTAAGCAGCAGTTGAAAAGCACACATGAAACTGCAATACCACAGTTGGGTCTTTCCCCCTCCTCTATATACAAATGGAGATTTGCTAACTAATAGTGAAGCTCACACTGACTCAGTTAGTTACTCTCCCCCTGCTAAATAAAGAGAATCACCATGTTAAAAGGTGCCTCTTTGCCAAGTTAGTTATATGTGGATGGCGGGGAGCAGATAATAATGATTTATATAATGCCTAGAAGTAGTAGTAGTAGTCGTGGTAGTAGGAGTAGCAGTAGCAGTAGCAGCTGTCCTTAAACCTATTATTCTTACTAACTGTTTCTTCCTGTCCATTTTTGCAAGGCAAGACTATTACAATTTGGTTTGCATGGAACTGTAGCTTTCCATGATGAGCTCAAGGTGGTCATGGGAAGTTCCTCTTCCCACAAGTTTCAAGAGTCTGCAAGGGCTTCCTGTAGTTTTTCAAGCATAATGCGAGCAGTTTTTATGTGAAATCATAAAATGGTTGATATCCAGCAGACCTACAAAATTCTTCCTTGTGTAAAGTTAATGATCATCCATATTGATCATTAACTAACATGAGCTGACTGCATCATCTGGACCTCAAGACCATTTAATGAAAGTCCATTAAAGGGCATTTTTGTAGCCAGATCGTATGTATACTCAATAATATCTGCTGAGTTCAGTTACCCTTCCTTAAAAGTAACTGTGCACAGGATTGCAGCCGTAGGCCATATTTGCCTGTAACGCAAACCATAGGTCCAAGGGACCTGAGCTTCTGCTCCCCATCCCCACCTCACTCTCCTGTCTGAATCTGGATGTAAGGGAGAGCAGGGAGCCTGCAGTCAGTGAGACTGCAGAGTGGAGGAGGAACTGGCTGTGGGGAACAGCAAACACAGCCAATCACAGCCAGAGAGAGGGTGAAGCTTCCACCATCAACTCTGGTTTCAGGGAACACAGCCTACAGTAGAGCATTTGCATGTAACACAGGCTGTGTTCAACCTTGGGTTGTGGTGGCAAAACTAACCACAACCTGAGAGTTCAAATTGGAGTTTGGAGATCGGAATCTCAGGTTGCTCTCTGCATTAAACCAGAGTTTTGAAGGGTATCCTGCATTTGGACATGCAGGTTTGGCAATCTCTGATCCCTTCAACTCCGGTTTCGTGTTATGTGTGAATGTGGCCTTGGTGCCATATCTACACTTACAGAATTGCATTCCCAGAAGACTTGCCATGCAAGTCTTCTGGGAGACCTTCTGGGAGACCTTCTGGGAACATCTTCCTGACTGCATTGACTTGCACCGGCCAAGGGCTAGGTGTACATTTACTATTTAATATTTTTGTGAGCATTTGTTTTTAAATGTATTTTATTTGGTTTTTAAGATATGGTTACCTCTTTTTATCACTCTTACAGAAATGCATATCTGTATGAATAAATGTATGAATAACATACATAAAATAAAGATATTTTTACAGTTTATTATTCTTTGTTCAGGGAATTCATAGCTAACTGTTGGCAAATTCTGGCCCCATCATCAGGCACTACCTATTAAATTTCAGATGCATTTGGGTGGGCACTGGAGAATTGGTCTCCATGGGCAATCTCAAAAACATGGAGAGGTACATGTGGGAAAATAACCAGGAACTCAGGTTCTTTAAAGGCTTAAAGGTAAGTACCATATATTTGCATTGTGTTCAGAAACAGACTAGTGGTGGTGAAGATATTTCAAAACTGACATGATGTATTATCTGCGGCCAGTCTCACTTAGCAGCCTAACAGCTGTTTTCTGAACTAACTTAAGTTCCCAGTGATCTTTCAAGGCCTTGGGATTGTTTTAATAAAAGGCGTTATATGAATGTAACAATTTTTCTAAAAGGCATCTATAACACACTGATTGAAGTAATCAAATCTGGGAGGTTATCAGGTCATGGAAAATTTTGGCTATCTCCATTCAGGAGATGCACCCACCTTAGCTGGTGGGAGGTACTGTGTACCACAGAAGTCACTTGGGCCTCATCCCTAGGTCATACACTATAGATTTCATGTGTCCCAGGCAAGGAGAGCAGGAAGAATGTAGTAATACCTGGAGAAGTAATAGAAATAAAATTTATATTTTAATCAAAAAAATCACAAGTAGCTTGAATATGAAAGAGCTATGCAGATTTCAGGTAACCACAGTCACATGGAAAACCCTCTAAAATTGCTGGGTCATGTGACCTGAATGAAATTGCCTTCAAAAGGAAAACCAGATCTTGCTATAGATGCAAAAGTCCTTTATCCTATCACAAGAGAAAATGGACTTCATTTTCAGTACTAATCCATTGCATCTGATTACAATTAGAAAATCTAGTTTTTACAACATGCTATACTATTTTTTAAAAATCTGCAGACATGAGATTCTGCAAATCTGACAGTTCTTCTTTTCTCAGTGGAAAGGCAAATTCTGTCAGCACTAAAAAGACTATAGATTCCTTCCTGTAAATAGGTCTCCAAGGGTGCCTGGTGCTTACGATGGATCTGATTAAAAATTTTATGGGGTCTATAACACCTTAGGATGTACTTCTAGCTTAGTACATTAATATTTTATATTCTGAAAACAAAACTGCCATTACTTTCAATGTGGTATTTTGTTTTATCTGAGTCCTGCAGTGCACAGACTTGTCTTGTAGGATTTAATTAGTATGTAGAATGGAATCTTTGCTCTTTTTATTCCCTCCTGCATTTTATTTGTTCTTATCTATGAAAGGTGACATTTAAAATAAAAATCAAGTGCTACTCATGCCACTGTCCAAGAAAAAAACACATATACCTAATCACTATTAAATTGCTGTACAGTGTGTGCATGTATGTATATTAATGAATGAGGAAAACAGAAGGGTATGGTAGAAGAAATCTAAAATCATAATAATTAGTTTAGAATTGTGAATAATTCTGAATACCTTTGTAATACTTTTTTAGTATTAAAGAGCTTTTATTCTTGGGCTTCACTACTGAACATTGCAGTATTTGCCTGAATATAAGGCTAGGTTTTTAACAAGTTTTAAAAATATTAGAAATCAGGAGGTCATCTTAAATTCAGAGTCCTGCTCCTTTTGAGTAAATGCAGCTATAACGTTTTAAGGGGGTCATCTTAAATTCATAGTTGTCTTTGATTTGGGTAAATACAGTACTGTCAGGCTTCCTTCCTTCAAATATCAAAAGATTCAAAATTCTGCAGGATTCCAGTACACATATGGACCCCATGGGAGCAGAGATGCTTGATCCTCACCATTGCCAGGAATGCAGTGTGCAGTTCAAGACATTCGTGGAGCATCCCTCAGCACTGGTAGAATGGGGCAGTAACACTACCTTTCTAAAGTTTTATATGCTTCTTTGAGCCCCTGAATACACACAGGAATTGCTGAATTTGAAGAACATGCAGGGCTTTTTCTCTCTGAAGCATCAGCAATTTCTACTGGTGGAAAGATAATTGTGCATGGAATGTAATCATATCATAAAACTAAACTAATGGTTTCACTTATTCAGTTGAGGGATACTGTTCTCATGCAACATGATCACCATATTTGGAGTCAAGGACAGCAGTTTTCCATGATGAGTGTGGAAAGAAGTGCATTTCATTTTGTTTGATTTGTTTTCCTTATTAAAAACTCAATAGTTTTTAATATATTCATAAAAATCACATTTATTTGGGTAGCGTTGGGGAGGCCTTTGTGTTCTTTTTTCCAATGATTCTAAAAGGAGTGCTAATACTAATGAATAAGCATCGATTCACTTAAGAACATAAGAACAGGCCTGCTGGATCACGCCCAAGGCCCATCTAATCCAGAATCCTGTTTCACACAGTGGCCCACCAGATGCTGCTGGAAGCCTACAAGCAGGAGTTGAGGGCATACCCTATCTACTGCTATTACTCCCCTGCAACTGGTACTCAGAGGCATCCTGCCTCTGAGGCTGGAGGTGGCCTATAGCCCTCCGACAAGTAGCCATTGATAGATCTCTCCTCCATGAAGTTATCCAAACCCCTCTTAAAGGCATCCAGGTTGTTGCCTGTCACCTCATCTTGTGGTAGAGAATTCCACAAGTTGATTATGTGTGGTGTGGAAAAATACTTCTGTTTGTTGGTCCTAAATTTCCCAGCAATCAATTTCATGGGATGACCCCTGGTTCTAGTGTTATGGGAGAGGGAGAAGAATTTCTCTCTCTCCACTTTCTCCACACCATGCATGATTTTGTAGTCCTCTATCATGTCTCTCTGCAGTCATCTTTTTTCTAAACTAAAAAGCCCCAGGTGTTGTAGCCTTGCCTCATAAGAAGGGTGCTCTAGGCCCCTGATCATCTTGGTTGCCCTCTTCTGCACCTTTTCCAGTTCTACAATGTCCTTTTTAAGATGTTGTGACCAGAACTGTATGCAGTGCTCCAGGTGTGGCCCCACCATAGTTTTGTATAAGGGCATTATAATATTAGCAGTTTTATTTTGAGTCCCCTTCCTAATGATCCTTAGCATGGAATTGGCCCTTTTACAGCTGCCGCACATTGAGGTGACACTTTCAACGAGCTGTCCACCACAACCCCAAGATCCCTATCCTGGTCAGTCACTTGACAGCTCAGATCCCATCAACATATACTTGAAGTTGGGGTTTTTCGTCCCAATGTGCATCACTTTACACTTGCCAACACTGAACTGCATTTGCTATTTTGTAGCCCACTCCCCCAGTTTGGAGAGATCCTTTTGGAGCTCCTTACAATCTGTTTTGGATTTCACTACCCGAAAGAGTTTGGTATCATCTGCAAATTTGGCCGCCTCGCTGCTTACCCCGGTTCTAGATAATTTATGAATAAATTAAAAAGCACCGGTCGCAGTACAGATCCATGGGAGACTCCACTTCTTACTTCCCTGCATTGTGAAAACTTTTAGCTTGTTAGCTTAGCTTTTCATTTTTCACGCCCCCCCCCCCCCCCCGGTTGGGGCACATGTACTCCAACCTTAGATCCAGAGGTACCGGCCCAGAAGTATATCGAATTCAGGCCTGTGTCTGATTTCATTTTATATTAAGAGTTCAATTAACCGCCTGGACTCAGGGTGAATTGACACCCAGATCTGCCTGGGTAATGCCTGGTAAATGATTTGTAGAGGCAGGGGAACTCTAGCATTGTTTATCAGTGTTTGTGGAACTCACAAGAGACTCAATGGGTCAGGCTTAATTACCAGGCTCACACTGCTGAAATTATCCCTTTTCCTCATTGACAGGATGCTTCTGCCTCAGTCAAATGTATTGATTAACTCGTTTCACACATGTACCCCTTTTTATGTTACTTTAAATATTCTCTTGTTATAATTACACACTAGATAGAGGTACACAAGAAATAATGTAATTGCTGTCTCACACAAATAGAACTAATTATCTCACTAACTCCTAACACCTTTTGGGACCAGGCTAGCAAATCTGGGACAAGAGAAGGGCCCATTTGCAACTCAGAGATGCAGATTTGCTTTGGGCAATGTCCCCTCCTCAAGACAGCAGCTAACAGAAGATGAGATTGAGATCTCTCTGGACTAATTGAATAATTAAAAGATGATATCCAGAAGGTAACAGCAAGTTGTCACCTTTTGGGACACAGGAAGGATGAGGATATTTTGAATAGTCTCTATGGGGATCAAAGGAAGATACAACTATAAAGAAGGAGGCTTACTGGACAGCAAGTGAGCAGTCTTGTGCCTACAGGCAGTCTTGTGCCTACAAGCAAAATCTGCTCATGAGCAATCCAAGGATTTGCTGCCCAAGCCGTGGGGCTAGAGGCAGGAACTCTTTCCATGGGAGAAGGGACTGTTTGTGACTTCTGCTGCAAAGTGAGAAGTCTAGACTTCCCCAGCCATGGGACCTTCACTCTTTGCCTCGCTCTGAGCAAACTGTCTGCTTGACCACCAGAAGCCAGACCACCACTCCCAAGTTGCTGTTCCCAGCCAAAGCCTCTCTCCTGCTGAAAGATCCATCATTCTCAAGCCTCTGATCCTGGTAATATGCCCCCCACAAGCCTTGGATCCATCCATCCTTTCCCCTTCTTCTCCTTTCCCCTCATCCTTCTACTAATTCCTGAT
Source organism: Hemicordylus capensis (assembly GCF_027244095.1). Taxonomy (NCBI): domain Eukaryota; kingdom Metazoa; phylum Chordata; class Lepidosauria; order Squamata; family Cordylidae; genus Hemicordylus; species Hemicordylus capensis. The sequence goes on along the minus strand of NC_069657.1, from coordinate 91,318,331 downwards.
CTCCCCAAACCATGCCAGCCCTCAGCCTTCCTTACCTCCCCCCCTTTCCCCATCTATATCTGAATTGTATTAGGCTCTAGGAAGATTTAATACACACATATATGTTAGTTAGGAACACTGGGTGAATATTGGTGCTGGCTAGGGTTGAAATACTGTTAGTATTATTGATGGAATGTTCCGCTTTCTGCTCAGTTAGATTGATGTTGTTATTCTTTTATACTCAATAAAGCCCATTGAATCATTTAGGATTGGTTTGATCTCCTTTCTTGCTTGCGCCCAGATCCTACATGGTCACTATATAAAAGAACTTGGTCACCTGGTGACACTGATGAGACAGGCCTAATTTTGTATGCTAGCTAATGAGCATATTTGGTATACAAATCAGGCCTGGAACACAACACCCCTCCATTTTTTAAATAGATTTTCTGCTTTTAATTGCAGCAGCACTCATTTTGGAAACTTCCATTTTTTCCTGAGAATGCCTGGACCATCATCCAGGGGGTGGTGGCTATCAGTAGGAGCTGCCAGTTTTTGTGGCCACCACAGCATTCCCCCAGAATAATGCAGTGTCCAGGTGCTCTTATTTAAAATAATAATAATTAAAAAAAATTGCAGGCCACCAAATGGAGCTCAGTTTATGCCCTATTGCAAGGGAGCAAAAATATTCCAAGAAATAGAAAAGAGAGAGAAATACAAATTACTGTAATAATGAAAAGGTACATTTTTTCGTTTGTTTGAAGTCTCATTCATTTTCAGAATGAAGACTAAGAGTCATGAAGCGTCAGGCTAACGAATGATTTTCTCATGTCACGTTGGATGATATTCACAAACACCTGTTTGCTAACAGGCTTTGTAGGGATAAGCTTGATAGGACTTGTGATTTGTGGCCTTTATGTTGAAAGCAGAGGTAACCTATGCTAAGAAAAGCTTCTACAGTATTCTGATCTAATCCACAGCTTCAAATGCTTTTAAATATTCTAGCAGGAAGACATACAAAGAAAGCAGGATTTGGTGTGTGGTGGTGGTGGTGGTGGGGACTTCACTGAACTATTTAATGAATATTTGTTCAGGCTGCATTTTAGCAGGGGTTCTTTTTACCACATTAAAACTGTCAAAACCACTTTGTGCAGATTGGATGCTGATGCTAAACTGCAAGAGAATTCTGGAGGACACCTCATGATTAATGTTGCAAAGCATGCCAGAGGAATTAGTGATTTACTGCTTGTTGCAAAGCCCTACCCAATCTTGCAAGGTTTGCAAAGATGACAGCTAGCATCAGCTGTTTGCAGTGGCTGAGGCTTCACTGCTTCTGGCAAACAGGAGCAGACCATTAAGAAGAATAGTGTGTCAGAATCAGAGTGATCAAATAGGCTCTTTTCTGCATACGCTTCTCCCACATACCTAGAGTGAGCTGCATATTTGTATAGGGAAAATGGCAAACTTTCATAAGCATGCAAAGCCTCTGGGCCAGAAACTGCCATGTTGTTAGGCAGTAAGAAGAAAAACATCTGACAATGAAGAGCTTATATATAATGTTTCATGAGTGTAAAGGTATGACAAACCATTAATCCTCAGGAATATACTGTGTGGTTTTACAGTGACAAACACTTCAAGCATGCATATATGTATAAACTGACTCTGAATGCCAAAACATATTTCCTGTTGATCGATTGTAAAACCCAGCAACCCTCCCTTTAAAACAGACATGGCACTGCTCTAATATAGCAGCACATAAATGATTGTGTGTTTGTTGTGGAAGCATATTGCAAATTTTAAATTAGTCTGTGCAACACGTCCGTGGAACACTTTGAGTGTCCCCCACTTGAAGCACATGGAGCCTCACTTAATGAGCCTGAAGGGAAAGGGGCCCAGAATTAAGAGAAACTCTATGCTGTCTCATCTGATTGGGCACTTCATGATGCTTGAGAGAGTGTGGTTATGTGCAGAATGCAAAAGAATGTTATGGAATCTCTGGATTAATTTCTTCCTAATCAATAAAACAATCACCCCTATTTAAACTCCAGTTGCTTGTGTCTCTATCTTCATTTAGGTTCCACAGGCAGTTGCACATTCTTTCTTAGACTTATTCAGATATTTCTCACTTCCATCAACAAATGACTGACTTCACATAGAAAGGACTACTGAATTAATGAGGGGGGAAATGGTTCTCCTCCATGTTTCCCATTGCTGCTCTCTGTTTTCTGTGGCAAGTGACTTCGGAAAGCCTCACTGGGCTCCTCCGTAAACACAGACACAGCTACAAAGAGCAAGGGACTAAGTCAGAACCAAAGTAAGGCTTGGCTAATCTGGTAGGGACCATATGAGACTCAGTTGGAAATATGAGTATATAACTGATCCCTAGGCCAGAGGATTCCTTAGCTAAGCATGTTCCATCCTGGTTGCATATGAATGGGAGACTAGACGTGTGAGCACTGTAAGATATTCGAAATAATTGAATGAATGAATGAATGAATGAATATTCCCCTCAGAGGATGGAGCCGCTCTGGGAAGAGCATCTAGGTTCCAGGTTCCTTTCCTGGCTTCTCCAAGATAGGGCTGAGAGAGATTCCTGCCTGCAACCTTGGAGAAGCTGCTGCCAGTCTGTGAAAACAATTCTGAGTTGCAAAGCTTCTTGAACTTTTAATAGTTTAACATTTTGTTAAACCATAGTTTAATGTGTTACATTTTAAATTAGTTTAATGTTTCAACATTTTAAGTTTTGTTTTAATTTGTATTGTTTTGTTGTGAACTGCTCAGATTTGTAAGTTTTGGGCAATATACAAATGTGTTAAATGAATAATGAATAATAAATACATTGACAGATATTCAAACCACAGAAGAACTCAAAAAGCTGATATCAGAGAAGGTGCCAATATGATAAGAAGTTGGACAAGGATACAAAAATGTATGAAATATCATGTACTTAGATGAAATATATATTATTGGTGAATGGCTGGTATCATAGGAGGATGTTCTTAGTTGATCCTGGAAACTGTGGTGTGATTATGGATGCTTAAAAAAATTTCCTCATCTGAATTTCCCGAGGATTTTGGCATTCTGCATGGCCTGGGGCTGGATCAGACAATATTTTCTTCCACCCAAACTGACCCCTGCAATTAAGAATGGGGTCATGCTGAAAACATGCCTGCCTTGATGTTCTTCCCATGTGTTCCTTTATCACATGCATGTATGTATGTGTTTATAAATTTAGGCGATGTGTAGAGGGGTAGGTTGGATACAGTGCTCTTCCACATGATAAAAGGAATGTGCCTGGATGACGTCTGGACATTGAGGTAAGACATGTAATCAAATGGAGGCGGGGAGTACCGTCCAAAACTATCCTTAGTCACTTTTGTGAAATAGAACTGATGTATTAGAAATTGCCCGCATACCCCAGCTGCAAGGAAGACACAGACACACTTCACTTTGGTTAAATGGCCACAACTTTATTCAATGATCATTTTAGCAAACTTGATGTGGAATAAACTCCACCAGGGGATAGAGTTTGTTCCACATCCAGTTTGCTAATCCACATCCAGTTTACATGCAATGCAGGCCTACCAAAGGCTGGGTTCAGACTTCTATGTCCCTCCCCATGCCTTGAATGGGTGACACACTCTTACTCAAAGACAGAAGCAGTGCAATCCTGCTTCATTCCCATCATTATCAACCTAAAAGGTCAGGGCAACTTCTCGGGCTTCACACCCTCACAAGCCACACAGCCTTTAAGGTTTGTAAAGCCCTGAAGCAGGTGTCATGGAGAATAAAAGTCCTCGAGCCATGAAGCCTCTAAGGACCAATTGACCAATGCACCCTTTCCAAATTCCCAAGGGTGCTCAATGAACTCAAAGCCTTCTACACCTCCACCCATCCCTCACTGTATCTGCCTAATTGTGACCTAACCCAAACTAACACTAGGAAAAACAGAATGGAGTAGGCAAAATGACCCCCCAACATGGCAAATCAGTCAAGGGGTCAAAAATTCCTACTCAACCCCCGAAAGGACAACCAGAAAAAGCCTGTTCTGCACCTAGGGAGGGGAGGGAGGGGAAGCCAAACTGAACTGAAGAGGGAAGGCATGGGACAGTGGAACGGCACACAAACCCTGCCTCCACCTTTGAAACCATCTGATTGGGGATCTCCCTGTAGCTGCCAATCTGAGTGGTGGGACAAAGACCCATCCCCCAGCACGAGGCTGCAGGATGGCACATTCTCCACTGTTCCCACTTTCAGTTACTTGCATTCATGTGTTCTTCCCCACAAGCATCACCAATATACATATACACATTGATAAAACATTGTCAACCCCTCCCTCTGAATCTTGCTGTGACTCTATGCATGATTCCATCAACATTCTTTTGAATGTTATCATTTTATCAATGTCCAAGAAAACATGTATACATCAGTAAAACAATGCACAGAATCAATGCATATGGTAATACTAGAAACATAGTAGGGGAAGGATGCAAAATGAATGCAAAGAGCTGAAAGCTGCATCAAATTGTATATGCTTCAATTTCAGAATTAATTTTAGACATTTCTCAGTAAATCAAATTCAGAGAATGTTCAGAAAACATTGGAGTGGCTGCATGACAGGAAAAAAAATAAACAAAACAGGGGAAATAATCTCAACTGTAGCACATGATGCAGTGGAAAAAGCAAGATTCAGGTCCTGGGCCTAAATCTTGCTGTGAGGAACTTGATGCTTAACAACTGTTTATGTGATTATATGCTCCTTGGTCTGGGGGTCAGTGAAACAAGCATGGCAACTGTTGCTAGGTATTGAGAGTGACAAAACAGGGAGAGTTCCATGGATCTCAGAGCCTAGGAAGGACAGTAGATCATAGGGGTGGGCACAGAACCAATTCCAGTGGTTCGGTTTGAATTTGAGCTGAATTCATACTGGGCTGCTGGATGGTGAAGATTCCCCTTTACAAGCAAGGGGGGAACTCTATCTGCCTTTTAAAAACTGCTAATGGGGTTGGCAAGAGTGTACCTTTTCAAAGGCAGTGGTGGCAGGCCTCCTTCAACCTCTGGACCAGGTCCAGCACTACAGCATGGCCAAATTCTGGCCCCTGTGTATGCCACAGTGAGTGCCGGACCTGGTCCAGAGGTTGAAGGATCCATGCTGCCGCTGCCACCAAAGTGCTCTCTCACTGCCCCCATTAGGAGTTCTTAAAAGGCAGGTATGGTTCCCCACTTTGCTTGTAAAGGGGAATCTTCACCGGATCCCCTTTACAATTATGCCCCCTCAAACCGCAGAACCGGTTCCAAACTGGTTGTGTTAGAAAGTGGGCTAGTTTGGCTTGAACTAGAACTGGCACTCCTTTTTGGAGTCCAGTGTGGTTTGAGTCCCAAACGGTCAAACCGGGATGGTTCTACTTGAACCAGGTTTGAATAGAATCAGTTCTGCACACCCCAGGTCAGTTGGAAGTTAACTGCCAAGGAAGAAGCTCGCAGAAAGGGAAACTGTACAGAAACTGTAACTTATTGTGTTTTGAACTGTCAGTTTCTTGGAAATGATAACACCCAGCACCAAATCTCCTGATGACCTCACCAGCGATTTCATGTGGATATTAAAAGGCATTGGTGACAGAATGGAGCCCGGGGGGACTCCATATAGCAGCTCCCGTTTTGAGGAGCAACTGTCACCAAGCTCCACCATCTGGAATCTACCCGAGAGACAGGAGCGGAAGCACTGCAAAGCAGTGCCCCCTATCCCCAACTTCCCCAGGTGACCCAGAAGGATACCATGGTCGATGGTATCGAATGCCACCGAGAGATCCAGAAGAACCAGCAGAGTCACACTCCCTCTGTCAATTCCCCAGTAAAGGTCATCCATCAGGCCGACAAAGGCTGTCTCAACCCAATAGCCAGCCCTAAAGCCAGTCTGAAATGGATCTAGATAATCAGTTTCCTCCAAGGCTGCCTGAAGCTGGTCGGTCACCACCCTCTCAATCACCTTGACCAACCACAGGAGATTGGAGATTGGCCTGTAACTGTCCATCACTAAGAGATCCAGAGAAGGCTTCTTTAGGAGTGGTCTAATCAATGCCTCCTTCAAACATGGAGGCACCCTACCCTCCCTCAGTGATGCGTTTATGATATTAACTAGGCTATCTCCAACAATCTCCTTGCTAGATAGAAGCAGCCAAGTTGGGCAAGGATCCAGAGAGCAGGTGGTAGGCCTCACCGCCCCAAGCAGCTTGTCCACATCCTCAGGAGTCACATATTGAAACTGATCCAATCTAATACTGCAAGAGGGATTGCTGGACACCTCCTCCATAGATCCCACAAAAACAGTGGAGTACAAGTTGGCCTGAATACAGGAGATCTTGTTTGCAAAAAACCCATTAAAGGCATCTCAGCAGAACGACCCCAGGGACTGATTTGAAGTAGAAGGAGCAGAAATCAAACTCCTCACAACCCGGGATAGCTCCGCTGAGTGCGAACCTGCAGCCGCAATGCGCGCAGACCAAAAGCTCTTTTTTGCTGCACGCACCGCGACTGCATAACTCTTCAAATGGGTCACATGCTGTATCCTGTCGGATTCAAACCGAGTTCTCCTCCACTTGCACTCTAGTTGCCTACCCAACCACTTCACCCCCGCAACTCCTCAGTATACCAAGGGGGCATTTTTGCAGCAGGTCGGAAGGAACGCTTAGGAGCAATCATGTCTACTGCCCTGATGAGTTCCCTGTTCCAGGTTTCCACCAGGGCATCGACAGACTCACCAGCCGCACTAACGTCAAAATCCTCCAAGGCCTTTTGAATTCTCACTGGGTCCAGCGTCCTTTTCAGACAGACCATCCTAATAGGTCCACCACACCTGCAGGGCTGTGAGACCAACCTTAACCAGGTAGTGGTCCGTCCATGACAATGGGGAAATGACAGGATCCCCCACCCACAGAACACCCTCTTGATCTGAACAAAAGACCAAATCCAGTGTGTGGCCGGCAACATGAGTTGGTTCAGAAACTAATTGGGATAGGCCCATAGTTGTCATGGCCACTATGAACTCCTGAGCCACACCAGGCAAGCCAGTCCCAAAGTGGATACTGTATATCCACTCAAGTGGATATTGAGCTGACAGAGCAGTTGGAAGTGGGAACAGTTACTAAATTACTAATTTCCCTTCCCCTGTAATGGCCAGCTGTTCTGCCAGCGCCAATTCTTCTATTCCCAACCACAACTGTAATAGCTGCCCCAGAAATGCTGGGCGCACTCTCAGCACCATCCCCCTCAAGAGAGCCCAAACACATATCTGCAAAAGGCCTGGCCCAACCCAACCCCCCAGCCTTCAGTTCCACCCTTGAAGGCCCAACCCCAAAGGCCAGCCCCCTTTGGCAGCCAGCTTCAGCAGCCACCTACAGGCGGCCTGATGGCTACGCCTTTGGCCTTTGGAAAGGGCCCGATAATTAAAGTACCAAACCAGTCAATAACATCTGGGAGACTGTGTGTAAATAGGAATCATCATCATCATCATCATCATCATCATCATCATCATCATCCCCAAGTGAGGCACTACCTTGGCATGGGTGTGGGGCTTGCATGCTCTGAGGAAGGTGAGAGCTGTGCCAGAGGTCCAACCATACTGGACAAGTCGCACCAGAGGAGCCAGACGAAGAGTACCTCTCCAATCAACAATATGGTGAGATGTAATTTTAATAAATCTTTACCAGATCGGTCATCGCCTGGGTCGACAAGGACCGCACCAGGTGCTGGAGTCCCTGGACATCTGGTGGCAAGTGGGCAACAGGACTCAGGTTCTTCAGTTGAGCAACCAGGGCTGAAGACAGCAAGGTTACTGGAAGAAACGTCACTTAACTGGAAAAAAATATACAAAAAACACCAACAAGGAAATAATGATCTGCTATTACAAGTCTAGTCCAACTAGAAGAGGTTATTTAAAAAGAATGTACCAAATTTGGAAAGAGAAGCATCCAGAAACAGAAATAACAGAACAAAGGTGAACAGACCAGAGAAGATTCATAATAGGAAATAAAGTATTCACAGAAGTTGAACTGGAAGAACTGTAAAGAGCAACACAGGCTCAAGATATGGAAGAAGAATTACTACCAACTGAAGAAGTTGCTCTGGCGCAGGTGGAGGAGGTTTTGGAAATCGAGGATGCCACTGTTGCTGAACTGTTTCAAAATCAAAACCAGGCAACCTCCCCTTTGCCTTCACCTCAAAAACCTGAATACCATTTAACAGAAAAGCAACAAGAACTAAAGCAAAAAATAACTGAGCACATGAACCAAACAACCACCAGGGTTCGACTTCCAGCTCTAAAAACAGTTGCCAAAAAACAACTTGCTCAGGTATTAAAAGTTATAAATGCTGCACTTTCAGAAACAACAACCAATAATGTGCAAGAAACAAACCAATTAATGTACAGTGCAGCAACAATAACAACACAAGAGCTTGGATATAAGATCAGTGGACCTGTAAAAAAGAAAGTAGTACATCACCTAAATGGAAGATTAGATTAGAAAATAAAATTGCCAGGCTTAGATCGGATGCTAGTAAACTGAAAGATATGAAAGACAAGAAGCTGAAGAATGAAAACACCAAACAGTATCTGATCCAAAAATACCACCTAGATTCAAGGTAAATTAGAGAAGTCCTGGAAATAATAAAGCAGTAAATAACAGCAGTGTCAAAGAAGATTAGCAGATACAAAGCCAGAATTACACAACACAGGCAGAATCTCCAATTCCAGTCGAATCAGAGACGTTTCTACCAAAGCATAGAAGGAGAAACTGCAAGAAACATAGAAACACCAAATAAAGAAGAAACAGTGCAATTCTGGGGGAAATTATGGGACAATCCAATAGATTATAATAAAAAAGCAGGCTGGATAAAAGAGGTCGAAAAATGTAACCAACAAATGCAAGATCTAATAATAACACCAGAATTAACAAGTGAAAGAGCAAAGAAAATTAAGAATTGGACTGCTCCAGGTGACGATGAACTGCATGGCTTTTGGCTTAAACACCTAACAAGCCTCCATAAACAACTATCAAAACAGTTCAATCACATTTTGCAAGGAGGTGATATTGAACAATGGCTAACAACTGGGAAAACTCATCTCATCATGAAAGACCCAGCAAAAGGTGCAGTTCCAAGTAATTATAGACCGATAACCTGCCTGCCAACCATGTTCAAATTATTAACTGGAATAATAGCAAATGAAGTAATGCAACACTTATTAACTAACAAATAGCTTCCAGTTGAACAGAAAGGAAATTGCCCGAACACCAGAGGCACAAAAGACCAGCTGCTGATTGACAAAATGATTTAAGAAAATTGCAAGAGAAGAAAAACCAATCTAAGTGTTGCATGGATTGACTATAAGAAAGCCTTCAACTCATTGCCTCACACATGGATACTAAACTGTTTAGAAACAACTGGTGTCAGCAAAAACATTCAGATATTTATATAAAAAAGCAATGAGCATGTGGAATACACAGTTAACAATCAATGGTGAGACACTTGGACAGGTTAGCATTAGAAGAGGTATTTTCCAAGGGGACTCACTATCCCCTCTGTTGTTTGTAATTGCCATGACTCCACTTTCACAAATACTAAACAAAACAGGCCTCGGATACCAAACATCTAAAACATCAAGCAAAATCAACCATCTGCTGTACATGGACGATCTGCAGTTGTATGGAAAGTCCCAGTCAGAAATTGAATCACTGCTAAACACTGTCCGTATATTCAGTAGCAATATAGCAATGGAGTTTGGACTAGATAAGTGTGCTGCATTAATAACGAATAGAGGGAAAATAAGAAAAACAGAAGGAATAGAACTGCCCAATGAAAGCAACATCTAGAACCTGGAAGAGAAAGAACATTACAAATACTTGGGCATTCTCCAGTCTGATAACATTGCACACGCTGAAGTTAAAAGAAAAATTGGAAGTGTATATATCAGGAGAGTTAGAAAAATCCTAAAGTCCAAACTCAGTGGCGGAAACACCATACAAGCCATAAACACCTGGGCTATACCTGTTATCAGATACACTGCAGGAATAATAGACTGGACCCAGGCAGAGCTAGAGAAGCTAGACCGTAAGACCAGGAAAATCATGACCATCAATCATGCTCTGCACCCCCGCAGTGATGTCGATAGGCTATACCTCCCTCGCAGCTCAGGTGGAAGAAGAATGCTGCAAGTCCATCGAACAGTAGAGGAGGAGAAAAGAGGCCTTGAAGAATATATCAAGGACAGTGAAGAAGATGCACTTCAAATGGTCAATAATGAGAAACTATTCAACACCAATGAAATAAAGCAGGCCTACAAGAAAGAACAAGTCAAGAATCAAGCAGAAAAATGGAAAAAATAAGCCACTGTATGGTCAATATTCGCACAATATAAGTGGAAAATCAGACATCACCAAGACCTGGCAATGGCTTAAGAATGGCAACTTGAAGAAAGAAACAGAGGGTTTAATACCGGCTGCACAAGAACAGGCACTAAGAACAAATGCAATAAGAGCAAAAGTAGAAAAGTCAACAACAAACAGCAAGTGCCACCTTTGTAAAGAAGCAGATGAAACAGTGGACCACATAATCAGCTGTTGTAAAAAGATCGCACAGACTGACAACAAACAAAGGCATGACAAGGTAGCAGGGATGATATACTGGAACATCTGCAAAAAAATACAAGCTACCTGTAGCCAAAGATTGGTGGGACCATACAATTGAAAAAGTGGTAGAAAATGAAGATGCAAAAATATAATGGGACTTCCGACTACAAACAGACAAACATCTGCCACACAATACACCAAATATAACTGTAGTCGAGAAGAAAGAAAAACAAGTTAAAATAATCGACATAGCAATACCAGGGGATAGCAAAATAGAAGAAAAAGAAATAGAAAAAATCAACAAATACAAAGATCTACAAATTGAAATTGAAAGGCTGTGGCAGAAAAAGAACAAAATAATCCCAGTGGTAATTGGCAACCTACGTGCAATTCCAAAACACCTTGAAGAGCACCTCAACACCATAGGGGCCACAGAAATCACCATCAGCCCATTACAAAAAACAACTTTCCTGGGAACAGCCTATATTTTGCGACAATCTTTATAATAACCAACAGTATTGATGATAAAATTCAGTCATCCCAGGTCCTTGGGAAGGACTTGATGTCTGGATAAAACAAACAAGTCAATAACACCTGTCTGACTGTGTAAACAAGAAATAATAATAATAATAATAATATCATCTAGTGGACTCAATTAAGGGTCACAGGCTGTTTGATCTTAAACAGATTTTTGCAAATTATCACAATAAATGAGATACACTACCACCAACAACTAAGACAAATCATATCTTGAATAAGTTAAGGTGTCCAATCACATCAAAGCTACATAAAATGCAACTATTCTTTTCTTTAAAAAAAACCTTCAGGCATGCTGCCTAGAGGTAAGCATTTACTGTCAGTTGCTTGCTCAGTTCAATGAACTGGTTAACTTTTTATAGCTTAGCGGAGGTTACCTTAGAAAAATCCATTACAGATTATAGACCATTTGATAATATCTCCCACTGTATGCATCACTGTGAGTACAATAATTAAGCAATGGTAATACTCACAGTAACATATATAATAAATATTCTGTTCACCAAGACATGGACAATGCAATAATTGATGAGAACAGCAAACAACAACTCTATTAGTTAAATCAGAGAGATTCTGTTGGCCTGATGGAAATTGTATAAGGGTGGAAAATGTCAGAGATTGTATCCTTAGTAGTTGATGCCTGTCTGCTTTGGAATTTGAAACCGCCCAGAGAACTTGCGTTTGGGGCATTATAGAAATGTATTAAATAAATAATAAAATAATAAATTATGTGACTTCAAATTGATTCTCTCCTGGGAAAGTGCTAGCATCACTCTTTTGCTGATTGGAAAAAGGAGGCACTTTGGGGATTTTAACACATTAAACACAACCTCCAACCCAGATGAAACAAGTTGGGCCCTGGGCCTGATCCAGCAGGGCTGTTCTTATGTTCTTAGGTAACAACATTTCCGAGTGAACTAAAATATTTCCAGAGTGAAAATATGCAGTTCTGTCCATTCTGTGCTTTAGGAAAGTGTGGGAGAAATTAGTGGTAATGCACACTGCAGACTATGCCAAGTAGTGCTCCATGAAAGTAGAACTAATTGGCTGACATTCGGACTAACATTACAAGCTGTGAATAACATTCCTCCAAGAATCCCCAGGGACATATTTTCAGAAGGCACAGAGGAAAAAGGGATCAGCAAAAATTAGCCCTTCCCCATTGCACGTGCAAAACCTTATTTGTCATACATAACATTCATCTGGATGTAAGCCATTGTTTTAACTTAAGTCACATAAAAGTTGTATCATTTATTATCATTAATGCAATATAACTCAGTGGGTGGGGGGAGAGATATTGAACACTTTTTTCCTAAGGAAAGAACAATTCTTAAAAAAAAAGAAAATTCTCAACAGGTGCTTATGGGAAAACCAATATCCTAACCTAATCATGCTTTCTGTGATGAAATGCTTAGAAGCACTTTGGAGAGGAGAATGACAAAATACATTTGCATAGTTTGTGCTACAGGTTTTATTTAATTTAGAAAGAATGACCTGTGAGGTTTAAGGCATTGTCAAGAGCTGTAAATATAAAACGCCTTTTGATATTTCTTAATACAAAGCAAGTGCTAAGTAAAAGGTCCTCTGGATTCAGAGCTCAAGCCAGAGTAATGAAGTCAAGCTTCACAGCCTTGAGTGTAAATCTGTAGAGGGAAGCTGTGATGCGAATAAACTATACTAGCTTGGATAGAACACACCAGCTGATTCATTAAAAAAGGAACAACTCATTTAGCTAATGTCGCTCTTGACTACACAAATCCAATTTCAGGTTATTGCCCATCCACAACATATGCTGTAGGAGTCACTTCTCTTTTCGGTGCAAAATAAACATACACATACAACAAAATGATACTTTCTATGTTTCTAATGTAGGGTAAAGGCTCTTCCACTATAATGAAAAAGAAAACCAATGCTTGTGAATATGAACATAAGAACAGCCCTGCTGGATAAGACCCTAGGCCCATCTAGTCCAGCATCCTGTTTCGCACAGTGGCCCACCAGATACCGATGGAAGCCACAGACAGGAGTTGAGGGCGTGCCCTCTATCCTGCCATTACTCCCCTGCAACTGGTACTCAGAGGCATCCTGCCTTTGAGGCTGGAGGTGGCCTACAGCCCTCCGACTAGTAGCCATTGATAGACCTCTCCTCCATGAAGTCATCCAAAACCCTCTTAAAGCCATCCAGGTTGTTGGGTGTCACCACATCCTGTGGCAGAGAGTTCCACAAGTGGATCACGCGTTGTGTTAAAAAGTACTTCCGTTTGTTGGTCCTAGACCTCCTGGCAATCAATTTCATGGAGTGACCCCTGGTTCTAGTGTTGTGTGAGAGGGAAAAGAATCTCTCTCTCTCCACTTTCTCCACGCCATGCATGACCTTATAGACCTCTATCATGTCTCCCCGCAGTTGTCTTTTTTTCTAAACTAAAAAGCCCCAGGTGTTGTAGTCTTGCCTCATAAGAAAGGTGCTCTAGGCCCCTGATCATCTTGGTTGCCCTCTTCTGCACCTTCTCCAGTTCAACAATGTCCTTTTTAAGATGTGGTGACCAGAATTGTACGCAGTACTCCAAGTGTGGTTGCACCATAGTTTTGTATAAGGGCATTATAATGTTAGCTGTTTTATTTTCAATCCCTTCCTAATGATCTCTAGCATGGAATTTGCCTTTTTCACAGCTGCCGCACATTGAGTCGACACTTTCAACGAGCTGTCCACCACGACCCCAAGATCCCTCTCCTGTTCTGTCACCAATAGCTCAGATCCCATCAGCATATACTTGAAGTTAGGGTTTTTCATCCCAATGTGCATCACTTTACACTTGCTAACATTGAACCGCATTTGCCATTTGGTCGTGCACTCCCCCAGTTTGGAGAGATCCTTTTGGAGCTGCTCACAATCCATTTTGGATTTCACTACCCGGAAGAGTTTGGTATCATCTGCAAATTATCTAGACCCATTTCAAACTGGCTTCCAGGCGGGCTATGGGGTGGAGACTGCTTTGGTCGGCCTGATGGATGATCTTCAGTTGGGAATTGATAGAGGAAGTGTGACTCTGTTGGTCCTCTTGGATCTCTTGGCGGCTTTTGATACTATCGACCATATTATCCTTCTGGAACGTCTGAGGGTGTTGGGGGTGGGAGGCACTGTTTTACAGTGGTTTCGCTCCTACCTCTTGGATAGATTCCAGATGGTGTCAATTGGAGACTGTTGCTCCTCAATATCTGAGCTTAAGTATGGTGTTCCTCAAGGCTCCGTACTCTCTCCAATGCTTTTCAACATCTACATGAAACCGCTGGGAGAGATCATCAGGGGATTTGGAGCGGGATGTTATCAGTATGCTGATGACACCCAGATCTATTTCTCCATGTCAACTTCTTCAGGAGATGGCATATCTTCCCTGAATGCCTGCCTGGAGGCAGTAATGGGCTGGATGAGGGAGAATAAACTGAAGCTGAATCCAGATAAGACGGAGGTACTTGTTGTGTGGGGTCGGAACTCCAGAGACGATTTTGATCTACCTGTTCTAGATGGGGTCACACTTCCCCAAAAGGAACAGGTCCACAGTCTGGGAGTACTTCTGGATTCACACCTCTCCCTGATTTCTCAGGTTGAGGCGGTGGCCAGGGGTGCTTTCTATCAGCTTCGGCTGATACGTCAGCTGCGTCCATTTCTTGAGATCAATGACCTCAAAACAGTGGTACATTTGTTGGTATCCGCCAGACTGGACTTCTGTAATGCGCTCTACGTGGTGCTGCCTTTTTACGTAGTCCGGAAACTTCAGTTGGTTCAGAATGCGGCAGCCAGTTTGGTCTCTGGGTCATCTCGGAGAGACCATATTACTCCCTTGCTGAGGGAGCTACACTGGTTGCCAATTGGTTTCCGGGCAGAATACAAAGTGCTAGTTATAACTTATAAGGCCCTAAACAGCTTGGGCCCTGGGTATTTAAGAGAACGCCTTCTTCGTTATGTGCCCCACTGTCCACTGAGGTCACTTGAGGAGGTCCGTCTCCAGTTACCGCCAGCTTGTCTGGTGGCCACACAGATACGGGCCTTCTCGATTGCTGCCCCGAGATTGTGGAATGCACTCCCTGCTGAGATGTGATCCTCCCCATCCCTGACTATTTTTAAAAAACATCTGAAGACCCACTTAAATTTTATACTGTTTTAGGGCTTTTAGCTGTTTTGTTGGTTTTACTGTGTTTTAATAGTTTGATTTTAATTGTTAATTTGTTTTAATTGTTTTTATCATGTTGTGAACCGCCCTGAGCCATTTTTGGAAGGGCGGTATATAAATTTAATAAACAAACAAACAAACAAACAAACAAACAAATAAATCTGGCCACATCGCTGCTTACCCCTGCTTCTAGATCATTTATGAATAAATTAAAAAGCACCGGTCCCAGTACAGATCCCTGGGGGACCCCACTTCTTAATTCCCTCCATTGTGAAAACTCTCCATTTATACCTACCCTCTGTTTCCTGCCTTTCAACCAATTAGCAATCCACACATGTACTTGTCCCTTTATCCCATGACAGCTAAGTTTCCTCTGGAGTCTTTGATGAGGAACTTTGTCAAAAGCTTTTTGGAAGTCCAGGTAGACTATGTCAACTGGATCACCTTGATCCACACACTCGTTGACACTCTCAAAGAACTCCAAAAGGTTGGTGAGGCAAGATTTCCCTTTGCGGAAGCCATGCTGGCTCACTCCCAGCAGGGCCTGTTCTTCTAGGTGCTTTACAATTTTATCCTTGAGGATGCTTTCCATCAATTTGCCTGGAACAGATGTTAGGCTAACTGGCCTGTAATTTCCCGGATCGCCCCTGGATCCCTTTTTGAAAATCGGTGTTACATTTGCTACTCTCCAGTCCTCTGGTAAAGAGGCCGATTTCAGGGATAAGTTAAATATTTTAGCAAGGAGGTCGGCAATTTCACGTTTGAGTTCTTTGAGGACTCTTGGGTGGATGCCATCTGGCCCTGGTGATTTGTTAGCTTTCAGTTTTTCCAGAGAGTTTAGAACATCATCCCTAGGGATGTGCGAAACATTTCAGATACAAAACATTTTGTACCCAAAACAGCCTGTTTCAGGTGTTTTGTAGACAAAACAAAACACCCATTTTCCAGATCCAAAAGTTTTGTATACAAAACAAAACGTCCCTGTTTCGGCTACAAAACATTTTGTTGTTTCGGACCTCCATTTTGTAGTGATCTCTGAGTCAGTCTCCATTTTGTGTTTGACATCTCTTTGAATTTCCCACCCTTCCAGCCTTCTGATCGGTGACCTAAATCATGGGCTGACCTGCTGACAATTCCCTTCTTGTTCCCCATTGGCTCTTTTGCTGCTTGCCACTCATTACTGACCCCACATTGGCCAGGGGAAGGGTTGCTAACCCATAGGGTGGTGGGTTCTGTTGTTTCTGTGGTGTTCTGAGTGTAGATTCTCTGGTAGCATATGAGAGTTGATTCTTGTTTTTCACTGAAAATCTCATATGCTACCAGAGAATCTACAATGAACACCTCAGAAACACAAAACCCAGTACCCCAAGGGCTTGTGGGTATGGAGGTGGTTGGCACCCTATGTGCACTACACAACCCCTCACTCTGGGAAACCCCAGTGCCCCCCAAGTGGAATTATGGGGCTGCTGAAACCTCCATTATTCCCTATGGGAGAAATCTTAAAAGACACGTAAACTTCAACAGTTCACAAAAGAGCAGACCTTTGCCCAATGGAGAGGAGAACTGGTCTTGTGGCTGAGCATGACTTGTCTCCATAGCTAAGCAGGATCTGCCCTGGTTGCATATGAATTGGAGACTTGATGTGTGAGCACTGCAAGATATTCCCCTAAGGGGATGAAGCCGCTCTGGGAAGAGCAGAAGGTTTCAAGTTCCCTCCCTGGCTTCTCCAAGATAGGGCTGAGAGAAATTCCTGCCTGCAACCTTGGAGAAGCCACTGCCAGTCTGTGAAGACAATACTGAGCTAAATAGACCAATGGTCTGACTCAGTATATGGCAGTTTCCTATGTTTCTAATTCTATTGAGAT
Source organism: Hemicordylus capensis (assembly GCF_027244095.1). Classification (NCBI taxonomy): domain Eukaryota; kingdom Metazoa; phylum Chordata; class Lepidosauria; order Squamata; family Cordylidae; genus Hemicordylus; species Hemicordylus capensis. Next base: position 91,301,162 of record NC_069657.1, on the reverse strand, counting down.
AATTCTGGAAGTTTCCTTGCCCCCATTGGGCACTACCACCCACCACACTCCACTCTGGGTCATCCCTTTCCCCTTGATTTTAAGTGATACATTTGCTGGAATCCCCATTATTCCCTATGGGGAAATTCTTAAAGATGTGTAAACTTTAAAAAATCACAAAAATCAGCCCTTTGCCTAATTCCTTTGAAATTTGGGTGGTAGCTTCCACCCATTGGACACTACCACCACCACCCACTCCTTTTGCCCTGGGACCCTTTTTTAAAAATCCAAATCAATTCAGATTCAGATTCAGAAAATTTGGGTACAAAACAAAACAGGGCTGATTTGGATTCAGAAAATTTGGGTACAAAACAAAACGGGGGTGTTTCGATTCGGATACAAATCAAAACAAGAAAATTCCAAAATGCACACCCCTAATCATCCCTTGTCACTTCTATCTGACTCAGCTCTCTAGCCTCCATCCCTAAAAAGCCTGGTTCAGGAACAGGTATATGCTCAGTATCCTCTGCCATGAAGACAGAGGCAAAGAACTCATTCAGCTTCTCTGCAACCTCCATATCCTCAATAATAATCCCTTTCACTCCCTCATTGTCTAATGGTCCAACTGCCTCCCTGGCAGGTTTCCTGCTTCTGATGTACTTAAAAAAGTTTTTGTTATTCCCCTTGATACTTTTGGCTAAATGTTCCTCAAACTCTCTTTTTGCCTCCCTTATTGTCACCTTGCATTTCTTTTGCCAGAGTTTGTGTTCCTTGCTGTTCTCTTCATTTGGACAGGCCTTCCAATTTCGGAAGGAAGTCTTCTTTCCTTTTATGGCTTCCTTGACGGCTTCCTATATGACACATACTTCCTATATGACACATACAAACCTAAATATTACTTTGTTGGATCAGATCAAGGTCTATCTACACTAGCATTTAGTTTGCAACAGCACAACAGTGAGCAAGAAGTTAAATGCCTCTAGATACAACCAAACAGGGCATGAAGGTAATGGCTTGCCTTGCTACTTGTCCTCAGCATCTGCTATTCATAGGTAACAATGCATTAGCTGAAATAGCTACCTCCAGACCAGTATATTGTAAGTGTAATGGGGATGTCATTGATTGAGCTGTAAAACCCAACAGTGTTTAGATATTGTTTTATTGTAATGAAAATTACACTATCTCATTTAGAAGATGCCAGGAAGAACTTGTGAGGACAGCTCAAATGGATGAGATAGCTTGAATAAACTTTGAGGCTGTTCTCACAACCAGCTAACCCAGCCTCGAGTAACCCAGGCAGGGTTAGGCTGGTTGTGAGAACCTGAGGGATGCTCACAGATCCCTCTGCTCCCCACCCGCCTAATCCTCAAAACTAACCTGGTTGTTAGCTGACTTTAAGGGTGCACTCACACCTTTAACCCAAATACCACGTATTGTGTGTCTCCTCAGGCTGAATTCAGCCCGAGGAGACACAGAGACGGGCACATACAGCGCCCATCTGATGGAGGAATCCCGAAAGCAACTTGATGATGCGCATTGCATTGTGGGATGCCCGGAGGCCAGAATAACAAGTTCCAGCCTTCCCACCACGCTCTCCACACCTGCCCAGGGTGATTGTGAGAATCTCCCCTTTGAGTAAAAGCTGATTAGGCCTATTTATGTCTATTTTTTAAAAGACTTCTTAAGTTTTATTTTATTATCATAAAAATATCAATGATTAAAAAGACCTCTCCAACAAAGAAAAAGGACATAAAAGAACCATAAGCTAATGGGGACATATGTTAACAGATACATTAACAAATATGTTATAAATGGAAAAAGAAATTTTTATGACTAAAGAAAGACTTTCTTTGGGTCAAAACCTCTGTATTAGTAACAGATGGCCCACTGGACAGGTGGCCAACTGGTCAGAAAAAATAACTTGTCCTGCTCTAACATTGACTGCATTTGTTGTTGTTTTTATCAGTTGCACAGTGACTGGTTAGGACCAAAGAACTGTTCTGATCACAAGCAGTAGGCATATACACATATTAATTGTATTTTGGGCTTCAGTAATTTCCAATACAAGATTGAAAGGATGCTTCTGAAATTCTCCTCAGGCAATTTTTTGCACCCAGGAAATTTGGGACCGATAAAGGGAAGTACTCTTTCACACAGCGCATACAAAAAGTATCTTGATGCAATCAGAGCATTTAGGGATATGCAAAATGTTTTGACATCAAAACATTTCAATTTGAAAGGGGCATTTTGAGTGTTTCAAGTTTGAAACAAAACACTCTTTAAATAAAGGGCCTCTTTTGAGATCGGAACAGAACAACCCTGTTTTGAGTAAAAGCATTTTGACATTTTGAGCACCATTTTGGAGGCCTGTTTTTCCCTTGCTGATTGGTTTTCTGGCACTGGCTTCCAGTTGGCTTGTGATCTCCTTGCTTCTTAAAAATGTATTTAAAATCACCTGCTTGTTCATTACTTTTGTGGTTTGGGTGGTAGGTGGTACCCATCATACCCTACCACCCAACCCACTTTGGTGTCCTTAGGAGCTACCCATGGGGAACAATGGAGTGTTTCCAGTTTCCCCATTGCTCCCTATGGCCAAAACACTCGAACGTTTCTTTCTCAACCACTATAGTTTCAAGCTAAAAAAAAAAAAAAGCAACATCTGTTTCGTGCACATCTGTAGAGGTTTTATTACAAAAACTGATTTTTAAAATACTGATGTACACCAGTAATGCAGAAACCCCTGCTAACTTGGCAAAGAGGCACCTTTTAATGTGGCGATTCTCTTTATTTAGCAGGGGGAGAGTAACTGGCCCTATCTACCCCCAGCACAGTACTTCCAGTGACTGTTGCTGGTGTCTGTCTTACGTTTCTTTTTAGATTGTGAGCCCTTTGGGGACAGGGATCAATTTTATTTATCTTTTTTATTTGTTATTTCTCTGTGTGAACCGCCCTGGGCCATTTTTGGAAGGGCGGTATAGAAATCAAATAAATAAATAGATAAATAAATAAATAAAAAAGATTCAAATGAACTGAGAGAATCAAAAGGAGAAGAAAACTGTGCATGCCCCAACACAAGTTTAATTTTTAAATTATCATAAGACCAGTTGCCATGATCATCATCAGCACAGTTGTTGAAGATGGGGATACATCAAGAATGCACCCACCCTGACATCACTAACGGATGTTCTATTATGCTGTGGGTGGGTGCATTCTCTATACACTCTCCATAACCCTACTTACACATTTTATCAGAATGGAAAAGGCATTTAGATTTTTCTCACAAATCAGGGTACAAATAAATTTCTCAAATGGGGAAAAAAGTGGTTATAGGGAGATTCCGACCTCTGTGTGAATCCTCTTGGGAATATGTTCAGTCTCTTCAGTTTCTAAGATCCAGATCCCAACCATAAAGGCATTTCAAAGGAAAATTCATTTATTTCAGTCAAGCTTTCTTCCATATAAAAATGAACCTCTATTCAAATCAAATTGTCTTAAGAGACACTGTACTTCTGGCCATTGGAGGTGAGGTATGAGCATATCAGCAGGGGAGAAGGGAATTTTTGGTTGGTATTATAAATATGTTCATTGTACACAGTTACAACATGCCTAAATAGGTCTTTAAAGGAACTTACGATGGGTCCTGATTAAAGGGGCATGCTTCCTTCTAGTCTGCCTGAAATGATCACTTTTGTTAACTTACACTCTACTTTTTTAACTGAACTTTAAAGCTTTCCTGAGATCTAAACCTACAAATCCAGCTAAGTGCACATTAAATGTAAAATGAGCATGAATTGGAGGGAGAATTAGCTTTCTCTTCATTAGTATAGTGGTGAGTATCCCTGTCATGATGGAGACCGGGGTTCGATTCCCCAAAGGGAAGATACAACATTATTTGAGGGAGGAGAGCTGACCTTGTGGCAGCAAGCCTGAATTGTCCCCTTTGCTAAGCAGGGTTCACCCTAGTTTGCATTTGAATGGGAGACTACATGTGAGGACAGTAAGGTATTTCCATTAGAGAATGAGGTGGGGTCGCTCTGGGAAGAGCATCTGAGGTTGCAAATTCCTACCCTGGCTCCTCCAGATTAGGCTGAGAGAGACTTCTGCCTATAGCACTGGAGAAGCTGCTGCCAGTCATGTGGACAAAACTGAGATAGATGGACCAATGGTCTGACTCGGTAGAAGGTAGCTTCCTATGTTCCTATGAGAATAAAGCCCAATTTGGACATTAAACACAAAAATGTTGCTCACAATTACAGTGCCAAAAGCGGGTCAGAAGTCATAATCCAGCACATCATCACCCCCTTTATCCTGTAACCACTCATGGTTAGAGCAGTGGTTGTCTGCACAGGGAACCACCATAATCATGATAGTCAGCACTTCTGTGATCAGAAGACTAGATTGCTTCAGGCTGCCAATCACAAAAGCACTTTCCATCACGTTTATGGTGTTTCCCTATGCAAAAACCACTGTAATTGTGAGCACTGTTTGCAACCCTTCTCCATCCAGAACTATACTGTATACTAGCTATATAGATTTTATATTGTAAACCTCCAGGGACATTTTTGTATGGGGAGGTATATAAATGTACTAACTAACTAACTAAGCTATAGGGGAAAAAGAAAGGTTGTGCCGTTGAGTCAGTGTCAACTCCTGGCGACCACAGAGCCCTGTGGTTTTCTTGGTAGAATACAGGAGTGGTTTAACATTGCCTTCTCCTGCGCAGTATGAGATGATGCCTTTCAACACCTTCCTATATCGCTGCTGCTCAATATAGGAGTTTCCCATATTCTGGGAAACCAGTGGGGATTCGAACCAATAGCTTCCTGTTGTCTAGGCAGATGGCTTCCCCACTGCGCCATTAGGTGGCTAACGAAGTATAGCTAACTAAGCTATACATGAACCTATATATGTATATACTATACGTGGTCACTATATATGGACCATGTATCTAGCAGCAAAAGAGTTTCTCTAATAGAAGGTACATTTTTGATAACAGTATATGAAGCTGACCCTAGCATGACTATTGGCAGATAGGATTTTTTTTTTAACATGTAGAAGGATGAATGTATATGTACTTCTGTTTAAAAAAAACTAAACTAAAGAAATAAAAAGGAAGAAAAAGGTTACTGCTGTGCTTTAAATGAAAATGGAGCAATGCATACTAGAGTCCAACTGAACATGTAAAATAATCTTTTGGAAAATCCGAACCTTGTGAAAACTGTATATCTGTTTTTGCAGGAAAATGCAACAAACCTGCAGTTTGATGAGGTGAAAATCTTCATGAAAACATGGGAGATGTTGATGGATTTTGAAAATAAAAGTCTTTTTGAAGCAATTGACCAGAGATGCTTTTAAGATCAGGACATTTTTTATTTTTTATTTTATTTTATTTTATTTTATTGCTAACAGAGCTTCCTTTCTGGGAAATGGGAAAAAAGCCTATTTAATATAAGCCTGTTACAGTGAATGAGTTCTGCTAATTGAGTTCTCCTCCAAAAATTAGTTTCAAATACCCTGAGCTGTCCTTCACAAGAGAAGTTTCCCTTGTAAATTGTCTTATTATTTAAGTATTCTGCTGGGATGTGAATGCCATTAGGTTTGGAAGACACACTTGAGTCCTATTCCTAAAAATGCCCTTCTCCTAAGGGGGCATAAGTGACTTTGTTTTAAGTGAACACAGCACCTTCAAACAGCTTTGCAACTTTGTTCCTTGGTTTCGAAGCAAAAGCAGCAGAACATATTAAAAAAAGTGAAAAATGCAGTGGATGGTGATTAAAGCCAATATGTTTGGGACATGAATACAAGAAGGAGAGGGAGAAAGTTTAAGGTTTATTTTAATTTTCTCATTGCTCACTGAATATAATATGAAGAGTGAGCTATGGGAAACTAGTGCTTCTTTAGAGAGTGAGGCTTTGAAAGTTCTGAAATGCTGGATGTCAGTGCCACCACCTAGTATTTTATCCACACACTGAGGAGCAGTTCAGATACAAATACAAAAATTTATATATTGCTTTTCAACAAAATTTCCCAAAGCAGGGAGAGAGAGAGAGAGAGAGAGAGAGAGAGAGAGAGAGAGAGAGAGAGAGAGAGATTTAAAGAAACATGTTATTGTGTGATTAGGCAGTGAGACAGCATGCTGGATGGAGGAAAATGGACATGCCCACTCTTCCCCATATGTTTGACTGGCAGATATTTTATCCAAAATGGCCCAGCTGAAGACTCAGATTCTAAACTTAATATTCCCATTTGTCTTCCTGTGATGTTATCTGAAACAATTCCAGTAGCTAAAAATAAGAAACCCATTCCTCCCTAGCATGCATCTCTATAGGTGGCGTCTGTAGGGACTTGGGGGCAATTAGGCTGGCATCTTCATTATACTGCTGGACCTTAGACATAGTCATCTAGCATCTTGCAAAACTTCAGAATTTAGTGCAAAGTCTCATGAAACTTTGGGAATGAGATAGCAATATGAGCTACATAAGCCCAACTCCTGACTTTGGCCAACATTGATTCAAGCAGGTAGTACTGCAGAGAGTAAATGGATAGTTCTTGTGTTCCATGTTCAGCCTGATTTAAGGCTATGCATAGCCCTATCCAGATGTTCTTCAGTGCAGTGGCGCTCACAGATACAGCACCAAAAAGAGGTTGAAAGTTCTGCCCTGGTGCTGTCATTCATCACCTCAAGCTAGCCACTCACAGTTATGGCGCTGTTTGTGTAAAGGTGAAAGTGGCTTAACCATGATGGCCGCCACTTCCGTGAGCAGCCTCATGTAATCCAGGCTGCCACTCATGGAAGCCCTGGAAATCATGGTTATGGCACTTCTCTCTTCACACAAACAGCATCATAACCGTGAGTGGCCTGTTGAAGGCCAGTTGAGTAATAGCTCCAGGGCAGGACTACTGGACTGTTTTTGGTGCTGTATCCATGAACACAGCTTCGCTGAAGAATGTCTCAATGAAAAATGAAAATGAAATGAAATGAACAAACATACCAACAAATATGTTGCTGTCCCCAGTGGCAGCTTTCTGTACTGTAGGTGTTTTGAGGGTTTTTAGGACCTGGACAAGCTCCACCTTGTGGGTACTGCAGGAAGATACAAAGCTTCCGGTCACCTTGTCTCAGTATCAAGATAAGAAGTGTAGGCAGGCTAGTGGCGGCCTCTGTGCGGCCGCTGCCAAGGCCCCGCGTCCCTGTGTCTGATGTCAGATGCGGGGGCATGGCCTCTCTCCCAAATGGGGCTGTGTGGCCCTGTTTGGGAAGGAGATTGATCAGCCCCACTGCATTGGCAGAGAGACCAGGAACAGCTCTCCCGGCCTTTAAGGCAGGGAGAGTCACTCCAGCCATGCTGCCAATACAGAGCGGGCTGATTTTGGTTCCAAATGGGGCCGTGTGGCCCCATTTGGAACCAAAATAATGCCCCCCGAATCTGTTGTCAGACACAGGGGGCATGTTTGGGGCCGCACTTGCAGCCCCTGATTGGTGGTGGCCCGGGTTCTTTGAACTTGTGTGCCCAATGGTGGCTCTGCCCATGATCAAGACCTCCTTTTCTGGTCCTGTTTCCATCTTACTTCCTTAAACTATTTGCTTGGTTTGACCTCTGGTACATTCCTGAGCTCTGGCTACCAGTTTAATCTCTGATTCCCAACTATCTGCTTGGCTTGACCTCTGGCTACTGATTTGTGCATGGACTGTTTGGCATGGTTCGTTCTGAATCAGAGTGAACTGGTTTGGTCGGTTCAGCTGACTGGCTCGTCCAATTGGTTTGATGAACCAGCTCAAACCGGTTCAAAGAGGTTCATGATCGGACCACTTGAACCGGCCCAGTTTGCAGTGGTGCAGTTCGCAAGTGAACCGGTTCAGCACATTTCTGGAGTTAAAGACAAATCTAGTAAAACTGGCCCCATTCTCCAACCTTAATGAAAGAGAAAGGTCCAACACTACCGACCTTCTATACTTAAGATGCTGTCTAACATGGCAGCCCAAGTTATAAATTAAAAATTTATAGGATGCCTCAGAAAATAATAAAGCTGGCTTCTGCTATTCAGCACAGTGAAGAATCAATGGTCCTAGTTATTTGAATTGTATTTAATAAATTAAATGGCAATGTATTCAAAATAACATTTTACTATGACTGGTAATAAAGTTTGAATGCCAGACCTCAAACATATTTTGCAATGTTTCAGTCCTCTGAGAAACTTACAGCTGACCTGTGTAGTCCCTGTGCACATGTTATAATATGCTGTAATAAAGTCAATAATAATACATTCTGGATATTCTGGTGTGTACCATCTTTCATGTGGCCTCACTATGATATATAGCAGGCAGGATGTCTCCTGTTGTGAGCAGCAGAACCAAGCATTTCGAATAAAAAGGGGGAAATGAGGTAGAAGGGGAATAAATCCTGAACTGCCAGTCTTTCACTAAAATAAAAATGTGGCTGGTCTAGTTTTTGGGAAATTATCAGCTGTTTATCTGTCACAAGTGGTATAAATTTTACATGAAAGTAGGTTTTCCACGTGTCTCAATACGCTCTGCAGTGGAATTGATCCTCCAGTGACTGTGTATAAATCACATGATGCCCATTGAGACTGGAATTTGAAATTGAGCTGGAGGAACTCAGTGAAAAGGAACAGTCTAGCTCTTCTGGGATCTATAAATCTGCATGAGTGGCATGGAACAGAAAAGGAAGGATGAGGGTAAGAAGTGAAGTATGAAAATAAAAGCAAAAGAAAGGTTTTACCAAAAACACACACACCCCAACACAAAACCTATATAACCATCTTATATCCTAGATATAATGAATTCACCCAAAAATAGGGAGAGAGAATAATGATGGATGATAGCGCCAGATTTTGTGGATTTGTTTAATTACTTAGCTGTTTCAATAAAATATTTTTTTGTCTGATGGTACAACCTCATAAGACAAGAAGCCAAATCCTTGAGTTCCATTCCACTCTATTACAGAGTTGCAGGGGTAAAGAAATGTTGGCTCAGTTCACCAGCCGGACAAAAAAATTTCTAGTTGGATGACTCCTCAAGCTACAGTGGTACACTTGCTATCAGGAAGAAGCGACACCAGCCTGCCATATTATATAAGCACACTCAGTGGTGATCATACATTATTATATGCCACTACAGATACAACACACACACACACACACACACACACACACACACACACACACACACACACCATAAATATGGAAGGAAAATATTTTACAATTCTATTCTATCTATAAAATTGGATTTTTACTTTCTTTCATTTCATATTTAAATATAATAAAAACATTTAGCAGCATCACAACAACCTGAACTTATGAAAATTTGAATAAGATATTTCTCACTGATCTGCACATACTAACTTTTGCATAGACAGTTCTGCCACTTAAATAAGCTGAATATGCTATTTTTTACACCAAAACATGCTCAGGGAAAGCTGGAAACTTTTTGGGGTTTTTTTAGAATAAATTCTGAACAAGATACTTCCCACTGACCTACACATATCACATTTTGCATGGACAATCCTGCCAGATGAATTAGCAGAATGTATTACATTTTACAGCAGAATATGCTCAGCAAAAGGTTGAAACTTTTTTTGTGGAAGGGATTTGTTTGGAGAAATTCTGAATCAGACACTCACTGACCTGAAGATAATTGTGTATGGACACTCTCCCCTTTGTTTGAAGCCCGGGAGTGAGAGCAAAAGCAAGGGGGGAGTGGGGATGAAAGTCAGTATTTCCTTCCCATAACACCTCCAAGCATGCAGATGCTCTTTCCCTGAGCTACTGCCCCATCCCCTAAAGGAAATAACTTACAGCAGCCAGTACTCACATGTAATCAGTCACCCATCCAAATGGAAACTGGAACTTGAGAGAAAGAGTGATGCCTAGCAGTCAGAGAGCCAGAAACACAAACATGGGCAGGGCGTGAAGGAGGATCTCAGACAAAAAGGAACAAAGCTGTCTGTCTCTGAACTGGGTGGTACTAGTAGCCTCTTTCCAGCTTCTTCTTTGGGGGTCCCGTCAAGCATAGCTACCAGAAGCACACCGCTCACGGCATGAACCGCTCATCCTTAGAGGCAGCAGCTTATCTGCTTTATGTGCTGTCTCAGTCCAGAAAGAGGAGTCGCTCACTGGAGGACCCAGTTTTTAAAACTCGCCAAGCATCATTTTTCACTTGTCTCAGATGAGTACATGAGTGGTTTTCCACAGTTCTGGCTATTTGATTTGATTTCACATTGAATTGCAAAAGTTCAAATCGATTAATCAAACCAGCTGGCCACTGCTGGATTGTGTGACCAATTGATTTGAAGATTCAGGGGGGAATTGCAATTCGCACATAGGGAGCAATGGGGAATTTGAATCACCCCATTGTTCTCCATGGGACACCAAAGTGGATTGGGTGGGAGGTCATGATGGGTGCTACCTACCAGCCAACCCACAAAAGAAATGGGCAAGCAGGTGATTAAAAAAAGTTAAGCATTCTCCTCTATGGAGATTTTTTCTTAAAAGCCTGCTTGCCCTTTTCTTTTGTGGGTTGGTTGGGTGGTAGGTAGCAACCATCATGCCCTACCAGCCAACCCACTTTGTTGTCCCATGGGGAACAATGGGGTGTCCGGAGTTCCCCTTTGTTCCCTATGGCCACAACAAGCAAAGTGCAGTGCACACATTTCTGCAACCCTTCCTTGAAAAACAACACTGCAGAACAGGAGCACACACAGTCCCTCAAAACAGATTTTGCCAATCACACAGTCCAAAGATGGCCAAAAAAGAATCACTGACCCAGAATTCATAGCCACGGTGTCTATGCTGCAATAACATCATTGGTACATTGGTATAAGTTGCTCTCTCATACACAATTATGACTCCTTACACAAGTTCATAGCATTGCAGCAAGCACAGACATGAGCTCAACTACAGCAACATCCTCAACCACATTTGGACTGAGTGAGTACACTTTGCAATGCAGAATGAAGATTGCAGAGCAGATCAGAGCAGTGAGTGAAGCACAAGTTAGTCTCAAGGTCAGACATGGAGCTCATCTCACAGGAACCACAAGAAAATATTACAGAGAGAGGGAGGGCGGGAGATTGAGAGAGGGGGGGGAGGAGGAAAGGGAGAGAGGGGAAGAGGGGGAGAGACTGAGCTGCTATGGTCCAATGTTACACCAAACAACACACACCAAACAACAATTCAAAGAAGAAAGGAAAGCACCTAATTTATGCCTTTGTCAATCTGAGATACCGCAAAACCAGATCGTTAATATAGCAGCAATAGCTCAGCATATTATACTAAGTGCAGAGAAAAGAAAACCACAAAATCAAACCTTCCTTGATTCCTTCATTTATCCTCTCCTGATGTATCCTTCTCACACTAAGCACTCTCTCTGCCTCCCACGCCCTTTGCAAATATTTTGAAATTCCCTGCTTTTTTGTTCTCCTCCCTCCTCCCTCTCCCCAGCCAATGGGAGCACAGTTGCCCATGACAACACTTGATTTGAATGACAAGCCGACCAAGAAGCAAGATGGTATCAAGCCAAATGGAAGCCAGTTCCAGAAAACCAATAAGCAAGGGAGGAAAGCCAGCTCAAATGGCCACTCGAATCATACAAATCAGTTTGTGTCTAATTGGAGCCAATTTGATTTGAACACGAATCAGCTCCTTTATTTAAGAGTCATTTGATTTATGTTAGAATCACACAAATCACCCCAATTCAGCATGAATAAATGCATGCCTTAATCAAATTGCACATCCCTACCTCCATCATTTCACGAAATAAAATGGGGACCTGACTGTGAATGTGAAAGGGATGTGATCAAGCAACCTGGCAGGTGTTCTGTACAATGTGTAGGGGGCATGGCTAAACAACCTAGAGGTGTGACACACAATTCTGGTTACAAGCATGCTACAAATGGAAAACAGGTAACAAAGTTCATCAGAGCAAATTATTCCAGATTACCCAAGCAGATGAGCCAAGCCCATACCTTCCAACATTTAGCATAAAAAACTAGAGACAGAGCCATTCTAATACTAAGGATTACTGCCCAAGTCCCCACCCACTATTATACAATACTAAAGACTGAATTCCATCTGCTATATGCTTGTTTATCTATTTATTTTTATTTAATATATATATATTAACTGACTCCAAAGGCTTTAGGCAGTTCACAAAGATAAACACAACAAAAACAAATAAGACATACTGGTAAAACAATTTAAAACATTCAAAGATTACTAAAAGCCTGGCTAAAAAAAGTGTCTTATGGGCTCTTTTAAAGGCTGGTAACGATGTTAGGAAATAGTAAGTTCATAGGGAAATGGAAGCTTATGTCCATAGCTCCCTGTTATATCCATGGAGACATAGCAAATGGCCTGAAAGAAACAAAGTGGGAATTGAGGAAGCAGACACACATTCACATTCAGATATGTACGTGTTTGGCTGAGGATAGCTATTTCTAGGAGAAGATAACTGACATACAGAGCAAGGATGCAGTGGTGCAGTAAAGGAACAGCCTAATGGAACTTCCCAAGGGCTGTGCAACCTTCAGGGACCATATGGGGGTTTGGGGGAAAGGTTAAACATGTATTTAAAACCACCTGCTTGCCCATTTCATTTGTGGGTTGGGCTGTAGGTAGCACCCATCATGCCCTACCACCCAACCCACTTTGATGTCCCTAGCAGCTATCCATGGGGAACAATGGGGTGTTTTGAGTTTGCCCATTGGTCCCTGTGGCCGAAACACTTGAAATGTTTCAAGTTTGTTTCATCGAAAAAGCTGTTTCGACTGCTGTTTTGACCAAATGTTTCAGCTGTTTTGCATTTTGTTTCACGCTTGAAGCAAAACCCAAATACTGATGCACATCTTTAATCCCTAGTTAGAAATGACCAGAGTATTAGCTTTTCAAACGATGTTGATTATATAGGCAAAGAGCTGATATTGATCCCCATCTGGAGGATGTGTATAAGGCAGAATTTGACACTTAAAAATGTTAGCACAAATCTGTTTAAGGATGAATGTGTATGGTTTTGGGTATTATTATTATTATTATTATTATTATTATTTAACAATTTTCTAACCCTGAGGTTGGAAATTTCACGCTCTCTCTCTCTCTCTCTCTCTCTCTCTCTCTCTCTCTTGGTAGTAGTTACTGTTTGTTTAAGTGCTCCCCCACATGGTCAAAGAGAATACAAGCAGACTTTAGCTACTGAAAATATTCTATAGCTATATTTTCAGGGGAAAAACAGAGTTGTTTTCATGGCTTTCCTTACTGGGGGATATTTATACAAATATTATCTAGAAGAAATGCAAGAATTTATAACTTTGTGGGCAGCTAAATCTATGTAAAATTGAACAAGTAATCTCTGTAAAAATGGACAAGTAATAGCTATACCTTCACATTGTGCTGAATATGACTGGCCAGTACTAGATGAATAGCAGAGGAATAATGTGCTGTATCAACCAGCTACATTCATTGTGGTGTGGTGGCATTATTGCATAATGGGGACATGATTTGATATAACACAACACATTTTATGCTATTTTGTTTATTTTTTTAAAAAAAATATACCTCATCTTTCTTGCCACAGGCACCAAAGGTAACTAACAGCAGCAAATAAATACTTAACAGCTATACAAAATAATGCTGACATAATAAAGTACAAACATAAAACACAGTAAACACAATACACTGGCAATTGGCTGTCTAGGGAAACAAGGAAAAATAGAAGCTCCACACATCTTTTACATGGCTGATATGTCAGGAGTTAGTTTCACCGAAGGACTCAGGGTCAAAAAAGCAATGACAGTTTTGAGAAGTGGATAAAACAAAACAAACTCTTGAAAATATAACCATAAAAACTCTGAGCAACATTCCTCATTTGCATTTCCCAGATACTGAGAAGCTCAATCACTATGTTAGCTTTCGGGGCTTTGTGAGCTGAGCTTCTATTAGCTAGGAGGACATATTGGCCTCTTTGACATTCTGGATTCTATTTTTTAAAGACAGCAAGTCCATTTTGGGGTGTCAGCAAAGTACCGTCAGTATGGACTTTCATTGCTTGTCACTTAAAGAAGGAGGCCTCTGATATATTTTCTCTGACAGGACCTTTGCAGGATATACTGTAGCTGTGTATTGTCTGCCTGCTTATCCCAATATAATCTTTCTCCCATGAAAATGCTCATAATAGGCAGAGATGCAGCTGGCTAGCTTCGTTTGCCTAATATAATCTCTTATCCTCTTCTGACTTGTCCTTTCTTTTTTTACTTTGTTCATAGGGAAGAGAGCTGGTCTTGTGGTAGCAAGCATGACTTGTCCCCTTAGCTAAGCAGGGTCTGCCCTGGCTGCATATGGAAGGGAGACTATAAGTGTGAGCACTGTAAGATATTCCCCTTAGGGGATGGAGCCACTCTGGGAAGAGCATCTATGTTCCAAGTTCCCTCCCTGGCATCTCCAAGTTGAGAGAGATCCCTGCCTGCAAGCTTGGAGAAGCTGCTGCCAGTCTGTGTAGACATTACTGAGCTATGTGGACCTATGGTCTGACTCGGCATACGGCAGCTTCCTATATTCCTATATTTCACAAGGCTCAGCATTTTGTCCTCTTGTATTATAGGAATTGGTCTTTATCCCATAATGTATGTGCATGTTTGAGCATGGCAGGTAGAATTACACTTTTGCCAATTGTGGAAGTTTTCTTTATTGGAACCTTATTGTCCAGGAGATTCAGAAACAGCTAAAAAGCTTCATGTCATGGGATGATTTCCTGGATTGTGCCTTTTCTTTTTACTTCTGGCTAACAGATTTTTCAGGCCTCTTGCAAATTCCTTGCCTCATTAGTATTAAAACCTGGCTTTGGAAAGTGGACTTAACACAATGAGGTGCTTCACACGACATGTGTGAAGTGCCTGAGGGGGTTCTGCAGGGAGAGCAGCCTTCATAGGGTTCCCAATTGCATAAACAAATAAATAAGATGGAACCCATCCCTGAAGGGCTCACAGTCTAAAAAGAAACATAAGATAGACACCAGCAACAGTCACTGGAGATACTGTGTGTGTACAACTTCTATGTTTCTAGGCAATATTCCGAATCTCAGATACACATGGAGGTCAGGAATGGAATCAACATTCTCTACCACCCCCCACACACGCAGACACAGTGAAGTCACACTCAAGAAAGGATTTCTTTCTTACAACAAAGACTGGTAACTTGGCAAAGAGGCACCTTTTAACGTGGTGATTCTCTTTATTTAGCAGTGGGAGAGTAACTGGCCCTGTCCACCCCCAGCACAGTACCAGTATCTTATGTTTCTTTTTAGATTGTGAGCCCCTCAGGGACAGGTTTCCATCTTATTTATTTGTTTGTTATTTCTCCGTGTAAACCGCCCTGAGCCATTTTTGCAAGGGCGGTATAGAAATCAAATGATTGAATGAATGAATGAATGAATGAACAACAGATATGGTGTAAAGCAAGTGTGTGTGTGGGAGAGAGAGTGTGTGAGAGAGAGAATCTGGGCTGCATGTTTCAGCTATGGAAGTTTCTATGAGAAACCATGTGATTTTTCCACTCATCTATAGTACACAGATTGAGCTAATAGGCAGCCTCATTTAGGAAATGGAACATTAGGAACTTAGTTTTGAATGCTTCAGCTATTATATTCTTTTATGACTGAAGCACTATTGTTTGATGAAGCATTTTATCTAAAATGCCATCTTTCAAGAGATTAATGAGCTACGAGACCCAGTGAGCTAAATGAGTGTTTTTTGTTCAAGTTTTACATATATCCTGGTTAATATTAATTAAATCACAGGTGGCATGATCAACCAACACTTAAATGCCTGGAGTATCATAATATCATTGATATTATTTCATTCCAACGATGAGAATATATTCAGATAAGACATTCTGAACTTTGTTTAGAAAAAAGATGACTGAGGGGAGACATGATAGATGTCGATAAAATCATTCATGGTGTGGAGAAGGTTGATAGAGAGAAATTTTTCTCCCTCTCTCATAACACTAGAACCAGGAATCATCCTGTGAAACTGATTACCAAGAAATTTAGGACCGACAAAAGGAAGTACTTTTTCACAGAACACACCCTGCTGGTAAGTTTCCCAGACTATGAGAAACACCTATATTGGGCAGCAGAGATATAGGAAGATGCTGAAAGGCATCATCTCATACTGCATGGGAGATGGCAATGGTAAACCCCTCCAGTATTCTACCAAAGACAACCACATGGCTCTGTGGTCACCAGGAGTCAACACTGACTCAACGGCACATTTTACTTTACTTTACAATTAACCTATGGAATTCTCCACTAAAACCTATGTCTCTGGGTGGTTTACAATAAAATAGTACAAATTAAAACAAAATTAAAACATTAAAATAGATTAAAATTAAACAAGATTAAATGCTGTAAATCTAATTAAAAGCCTGGGTGAACAAATGTGTCTTAACTGCCTTCTTAAAATTTATCAGAGATGGGAAGGCTCTTATTTCAACAGGGAGTACATTCTAAATGAGGCAGCAATGAAGAAGGCCCATCCCTGAATAGCCACCAGATGAGCTGGTGGCAACTGCCGTCGGACCTCACCAGATGATCTCAATAGGTGTCAGGGCTCATAATGAAGAGGGCGTTCTCTTAAATACCCTGGGCCTAAGCTGTTTAGAGCTTTATAGGTTATAGCTTTGTATCTTGCCTCGAAAAAATGCCTGCACTGCCCTCCTATAAAACCCCCACCCCCGACCCATTACCTTTTCTCCCTTTCTGGCAGGGGCATAGCTATAATTGAATGAAAGGGTTCAAAAAACATGGGCCCCAAGCTCCTGCGGACCCTCCAGCTCCATCCCTCTCTATTTTGTTCATTATCTCCCTCACTTTGGGGGGGGGGGCACCAGAGAGAGAGATGAACACGGGCCCCATCTCTTCTAGCTACGCCCCCTGCTTTCTGGTGAACCTTCTCAGTGTCAAGAGGCTGGAAGTTCCTTTTAATTTCCCCACAATGGCCCGAATGTAACAGCTCCAGTCGTCTGAGCCGGAGAGGAGGACTAGAACTGTTTACAATTGCTCTCATCATTGCCCAGTACTACTAGGTGAGCCCACCAGGGGCATCCCCCAGGGGCATCCACATCCAGGGGCTTGCCAGAGGGCATTGCTCAGAGCCTTCTCAAACCTGGATTTGGTCAGAGGACAAGATTGTTACAGATGACCTGCATTTGTTCAGAGCTAAGGAAGTTACACTTCACCTTGTGTAAAATGAGCTTGTGGACGTCTCTTGGGGGAGCAGAGTTCAAACTGAGATCTTTGCTGCTTTATAATACTTTTATGGCCTGTGACCCACTGGGAGATTCTGCAAGAATGTGCTTAGAAAAGTATCTCTGGAATACAGAACGAAAGCTACACAAGCAATTAGATTCCTTTTCCTTTTAAAGTGGATTTGGCAGAGCGATAACAAAAGCTGCTACATTAGGCTGTTTCTCCATGGGAAGGCTAGATTTCTCTGTAGAGCCATCCCCTTGCTCTGCAAAAAGCATAAAGCACTGGAAATGAAGATTCTGCCCGCTCCCTGCCTGCCATGAGCACACCCTCACCACTCATATGCCTCTGCAATGCTTTGCCAGGGTAAAGTCAGGAAGAGGCTAGATGCTGTTTACTAGGTTATGGGAGATGAAGAGAACACAGCCCAAGGTGATGGATTTCATTTGCAGAAAAAGCTATTACGCGGCTGTCAGCATTTTGTTAGCTAGGTTGCCAGTAACTATGACCAAGGTTTGTCTCTTTTCTAGCATACCATAACAGAGTATTTCTCACCTTTTTAATAGAATGTGAAGGAGAGGAGAGGAGAGGCTTCAGAGGAGATTAGAAGAGATGCAAGAGCCAAATTAGCTGCTCCTATACGTGCACACACCTGGACCTATCATTACAAATACTTGCCAAGACTAGTGTTGCCACCAAATTTCACCTAAAGCAATTTTGCAAGATGAATTTGGATGTTCCTGCTTGGAAGAAACATGGTAGGAATTTAAAGGAAGAAGAAAAAGAGCTTCGGCATGGCTAACATAATTTCTTAGGGTAGTTCTGCACATCCCCAGTCAAGTCAGCTCACATTTCAACCGTAAAGTAAGAATCCATTTGCACAATTGGAAAAGACACGTCAACAATGTAAAATGACACTATAAAGGAGTATGCATTTTTCTTCATGTCTCTGTGAAGAGTCTCCAAGAAGGAAACTGTTATAGGACTTTCTAATACAGGATGAGCAAAGGAGGACATATAATGGTTTATCTCTTCTTTAAGGGTCAGCTAGAGTTCTAGACCTTTGCACTTCACTAAACAAACAATCCTTAAGGTTCTTTGGGGAAGCAAAATAATTGAAATGCCATTAAATTGATCAGTTTGCCCAAATTCCTGTGTGCACCACAATGTGCTCGCACATTCAAGCCTCCTCATTAACCTCAATGGGAAAGGCAGATTTTTAATTGCATTCTTATGTGCACATAAAGGTGTCCTCTCAAATGAATGGGGAAGCGGAACAGAATTCCAATAACCTGCAGGAGTTAAACTCTGGATGTTTGTTCAGCAAGAGGTTAGATGTACCTCCCCTATCTAGCCATCCATGCAACCATCCATCCCACCAATACCCTGCAGCTCATGGCCACGTACATGAGCCTTCCCTACTTCATTTTAGGCTCACTGCCATCCTGTGAAGTACATTAGGCTGGAAGTGACTGGTCCAAAGTCACAATGAGCTTAATGGCTGAGAAGGGATTTGATTCTGGAACTCCTAAATCCTGATCTAATACTGTAATCGCTACATCACACTGCCATGAGCTAAGCCTATATTGATCTGTCATTTGCATAGCAAGAGAGAGCCATGGAGGGATTTGTACGAGCTACAGCATCTGCATGGCACAAGGCTGATGTTTAGAACAGGGTTATCTCACGTCTCAAAGTTGAGCAAAACTTCTAAGCTTCTAGTTTAGTACTGAAGCTACACCCAAATGATTTTATTTCCCTGAGACCAACTAAAGAACTTTCTTCACATTTTAATATTTCCTTAGAAAAGATTTTCTTCGTTTGTTATCAAAGGCCCATATTTAATTTTTAAAAACCAAACAAAAACAAAATGAATATACAAGTTATAAAATCTACTAAACTTGCATTTTGAACTGAAGAGTCATGGATGTGTAGAATATTTGGCTATAAAATGAATGTGACAGTACCAGCATATTAGAAT
Source organism: Hemicordylus capensis (assembly GCF_027244095.1). Taxonomy (NCBI): domain Eukaryota; kingdom Metazoa; phylum Chordata; class Lepidosauria; order Squamata; family Cordylidae; genus Hemicordylus; species Hemicordylus capensis. Next base: position 91,281,945 of record NC_069657.1, on the reverse strand, counting down.
GCTAGACTAAAGGGCAGGGAAGAGATTGCTATGCTACATGGCAGATGTTCAGTCAAACATGGAACGTACCCTTGTGGCATAATTCAATGGCAGAGCACATGCTTTGCATGTAGAGAGTCCCGGAATCAGATAGTGCCATTTCCACGTAGGACTGGAAAAGATTTATGTTAACAACCATAACAATCTGAAGAGCCACTCCCAATCAGTGTAGACAATGTTGAACAAGAAGGACCAATGTTCTGTATGCTATTTTATTATGCTTATATATTAGTATATAGTTTTGCTACCTTCTGCACTACCTAACTTACAGATACATAAGAATAAATCTTTAATAGCTATATTTTCATTGCAAGTCTCATATTGTCCATACTCTACATATCAGGCTAGCAATATGATCTCAGGGACCTTATCCATTTGGGGGATGTTGCTTGAATAAAAAGGGAGGGCTGAAAACACAGCAAAGCAAGTGGGAAATTAGCTTAAATCCAGGACATCACTCCAGCACTTAAGCTATATACTATGATTGCATTGGCACCTTTCCTAATGTATAAGTGAGTTTAATTTGGAGCAGTGCTGCATGGAAGGTGTGCAGATATGAACCTTGAATTTTAATGGAAAACATTCTGGATAATTTTCAACTCAGGGCATGGAAATTAATGAGGCACACATTCACTTGGCTGCTTCCAAAAATCAGAGTGTGCATGTCTCTGTGTGAAGGGTTGAGCAATTGAGAAAATGAATGACCCTCTGGTGGATGCAAGAAGGTCCTAGTGAATTAGCGATTCCAGGCAGAAGGCAGCATGTATAGATTTATAGCAAACCAGAGGCTTTTCTCTTCATTGCCAAGCAATACCCAATGCTCTAAAGAGAGCAGGAGTTAAACTCTGGATGTTTGTTCAGCAGGTGCAGGATACATACCAGCTCTTACACTCCAGATTCATTCACTTTTTTAATTAGTAAATTCAGTGCTGATAGATGCTGCCAGGGTTACTGAGCCAGCAGCTGAAGCTCCCTGTCAACAGAGTGACAGCACAGAGAAAGCATCAGACTTGTCTTCCCTACTCATTGCTTTTATCTAATGTGCAATATTTCAGCAAGACATCAGCATGTTAATACTGATCTTAAGGACAGACTGTTCTCCTCATAATATATATTGTAACAGGGCATCTACATCAAAGACTTAAAGTGGTTTAACAGTTGTTACCTCTTCCCCAAAACATATTCTGGTTTTTTTCACTTTTGGTGAATTATGGATTTTTGATTCCTAATTCTGAGCATCTTCAGCAAATTCTGAATAACCTCAGCAAACGACAAAGTTCAGAATTCATTGGTGGAAACCATAGCAGTTTGAATGACATATAACAACTATATGTATAGTGTAGAATTAATTAATTAATGCTGATTAATTCACCATATTATATAGATGTCAAAACTATCTACTTATAGTCACAATGAACTACTGCCCAATTAATCATTTCCTGCCCCTTGTGTACGCCAACTTATTTATTGCCTGCTGTATTAGACTGTACCCACATCAATGAAGACACAAGGCTTAAACTGGAAGAATGGGCCACAACTTTATTCAATTAACAGCCAATTCAAACAAGAACAAAGGGATTGGCGCTCCACTCCACAGCAGTGTGGGAACTGATGACTCACCACCTGAGTTGTGATTTCTTACCTCTATCTTCTCTGGCAACACATCCCAGCTCAGAGCAGCATCACAGCCGAGGGCCAATTGCTGCTGCTCTTAGCCAACCAAGGGGTAAGCATCTGCAGGAAGCATTGACCCCCTACAAGCCATGCAGCTTTTAAGATTGGCGATGTCCCTGCAGCCAAGCGAAAAACTCCAGCCAGCACTTCTGAGTCGTAAAGTTTCTAGGACAACCAAGGACTCCTCCTAATGTCAAGCACATGCTCATCAATACACAGTCTTCAGTTCCCCATCCTGCGCTTCCATATACCCTCTACATATAATCCCCATTCTTGTGCACCCAGATGTCCTAGTTTTCTTCCTGATATATGTAAAATAAAGGCCGAAATAATTTTTCCCCCAACCACAGCCATTTTCCTATCATACAGGAGGACAAAAGAACACTAGCCTAAGCACATTTGGGGCAAGAAGATTTTCTCCAAGGAGTGCTCAAATAAGCTCCCAAATACTAGCACCCCAGGGAGTTTTACAGACAGGGCTTTATGCTGTGGGGTATCTGAGGAGGGAATAAACTTCACAGCAGATTTGAGACAGTTTAATCTGGGGGATTAAATTAGGTGGAGCAGTCACGTAGCCCTTGACTGTTCCCCTACACACATCTAAGACAAGCGTTGGAGCTTAGCAGAAACTGAGGGTTTTTCCCCCAAAGCCACTGGAAATAGAGGATTATTTTAAGTCGGACATACCTCTGGCTAAGCCAGAATTCACAGCCTACCTGGGGTGTGGGAACAAAGCCCTGTCTGTCCTGGTCTCTGATAGGCCACAGGGAGGTCGGGTTAAATCCAGTGTGGACTGGCACACCACACATCCACAGTGTGGATTGGACTGGCACACTCCAATCAGTAGTGGATTCAGGGGGAAAAGCCCTGTCTGTAAAACCTCCAGGTAAGGAAAACCTAATACTCTTTTATTTTCATTTCTAACATTTCCATTTCCAGCAGTGATCACAAATAGGGGTGTGCATTTCATTTTGGATACAAAATGTTTTGTGCCCCAAACAGGCCATTTCAGCTGTTTTGTATCTGAAACAAAACACCCAATGCTCAAAACAGAAAATTTTGTAGCCGAAACAAAACGTCCGTTTCAGATACAAAACATTTTGTTGTTTCAGCTGTTTTGAAACTCCATTTTGCAATCGCAAAAATTCTTTCTCCTTAAGTCTCCATTTTGAGTTTTGACATCTGTTTGAATTTCTGGCTATTCCAGCTTGCAGATAGGCCAGTGAAAGCATGGGCTGATCTGCTGGCAATTGCCTCCTTATTCCTTTTAAGGAAATTTAAGGGTAAAATTTACCCTCATTGGCCAGTGGGGCAGTGTGCATTGACCCTCACTGGCCAGTGGGGCAGTGTGCATTTCATTGTTGTTGTTTCACACTTTTGTGTGTAGATCAATTGCATTAATGGGCAGGGGATGTGGACGTGCATGGCCCTTGGAAATCTGCCTCGTTCTTTGCAAAGCTCTGCTGTTGTTGATGTGTGATGTTGATGTTATTTGGGGTGGATTTGGGGCAAAAGGGGGGGGCTTTGGGGGCAGAAGAGTGGGTCAGGTGATAGTGCCCCAATGGGTGCCTGCTGCCACCCAGATTCCAAAGGAATTGGGAAAAGGGCTGATTTTTAAAGAATTTCTGAAGTTTACATGTCTTTGGGTCAGATTCGGGGCAGAAAAGGGGCCTGAGAGGCAAAACAGTGGGTTGGGTGGCAGTGCCCCAAGGGGTGCCTGACACAACCCAGATTCCTAAGAAATAGGGCAAAGGGCTGATTTCTCAGGAATTGTTGAAGATTACGCATCTTTAAAGTTGTTTCACATAGAGAATAATGGAGGTTTCAATAGACCCATAACTCCATCTGGGGGCACTGGAGTGGCTGAGAGTGGTGGTGTAGTGCACATAGGGTGCCAACCACCCCCCATGGGTTGCTAACCTATGGGGTGCTGTGTCTGTTGTTTCTGAGGTGTTCTGAGTGTAGATTCTCTGGTAACATGAGATTTTCAATGACCAAACATGAATCCGCTCTCATATGCTACCAGAGAATCTTCACTCAAAACATCTCAGAAACAACAGAACCCAGTACCTCATGGGTTAGCAACCCATGGGGGGGGGGGGTTGGCACCCTATGTGCTCTACAACACCACTCACTCTGGACCACCCTGGTGCCCTCCCAGTGCAGTTATGGGGCTGCTGAAACCTCTATCATTACCTATGGGGAAGAAATTTAAAGATGCATAAGGTCCATTAAATCTTTAAAAAATCAGCCCTCTGCCCAATTCCTTTTGAAATAGTTCTGGCAGCTTCCTTGCCCCCACTGGGCACTACCACCCACCCAACTCTGCTCTGGGCCGCCCTTTTCCCCTTGACATGAAGCTATACTTTTCCTGAAACCTCCATTATTTCCTATGGGGAAAATCCATGGGAAAAATCACCAAAAATCAGCCCTTTGCCCAATTCTGCTGAAATGTGGGTGGTAACTTCCACTCATTGGGCACTACTACCCCCACCCACTAGTTTTGCCCCGGGGCTGTATTTTAAAATCCAAAACATTTTGGATTCGGATTCTGCCATTTCAAACAAAGAACAAAATTGGGGTGTTTCGGATTGGCTGATTTTAAACAAAGAACAAAATGGGGCTGTTTCAGATTTAGGCCAAAAGAAACAAAACAGGAAAAAAAACAAAAAACGCACAACCCTAATCACGAACCAGTGACCATCTTTCAATCATTTATTAAGAGGAATATCACTTTAACTTTACTTATGTTGTATGCTTGTCAGAACTTCACTTCTTGGGCTTCACTTCTTGGGCTCTCAAACCCATTTCAGCAGTCTAGAATTCACTCTCAAATATTTAACAACCCCCTGGTAAATTCTGACCCAGTATTTTAAGTCAACCTGTTTCCGGGTTTGCAGTATGTGAACTAAATTCCTACCCCACACCCCATATCCGACAACTTAATAAGATATATAGGAACTCAGCATTATAAAACTGGAATCCCTTAACATTTTCATTTCAGAACAGAAACCTCCTCCTCAATGAAAAATCTCATCCTTGAGAATACTGTTCATTTCTGTATTTATGTTTCATTGCCTTCCTTGCTCTTCTGCTTTAGGGAGAGCAAAATGTCAACAAAGGAAGCTAGCAGGAAAAGGATGGTTTTGGAGTATGTGTATGTGTGTGCTTGTGCATGCACACACTCGTTTAAAAGTATGAAAATGCTAGGTTATCAACCTGGATATGCCACACTTCATCTGATCATTGCTAGATGTGAGCAACAAAAACAGAGTTAATGTTCCATAGTCAAAGCAGAAGTGACAGTAATGCCAGAGAATGGACTTTTATACAAAGAACTCCATGGAAAGAAGGAAAAAAGAGCTCAAAATGTCAAGTGTAACAGAAGTTTACATTACTTCAGGTCTTTGACTTCTGCCCTGTATGAGTGTCTTAGTTTGCTATATGTCCAGCACAATGGATTTGCAGTACAGAGTTGGCATAACACTCATTTTCCAGTATTAATCACTCAAAAACATCAGTGGCTCTAACCTTGTTTGTGCTCATTTAGAGAAATGCAATTGCACCAGGAGGTTGTTCATAGTATACTCTCAGATATTTACACATTAATAATCAACTCATGTGATTCCTCGGTGATTAGATTTCAAGCTCATGTGAAGAAGAAGAGTTCCACAAAAATGTCAGTGGTTGACATGCTGTGTAATGTTATGCACGTGAAGCATAACGTTTGCAGAGTTGTGCAAATGTGCTGTTTCACAAGTACAAATGGCTGCCCTGTCACACAGCTCCTTTATGCATTTGTTGTGCTTGTGAAACAGAGCTCTTGGCAAACATTGTGTTCCACCAGAAGCATAAGATTGCACATTATGTCAGCCAGAATCCCGGGGAAGCATTGCAGCACATTTGGGTCACCATTTCATCCAACCAGATTTCCCAGGATTCTCAGCATCTGCATTTGAGAACAAACACTATTTGTGGTATGAGTATGGCGTACTGTTTGTTTTTTCAGCAGTTGTTAACTGTGGTGAAAACAGATGAGAATATCCAGTATGGAATTACTTTTGTGTAATTGTCAAAAATGCAACAATTTAAGCCTTATTTACTACATTAATGAACATCTCTAGTTCTAAGGGGTTTCCTACATTGGACTTTGAGTGAGACTTCAGGAAGGACAGTTTCACATGTTACCTTTGCTAAGACAAGAATTACTTTCCATGTTGTCATAAGGATGCACTGCAATGCATGAAAAATGACATGAATCTCTTTTTTGTCAGAATTATAGGCATTGAGAATATGACATCATAAGGGTTTCCCCAAGGCCATTTGGGAGGGTGGCTGGGTGGTGGTGAAGGACTACGAAAGCTTACCTTCTCCCCAGACAATCCAATAAGGTTGATGGGAGCACAGACCGTGATTCCAGATGATCCGCTGCTGCGCCAGGTATCACAGAGCTCCGGAGGCCAGGATGAGGCAATAGTTTGCAATGCCCACAACCAGTCATGCTTACAAGCGGTTACACGTATTTACCCGAATAGAAGACGACTCTGAATTTAAGATGACCCCCTTCCCATGAAACTCACTGGGTGCCTCTGTGCCAGTCATGTATCTCTCAGCCTAACCTACCTCACAGGGTTGTTGTGAGGATAAAAATAACCATTTACATTGCTCTGAGCTCATCGGAGAAAGAGCAGGATATAAATGTGATGTGATAGATAGATAGATAGATAGATAGATAGATAGATAGATAGATAGATAGAGCAGGTTAAATACAGGTTATACTGTATTTACCTGAAAGAAAGGGGACTCTGAATTTAATATGACCACCTGACCATCAAGGAATTTGGGAGAAAAGTTAGCCTTGGATTCAGGTAAATGTACTATTCTGTCCAATTGCCACCAGCAAGCGGGCCAGGCTAAGCCTAGACTCATTTGATCTCGCAGCTTGCATGGACTTTTACACACAGCAGGCTTTACTGCGAGTTTACTGGGAGGCTTTACTGGGAACTCAATGTTGTCCACCAAACCCAACACAAATATTGGATTTTTTTTTACCCCGGATATAAATCAGACTACAGTCTAATCCGCACGGCAGTGAAAACCCCGAATTGTGTGTGAAATGCTCACCAATAACTCGCAGGGACTTCTGGGTAAATTTAGCAGATATGTGAATGCACTCCCTCCATTCCCGAGGAGATGTGAGTTAAATGGCTTTAAAAGCCCCATGTCAAAAACATCCATGTGCTCTATTCAGCACACACATACAGAGAAGCAAGCAAGCTAAAAGAGAAATATATTGATGGTAGATTTGTTTGTTTTTTAATTTATTTACTTCACAATATGATTTTGATGAACAGGGAAGTGCTGGTAAGAAACCAAACATACTTACATCTCTTCTATCTGGCACATTTAACACAGAGATCATTTGCATTATCTGCCTTTTAGTAAATGCTTTTATTTATTTTATTATTATTTAAAAGATTTATACCCTGCTCTTCCAGTACACTGGAGGGAGGCTCACAACAATAAAATAGATACAATATACAATAAAAGTAATAAAATTAACCAAATTGAGTAAAAAGTCAGGTTAAAAACCACAATTAGTATAAAGATCAAATTTTAAAAAATATTTTAAAAGCTAAAAACTGACAGTTATAAAAACTAAAAACTAAAGAACCTACCAGATATAACCATAAATTGAACATTAAAAAGTCTCCTCAAAAAAGTGTATTAGTTGTTTTTTAAAAACACTGTGGGATGGAACATGGTGAAGCTCTTCAGGGAGGGCGTTCCAAAGCCAAGGGGCCACAACCGAAAAGGCCCTGTCTCTAGCCAACCGGATCTCTGTTAGTGGCAGGGCCATGAGCAGGGCCTGAGATGATGAACTGGTAGATTCATATGGGCAAATGTGGTCCGACAGGTACCCAGCCCCAAGCCATGTAGAGCTTTAAAGGTCAAGACCAGCACCTAGAATCTAGCCAAGAAGTGGACAAGCAATGAAGCTGCCACAGGATGGGTGTGATACTCATGAAATGACTTGCACCCACGAGCATCCTTGCAGAAGCATTCTGGACCAGCTGAAGCTTCCAAAAAGTCTTCAAGGGCACCCTCACATAGAGTGCATTGCAGTAGTCCAATCTGGATGCTACCATGGGTGACTGAGGTCAGGTCTGACTTCTTCAAGTAGGGTCACAGCTGGCGTAACTGGTAAAAGGCACTTCTGCACACTGCCGCCACCTGTGCCTCCAAGGACAATGTCAGGTCCAGAAGCATCCCAAAGCTGCGGACTTTGTCTTTCAAACAGAGTGTGACCCCGTCCAAGACCAGATTTACCTCATTACTCGGATGATCAGTTCTACCAACCCAGAGCACTTCTGTCTTATCTGGATTAAGTTTCAGCTTGTTTATCCCCATCCAGTCCAGAACAGCCTCCAAGACCTGCTTCAGAGCATCCACTGCCTCCTTGGTGTCTGCTGACTTAAAAGATAGGTAGAGCTGGGTGTCATCAGCATACTGATGGCACCACAGCCCACACCCACGGATGACCTCTCCCAGGAGTTTCATGTAAACTAACTGGGCCTCTAGCCACCTGCTGCTGCCATTCCCGCCCCCCACAGCTGTTCCCCCACCACCACAGCCGTTCCCCCCTCTCCAACCATTCCCGCCACTGCAGCAGCCCCCCTGCTACTGTTTCTCCCCCTGCTGCTGCCATTTCTCCACCCACCATTGTTTTCCTCTCCCCTCCCACACCAGACCATCCTACTGCCGTCATTTTCTCCCTCCCTTGCCTGCTGCTGTCATCACCACCATTTTGCCCGCACAGCCCTCACCAGCTTGCCCTCCCGCCTGCTTGTCTGTCCCACTGCTGGCCAGCCATCACAGTTTTCTTTGCCCACCAGCTACCACCATTTTCTCCCTCCCGCCCATACCCATGGTTATCTGGCAGCTCTCCAAACTTCTGAGTATGGCCCTCCAGGTAGGAGCAGAGCCATCATATAACTATGCCCCCAAGTTCCAACCTGGAGGCTTTTCACACATGGCTCTGTGCTTTGGGATATCTGAAGTGGGAATCTGCTTCGCAGCAGATTTGAGGCATTTTAATTCGAGGGATTAGATGGACCATTCGCATAGCTATCAGCACCTCCTCCGCATAGCCATCAGCACCTCCATGAACACCTTCAGAGAAAGTAGAAGCCCTTTTGAAAGTCTTTTTCAAAAGCTGCTGGAAATAAAGGATTTTTTTTTTTACCCTGGACATAACTTGGGCTAAGTGATAATTCACAGCCTCTCTCTGGAGAAAAACAAAGCCCTGTCTGTCCTGGTCCCTGATAGCTCACAGGGAGGCTGGGTTAAATCCAGCAAATATATGGACTGGCACACTCCAATCAGGAGTGGATTGGGGGGGAAAGTCCTGTCTGTAACACCTCCTGGAGAGATGTCCCAGAAGGATATAATGGTCAATGGTATCGAAATCTGCTGAGAGGTCCAGGAAGATCAACAGAGTCACATTCCCTCTGTCTATCTCCCAGTGTAGGTCATCCACCAGGGTGACCAAGGCAGTTTGAGTCCCATATGCATTTTGGGTATTTTGAAGCAGTCTGCAACTTATGTGTATGCAAATACCATCTGCAAGTGGGTGCTCAAGAGTCCACCTCCACTCCAGTTGTTCTTAGCCTGGACCTGCATGGGGTGGGGAGGAGAGGGGTGAGGTTGCTGGGAGGGAGAAAACTGGAGGCGGTACAGATAAAAGGGGGGAGCTATTGAGGGGAAGAGGCATAGTTCTTTAGAGAGGGAGGGCATTACCACTTTCAACGCCAACACCCAGTCTAAGGTAGGATTCCTTTACTCACAAGCCAACAAAGAGACGATGTTAGCACTAAATAACTATCTGCCAAGTGCTGGGATAAATGATGGAGATTTTGGTAGAGACAAGTAAAAAACGTATAAATGGAGAAAACCACAGGCTAGTGACTGCCCCCCTCCCCCGACACACTTCTTTTAAATTATCTCAGGATTGGATAAAACAGCTGCTAGCTCTGACTACCATTAACTCCAGCTATTGCTTACCTCTGGTTCTGCCAGTCATTAGCTGCCCTGCATTCTGCCCCACCAGCCCCAGTGGGCACCAGGAACCACTGTGTGAAGCTTCCCTCAGTTTTATTTCATTTATAACATATAAGCAGGAGTTCGGTTTTTGGGGGGTGGGGGTGGTTGTTTTGCCATAGGTAGCGTGAAAGGCTTGTTGTTCTAATGTTGCTGGGACCTGGGATGAATCAGGTAAAAAGTCAGACCATGAAGGAAAATTGTTGATGGCGATCATGATAGTGACCTCTAGGTGTTATGCTGTCAAATGGAACTGAATGCAAGGTGAGTTCAGACACCCCATTTGATATTTAAGCTGCAGGTATCTTTAGTCCCATTTCCCAACCTGTCATTCTATGCAGCACATAGGATGTATACTCAGCTCCTCCCTGTCTCTCACTGAAGAAGGAAAATGGTTTTGACTTGATGTCACTGCCTACAAAATGCAGGAAAAGAGTGATGAGATCAGCTTGAAAGCTTTCCATTATACAAACAAGGAAAGATGGCATTTCTCCCTCTTGCCATCAAATTCACACCCAGTCAGATGGAAGGTGACCCCCACAAAAAGAAGGATTATTTTTTTTAAAATGACAGAAAGTGAAGGCAAAATTGAAGGACTTGAAAGTACTCCCCACCCCCCAAAGTCTTCTTTCAGGCACTTTAAAGTACCTGAAAGCATATTTAACTAGGGATGTTCACAAACTGTGATTCGAACAGCAATTCACAGCACATCCCCCACACCATTAAGAAGGAGAGCAGGTCCATACCTGCTCCTCCGCTGCTTGCCAGCAATTCTTAATTTGGTGGCGCTTGCTTCACCTATCATCGTGCCCCGGTGATGCTTCTCTCAGCTGCCCTTGCAGTACACACATGACGATAAACAATAAAGAGCTAAAACAAATTAAAAACAATATAACAACAATTAACTATTTAAAAACATTTTAAAACAACAATTAAACATTTACAGTGATTAAAAGCCCCCAAATCGGGTTAGAATATGAAAACAGATTTAAAAACCCTGGAAAGTCAGGCCAAACAAATACATTTTAAGGGCTCTCCTGAAGGCTAATAGAGAATTCAAATTGCGGATCTCCGCAGGGAGCGCATTCCACAGCCCCGGAGCAGCTATAGAGAAGGCCCGCCTCCGAGTTGCCACCAGAAGAGCTGGTGGTAACTGGAGACAAAACTCCTCAGATGACCTTAATGTGCGGTGGGGATCACGCAGAAGAAGGTGCTCTTTAAGGTAACTCGGGCCTAAGCTGTTCAGGGCTTTAAAGGTAATAACCAGCACTTTGTATTTTGCCCGGGAACATATTGGCAGCCAGTGTAATTGTTTCAGAATAGGCATAATATGGTCTTTCTGCGTTGCCCCAGAGACCAATCTGGCTGCCGCATTCTGAAATAATGTGTGCACAACATGTGCACTGCACTGGGAATTCCTCCCTCAGAAGGGTGCTCTATGCCCCTGTCTTGTGACTCCTTGGGCTGCATGCAGCTCAAAGAGTCCAACAATACCCAGTAGCCAGGGTGTGAGAGGACCCTTGACCTCAGCTAAAAGCTGGGTTCATAAAGGGCATTAAGCGAGTGGGAAGCGGAAGGATCCATGAGGATCCTTCCACTTCTCATGAGCAGCCAAAACCTGGTCATGAGAATAGCCTCATTGTTTATGAATCTCCTTCAGTAAAGAACTGGTATTTCATTCTACATTCTACACCAGGTGTGTCAAACTCAATTGGGTGGTGGGCCAGATTTATATTTCAATGCACCTGAGGGCCGGACATGGTTGTCTTCTGTTGCCTTGCGCCTGCCTCACACCACCTTCTGTCTTCCTCCTCCTTCCCTCTATTTCTCCCACACTCTTCCTTTCTTCCTCCCTTCCTTTCCCTGCCACTAAAATTAGCTGAACACACTACTTTTACACCAGAATATTATTGGGAAATTTAAATATATATTTTTAGTTCTTTGAACAAATTCTGAATATCATATTTCCCTATGATCTACAGGTTACAAATTGTGCATACACAATCCTGCCAATGAAATTAGCTGAATGGAGTACTTTTTACACCAGAATACACTCAGGGAAAATTTAAATATTTGCTTTTTCTGTATTTTAAAATGAAATTCTGGACATAATCACCATATTTTAACTGTTAATATTCTCAACAGATGTTTAACACTCAGTCAATAATCATATCAATAATTCCAAAGCAACATCATGACCCATGAAAAGCAGAGCTTCTTTTTCTTCCTCCTGTACCCTCCACTCACTCTTCTTTCTTCTTCCTTGTCATCCTCCCTCCTTCATCTCTCCATCTCCTCCTTCCCCTTTCCCCAACCACAGAAAAACTGCCCCACATTGTCTTCTTATTTCCCCCCTTTTGCCGCTGTCATCATCTTCCTCCTCCTCCTCCGCTCTCTTTATCTCCCCTTTCCGTCTTCGGGGCTAGCACTTCACATACATGCTCTGAAAAGTATGAGGGAGGAGTGGGGAGGAGAGTGGCGTGCTGAAGTGAAAGGAAGCAACTCACAGCTTCGACTGCTGTGCACTAGGGGTGTGCAATTCGGATTTTTGGTGATTCGGTTTGGGACCTGAACAGAATCACCCCTGTTCTGTTCTCTGCCCAAATATGGGCCACCCGAATCACCCTTGATTCAGTTCGGATTCAGATTTAATCAGAATCAGAATCTGAATTGATTCGGGGGGGAAAGGGGGCCCAGGGGTGAAATATTGGGGTGGGGTGGTAGTGCCAAATGGGTGGAGGCTATCACCCCAATTTCAGAGGGATTGGGCAAAGGGCTGATTTTTGGGGAATTTTTGAAGTTTTACTGACTTTGGGGCAGTTTGGGGGCATAGCATGGGATCTGAGCAAAAAGAGTAGGGTGGGGTGGTAGTGCCTAATGGGTGCAGGCTACCACCCCAATTTCAGGGGGATTGGGCAAAGGGCTGATTTTTGGGGAATTTCTGAAGTTTTCATGTCTTTGGGGCAGATTGGGGCAGAAAGTGGGGCCTGGGGCAGAATAGTGGGGTGGGGTGGTAGTGCCTAATGGGTGGAGGCTACCACCCCAATTTAAGGAGGATTGGACAAAGGGCTGATTTTTTGGGAATTTTTGAAGTTTTTGTGTCTTTGGGGCAGTTTGGGGGCAGAAAGTGGATCTGCCCCAAAAGAGTGGGGTGGGGTGGTAGTGCCTAATGGGTGGAGGCTACCACCCCAATTTCAGGGGGATTGGGCAGAGGGCTGATTTTTTGGGAATTTTTGAAGTTTTGGTGTCTTTGGGGCAGATTGGGGGCAGAAAGTGGATCTGCCCCAAAAGAGTGGGGTGGGCTGGTAGATAGTGCCTAATGGGTGGAGGCTACCACCCGTCCCCAATTTCACCCATCCCCTCAGAAGTTTTTCTGAAGGGATGTTATTCCTTTATTTTCTGAGGTGTGAATTCTCATTCTATGATAGCAAATGAGATTTTTTTCAATTAAACAACTCTCATGACTCCACTTTCATTTTTTCACACTCTCATTTACTAAGAATATGATGAATGGATCAATCTAGCACAATGCACCTTATGAAGAAAAACCTCAGAAATTCACCAAAATTCAGCCCTCTGCCCAATCACTCTGAAATTGGGGATGGGTGGTAGCCTCCACCCATTAGGCACTATCTACCAGCCCACCCCACTCTTTTGGGGCAGATCCACTTTCTGCCCCCAATCTGCCCCAAAGACACCAAAACTTCAAATATTCCCAAAAAATCAGCCCTCTGCCCAATCCCCCTGCAATTGGGGTGGTAGCCTCCAACCATTAGGCACTACCACGCCACCTCACTCTTTTGGGGCAGATCCACTTTCTGCCTCCAAACTGCCCCAAAGTCACTAAAACTTCAAAAATTCCCAAAAAACCAGCCCTTTGTCCAATCCCCCTGAAATTGGGGTGGTAGCCTCCACCCATTGGGCACTACCACCCCACCCCACTCTTCTGCCCCGGGCCCCACTTTCTGCCCCAATCTGCCCCAAAGACACGAAAACTTCAGAAATTCCGCAAAAATCAGCCCTTTCCCCAATCCCCCTGAAATTTGGGTGGTAGCCTGCACCCATTAGGCTCTACCACCCCAACTCACTCTTTTTGCCCAGATCCCATGCTATGCCCCCGAACTGCCCCAAAGTCACTAAAACTTCAAAAATTCCCAAAAAATTGGTCATGAGCCGAATCACCCGAATTTTTCATCCCCGAAATTTGGGTGATTCGGCTCGGCCCCTAAAAATAATGGGGGGCATCGGGGGTGATTCGGTTCAGCCCCGAATCACCCAAAATTTCTCGTTTCGGGCACAGCCATCTGTGCTCAAAATTTTTTGCACATCCCTACTGTGCACGGGTTGGTGGGGTTGGGTGGGGTGGGGTGGGGAGGAAGAGAAAAACCAGCTCTGGTGGAGGTGGAGGTGGGGAGGGGGAAGGAAGACTGCCGGTTGGAGAGAAATAAGTACATGTGCTGCCTCTTCTGCAGCAGTAGCGGGGCTTGTCATGATCTCACGCAGCCACATCAGTTGACCTCCATGGGCCTGATTCAGCCCACAGGCTGGCAGTTTGACACCCCACTTCTACACATTTGTAGGAATAGTATATAAAGTATAATGGTGGTATAATCACCACGTTTGTCACCAGTCACATAATTGCTGTTGAGGAAAGGCTCCTGTACAAGCAACAGGATTGCAAAAATATCATCAGAACCACAAAGAGAAGAAATACTAGCCTGGATGTACAATAGTTATTTGTATTATCTGTTTTTTTGTTTGTTTGTTTTTAAATTGGGAACCTGAGACAATGGGCTGACACAATTTAATATACCTGCTCAGTACTTTCAATAAGTACTGAGGAATGATGTGCATCAGCAAAAATCAGAAGCTTATTGCATGAGCTTGGACCTATCACACTTTCTGCTTAACCTGCACAACCAGTGATGATTAAAATGGAGGGAACATGTGCATCTACTCTTCTTAGAGAGCACTTTGTGGAAAGCACAGGAAATTAGGTCTTGAATCAAAATTTCTCCAAAGTGAAATCTGAACATCTTAAAGAGTTAACCAGAATCGCTAAGCCCTGCAAAGCTGATTACGAGAACCCAGAATTTCTGAGCAATCCTGGTCAAATTGCTGTGACTAAACTGCATTTATGTAGTTTAACCACAACGGTATGACCAAGATTGCCCAGAAATCCTGAGTTTTCACAATCAGCTTTGCAGGGCCCAGCGATTCTGATTAACTCATTAATCAGGATCACAGTGATTGTATGAATGCAGCCTTCAGTGATTTCTCCACATCCCTAAACATATAATAACTGAAATATAATGGTTAGAGAAAACCATGATTGTAGCAGATACTTCTGTGAAATATGGGTGCCTATTCATCTAGAATGGATGGAAGTTAAAATGTACATAAATTATAAAGTATGCAGATTCTTTGCTGGCGTTCTATGAACAACGCATCTCTCTCTTATTTATGTATCCCTAGGGAGTAAGTTGTCCATAAAACAAATGAAAATATGAGGTATACTATTAGGTTTGCTTGCAATAAGATTAAAAACCTCTCAACACAATGGTCTCCCCACTTTCTCACTCCATTCCTAGAAACATTCACTGCCTTTGGGGTAATGTTTTAACACTGTGCATGATTGTATACCAGCTGTGCACAATTTATCTGCTGTGGAAGATGCTCAGCAAAAACACATTTTACTCTGATATACAAAGGCATTTTTTATTCTGCAGTGGAAGAGTAACAGCTTTCTATGCAATGTGCCTTTGACAGGACATTGTGTTTATTACCGCTTTCCAGGAACAAGTGTAATAAATCCAAACTTGGATTAAGAATGCAATCCCCCTCAACTACAAACTCTTCTTTGCAAAATCCTTCCACAACCTCCCCGGGTTATGTAATTTACAGACTCACCATAATGGATTCCATGCAGTGACAACATATGTTCAAAGGGTGCCCCTTATGAGCTATTAGTAATTTCCCACACTGTTAGATTGTGATCAAAGTATGTCTCAGAGATATATAAACGTCTCCTAATGGTGTCATCTACTCAGTTAAAAATGTCAGCTCAGCAGATGTAATAGAAATCGTAACTGAAGTACAACAGTGATAGGGGATAATTCTGTAAAAGTATCAATAAGTATTGGTAAGAACTTGGCTTGGCTTGGCCAAGGTTTCAGACTACAAAAGAGATTATAGGCCTAGTTCTGTCCTTTCTCTCAGCATAATGCAGCATTACTCACAGTCATTTCCTTGCTCAAGATGTGCCAACATTGATAGACAGGTAGTTGAACTCAGGAAATGTGGCCTTATAACATAGCCACTGCATAACCAGGACTAGAGGGAATTTCCACATGGACACAGAAAATCAAAAACAACAGGTGTCACATGGTGACATAAAGGAAAATAGGACAAATTTGGAAAAACCACAAGATTAGTCACAAACTTATTTCATTATCAAAAGAGAAAGTTTAAATTTGTGGAATGCATAAAATGAGGAACTATGATTTTAGCCAATCAATTTTTTTTAGCTAATCTCTATGTAAATATTGTGATGTGTATGGACAGGAGTTCTAGTGAGGGAAAGGGATATAAAAGCTTCAAGACAATTATGGTAAGGTTCTCCAGTTCTTCAGAGGAAGCCAACGTGCCCTCCTGAGATCTGGTCACCTTCAGCTAAGTGGAAAAGCAATTCACCATCTTTGGTATCTTCTGAGATTGTGGTAAACACTAATTGTAATAGATAGTAAGGCTGTTCACACAAGCTTCTGTTGGGCCAGGCAGGGAGGGGGAAGACAGAGAGCACCTACCTTTCCTCTGGATGATCCTAGGTTTGCGACTTATGCGCCTACACAACTAGACTGCCGCAAGCCGTGTACAATTTTGGAGGCTGGGAACATGCATCCTGGGAACATGCACTACATGATGAATGGCATTCACACAACCCCATACATGGGTAAAAGGACATGCTTGTGCCCTTTTGCTCAGGTAAAAGGTTGGGTTATATTCCCAGGCTACCTAGAGAGGCAGCTCCGGCACTGGCCTCAATCCCAACTCTTCATACAAACAGCCCTACCCAGGTAGGGCTGCTCAAGTTCACAGTCATTAGACCCAATCTATAGTTTATTCTAAATGTGTAGTTTGGCCTTGTGCATGGGTATGTTTTGGGATCCTGGCCATTGCAGAGGAGGAAACCTGAGGATTCCAGGGGAACGTAGTCCAGCCTAGTAAGTATTAATATGAAATATATATCAAATGTTCAAGCCATAGAGAAAAGTGCTAACATCTGATTTAAAAGTTTCCTAAATTTGGAAAATACATGTACAGTTCTATTAGTAGAAGACATTCTGTTACAGTTGGCCCTGCATGTGTGGTTTTTGAACAGAAATAGCTGCAGGGGTGGGGGCAGTCAGGATTTAGGGCCTTATCCATGGGCATGACACTGTAACTCTTTGCTCTTGTGTCATCATCTAGATAAAAATAGCCTCCCCTTAGCTGGTATTATCCCTGGAATGGAAGTTGTAGTGCTAGTAAGGATTTGAGGGAGGACTAGGCCTCACTTAGAGCAACTGTTGGGAGGGTGGGCCTTTCCTAATAACAAGGAAAGCTCAGGAAAATCAAAACAAAAGGACAAATCTGGGTAGGGTCTACACTCACAGCCACATGCAGAAGAAGAAAGAGCTTTTTTTTTTTTTTTTTGGGGTGGCCCTCCTTGGCCATCTTCTCTAATACCTGGGAGGAACACCTAAGACACTTTGGAGAAGAGCTGCAGTGCATCGAGGATGCTGGGCTTACCATTAAGGCCAGGAAATGCCAGATTGGTATCAATCAGATGGAACATAAGGCAGGTCGGGGTCCCATCTCACCCTTAGAGGCTATGGCTGAGGCCTGTATGGACTGGCCAATCCCTAAGAAGATGTGTCAAGTGAGATAACCCCTTTCTGGGGTTAGCAGGATACTAATGTAAATTTATACCTCATTATAGTAAAATAGCTACCCCACTTTCTGATCTCACAAAGAATGCTGGCCCCAATGATGTGAAGTGGACTGAGGAATGTCAAGCAGCTTTTGACAAGCTAAAAACTGAAATAAGTAGCTGCCCTCTGCTCCTCCGAGCACCTGATTATACTAAGCCTTTCATTCTCACCACTGATGCCTCTGAAAGGGGTATCAAGGTTGTCCTAACTCAGATCGGGCTAGACAATATGCAGCATCCTGTTATTATCCTGAGTAAAAAGATACTGGAGACAGAGTTACATTGGATTATCCCAGAAAAGGAGTGCTATGCCATTGTCTATGTCCTGGAAAAGCTACATCATCATTTATGGAGGCAGAGGTTCAAGCTACACACAGACTATGCTGCACTCCAATGGCTTCAAGTAGCCTAACACAAAACGAAGTTCATTATTGCCTACCTTTTTCTTCCAATGTGATAATAAACCCTTGTTGGTGAAGTGTGCTACTCTTCATTTTGGGTGTGCCTTAGTCACATGCCTTTGGAGGCTTAGGATGCTCAGCCTCTTCTAGGGAGAATCTTGCCATTTTAACCTCTTCAGAAATCTTATAGAGTGGTTTTCCCTACATCAAAAGAAAGTGGATGATGGCAGCCTACTGATCCTTTACAATCAAGGATTAACCCCAGTAAATCTGGAGGAATGCAGGAAAGGGAAGGGGATGAGGGAGGCCTGAAACAAGTCCCCCCTTCCCTCCGGCTCTGGTAGGAGCTTTGATTAAAGTTCTAATGAAAGATCTTAAAGGATTTTCCAAAGTTGGTAGGTATGCTATGCAGCCAAAAGGTAAATTTCCCTGATGCATAAATGGAGCCAGGGCTATCCTTAGGGCATGGCAAGCAGGGCGACAGCCTCGGGCCCCACTCTTTTAACCCCCATTAGAATTAACTGGAAGGGGGCCCCGCCCGCACTGGCTGATTTGCCCCAGGCACCACAGCCTGCCAAGTCTCTCTAAGGACAGCCCTGATGGAGCTCCCATATGGATAAAGATCTCAGTTCATTTCAATTAAGAGATATAAACCACATGTACAGTGGAATACATGTGTGGATTCCCATGCCCTTTTGGAGCTCCTGGATTGAGCTGTAATGTGAACAGTATGCTGAAGAATGAGAGGGAAACATTGAGAAACTTCATGTTAAAATTGTATTTTTGTGCTATATAACACAGATAAATTATTGATAAATGGACAGCATATACACCTCCCTCTGGGGAGCAATATTTCCAACCATTCTTAATTCTTTCTTTTCTTTTGCCCATGAAGAATATATTTTCACAGGAAAATATACATCTTTACCCCTGCTTCCCTCTATACCACTAGGCTCTGCAGAATCCCTTATTATTTCTTGGCATTAAGTATAACTGGTGACCTTTATTTCCAGATACAGTTGTTATTGCTGCTCTGCACCTTGCATTACCCTACAGGATATCACCTGGCCATATGTCTGTATTGCTCACAAGGCTCCCTCATGCTGGTTACACAATTTCCCAAAATCTGTGCTCTTTAGAGGAAAGAATACAAAACACCTATTTATACTGGGCCCTTTTGTTACTTCTTTTTTCACCAGATACTCTTGGAATCTTATTTTAGGTAGACATAGAAGTTATAGCATATAATGCACAATTTCAATGGGAATGCTTTTGCATCTTGGTTTGCAAGAAATACCTCATTAAGAGATGGATCTTACATCAACAAACAAGTTATCTTATTTCAGAAGCTCATGGCTCCATGTGGTTTTGGGGTGGTTTTTGGGTTTTTTTGCATTTTAAATTTTTATTGGCTTTTACAATAGCTATACATTCAAATTACATTCATTTCTACACATAAGTAAATATTGACTTCCCGCTTACCTATCTGCTCAGTTCACGATAACAATACATATAAACCATTATAATAATGGTATAATAATTCAAAACATACATACTCCACACTACTACTCAATTTTATCCAACCCAACCTGCTGTTATTACTATATTTCAAACCCTACTAAAAGTCCATATTAGAAAAATAGTTCTTTAAGTAAATCAAAAATGGTTCCCAATCTTTAAAACATTCCAAATTTTTGTATCTTATAAGTGCTGTAAGCTTTGCCATCTCAGCATATTCCAAAATCTTTATCAACTAGTCTTCTTTTGAGGGCATTTTAGTGTCTTTCTGAGCATATACTATCCTAGCCGCCGTGGTTGCATACATAAAAAATGTAACATTTCTTCTGGAGAACTCTCTTTCAGTTATTCCCAGCAGGAAGGATTCTGGCCTCTTAAGAAATGTCATTTAAAAATTTTTCTTCAACTCATTGTATATCATATCCCCAAAAGCCTTTGCATTCCCACATGATCACCACATATGGAAAAAAGTTCCTTCACATTGTCTACATTTCCAACATTTATTTGAAACATTTTTATACATTAAAGCTAATTTTTTCGGTCTCAGATACCACCTATACATCATCTTATAATAATTTTCTTTTAAAGCATAACATGCAGTAAACTTTACATCAGTTTTCCATAATTTTTTCCAAACAGCCATATCTATATTATGACCCACATCCTGAACCCATTTTATCATAGTCATTTTAACCATTTCATCTCTCGTCGCCTCCAAAAGCAACAACTTATACATCTTAGAGACTAATCTTTCATTATTTTCACACAGCTCCTTCTCAAATCCCGACATTTGATCCACAAACCCAACCTTAAGATCTGCTCCATATGGTAAACAATATGCACTGTGTCACCCCAAAATATCGATTTTGGATTGGTTTATTTAAAAGATGTATAGCCCACTTCATGTGCAACTTTGATGCAGCTTCCAGAAAGTAAAAATATAACACTGTAAACTCTAAAACTATAGTCCATGCATGGTCTGAAATGTCAGATTAGATCCAAAATGATATGACCCAAAAGTGGCAATATCTTGAGGGATCATGTTGCCTCTCCCAACTGTTGTGTCATGTGTGTTGAAAAAGAGGAAAAGGCAGTACAGATGGGGAGGGGGTCTGACAGAGTTTTGGAATGACTGTGAGGAGGGTTTCCAACAGTTATGAATGTTGGGAACTTCCAACTATCATTACAGAACTGTCTCCAATAACAATTGACTTAGTGGATGTTGGGTCTGACATTTGTGTTGCACCCGACAACATACACAGCCCTGGAGAAGAGCAATAATCAGTAAAACTAGATTAAACCAGCAATGCGCTAGAAGATCTGTCAAGAAGCCTCCCAAACTGTACTTGCTCCAACAAGGCAACCAACATTCCATCAGTTACAAACAACCTGTCTCTGCAAAAGCCACCATCACTTGTCTTGTCTGAATTCAGCTTACACAACCATTACCTCAAGACAAAGATTCAGGGAGATTTTATTGCTTAGGGGAAGAGCTGAGTGTCATCAGCATATTATTGCGCCCTTCCAAACTACAAATAAATTATTCCAGTGGCTTCATGTAGATATTAAATAATGTAGGTCACAAAATAAACTCCAGCTGAACCCAAATGTCAGTGTCCATGCTATTCAACTATCATCCAGGAATATTTTTTGGATGCATCCTCCAAGACAAGATGAGAAACATACCAACCTACCAACAAGACTTTACAATTATCCAAATGCTGTAAGAGAATGTTGCAGTACACAGTGCCAAATGCCAGTAAGAGGTCCAGCAAAATCCTTAGGAAGAAACTCTTGCTTTCAGCTTCTCAACAGAAATGACTCACCAGGGCACAGAAGTTGTTTTGGGGGCAGAAGTGAGATTAAAATGGCTTAAGGAAGATGGTCTTGGTCTCATCCAGGAAATCCTGGAGTTACTCAGTCACCATGAGCTTTAAAATCTTCTCCCCAAAGGAAGGGTCTAAACCATCTATAAGAGGGTCCAGACTACCATTGGCTCAAACAAAAAAAGCAGCCTGCTTCAACTTCACAGGAGCATTAATTATCTCAGGCAGAGGTTGAGCTAATCCTTCTTAAGTTGCATTTCAGTAACCTTTTGACATCTTAACACATTTCCTGTCACCACAGGGAGTACAGAGAATGGCCGTAGGAGGAAGTGTATCCATGTTCAAAACAATATTTGAGGTTGAATGTGTTACATAACTTTCATTTAAAAAGCAATTTGTTAGTTATACATTTTGTTACATTTCTGCGCTCTAGAAAGCACACCCACACACTTGGCAATTTCCTAATGTAGGATTTCTTAACCTTGGGCCCCCAGATGTTTTTGGACTACAACTCCCATCATCCTCAGCCACAAAGACCAAGTCTGGGGATGATGGGAGTTGTAGTCCAACAACATCTGGGGGCCCAAGGTTAGAAACCCTGTCCTAATGAACACCATGACCTTAAAGTCAAAATGATGTCCTTTGTTTCATATATTGGCACAACTGTTCTAGAAACAGTGTGGAGATGTGAGCACTGGGTTCGGAGAATAAACTATGCTTTTCAGGTGAAGATAGGAGTCACGGCTATTCAGCCATTTGGGAAGTACATCCTGTACTCCCACCATGACTGCCTATAACTAGCTAGATGTAGTCTGACATTAGACTAACAGCAAATGCAGTAGGACTGAAAACATTCTCTTTCTCCAGTGGCTCACCATCATCCAGTTTACATGTGTTGGCCGCTCTTGGTTATTGTTATACGAGGAGAAGGAGGGATACCTTATTCCCTCATGCCACGTGGAAAATCATTTCAGCTGTATTCAGATATGAATCATCTGTTTCAGTGGAGGGGAAAGTTCAACAAGGCTGAATATACTGCTTCTCAACCATTCTGGGAGAAGTTTGAACATTACCTCCTTTTCTGACCAATAGACTGAAATCTATGTCAGTGAGTTCCTATATCCCTTCACAATTTCTACAATGTTTGCACCTTGATGCATGAGGCATCTCCTATATTTTGACCTCCTAGGATCAACACAGAGAACAGTTTGACTTGTCAACCGGAAGAGTGTCTTTGAATTCTGTCATGGCACTGATTAGAATGCAGCTAGTTCCCATTGCAGGCTAAACAGAAAACATCTTCATTTTACTACAGCATCAAGCTGCCAGAGCCAACTTCAGAGCACATTGTGGGGGGAAATAAACAATTTTCCAAAACACTATGTTCTGTGATAATGTCACAATTGGCACCCACCATCAGAACATGGAGAGCTGTCAACAAACTCAGACACATCTATACGACTCATGCAGATGAGCCCATCCTACTGCTATTTCAACTTCACTGAAGTGTCCAAAATCATCAATTTGAAAGTCAGTTTAATATCAATTCCCCAGAAATAAATCACCATCGGCGGTAATATTTTCCAGAGTTGTTTTCCTCCTCTTTGTATCAGACTGCTAAAAACAAATGACATAGAGGAAATAGAAATTGCATTCACAGTGCAGATATTCACATGTTATTAAAGGGAAAATGTCAGAGAATTTGAAATATAAACTCCAACTGATTACCTGTGTAGGATTTTTCATTGGGCAATTCTCCAAATTTCCAGAATAGAATCCATTTGCTGTGTTGTTGTTTTTGTTACTGTTCCATATTTTCCCTCATCAACGGATTGTCCAGTGCAATTCCTTTTTTCACTTGAGCCTGGATATAAAAAGGAAAAAAATGTTCCTATTAAGAATCCTTTGTATTTAAACAACCTTAATGGGTCTTGATGAACTCCAAACACTTCACATTTTATGGAGACAAAGTAGACACTGACAGCAGGAAAGGAAAATTCTTTGGTAGCACTGCCAGAAAATAGAATCTCATCAGATTTAGTGGGAGAAGGTTGGGGATTTCTCCTGGTGAAACTATGGAGCATTTCTGTTCAGTGAGAAAGCACATGTGCATGTGTACGCACATATGCATGTGCGCACACACACATTCAGAAGCAGATAGTATACAGTTTGGTAGGCAAAATTGCCAGCAGCAGTTGTGGCCAGCAGAGGGGAGAAAAGGATTCTTGTTTTTTAAATTCTGGGAGGCAGCAGTGGAGAGCAAGTGTGCCTCAGTCAGTTCCGTGCAGTTTAACAAAAACCTGCACGTTCAAACACACCCATTAAGTTGCAGCCCACCATTTGAAAACTAATAAATGGGAAGGACAAATGTTGCCACAAAACCTCAAGCCACTTGCAACTTCATTATTTCTTCTTCTACAGTCATTTCAAACAAGAAATTGACCCAACTTTGCAAAACCAAAGCATAAAAAGGCATAAGCTGTCTTAAAACATATCAAATTAAAACATATCAAGCACAAAATAAAATACCTACCAACTACCTAGAGGAATAGTTGCAATCATACTAGTTGCAAAGAATGGGAGAGGAAACCTGGATGCTTCCCAGAGGGCAAATTAAATTGCTTCGCGGTCTATAGGCTTGGTGTGCATTCAAGTGATCTGGGTTTTGACACTGTCTTGCATATGGGAATGGCAACGTGCCTTTTGCATAGCCACAGCCTGTATTTGGATGTTATCTTGAAACTTCATGTTTAAAGTGTGTGAGAAAATAGTAGCTGATTCTCTCAGTTTTGAGAACAGTCTTCATGCTTGTTCCATTTTCTCCTGAACTATCATGTGGAGGGGACCTCAGGGAGGCAGGGTGGGAGGCAGGGAGGGCAAGGAGATGGGGGAGCCAGATAGGGCTGCCGGGACCCTGGAGGCAAACTTGCGGACGGGGGGGGGGGGTGTTGTCTTCTTGGGTGATGCTTTGGCGTGTGGCCAGTGAATGTATCATGTTAGTTGGTGGTATCCCTTTGTTTTGGGGGAGGCAGAGGGGTCCCTGTGCAGAGGGATCCCCAGCTGGTGAAGCTGTGCTCACCGCTCTCCTCCAAACCTCCCAACTAGCATTGTTTTCTCTCTGAGACAGACTTCAGCCATCTCTCCCGCCTCTCATCCAACAGACAGGCAATTATTCTCTGAGGAGAAGTCGCCATCTCCTTGCAAAGTGATCCTTTTTGTGCCTTGGGCTTGAGGTTGTCTCTGTGGCTCTGGAATGGAGTGTGCAGCAGGGCAGTGGGGGGGGGGGGTGAGGGGCTGTGGGCAACAAATTGTTGGCTGTCAATCAGTTGCACAGAGAAAAGCAACTGCTGCTTTCCTACATTCATTCATTCATTCATTCAATTTCTATACCGCTCTTCCAAAAATGGCTCAGGGCCGTTTACAGAGAGAAATAATAGCTAAATAAGATGGATCCCTGTCCCCAAAGGGCTCACAATCTAAAATGAAACAAGATAGATACCAGCAACAGTCACTGGAGGTACTGTGCTGGGGGTGGATAGAGCCAGTTACTCTCCCCCTGCTAGATAAAGAGAATCACCATGTTAAAAGGTGCCTCTTTGCCAAGTTAGCAGGGGCAGGGGCTTGTAAATCCTTCCCTTCATCAAAGCCTGATTGCTTTTCACTCCAAGCTCTGCAATTGGCTATTAAATTTTTTTTTCTGGTGTTCTTGTGCAAAAGCAACCAGCCTCTGCAATCAACTTGTTTTAATTTTCCCTCCAGTGCTCTTGCGCAAATTCCCCAAGAATTTTTTTTAAGGGAGAGAGAGATCAGTTTATTCCCTTTATTCACATTTTGAAGCTAGTTAGGGTTCACTGTCAGAGTTTACACCATTTCCTCCCTCTGAGTCTGGAAAGCACCCTTGTTGTTGGACCATTAGCTGGGCATCATACACAATAGAAATAAGAAACAACATTAAGCAGTGATAATTGTGCTTTCAAATTGAGTCAAATGTGTTTCATAGATTATTGAAGCATTACAAAATCTGTTTTACCAGAGAGCCATAGTGGAACAGTAAAATGGATGGACTGAATCCTAAGTATCACATTCAGAAGGACATTCCTGCAACAAATCCTGCCTCTTCCTCCTGAGAGCAGACTCCTGCACCTCTAAAAAGCCCCTCCTGATGAGACTTTCAGGAAATAGGCTAGGATGCAGTGAAGCTATGAGGGAGAGGAAAATCGTTGAAAATTGGATGGAAGTGCCTTGCACAACTGGAGTTCCATTAGAACAAGGTGCCTCCTCCCAATTTTGGGTGATTATCTCTTCCTGGAAGATCACAGCAGTCCACTCACCTCATTCCAAAGGCTCCCCCGGCCTTCAGGAGAGGCTTTTGGGGGACACATTGAGCTGCTGTGGGAAAGAGGGAAAGAAACTTCCATGTACAGTAGTTAGGTTCACCCGAATGTCTGTACAGGTTCAACCGAATGTATAAAATATATGTGGGAAGCTGCAGAAGCAAAGTTTCATTCCTGTTTCAAGCAACGTTTTATTACTGTTTCATATAGGTTTTTAAAACTTTTAAATAGAGATATATTATATTTAAATTTATATTTAATATCTGTATGTCTGGCGGGCAGGCTCACTGGCCTTACTGGAGCCCCCATGGCAACATGGCAAAACCGCCTTGGGATTGTTTTTAATGAAAGGCGGTATATACATTCAACAATAAATAAAATAAAGATCTTCTGGGGCCACCGGAGCACCGGTGGAGGCCCACAGCCCGAGGAGTGACGAGGCAGCAGGGCATCCCAGCTTTGAGCAGGGCCTTGGAGGCCGAGGGCAGCATGGACCGCTGGGAGGCTCCTGTGAGGGGGAGGCCCAACATGGGGAAGGAGGAGGCGTACCACAGTGACATCAGTGATGTGCCTGAAGGTGAAAGGAGGGTGCTGAGGGAGGGAGGAGGGGGAGGGGGGGAGGGGATGCCACAGCTGATGATTGTGCACACTTGATGGGGTTAATAAAGAGGGCCAAGGGCTCAATTAAGGTTGGCTGGAGTTATGTGGCTTGTGAAGGAGTGTTTATGAAGGGAGATGGCCAGTGATGAAGAAAGGGGAGTCACAGGCCTCTGGTGAGGAGCTGTGGCAGTGACCTACCCATGTCCAGGAGGAGGACCAGGGTGACAAGCAACTGACCCAAAAAATTCTCCTTGCTGCCAGGGGTGGGGCGGACTCAGTTGGACACTGTCCCTTTTGTATTTTCATTGTGTATTATTTTAACTATATTGTAAACTGCTTTGGGATTATTTTAATGAAAAGTGGTATAGAAACTAAACAATTAAACAAAGAAACAAACAAACAACATTGGCCCTGTTCAGACCTTCAAAACCAGACAGGCAACATAATTATGCAAGGGATGGAGGTGGAGGATGAGACTACATCCACTATTCTCAGCCATGATCTCTGTACCTTCATTGGAATATCCAGCAGAGCTCAAAATACCTGCAGCTCTGCACATGCCGGCTCTGTACACATGATCAAGGTTTTTGCTTTTTTGCACAGTTGAGTATGTGTGGGGATCAGTTCAGACCGGAGTGCATGGAGGTCCCGGGCAAGGAGAGCAAATTCCCCTGCTGCCCCATGTGATTCTGCTGCCTGCATGATTTTAAAGGTCTACCCTAACTCTTTTCAGATCTCTGGAGTCTCTCTCAACCCACCCATTTCCCTACCACAAACCATCTCTGCTTGCCAATCTCCAGAACAGAATATTGTCCATTAGATTAACATAGTCATTTCATAGTTACAGTACTGCTAAGTTTGAGCTACCATTTTTCTTCTGCTATGATGAGAAAAGAATTTCCCTTGTCAAAGTTAATTTATTTCAGCAGAAATATCAGGATCTGTACTGGTAATTAAAAATAGCAAACCTTTTGGTCATTTCATATACATTTCAAATATTTTGTTTAAAGCTGAGACTAGAAATGTATTAGAAAATAATCCTCAAACATATATTACGTTTAATTGAAGCTGCGAGAGCCACTATGTCAGCAGAGATCAGGAAGGTATTTTTCATTCTCTCATTATTGTTTTATTAAATCTTAAATGAATTTCATATATTTTATTACTTGTACCAGCCATCACTATATTTCATTTTCAGCAAGAGGGTTACATATCGTCTCTGAGAAATGCACACAGTAAAGGACAAGAAAGGATCCATTTCCAGGCAAGATCAGATACTTCTTTACTGCAGTGAGCGATTAAAAACCACTACCCAGATGATATTTGTCCTTGTCTCTCATTTTCAAGAATGACGATGATAGCAGTGGATACTATGTTATTTTAATCAAAACAGAAAAACGTCTGTTGGGTCTTACATAGTGCTGCCAAATATTTTCCTAACCAACATGAGTGACTAAGAAGCTCTTCTCACGATTGGTGGGAAGAGCTTCTCAGCGGTCTGCGGGGAGAGCAGGTTTGCCCGACCCCTCCCCGCAGTTGAGCACTCACCCATTGCTGGGCAGGCGGATTGGCTCTTCAGAAACTTGCCGTGCCTCGCCTGGCTGCTCTGGGGGTTGGATGCAGGGAAGCACTGCCACACGGCTCCCCCTAGAGTCCCAATAATGCACTGCGTGAGTGTGCAGTGCATTACTGGGAACCCCTTCCCCCTGAGTGTGCCTGTCATGGCTGCAAGCAGCCGCAGCAGGCACACAATCAAAGAAATCATTTAATAGGGAGGCTACTTCAGTGAGTTTGCCACCGTGTGGCCACCAGGATCAAACGCAATCCTGGTGGTTCACACGAACATGCAAAAGCAGCCTGGGCTTCTTTAGCCCAGTTTTGCATGCTTGTGTGAACAGCCTCAATGAGTGTGCATTTTGTTTTGTTTTCAGTCTAATTCAAGTTACAGAAATATATGTCTGGAGGGCAAAGTTAAATCTATAACCAATGTCATATAATACCCACCATAGATTCTTCCAGTAATCCCCAGGGACACCCATACATACAAAGGGCAGAACTGTATTTTCTCCAGGGAAGAATCACAGACAGAGCCTGTTCTCACGATCCCATGAGCAGACTTGAGGGCAGGTGACAGGGAAGGCTGCTGCAGCTTACCTTCTGTACAGATGATCCAGACGAGTTCCTGGGCTTGTGGATCATGCATCCAGAGGACGCATCCTCTGGACACATGCCCCAGATAGTATGGGGGTTTGGGAGCTGAGACACATCCCACAAAAATCCCACAATGCACCACACAAATGCATGGTGCATTGTGGGGATCTCCTGTGCTATCACCAATAGCCTTTTCCTGTGTCAGCACTGGCTGGGAGCAGCCAGAGCTGAGACATGAGCAGTTAGTCTTAACCGGCAGGCTGCCTAGGCAGGTTTGCTGCCGAGTGACCTCCGGGAGCCATGCAGCTCCTGGCGGTTCTCACCGGAAGCCAAGCCCCGGCTTAGCTGCTGTAGTCTGGTCTTGGCTGCTTGTGAGAAGAGCCTCATAGTTTGAGTCTCTGTACATATGGATGTCTACATACAGTGTCGACATCACATATTTATGTTATGAGCATAGGGAAAATGCAGTTCAATGTGCATTTCAGTTGCAATGCACTCCCAAAGGTATCTGGAAGAGAGTTGTTGTTTACTCAAAAGATTGCCTCCAAGATCCCTTTGCAAGTTCACTTTGCATTCCAAATAGGGAATGCAGATTGATTTTAAAAATAAACATTTAATAAACTTAGATCTTGTCAAAACTGCTGAGTTGGCTGGGTTTAGAACTTATCTACAGCTTGTTAGACAAGCTCTGGGATTGCACAAACTAACTGCTTCCCAAGATTTAATAACTACTTTCATTTTATTCTGAGGTCGCTAAGATCTTATCCACCTATCTCTGTGTAGGTAATTTGTAGGATACTTTGCGGACCAAAACTGCAGCCCCACTTTCTGAAACAGAAACAGGGCTGAAACAGGGTAGCTTTCCTGGATCATCTCCACAGATTATGGAATTTTCTTCTAGTTAGTGGACCTTACAGCATGTCTATATATTTATTATTTCTGCAAGATATGAATGAATTGGCAAGATTCTAACTGTGAAGGAGAAGTTCCGTAATAGAATATTACAGGTAAAGTATTGTTTTTCCAAGGGAAATAAAATGAATGCTTGGCTGAGAAACACTCTTACCTGGGAGAGGCTATGTGACATTGCTGTGTGTAGAACGGAGTAGACAATACTAAGTGTGTGGGACAGAGTAGTCATACCAACAGTGCTGAGGGAAACACAGGAGGACACAGAGGACTAAAGCAGAGGTGCTCTTACCTCTGGACTTCGGGGTCGAAGTCCAGGGCCTCCACATCCCTTGGGGACCTCCAAATTAGTCTGTCCTGGGTGGTTCATCACTGTGCCACGCAACCAGCCTGCACTGCGCCAGGCAGCTGAGTGTGATTGTGACCTGCGCTGGGTGCTTTAGAGATGTGGGGAAATAAATATATGGGATGGGAATATGTTAAAGTTGCATGTTGAAATGTTTCTGCTAATGCATATTTGCATAATTAAATCTGTTATATCTTCTTACATTCTTGTGAGTTCAGTTGTTGTTTGTGCCCTCAAGAACCCATGCGTTAAAAATACTGTCTCTGTCTCTGTGTGTGTGTGTGTGTGTGTGTGTGTGTGTGTGTGTGTGCGTGTAGGGGGATGATGCTTAACTTATGGTGGGTGAGGGGAGTCACCAAAGGCCTTTAGGTCCGGGCTCCAAAATTACCTCTGGCCTGAAGGAAAGATAAACTGAGAAAAGGGAACAGAGAAAATGGAGCCTGGAAATAACTTTACACTGGTTATGTAGTGAGGATGTAGAAAACTATGTGCTCTCTGTTAGATGTGGGAGAACAGCAGCACACACTAGACTTCTTCTGAAGTCTGTTCAACTATTTTGTTTCCTGTAGTTCACCAGAAAGACCCAAGAAAAAATGGACTGCTAAAATAACTTATCTGAGCACTGTCTCTGATTATCTGGGCCTGTGACTGATCTCTCCTGGGGAGATCACATTGGCGCAACCACTCATGCAGACCTCCACTGCAATCGAGAAAATGGCCTGTCTCAGTCTGAGGCTTTTTTTTGCAGTCCTCTTAAAAAGGCAGCACATAACTGTGGGATTTCTATGTAAATAATTGAAGTGTATCTCTCTGGACTTGGCCACAACTTCAGAAGTGACACTTTGGTTCAGAAGATAATGTCTTCCCAGATATTTATTCTGATGACTCCCAAGAAAATAATCAGACTCTTAACGTTCCCCCATAAACAGTGCAGAAACAAGGTTATTCAGCTAGATGAAGGTGCTCAGACTTCCAGTAAAATCTGAGGACACTGAAAATCTAATACAAATATTTTTATGCCCCTACTATGGGCATATCTGTTTGCTTTCTTCTCATTGGACCTCTCATCTAGTCACGAGCATTTTACACGACTAGCCGCCCAAAATTTCCCTGATTTTGTTATGTTTGACTATGTCAACCTGCAGGATGTCTGGAGGTTTTTTGTTTGTTGTTGCTGAAATCCCCCCAATGCTGAAATCCCCCCAATGTTTAGCTATTAGTCTGTGTTACTTCACTACCTGTTTGCTTTCCTTATGGAATTTCCCACTCAGACCCCTTCTGACTCACAAAATTCTGTAAGGTCACTTTTGAGGACAAGAGGAATAGCTTTCTATCCAAGCTAATGCAAAGTTTGGTCAAGTCAAAGCTCTCCTTATCAGTACTATTGCTAATATGCTTCTAATAACATAAATTCTGCAATTATTCTTCAACCATCACCAGCCAGAAATGGAGACCACAAGAAAGCTGATAAGTATGGGTGAAGGGTTTTAAGAGCCAACAGGGCAGGATCACCAAGGCAGTGCTCTTGTTAAGGAGATAAATTGCATGTATTAATTTAAAGTGCTAACCCCCAGTACTTGTTCTAGTGAGTTATAACCATTTAAAGGGGAAACATTTTGATAATGAAATGTGGCAAATTATGCAGGTTTTCAACCTAATACTCATGCATTTGTCTTCATGAAACACAATGCTAGCATCAGAAAGAAAGAAAAACTGCCAGCATCCAACATGTAAAATGCTTTGGTTTACATGTAGGAGGAAAAAGTACCCCCTAACTTCAAGAGAGATGTTTGATGGCATTTTTCTTCTCCTCCCACTACTTCCTAGAAGCTCAGATCCTGATTGTGATGCTTCAGCCATTCGGGCGAGACAGCCTTTAAAAAGGAAAAAGGAAATGGCCTGCTGTCCATCAGCAGCATATACCTGGGTTTTTTTACAAAACCAAAAACAAAACCACCCTCCATTATATTTCAATCAAGTCCATTTGCCTCCACCCAATCATTTCAGCTTGCTTTGTGGTCCTCTCATTTTAGATTCTGATTGGGCTGCACTTTTTGTCAGGTTGACAAAAGGATGTCATCCATCACCAGCTTCTATTTTCTGCTTTATAAATTTTGATGTCTCAAAATGAATTTTGCCAGGGCTAATCTTTTGTCTGCTCTACAGCAGAGATTATTACCATGTTTCAGAACACATAATCATGCATTCTCACTTCTCTTATATTTAGCAGTTTGAACACCTTCAAACTTCTGGAGATAACTACAAGTAATCTGTTAATTTAAAATGTTAACAGAATAATGACTGAAGGATCCCAAAATCACTTTATATTGCAAGGAGAAAGTCCTTGCTCAAATAACTCAGAATAAGACAAAGATCTAGAATTTTCTACCAGTTCTCTTCAAATACTCCAACTTGAAATCCAAAAGTCTAAGATTGGGAAAATATAATTTTAATTTAATAATTTAATTTAACAGCCTATCATATCCTTTGGGTTTAGAGCAGATTACAACAATTTCATTTAAAATATGCTCTAATCACAGCCCCCAGGGGGATCATGATCTATGCAATGATTTGAAGAAACCAAAAAGGGAAAGCCAAAATAATAATCTTCTAATTTACATAAAATATTACAAACATTTCTAAGATACAGAAAACATTTATATTGGATAACAATGCCAGTTATGACAACCACCATCTCCAATTTCATTTAGTAGTCACACTATAAAATAAATCACTAGCATCCATCAAATTTGTAATGCTTCTCCACAGGTGCTTTGCCCCAATAGTTACTGACCATGTTTTTACTGAAAATTTTGTTTCAACACAGAAAAGAGCAAGTTTTACACATACATATTACCAGTCACTTGGCCATTCAAATCTATTTTCAGAATGTGAGAACTCTGCTAGAAAATGTGTTAAATCCCATATTAATGCAAGAAATTAGTATTGAGTTGATTGGTACATGCAAAAACTAGGCATGGTCTCCAAAATAACTTTAAACAGATATGCAAAATTAAGATAAGTACTGTTCCAATTAGGAGAGTAGGCTTGAAGACTGTAGCTCACGTGTTTTCCAGAGTTGTCAGTGGAGTATGCTAGACTCTGTCTCCCATCTTTCACATAGACTGGGCATTCTCAGGCAAATGGGTAAGCAGAAACTGTCTTCTATGGAATGATCTTTCCACAGGTGTGCATGTTAGATTGTTGATATACAGTTTTATATTCTCCTTTTTAATTTTTTATCTTAAAAAAAAAAATACAGCCTTGAGCAATGGAAAGGCAGCCATGAATATATTTTGAGTAAATGATTAAATGGATGCACAATTCTCATTCCACTTTCTGACCGAGATCCCATCGTGGTATCTCATTCAAGTCACTGCTCTCTTTCCTTGTGATTGCATGTTAGAAGGTAAGTTGTGCACTGCCTCCTAATCGTAATTTCTTCTTCTTCTTTGCAATCACTTCTTGGTGAGAATAGTCTTCTAAATGAACTCAGTATGAAACTACCCCTCCCTCTTGGAATGCAATGAACAAAGCTACTTTTCAGACTTACCACCTGCTGCCAGGGAAAGATTCCAATGCCCAAAGTCTCCTGTCCCCACAGTAGACCTTCATATGTGGTGACTGAAATGCTCTGTGATAGGAAGAATGTTGCACCATGAGCACTAGTCCACATTTTATTCTTATTCATTCATGTATAAGAACCATATTGGTAATTTATTGTCATATGTGGAGAGCCAGCGTGGTGTAGTGGTTAGAGTGCTGGACTAGGACCGGGGACACCCAAGTTCAAATTCTCATTCAGCCATGATACTAGCTGGGTGACTCTGGGCCAGTCACTTCTCTCTCAACCTAACCTACTTCACAGGGTTGTTGTGAGGAGAAACTCAAGTATGTAGTATGTACTCTGGGCTCCTTGGAGGAAGAGCGGGATATAAAATGTAAAAATAAAAATAAAAATAAATTAATAATACGTTGATTCATTCAAAGAAGTTGACTATGAAAACTCATGTTCTACACAAACAAGTCTGTTCTTTTGTAACAAACAATTATATGCTAATTTGGCTCTTAAAATGGTTTTTAAAATACAGTTGACAAGCATTAGCGATAGTAATGACCGGGCATCTGGTTGGGACACCATTCGTTAGAGGCAAGAGAGATGCTGTTACTTCCTCTCTCCTTAGATTAGCTCTTTTTCATGTTTTCTGAACTCACAGTCAACTTACATAAGAAGCTGCCTTATACTGAGACAGACTTGTGATATGAGGAGGCCAGACTAACTCCATTTTGTGTCTGACTCCATTTTGTGTGCAAACAAGTCTCTCACCCCCCTGCTTGATCCTTTGCAGTTTAAAAGTTGACAGCTAAGGGCTTTAATCAGAAAGGCTAACAGAAGATTACAAGAATAGCTATAACGGACATGCGGGGTGATGCAGTGTCTGGAAAAAAGAGGAAGTAGGCAGTTAGACATTGCTACACGACCCTATGCCAGTTAGAAATGATTGCATTAACTTGCTCTTTTGAACTTGCTGATATTAACACAAATATTTAGGGGGCATTAAGTAATGGTTGGGGGGTGGCGAAAGGAGGCGGGGAGAGTTTGTCATGCGTAAAATGCTGTAATCATTCAAAGAATGTATAAAACACCCCTCTGAGGAAGGAGGGGTGCGCTTTTGCTTTGTGAAATTATTCCCAAAGTGCCAACTTTGCTATTCTGCAAAATAAACTGGTTTTTGGTTTGGACCTCCACTCTCTTGGTGTGTTAATTGGACTTGCATGCCAGGCAAGAGCCCGGCTTTCCGGCATAATGCTTGGAATACTGAGTCACACCATTCAGTGCTGTCTACTCTAGCAGCAGCTCTCCTGGGTTTCAGAAAGGAGTTTTTTGCAGCCCCATCTGGAGATACCAGGGAATGATCCTTGGATCTTCTGCAGGCAAACTTTGCAAAGCATGTGTTCTACCACTGACTTAAGAGTCCCTCCCAAGAGGTGCTCTTACCAGGCCTCTACACCCCCTAGGGCCCCTCAAATCCTCTTTAGTCTGTCCTGGGTGGTGTGGCTTGTGCCCTCAAATACCTATGTGTTAAAAAATGAAGCTTAACTTGCAGCCAGTGGAGGGTGGGGGGAGAAGACTCTAAAGGCCTTGAGGTTCAGGCTCAAAAATTACGTAGGTGCACCTCTGGTCCCTCCCCAATAATAGCAATAACAACAAACAATAGTCTTTTCTTAGTTTCCCAAATAAGGTTCCTAAAGTTCCCCTAAAGTTCCCCAGGGGTAAATTCTCCTCAACCTGCTACATCTCTCTCCTGAAACTGACCATCTCAGCTGTGTTTTCACACTTCCAACCTCCCCCCCGCCAAGACCCCCTGATGTCATGATGACCAGGGGCACATCCTGCTCACTGCAGCAGCTTTCCTGCAGCAGTTTCCAAAAGTAAGGAATCTGTGAGGTGAAGGAGTCAGGGTTGCAGCACCCTGGACATCCCTAAATGAGCAATTTGGTCCAACAAGGGCCAGTAGTGGAATGAGGTCTTAACTTTCAGACTCAGACTACCCCTTCCAGGCTCTACATCCTGCCTGAGCAGAGAGATCAAAAAGACAGTTTTCTGGCCTGCAATCTCCTCTGCTCCACTAAGCTCCTCTTCTCCACTTAGTGCCTCCTGGCCTGTTGCAAGTGCTGTTATAAAGACTTGGGGAAAACTAGATATGAGGTACAGTATGGGCTGTGAAAGATGCTGGTTCACTGGGAAGGGGACTCAGGTTCCTCATGTGTTGGCTCTGAGGTCTCTGGCTCGAGGTCTCCCTGCTGGCAGGCTCAAGCTCCAGCCTGGTGCCAGGGCTTGGGACTCCTCTGGCGTCTGGTCCCCCTCTTCAAGGGCAGGCATGGAATCATGAGAGGAATCAGACCAATGCCTCCCACTCTGCTGAGACTAGCAGCAGCATATTCAGGAGGTCAACATGGCTAGCACTCCAAGCCCTATTGCTCCTGCTTACTCATCCAGCCATACACCTAGTGGATGAGTGGGGGATTCAACCACTTTAGCAGGTTTCATACATTCCTTTCTTCATTCAGGCTCGGTGCCTACCATACTGTCCAGTTGCAGGTTAACCAACAGGGAGAAGCAGGTTTGGCACAAGAATGGTGGCATATTTAATTGTGTAGAAAGTTTCCACTACTCACTTCACAGAGCTCCCTCCATTCCTTGACTTGCCAGTCTCATCTCTCCTCCTGCTGCCACATATCACTCCTGTCACTAATGTATGACTGTGCTACATAATGTGCCATAGAGGACTGGAGGTTTCACCTAATGAAAGAAGTTGGAAATGGGATCCAGGTGAATGGCAGTGGCAATGGGCTGAACCTGTTGAGATAGCGGTGAGGACAAATGGTACCCAAGGACCCACAAAAAAACTAGAGTTAGCCTTACTATTATTTTTTTCTTGTTTACACAGTCAGGCAGGTGTTATTGACTGGTTTGTTTTATCCAGACATCAAGTCCTTCCCAAGGACCTGGGATGGCTGAATTTTATTATCAATATTGTTGTTATTATTATAGAAATTGTCACAAAATATAGGCTGTTCCCAGTAACATTGTTTTTTGTAGTTGGCTAATGGTGATTTCAGTGGCCCCTATGGTGTTGAGGTGCTCTTCAGGTTGTTTTGGAATTGCACCTAGGGCACCAATTACTACTGGGATGAAGAAGAAGAAGAAGAAGAAGAAGAAGAAGAAGAAGAAGAAGAAGAAGAAGAAGAAGAAGAAGAAGAAGAATTTGATTTCTATACCACCCTTCCAAGAATGGTTCAGGGCAGTTTACACAGAGAAATAATAAATAAATAAGTTGGATCTGTGTCCCCAAAGGGCTCACAATCTAATTTAGTTCTATTAAACTAAAGTTTACAAATGATGATTCAAATCTTACCTCTGCCATAAATCACTAGGTTGCTTTACGTAAGCCACTCCCTCTTAGCCTTGGCAATATGGAGATGAAACCTAACAGGGTTATTCTAAGGATTACATCAAAATCCTCAATGTAAAGCACTTTGCACACTCACAAAGCACCATAAAAATGCTAAGTTTTTTCGGAAGCAACTGAAATGATATAAATTAGACTTAGACTGAGAGCATAGAAGAGCATCATTATTATTTTTATAATCATCATAATTCTTTCCTTTAGCTGAAAATAGCTCTTGTCAGAAAAAATATTAGATGAACCAAATTTAGCTTGTATATGTCTCTGAACATAAGGCAGGCACCTATTGCTAGTTCAGCCAGATGTTGTTCTGCCACACTGCCTATATAACATCCTGAACAAATGATTTGGCTAAAAAAAGAAAAGAAAAGAAGATTGATCTGGTCCCAATGGAGACATCCTTGTTTCTGGATGTATACTCCGGTATTCATGGAACAGATAGGCAGCCACTTACGGAAGGCACGGGGGCATCGCCACATCATGCTTCAGACCACAAATGAATCTTGCTCAGAAACAGAACTTCTCGCCTGCTCACTAGTTCTGTACACTGACTATCATAAAAAATATGAACCCATGTACCAGGTATGCATGCCAGGGGCATGAACTCTTTATTTATTTGTTTTTTAAAAAAGGCAGAGGGGTGGGGGAATGAAACCTGTGTTTGTTACAGGGTTTTAGCTATAATGAGATACAAATAAGTAACCACAAATGTTCTGAAAATACACTGCTTTATTTATTTTGCAATTTAATCTTGAATATATCTATGAGAGGTTCTTAAACCTTTGCTAAGACTGATGCCTTCTCCTCCTGACATCTGAAATGTAACCCCCATGGCCAGCTCTGTCTTCACTGATCATATGTATAGGGAGAGGGGGAAAGAAGTAACTGGGATAAATCTTCCCACCTCAGGCAGGTGATTTTCATTGTAAAGATTTAATTTGGGTGGTATCGAAATATTTTAAATAAATATTTTTAAAATAAATAATTTTTTTAAATGGCCAAATGGGTCTACCCAAAACAAGTGATTGGCACTGTGACAGTGAACAGTCCCTGTGTCTGGAAATGTATGGATCTTCCCGGGGCAGTGTATACCCTGGGTGCAAGTTTTATTTTTATATTTTTATTTCCTTGCATCCTCTGTGGATACATGAATCAATGTTTATGAAACAGGAGTGATCCATAAACAGATATATTTTTCTATGTACAGTCAACTGTTCTTGGAAGCGGGCACTTAAGCACACTTTACTTTTTATCACACAGATCTCTCAATAGATACCTAAAGGATCTGATTAGTTATCAGACATTACAGCACTGTACATACCTATCCTTCTTCCATTGAACTGTGATCTTGGTCCTTTAATTTCTGCTAGCTGAAGTAAGAACATAAGAAATGCCCTGCTGGATCAGGCCCAAGGCCTATCTAGACCAGCATCCTGTTTCACACCATGACCCACCAACTGCCTCTTGGAAACCAGGCAAGAACTGAGGGCATGCCCTTTCTCCTGCTGGTACTCCGCGGCAACTAAATAATAAACAAACCAACAAACTTGTATTTAGAGGCATCGTGCCTCTGAGGCTAGAGGTGGCCTATAACCCTCAGACTAGTAGCCATTACAAGACCTGTCCTCCATGAATTTATCTCTCTCTCTATCCGTTCAGTCGTGTCCGACTCTCAATCACTCTATGGATCACTACACTCCATGCCGTCCTATCTCGGACAGCTTCCTTTAAGTCCGCCATGGTCATTCCAGTGTCATTTTTAATAATATCCAGCCACCAAGTACAAGGCCGTCCCCGTCTCCTTCTCCCACTGATCATTCCCAGAAAAATGGTCTTTTTGAGTGAGTCAGCTCGCATGACATGACCAAAATATGTCACTCTATGTTTGGTAGTCTTAGCTTCTAGCGATATTATTAGTTTAACTCAATCTAGAACTTCGCTGTCCATGGGATACGCAAGAATTGCCTCCAGCACCACATCTCAAAAGCCTCCATCCTTCTCCTATCTGCCTTCTTCAAAGTCAAAGTTTCACAACCATATGTGGCTATTGGAAATATTATTGCATTAACCAAGCTGCATTTGGTTAGGAAACTAATATCTTTGCTCTTCCAAATTTTACTCATGCTGATCATTGTGGTTCTTCCACATGCTATATGCCTCCTGATCTCAGGGCTACAGTCACCACATTGATCTATTTTAGAGCCAAGAAAAATAAATTCCTTTACTACCTCAATTATCTAAAACCCTTTTATCTAAAAGGGGAATTTAACTAAACCCCTTTTAAAGCAATCCAAGCTGCTGACTGTCACCACATCTTGTGGCAGAGAATTCCATAGGTTGATTATGTGTTGTGTGAAAAAGTACTTTCTTTTGTCTGTCCTAAATGTTTTGTCAATCAATTTTTTGGGATGACCCCTGGTTCTGGTGTTATGAGGGTGGGGGATTCTCTCTATCAACTTTCTCCACACCATGTATGATTTTATAGACCTCTTTCATTACTCATCTTATTTCTTAGTCTTTTTTCTAAACTAAAAAACCCCAGGTGTTGTAGCCTTGCCTTGTAAAGAAGGTGCTCTTGGCCATCGATCATCTTGGTTACCATTTTCTGCATTTTTCCCAGTTCTACTATGTCCTTCTTAAGATACAGTGACCAGAACTGCATGCAGTACTCCAAATGTGGCCTCACCATAATTTTGTACAAGGGCATTATAATAGTAGCTGCTTTATTTCCAATCTCCTTCCTCATAATCCCTTGCATGGAATTCACCTTTTTCACAGCTGCCATGCATTGAGCTGACACTTTCAATGAGCTGTCCACCACAACCGCAAGCTCCCTCTCCTGATCAGACACTGACAGCTCTGACCCCAGGGCTGGAGCCCACATTTAGCGAATGGGTTCAAAGAACCTGGGCCACCAATGGAAAAGGCCACTGAAAAGCCCCTGTGCACGTGACATCACAGCTTTCCTCTGCCAATGCCTGGGCTCCAGAAAGCCTGAGTGAGCTCTTCCCCCAGCAAGTGAGAGAAAGAGAAATAAATGCTGTCATGCATCAAGGGCTGCCTGAAATGGATGAGGGAGAGCTCACTCCTGAGCCCAGGCCACATCCCCTTTGCACATGACATCATGCAAAAGGGGACATAACCAAGGCTCCAAAGAGCCCTGCTTAAAATGGACACTGCCTGAAATGGACAGGGGAAGATCTCGCTCAGGCTCTCCGGATCCCAGGTGTGGGCAGGGGAGAGCTTGCTCAGGGCTCTCCAGAGCCAGAGCCACCTCCCTGTGCATGTGATGCCACATGCACGGGACGTCACTAGAGGTGTCGCCTGGCAGGGATGGACACAGGCCACCATTTGGCTGGCTCCACGCCTGTCAGACCCCATCAGAGTATATCTGAAGTTGTGGTTTTTTATCCCAGTATTCGTCACTTCACACTTGTTAACATTGAACTCTACTTGCCATCTTGTTGTCCACTCTCCCAGTTTGGAGATATCCTTTTGGATCTCCTCACAATTTCTTTTGGATTTCACTATCCTAAATAGTTTGGTATCATCTGCAAATTTGGGCACTTGCTGCTTATCCCAACTTCTAGGTAGCCTGAAAGAGTATTTTGCCAGTTGAATTGAATCATTGGCTCTTCTTTTTTGAAAACATGATGGTGAAGGGTTTGGATTACATTTCAGGTCTTGGTTTGGGCCCTATCTGATATGCCAGGAAAATAATATCCATTGGTCAAAGTATCTTTGAGGGGTGTATGTGCAGAGGGTTCTGGATGTGCAGAGGGTTCTGGACAGTCATATGATATGTTGACCACATTAGTTGTTGCATACTATATGCCACAGCAATCTTTTCTCCAATGGCCTATGGACTAGGAATAGTACATTCTTTTGCAAATGGTTAATAGGTAATAGGACAACTCATTGCTGTAATTACCCACTAGCATTTGTTTCACCATATATCAAACATTTGGCAATTAATATTTTTATGTAGCATGGGTCACAAATCCAGCATTAGGTTCTTAGCCCAAGGCCCACCCCATTCCAGACCACATCACTGGCTCCACTACCACCCAGTTCCTCTCATGTGGGATGGCTATGCTACACCGACTTTATACTCAAGTGCTAACAGGTGTTCCATGCCCAAAGCAGAGATACAGAAGGGCATTTATCTGTTATAAGTAACCAGATATTACTAACCAACCCACACAGAGCATCTGTGTGCTCTTTGGGGCCAGCTGCTCCCCTCATCCTACCCCACTCTCTCTTGCCCCCTCCCTCCTGCCCCTCTCCCTTCTCTTTCCCCCTCCCCTCCACCCTGCCCCACTCTCTTCCCCCCTCCCCTCCCCCTGTCCCACTCTCGCCACAGGCTGCTCCACATGCTTCCCCGCCCCCTTGCCTTCTTGCTGGCTCTCCTCTTCTCCCCTCACCTGTGTCTGGCTGTCCTGCCACTGCCTCCTGCTCCTGGCGGCCAGGCTGGGCCACCACTGCTGCCTCCTCCTCATCTGGGACAGGACAGGCCGTCCCGTTGCCGCCGCCTCCCAGCAGCCAGCTGAGGCCACCGCCTCCTCCTTACTCGGGACAGCCTGGGCAGCCAGGCTGTCCCGCCACCACCGCCTCCCAGTGGCCAGCCGAGGCTGCCCCCTCCTCCTTAACCGGGATGGCCAGGCTGTCCCGCTGCCTCCTTTTCCTCCAAGCGTCCAGCCAAAGCCACCTCCTTCTCCTTACCCAGGACGGCCTGGCCAGGCCAGGCCATCCCACCACCACCTCCTCTGGCCGTTTTGCGGCCCGCTGCCTGTCACTGCCTCCATTTTTTCTTTCCCTTCAACTCTCGCCCAAGGCCGGAACTCTCGCAATGTGTCGCGAGAGTTCCGCCACCAAATCCAGGAGGACATGCATGCCGGCTAAGAGAATTAAATATATAGATTGTATTATATCAGACCTTTACAAGTTATACTATACAGTTTACAAGATGTATCTTTGGGAGGCTGGGAAAGTGGAGGGGGTTATCAAGATGCAAGAAAGTCATATTACTTGCATAATGGTTTTGTATAGGAAGCTTCACTTCTTCCTTTCTTCTGTTTGCCAACTTTTGTTTATGCTGCAGTTGTACTTGGGTCTTCTCCAATAAAATGCAAGCTAAAAAGACGATATGTTAGATGGATATGGCAGAGATTAAGCAATGGTGTTGGCTGTTTCAGTTAAGGAAGGGGCTCACATAGAGAGAGATAATTCTTTATCATCTCCTTTTGTCCTTGACACTCCATTGAGGTGAATTATTATTTCAGCATTCTGAAAGCCACATAATCAGGACGTTTGCATGATGCAGATGAACAGAGGATTAGACATTAGCGACTCTAGGAAAATGAACTCAAGGAAAAGATCAGCATACAATGCATCGATTCCCCCAGGCAGTCAGCAGAAAATGAACATATATTGACCAATGAGTGGAATAATAGCTTTGTTGACAAGCTCACAGGAGACATTCAATCTCTACACCAAGTGGGCAGAGCAGTGGAGTCTGAGATAAAATGAGTCATTCATCCCCTTCTCACCACTATGGTCACCATCCTTTGAATACATGTATAGGGCGAGATAATAGTACAGGTTCTTGAAGGGACTTCTGTGTGATGGGCAACATAGAATGAACCTGAATATGGATGTGAACAGCATGTAATGAACCAGAGTACAAATGTCAGCTAATGATAACATTGACTGTTTCCTGGGAGAGATATGAATTCACCCGTTCTAAGCTGTTACAGAACAATGAGTGGTACCAACACCTTTGGTATAGTGGTGTGCTGACACAGGAAACTGCTTCTGATCACAGAAAGAACGTTGTGTTCACACAAAGAATGTTGTGTTCACACAAAGAATGTTGTGTTCACACAAAGGTGTGGATACCACCTATTGTGTAGTTCCTCTCCCTTCATGTTCTAATCCAGACTACAGTCAAAGGCCTATAAAAAGCCTTCAAAATGATTGAACTTCCCCACTCTACAAACATTCCTCCTCAATGGCCACTTTGCTGATTAGCAGCAAATACAGGGTTTCACCAAAGGCAGAGGCCTGTCCCAGATCAACCACCTGAGATCCATTAACTGGAGATGATAGAGACTGAACCAAATATATATTTTCAAACACGTGGTCTGCTACTGAGCCCTGGTATCTCAAAGTGATCTAACCTAACTTTCCTGCACTTTCGCTAAGCTCAAATCACACACACAATATAACCTACAAAACTGGATATATATCTAAAAAAGAGACAGAGATGACACAATATGATGGGCCTAAAGGAGCAGTTCCTATTCCAAAACCCTGTATTTGCCGCTAACCAGCCAAGTGGCAGTTGAGAGGGGGGGATATTTATAAAGTGGGGAAGCTCAATCATTTTGAAAGCCTTTTATAGGTCTTTGACCATAGTCTAGATTAGAATAGTACACATTAGAACAGGAAGTAGACATTAGAACAGGTAGTACACAATAGGTAGGACCCACACCTTTGGTGTAAGATCCATTGTGTGAACACAACTTTATCTCTGTGACCAGAAGGAGCTTCCCGTGAGAGGAGAGGAGAGCTGGTCTTGTGATAGCAAGCATGACTTGTCCCCTTAGCTAAGCAGGATCTACCCTGGTTGCATATGAATGGGAGACTTGATGTGTGTGAGCGCTGTAAGATATCCCCCTTAAGGGATGGAGCCGCTCTAGGAAGAGCAGAAGGTTCCAAGTTCCCTCCCTGGTACCTCCAAGATAGGGCTGAGAGAAATTCCTACCTGCAACCTTGGAGAAGCCTCTGCCAGTCTATGTAGACAATACTGAGCTAGATGGACCTATGGTCTGACACAGTATATGGTAGCTTCCTATGTGACAGCACACCACTGCACCAAAGGTTATGGTACCACTCATTGTTCTGTATCTGCACATATACAAAACAAGGAGGAAATTGTAAACAAAGAAGGGATTCATCTTACTTATGGTGTAAAAATGAAGCACAGAAATCTGTCTGGAGCATCTTACTTCATTACTTTACATTAATGAAGAGTCTTGCTTTACATTAAAATGTAAATATTCTTGAAGGACTCTTGAAATAGTTGCAAAGATGGAAACTTGCCATTACTCCAACTAGTACTTCTGTTTACTTGAATAACTCCCACAGCCAGTCATTCTTCATCACCTTAGCTTTACTAATGGGAGCTGTTATGGAT
Organism: Hemicordylus capensis; assembly: GCF_027244095.1. Lineage (NCBI taxonomy): Eukaryota > Metazoa > Chordata > Lepidosauria > Squamata > Cordylidae > Hemicordylus > Hemicordylus capensis. Next base: position 91,237,906 of record NC_069657.1, on the reverse strand, counting down.
GTATATAATGATGAACGTGCACATTGTGTGGGCGTTCTTAAAACTTTGTGCATTTTTTCTTGTCACCAATTACATGACAAACTGCTAAAATTAAATGCAGAAATATATTTTGCCATACGTGAGTACTTGAGCTGTGCAGATAGGGAGGTTCTTCATGAAACACTTTTGTCAGCAATGAAAGGTACCACAGCTTTTCGCTATATGGGGGAGGGAATTGCTGTGAAAAATCTGTTTGGCTTTTCAGGAAAGATTACAACAACCAAGTTTTGTTTGCCCTCAACCATGTGTCATCCAGGAAGCATTGCTCTCACTCTAAAGGTTCACACATTATGTTCGCATTTACGATCTGTGGACAGTGTACACATGTACAGATCTGTACACAAATACATGCATTAGCACGTTCAACATATGTACAGTTTACAACATAAACAAAGGAAGTAGGGAGAATAGGTCTACCAACTTCTTTGTGTGAGCAGAAGTAGACCTGGCCTCTTGAGTGCTGGGTGGTCAGGGCCACCAATTGTTTTAGGCAGGGAAGTGCCACTCCCCTTGCACTATAGCTGAAACAATGGAGGCCAGTTCTATCCATGGCCCACAGCTATGCACAGCAGGTAGACCTGACTTCCCTTGCTGGGGTAACCCTGGCCACTGGTGCAAAGGTGGCCAGATATACCCCCATTTTTTTTTGTTCTTGGATTGCTAGACCTGGCTTCTGGCTTGAAGGGGGCAGGCAAATACAGGATTGATTGCCTTTCCTCAGGGAAATTCCGTCTTTTCATGGAAATGAGGACATGTCCAGAGGAAATGAGGATTTATGGTAGCCCTAATGACACCTCAAATTACCTTGCCAAAAGGACAATGAAAAGACACCACCTGTCAGAAATCTGACCACCTGGTGCTCCTCTCCGGTGGGGGCATTGAAAAAGGAGTTGCCATTGTAGGCTTTAGAGGCAGTGGACTCTGCAAATGGTGCCACATGCTTGCTGACACCAAGTTGCCCAGTGTTAATACACAAACCTTTGGGTGCACATAGAGGAGCTCTTTGGTTGTACCAGTGATTATAATTTCATGTACTCTTACATGTATTCCACATTGATTCTAATAGATATTGGTGATTGAGCAGTTACAGATCATTACTTTAACTTAAACAGAACAATTAATGATGTCGGCGTTATTTTTGGAGTATAATATCTGCAAGCTCCCTGGCAGTCTCCTGAACAAAAATAAGATAAGACTGACAAAATCAGGTTGAAGAATGCAGATACATATTATATTTTTGTGACTGACTCACCAAATAACCATTTTCAAGTACTTCTGATTTACTTTCTAGTATACAGTTAGCTTCAGTCTCTTCTTTTCTTTTTAAGTTACTTGCTTTTTGGATGTTTCCAGAATAAGAAATAACACTCATTCATTCAGTTCACTTCTAGGGAAAACCAAGCAAAGGAATAAAGCGCACGCCGTCGTGGGTTATGTGCCCAAATACCTGTTTTTTCCTCTCTCTTCACATAGTGTGTGCACACTTACTTTGTTGATTAAATATAATAATCTCAGTTGCTGTGATGGTGTTTCAACAACTCTCCGGGGAGGGGGGGAATTGGATATTAGGTTGTTAGAGTTGTCCAGTGTTGATTCTCAAGAGATGATGTACAGTTGGCTTCTGAATCTAACACTGTATGTCAGTGGGGCGGGGGAGAAGAAAGGGGTGAAGAGCAATTTCTCCAGGTCAAGGAAAGAAAGGGGAAAAATTATAAGGTGAAACAGAATGACAGGATGACAGACTCGGCATTCTGCAATGAGAAAAGGGAGATGTAAGTGCCAAAAAGCCCACTGTGTCATGGCTGTCTATGTGATTACTGTTCTGACATTAGTGCCAACACAGCAATTCCAGACACTTTGAGCCTCTTCAAAATCTGTACGGGTAAATTGCTGATATCTACTCATCTGATGTCTGGGGGAAAGTAACAACAAATGTGTGCGCACACACACACACACACACACACACACACACACACACACACACTCACTTGCTATTGCAAAGTCTTTCCACTACATAGCCCTGCACAGCATCATCTTCCAGGTGAACTGATACAGATTAAAGTTATTTTAAAATAAGCCTTGTGATCTTTAAGCATAATGGGTACAAAGTTAGACACACTGGTCCGTTGAAATCCATAGGGCTACGGAAGTCTAAATACGTGTTTGTACTGTGGCCAAATGGCAAATCAAGCAAGCTTTAGCCAAGAACTGTGGGCTGAAAAGTGTTCTACATGATGGGTAGCATCCAAATTTTGGCACAGTAGCTTGCCATCAGCAAGAGCTCTTTCTCCAAGTGAAAAGAGAGTTGTGCTCATGAGGATCCTTTTTGCTTGTGGAAGGTGTGAGTACAACTCTGCTTCCGCTCACATAAGTAGGTTCAACTGATGGCATGGCAGTATGTCAAAGATTTGGATATCACCACCCATTAAGCATAAAAAATGGTAGAATTCTGGAATGAACAATTTTAAACTGCAAATGGCAAGACAAGTTTTTTGAATTTAGGCTCCTAGCTAGTCTAGCTAGTTCACAGCATATCTCTCTCCCTGAAATGCAAAAAACAAACAAACAAAAAACCCACCCCAGCTTAGAGCCAAGTACCTGGAGGACTGCCTACTCCTACATAGCTCTACCCAGTTTTTGAGATCATGTAGAGAGGCTCCCCAGCATGTTGCATCCCCTTTTGAAGTATGGCTGTTGGTAGCATTTGGGCAAGCCTTCTCAGTGGTGGTCCAAGCTCTCTGGAACTCCCTGCCCCTTGATCCTAGGCTTGCCCCCTCCTTGTTTAATTTTAAATAAAATTTGAAGGATTTTTTTTTAATTTCAGCAAGCTTTCCCCTATCTTTGTGATTGCCTTGTTATAATAACTGTCTTATTCTGTACTTCTATGATTTTAAAGGCTGTTGTTTTACACTGGTTTTTTAAAACTAATTTTGTTGCAAGCCACCATGAATTCATTTATGAAGAATGGTGGCATATACATCTTTTAAATAAATGTAACTATCTGAAACTCCACTCTGTAATTTCAAAATTAGTGAGCCCAGATAGGAGCAGATTTTCAGGGTAATCCTGATCAATTTTGATTAATCAGTCTTTAACCAGTACAGACAACTAGTGACATCACATCACTTCTCGCATTTCTGCTTAGAAGCTGCTGCAGCACATCTCCTTCCCATGTTAGCAGGGTAACATGGGAACCCTGAACCATGTGTGAGGAGAACATGACACAGCTCTTCTCCTTGCCAGCTTTGCATCTGTTCTGAGAAAGTGATGCTGGTATAGACAATAGTCATAGTGATGGAATCACTCAAATTGTCTAGGATTTTATCATTTATTTATTTAAAACATTTATACCACACCCCTCTTGGGAATGAGTGAGTCATGCTACAGTGGCTTCTGAGCCACCAATATAACTTATGAATGGTGATTCACTTTCCACCATCTCATTCTACATAATGTGAAGAACAATGTTCGATCTCATTAATATCATTGGGGAAATGATGAGGGGTGAGGCTGTATGCTTCATTAGCATTCATGGGTTTCCTACTCCATGTTTGCTGAATACCAAGAATGAGGGGGTGGGAAGGAATTTCCAAAGGAGAAGTGTTGAGTGTGGAAGAAACCCCTTTGCCTTACCACTAGTTCCTCCCCAGATGTCCCCATATACAATTTTGCCCAAATCCAGGCTTAATTTCAGTCTTGGGGTCAGGGTGGCAACAAGGGTTAGGTAGAGGCTGTGCAGGAAACATTATCATCATCATCATCATCATCATCATCATCATCATCATCTCATCATCATCATCATTATTACATTTATATCCCACTCTTCCTCCAAGGAGCCCAGAGTACGACATACTTAAGTTTCTCTTTCACAACAACCCTGAGAAGTAGGCTAGGATGAGAGAGAAGTGACTGGCCCAGAGTCACCCAGCTAGTATCATGGCTGAATGGGGATTTGAACTCAGGTCTCCCTGGTCCTAGTCCAGCACTCTAACCACTACACCACACTGGCTCACATGTGGGGAAATGTTAAGCATTTTGCACCTATTTCCCTGAACATTCCTACATACATCCACTATCACCTTCTGCAGTGAACATGGGAGTTTGGCACCCATAATTTCTAGTCTAACATGTAGTTCCATTTCTCACAAATAGCTTATTGGATGTAAAGTAAAGTGTGCCGTCAAGTTGATTAGACTCCTGGCGCCCACAGAGCTCTGGTTTTCTTTGGTAGAATACAGGAGGGGTTTACCCTTGCCTCCTCCTGCACAGTATGAGATGATGCCTTTCAGCATCTTCCTGTATCTTGCTGCCCAGTATAGTGTTGGAAGTTAAAGGACTTTGTGCTGTCTCTTTGTCTCAGACAGTGGAGGACAGACTAGTAAGTCAGAGGGCTAGAGAGTCAAGACATTGGTCATCCCTTCTCCACTGCTCTGATGCTATCCCTTTGAAATGTAGATTGCTACTCTTAGGGCAACTTCCTTCCTCTCTCTCTCTCTCTCTCTACCTGCCCGTCTACCTTGCAACATGGCAAGCCTCTCTCCCTGCACCATATGTGCAGAGAGGATGCAGAATCCATCTGCATCCAGCTAGATAGATAGATTAGAGATCCTAACTCCTCACTTTCCTATCTAGAATGGAGTTCCTTAATAAATTCCTTTTATATTGATTTGAAACTATGAATTGGCTCCAAGTTACTTTACTCTCAGTATACACGCATGCCTAACTAAACTACCGCTGTGTTGTGCCTCTGTGCACTCTGCTATAATGAGAAAGGGATTCTCTCACCACAGAGAATTTCCAGCATATAGTACCATCAGGGATTTGAACTGGCAACCTTCTGCTTATTAGTCAAGCATTTCCCCACTGCACAACTTAAGGTGGATGTAGAGGTGCTTATAATTTAATAATAAGCAGGATGCTGTTATGATTTAATGTGTTATATGTTTTCATTTTATGTTTTAATGCTGTGTTGTGAGCTGCCCAGAGAATAATTTTTTTAATGAAGGTGGCAAACAAGGTGGTTGTTGTTTTTGTTTTTATTATTGTCTGCCAAACTTCTCTCTGGATACTGAGGTTCCATAGTATTGGCCATGTTCATCATACACTATCTGATGATGAAAGAGAAATATCTGTTTCCATGAAATTTTAAAAAATATTGTGCAATATCCTGAAATACTTTCTTAATGGAAGACAACTGGAGTGGAACCAAAGCATAGTGGAAGCATGACACTGGCATAATAATGGGTTAAAACTGAGGGAATCGACTCATCCCTAGCTAGATGGTGACCATTTGACAGAAACGTATTTTAGACAGGACAAAACCAAATACCCTTTCGAAAAATATGGTTAAGCATCTGGGATTTCTTCTTCAGACAGTATGTGTGGAACGGATGGGGGTGTGCAGGGGGGGAGCCCCACATTAATTATGTAAAATAAGGTCCTTATAAGCACTTCTAAGAACCTGAACCACATACTTTTTAATGCATTCATTTTTTATGTTTGTTTCCATTATTTTTTTCCTATTTACTAGATTACAGTCCACTGAAAGGTATGATTTAAAAATAGAAGTAGTGATTCTCAGTTGCCACAGGGTTTTTTAGAGTGCATTTTTAGTGAATTAACTTCATGTTGTGAGATACTCCACTACACAGACAAAAATACAACAGACAAATGACTGAGTGTGCTTCTACCAACTGTGCCTCAGTATTAACCTAGAAGGCTGCAACATAGCTTTGAGAGTGAAGTTCAAAGAATACTCTAATCTTAGTCTGCCAACAAACGGGACCTATAAATAGTTCCTTTGAATATAGTTTATATATGAGGTTGATGCTCAAGGGTTTTCAGCTTTGAGGAGCTGCTGACAAAATATAACCTCCTTCTTATTCTGACTTGTCATAATTTCAAAATGGAAATGAAGTTGCAAAAATTACAAGCAATTTTAAAATTTAAATTGTTCCCATTCTGTCTAGTTACACACACTTCAGTAGTACAGTTTCCAAAATACTTGTAATAAATATTAAAAATGCAATAGAAGATAGGTATTACATTCTGACAATTCTTTTAAAAGTGTTTTGTTCTCCACTTTTTAAAAATCATCAGGAAGCTATCTTAATTAAATCAATGTGCTAGCCAGTGCTCACTTCTCTATAGCTTAGGTTAAGCCAAGTGAAAAGCCATGTGAAAACTAAGACATAGATTTTTAAAAAAAATAAGGAACTTGATCAAGATCACAAATAGTGTGGGGAAAGAATAAGCAAGAGATCTTGTATGGAAATCAGAGAAAAGTAAGAGAAGGAGCATTAGATTAAAGAGAAGGCATAGCAGAAGAAAGCAGTCCATAAGGAGAGTGAAAATAAAGAAGCTGATGTCCGACTGGGCAGACACCGGGGTCCATTTGAGAGAGTTTATCACTGTACAGAAGACACAGGTCTATATGAATCTATTTGAGTTATTGATTGATTGATTGATTAAGTGCCATCAAGTTGGTGTCAACTCCTAGCGACCCAGTTAGATTGTATATCCAAAAGGAGGAAATGTACCACTAAGTCCAGGAGGATGCCAGCATGGCTAACGGGTACCGTCAAGGAAGCCATAAAAGGGAAGAAGACTTCCTTCCAAAATTGGAAGGCCTGACCAAACGAAGAGAACAGAAAGGAACACAAACTCTGGCAAAAGAAATGCAAGGTGACAATAAGGGAGGCAAAAAGAGAGTTTGAGGAACATTTAGCCAAAAGTATCAAGGGGAATAACAAAAACTTCTTTAAGTACATCAGAAGCAGGAAACCTGCCAGGGAGGCAGTTGGACCAGTAGACAATGAGGGAGTGAAAGGGATTGTTAAGGAGGATATGGAGGTTGCAGAGAAGCTGAATGAGTTCTTTGCATCTGTCTTCACAGCAGAGGATACTGAGCATATACCTGTTCCTGAACCAGGCTTTTTAGGGATGGAGGCTAGAGAGCTGAGTCAGATAGAAGTGAAAAGGGATGATGCTCTAAACTGTCTGGAAAAATGGAAAGCTAACAAATCACCAGGGCCGGATGGCATCCATCCAAGAGTCCTCAAAGAACTCAAATGTGAAATTGCCAACCTCCTTGCTAAAATATTTGACTTATCCCTGAAATTGGGCTCTGTACCAGAGGACTGGAGGGTTGCAAATATAACACCGATTTTCAAAAAGGGATCCAGGGGCGATCCGGGAAATTACAGGCCGGTTGGACTAATATCTGTTCCAGGCAAATTGATGGAAAGCATCCTCAAGGATAAAATTGTGAAGCACCTAGAAGAACAGACCCTGCTGGGAGTGAGCCAGCATGGCTTCCGCAAAGGGAAATCTTGCCTCACCAACCTTTTGGAGTTCTTTGAGAGTGTCAACGAGTGTGTGGATCAAGGTGATCCAGTTGACATAGTCTACCTGGACTTCCAAAAAGCTTTTGACAAAGTTCCTCATCAAAGACTCCTGAGGAAACTTAGCAGTCATGGGATAAAGGGACAAGTACATGTGTGGATTGCTAACTGGTTGAAAGACAGGAAACAGAGGTATAAATGGAGAGTTTTCACAATGGAGGGAAGTAAGAAGTGGGGTCCCCCAGGGATCTGTACTGGGACTGGTGCTTTTTAATTTATTCATAAATGATCTAGAAGCAGGGGTAAGCAGCGATGTGGCCAGATTTGCAGATGATACCAAACTCTTCCAGGTAGTGAAATCCAAAATTGATTGTGAGCAGCTCCAAAAGGATCTCTCCAAACTGGGGGAGTGGGTGACAAAATGGCAAATGCAGTTCAATGTTAGCAAGTGTAAAGTAATGCACATGGGGACGAAAAAACCCAACTTCAAGTATATGCTGATCGGATCCGAGCTGTCATTGATGGACCAGGAGAGGGATCTTGGGGTCGTGGTGGACAGCTCGTTGAAAGTGTCGACTCAATGTTCAGCAGCTGTGAAAAGGGCCTATTCCATGCTAGGGATCATTAGGAAGGGGATTGAAAATAAAACGGCTAACATTATAATGCCCTTATACAAAACTATGGTGCGACCACACTTGGAGTACTGTGTACAATTCTGGTCACCACATCTTAAAAAGGACATTGTTGAACTGGAGAAGGTACAGAAGAGGGCAACCAAGATGATCAGTGGCCTAGAGCACCTTTCTTATGAGGCAAGACTACAACACCTGGGGCTTTTTAGTTTAGAAAAAAGACGACTGTGTGGAGACATGATAGAGGTCTATAAAATCATGCATGGTTTGGGGAAAGTGGAGAGAGAAAAATTCTATTCCCTCTCACACAACACTAGAACCAGGGGTCACTCCATGAAATTGATTGCCAGGAGGTCTAGGACCAACAAACGGAAGTACTTTTTCACACAACGCGTGATCCACTTGTGGAACTCTCTGCCACAGGATGTGGTGACAGCCAACAACCTGGATGGCTTTAGAGGGGTTTGGATGACATCATGGAGGAGAGGTCTATCAATGGCTACTAGTCGGAGGGCTGTGGGCCACCTCCAGCCTCAAAGGCAGGATGCCTCTGAGTACCAGTTGCAGGGGAGTAATGGCAGGTGAGAGGGCATGCCCTCAACTTCTGTCTGTGGCTTCCGGCGGCATCTGGTGGGCCACTGTGCAAAACAGGATGCTGCACTAGATGGGCCTTGGGCCTGATCCAGCAGGGCTGTTCTTGTGTTCTTATGACCACATAGATGAATTCTCTCCAGGATGATATGTCTTCAACTTGGCCTTTAAGGTCTCTAAGTGGTGCATTCATTGCTGTTGTAATCGAGTCCATCCACCTTGCTGCTAGTCATCCTCTTCTTCTCTTTCCTTCAACTTTCCCCACCATTATGGATTTCTCAAGGGAGCTGGGTTTTTGCATAATGTGTCTGAAGTATTCTAGTTTGAGCCTGACCTTTTATTCCTCGAGTGAATCTAGTAAGTACCTTTTATTTATTTATTTATTTATTTATTTATTTATTTAACTTTTCTATACCATCCAAACGTTCGTCCCGCCCAAACTTTCATCAATGGGACATGCTGCCAAGTTAGTGCAAAAAGGAGTGCTGAAGTAGTTTCAACAATGCCTTATTTAACTACATTGCCTAATGGATAGCATATTGTGACTAGGTTCTGGGAGATCCAGCTCAAATTCAAGCATTCTAGATGGTAGTAACTGTGCTTCTTAAACATCTCCAGAAATCTCCTTACCGCCTGTACTAGGTCTCAAGAAATATATTTTTAAAATGTTAGAAGGCCATATTTGCAGAATTTCAGTGGCTAATTGCACACACTTGCATGCACGCAAGCACACAAGTGAAATACTATCACCTTTCAATATTAATGTCTAATTAATTAAGATTGAACTTGCCCCTGTGGTAAATGTGAAATTATTTAATTATAATCAAAATGATCTAAATTGAATAGCTTGTGTTTCAAAGAGTCACTCATGTAGTGCTAAGAAGCTCATTAAATTCAATTTGCAGGAATGTACTGCTGTCATGTATTTTTCCTGAACCACAGAATTATATTAAAATTCTTTGATTATTCCCTGTAGGATAGCATTAATATGGCACAGTATGTAAAAGAAAAGCTCCAAAGATGCATTGAGATCCATTTACCTTTCCCCATACCTTTATACACTTATTCTGAAAGAGCAATATTCATGCAAGAGAATGTTGTGACATGTCCTTTATGTCAAGAAAAATGAGGAGTGATAGTGTGCTATAGTTACTATTGAAAAGTTCATATTTTGCATAACAGTTACTGCACATTTGTCTCTAAGATAATGCACAGAACAAAGTTGGTCCTACTTACTTAGTTTATGTGTAGAGATTTCACAGTAACAAAATTTCAAAACAAAGATAAACTACCTTCAGACAGAAATGGTAATTGGGTCAGCTGTAGATTAATAACTTAAAGCTGATTAATCACCAAATGTTGATTAACTGATAGGGTCAAATTTTACTAGGATGGGTTGCAAGTTAAGGGAACGCTTGTTTATTTTGATGAGTGCCTTTAATCGTCCGGCCCTGTGCTGACTGCAGCAGATTTGTCCCACTCCTCCTCAGACATGGGCCGGGGGAAAGGACAGTCGTGGTTGGCTGGGAACTGGCAGGGAGGCGGAGCCAGGAAGTGAGCTTTGTGCCAACTCTCTCCAGCAACCGTTTGGCTTGGAAGCAGCATGGCTTCTCTGGCCTTCCTTTTGGGTCGCCATAGATTGGCAATTTCAGGGATTCTTTTTTGTCTATCTCACACTGCTACTCTTAGATAAGTCTTCTAGGTCACAATTGGCAGAAGCAGCGTGGGTCTCTTGAAACTAGACACTTGGTGAGCACCCATAGGTACACATGGCAAATAAGAGGACTCCCTTTATGGCATTCCTCAACTTGGAAGCATTGCTGGCATCAAATGCTTCACAGCTTGGGGCTGGCAAGATTTCCAGCTTGTAGCTTAATTGTCTGATTGGCTAGGATGATCAGTCCTTAGTCTTAGGGCCAGGACATCACTCTGAGCCCCAGTGCATTCACCCAATAGATTTAAGCAAGAGGCCCAGAAGGGGCCTGTACCTTAGCGTCGATCCATGTTGCTCAGGGATGGAGTGCCAATCCCATGCTTACAATTTTGAATTATTAATTCAATAAAGTTGTGGTCCTTTCCTTTCAATTCCCACCTCATGTCTTTGTGGGTGTGGGGGCAAAGGCTGTTTTGCTTCTGCTCTATTAGTATAATAAGGGGTAGGGAAAGTTTTGAAAAGGATGTTTCTCTTGACCAATGAGTGTTATCTTTTGTCTGCGAACATAAGAACATAAGAACAGCCCTGCTGGATCAGGCCCAAGGCCCATCTAGTCCAGCATCCTGTTTCGCACAGTGGCCCACCAGATGCCGCTGGAAGCCACAGACAGAAGTTGAGGGCATGCCCTCTCTCCTGCCATTACTCCCCTGCAACTGGTACTCAGAGGCATCCTGCCTTTGAGGCTGGAGGTGGCCCACAGCCCTCCGACTAGTAGCCATTGATAGACCTCTCCTCCATGATGTCATCCAAACCCCTCTAAAGCTATCCAGGTTGTTGGCTGTCACCACATCCTGTGGCAGAGAGTTCCACAAGTGTATCACGCATTGTGTGAAAAAGTACTTCCGTTTGTTGGTCCTAGACCTCCTGGCAATCAATTTCATGGAGTGACCCCTGGTTCTAGTGTTGTGTGAGAGGGAAAAGAATTTCTCTCTCTCCACTTTCTCCACACCATGCATGATTTTATAGACCTCTATCATGTCTCCCCGCAGTCATCTTTTTTTCTAAACTAAAAAGCCCCAGGTGTTGTTGTCTTGCCTCATAAGAAAGGTGCTCTAGGCCCCTGATCATCTTGGTTGCCCTCTTCTGTACATTCTGTACCTGTGAAATTAAGTTTGTTTACTCTGCCTTCAATATCTCAAAACAGAAACTGAGGTTTTCACAATATGTAAGTTGATTGCTCTAGCACTCTTACACAGCTCCTATTGCTTTAAAATTCATTTGTGGTTTTTCAGGAGTTGATAAAGCTCAAATTAGGTACCTAAAAATAAAACAGAGTGCCCTTCATAACTTACTAGTTGAAGCACAACCCACAAAGTCAGTCAGCATATAGTGCTCTGCCCCATTCAATTCCATTTGTTCTTTTGCAATAGAAGATACCATCTAGTTTCAGGCAGAACTAGAAAAAAACCTAATATGAAAAATAGTTCCCTAGAAAAATGATCACCATATCTGCACAACTTAAGTTATAACAAAAAAATGTCAGTGTGAATGATGATTAAAAAAAAACTGCAAGGAAAAATAAGCATCACCATTTTTTGTATTAGAGTTCAGATACTTGGTAAAAATGTATCTCCCATAAGCTTCTGCTGCTTCAGAAACAAACACAGGTGTGGTGGAGGAAGGGTGTAGCAGGCCAAAAGGTCATGAATAGAAAGGACTATAATTGCTTCTTTGTCCTCAGATACATGAACGCAATTTCACAGTAAGAATTTTGTAGCATACAAGTAATCTCTTTTCAGTGCAGCTGCACAAAAATTGAGTTCATCTCTATAGCCTTTTATGCTTCCTGGGGCTTGCTGGTCATTGTGGATTTCTGGCCCGAGGGAAAGTATTACTACTGGTAGCAGAAGAAAATGTACAGAGAAGTGAGGGGCTAAGGAGGAATTCCCATAAGGGGTGGGAACAATAAGGAGAGGAGTAAAATACATTGACTATATTAGTCATCCCACTTAACTAGAGCACTTCCACAACTATGACAAAGGATGGGAATGATCTGTATCCTCAGAAAAATGCTGAGGCAATAGTGCCTCTAGTATTTCCACTGCTGCTGTATAATGCAAAATAAATGACACATAAAATAGCCATGAATTAAAATACATGATTTAAATTACAGTAAGTACAGGCAAGCCTCACTATTTGAGCCTCCAACATCCGTGGTTTCGCTTATCCACGGTCGGGTAATTGACACCCGACCTCAGCATATGCAGTGGGTGAGTGGGTTTACAAAAGATTAACTCTGCATATCCGTGGGTTTCGGTGACCTCTGTGGTCATTTCCAGCCACCATTTTGAGGAAAGGAGCAATTTTGTGGCTGGTTAGGTTTTTTTTTTAAAAAGTAATGTTTTTCCCATGAAAAAAGCCAGATTTGGTAATGGGGGGGCATTGCTAGACATCTGGAGACCCCCAAAGCACAGTAAGGCACTTTTTTCAAGGACCCCTTTTCACTGTTTTCCACAGTTTCCAGAAACTCCAGGAACCAAATCCCCTGAGTCCCATTGACTCAATAGCTTGGTATCCGTGGTTCCATTACCTGTGGTTGTAGCAGAGAACAGAACCCCTGTGGATTACATGGTTAACCTGTAATTGATTTGGTCTCTGTTCTACATCCTGCAGCCTAGTAGGATGGGATATCCAGGCTAGGAGGAGCCATGGGTTTCTGGCAGGGCTCTCAAACTAGTGAAAACCAAAGAGATGCTAAGGGAGGGTGTTATGGTGATGTTATGGTGTTATCTGTGATGGTGTCATCTTTTGTGTTAAAAAAAAATACCTTTACCTACAGAAGATATCAAGATGGGTATTCTGGGTATTGGAATCTCTAAGAGATTTTGCTGAGGCTCTTTTGTCCAGACATCTTTCAAAAATAATTCATAACTTTATCAGAGTAATGGTCATAAGAATTCAAAACATTTTTCATATTTTTATTCTGATTTATTAAACTTCTTATAAATGAATGAAATACAAATTTTAATAAAGGAGAACTACAGCTTCTAGCTCTTTCTTTCCTCAGATCATTAAAAAATAGTTAAGTATCTTCCAAACACAAAACTGAATATATGCAAGAAGTGTTCAAGTTGGCAAGTGCCTGGATGTAGGCAGAAGACATTCTGCTGAAGCAGCAGAATGGGATGAGTATTTGCCCAAATAGGTATGGTTTGAGATTAATTTCTAGTCCAGTACCCCTGCTAGTGCCCGCTTCCATCAATAAAACAAGTTTGTATCCAATGGCGTAGGGCACAGGTGGCCCACATTTGGGCTGCCTACTCCCTAAGCCAGCAGCAGTGCCCCTTCTCTTCCGCCACACTTGCGGCAGTGGCCTCCCTGACCAAGGAACTCAAGGGAGGCTGCCCTGCCCCCACTGCTTTACTGACCACTGTGCTGAGTGGTGGGGTTGCAGCAGCCTACCTGGGCTGCTTCATCAGAGAGGCCACCACTGTGGGCGCAGTGAAAGAGAAGGAGTGCACCCAGTGGCATTCCATCCCTGATGAAGCCACCTGGAGTAGGATGCCCTGCTCCTGCTTCTCAGTGTGGTGGCCAGCTGAGCAGTGTGGGCTGGGCAGCCTACCCTGGGCTCTTATGTCAGGGAGGCTACCATCACCATTAGTGTGGCAGAAGAGAAGGGGTGCCACGTGGGGCAGCGGGGCATTATTAGGTGGAACATGCACCGAAGACACATACATCGTATTACAGCCTACATTTACTTTCAGATAACCTGGACCTACCCAATTGCTTCTAAATTTTAGGGTTGTGCAGAAAACTCAAGAAACGTCACCAAACTCATTTGGCTTCTCTCAAAAATTCTCAGATGTTTTGCCTTGAGAAGCCATTTATGTGAAATATTGATGTCAATCCTAAGAATGTGCAGAAACCTCCTGAAAAACGCCACAACTCCTTTGCATTCCCCTGTAAACTTTCACATATTTGACTTTGGGAAGAACTCCAAAATTAATATCACATTTCACTTTCCCCCCAAATATCAATGCCAACACAAGCAATTTCCAAGCTACAATACTGGGAAATTGTTTGGCCTCTTCTAAGTCACATCAACCCTCATTGTTCTTCCTCCAAACTGTCTCACTTCCCTCATCCCCCACCTACTAGTGAAGAAGCTGCTAGAGATGAGAGACCTCACTCCCTCTCATGCTGCCAATAGAACAGTACTTAGCCATGTAAGAAGGTGGAAGATGAGTTGGAGTGAATAAAAGGTTTGGGGTGAATAAAAGGGAGAAGTTGAGTTATTCTCTGGCTTGAATTAGATCCCAAACAAAAAAGAATGTGGGGTTGGTAATGCTCACCTGATATTTTAGGCAAGCATTACAAATTGCTCATGTTCACATTCTGGGCCAAAGATTTATAAAACTCTTTGATACAATATCTCTACTTTCACATACCTACAGTAGGTATTTTGTCACAGGCTGGACAAACTAATATTCTGAATGACTAGTCATTCACAGACTAGTTAATGCCCCTTATGTTACTTTCCAGTGTTAGTAAGATACTTTGAATATAAGACATGTAGGCTAATGAGTAATTCACTTTTTAAAGGCGGATAAGAATAATATTTTTAAAATATTTAAAATGCCATTGACAAAGGGACAAAAATATGCTATTTAAAAGATATCAGAAGATTAGAGTTTTATGCTTTATGGAGTCTCCAGAGATTGACTGACTGACTGATTGATTTAATTTATACACAGCCTGACTGAAGGCCTGGCTCCGAAGATTCAGAAATATTTCATTGTATAGCATATATAACTGGATGAATTCATAGTTCTATAGCACTAAATCAGAGAAAAGCCAAAATCAATCCAACATGGGGAAAAGGTCTGGTTTTGTTCAAGAGGTAGGTATTAAGCAGGCAGGAAATAATGCTGATTGTGTGTGAGTGGATTTTTGCTGATCCAGCATCTTGTAATGTTTTTATTTAGTATAATTTGCACAACTAAACAGATTAGCCACTACTAGGACCCACCATAGAAATCGATGAAAAGGAGCATGCCAATGCAAATGTGCCCCCCCTCCCCCCGCGCGCTTCTTGAAACCGGCTTCTTTAAAATTTACTGCATCTCAGAATATGCTGGTGGTTGTGCCATTACCATGAAAAGCTCATGATAAAGGTTGAAGCAAGATGCAGACTATCAGAAGTGTGTGCTTTATCATAAGCAGGATGCAATATTACTACATATTGAGGCTCTTCTCACGATCAGTGAGAAGAGCCTCTAGGAAGTTTGCAAGGAGAGTGGGCCAAGCCTGCTCTCCTCGCAGATGAACAGTCGGCCACGGCGGCCACCCATACAACTGCCAGCTCCGTGATCGAGCTGGAGGGGGCTGGGAGCATCAGGGGGTGCATGGCCCCTGGAAGCCCATACTGGAGAGACCCCCGAGCGGGGAGGCTGCTTTTAAGCCTCCTGGCTGGGGGTCTACTCGTGAGTAGCCGTGCCACAGAGCCGCGCAACGGCTACTCACTATTTTGAAAACTGGGTTTGCGGCGCACTCGGGTAGTTAGGCAGGCTGACCGCCTGGAAGCCACCAGGCTCGCCTGAGAGCCCAGTGGCTCACATGGTCAGGCGAAATCAGGCTAGGATCTCCTTGCCCAATTTCGCCAGAATAGCCTCATTGTTGTGTTGTTGTTGTGCTGTGGTGTGGTTGTAGTAGTGGTGGTTGTTCTGAAAATCCAATGGAAGGTAGATGGGAATGTGACAGGTTATTGAAGGAAGAGCCTTCATACGTCGTGTCTATATTGGTTTATGAATATTTATGGTTTATGAATATTTGTGAAAAATATAGCTTAAGGGTTAGAAATGTGGACCGCAGGACATATTTCAGCATTTTGATGTAGTAAATATCATGCTGGACTTGGACTTTGGAGTTTTGTTCAGAAATGAAGCTTGAAAGCTCTTGGGCAAGCCACTAATCAGTCTGAGGTTATTGTAAACCTCCGTGTATGCTAACTATAATTTGCTCAGGGGCAGTTTGCATGATTTACTACCACTATTCATACAGTACAGCTTTTCAACCAAAGTTCTCAGAATGGTTTTCAAAGAAAAGACCACCCCCAACACAATTAAATACCAATGTGGGGAAATTTGCATGCCCATGCTCCTTCCCCATGCATTCAGCGGGGTAGTTATCTGAACCTATCCAAGCTTCTCAATGTTCACACAAGCCCTCTTCAGACGTTATTATACTGAGTATAATTTACCTGAATAGAGGGGATTTGGACAGAGCTGACTGGTCCCACCTCCCCCATGCTGATGCATTTCTTGGCCAAATCCCTTGGAGTACAATGCTGAGTCTAAGTGAGTCTGGGAAGATAATGAGCCAATTCAGATAGTACTCCAACAAGACTTTGCAAATATGTAGGGGAGGAGGAACATGAGTACCCAAGCTTCCTGCAACCAGTGTGCCACTATGCTACTGACTGATTGTGCAGGGGGTGCTGTGTATGTGAACTACTTTCTCTGTACACTCCCTCTACTATTTCAAAGTAGTATTTTAACTGCAGATAGAGGGGTTGTTCACAGGGGTCACCCTTGCACAATTAAGTGGCAGCATGCTTGGTGGCAAGGGAGACTTGCAAACCCATGCTCCTCCCCCATGGGGTTAAGGGGTGTGGTCAGAGTATCATACAAACTGGCTTTTTGTTCATGTGATTTAGAAGCTCTATGTAGAGACACAGTATTATGAAAGTAGTGTCTCACAAGGTAAGAGAAAGGACATTTCTTGGATTCCAAGAGATGGCATTTTTCTTCCTTTATAGAACAGTGGAGTCAGCATATTAGATAAATAGTTTTTTATTGCTCCAAACAGGTCATGGTTGGATGAGAGAGCAAACAAGTTTAACTACTCATAGTACAGTAAAATCTTTTCAACTAAACTGCAACTCACTTTCTTCAGCTGCTTGCACGTAAGGTTTAGGGTCGCTATTAATAGCATGTAGAAAAATGTGTATTATGGATAGTCTTACATAAGAACTTAAAAACAGCCCTGCTGGATCAGCCCCAAGGCACATCTAGTCCAGCATCCCGTTTCGCACAGTGGCCCACCAGATGCTGCTGGAAGCCACAGGCAGGAGTTGAGGGCATGCCCTCTCTCCTGCTGTTACTCCCCCACAACTGGTACTCAGAGGCATCCTGCCTTTGAGGCTGGAGGTGGCTGGAAAGCCTACAGGCATGAACTGAGAGAAGCATGCCTTCTCTGATGGTGTTGCTTCCCTACAACTGGTATTTAGAGGTATCTTGTCTCTTAGGCTGAAGGTGGCTTATAGTACTCAGGCTAGTAGTCATTTATAGAACTGGCTTCCATTAATTATCTAAAGCATTCTTAAAGCCATCCAGGCTGTTGTCTAACACCACACCTTGTGGCAGAGAATTCCATAGGTTGATTATTTGCTGTGTGAAAAAATACTTCCTTTTGTTAGTCCTAAATTTCTTGGCAATCAGTTTCATGGAATGACCCCTGGTTCTAGTGTCATGCGAGAGGTAGAAATTTTTCTCTCGATCAGCTTTCTCCACAACATGCATGATTTTATAGACCTCTATCATGGCTCCTCTTTTTTCTAAACTATAAAGCCCCAGTTGTTGTAGCCTTGCCTTTTAAAGAAGGTGCTCTAGGTCCCTGATCATCTTAGTTGCCCTCTTCACCACCTTTTCCAGTTCTACAATGTCCTTTCTGAGCTATGGTGACCAGAACTGTACACAGTACTCCAAATGTGGCTGCATCGTAGATTTATATAAGGGCATTATAATATTAACATTTTTTTTCAACCCCTGTCCTAATAATTCAAAGCATGGAATTGGCCTTTTTCACAGCTGCCACACATAGAGTCGACAATTCAAATGAGCTATCCACCATGACCCCAAGGTCCCTGTCTTGATCAGTCACCAAAAGCTCAGACTGCCATCAGTGTATAAGTGAAGTTTGGTTTTATTTGCCCCAATATGCACCACTTAACACTTGCTAACACTGAACTACATTAGGCATTTTGTCACCCACTCCATGAGTTTGAAGAGATCCTTTTGGAGCTTCTCACAGTCAGTTGTGGATTTCACTACCCTAAATAGTTTGGTGTCATCTGCAAATCTGGCTACCTTGCTGCTTACTCCAAGTTCTAAATCATTTATGAATAAATTAACTAGTTCTAGTAAGAACTAATCTGTCTACTTTCCTATCATTATCCCTTCAACTGGACTAAATTTGGTCCAAAGTTAGGCAGTTCATGTTAGCCCACTTGCACCTCCAATGTTTGCATGTGCACCATTTTGAATTGCTTTTGATGTGTCCCTATGTGTCCCTACAACTATACCAAATTTGGTCCAGATTGGTTCCCACTTGCACCTCAGACATTCACATGTCCACCATCTTGGATCAGGGTAGATAACGTCATTGCAAACTGTGCCCTTGAGCTATCCCTATGAGTCACTACAACTGTAGCAAATCTGGTTCAAATTGGTTCAAATAAAATCAAACGTTCACGTGTCCTCCATCTTGAATTGGGGTGTATGATATCATCAGAAACCATGCCGTTGATGTGTCCCTGTGTGTCACTCACCTCAACTGAACCAACTTTGGCTCAAATTAGTTAGACAGTCCACAAGTTAGCCCTCTTGTGCCTCAAACATTCACATGTCCACCATCTTGGATCGGAGGGGATGGCATCATTACAAACTACATCACTGAGGTGTCCATATGTGTCTCTACAGCTGTAGCAAATTTGGTTCATATTGCAAAGTTGAAGGGCGGGGGGACACACACAGAAACACATGGAAGGCCGGGTGAGTTCATAAGCCTATTGGAAAGTAGGCTAAAAAGCACTGGTCTCATTACAGATCCCTGATGGACCTCACTTCTTACTTCCCCCCATTTAGAGAACTGTTCATTTATATCTACCCTGTATTTCCTGTCCTTCAACCAGTTACCAATCCACACATGAACCTGTCCCTTATCCCATAAGTGCTAAAGTTTTCTCAAGTCTTGAAGAGGAACTCTGTCAAAAGCTTTTTGAAAATCCAAGTATGCTATGTCAATTGCATCACCTTTATCCACACACTTGTTGACGCTCTCAAAGGGCTACAAAAGTTTGGTGGGGCAAGATTTTTGCAGGATTTTTTTTCAAGATTTCTACCTTTACAGAAGCCATGCTGGTTCTCCTTCACCAGGGCCTGTTCTTCTATAGGCTTAACAGTTTTATCCTTGGGAATGCTTTTCATCAATTTGCCTGGAACAGATATTAAACTAACCTGGGATCCAATTTCCTGGATCCCTTTTTGAAAACTGGTGTTGCATTGGCTACTTTCCAGTCATCTGGTACAGAGCCTGATTGCAGTGATAAGTTATATATTTTTGCAAGGAGGTTAGCAATTTCACATTTGAGTTCTTTAAGGACTGTTGGGTGGATGACCCTAGTGATTTGTTAGTTTTTAATTTTTCAAGTCCGTTTAGAATGCCAAATTAACAGACTTTTCCTGTGTTTTTATATCTGTAAGTCATTAGTGATCCAATTTTATAAAGAGATAACCTTTCAAGAATGACTTGATGCTGACCAAGGAAAACAAGCTATACTGGGGCTCCACACAGTATGTTTTCTCCCTTGAAATCCACAAACCAGGTTTATTCTAAGCTTTTCCACAACTGCACAAGAAACAGATGCAGCCCCCCATCCCCAATCTGTGAGCACTTCCCATACTTTTTCTAACTCGGGAGTAGGGAGAAAAGGAAAACCCTAACAGAGCAAAGGAAAATGAAAATGAATGTAGAGGTTAGTAGACAGAGAGGCAGTTCCCACGATCAGTGGGAACCACCAGATGGGGTTAAGTGGGGAAAACCAGCTTAGGCCACCTTGCAGAGATCATTGGCGCATTCGCGGCGGCCGCCAAAATGGTGGCTGCGCGCTCATACGGAGGCCCGAAAGGGCCGAAAATGGAGATTTACCCATCCGCGGCGGGCCGCGGCGGTGATAACGATGGCTCTTGGTGGGAGAGGGAACCCACGCGGAAACACACACCCCACCCCGCAGCCTCAGCAATCCCCCTGAAGGGGCTAAAGGTATTTAAAATAAACTTAATTTTTTTAAAAAAAAATTAAGGAAATTCGCAGACCGGCCAGACCGGACCCGGAGGTCCGGTTCCAATCCAATGGAACCGGGGTGGTGGCGGTTTTGTTCAACCTCGAACTCCCGGACTGGACCGCTGGACTGGTCTGCACATCCCTAGAAGGAAGGGTGGGAAAACAAAAGTGGGAAGGAAGAAAGGATGCCTTGCATCATCCAGAATGGATGAGATTATCTTCCTTAGCTAAGCTATAGTGAACTCCCTCCATGCAAAAAGTGTAACTGGAGGTGATTATAATTTATTCTCTGGAGAATTTATCTTGTATATCAAAATGTTTGTCCTGTAAAATATGGTGAAGTTTTTGTCTGGTAGGAATAATAGGTTCTAAAGCTGTCACACAATAGAGGCTTATCACAAAATGGCTGCCCAAGAACTGCTGAGCTGTTGCTGCCCTTCATCACAACAAGGAGAGTTAGTCTAGTTTGAACACAGAAAGATCTAATTTTCATCTCATGTGGTAAGCATTTGGGAATAAATCCACTAGAAACTGATGGAGAATTTTTCAGAAGCCACACAGTTTACCAAAAGGAAAGAAAACTCTTGAGTCAGGAGGCAGCATTACATCTGAATGAGGATGGTGCCATAATCATAGAGATAGTGACACAGACCCACCCAGGATCGCACCTGCTCCATGCTTGCAGCACTTCCTGCTGGCTACCTCTCCAAGCACCTTCCCCTTCCCTCTGTCTCCAATCCAACAAAGCAGTTGGCCAGCAACAGGGACAGTGCACCATTCCAGCCCAGGCTTGTCAACCTGGCCATTGCTTTTTCCCACTGTGTCCCTTGCTCCCCCGCTCCTGGCAAGCAGGAGAGAAAGGAGATGGGATGACAGGACAGACACTAAGTGCTTTACTACTCGAAAATGAAGAAACAATGATGTATGTTCACAAGCACAGCCCTGTGAGATGGCAACACAGACAGGGCAACTCCATTAGAGTGCTGAGACAGAAAAATATGGCAGGGTGGCAAAATATGGCAGGGTCAGGTTTAATAGGCAGCCCCAATCAGGAATTACTGAATGGCTAAGATCTATTTTTTGTACAATGATGTTGGTGAGAGGGAGCCAAGCCCTTTCCCCATAGGAGTACCTGTGCGGTCCCTAGGCTTACTCATAAGAAAGGCTGGGCAGCAGGATCACATTGCCCCAGTGAAAGGGGTGATTTGTCATATGCAATGATGGATGCTGATCCTGAGTGGATTGCTCACTTATGGCCATGGGATACCCCTTCACCATTCATGAGAAGAACCGCCCATGGGGACAGGAGTGTCAGGCAGAATTACTAATAATGTGCAGTGACGATCTCCGTTCTCTCACAGACCACACTCTCACAAGAATGTCTGGCCATGGGGGACAGAGGGCAGAAGCCACCCAACCTGGTTGCACTATATAAGAAAGCCACAGGGATGGGTATCCCACCAACAGCTGTCGCTGTCTTGGTGACTATCACCAAGAAGATGTCAAATCATGCCCTTGGGGAGCCTGTCCACCCATTTGAACATCTCCATCTTCATTTTTGCCTGGAATGGCGATTGCACTCTTAGGGGGATGCTGGAAAGTGGGGTTCCCCTCTCCCACTGTTCGCAGCAGCAGCAGATCTGCATATAGCACAAAACTAGGAGTTTTGAATGACAGTAAAGATCTGTCCCCATTCCTGGTGTTCCCCCAGCCTGCCCACCCACCTAGGCTCTGACACATAGAGTGTCAAAATCTCCTTTGGGTGCATGAAAGGCTTCCCAGGAGAGGAGGGGGTAGCCCTGCAAAAGTTGTATCATTAACCAGAGAGAGCAGGGACCCCACTTGTGTGGGGTGTTGGGTTTACTCAAATCATGAGTGTACAGTCTGACAGAAGACTGAAGGTCTAGAAGAGCCTAAGGTCCTCCCCAGTAGACTGGACCTCTTATAAGAGTGCTAGTCCACTGGCGGCAAGCTGCCAGGAGGGCAAGAGTGTGGTTTGGTCTGCATTACCTGCTTTGCTGGGGTGAGCCCTTGCAAGAGCATCTTGGGTCACAGTGGGCCAGAGCCCAGGATCCTTTGCCTTCCCTCACATACTTATCCCTCTTAGGAAGTTACGCTTCCTGAGTAACAGGGAAATAGTTCCCTCCCAAGACCCACCCACCCCCAGAAATTGTGCTTGTGTGATACAGTTTTGTTTGGGGGCTTTTAGGAGTGCAGTGGTGCAACTGATGCCAGAAGAAGGGCTTGCATGGCATGGCATGGCATTTAAAGGGACTTAAATACCGTTTTCCCACCAAGGGCAGGAGGACCATTCCAACATGGCATGATCATGCTGAGCACACCCCTTTGAAGATTGTGACCAATGGCTGCTGACATACTGATGCCTTGCCCACTGCCTGGTGATGTGAGTGCTACGGAGCTTGCTGGGATGTTACCTCAGTGGACCAGCAATTGGGAGGGGGCAGCCAGCCCTGAAACTGGAGCCTACTGAACCGTGGTTGGACAAATGACTGTGATGTGATTCATGGTTAGAAAAATTAACAGCGGGCCCAGGTCATATTATGTGCCAATGCAGCCAGAGTGAGTCACACCTGCTGTAGTATAACTATAATTTACTGTCTTATTGGCAATGTTCTCTGCAAATGCACAAACATGTTCACAGCAGTATATATAAGTGACCTTCATTGTGTCTGGAAGTCTTGAATTCTTTGGCCAAACCCAGTCTTTAAAGCCAGATATTCTGTTGGGCTCTGTTGCTTCCTGGTGAGCCGGTGCTGAACTGAAATTTCTGGAAGTCCAGTGATGTGATAGGAACATTTTCCAAGTATTCTTCATTTCTGAGGGAGGGTGAAGGAGGGACAAAACAAATGCAAAGAGGAACAAAAAGGCCTCAAAGGCCCCTAAAAGTTGTGGTATGACACGGTAAAAGCCTGTGGGGCTATTCTCACAATCAGCAAAAATCGGGCTAGGAGAGCCTAGCCCAATTTTTGCTGATTGTGTAAAGCACTGGGCTTGCAGGCAAGCCCGGTGGCTTACAAGCGGCTAGCTTGCTTTTGTAGCCCTCCCCTTAGTGCTCCGCAAACCCAGGCTTCCCGATTATGAGTGGCCGAGGTGTGGCTCCGCGCCGTGGCTACTCACGAGGAGACCCCTGGAGGGGAGGTGAAAAGCCAGCTCCCGGCTCTGGGGGTCTCGCCAGCATGCCCTGTGCGCTTGCAGATCTGGCTGATCTGGCTGCCCAGGGCTCCCTCTCTGATCGTGTGTGGGGAGAGCGGGCTTCATCTGCTCTCCCCACGCACTCACAAAAACTGGGTCTCACTTATCGTGAGACCTGCCTCTGTATCTTGCACTGTAGGTGCTGTTGTAGTTGGGACAAGATAGAAGAGCAAAAGTAGAGGGAAGAGAAGAAGCCTACACAAAGAGCTGGAAGTGGAATTAGCCTGGCCTGCCTCTTGAGCTGCCTGCTCAAAGACTTGAAGGGCTGAGAAGGAAGACATCAATTCAGAGGCTGCTTCTGAGAACTGCAGCTACTGGAGTCAGTAGCAGGTTGCCAAAGAAGCCAAGCTTTCACTAAGCCACATTAGGGCTGCCCAGCTTGGGTTGGGCTCTTTGTGTGTAGCTCCGGGGTCTGTGAAGATTCCAGTGCTGCCCGCTTGCCTGACCCAGCATTTATCCCAGGCTTTTACTGAGGTTAAAGGCATGCAGCAGTGTGCATCATGTGGGGGCAGTCTGCACAAATTGGGGGGGGGGAGTAAGTTTGGCACAGCCTCCCCCCCCACCAGCAGCCCTCCCTACCTCCTGGATGCATGCATAGCCTTATTGTCTTTGGAAAGAGTTTCTTGCTGATTAGGATGAGACAAGCACAAGGCCTGTACTGTGTGGTATACATATAGATATTAAGTTATTCTGCTGTCATAAAGACAATCAGGTGGTATCCCATGAATTTCATTCCTACCTAAAAAATCCTTTTGGTAAATCAGTAGTTGTAGTAGTTTTTTTTGGGGGGGGGGGGACCTCATCAGTCTAAGACACCTCATCAGTCTCCTAGTGTAAAACCAGGCCTTTGGCAAAGCTGGCTTATACCAGCCAACAATGCAACACCACCTATAGCAGCATAGCTAGCGGATATGCCCCATGCACTGATATGTCCCATGCATCAGCACTAGCTAATATGCCCCATGCACCAGTTACTGGCACATATTCACAAAAGGTTAAGTGTGCCATTGAGTCGATTTCGACTCCTGGCGCCCACAGATCCCTGTGGTTTTCTTTGGTAGAATACAGGAGGGGTTTACCATTGCCTCCTCCATATGAGCTGATGACTTTCAGCATCTTCCTATATCACTGCTGCCCGATATCAGTGGGGATTTGAACCGGCAACCTTCTGCTTGTTAGTCAAGCATTTCCCCGCCTCGCCACTTAAGGTGAATAGATATTCACTGCTTAACTATATATATAATTCAGTGACTTAATCACTGCTTTTGACTAAAGTAGTTGGCCCCAATAATATACCATTGATAAAAAGTTATTAAAATTAAAAGGAAACAATATATTAAGTTTCTATTTCTTTCATCCCCCCGCCCCCACGTCTATTTCAACAACCTTGTTCCTTATTAAACCCCAATATTCCCAACAGCACAAAGTTCTAGTTCCCACTGGACAATTTTCTCTCCACTACACAAAATGTATCCAGCTGCACATTCGAATAAACCCTGCCACAAAACTGGGGAGTTTCTGGAGAGCAGGAAAGAGAAAATGAATGTATTAGAGAAGTATTTAATGTATTTTAATCTGTCAATATGTTATTTTCAGTATCAATGAAAATCTATCAGACTGCCACCACCTGGTTTTCATAAAGATACTCACCTCCCACAGGAGTGGTAGTGGTGTTGCATTAAAGCAGTAATGAAGTGTATTTGACAAAAGGTCTTTCTTTTTGTTTTTGTTTCTAACAACAACAACAACACCTAACTTTGAAAACATACTGGAAGAAAAATGAGTCAAATTTTGCTTTTCACTTATGTTCACACTCAAAGAAAACCAACAAAAGATATCCAGAAAATTCAAGTATGAATCATTTATTTGAACAAAATAGAGTCTATTTAAATGGGCAGTAATTCCCTTCTTCTGTCAAAAGATAAACGCTTACAATTTTCTGCTGAAATGTGTACAATACCTTTTAAATTGTGAGCATGTAATCTTTTTTAAAAGGGGGGTGGGGGAAGACATATTGAATGTGAGCCTTCACTGGAAATGATTCCTTCAAACTGTAAGCATCTTTAATTCAAACCATTTGACAGAGAAGTTGAAGGCCAGTTACTTGATGCAAGACAAAAGCAGACATTACTATAAAACTGCCGCCACAATAAATAAATGAGCAGAACTCAACCTTTCGTTCTTTATGCATCTGTAAGCCATTGTGAGCAAACCTTTGTAGTCACAAACTTGTCTTTGCCTCCTGCACAATAGAGAGAGATCCCACAAGTATAATTGGATTATGATGAACATCATCAAAATCTAGGGGTGTGCAAGCCAGTTTGGTTAGATGGGGTGGGGTCAAACTGAATAGGGCCAGGTTAAAACCTAATTGGTTTGGAACTCTACCAGTAAAGGGGAATCCAGTGATGATTCCCCTTTACCAGTAAAATGGGGGGGGGCAGGGGGCTCCCCTAAAAATAGAGCAGGTGGGAGGGGAGTAAGAAAGTACTTATAAGTGCCAGTGGCGGTGGCTTCAGTGGCTCCCCACACCCCTGCTGGCCTCCCCAGGTTAGGCAGGGCTGGTTCAGGCCTCTGAACAGGTGTGGAAGTCACAAAAATGGCCTCCTTGCATGTGCAGAGGCCCAAATCAGGCCCGAACTGGCCCTGCCTACCCTGGGGGATGCCAGTGGGGTGGGGAGGGAGCCTCCCCCTCCACCCTACAGCTGGCAGAAGCATTTGCAAGTACTTTCTTTCCCCCATTATGCCCACTCTATCTTTAGTGAAGCCCCAACCCCTGCCCTTTTTGCCCTTTACTGGTAAAGGGGAATCCTCACTGCATTCCCCTTTACTCGAACCAAACTAGTTTTGTGCACATCCCTATCAAAAACAAGAAAATTACCCTCCCAATATCTTTTAGAAATTATTTGTCATATCCATAGTAATGTATGAACAGGACTTAAACATTCAGCATTCATCTTATGGAAGAGGAGCTAAAGACTCCATCCTTTAGATCAATGGTTACTTTTCTTTCCCTATTGTGCTTTGTCTCCAATGAACAGACTACCTTTTGGGCGGGAGAAGGGGCATTACAAATATTGAGTAGACTGAATTTTTTTTTAGAGCAAGAATTGATTGATTGATTGATTGATTGATTGATTGATTGGATTTATATACCGCCCTTCCAAAATGGCTCAGGGCAGTTTACAAATTAAAACAAACCACTAAAACAATAAAGAGCTAAAACAAATTTAAAACAATATAACAACAATTAACAGTTTAAAAACATTTTAAAACAACAATTAAACAATTACAGTGATTAAAAGTTAAAATATTAAAACAGATTTAAAAACCCTGGAAAGTCAGGCCAAACAAATATGTTTTAAGGGCTCTCCTGAAGGATAATAGAGAATTCAAATTGCGGATTTCCGCAGAGAGCGCATTCCACAGCCCCGAAGCAGCTATAGAGAAGGCCCGCCTCCGAGTCGCCACCAGATGAGCTGGTGGTAACTGGAGACGAACCTCCTCAGATGACCTTAATGTGCGGTAGGGATCACACAGAAGAAGGCGCTCTCTAAGGTAACTCGGGCCTAAGCCGTTCAGGGCTTTAAAGGTAATAACCAGCACTTTGTATTTTGCCCGGAAACATATTGGCAGCCAGTGCAATTGTTTCAAAATAGGCGTAATATGGTCTCTCTGGGTTACCCCAGAGACCAATCTAGCTGCCACATTCTGAACTAATTGAAGTTTTTGAACTATACATATAAAGGCAGCCCCATGTAGAGCGCATTGCAATAGTCACCGCAATTTAACAATATTGCAGTGAAGAATTGTATATAATACATTTTATTTATTTATTTATTTATTTATTATTAAAACTTTTATACCGCCCTTCCAAAAGGCTCAGGGCGGTTTACATTAAAACACCATTAAAATCAGTTAATAATTAAAACAAAAATTATAAAACTGCATAAAACAATGATTAACAATTAAAATCATCGTAAAACAGCAATTAAATAATGAGAACAATTTAAAAACAAGTTTTTAAAAGCTGGGAAAGCCTGGTTGAAGAGATGTGTTTTTAGGTGTTTTTAAAAAATTGCCAGAGATGGGGAGGCCCGTATCCCAGAAGGGAGTGCATTCCACAATCTTGGGGCAGCAGTCGAGAAGGCCCATCTCTGTGTAGCCACCAAACGAGTTGGCGGCAACTGGAGATGGACCTCCTCAAGTTACCTCAATGGGCGGTGGGGCTCATAACGAAGAAGATGCTCTCTTAAATACTCAGGGCCTAAGCCGTTTAATATGGTACCTCAGTTCCTATTATATATGGAATGACCTACTTTTCTCCCTTCAAAGGCTGTGGATATCTGAAAGGATTGAAAAAAATGGAAACATAGAAGCATTCAGATGATGTCCAGCTTGGGTCATTTCCACACTGCATCAGAATACAGGACGATGTAAGATTGTATCTTTGCAGTTGGAGAATTTTAACTTCAGGTCACTAGGTTGGATCCTAGATCAATGACTTGGATGTGTGTGGATAGAAGGAAGCTCCTGCCACTTCCTCTTTACAGTAGCGCTGTGCACCCTCCTAAAACCTATCCTGAGAACTGGAAAATCGCTTGGGGGTGGGTGGGTAAGGGGAATTGCCTCAAACCAGGTAGATGTTCGTAAATATTATCTATACAAATAATATTTGTTGGTTGAGGCCAACGTAAGGACCACACATAAGAAATGGAACACTGTATCATGACGCATCAGATGCCTACAGCATTGATTGTGGCTACATAAAGTCACACAGAGCAATACAAAGCCAACACCAACATGCTATTTTAGCATAAAGTTATGTAATACTGCATTGTCACTGTGCTTCAGTAAAGGTGCATTCAGTCAAAATCTAAATATGAATGAATATTGTGTGTGAAAAAGCAAAAGCTGAGCTGGAGATGTGGGGAATGCTCATTTTGGGAAAGATTACATCAACATTCTGGAGGTTTTTCCTTGTTACAAACTGCCTTGTCCATATTTTGGCTCCTTGCATGATTCCTGATCAAACCCCCTGGTGCACAAGTAAGGATGGCTTCACTGGCCTTTGGGTAGCTGTTCATTTACATCATTTAGAAGCACCGCATGTCCAATTTAATATAATAAAATGCAGATCTGATGATAGAAAGCAATGAGGAGACTCTCACGATCAGCAAAAAGCAGGCTAAGAGAGCCTAGCCCACTTTTTGCTGATTGTCTGTTGCCACGGGAGCCCAAGGTGCCTGACTGATTTTAAGATTTTTATTGGTTGCGAAGGAAAGAATATGCACAGCTGAAGATGAGAAGTGTTTAGTTTTTTAAAGTGATAGATTAGAAGAATTCAAACACTGGTAGAGTGGCAATATATACATTACTGTTTCAGAGATCATACACACAGCATCTGAAATACAGTATGGGTATGCTTGGAAGGTCTTTATCCTGATGTCAGCCACATGTGTGTAAATGGTTGCTTTTACTCCATGGTAGGCAGAAAGCACTCTACACATGCTCAAATGCACTCTTTCTTTACAACTTTCAGGACTGACGGAATGGGAAAAAATGTTAGAGAGCCAAATCCTGAGGAGTCTTGCTTCAAATTAAATATTGCATTCATCTCTATAAACAAGTACTCTGCATCACATTCCAGGCAATGGTAAAGGAAGGAGGAGAACAGAATGTAATTCAGCTTTTCCGAAGACTCAAATATGCATTTTTATTGTTCTTTGCTTTGTTTTATGTATTTGGCTTTTCTAATAATAAAAAGTGATAATGCCAAACAATAATAATGCCTGTAGTTTGTTTGTTTTCTTCAGCATTCTCATATTAAGCTTTTTCACCCATTAGATAATATGTTACCCCACCTTTCTCCTGTAAAATCTTTTGAGTAGACTAGCCAAAAAATATTTGAGCCGGGGCCAAACCTACAATATTACCTATGCATTTCAAGCTTTGAGAAAATGAATTGTCTCTTTCTTACAGAAAATCCATTGGTTGCTATCAAAATTGCTTTTCATTCTTGATGTTTCTTTCTTAGCACAAAGGATCCTTGGGAGATGAAAAATAAAAGAAAATGAAATCAATGTGGGTCATAAGCAGCAAAGAAAATGAAGTCACTTTAATGTGCTATACTTAACTAAAATAAACTGTTTCCTTTTATTGAACTACAAGGCTCACATTACTTTCTGAAGGATCCTCTCCATTACAAAGCAGATCTTACCATTAAATATTGTTAGATGTTTGCCAATGCTTACTCAGATAGGTCTTTATGAACCCTTTCTTAAAATCAGTCAGGCACCTTGCAAACATGTGCTTTCGGCTGAAAGCAGATTAAAATGATCAACATCACAAAACATAAGTGAGCAGAGAATTGGATTCTCAGTGTTACTATCCAATTAAAAAAAATGCTCACCTGAAAGCAAATAGCAGAAAGAGAACACAGGAGGCTGAGAGTGCTTAACAGCTGATGCAAACTATCCAAAAGGAAACTACTCATTCTCAAGTGATTTTGGCAGAGGAAGGGGAAAAAACAACTCCACACTCAGTCAACACAATTTGCTCTGAAAGAACTTTGAGTAATTGAGTGAAAGAGCCACAAACTAAAGTAGTACATGATTTGAAGACTAGATTAGAAGGCCTGCCAAACCTAAAATGCACTTGGTTGTGACTTCCAGGGGAAAAAAATACAAATGCAAATCTGCTTTCTGTCCTTTTATAGTTTCCTCTAGAAGAGCATTGCCAGTTGCCACAATGGCTCCTTTTGAACAATTGTAGTTTATCACATCCTATCATTACTCATAGTGAACCAATTTCCAAATAGAATTTTATTGCAGACTTCTAAATTAAATAATGGCTTAATTGTGCTAGAATATTATTGTGAATGAAGATTTTTCCAGCTAGGCTTATTAGACAAGTGGATATGAAGTATAAATATTTAAACACATTTAAATATTGTTCAGATTCCTACCCTAACCCAACTTCCAAGCAAAAAGAAATGTTCTTACCTTGATCAGACTAAATTTGTGATGTAAACAAATAGAAATTATTAATCTGTTCCCTACAGTATTACTTGTTTCTTCAGCTTTCTAAAATAATGAGAAATAGGATATGTCCCTATATCATGTCTCCTGAGGTGGTGGGTTTGGAAGACGAAAGGAGCATTTTACGTGAATATTTTGGCATCTACAAATGGTTTCCTGTTGTGTTTCATGCACAATAGAAGCTGTTGGTTGCCATGGTCTAGAACAGGCCTGATCAATGTAGCCCCACCCCCCAGCTGTTTTTGGACTACAATGCCCATAATACCCAGCCACAGTGGCCAGTAGCCAGGGATCATGGGAGCTGTTGGCCAACATCTACAGGAGGGCCAAAGTTGAGCAGCCCTGGTCTAGAAAAATCTTAAACAACTTGGACACAACATACCCAAAATCTTGCTTTCCCTCCCTGTGTCCCATCACATTCTCAAATATCAGAGATTTTGATCCCAAGGGGGCAGTTCAGATGATACATCTGATGGGTCTTGCTCATTATGTGTTGGGACCTTCTTGGCATGCTCTTGGCATAGCAGAGGAGAGCTGGTCTTGTGGTAGCAAGCATGTCTTGTCCCCTTAGCTAAGCAGGGTCTGCCCTGGTTGCATATGAATGGGAGACTAGAAGTATCGCACTGTAAGATATTCCCCTCAGGGGCCGGAGCCACTCTGGGAAGATCAGGAGGCTTCAAGTTCCTGCCCTGGCTTCTCCAAGATAGGGCTGAGAGAGATTCCTGCCTGCAACCTTGGAGAAGCCGCTGACAGTCTGTGAAAACAATACTGGGCAAGATGGACCAATGGTCTGACTCACTATATGATAGCTTCCTATGTTCCTGTGTTCTTATGCTGTCCTACAGTTGCATAATCACATGGGGGGGGCACTTCATCTGAACCACCACTCACATACTATTTAAATGCTACATTAAAGTGAACAGAGTGTCAGATGTATCATGCGTATTTTATGAATGCTATGTTAGCCACTCTGGGTGCTCCCTGAAGGGTGAAAAATGGAATAAAGGTGTAGTAAATAGAAATATCCACTAAGAAATACTAACCTGTCAGTGGCAGCCCAGTCCACTTGTAATACAGGTGGTCATCGTTATCTGCAGTCCCGGCACCCACAGTTTCGCGTATCCACAATCAGGCAATATAGACACAACCTTGTTATCCATGGTTTTAAAATAGGCAAAATTTGCCTATCTGCAGTTAGTGGGTGGCTAGAAAAGACTTGCGATGTCATTTCTGGCCAACATTTTGTAGCATGGAGCCATTTTGTGGCTCTCTGAAAAGGAAATTTCCAAGAATTTTTGAAAAAGTTCTCAAACATTTGGAAGATGTGTGCGTTTATGGTGGTTTCTGGATAGCTGGCAGGGGCGTATCCATAGGGGGGCAGGGGGGCACGTGCCCCGGGCGCCACTTGAAGGGGGGCGCAATTTCTTAAAATTAAATAATTTTTAAAAATGGCCACCAAAAACAAAATGGCCACTGGGCATGCTCAAATGGCCTCTGTGAGGCCCTAGGGCATGCCACGCCTCGCAGAGGCCATTTGAGCATGCACAGTGGCCATTTTGTTTTCAGCGGCCTTTAAAAAAAAATATTTTAAAAAATGACCACCGCACATGCTCAAATGGTGCCTGTGAGGCCCTAGAGGCCAGTGGGAGGAGGGGGAAACTTTGCAGACCCCCCACAGCCTTTAAGATGTCCCCCGAAGGGGCTACAGGTAATTTTTTTAAAATTAATATAATATGTCACTGTACACATATTCAGATTGGCACTATGTACAGAGAATAAGGGCTTGTGAATACTGAGCTGAAGTTTATGAGCTAAGATGGTATCTATTTGCTCTTACTTTGCTTCTTGTGATAAGTGAGTTAAATGTGATGTCTTAATAATATGGCTATTAATGGTGAGTTTGTCTTTGAATCAATGTGAAATCCTTAGTATTAAGGCCCACTGGGAGTTTCTTGCTCTTTCTCTCATTTTTACTGTCTTTCTGAAATGCTAGAATATATTCCAAACAGTGACATAGTTTACTCTGCATATCATTTAATTATTTTCAGAGTATCTGGGAAAAGTCAAATTCTCCATTTATTTTTAAAACTTATGTAATCGTGATGCTACAATGCATAGCAGAGAATTAGACAGGCACTTCTTTTAGTTTTTCCAAGTATAACTCCGCATAATATTTGGGGATTTCATGAGCCCCAGCATACTGAAATTTGTCGTTTTCCAGCATTTTAACCTGAGCTATCCAAACAAATTAATGATAGCCCCACAATTTGGATAGTTTTAAAAAATAAATCTGAAGTGGTAGATAGGAGCTTGACCACATGTATGATATTGGTAATTTTTGTAATTTTTTAAATTTTTAAAATAAAAGTTTTCTGAAACACGTGTGTCAGTCAGATGTATGTTGGGGGTGGTCGTGGGGGGTGCGGCGGGGGGGCGCAATTTCAGTGCTTGCCCTGGGCGCCGTTTTCCCTAGTTACGCCACTGATAGCTGGAGGCCTGAAGAGCAAGGTATTGTGCTTTATTTCCCTTATTTCTGCTTTTTTGGAGCATTTTTCAGCTCAAGGAACCTAATCCCTCAGTTCTCATTGACAGAAGGTTTCGTAATCCGTTGTTTGTGTATTGTGCCTATAGGCGAGAATGGAAGCCCTGCAAATAAATAACAAGGGCCACCTGTATCAAATTATGCATGCCGCTGATGAGGATTGGTTAAAAAACAAATAGAGCTCCTCCTTGTCTTTCATTTTGGTTACCAAGCACCAACATTCATTGTCCTATTTCTCTTCGTTATTTGTTTAAACTGTTCTGTGGTCAGGTCAGCTGAACAATTATTGTTCAGTATTTTAAGGAAAGCACTTACAGCTTCTAAAGATTGTACAAACATTAACAGATATGAACCTTCTGCCTAGTATTTGCGGAGTAAATGCAGTGTGTAGACATGTGTAGCAGTGGGGCAAAAGGGGCTTTTTAGCCTACTTTCCAGTAGGCTTATGAGATCACCCAGCATTCCCAGCATTCTGTGTATGGGTCCGTGGGTCCGTGAGTCTCCCCCATCAACTTTGCAATGCCTGGACCAATATGAAACAAATCAGATACAGTTGTAGGGATACATAGGGGCACCTCAACGGCCTAGGTTGTGATGATGGCATCCACCCCAATCCAAGATGGCGGATGTGTAAACATTTGAGGTGCAAGTGTGAACTGCTTAACCGATTTGAATGAAATTTGCTACAGCTGTAGGGACACATAGGAATTCCTAAATGGCATGGTGTGAGATGATGTCATCCACTCCAATTCAAGATGGCAGCCATGTGAACATCCGAGGTGCAAGCAGGCTAATTTGTGGACTATCTAACTGATTTAAACCAAAGCGTGGACAGTGGCAGTGAATGACACACAGGGACATCTCAACGGCATAGGTTGTGATGATGCCATCCACCCCGATCCAAGATGGTGGATGTGTAAACTTTTGAGGCACAAGTGGCCTAACTTGTGAACCACTTAACCGATTTGAACCAAATTTCCTACAGCTGTAGGGGCACACAGTAATGCCCAAATGGCATGGTGTGTGATGGTGTCATCTACTCCAATTCAAGATGGTGGTCACGTGAACATCTGAGGTGCAAGTGGGGTAATTTGTGGACTGTCTAACCCATTTGAACCAAACTGGATACAGCTGCAGTGCATCCCCACACAGGGACACCTCAATGGCGTAGTTTGTGTTGATGCCATCCATGCCGATCCAATATGGCAAACGCATAAACTTTGGAGGAGAAAGTGGGCTAACATGAACCACTTAAATGATTTGAATGAAATTTGTTACAGCTGTAGGGACACATGGGGACACCTCAACAGCATAGATTGTGACAATGTCATCCAACCCAATTCAAGATGGCGGACACATAAACCTTTGAGGTGCAAGTGCAATAACTTGTGGACAGTCTAACTGATTTGACCCAAATTTGCTACAGCTGTATGGACACATAGTGATGTCCCAATGGGGTCGTTTTTGATGATGTCATCCATTTTGATCCAAGATGGTGGACGTGTGAATGTTTGAGGTGCAAGTGCACTAACTTGAGGACTGTTTAACCTATTTTAACCAAATTTGATACAGTTGTAGTGAGTGACAAACAGTGACAACTCAATGGTATAGTTTGTAATAATGTCATCCACCCTGATTCAAGATGGTGGATGCATGAACATTTGAGGTGCAAGAGATCTAACTTGTGAACCTTGATTTGAACCACATTTAGTCCAGTTGTAGAGACAATGAAAGGAAATTAGGCTGATTAGTTCTTACTAGAACAACCTGTGTTTCATTGTAACTGGCCCAGTTACAAGACATCTCACAAGAAATTATGAAAGGAGAAAAGACAGTGTCTATAGACCGGTTGCCATTTTGTGTTCCTCCAGTTGTAGTTTGGGTGTGGTTTCTGATGCTCTCACCCTCCCTCCCTTAACTTTATTATATTAACTCCCCTTCCAGGCTTTTCTGGTTGCCCTTTATAGGAGCCAAGAAATAATTTTGACCCCTACTTTGATGGGCCTTTGAGCAGAGGATTTTTGGGGTGTGTGTGTGTGTGTGTGTGTGTGTGTGTACACACACACACACACACACACACACACACACACACACACTCACTCACTCACTCACATCTTTAGCAGGATAGCTGGATGACATCAAGTAAGGATAGTACCTTTCTAAGAAGGCAATTGTTGAGGGGATGGTGCTGGCTTGAGGTATAGGCAAGCTCATTCTGGGTGGTTAGCTATCTGGTGAGAAAGCTGGAGTGAACTGCAACTGATATTTGCCTTGGTTTTCTTGCTGTACTGCGTTTCAAAGGAATTCTGAGACAAGAAGACTGTTGCCTAAATTTAGTTATGGCATGGGGACATATATTGGCAAGAAGAGTTTAGTCTGTCCCCCTAGAGTCAGATTTCATATCTGTGTCATCCAGTACAAAGCCTGTAAATACTGTTATATTGTTATGTTAATAAAGTTGTGGCCAGGTGTTTTGTGTCACCCATACTCTTCAGTGCCTTAATTGACATTTAACAAAAACTAGCACAGAGCATCTGTGCCTTTAGTCTGCCACAACTACTTTCTCTCTTCCCCCGCCCTCGCACACTCACCCGCCCGCCAGCAGCACTTATTTTTCTGGCCAGCCAGCCTCCCTCCCTCCCTCCGGCCGCCTCAGCCTGCTGGGCCACCACTTCCTCCCATCTGCCGGCCGCCTCTTCCCTCGGCCTGCTGCTTTCTCCTGGCAGCTGCTGTGCTTTCTCCTGGCGGCCTACCCACCTCTTCCTCCTGGCAGCCAGCCTGCCGCTTCCTCCTGGCGGCCACTGCGCTTGCTCCCATCGGCTGGCTGGCCTGCCTCCTCTTCCCGGTGGCCAGCCCACTGCTTGCTCCTGGCAGCCAGCTGGCCCACCTCCTCCTCCTGGCAGCTGGCCCACCTCATCCTCCTGGTGACCGGCCTGCCTCCTCCTCCCGGCGGCCAGCCCACTGCTTGCTCCCAGCGGCTGCCTGCTCCGGCCTACCGCTAGGCCACCATCGCTGTTTTCTTCCCTGTGGCTTTCCGGGCAGCGGCTTGCGAACTCGAGAGAGAGCTGCCACAGGTATGTCTTAGAGTAATAAATCTATAGATACTGGGCCTGTTCATGAATTTATAATCTGCATAGCTGTTTGCTCTAGGGTTGGCACCAACATTTCAAAAAGGTGAGATTATAGGATTTCTTCCAAGAGAAAACATCTGAGAATTTTCAGCCAAATGATTTTATATAAGAGAAGTGAAATTACTCAGGGGATCCTACATATCCCCAACTTGTATTCCATTTGTTTTTCATCCTTACAGTTTTTCTTGCTGGAGTCACAGTTTTACTGTGCAATTGTTCAGTAAAGCTTTTGAATTTTCTTCAGTCTTGGCACCATGCAGTTTAATCCTATGCATGTTTACTCAGAAGTGATTTCCACTGAGTTCAGTGGGGTTTATTCCAGGTAAGTACATATAGGTTTGCAACCTTTTCCTGTTAGCATGAATGTAATGCAATTGGATGAATGACAGCAGACAACATCCACACTAGTCAGTCATTGAAATCAATTAGATCATTAGTCATGCCAGCTTAGCTAATTTCATTGGGACTTAGTCCTGAATAACTGGATATTGCCCAATGTGGTCACATTAAAGGATTTAGACTTCTACACTTTAACAGCTGTTAGAACAAAAATTGAAAGTGCTATTCTTCTCTGCCATACAACGCTATGGCATGGCAAGCTGAATTTACATCCCGCAGCTATGAAAGGTACAGGTGCCTTGTCCTTTATTGAAATTGAGACCCCACAGCAAGATCTCCAACTAAGAGAATTTCATTTCTTTGTTTCACCTGTACCAGCCCTTATTCACAAATATGTAAAGCACTGTCTTCAGTTTTATGTAATCTGTTTGGAAAGGAGGGCTTCAGAGCCTCTGGGATCAATCACTAAAAATCTATTAAAAATAAAAATAAAATACTGAAGTGACTCAGTAATGAATTATCTCAGTTTCACACTCTTGAAAAGCATGGCTAATAAAGTCACTGAGCAAAGTAGCTGTCAAGTCAGTTCAGCATGGAATGGAAACAGTTGATCTTCAATACTGTAATTAACAGAGCCATCACTTAAGGTTTACTCTGGAATCCACAAATGTAATGTATAATTTGAAGCAAAAGAATCCATTA
The DNA here is from genome assembly GCF_027244095.1 of Hemicordylus capensis. Classification (NCBI taxonomy): domain Eukaryota; kingdom Metazoa; phylum Chordata; class Lepidosauria; order Squamata; family Cordylidae; genus Hemicordylus; species Hemicordylus capensis. The sequence continues at coordinate 91,200,558 of NC_069657.1, read as the reverse complement.
GCTTAGTCTACTTTTTATTGCAAAACTGGTTCACAATACTTCATACTAAGCTGATGATGGCCAGGATCCAGAGACCCACACAACTAGTTCCACATGACTAATTTCTCAAACAGCTGCTCTTTTCACAATGAAAACCATATAGAAAATCTGTTTTGAAACTGAAATAATTGTGGTATATGGTTGGGGACCTGGTGTATAGCAAAGAACCACCTTTCTAAAGCGGTGATTCTATTTATTTAGCAGGGGGAGAGCAACTGGCCCTATTCATCCCCAGCACAGCATCCCTCCAGTGGCTCTTGCTGGTGTCTAGTTTATGTTTCTTTTTTAGACTGTGAACCCTTTAAGGACAGGGAACCATTTTATTTATTTATATCTATGTAGATTGCTTTGGGAACTTTTGTTGAAAAGTAGTGTATAAATATTTGTCATATTCATCATATATTTTTAAAGAATCAGAACTCCACTGGGCATGCCTAAAGCCCTGCACTAGCTTAAAGTAGTTCTTTGGATCCCAGCTAATGAATACTTAAATATACATTTTTCTTCCTCAAAATGTTCCTTCCTAATTTTCCTGTCAAACAATATTGCTTAAACAATTTTTCTGTCTCATCCAGTTTTTCAATATGTTTCATGAATAAGTACTTATGATCAGTTCCTGTTTTGGGCAGATCTGTGTTCATCTCCATTTCACTGCACCACACAAATGGTAATGTCTCTTTGCTCAAGCAACACCCAAGATCCACTATTCCTTTCCCAAGACACAGCCTTAAATGAATGTGACAAAATTTATCTCTGATTCTGCAGCTGCACAGATTCCTCTGCGAGGGCATTGTTGTTTGCTATGGCAGCTTCTTTGTGCAGTGCTTGCTTCCAGAATGTCTGCAGGGCTAGTTTCATGACGACTGTTAGGAACAAGCCAAAGCAACACAACAAAGGCAGTGGTATCAAGCATGGAGGTGTGGTGATGGAGAGCACTGAACCTGCTGCTAGTTGGCATGCAGATTGCAAAGCTACAGGAGCCCTGTTCAGGTGCTCCAACAGAATGCCATCAAACATGCTTACAAGACTTAAAGGCCACCCCAGCCTCTTGATCACGGAAATGAAGGCAGACAATGCTGCTCTAAGCATGGAAGAGCAGGGTGAGATAGCTAATGGTAGGCTGGGGATGAGACTTCTGATCCCTTTTTTGGTTTTATAACCATGTTTGACGGCTTTCTGTCTCAGCTCCTGAACAGGGCTACGGTTATGAACAGAGCAGCTGGCAACCCCATGTTTATGACAATGAACAGATGTCAGTAATAGCAGATGATGCCCTTTGTTACTCAACTCTGCTGTCTTCAGCGCTGGGTGTGAGGAAAGGGTGATCTTAAGAATTTGTTACTCTCCTATCTCCCCTGCTTTACTCATAATAGGATAATAAACTATGAACTAGAATGGGTGAGTGGGGAAAGGTCTGCTGAGCCAATAAGCAGAAGGCACTAGTAATCAACCAAATGAAGACATGGAAAGTATAGTTGGTCTTAGCCAAAAGACTGAGAAGTGGTAAGAAGTATAGCTGGATGGGATGAAGGGGCAAGGCAAAATGATAGTCCAGGCAACAGAGTTATTGGTCCATGAACAAAGCTATTGGTCCATGAACCACTTTCTTTGATTGGCTGTGGCAATGTGCTGGCTTAAGTGTCCCTGTGTGTATGGATTATCCCAGCCTTTTCTGCTGGGAGACCACATCCAGGACTATTTCACTGGACTTCAGTTCCATATGAAGCCTGCAGTGTTGACCTATATGTCTGTATACAGATGGGGTGTGGTGTACATATACAGATGTGGTAAAGGAAGGGACTATATTGGTCCTAGGGATCATTATGGATTTCTTGAATGGCTTAGGTCCAGAGTATTTATCTTTGTCCTGAACCCTCCCCACTATCTAGATCATCTGAGGAGGTCCAGCTCACCTGGTGGCGACTCAGGGCCAGGACTTCTCTGTGCTTTGGAATGCACTCCTTGTCAAAATAAGAACGTCTTCATTTATGATTGTTTTAAAAAGACCCAAGACACACCTGTTTTCACAGGCTTTTAATTAAAATTAATTTTGAACTGTTTAATTGTTGTATTCTATGAAATTGTTTTGTTTTACACTGAGATTTTGGAAAAATCTGGTGTTTTTTAATTCTATATTACGATTAGGACTGTGAACATTGTCGAGAAATGTATATATCAGGTGGCACAGAGAGAGAGAGAGAGAGAGAGAGAGAGAGAGAGAGAGAGAGAGAGAGAGAGAGAGAGAGAGAGAAGCTCTACACACAATCTACGCATTGAGCCGAACTGGGCTCTGTGGGGAGAAGGGGCTTAGCCCATTCTCCCTGCAGATGAGCAGGGAGCTCGCCCTGGCTGGCTGGATCGGCCACCCACATGATTACCAGCTCCATGATGGAGCCAGTAAGGGCAGTGGGGATCGGGGGCCGCCTAGCCCCCAGAAGTCCCAGAATGCCCCACGCGAGTGTATGGCTAGGTGGCCAGATTTGGCTTTTAAAAAGCCAAATTCTGGCTTACGGCCCATTTGACTCACAAGTATACCCCTTAGGTTCTGGCAACCAATGTGTGGGGCATTCTGGGGAGATCCCTGAGGCCAGGAAGATTGTTGGAGTCTCTCGGTTGGGGATCTCCTCATGAGTCACTGCAGCACGGCGCTAACCTCATTTGGGGAGGGCAGGATTAGGCAGGCTAACCGCCGGGAGCTGCACAGCTCCCGGTGGTTCTCACAACTGCTCGAAAGCGGGCTGGGCTCCCTTAGCCTGCTTTCAAGTGGTCCTATGAATAGCCTCAGTATGTCTTCTCTTGTCTGTTCCTGTAACTATGTGGTTCGGGAGTTGGCATAGTTGGAGACCTGGGTTTTAGTCCCTCCCTCTTTTTACTTGATAAATCATTATTGTTGGCAGACCACCCCAAATAGGACCTTTGCCTTAAGGCCATCTCTTGTTTTCTGTTGTCAGGGTATTTCAGTAGTCATCAGTGTTGTTGTTATAATTTAATATTATTATTTATTTGTAAAGCAACTAACATTTTCTGACTGCTGCACAAAAAGTAAATAATAAACACAGCACAGGACATACCTGCAGGCTTAAAAACTAAAAGACACAAAATGTGGGGTGGGGGGGAGGAGGAAAGGAAAACAAGCAAATTCAGGTACCATGATGTTGTCTCTCATTATGCTTTCTACTTTGAACTAGAAGTGCATAGGATTGCAGCTACATTACATCATAAGATAAGCATGCCCAATTCTTTGAACATTTCTCTCTTCAAGTACATCTAATTAAGTGACAAACTTAATAGTCACTGTCCATTGGGAAAAAATCAGAGATTTTTATTCTTATGGAAATTGAATAGACTAGGTAATAGTGGTTCCTCTGGGTAATATAATTTTCTACATATCCAAAATCATATTGATTTCTGCCTGCAAAAGCCATCTTTACACAGTTGCCCTGACTTACATATTTTTCATAAAGTGTATGTTCCAGCAAGTAAAACACTACAATACAATTGAAATGAAGTATATTATCCCATACTGTACCATGGGCAGTTGAGTTTGGAGGCCTAAATAAATATTTTTAAAACACTGATAAACCATTCATTGTATACATTACAAATGATTTTCCATGTTAAAAAGTAAAAAAGAAAACCCCCCAAAACAAGCACTGTTCTTTTCCCAGAGGTATGATATATTGTATTTTGTAACCCAAATTTAAGATGTCTACATACATGTAGCTCCCATTAATTCACCATCAACATAAGAAATCCAAACCACTTTGAGAACTTTTGTTGAAAAGCAGTATACAAATAATAGCAGTAATAAATAAATATGAGGCTCAAGTCAGAGGAAGATCTACTTCTTCCAGCATGCCAGATATGTCTCCTGGATGCAGCACTCTGATACTTTCACACATCGTACTGAAGTATATGTTCTAGAGTACAATACTAGAAATTCTTTTGATAGCAAATGAATTTGCATATGCACAGGGAACTGACATCATTGCTCTATGGGGGCTATTAGTATGGTCAATTCTGTGCTGCAAAATCGAGCTGGTTCACACTGGGACCAGCTTGGTTTGAAGGCTCAACCGCAAACCAAACTGAGTCCGGTTCAGTTCTAGGTTGAGCTGAACCAGCTGGTCCAGCTTGGGCCCAGTTTGAAGTCCCTACTGCAGAGTAAAAAGGGTTTAATGTCACAGCGGTGGGCATGGGTGGGGTGGGGTGGCGGTAGCTCCTCCACTTCCTGCCAGCCTCCCCACAAGTCTCCAGGGCCAGTTCAGGCCTTCTTTGGCCTGTTTCTCCATTCTTCAGCCTGTTTCAACCTTCACCCAGGTGATGCAAATGGCCCGTGTGCATGCACGGAGGTCAAACAAATAGCCTCAATGCACGTGCAGAGTCCCGAAATGGGCCAAAGAAGGTCGAAACAGGCTGAAGGTCCAAACCAGTCCTAGACTGGTTCTTGAGACTTGTGCGGAGGCAGATGGGGGTTAGGGGAGCCACCGCCGCCACTGCTGTTAGTAATCCTTTTAAACTCTTTTTACTGCTCAGTAGGGGCTTCAAACCAGGCCTAGTTCTGGATGGGGGGCAGTGCTGAGCTGATCTGGATTCAAACAGAATCTAGTTTGAATCGAGAAAACCTCTAGTGCAAAAGCCAAAATGAGAATTACAAATGTTCACGCTCGCTCATACATCCCATCTTGATGTCAACATATTGCATAGGAGCATGGTCAAATATGAATACTTGAAGTGTGAGCAGCCTGGCTCTTTATTTCCATGCAGTGTTTAGCTCAGCTGCCCCATGATTTAAGATATCTGTGAGAATCCCAAATACTGGCTGACATTCAGAGCGAGGAAACGAGGAAGCTCTTCTCACAATTCGTGAGAAGAGCTTCTTCCGGGTCTGGGAGGAAAGTGGGCTTAGCCAGGTATAGCCTTAGACATGCAGCCGCTCATAGCTGGGCAGCCGAATCGGCCGTCCACACGACTGCCAGCTCTGTCACAGAGCCGGCAGGGGCTGCGAGGAACGGGGGCCACCCAGCCCACGGAAGTTCCAGGATGCCCCATGTGAGTGCACACACTGCGGTGACACACAAGTAACAAAATGAGGTTAATGGAGCGCTCATTGCGTTAAACTCATTTAAGGGGAGGGTGGTTTAGGCGGGCTAGCTGCCTTGGGAGGACCGGGCTCCCTTGGCCCGCTTTCCAGTGATCATGGCAATAGGTTCAAAGAGTTGCATTCTTGCATTCAGAGGGGCTTCCCCCCTCCTGTACGGGCGATGATGAAATCAATTTCTGGCAGACTTCCCTGCCTGTGGAAGTGCCCTGTGCCTTCCAAAACTATGTCCCTGCCTCTTCAGGAGGCAAAGAGGAAGACCTGAAATTGCTCCCCCCACCCCATGGCTCTGGCTGTGAGGACGAGGCTCTGATTGTGTCCTCACTCCATTGCCCAGGATGTCAGCCACTGATGTCTTGAGCATCATTGCTGGCAAGAAGGAGTTCTTTCTTGTGCCAGAATTTGCTGAAGTTTTATGTAATGTTTCCATTTCAATGTTGGCTGTTAAACATGTGCATCAATTCACTACCTTTGCCAACCTTAACCCAAAGTGAATTGTATACGTACTGTCAACCACGGTGTCAAACATTCCTGATGCCAGCTTATGAAGCCAGCTAATATTATCAGAAGATGAATTTGTAAAGGGCTTTTCCACATTATTTATAACATTGCTAGTTATCTATTCCTCCCACTTCTGTTCCCCATTAACCACAAATGTAAGTGCATTTCCCCACCCCTAAGTACAACTCTATCCATCAACTAACTCAGCAAGACACTGATCACAGCCCAAGACCCCTAGGCACAAAAGTAACATGACAAACCATCATCATAATAGAGCTTTGGACTTTTAAACTCTTCGCTTTACAGCTATTTGACATGTTAATTGGAACCATCATAAAGTATAATTATATTTAAATTTTGCTTTAAGTGACATCATTAAAAGAAATTATTGCAGCTCTTATTGTGTCAAAGAAATAACAGCATTCTTCTATAATGTATAGATATTAGGCTCCATAGTTCTGAAATAGAGGAAGAACATAGGGAGAATAAGGAGACTTATTTGGTTTTCCAAAGTTTGAATAGCTAGAAAGCTCTTAGAAATTTGAGAGTTATTGCTATTTGTTCACCGAACAATAAAGCCACTCATGCCATTTTTAAAGTGTTTTAGAGTGCAGAATAATTCAATTTTTGTAATGATTCTATCCCCTCCACCAAATTACTTACCCCTATTTCTCCACAATGTCTCATTTGGATTATCTTCTGAGAAAAAGCTTTTCATAAATATCTATTAATTAGATAGGTATTTCTGCAGCATGGTCCATTGTTCAGATTAATTTCATCTAAATATACTGCAGTGTTTAAAATAATGAGTAAGTAACCTGACTATGAACTGGGAAGAGAGACTGAATTCCTGTTTAGGGATTTATCCTGTAATTTTGAAACTTTTGTTTAGACTTTTAAAATTGTTCTAATGTGTTTCCCTTTCATTTGTCTGAACATACCATGGGGTTGTTGGGAATTCTCTCTGGTAGGAGAAACCCTTTTTCATTATAGCAGAGTGCACAGAGGCACAACACAGCGGAATTTAGTTAGGCATGTGTGTATGCTGAGAGTAAAGTAACTTGGAGCCAGTTCATAGTTTCAAATCAATATAAATGGTATTGATTAGAGAACTCCATTCTAGATAGGAAAGTGAGGAGTTAGGATCTCTAATTTTATTTATTATTTATTTATTTTACATATTTCTATACTGCCCAAAACTTATGTCTCTGGGCAGTTCACAACAGATAATAACAGCATTAAAACATTAGTTAAAAACAAAAACAAGAAATTTAAAACACAACAATTTAATTTTTTAAAAACAATGCTCTAAAACAACATTAAAAAACAAAACAGTATTAGTTAAATGCCTGGGTGAACAGATGTGTTTTTAAGGACCTTTTAAAAGCTGTCAGAGATGGGGAGGCTCTTATTTCACTAGGGAGCGCATTCCAAAACTTCGGGGCAGCAACGGAGAAGGACCGTCCCTGAGTGGCCACCAGACGAGCCGGTGACAAGTGCAGACGGACCTCTCCTGATGATCTCAATGGGCGGTGGGGTTCATAACGAAGAAGACGTTCTCTTAAATACCCAGGGCCCAAGCTGTTTAGGGCTTTATAGGTTATGACTAATATCTTGTATTTTGCCCCGAAGCCAGTGTAACTTCTTCAATACAGGAGTAATATGGTCTCTCCTGGATGACCTAGAGACAAGCCTAGCTGCCGCATTCTGAACCAACTGTAGTTTCTGGACTATGTACAAGGGCAGCCCCACATAGAGCGCATTACAGTAATCCAGTCTGGAGGTTACCAGGAGATGTACCACTGTTTTGAGGTCATCTCTCTCAAGAAACGGACACAGCTAGCATATCAGCCGGAGCTGATAGAAGGCACCTCTGGCCACTGCCTCAACCTGGGACACCAGGGAGGGAATTGGATCCAGAAGCACCCCCAAACTGCGTAACTGTTCATTCTGGGGAAGTGTGACCCCATCCAGAATGTGCAGATCAAAATCATCTCCAGAGTTTCAACCCTGCACAATGAGTACCTCTGTCTTATCTGGAGTCAGCCTCAGTTTGTTATCCCTCATCCAGCCCATTACCAACTCCAGGCAGGCATTTAGGGAGGTTATGCCCTCACCCGATGATGCTGACATAGAGAAATAGATTTGAGTGTTATCAGCATACTGGTAACACCCTGAACCAAATCTCCTGATGATCTCTCCCAGCGGTTTCATGTAGATGTTAAACAACATTGGAGACAATACAGAGCCCGAAGGGACACCATACAAAAGTTCACATTTTGAAGAACAACAGTCTCCAAGGGACACCATCTGGAACCTGCCCGAGAGGTAGGAGTGGAACCACTGCAGAGCAGTACCTCTCACCCCCAACCCCCTCAGACGCTCCAGAAGGATACTATGGTTGAAAGTATCAAAAGCTGCCGAGAGGTCTAAAAGGACCAACAGAGTGACACTTCCTCTGTCAATTCCCAATTGGAGATCATCCACCAGGCCGACCAAGGCAGTCTCCACCCCATAGCCAGCCCGGAAGCCAGTTTGAAATGGGTCTAGATAATCAGTTTCCTCCAAGACTGTCTGGAGCTGGGAGGCCACCACCCTCTCAATTACCTTTCCGAGCTACGGGAGGTTGGAGACAGGCCTGAAGTTACCCAGCTCTGAGGGATCCAAGGTAGGCTTCTTCAGAAGCGGTCTAATAATTACCTCCTTAAGACTAGGAGGCATCCTACCTTCCCTCAGAGACTCATTTATAATCTCTACCAGGCCTTCTACAACAACTGCCCTGCCAGATAGTATAAACCATGTCAGGCAAGGGTCAAGAGGACAGGTGGTGGTGGGCCGCATGGTTCCAATCAGCTTGTCCACATCCTCAGGAGTCACAAACTGGAACTGATCCAACCTAACCGCATAAGAGGAGTTGCTGTACACCTTCACATCAGACACTGAAGTAATTGTGGAGACAGAATCTAAGTCAGCCAGAATACAAGAGATTTCCCCCACAAAGAATTCATTAAACACATCACAGCGGGTAATCGATGGTTCCAGATTCTGATTCAAGGTAGGAGAGGCACATACTAGCCTTCTCACAACGCTGAACAACTCCGCCGGACGTGAACTTGCAGATGCAATACGGGCAGAAAAGAATTGCTTCTTTGCTGCACGTATTGCCTGAGCACAGATCTTCAGATGAGCTCTATGTTGCAATCTGTTGGATTCAAGCCAAGTTTTTCTCTATCTGCTCTCCAGCCCCCTACCTTGAAGCTTCAGCCCCCTTAGTTCTTCTGTATACCAAGGAGCCAATTTTGAAGTGGGTCGGAGAGGACGCTTAGGAGTGATCATGTCTACCGCCCCGGTGAATTTGCTGTTCCTGTTCTCCACCAGGGCATCAACAGGATCGCCAGCAGAGCCAACACTAAATTCCTCCAAGGCTTCTTGAAATCCGATAGGATCCAATAACCTTCTCGGGCGGACCATCCTAATAGGTCCCTCGCCCCTGCAAATGTGGGGTGTGACTGTGAGTCCAGCCTTAACCAGATGGTGGTCCGTCCATGACAATGGGGAAATCACAGGAGTCCCCACCCACGGAACACCACCCTGATCAGAGTGAAAGACCAAATCAAGCGTGTGACCTGCAATGTGCGTCGGTCCCATGACCACTTGAGATAGGCCCATAGTTGTCATGGCTGCTATGAACACCTGAGCCGCCCCGGACAAATTGGTCCTGAAATGAACATTGAAGTCCCCCAGCACCACAAGCCTAGGGGACTCCAACACCAAACCCAATACCAAGTCCGTCAGCTCAGTTAGGGACTCCATTGAGCAGCGGGGCGATCGGTACACCAACAGAAGCCCCAGTCTATCCCTGCTCCCCAAACATAAGGACACACATTTGATATGGTCTGACACTCCAACAGGGATCCTGGCAAGGGAGATATTATTCTTATAGACCACAGCCACTCCACCTCCCTGCCCCCGGTCCCTTGCCTGCTCCTCAACAGAGTACCCTGGAGGGAGAAGACGGGACCACACTGGGCCCCCAGCCTCTCCCAAACAGGTCTCTGTAATACATACCAGGTCGGTGCCTTCATCCAGAATCAAATCATAGATGGTTTCTGATTTTTTCTAGACCGACCTGGCATTGCAGAGTAGCAAGGTGAGGTTCCAAGGGTGGTCGGCACTGCTCCCCAAGGTCAAAGAGCTGGCAGGACAGACGGAAGGGGAAACATCTATTAGATTTCCAAGTCCCCTTCCCTTGTAATGGCCCGCTGACCTGCCAACGTTACTTCTTCTGTTCCCCACCACCACAGTAATAGCTTCCCCACAGTCAATGGACACACACCCTGTCTCCCCATCTCCAGGTAAACCACATTTTAAAAGAGCCTCACCCAGGACAAATTAAAACAGTAGTCCAATTAGTAAATGGATGAAGAGACCTGGCCCTCATCCTCACTGTCCCCCAAAGCAGCTCCCCCAAAGGGGCGACCCCCTTTGGTGTTGCCCCTTTGGTGGCGACCCCGCCGGTGGTGGGCCCGCCGCCACAGGCAGCGTCCCTTATAGGGCCAGAGATGGCCTCCCTGGTCAGGTAAAAAGCAGGGACTGCTGAGTCACTCCAGGGCCCCAGTCCTGCAAAGCAGCCACTGCCAGAGGCCAGAATCCCACAGGTCAGGCAGGGGCTGGCAGATGGTCTCACCCTCTCCCTCTCCTGCAGGCAGGTACTCAACAGCAACAGCAGCACGCAGCAGCAGCAGACAGCCAACACCAGTCTCTCACTCTGGAGTTGTCTGGGAAGCAGGTGGTCTCTCCCTGTGCTGCAGGGCTTCCTGTAGACAGAGGCTGGAGGCAGCATCTAGCTAGCTAGCTGGATGCAGATGGATTCTGCATCTCTGCACACATGGTGCAGGGGAGAGGAGCTTGCATGTTGCAAGGTAGAAGGAAGGGAAGAGAAGAGAGAGAGGAAGAAAGTGGCTGGAAGGAAGGAAGTCCCTAAGATTAGCAATCTACATATCAAAGGGATAGTGTCAGAGCAGTAGAGAAGGGATGACCAATGTCTTTACCCTCTAGTCCTCTGACTCACTAGTCTGTCCTCCACTGTCTTTGAGACAAGAGACAGCGCAAAGTCCTTCACTTCCAACAGGGGACACTTGCAGTTAAAGTATATTTAAGTACATATTATGTATATAGTAATTAGAAAATAATGTATATAGTCATTCTAAACAACAGTATTGAATGCTCAGAACAATTTTTAGGGATATGTGATTTTTCCAATTATGGTTTTGTATCATTTTTACATGTTGCATGCACAAGAGACTTAGTTGTGCATCATTCCTTATTCCAAAGAGACCAATTTGTTTCTGTGCATTCCTCTGATCTGACTGGTACTCATCATGATTTCCCATTCAAAGCACAAACCAGATAGCTATAGTGAATCCATATGGTCTATTTTGGATTCATCACATTGCCAAATCAGTACAGACTTATTTCAATTCTTGCCCAGATTTTTTTTTAATGAATTTCCAATTCAAATCACAGATCTAGCTACCTATTATTTATTGGTCCAGATCATGGTTCATTATATGCTTGCTTTATTTATTTATTTATTTATTTATTTGTTTGTTTGTTTGTTTGTTTGTTTGTTGTTGTTCTATGCCTCCTCAAAAACTATCTGTTATTCAGGAAGTTTTCTGCATGATACATGCTCCTTTCCATAATATGTAGTATAGTGGATTGTGGGGGGGAGGAGAAACAGCACACAGGATGAATTCAGATAACCAGCTGCAAGTAAGGAAGGCAGAGAAAAGTTGGGGAAATGAGAACCAGCAGTGTGGGCTCCTGGTGGGCATGTCCTGTGAACCTGCCCAAGTTCAGTTGCTGAATCCTCAGCATTCTCCCCTAGATTCTCTGCCTGACTTCATACCTTGGTTATGGAATTTGTGTAGAAGTCAGAAAATGTCAGGAATTAGACTTGGGTAGGTTCGCATGATGTGCCATAAGAACATAAGAAATACCCTGCTGGATGAGGCCAAAGGCCTTTCTAGTCCAGCATCCTGTTTCACACAGTGGCCCACCTGATGCCTCTGACAAGGTCACAGACAAGAAATGAGGACATGCCCTCTTTTCTGCTGTTGCTCCCCTCTGACATTCAGAGGCATCTTGCCTCTGAAGCTGGAGGTGGCCTATAGCCACCAAACTAGTAGCCATTGATAGACCCATCCTCCATGGATTTGTCTAAGCCCCTTCTAAAGCCATCCAAGTTAGTGTCCATCACCACATCTTGTGGCATAGATTATTTATCCTATCTATCTATCTATCTATCTATATTGCCCCATACAAAAAAAGTCCGTGGGCAGTTCACAATACCATCTCCCGGCAGCCTGGCTCCCTGAGAATCACAGAGTGCTGCTGAGAGAGCATTCAGGAAGCTGGGAGCTGCAGCATTGCTGCGGGAATCCTCTTGGCTTCCCATGCAATGCATTGTGGGGTACTGGAGGACTTTCTCTTCCAGAACCCCTATGTATTCAGATCCGCCACATTGATCATGTGGGCACATGGTACAGAGGAGCTCCAACAAGTGGCACATGGTGCAATGGATCAGGTGGCGGAGACAGGAAAGTTCCTGCCTTCCTCCCAGCTCTCCCTAGCCACCAGGGATTTTGACCATGGGAATAGCCTCATGGAGTAGGGAGAGTGTGATCCTATGCATCTTTGTTTCTCATGGTGTCCTCTAAGTTACAGGAGATGGTTCATAGCTGCAGCAAGCATCGTTGAAAAACCTGTGATTTTTCTATTGTATGCATACCTTTAAATAGGCAGGCAAAGCTGCCCTTTCATATGTATGCATTTTTAAATAGGTAGGCAGAACTGCCCTTGTAACTTCAGAATGCATTTGTTCTCCACTTTTATAGATGATCTCTGCTTTACCTGTGGCTTACATAGCTTTATTTACTTTTACATGTATAGTCAGAGCCATCCAGTGAGTTTCATGGCTGAATGAGGATTTGATCTTGGATTTCCCCACTCTAGTCCAGCACACTACCCACTCTGGCTCAGACTTCTTTCTTATTGTTGTTTATTAGTAGTAGTATTCATTTTTTAAATCATCAGGCAGACAGAGCTGCCCTGGTGACCTCGGAATGCATTTACTCTCCACAGAAGCAGCCTTTTGTAGCTGGTCTGTGCTTTACTTGTGGCTTGTACAGTTATTTTCCTCTGTGTGTGCACGCACTTGTGTTGTGATCCTGCCATATTAGATACAAATCTACGCACTATTGTATTGTATTGTTAAGCACTTTAAAGCAACTGATCTTTTCCAAATTTATGCTTGCATTTTAAATATTTGTAATCAGATCTATGTTTTTATATTTTAGCTTAATATTTTGTCATTTTAATATTCTTGTTTTAATTTTCATGTGAATCACCTTCAGATTGTTTTAATGAAAGGCAGTATAGCAATTTAACAATAAAAATAAATAAATAAAATATTTATCTGTATCTCTTCTGATGAGCAATTGAGATTTGTGTGCTTCTTTGTGTTTGTATTTTGATAACTGTTAGCTACAAATCTGCACTTTGCCAGTTGTTGCTAAGGCACCTGCCTAGTCCTGGTTCCACCTCCACAGCTGCCCACAATTGGCTCCACCTCTCACTGCCTGTGGCTCCACCCATCACCTGCCCTGACTAGCACCCCCTCCCACCCAGTCCCAGGAACCACCGGCTGCCACTGCTTTGTGTGTACCTTGAACACAATGTAATATGCTGTTCCATAGCACTTCTGTAAAATACTATCTTGCTGCATCACAGATGGAATGTGCAGATTAAGTTATTAATTACAGCCAATTTCCAAGTCCCATTACAGCCAGCAGTGGGACTGGATTTATGTCAGTTCTGCAGACTGCACTTGTAGCTCATATTTTTTGATGTCAGCTTAGGTACAGCATTTTAATTTGCTTTTAATGAAGTCTTTGTCAATACCTGAATAGTTTGGTAATATAATCGGAATTGCAAGATTTCATTGTTTAGAACTGTGACTGCATATTCGTGGAGTCAAAGAAGGGTTTTTATCAAATGCAGTGGAGATGTCTGCATATGGCCACGGCAAATTGCTTCTAAAACTCTCCTGTTTCTCACCTAAAGGCAATTACAGAATTAAAATATACCTTTTTCCATCCTGAATAAACATATGGGCTGCCATCTTATGACAGAGGTCTTCATGGAACTTCCTCTCCCCTGCTAAGGTCAGGAAAGACTAAAGAAAGACCACGGGATCCTTTTTGTAACTTTGTAAATGTTTTTGATAAAAACAAATTACTAAGATAAATAAAATGAAAATAAAAGAATGAAAGAGAAAAGGCTCACAAACCCTCGTGACATTAAGCAATGAGGTGATTCCTGCCTCAAGCTAAAGAGTTTCCTATTAGTGATAAAGAGTGATGTGAATCAGTCCATAATTGTGCATGATCCTGTAATCAAATGGAGACCAATCTGCCAACACTCTCCACGGCATCTGTCTCTGTCTGGCAAGCTGTTCAGGTACAGTAGCTCACTTTCCAAGCCATACAATTTTCTCCACATCACCTCAAAACAAAAATACTATGCTATTTTTAAAGTAAACATCATCCAATATATTGTGAGCTACATAGACTACTGATGTAAAGTAGTCTCCTAGTGGCAATCCTCTTGTGTGCTTCAGCATTTTGAAACAAGTTGTTCTAGTAAGAACTCATCTCCCTACTTTCCTTTCACTATCCCTACAATGGGACTAAATTTGGTCCAAATTGGTTAGGCAGCTCACAGGTTAGCACACTTGTACCTCAAACATACATGCATTCACCATCTTTAATTGGGGTGGATGACATCATCATAAACTATATGTTTGAGGTGTCCCTATGTGTTTCTACAACTGTATTAAATTTGGTCCAAATCGGTTCCCACTAGCACCTCAGATGCTCTCATGTCAGCCTTCTTGAATCAGGGTAGATGACATCATCACAAACTACACCACTGAGACATTGCCACATGTCCCCTACAGCTGTTGCAAATTTTGTTCAAATTGGTTAGACAGTCCACAAGTCAGTCCACCTGTGCCTCAAATTTTCACATATCCACCACCTTGAATTGAAGTGGATGACCTCATCACAAACTATGTTGTTAAGGTGTCCCTTTGTGTCCCTAAAACTGTACCGAATTTGGTTCATACTGGTCGAGGCATTGAGAAGTTGATATGGGAGGACACATATACAGAATGCCGGGTGATCTCATAAGCCTACTGGGAAGTAGGCTAAAAAATAGCTTAGAACAAAACTTTCAGGACTGCCACTAAATTACCTCAGTATACTTTGGATAATAAGGATTTATGCAATTGCAGGTTCTTACACAGCACTGAGATTCCCCATTTTGAAAGAGGGGGGAAATCCTTAAAGGCACATATGCACAACCATGATGTTTAAGAGAAGAGAGAGAGGTTCTGAGTTGGACCCTCAGTTGGCAGTAATGAACCAGTGCAGGGATGCAAAAAATGGTTCACAGTGTTTACTCCATGCATAATTCTATAGACTAGCATTGAATGCCTCCTAGTTGCCTAGAGAGTCAAGGTGGCTGTCAGGAAGTCCTGTTAGGCTAGCTCTTGGGACACTTGATGCATGCAACTGCTGACAGCAGTTGCCAATGTAAATTGTGCCCTTGTTTTAATGTATTTCTTTATTTTATTTATTAGATTTATATACCGCCCTTCCAAAATGGATCAGGGTGGTTCACAACATACATTTTTTCTAATGTATGAAAGTGAAGCCAGAAGAACCAAGGTTCAGCTACCTACATATGAGAAGTCTGAAGGGGAGAACCACTCTTGCTGGGAATTTGTTCTGTACGATTTGTTTTGTACAATTCAAAACTGATGGTATGGATTAAAGATGAATGGAGGAGGAAGAGATAGTGGTGAAATTTTTCTCTCTTTTTCAGGGTTAACAAACGGAACCATTTTTAGTGTTCTTGTGGATAAATGATTGAGATAATATTGGGAAGAATGCTTCTTAAATTGGTTCAGGGCTAGCCAATATAGTTCTGGAAGCTCACAAACAGGAGTTAAAGTGATCACTCTTCCCTGTAGCTTGTCCTCATCATTTGGTAACCTCCAGAATAAATTATTATCATGTTCTTACATGGGCCTAGGCTTGATAACTGCTCAGAAGATTACTTTCTTCTAAAAGCCATTTTGGAAGGGCGGTATATAAATCAAATAAATAAATAAATAAATAAATAAACGAACAAACAAACAAACACAGCCATTAGGCTGTTAACTAGGACTGATAATCTTGATCAAATTGATGAGATCTGTAACACTTTTTGGAGACGGCCCAGAATGTAGGAGTGATAGAAAAAAGTGGAGAAACCCTTTCATTTGATAACATAAAGCATAGAGCAATACCAAACAATGAAGGAACTTTTAAATGTTGAATATGTGGCTCATCCATCCATTGGATGATTCTGCAGATATCAATCTGTACATCTCAGCATGCTAAAATTAGCATTTGGGGGCATCTGATGTCAACTAGCAAGTGACATCAAACAAAGTTTTGTTTTAAAACGAGTAAAACAATTCCATTTGCTTATCACCATTAGGCCACATAGGAATGTTGCATTGAAACTGACTTGAAACTTCTATGAGCAATATCACTGTGTGTAACTTTGGCAATGAAGAGTCTGCACTTGCTGTTCAAAGGAAAACTGCACACTGAATTTGTTTCTCTAGATCAACCTCTGACTAATTTCCAAGCTAGAAACTTAAAACAATTACAACACATGCTTTGGCTGTCAAGATCTTACTTGTTCAATTTTCTAGACATCAGCAAAGGAGCATGATTGATACACAGAGTGTCAGATTTGCCTGTTAGGAAATCCAATTTTTTTTCCTGTTTTATTACCAGCCCATTCTGTTATTTTTATGCCTTTCAAATGTCTTTCACAGTGCCTTGGCAGGAATGTGCTTTTATTGTTGAAGTAAATTTACCACCATTGGGCAATAAATTTTGAAGAGATTATTCGCAAGATGATTTAACACAGATTAGTTACTCCTTAATTTAGCAGCCCTTTTGTTCACACACTCATCTTGATTAAATGCAATAAAAGGATGGGGTTTCTTTCTCTTTTGTTGCAGAGTTCTAAAAGTCATTGAAATACTGTGTTGGTATCTTCATTAGGGATGTACTGAATTTTCATGGGCCAGATAAATGCAAAAAAGCGGGTCCTAGGGAGCCCAAAATTTCTCCAAAAGGTCCTCTAAACATTAACCTTTTACTGTTTCTTCAGCACCTGCTCACTCACCTTTCAGCAGCTGCTTTTTTTTTTAAAGTGGCGTTTTCCTTCTAGCTGGCCATGTTATCCAGCCAGCCAGAGACTACATAGTTGATGTGATAACATCACAGTACCATGTAGCCACTCAGCCTGTAGCTTTATAATAACAGCACTAAACAAATCAGACTTTGAGCACAGCTTGAAGTCCTCACTTTGAATGGGCAAACATTATTGCTCCCTTTAACAGTCCCCCATTATTCTGCCTCAGCCAAAACCTTAATTCTTTAAATAGCCCCAGCTAACTGAGCAGAGAGACACTTCTTAAAGGTGCCTCAGGTGCAGGTGTGCCAAAGGCTGGTGGGTGTGGGAAGCCCCTCCCCCCCACACACATTCTACTTCCCTGCAGACATCACCCACCTGCTTGTCACCAGCCTTAGCCTCCTTGACAGCCATGTATGTTTTCTATTGAACTAATTCAGCAGCTTTGGAGGGACCACGGGCAATGAAGTCAAGCTAGCTTGAGTCCAAGACAGAGTGTGCCAAAGGTGAGGCCAGTGCAGGCGGATAAGGGGCATTGTGTGGAAGATATGTCCCCACTCTATGTGGGGCTTTCTTTGTACGTGGTCCAGAAACTGCAGTTGGTATGGAATGTGGCAGCCAGATTGGTCTCTGGGTCTTTTTGGAGAGACCATACTACCCCTGTATTGAAAGAACTACACTACCAATAAGTTTCTGGGAAAAATACAAGGTGTTGGTTATAACCTATAAAGCCCCAAAGAGCTTAGGCCCAGGGTAGGTAAGACAGTAAGGCTATTCACATGACCAGGAGGTATGGAGGGCAGGCAGGGAGGGTGAGAAGCCTATCCAAACCTTTATCCCCTCAGACAGTCCTGGATCGATGGAGGTAAGTGTGGACCACACTCTCACAAGATCTTTGCTGTTGCCCACAGCGTGGATCTCTGGAGGCCAAGACAATGTATCCCAGCCTCTACATATCTCACAATGCACCACATGATAAGCATGGTGCATTGGGGGATATCCCCTGTGCAACTGGCACTCTAGGCACCCATCTCTGTGTACGCTTGGGCTGCATGACCATGGCATCAGGGTTAAGGGTGCGCTCACACACTTAACCTCGGCTAACGGCTGAGGTAAAAAGTTGGGTCAGGTGAGCATGGATCCCGGTGCTTCACATTTGCAGCCTAACACAGGCTGGGCTGCCCTAGCCTGGGTTACGCTGCACATATGAATATCATTAACGACTTCTTCACTATGAGCCCCATTGCCCATTGAGACAATCTGCAGAGGTTCATCTGGCGATAATTTTGAGAGGTTCATCTGGTCTTCTATGTTGTCCTCCCAAGACTCTGGAATGTGCTCCCTGATGAAATAAGAGCCTCTTCAATCCTGACTACTCTTAAAAAGTCTATAAAGACACATTTATTCACCCAAACATTTTAATTAGGCAGTTTTAAATTGTTTTTAAAGCTTTAATTTCTTTTTTAATATGCTTATGTTGGTGTAAACCACCCAGAGATGGAAGTTTGGGGCGGTGTACAAATACAATAAATAAATATATAAACATTTCTTAGCATTTTAAAATATAAAATCTAGTCACATTGTTTTATTTGAATATTTTTCATTTGCTCTAATTTCAAGTGAGGGCTAGCATTGAAAAGAGTGTATAAAACAGATAACATAGTTAATAACTATGTGTATGTGGTAGGAAGGTAATGAAGAAAAGTATATATTCAGAAATCTATGCAGCCAGATAATTTGCATTGCAAGTGTAATATTTCCCTGCCAGGAATCGTGGCAGAGAACTAGCTCATAAAAAAACAAAAAATCACCAGCCTTTTCATTGCTCTATATATTTCGATATGTGTGAGAGAGAGAGATGTAGCAAGCTTGCATGTTCCCTGCAGTCCCTAGTGAAAAGTTAACTCCATCACTCCAAATTCACTGTGTACTATTGTATTTCTAACTGTTGTTGACAGAGGTATATTCACTGTACAGAGTTAAATTTACCACATCATTTCATAACTGCAGAGAGAGATATTCAATTTATGACTGTTGGTAAACACATAGGATTTCCCCCCACATGTTGTATAGTACTTTCCCAAGGATAAATCCATAAACGTATGAGCATTAAAACACACACACACACAACCCAACTTACAAGTTTCAAGGTGCAATTGTAAGGCCC
Source organism: Hemicordylus capensis (assembly GCF_027244095.1). Taxonomy (NCBI): domain Eukaryota; kingdom Metazoa; phylum Chordata; class Lepidosauria; order Squamata; family Cordylidae; genus Hemicordylus; species Hemicordylus capensis. The sequence goes on along the minus strand of NC_069657.1, from coordinate 91,181,428 downwards.
GACAACACTGCAGCAACAGTGATGTACAACATTGTCAGAACAGCTATTGTGGCATATGGGTAGGATATGAATGGGACCACTGCAAAGCAGTATCCCCATTCCCAAATCTCCCAGACAATTCAGAAGGATACCTTGATTGATGGTACTGAAAGCCACAAAGAGATCCAAAAGAACCAGCACAGTCACCCTCCCTCTGTCAATACCTTGGTATAGACCATCAGGCCAACCCATAGCCTGCTCTAAAGCCAGTCAGAAATGTGGTTAGATAATCCGTATTCTCGAAAACTTCCTGGAGTTGATCAGCCATCACCCTCTCAATTACCTTGCCCAATTAAGGCCTATAATTATCCATCACTGAGGGCTTTCGGGCAGGCTTCTTGAGTAAAGTTCTAACAATTGCCTCCTTCAAACATGGATGTATCCTGCCCTCCCCCAGTGATGCATTTATGATGTCAACTAGGCTATCTGTCCCTACTAGATGATATAAGCAATGTTAGGCATGGATGCAGAGGATAGCTGATAGGCCAAACACCTTCAAAAAGCTTATCCACATCTCCAGGAGTCACTAATTGAAACTGATCCATTCTAATCAATCCTGAGGATTTACTGTGGATATACCCCGTCCCCCGCCACTGACACTGCAGTAACGGAAGAGTCCAAGTTGGCCCGAATCCGAGAGATTGTATCCACAAAAAGGTTTTAAAAGGCATCACAGTAAAACTAGAGGGCAGTGATGACAACAGTGAAAATGTACACATACATTCAACAGCCATCAGACTAAAGACATACACAGGACAAAAACCAACCCCCCTTGGAGTGTGTTCTGTGGCAGTTCATTATAATGGTGCATCTCAAAATTTAAATCTATATCTCATCAAACTTTCCAGTTTGACTGAAAATCCATCAAGACTCTGAGTGCCTTGGAGAACTGATGCGTAGGCACAGCTGGACACCCTTTTGTCTAGTGTTTCTTAGGTTTTTGAGCAGGGTATTAGTTGGCTGAAGAATATAAGGCCAGCCTCATTTTGGTAGAGGGAGCCCAGCCAAAATTCTTTAAAAGTTCAACAGGTTCCACTTGTCATTAAGAATGCTGCAGCAAAAGAACTTGAAAGACTTGAAACCATGGGCATATTGACTAATGCTGATTGGAGTGAGTGGGCTACACCGATTGTTTCCATCATGAAGGAAAATGCCTCAATATGGATTTGTAAAAAGGTAAAGTAAAGTGTGCCGTTAAGTCGATTTCAACTCCTGGCACCCACAGAGCCCTGTGGTTTTCTTTGGTAGAATACAGGAGGGGTTTACCATTGCCTCCTCCCATGCAGTATGAGATAATGCTTTTCAGCATCTTCCTATATCACTGCTGCCTGACATAGTCTGGGAAACATACCAGCGGGGATTCAAACCAGCAACCTTCTGCTTGTAGTGACTTCCAGATGACCACCAATCCTATGTTGAGACTTGAACATTATTCCTTGCCTCGTATTGAAGATTTCTTCTTATCATTAGCTGGTGGACAGAAATTTAGTAAATGGGATCTGGCACAGGCTTGTCTACAAATTGAAGTGAAGGAAGCACATAGGAACTTTTTGGCCATCAACATGGAAGAAGGACTGTTCCGGTATAATTGCTTGGTGTTTGGAGTGGCATCAGCACTTGCAATGTGGCACAGGGCTATGGATCAAGTACTGCAAGCATACCTGGCTGTAGGTGCTAACTTGATGATATCATTGTGACAGGGTCCAGTGATGAAGATCATCTAAATAATCTGGCATAAGTCCTAAAAAGACTGGAAGGATATGGACTGCACATGAATCGTGATAAATGTGAGTTATTTAAAGCATCAGTCACTTATTGTGGACATATTATCGATGCAGCAGGACTGCACAAATCACCTGACAAAATAAAAGGTGTATTAATAGCACCACATCCAGAGAATGTCTCACAGGTTCAAACATTTATTAGTTTTGTGAACTTTTACCACACACTTCTATGTAATCTGGCAACTGTACTTTACCCCTTGAATCAATTGCAATGTGAGCAGGTGTTTCAAGAGGCTAAGCAACTTATGTCAGAACAAGTGTTGGCTCACTACAATCCAGAACTGGATGTCGATCTGGCTTGTGATGCCTCCATGTATGGATGTAGAGCTGTTATCTCCCATGTCATACTTGGTGGCACTGAGCAACTCATAGCTTTTGCCTCCAGATCGTTAAGTCCAGCAGAGTTAAGTCCAACTATGCTCAAATAGATCAAGAAGCTTTAGCCTTGATCTGGGGAGTTAAGAAATTTGGACGTTACCTTTATGGTGGGAAGTTCACCTTGGTTATAGACCACAAATCTTGGGTTAGGGTGGTGTAAAAATCACTAAATAAATAAGTAATAATAAATCTCTGCTGTCCATTTTCCATCCTATGAAGGGTATTGTGGAAATGGCCATGGCCCTTATTCAGTAGGGATATGTGAACCGGTTCTGTCTAGAACCTGTTCTAGATTGAACCCCCGGCTCAAAGATTCTAGCTCAAGCCCGAATTCCAAAATAAAAAATAGATCCTATTCTAGGTCGAAACGGACCAAGCCCAGCTCTAATAGAGCCGGTTCTAGCAGGCTCAAGACTCCATTTTGAGTAAAAGACAGATCATCATCCATTTTGTGACACTTGTGTTACTTAGAGTGATTGGCTGTGCTGCGGATCCCCTAATTGGCCAGATGTGTCTGGCCCTTTGAGTGGCTTTGGCAGTGTGTCACTCAGGGACACCTGCCATCCTATTGGCCAGGGGAGGGACAGAATGGGTGCTCCAGTGGGAGGGCAGGAATGGGTGCTCTAGCAGAAAAAGCGAGATTCCAAGCCACGAGGTGGTTTTTAAAATTTAGTTTACATCCAGACCAAATATATACAAATCAATACACAATATCTATTTTCCAAGGTTAAAAAACCCATCAAAGTTTATTAAAAAGTCCAAAAAGGGTGATTCACCAGGAGTACTAAGTTTCAAGGGAGTTGTCAAGCTTCTGTATCCATTGTGTAAAATGAATTGTTCCTTGAAACATAGCTTAAGATGAAGGTTTTGGTCATGAGTGACCAGGAAGTCCTTAAGCCAGTTTATATGGACTAGAGGTGTGCAATTCGGGTTTTCGGGTGATTCGGCTCGGACCCAAGCCGAATCACCCCCGTTCTGTTTTGTGCCCGAATCTGGGTCACCCGAATCACCCTTGATTCGGTTCGGATTTGGATTTAATCTGAATCTGAATCCGAATCGATTTGGGGGGTAAAAAGGGGCCCAGGGGCAAAATTTTGGGGTGGGGTGGTAGTGCCCAATGGGTAGAGTCTACCACCCCAATTTCAGGGGGATTGGGCAAAGTCCTGATTTTTTGTGAATTTTTAAAGTTTTAGTGACTTTGGGGCAGTTCGGGGGCATAGCATGGGATTTGGGCAAAAGGAGTGGGGTGGGGTGGTAGGGCCTAATGGGTGCAGGCTACCACCCCAATTTCAGGGGGATTGGGCAAAGGGCTGATTTTTGGTAAATTTCTGAAATTTTCATGTCTTTGGGGCAGATTGGGGCATATTGGGGCAGAAAGTGGGGCCTGGGGCAGAATAGTGGGGTGGGGTGGGGTGGTAGTGCCTAATGGGTGCAGGCTACCACCCCAATTTCAGGGGGTTTGGACAACGGGGTGATTTTTTGAGAATTTTTGAAGTTTTGGTGACTTTGGGGCAGTTTGGGGGCAGAAAGTGGATCTGCCCCAAAAGAGTGGGGTGGGGTGGTAGTGCCTAATGGGTGGAGGCTACCACACCAATTTCAGGGGGATTGGGCAGAGGGCTGATTTTTTGAGAATTTTTGAAGTTTGGGTGTCTTTGGGGCAGATTGGGGGCAGAAAGTGGATCTGCCCCAAAGGAGTGGGGTGGGCTGGTAGATAGTGCATAATGGCTGGAGGCTACCACCCATCCCCAATTTAAGAGTGATTGGGCAGAGGGGGAAATTTTGGTGAATTTATTTTTATGAGGTTTGTCTTCATAAGGTGAAGTGTGCTAAATTGATTACTTCCTCATATTATTCATAGTAAAGGAAAGTGTGAAAAGTGAAAGTGGGGTCATGAGAGTTGTTTAATTGAAAAAAATCTCATTTGCTATGATAGAATGAGAATTCACACCTCAGAAAAAACTTCTGAGGTGTGAATTCTCATTCTATCATAGCAAATGAGATTTTTTTAAATTAAACAACTCTCATGACCCCACTTTCACTTTTTCACACTTTCCTTTACTATGAATAATATGAGGAAGTAATCAATTTAGCACACTTCACCTTATGAAGACAAACCTCATAAAAATAAATTCACCAAAATTCACCCCCTGCCCAATCACTCTTAAATTGGGGATGGGTGGTAGCCCCCACCCATTAGACACTATCTAGCAGCCCACCCCACTCCTTTGGGGCAGATCCACTTTCTGCCCCCAATCTGCCCCCAAAACACCCAAACTTCAAAAATTCTCAGAAAATCAGCCCTCTGCCCAATCCCCCTGAAATGGGGGTGGTAGCCTCCACCCATTAGGCACTACCACCCCACCCCACTCTTTTGGGGCAGATCCACTTTCTGCCCCCAAACTGCCCCAAAGTCACCAAAACTTCAAAAATTCTCAAAAAATCACCCCTTTGTCCAAACCCCCTGAAATTGGGGTGGTAGCCTGCACCCATTAGGCACTACCACCCCACCCCACTATTCTGCCCCAGTCCCCACTTTCTGCCCCAATATGCCCCAATCTGCCCCAAAGACATGAAAATTTCAGAAATTTACCAAAAATCAGCCCTTTGCCCAATCCCCCTGAAATTGGGGTGGTAGTCTGCACCCATTAGGCACTACCACCCCACCCCACTCCTTTTGCCCAAATCCCATGCTATGCCCCCGAACTGCCCCAAAGTCACTAAAACTTTAAAAAATTGCCAAAAATCAACCATGAACCAAATCACCCGAATTTTTTGTGCCCAAAATTCGGGTGATTCGGCTCGTGCCCGAAAAAATTCGGGGGACATCTGGGGTGATTCGGTTCGGCCCCGAATCACCCGAAATTGTTCATTTCGGGCACAGATCGTTCTGTGCCCGAAATTTTTTGCACATCCCTAATATGGACTCACAACCTTCTTCAGAAATTGCAGTTTTCCAACCCCTCCGCAGAGGGTTCAACTGAAGTCTCAGTGGTACTGACCCAGAGTTATCCTGTTTGCTCGTTGTTATTGTTCTGTGTTTTAGGATTTCATTATTTGGGGGAGGGCTGGGGTGGGGTGGAGGAATGTTGTGAATGCTCTGCCAAGGCAAAGCTCTAGGGGGATTCTATTGTTTCACTTTAAGAAGCTGCTGGTCTTGTGGTAGCAAGTATGACTTGTCCCCTTAGCTGAGCAGGGTCTGCCCTGGTTGCATATGAATGGGACACTAGAAGTGTGAACACTGTAAGATATTCCCCTCAGGGGATGCAGCCACTCTGGGAAGCGCACCTGCATGCTTACATGCAGAAGGTTCCAAGTTCCCTCTCTGGTACCTCCAAGATAGGGCTGAGAGAGACTCGTGTCTGCAGCCTTGGAGAAGCCGCTGCCAGTCTGTGAAGAAAATACTGAGCTGCATAGACCAATGGTCTGACTCAATATAGCAGCTTCCTATGTGCCTATGTAGGACCTCTCTGTTAGTAAAGAACCTGTTATTGAGGATTTTGTCCAGTTGTGTCTGACCCACAGACTTAACAGTCTACCTGCTACATGAGGCGGGTAGACCAGGCCTCCACCCTGGACTTAGCACACCAACCCACCTTTGATGTCCAAATAGACCCCACCTTTCTGAGGTCCTGTCCATCTTTTCATGCTCCAGACAACACAATGTATCCTGTGCAGGATTACCCCGGGCTTTGCCACTTTTATCAGTAGCAGTCAATGTGTGAAGGTAGCAACAGGAAAATGCAGAGTACAATAATATTAGCAAAGTAGATGGTGTTACACTTTGTTGGGTGGGGATGTTCAATGTGGAGCTCTTGTTATATTTTTTTGGTTTTTTTGTTCTAATCTCATATTTGTAAAAAGTGGTCTAGAAAAAACAGTATTTTTTATCCACTCAGGTAATGAAGGTTCATTTTTTAAAAAAATTATCTAGCTAAACATCAAATGTGTGAAAAGCTTTGAAAAAACAGAACTTAAAATAACAGAATGAAATGTTCTATTAAGGCTGAAAATTTTCCTGGTTGTTCTGTTTCCATACTTATGCAAAGGCTCAGAAGACAAACCTGCAAAACCTCTGCCTCCCCACCCACTGCAAGACGTTATGTCATAAAGAAGGCAAAATCAATTTGAGTTAGAATGAAAGGGGGGACCTTCTATCAGCATTTTTTTTTAAAGTCAAAGACATATAGTTGGTACTGTCTCATGTCTGTAAAAAAGGAGGCTCTAAATGGCAAACATCCCAGCACACAATTTAATTTTCTCTCATCATAAAAGCAACTTCTGTGGATAATGGGATACCATAATTGCAGACATTAGAATAATTAAAGATTAAGGAACCAAAGGCCACTGGGAGATTTCAATTACTTATTTGTTTTGCAACACATCTACAGATCCTCTTCTGTACAGAAAGACTTCATGATGAAAGAGCACACATGAAAGAAAGAGAAGAGAGAAAGAGAAGAAGCAGGAGCAAGCCTAGAGAGAGTAAGCCCATTTCACCTGAATATAGTAACATTCAATTATCCTTTTTTTAAAAATCCCATATCAATTAATTAAAACCTTTATGTTCATTCAAATCCAAGAGGCATACAATTTGATGAGGTCACTGTGGTCAAACTTTGATACAATCCAAGCACTTTAAGTCACCACTTAGGTCTGAGCCCAGCCCAGCAAGTCTGGATTTTTTTAAAACATTGCTTAGATGTAACATAAACCTCTGTTTATATTGATGGTTTCAGTCCTACACCCATTATTTTTCTAGCCAGATAACACAAGAAGAGTCTGCTGTATCAGATGTATTTGATCAGTCCATCTAGTCTAGCACATAGTGAGGCTGTTCTCAGCCTGGGCTAGGCTGCTTGTGTGGAACACTGGGATCCGTGCGGATCTCGTCACTCCCGCCCAGCCAAACCTTACTTTTAAGGCCATCTCTTAGCCAAGGTTAAAGGGAGTCAGCACTCCCTTAACCCAGCTGCTGAGATCGTGTGTCTTCTCAGGGTGCCACACAGCCCGAGGAGACTCAGAGACAAGCACCTAGAGTGCCCATCCAACAGGGATATTCCCCAATGTACATGTCATCCTGGCCTCTGGAGATCCGTGCTGCTTGGTGCAGTGTGAATAATCTGGGAGCATGTTTCCCAGGAACGTTTTCGCTATTTGTAGGGAAGGTACATTTGGAACAGCCTTCCCCTCACCTGCACACCTGCATGGTAGTGTGAATACCCTTACTGTTTCCAACAGTAAAGGCATCAGGCCTGATCTGTTTCTTGTCTCCTGCTAACTGAGATTCTGAGGCATATTACTTCTGAATGTGCAGCTCTTGCTAATTTTGGCTATTAGTCATTTATTCTCCCTGAATTTGTCAATATCCTTAAAACTCTATAAAACAGTGGCTTTATAGCTATCTATCTATCTATCTATCTACACCACATCTTTGAAAATAATTTCATCAATTAATTATGAATACTTTCTTTGAACTGTCCTGAATCTACTCTCACTCAGCTTTTCTGACTCAACTAAACTTGCCTCACAGGCTCTGGATGCCATTCTTTCCCTTCCCTTTTCCTTTCAGGCTCTGCTGGTTGACTTAAGAAAGGAACTAATTTAAATGCCTTTCCATCATTTCTAGGCAGGAGCAGGGCTTTCCTTCTGCCCAACGAGCTTACCCAGGGCTTTCCTTCTGCTCAAGAGTTCCTTACAGGCTTCCCATTCTGAGCTGTCCTTGCTCAGTGATGAACATGTCTTCCACTTGTTTCATAGCCATTGGCTAGCTCTGCAAAATACTCCCTTGGCTTCTGCCATATTCCAGCCTCCTCTAGTCTTCTACTATGTGCCATTAAACCCACAGTCATTACAGCTGTGATAAATGTCATCCCTCCTCAACCTGCTCCTGGTCTGATCCTCTTGAGGCCCTGCCTTCCATAGCTGACTCTGATCTTCTCTCAGCCCAGGTATCTTTCCAGCTGCTTCTCTTCTCAGGAGCACAATGCTGGTGAGGATACAAGTGGTCTCTAAAAGCCAGATTAATGGGAGGAAGTTCAGCCCATCAGCCTTTGGAGTGGGGAAGCATGCCTCTGAGTAGGGGTGTACACAAAACCGGTTTGCCCAGTTTGGTTCAAGTACAAACTGGACTCAAACTGAACTGGGCATCTTCAGTTTTGTGACCCTGAACAAACCCCCCAGCTTGGGATTTTTTTAGAGCTTAAAAAAAAAAAAAATCAACTCACCAATCCTTTGGGTTTGGCAGTGGCTCCAGAGGTTCCCAATCCCCCTGCTGGCCTCCCCCCAGTCTGAAAAGGGTTGTTTCGGCCTGTTTCATGGCCTTTTTGGCCCTTTCTGTGCTGTTGGTGGCCATTTTGGAGGCCATCGCACATGTCCACTGGCCATTTGCATGCCCAGACCTGGCAGACTGGTGAGTAAAATACATTTTTAAAGCTATAGAACCCCTGAATCAGCCCTGGGGGGTTCAGCTCAACTTTAAGCCAAACCAGGCCCAATCCGGCTTAAAGGCGATCCCTTGAGCTGGACCAATTTGATGTCAAACCAGCTTGACATCAAACTGGACCAGTCTGATGTCAAACTGGTTCAACATTGCTACCACTGAGGCTGGGAAGCCGCTCTAATGGAACTGAAACTGCCTCAGAAATATTAATTTTTTGCATCTCCGTCTACCATACAATGTTCTTCTTTTTCAAAAAGACATTTTTTGATGCAAAATGTGAAACCCCATATAATTCAGCACAAGAGAGCCAGAGTAGGAGGCAATTAATTAGAGAAACTGAGCAGCATCTAGACTAAGTCATGACTAAGCACCATTCAGAGCAATCAGACAAGTTAGCTCCACCAACTTCAATTGATCTTAGACAGGACTTAGTCTTGATTCCTGCACAATGTTTAAAATAACAATAACAATAATATGAATTGTAATGTTAAATTTGTATCTACAAAATTATCAGTCCATTTTGGTAATAAATTTTCTTCTGTCTGCTGCTTTTCATTCTGAAGAGTCTGTGATTGCCCTCAGTTGGGGACCACCTTATTTTGTAAGATGAACATGTTTTATTTCCTCTGTTGTCTTTTTATGTGTCTTTTCTCTGCTGCTGTTAATTTATGGCTTATGTGCTTCTCTAGCAGCACCAGCCTCATTAAATGTGACTCCCATGGCTTTGGCTGCACCCAGCTTCAGTGTGAAAAGCATCCTTTTAGTATCCCTCAGCTGATCCTAACATGTTATTCCTTAACTCTAACTTAATTTCTATTTTTTTTGTTTTGTGAACATCAGTGAAAGTGTTATTTTTTAAAAAAGAGCAACAAGGTGTACGCGGAATGGGTTTGAGAGGTTCGGTCCGAATTCGGACCAGACCGCAGTCTGCAAACCAACCAGCTGGTTCAGTCCCTCTGACTGAACTGGCTCAAACCATTTTGCTGGTTTGAGCACCTGTAAAGGGGAATTCCCTTTTGCTTCCAAAACTAATAAAAGGTGGCAGGGGAGCAACTAGAGAAAGGCACCTTTAAAACTGAAAAAGAAGGTGCTTACTGGCAGGCCTGTGCAGCGCATGAATGGAGGACATTTGTGGCATGAACGGCAACATGCTGACCACTAGGGGTGTGCACAGAACTGCTCTGGGTGGTTCAGTTTGAGCCCAGTCAGTGTACCATTTCTGCTGAACCGGTTAGCTGTTTGGTTCATGCCTATATAAGTGGGGTCAAACCAGGTCATCCCCAGTTCTAGTGCATGTAAAGTGCTCAAATCAAAAATGCGGACTCAAATCTATTGTATCTATTAAGGGGAATCCAAGATGATGGGGGGAGCGCTGGTGGGGCCTAGGGGATCCGTTGTCACTCCGCCACCATGCCTGAGGAGCCGCACCACTGTCACGCTCCAGAAACCGTGCTGGTGCTGCAGTGGGTAAGGTATGCTCCCATATGCACCCTACCCACCCTTTTAAAACCCGGTTTCCCCTTTACAAGAACTACCTTACCATATTCCCTTTTACAAGGACTAGAACTCGTCGAACTGGTTCGATCCGAACCAGGCCCAGTTCAGCTCAAACTTGGATTGGTCCCCCTTTTTAGATGGCTGGTCCAGTTCGACTCGAATGCCAGTTCAAGTCAAACCAGTTTTCACACACCTACTAGGGATGTGCACAGAACTGGTTTGCCCAGTTTGATTTGAGTCCGCATCAGACTTCAGTCAGAATGGGCATGTTCAGTTTGGGCACTCCCAAACTTGGGGCCTGGTTTGGTTCAAATTTGAACTGGTTTGGTCTCAGTTCAGGGGTTCCAGACATGTTAGAATTAGTAGGAGAAAAAGACTGACTCACCACTGCTGGGTCATGACCTGGCCAAAACATATGGTATGACTCTAGAGTGGCTTAACAAAGGGCACAGAACCATGCAGGAGGAGTTTCCACCAACATGTCCTTGGTAAACTTCTTTAAGGCTCAGGATCATAGATCAGCTACTCAGCAGGCAGTTCAGCAGTGGCTTTTACCAGCCCCACACTGTGCCCACATTTGTAGTAGAAGAACTGTGGGGATTGGGGGGTGAGGTCAGGGACTGAAGAATATATTTCATAAGCAGGAAGCAACATTTTCAGGTGGTTACCTGTGTGCATATATGTTAGCACTGCTTTTTTGACTGATAATTTTGTTTTTGTCTATTCACGTGTACACATATAACTTCCCTCATTCGTAGTTTTCCTTATTTAGTTTTTTATTTAACACATATAGCCCACCTTCCTGTCCAATATGGAAATGCACAACTTTTAAAAAAAAAACCAACAAAACCAGTAAAATAATGAATACAACCAATAAAACTACACAAGAAAAAGCACAGAGAGCATAAATTTATAACACAGATGGCAGACCATGAGACCAAATGAAATACTCAGTGAGACAAAACTGTTTTCTGTTTTATTCCAGATGTGTCTTGTGCTTTCCAAAACTGCTTAGGTGCATTGAGAAGCAATATTCCTTCCTTCCCTCCCTCCTTCTCACTGGTTGCATCCACACATAATGCCAAACTGGAGCTGAATGGCGCAGAGGTTGGCATTTGTGTGTTTTGGTCTCCAAACATGTATTGATAAAAAAGTACATTAACAAGCACCTTCAGTTGTGGTGGCACCATAAACTGGGCAACATTAGATTGCTTCAAAGATAACATATGGTAGGGCAGCAATACCGGGGTCAGCTTTAAAGGGCAATCCCACCCAGGAATTCTTGAATAGTTCGGCTCTATTTTTATTTATTTTATTTATTGTTAAATTTATATACTGCCTTTCATTAAAACAATCCCAAGGCGGTTTACACAGAATTAAAAACAAAATTATAAAAATGACACAATTAAAATGTTAAGCTAAAAATATAAAACAAATCTAATTAAAAATTTAAAAAACACAAGCATAAGAACAGTACAAAATGCGAAGAAGGGCAGTAGAGACATTCATATAAAAGCCTGGGTAAAAAGCGAAGATTAACATGCTTTCTAAAAACTGTGATGGAGACCGAGGAGCGGATAGCCACTGGAAGAGCATTCCAGAGTTGGGGGGCAGCAACAGAGAAGGCCCTGTCCAGCATGCACGACAACCGAACTTCCCTCATTGTCGGCACCCGGAGCAGAGCCTCCTCAGATGACCTTGTCAAGTGGGCAGCAACCCATGGGAGCAGGCAGTCCCTCAGGTACCCCAGGCCCAAACCCCTTTAAAGGTCAGAACCAGCACCAGGAAACAAACTGGTAGCCAGTGCAGCTCTTTCAAAATGGGTGTGATGTGCTCCCACCGGGCAGTTCCAGATCAAACCCTAGCTTTTTTGTACAATAAAGTTGGGAAAGGTGGGCCCAGCCCCTTCCCCTTGGATAAAAGCATGCAGTCTCTGGCATTACTTATGAGAAGAACATCCAGCAGGAGAGTATTGCCTCCAATCACAAGAGGGATTCCTCCTATGTGATGAGGATAGATGCTGTCCTGGAGCTGACCTCTCCCTCTCCCTCTCATGAGAATGAAAGGCCATGGCAAGTCCAGTGCACTACCCATGAGAAGAACCGCCCTGAGGTACACAGGGATGGAGCAGATTAATTAATAATGTGCGAGTATGTCTCTTCTCCCAAGGACTGCTCTCTCATGAGAGTGAAAAGTCATGGAGACACTCATGCATGGAAACATGCCACCCAGCCTGGTTGCTCAACACAAGCAACCCACAGGGATAGGTATCCCAGCAACACCTTTTCCTGTTCTTGCGACTGCTGCGAATAATCAGTAGAATCAGTCCCTCTGCCAGTCTGGTCATCCATTGGCACATATCCATATTTGGTTTTGCCTGGTACAGCCACCCTCCTTTCCTGGGATTGCTGATAGTCGGGGATCACCTCACCTGCAATTCCTCATGGTGGCCGATCTATATATGCTGCAACGCCAGTCCAAACCCGGGAAATTTGAATGAGAGTAAAGACTGATCACTGGTCCCAGTGTTTCCCTACGCTGCCCACCTGGAACCGTCCAGTCACATGGAGCGGCCACTACTCCTTGGGAGTATGAAAGGGTTGCCTGGAGAGGAGGGGCGTCACGGTGTACAACTTCTGTTTTTTACCAGAGAGAACAGGGCCCCCACACAAGTGCTCCCCCAATTTGACTGGCCTACTCATGAGGGTGGAGTCCTATGGAGGCCCAAAGCACACTGAGCTTCTGGCCATCCCCAGTTGACTGGCCCTCTCATGAGAGGGCTAATTCCTGGGCAGTAAGCTAACATGGGGGCAGGAGTGTGCTTGGGTGTTTCTTGACTGCTTTGCCCAGATCTGCCATTACAAGAGCATCCATTGTCACAGTAGACCAGAGCCCAGGATCCTTTGCCTGCGCATATATATATATATATATATAAATTACTAGGAAGTCATCATGATCCCTTCCCAGAGAAACAGAAAAATAGTGCCCCTCTTCATCCCCCACAATTGCCAGTAATTGTGCTTGTGTGAGACTGTTTTGTTGCGGGGCTCCTATGAGAACAGTGGTGCAATTGCTGTAAGGAGAAGAGCTTAAATGCCATTTAAAGGGATTTAAATGCTGTTTCCCTGCCGAGGGCAGGCAGTCCATTCTGAAAAGGCACAATTGTGCTAGGCATGCCCCCTTGAAGATTGTGGCCAATGGCTGCTGCCCTGAAGATGTTCTGACACCTTGCCCACAGTCTGGCAATGTGAGCACTATGGAGCTTGCTGGGATGTGGCCTCGATGGACCCAGAAGAGGGTGGGTCTCCTCTGCCCTGAAACCAGAGCTTGCTGGGTTATAGTGGGATGAATGTCTGCAATGTGATTCATGTTTACAAAAATTAAGCTCAGGTTCATCTAACCGCAATTTGCTTTACATGCAAATACGTCCTCTCTCTCTCTCTCTTTCCTTCAATGTATGGAATATACCACTGAAGCCAGCACACAACACAAAAAACAACATCAGTGCTTAACATTTCTTTTCATCTGTCATTACCTTCCCAGCCAGAACTAACTTGGTTCTTATGACAACAAACTAAAAGAGGTGAAAAGGCCAATGGAATTTCAAAGTAAGTTGTAGCTACTCTGCATCTGTTCTCCAACACAATACAGAAGTTACATTGATGGAATGAACCCAACCGCAAAAGACAAGAGCAAGTTACAATATGCCCATAGGCAGGAAGGCAAATCAAAAACAGCTGCTTTGTCAAATACTAGTAGCAGATTCCCGGAAAACACTTGCATGTGGAGCTACATTGTGTGAAGTTATTTTAACAGAATGGATGAGGTCAATTCTCCTTGCAGGTCACCACTAATTGAATACACAGACAAAAAAGATATGTTTAAAGTGCATTTGGTATTATTCTAGTCCATTCCTAACTGAATTTGTTATATGTGGAATGAGATGCACTATAGTATTGCTCATTTACACAGTCTACAAAGATACCCATCCAAGGTTCTACTGAATGCCCAGTACACACACACACCTTGCATATATATATGCGCACTTCTTTAGCACTTTTTCTGAAGAAGGCTTAAAGCAACTAACAGGCCAGAAATATATTTAAAACAAAACTGTAAGAATAAATAAGAACAGCCCCACTGGATCAGGTCCAAGGCCTATCTAGTCCAGCATCCTGTTTCACACAATGGCCCACCAGATGCCTGTGGGGAGGCCACAGGCAAGAGGTATGTGCATGCCCTCTCTCCTGCTGTTGCTCCCCTGCAACTGGTATTTAAAGGCATCTTGCCTCTGAGGCTTGAGGTGGCCTACAGCCATTCTTAAAGCCATCCAGGGTGGTGACTGTCACCACGTCCTTCGGCAGAGAATTCCATAGTCTAATGATGTGTTGTATGAAAAAGTACTTGCATATGTCAGTCCTAAATTTCTTAGCCATCAGTTTCATGGGATGACCCCTGGTTCTAGTGTTATGAGAGAGAGAGAGAAAATTATCTCTATCAACCCTATCCACACCATGCATAATTTTATAGACCTCTATCATCTCTCCCCTCAGTCTTCTTTCTAAAAAAAAAAAGGCCCAGGTGTTGTAGCCATGCCTCATTAGGACGGTGCTCTAGGCCCTGATCATCTTGGTTGCCCTCTTCTACACCTTTTCCAGTACTATAATGTCCTTTCTGAGGGGTGGTGACCAGAACTGTACACAGTACTCCAAATGTGGCTGCACCATAGATTTGTATAAGGGCATTATTTTATTTTAAATAACCTTCCTAATTATTCCAAGCATGGCATTGGCCTTTTTCACACCTGATACACATTGAGTCAACATTTTCAATGACCTATGCACAATAACCTCTTCTGGTTAGAAACTGACAGCTCAGAGCCCATCAGCATACATGTGAAGTTGGGGGGGGTTGCCCTACAGGGGCAGAGCCACCATTGGGTGAATGGGTTCAAAGAACCCAGGCCGCCACCAATCAGCACAGCCCCAGACACGCCCTCCCGATGGCCCCCCCCCACGTATGACATAAGACACAGGGATGTTATTTTGGTCCCAAATGGGGCCACGCGGCCCCCGTTTGAAGCCAAAATTGTGCCACACTGCGTTGGCAGTGTGGCTGGAGTGACTCTCCATGCCGTAAAGGCAGGGAGAGCCACTCCTGGTCTCACTGCCAACACAGCAGGGCCGATCTAGCTCCCTCCCAAATAGGGCCGCGCGGCCCTGTTTCGGAGAGAAATCGGACCGTGCTGCATTAGCAGCGTGGCCAGAATGGCTTTCCCTGCCTTTAGGGTCGCTCTGGCCTATGCTGCCCAATGCAGTGTGGCCCACACTGCCCAATGCCCCATTTGGAAGGGAGAGCACGTCCCCGTGTCTGACGTCAGACACAGGGGCGTGGCTAGCCAACGGGTGGTTGTGGGGGGAGAGCAGTCTTTCTCTCTCCCCTGTTTCCTGGTGGCATTGGAACCAGGAGAGACCAGTGTCTTTAAGAAACTGTTTCTTAAAGATGCTGGCCCAAACGGATGGGTCCAGTGTCTCTCCTGGTTGCCGACGCCACTGGGGGAGGAGGGAGGGAGAAGGATTGCTCCGCTCCGCCCCCCCCCCCGCAGCCACCCTTTTGCCACAGCAAACTTTTTTTTAAAAAAAGCAGAGCTTTGGTGTGTGCAGGGCAGCTGCTGGAGGCCCCAGGCCCCCGGCCATTTGGAGGCCCACCCAGACCGTGGAGGACCCAGTCCCCATGTCTGGGAGTTAGTGCTCCTCTGTTCCCTCCATTTAGAGAACTGTCAGTTCATACCTAACGTCTGTTTCCTGTCCTTCAACCAGTTGCCAGTCTACACATGAACCTGTCCCTTATCCTGTGACTGCTAGGTTTTCTCAAGAGTCTTTGATGAGGAATTTTGTTGAAAGGTTTTTGAAAATCCAAGTATATTCTGTCAACTGTATATTATTTCTTTGCATATTAGATAGAATATGAAGGGAAACTTCATCTGCGCCTTTACAATCTAGCTGAGGTACACAAAGTCATCCTGTTGGGTGCGGACCCAGGATGATGAAATATAGTTAGTGTAAAAGTAGTCAGAAACAAATACCAAGTAGTCTGGAAAAAGAAGCAGGCTTTGTACATACTCAAACAGTTATGAGGAAGCACAGCCATTGGTAGTCCAATACCAAGAAGGGTTTAACTGGAGCCTTAATTTCATTGAACTTGCTGATGACAGTCCAACCTCACTTTATCATAAGTTGGAAGGATGTTAGTGGCTGGAGCCCTCATTCTTTAATGCCTCCAGTGGGCATTAGCAGTGTTTTCAGCCATCACTGGTTTTCAGAGAAGCAAGCTGCTCTGAGAGATTGGTGTGCTAATGAGGAACAGAGTTCAAATTCAATGCCTCAAAAGTCCAAGTTGCTGACTTTAGATGTTGGTGGTTATCTGAGTTACATGCTAGCTGTTCTCTTTCAGGTTATATTTTGGGCAAATAACAAAAGGTTTCTCAGGCACAATCTGCTACTTTTCTATTACTGCCCAGCGGGTCAGAGGTGTCCAAGGGGTAAAGGTTGTTGCTAACTGTGATGAAATTGGGTTTTCGTTCATAATTAAAACTGGTAAATATTTGTATTTATTTATGTGTGTGGTAAAGTATACAGTTATACTGAGGTTATAGAGTATAATAGAGATTGTAGTAGGGGCAGCTAAAGCATTGTTCTGATTGCGCAGTGGGGATTCCATATGTAGATTGGGAGATAAATTGTCTGCGGCTGTTAAATCAGTTAGAGTGTAACTGTTACTGGATGGAGATGTGCCTTTGTAGCTCTTTATAAGGAAGATTGCCAAACTTAGAAATCTGAGAGAAATTCATGAGACTATTAGATGACTTTTTGATCTTTTTAAATTCTAAACAGTCACGTTATACTAAACTGCTCAGGCCTGGTTCTTGGCATTTCTGGTTCTTGGTACTCCTGAGTGAGGAGCATAACTGCAAAGAGGTGTATCAGTCATGGGTACGGGGCTCTAGCTCAATGGTAGATCACATGTATTGCATGCAGAAGGTCCCAGTTTCAGTCCCCAGTTTCAATTAAATAAAATTTCAATCAATCAATCAATCAAATCAATTAGATTTGTATACCAGCTGACTCCAAAGGCTCTCCAGGTAGGACACGGAAAGAGACCTTTTTGAAATCCTGGATAGTCACTGTCAGTCAATGTAGACAATCTTGAGCTAGATGGACCAATTGTCTGCCTCAGAATAAGGTAGCCCCCCCACCCCTATGTCCCATTTCCTGGCAGCTTTTCCTTTTCTTTCCTATTTTATTTCCCTATAGAAATAAAGCCACTGAGGATAGTGTTGGTTAATGTATTTATTTCATTTATTATTTATTTTAAATATTTATACCCCACCCCTCCAGTACACTACTGCTTGGGGCGGCTCACAACAATAAAATAGATACAATATACAATAAAAGTAATACAATAAAAGCCCCTGCTAACTTGGCAAAGAGACACCTTTTAATGTGGTGATTCTCTTTATTTAGCAGAGGGAGAGTAACTGGCCCTATCTACCCCCAGCACAGTACCTCCAGTGACTGTTGCTGGTGTCTCTCTTGTGTTTCTTTTTAGATTGTGAGCCCTTTGGGGACAGGGATCCATCTTATTTATTTATTATTTCTCTGTGTAAACTGCCCTGAGCCATTTTTAGAAGAGCGGTACAGAAATCGAATAGAAATAATAAATAAAATTAACCAAATTAAGTGAATCTAACTGGTTTATTTATTTATCATATGTTTATACCACCTGATATGTACATTTCTAGTTTGATATGCACATCTCTAGTTTGGTCCTCAGGGCAAGGAAATCGCTGCATGCTGCTTTGGTTCTCTACCTTTCCCCACAAACTCATGCATCAGTTCAGAAAAGATTTCTTTACAGAGTCAAACTCACAGCAGGTCCTGGACACAGTACCTTAGAAATGTTAGATAGGAACTTACTCAGCCTATGTGTTACAAGTGAGCCCTTACAAAAGGCATGTTTTGTAACAGTATCAAACAGCCCTACATGCTGTACCTAAACTCTGAATATTTTAAGACAGTCTGACTAGGATCTTCTAGGTCAGGTTTGCTTCACTGAGAAACAATTAGATTCACCTCGGGTTGCTCCCTGCCACAAATTCATACATCCAATCTATGCCGGTGCCTAACTTAGCCTAGCCCAGCCTTACCTTGCCACCTGACTCACAGCAGCCAAGTCTTAATTGAGTACACTCTGTACTTGTGCTTGCAGATATCGGGGGGAAAACCCAAAACACTCAGAAGTTAGGAGCCCTGAGTCTGAACAGGTAACTTCATGAAGGAGGAGGAGGAGGAGGAGGAGGAGGAAACTTCCAGAAAAGGTGTACATGCTTAAGATGGAAAACATCTTGAAATATTATGTTTTAGTTAGAAAATAACAAATGCTAAACTGGAAGTCAATACTTCAGGGCTCTATTATCTTCACATCGCCATCATCATCATCATCATCATCAAAATTATTCTCCTTCTCATGCACAAGCATGTGTGTGTGCACATGCGCGTACACACAGCCACACGCACACACCTGTGTTCTATCTTTTTTCTGCAGATTCTTCTGCACAGCAAGCTATAGAAGAAACAATATTGCTGAGAATGAAATATTTATGATAATGAAACACTACAGTGCTTGATAGTTTAGCTATGTCTTTTCCATGAAGATTTATTTTTATAAATAAATTACATGCTTCATCTGTGTTAACTTAGTGGATATTAAATTGCTGACAATTTGTGTAGGGGTGTGTGTGTACACACACACACACAGAGACACACATGCTGCTTAGAAACCATTGCAAAGCAACCATTCATAGGTGTACACAGGGGCGTAACTACCATTAGGCAAGGGGAGGCGGCTGCCTGGGGGCCCTCACACCTCGAGGGGCCCCCCAGAGGTAAGTCGCATGAGGCAAGTCACATGACTGTATATTGTGAAGTGTGTGTGTGCATCAGCGAGGGGCCCATTTTAAAATTTTGTCTCTGGGCCCACTCCAGCCTTGTTACGCCCCTGGGTGTACAGAAGACATTCGTGGCAGGCATCTGTCAGTCAGGTCCATTTTGAGGATCATGGACCAAGCTTTCAAAATTGAAAGGTGAAAGACCAAAGGTTCAAAAGACATTTATTGAGTATATAATACTCAATATATAATTGAGTATATAATACTAAATAATGGAGATTATCATATTCTGCATGATCCCCATCGTCCACTGCGTACATCAGGGGAGGCTCGTCTGTGGCTACCTTCATGTCACCTGGTGGCCACCCAGGGATGGGCCTTCTCTGTTGTTGCCCCAAGACTTTGAAACATGCTTCCCAGGGGAATAAGAGTCTCCCCATCTCCAGCGGCTTTAAAAAAGTGTCTGAAGACTCATCTTTTTACCCAGGCCTTTCATCTTTTTAACTTTTTAAATTTTAGATTGTTTACTGATTTTTTAAAAACTGTTTTTAACATTTAATTGATTTTAATTTTTTGTTTTTGTTTTGTTGTGAACCTCTCTGAGACCTTGGGTTGGGGCAGTATACAAATATGTTACAGCAAATAAAAAAATAAATAATAGACTACTGCCTCCACTCAAGTCTCCTAGGCTTTACCATCTGGGCATTCAGACAGCAGCATGCAAATTCCTATGCACACAAAAAATGCATTATGAATGTAGATTTGTTTTGAAGTGGACCCCCTGCTGCTACTTCAATAAAAGCCCAGGGTATTATTTTGGAATGATGGAAGGGTGGCGGTGGGGGGGAGATTTAAGAGTCTTTTAAGGGGCAAAAATTCATTCGGTTAAAGGCATTTACAATGTGATTTATAATGTTTCATTTTTCATTGTGTGGAAACTATTAAAGATTCAGCTGCTGAAGGCTCTGAAATGCATCTAGTTCAAAAGTAACTGTACTATTAACATATCAACATGCAGTTCTTTATTTCTGCAGCACAGTAGTGTTTCATTACACTTACCATTGCACACAGGCAATTGTTTAGAAACCCCCCTTTTTTTGAGGGATAGTTGTTTGCTGTTCCTTCCAGTTCTAAAAGAACCACAATAGTTGCCTTTAGATGAAACACATACACTTGACCAAGTAAGAATATAATCTGGCTGCGAGTAGGCTGCTCAACCCAGGTGCCAGAGAAACCTCAGGATTAGATGTATAGGACTTCTTATCAAAATGTTTCTGACTTTTCCTGAAGTTCCTCGAAAAACAAAACCCACAATCAGATGCTGCAAGATCTCTGAAAATAAACTTTCTTTCATTTTATGGAAGGTGCTTGTGCTCATTCAAATTTATTGCAGTGCTTGTATCAGATTTTAGATAGCACAACTTAATTAGTGCTGAATCACAAACATTTGTTATTTTTATAAATACATAGAAGGTTTATCATAAAGTCTGCTAGCTACCCTTTGTAGCTTTCATCCTTATGTTGGTCATCACACACACACACACACACACACACACACACACACACACACACACACACACTTTTAAAACAGACTGGCAAACATGCTAAAATCACATATCTTCTAAAAGGGGTCCTTAGCAATAGGCAAATCATAGTTCCTCAATTTAAAAATAACTGTTCTATTCAATGTTGTTTATTTCAGGATGCATATAACGACTGAAGTTGAAATAAACAAACAGATTGTTGGTATGTACACTCTTATATATTCATTTAGGTGCTAGCAGATATGTGAGTAAGGATTAACCATGTAACAGCAGATGTGACAAGGAAGTTTCCGGTTCAAATCTCATCACAGCCATTAACTCAATAACTGGTCTTAGTTAAGAGAGAGAAAGAGGAGGAAGACTCCAAAAATATGCAAAACAATGTGTGGGGTTTATTATAAAAATATGATGGCTGACATCCAGAGCAATGAAGCAATGATACAACTGTGCCTTTGCTACAAGAGGCTGCACCTGCATACAGGGAGAAGCAATTTGGGGCAATAGTTTCTGCCTCTGGAAGTGCCCTGTGCCTTCTGAAAATATGTCCCTGAGGATCACACAGCCCTTGGAGACATATTTTCAGAAGGCACAGAGCACTTCTGAAGGCAGATAAGATAATCCAAAATCATTCCCCCTTCCCACACACTGGCACAGCGGCAGTTGGAAAGCTCTGGTTGTGAAGATGTAGCCTCCCACAGTGCAGATGCAGCTCTCATTGCTTCCTTGCTCCATTGCTCTGGATGGCAACCAGTGTTTAGATGTCCGATATTTTTCAATAAACCTCATACTAAAAAGGCATTAAAAACATTTCTTCTGATGGCATAGATTCCCATAAGAAAGCTCCTTGGAAGTTTACTGCCCCAGTAGATACTGCCTTTGGAGGTACTAGACTTGCCAAGATCATTCTTGTGAGAAAGTGAAAAGCGCTGGGTATTTGGAGATTATATGTTTATTGTTATAAATCACACACATTATTCCACACCTTTTTGGAGTTTGGGTCCACTCCCTCTCTTCCTGTTGTTTTGGGTAGCTGCTCTTTTTTCTTCACAGCCTTTGTTAAGCCATCATCTCTTATCCTCAGCCTTCCTCCATCTCCATTAACATGGGAATAATAATGCTGACTTACCTTAAAGGGTTGCTATAACGATGACTGAGAAACTATATGAAAAGTGCTTTGAAACTTGGAATGCAGTATATAAATGCTAAGTACTGCTGAATTGTAATTGCCTTAATAAAATGTTGAGCATAGAAAATTAAAGCTTTTGTCATAAGTTTATAATATATGTAACCTAGCTACAGTACCTGCTGGGAAGAACCAAAGCATCACTTTCCTACACCAAGAAAACTAACACATATAAATGACAAGAACTATAAAGGGAAGTTCCTTGTTTGATATGTAGCAAACTGGGTCATATTTCACTTCTTCCGTTTCATCTTTTAGCTTATCAGAAATATGTGCCAAAAAGAATGCTTTGTATGGATCACCTCAAAAGCTTATTATGATAGGAGCAGTATACATTTTTAATAATGTTTAGTCATTTGTTTAATGTTTTTGTATTGTTAAAATGATCCAGTAAGGTCAATTTATTTAAAACCCTACTGCCCATTGAGATCATCAGGAGAGGTCCGTCTGCTTTTGCCACCGGCTCATCTGGCGGCTACTCAGGGACGGGCCTTCTCCGTGGCTGCCCCGAGGCTTTGGAATGCACTCCCTAGTGAAATAAGAGCCTCTCTATCTTTGACAATTTTTTAAAAAGTCCTTAAAGACACATCTGTTCAACCAGGCTTTTAACTGATATTGTTTTAATTGTTTTAATGTTGTTTTTAGAATATTGTTTTTTAAAATTGTTTTTAAATTGCTGAGTTTTAAGTTTTGTTTTGTTTTGAACTAACACTTTATCTTTGTTTTTATCTGGTTGTGAACCGCCTAGAGGCGTAAGTTTTGGGTGGTATAAAAATATGTTAAATAAATAAATAAATAAATAAATAAATAAATAAATATCATATTCTATGATGGCTCCTTAGGCAAAGACAATGAGGTGAAATACCCAATCTGTATCATCACATCCAAGACATTTTCAAGGGCCACTGGGATACCCATGCAAGTACATTAATATCTTATTGTATATGTTTTTGGTTTGGACCCTGGCATTAAAATGATTCCAGAGATGGGCCCTGATGATGCATTGCTCTAATTAAGTCCTTTGTATTGTTTAAAAAAGAAAAAGTCTGGATTAACAATTTTAGATTAAGAATATTAAAAAGTAAGTCCAGCTATATCAAATACATTCATGAAAATTATATGCAATATTGTTAGTTAGGACCAGTGTTAGTGATCAAAATTGTTGGATGATTGCCAACAGACCACTGCTCATCCCTGAGACCACCTCTGTGCCCACACTCTTCATGTAGTGGTAGCAAAATAAAGAGCTGGTTCTAGGCGTTGACCAGGCAAGGCACTGGCCCAGGGGCCCATAGCTATTACAGGGCCCATGGCCAAACCCCAGACTTCATATGGAGGGTGCTAGGAGAAACTGGCAGAGGTGGCATGAGCCTTCAGCTGAGAGATCCATGCTGCCACTGCTTTCTCGCTTTCTCCCACATGTCCCATTTGCAGATGGGAACATCTTCCCATGGGCCTCTGGGAGAAGCTAGAGCAGCATGAGTCTTTCAGATGAGAACCACACCACCTCTGTTTTCTTCCCACTCTCCATTGACCAATGGACTTCCTCCCAGAGGCCCTTGCTGTAAAAGCCTTCCCATTGGCCTATGGGCCAATGGAAATATGGGAGAAGGAGGAGTTGCTGCCTTTGATAATGTCAGTAGCCCAGAGAAGCTGCCACTGCATCTCATTCCTATCCAATAGAGAGGGAGAGCCTGAGGGGTTTCTGCTAGAGTCCAAGCCGTCACTGATTCCCTTGCCTGCAGATATTGCCATCAGTTTCAGGGAATCCCTGGCACTCACTTTCCAAGGGCCTTCACTGGTTTGGAACCAGCCCTGGCAAACTGCTTTTCTTGGTGTCCACTCAGGTAGAGTGGTTGGTGGTTTGGCAAGGAGTGATGGCTGGTGTGGATGCTCTAGCACCAGAGGAGCTTTTATGAGCTAGGCCTGAACTCTGAGAAAGTTTTTGGCTCGTTTTCCAAACTGTTCATTTCTTAACTAGAGATTCAGAAGCACCAAAGCGCTTGGTCCACAAATCGATTGTGAACTTATATTTTTAAAGGGCCCTAGATTCCAGAATAAATAAAGTCTGACTTTACCTTTTATTGTAGTCAAATGTTTCTCTATTGTGCTTATTAGAAACCAAAAGGAATCAGAAAAGAAAAGTCCAAGGATGGAGTTGAACTCTATTATTTATTTATTTATTTATTTATTTGATTGATTGATTGATTGATTGATTGATTGATTGATTTCTATACCACCCTTCCAAAAAAGGCTCAGGGTGGTTTACAAAGATAAATAATAAATAAATAAGATGGATCCCTGTCCCCAAAGGGTTCACAATCTAAAGGAACCATAAGATAGACACCAGCAACAGTCACTGGAAGTACTGTGCTGGGGGTGGAGAGGGCCAGTTACTCTCCCCCTGCTAAATAAAGAGAATCACCACGTTAAAAGGTGCCTTTTTGCCAAGTTAGCAACTCTACCTCTAGAAAATATTGAATTCTTTAACAGTCATGCTGCTTCACTCAAGTATTACAGTTGAAAGCTGATAGAGCCTTGAGCAATGGCTGCTCACCTCTGCTATCCACTTTTCCTTCTTCAAGAAAAAAAGGTCTCACCTTGGAAAAGTGAGAGGGTTAACCAGCAAAGAATGGCTTCTGCAATAACTGAAAGGCCTGTCTGGCCTAACCTCTGACAGGGAATCGCCCCTTTCCAAATGTTGGCACTGTCACTAATTTTCTTCCTTTATGCTATTAAAGGAGGTTTTCAGATGACATCCACTCACTGAAACAACGGTTGAACATTTACTTGGCATTTTACTCTGCTCAATATTTGCAACCTTGATGAAAATGTTTCCCCGCTTAGACTCTTCTCCACTGGGATCCAGATCATGAAAAATTTATGTTCCCTGTTGAATCCAATATTCTGAAATGATACCACCTGGATTCTATTTATTCAAGCACACCTGGTGCCACATCCCTTTTTAGACCCTGATGCAACTTATGCTTGCTATGAACATGAATCATAATTTCCAGATCAGCTGTGCAAACGAGCCTTTTTGCTTTTTTCCCAAAGTGCCTTGTACATTACATTAGGCAATAAGGAATGGAAAAACATATTTGGCGGGTGGATGGAAGGAGGTATGTACAAGGAACTTATATATCCTAGTTTAACAAAAAAATGTATAGTACCATTAAGATTTGAAATCATTTTTGTTTAGCTAATTGATTGTCTGACAGAGTTGTAGACATTGAAGCAAACAAAAATGGTGATGGAAATTTTGACTTGCATACCCATTGCAGTATGCAATTAGCAGTTCACTTGGTGAAATGCCAGTAGGCTGTTCTTGTTCCCGATAACACTAGATAGTCAGTCAGATGCTAGAAAATCAATTATTTTATTAGGACTTCGTATAACAGCTGAATCCCTTTTTCTGCAGAAAAAGGTTGTTTATTTCATACATCTCAATAAAGACAGCATTGCCAGGCCTGGAGTACAGAAGGGCCATCTACAAACATCAAGAATAAAGTCAGAGAAGCAAAGTTGTGACAAAAAGTGTATTTCAACTAAGGACCCCACTGTCCAATGCCTGGAAAGGCAGCAGGAGTATGCTATTGAATCATGAAGGGAGATGTTGAATCAACAAAATGCAGGTGCCACCTCCCTTTTTGGATCTTCAGGCCAGCCTGCTCTAGAGGGAGTGACTGAGTTTCTTCCCCCAATTAGGCTCATTGGGAGAGAAATCTCAAGCAGCCAGGCAAGCATTCCACTTTTGGAGCTGGAACTCAGCTGTGGCATGGTGTTGCTTCCATTTCTGGGAACTCAGGGGATGAGGGAGGCGATTCTAAGGAATGAGCAGGAGCCTCATTAGGCGGCACCAGGTCCCTAGAGCTTGAGAATTCCCCTGAAGGGGTGACTGAGAGACAAGATCTGGCTGCCTGACAAGATCTGTTGGCTTTAAGGGGCTTTTGCTGGGGCCTTTATGGGGTTTTTGAACAGTCCATCAGATGGAGCATCTTGAATGAGGCATCTCTATTCTCCACCTCCTCTGAAAGGGTAGGTCAGAATCCAGGTGGGTTCCAAAACCAGTGTATCCTGGCTTGATGTCATGAGTCAAGAAGATCACAGAGAGAGCACATCGTAGCCTCATCTCTCCAAAACGATTCTATGTGCAAGATTCCTGCATGGCGCACAGTGCTAAACACTAAATTATATCTGCAGTCTTCTCAGCCCTGATAATCTGTTTGAAGTATAGGGAGATTGATTCCTAAAACTATAACACTTCCCCCTCAGTCCCTACAATTAAGAGTCAGCAGTGTCAGTACTCGCAGTGCTCACCATTGGTTTCTGTACTCATGTACAGAAGAAAGCTGCCATTCTACTATTCATCCTAACAATGAGAAAGGTGTGTGTGTGAGAGAGAGAGAGAGTGGGAGGGCTGATTCAGTTCATGTGTGTGACAGCCATCCATTATAATCACATGAGAGGCAAGTGAGGACATACATCTCTTCTTCTGCCATATGAGTGTACCTGCCCTTGCAGTCTAAAGTCCCTAGAAGTCCTTGTCCACATTATGCAATGCCCGCTGTACAAGATAGTGATGAAACTGCATCTAGGACATAGCCTGAATTATATGGGGATGTCAGCCAGTGATGCAGTAATTTCTTTGCTATGTGGACATGATAAATAAATAGCAACAAAGACTTCTCTTTTTCTATTTGTAGTCATCAACGTTAGAACAAACTTCCTAAAAGAAAAATGCTGTGGTGGGGATTCTGGGGCGATTCTGAAATTTAAATTGTGGTTCATAATTTTTATTTTTATGACATTTTATTAATTTACTTGTGTTCTTATTGGTTTTAATTGTATCATTATTGTTTGCTTTGGTTTGGACTTGTATGACATTGAGGCTATTCACACACACGTGCAAAACCAGGCTAAGGGAGCCCAGCCCAGTTTTGCACGTGCATGTGAACCACCAGGATTGTGCCCGATACTGGTGGCACCACAGCGGCAAACCCTTCTAAATGGGGAGCCACCCTTCTAAAAGGGGTTAGGAGAGTGAGCACTTTCCTATCCCCATTTATCTTATTGTGTGTCTGCTTGCAGCCGCTGCTGACAAACTCAGGGAGGGCAGGCGGGAATCTCCATAATGCACTGTGCCCTCGCGGGGAGCTCCAGGGGTGCAATGTGAGGTGGGGTGCCCCAGCACCCCAACCCTTGCAGCTACTGGCAGGAGCCAGTGCTCGTCTGAGCGGGTGATCTGCCCACCCAAGGGAAGCCGGCAGATCATCTATGGGGAGATAGGTTCTTCAGGGCTTCCTCTCTGCAAACCCTGCTACATTGTGTTGGGTTTTTTTTTAATTAGTTTTGTTTTATTTTTAATTATTGTTTTCTATGGTCTGATGGATTTGTTTAACATTATTTTACTTGTACACTGCATGTTTGTATCAGTTTATTATTATATTTTTATTGTTTTGCTGTGGTGTGATGACTAATGCAAATAAATCTATCTGATTTGATGAGAGTAGGATAAGCCAGCAAATGCATTATCTGAACTGGCCCACAGCCCTGAGGAGTGGGGATAGAGGAAAGTATATTTAAAAAGGAAGGAAAGTTGTAGAAGCCAGAAGTCAGGACTCAAGTCAGGAGTGACAGACACAGAGGACACACCAGAGCCAAGGAGACCTTGTTGCTCAGGCAAAACTCCAGCCCAGACAGGAAGCATTATAATCCCTCTGCTTCAGAGGGATCCAGATACCAGCCAGGGTGGACAGAGTCAATCTAGAGCCTAAGAGCCATTTATTTCTGTGGTTGTCCCAGGCTACTGTTCTGCCAGCTTGCTAGGGGGCAGGCATTCAGAGCACCTTTCAGTTCCAGCCCACCATGTAGTCTAGTCTCAACCTTATTTACTTTGCATTGGTGCTGCTCCTCTAGTGATAGTATGGTTCCAGTGCAAGTGGAGACACTATTTTCAATGGTCCATGCTTCCCTGGCCACTGGGTAAGATTTTGGGGTTAGTAGTAGTGCACACATTAGCATTGGATGGCCCTCCCCGTGTACTGGGATCCAAGCCTTTGCCCAAAGGTGCCACATGCTGACACTGGCCCTGGGACATAAAAACAGCAACATTAATTTCAGTTAAAGCTTTCAGTCAGTTAAAGACACATGATATGTATCTGTCACCAATGCTTTTTAATATCTACATGAAACAGCTGGGTGAGGTCATCACGAGGTTTGGTGCTGAATGTTATCAGTATGCTGATGGCACCCAAATCTATTTCTCCTTTTCATCTTCAGGAAATGGCACTCATTCCCTAAATGCCTGCCTACAGGCAGTAATGGGCTGGATGAGAGATAACAAATTGAAGCTGAATTCAAGCAAGACAGAGGTGCTCATTGTGGAGGCTCAGAATCTGAGTGTGTTAGATCGTCCTGTGCTGGGTGGGGTAACACTCCCCCAGAAGGAGCAGGTGTGCAGCCTGGAAGTACTCCTGGTCCCAGGACTCACCCTGGTATCTCAGGTGGAAGCCATGGCCAGGAGTGCTTTCTATCAGCTTCAGCTGATTTGACAGCTGCACCCATTCCTTGAAGAGGATGACCTCAAAACAGTGGTGCATCAGATGGTAACCTCCAGGCTTGACTACTGTAATGCGCTCTATGTGGGGCTGCCTTTGTACATAGTCCGGAAACTTCAGTTAGTTTAGAATGCGGCAGCCAGACTGGTCTCTGGGGCAACCCGGAGAGACCATATTATGCCTGTCTTGAAACAGTTACACTGGCTGCCAATATGTTTCCAGGCAAAATACAAAGTGCTGGTTATTACCTTTAAAGCCCTGAATGGCTTAGGTCCAACTTATCTTAGAGAGTGCCTTCTTCTGCATGATCCCCGCTCCATATTAAGGTCATCTGAGGAGGTCCATCTCCAGTTACCACCGGTTTGTCTGGAGGCGACTCAGAGGCGGGCCTTCTCTATAGCTGCTCCTGGGCTGTGGAATGTACTCTCGGCAGAAATCTGTAATTCAAGATCATTACTATCCTTCAGGAGAGCCCTTAAAACCTATCTGTTTGGCCTGGCCTTCCAGGGTTTTTAATTAGTTTTAATTGATTTAATGCTGTAACCTGGTTTTCAGGGTTTTAATTGTTCTGATTGCTTAATTTTTTTATGATGTTTTAATTTTTAATTGGTGTTTATATTTATATTTCTGTTTTAATTGTTATTGGTTTTAATGGTTTCTGTTTTAATTGTAAACCACCCTGAGCCATTTTGGAAGGGCGTTATACAAATCGAATAAATAAATAATAAATAAATAAAGTGTCTGAACCAGTTACTGAATGACTTTTTAAAGCTAATGTCTAAACAAGAGAATCAGAGAGTTAAGCAATACTGATGAACCTGAGCCAGAACTGAACCCGCATTTTTAATGAGGAAAACTCACTGGTTCCTTTCTTTTTCCTTGTCCAGTTTCAGTAGACTTCTTCATTTTGTCATTTCACATTGTCAGCAGCAACCAATAGCAAAATACTATAGCTCCCTGCCAAGTATGTAAAAGAGCTCTGCAATTGTCAGCCAAAACCATGGTGATAATTCAAGGAGTGTGGCTGGCTTCAACACTGACAAGTTGCAGGCACTGGAGAAAATATAAGTGACTGATAAACAGGAGGTGCCTTCTTCTGCTGCTGTGCTCTCTGTCCAATGTATTCAGTCAGTTTTGCATACAATGCCTCAGGCAGCTTAGACTCCAGCAGTTTTATACTAGCTATAGCAGACAATGTAACAGCTGAGCATTTTGGTGCTTATGCACCACTCTATTATACACAGTAATAAGACTAGCAAGAAGGAGAGATGAGGATTAGCTATCATCACTCAGATTTCTTCAAGATGATGAAAACAAGATAAAATAAATAAAATATAGGCAAAACAAAATCTCCCACTCACTACACTGTGCTTTGAAAGAAAAATATGAATTTTTTCTCGATACTAATGCACCTGCATACCTATTTTAGAACCTCTGGCATAATATCCTACTCCCAACCTTCATATAATTCACAAAGTTGTTTTTTTAAAGATGTATTTTCCTATTCTCTAAAAGGGAAGCACACGACTCCCAAAAAACTAAATAAAAATGAATCTAATTTTTAAAAGATTCTTAATATAATTCAGTCTTGCTGCTGAAGGACCATTGTTGGTGGCTGGTTCTAATTTTTTAGCCTTTAACTTATGAGGTTATCCAGTGCGCTTTCTCTCTCTCTCTCCTCCTAACAACTTTGCAATGCCTATACTGATCTGAATGAAACTTGCTACAGTTTTAGGTACACATTGGGAAACCGCAACAGCATTGCTTGTGATAATGTTATCCATCCAAATTCAAGATGGTGGATACAGGAACATTTGAGACACAAGTGGGCTAGCTTGTGAAGATGGTAATTATCTGTTAAGACTATAGTGAAAGGAAAGTAGGCAGATTAGTTCTTATCAGAACTTCTTCTTGTTTTTGTTTTAGAAGAGCTCTTGTGTTGAGGTGGCATGACGGGGAAATACTAACTTTCTTGTAGAGGAGAGGAGGCATAGAATAATGTTCATCTGTTCAGAACCAGTAGCCATAGTCAGGCAGGAGGAGAAACAGCACACATTCATAGAAGAGTGTTTGAGATGGGGTCAACCATTCTGAGACATCTGGGAAGGACGGGATGAGAACATATCAAAAGTCTGAGGCATGTCTTTCAGAATGCAGTGTAAAAGGAAGTAGTTCCCAAAAGGATGGTGTGTGTGTGTGTGTGTGTGAGAGAGACAGAGAGAGAGAGAGAGAGAGAGAGAGAGAGAGAGAGAGAGAGAGAGGAGGGGGGATGAGGACATCCTAGGGAGCAGACTTCAGGACCAGCATTGCAAGGAGCCGATGAACTAACCCTTTCCCTTTAGGCTGAGGTTGTAGGTAGGCGAGTGAGTGAGTGAGTGAGTAAGTGAGTGCCATCAAGTCGGTGTCGACTCTTAGCGACCACATAGATAGAGTCTCTCCAGGATTATCTGTCTTCAACTTGGCCTTTAAAGTCTCTCAGTGGTGCATTCATTGCTGTCATGATTGAGTCCATCCACCTTGCTGCTGGTCATCCTCTTCTTCTCTTTCCTTCAACTTTTCCCAGCATTATGGACTTCTCAAGGGAGCTGAGTCTTCACATAATGTGCCGGAAGTATGATAGTTTAAGCCTGGTCATTTGTGCCTCAAGTGAAAATTTTGGATTGATTTGTTCTATGATCCATTTGTTTGTTTTCCTGGCTGTCCATGGTATCCTCAAAAGACTTGTCCAGCGCCAAAGTTCAAAAGCGTCAATGTTTTTCTCTCTTGCTTCTTCAAAGTCCAGCTTTCGCATCCATAGAGTGTCATGGGGGAAACCATTGTTCAAACTATTCTAATCTTTGTAGGTACAGACACGTCACAACATCTAAATATCTTTTCCAAGGCCTTCATTGCAAGCTTACCAAGTGCTAGTCTGCAGCGTATTTCTTGACTGCTGGATCCTTTACTGTTGACAGTCAATCATAAAAGGCAGAAGCTATCCACTACTTCATTGTCTTCATTGTCAATTCTGAGGCTGATTGCTGCACCCATTGTCAGTTTAGGCTTCTTTACATTTAGTTGTAGTCCCATTTTTTCACTGTGCTCCTTGACATTCATTACTAGAGTTTGCAGATCATCCGCATTCTCAGCTATCAGAGTGGAATCATCAACCTAGTGTAGGTTGTTGATGTTTCTTCCCCCAACTTTAAAACCACACTCATCT
Source organism: Hemicordylus capensis (assembly GCF_027244095.1). Taxonomy (NCBI): domain Eukaryota; kingdom Metazoa; phylum Chordata; class Lepidosauria; order Squamata; family Cordylidae; genus Hemicordylus; species Hemicordylus capensis. Next base: position 91,149,855 of record NC_069657.1, on the reverse strand, counting down.
TCTTCCAATCCAGCTTCTCTCAGTATATGTTCAGCATAAAGAAGGAGAAAGTATACAGCCTTGTCTTATTCCTTTGCCAATCTGGAATCAGTTTGTTTCACCATGTTCTGTCTGGACTGTGGCTTTCTGTCCTGTGTATAGGTTTCTCATAAGAACAATGAGATGTTTCAGGATGCTAATTTTCCTAAGGATATTCCACTACTTGACAATCAAAGGCTTTTCTGTAGTCAATGAAGAACATATGGACATCTTTCTGGTATTCTTTGGCTTTCTCAATTATCCCGTATGCATCAGCAATGATGTCTCTTGTTCCTCGGCCTTTTCTGAAACCAGCTTGAACATCCGGCATTTCCCTTTCCACGTAGGGCTTTAATCTGCATTGGATGATCCTGAGTATTATTTTGCTAGCATGTGAAATTAAGGATTAGGCATGTGCCCGAAACGTTTCGGAGGCCATTATAAAGGCCTCTGAAACGTTTTGGTGCTGGGGGTGGGTGGGTTTCAGCATTTCGGCCCCAGCGGGGGTATTTCTTTCAGGGCGGGGGAGGGTGTACTCACCCCTCCCGCCGCATTCCCCCCACCGGCTCTCTGTTATCTTTAAGCACCTCAGGGCAGCAGCGTTCCTCCCTGCCACCCTGTTTCCCCCATTGGCCGGAAGTGGCGAGAAGTAGCGAGCGCATGTGCGCCCATTGTCCATGTGCACGGCCGACTGGCGCCCGTGCGCAACAGGCACACGCACGCGCACTACTTCCCGCCACTTGGGTCCAATGGGGGAGCAATGCTGCTGCCCCGAGGGGCTTAAAGATAACAGAGCACCAGTGGGGGAAATGTGGCGGGAGGGGTGAGTACACCTTCCCCCACCCTTAAAGAACTACCCCCGTCAGCACCGAAGTTATTCATGAACATCCCTATTAAGGATATTGTGCAATGTTTTGTGCAATCTGTTAAGTCTCCTTTCTTTGGTATGGGTATGTAGACTGACCTCTTCCAATCTGTTGGCCAATGTGTTGTTCCACAAATTTGCTGGCATAGATTGATTAGAGCCTTGACTGATTCTTCTTCTGTTGCCTCCCATATTTCTGTAGCTTTTCCATCAATCCCTGTAGCCTTCTGACTTGGTAATGACCAGAATGCTGATCTAACTTCATCTTCCTGTACTAGAGGTTCTTGCAAGTAGGGAATATCTTCTAGAGTATTTTGGATGTTGACGACCCTGCGGTACAAATTTTCAGTATACTCCTTCCATCTCTGTTTGATCTTCTCTGATTCAGTTACTATCTGTCCTTTGGCATCCCTTAACATATCAATTCGAGGTTGGAACCTCCCTCTGAGTTATAAGGAAGCAGACACAGGTAAATACCTCCAGCTACTGGAGACATTAAACCTCTAAAATATTTTAAGATTACAAATATAACATAGGCATGAGGAAGTATTGCAACTGATAAGCAATGATACTACAAGCACTGTCATGACAAATTAGAAACCACTCTGAAGCAGGTACATCAGACTAGTCTGTCAGCAAAATACCCTGGATTCCTTTACCTTTTCTGTACAAACCAGAGTTGCCCTCAGTTATAATCTAAAATAAATTAAATGTGTGTGCTCAGGTAAAATATCTATAGAAATGTTACTTTTAAATGATTTGGATTAGATTGCAGTCTCAGCAGAAGGATTTTTTATTTCTGCAATATGCTTTCTATTTTAAAAAAACAGAGAACAACTACTACTACTGCTACTACTACTCCTCATCTTAAAAAAGGGGAGAGATTGAAGCAGTTACATGTCTTTAACTCTTAAGATTTCATTTTACCTCCTGCCATTTCCAGGAATGTTATGATGAGGTTCAAATCTGGAAGACAATACTCTTGAAACACCTGCAAACAAACAAAAACCTAACAACTTTGCTATCTGCTTGGGCCTGGATCCAGCACCTTTCTTCAAAAACATGGATACATTTGGGCACACTGCAAATATTCAGCTGTTGCTGCTCAATGCTATTAAATTGAATGTATATGTGGCTTCTTGAACAAAAGGCACTTAATTCCAATGCAGTAAAGTTACCACCATATATCAGTTTTTTTTCTATCTGTCAAGCATAGCTGAATTAATATTTAATATTTATAAAGTACTGCCAAAGTCTTAGATGCAAGGTCCTGTACAAGGGTAAACTATTTACTCAATCAACAAGCTCAAATAAATGAAAAATAGGGCTAAAACATTGCTGAAGAAAGCATTTCAATGTTTATATAGATTAATCTTCTGTGTTTGAATTATATATCACCAATTTATATAAATTGTGCTGTTTTCAGACGGCAACTTCAGCCTCACTTTCATTCAGACACCTCTTTTAAGTTAACTTTATTTTATTTTCACACATAATAAAGACACATCCCAGAAAAACTCATATTGTCTTTTGCTGGTCAGTGACCAAATAAACTTATATCTCATATTGTCTGGTTCTGTGTATTCTACAAAGTGCTTTAGGAATTCATTCTTAATTTGTTTTTTTGTAAGATCACTGTGTAGGATTTTCATAGCTGCCTAATTGTTCAAATGAATTTGTCACCTGTGCTTCCCCCAATCTGAGGAATCTTACAATTATCAACTAATAACAAACTCTGAACAAGTGAGAATGATATGCAATAAAGTTGTATTACACACAGGGGCGTAGCAAGGTTGGAGTGGGCCCAGAGACAAGATTTTAAAATGCCCCCACCCACCCCCCGCGCCCCACTGAAACTCAGCTCATGAAGCAAAGAAAGTCATTTAATGGTACTAGAGAAAGACATACTGTTCTGGTAGCTCCAGGTCTTAACACTCACATCAATTTCAGAGGATGAACTGAAGGAAGCCCGGGTGGGTGCACGGCTGGGGAGTCAGTCATGTGACTTGCCTCTGGGAGGGGCAAGGCAGTGGGCCCCCAGACAACTGTCTCCCCCTGCCCTATTATAGTTACACCCCTGATTACACAAGTAATAGGCCTTTGTGAAGCATCGCCAATGCAATTTGGGGTCTGCCTCAGTGCTTGGAGAAGCACTTCAACTTGTAAAAATCTGTTCCAGATAGTTGCAGTATACCAGTGGAATCGGCTTTTTGAAGTTGAGGAGCAATGTGAAAATCGCTCCCTGTCCCACTTTGGACCTGGTCCACTGTGCAGAGCAGCCTTCAGTGCAGGGGATCTGAAGGACTGTAGATTATGTCAGCCAGTAACTTTAGGGACCATCTCCTCTCATATTTACCTGTCTGGTCACTGTTGTGGGTAATTCTAACCCCCACCCTGTGGCTGGTTCACATATTGTTGGTTTTAAATGATGGGTTATGGTTGTTGTTGTTTTTAATTGAAACAGTAATTTCTACTGCTTAATTTTTGTTGTTTCTTCCAGTTTGGGGAAGAAAGGTGTTATATAAATCTAAAATAATAACAATAAGTCCTAAGCCTTTGCACAGAAGAACTTTTTAAGCTCCCTACATTAACAGAAGGAAAGCTGTGCTCATGCCCGAGATATTTGTGTGAGCAGAAACAATCCTAGAGTGAGCATTTCTCTTCTCTACTTCACAAAGGAAGCTTCCAGCAATGGAGTACCTCCATGCAAATGCATAAGATACAATTCTAGGTTTCTTTTTATCTTTCTTATAGTTTCCAAAACCCATTCCATTGCTTTCAAAAGGTACTGACTAATGAATGCAGTGGCATAATATATACAGTCTCTTCTGGCAACCATTAAGGCATCAGCTCCTTCGTGGGGGCAGGTCTTAGGAGGTTGTGCTGGAAGATAGCTGCTCAACACACCAAGGCCTTTGGCTTATGGTGTTCAGCAGGATTTCTCCTTGTCCCCCAAGCTGTTTAACATCTACATGAAACCACCGGGGTAGATCATCTGGAATTTTGAGCTTGGGGACATCAGGACACATCATGACACTCATTTCTATCTCTCCTTTCCATCTAATTCCAATAATGCTGTATGTAGAACTACTGGGCCAGTTAGGGTCTTGATGGCGTGAATGAAATGAAACTTAATATTGACAAGAGGTGATCTTGGTCAGGAATGAGGCTTCTTAGGGTATAAGGTTTCAACCAATCTTTGACAGGATAACATACCCTCTGAAAGATCTGCAGTCTGGGGGGCTGCCTCTGGATGCCCAGATGGCAGCAGTGACAAGGGGCACTTTTGTCCAGCTTCAGCTGGTGCAGCCAGGGGTGTAGCTATAATTGAGCAAAAGGGTTCAAAGAACCCAGCCCCCCAGCTCCAGAGGGCCCTCCAGCTCCACCCCTCCCTATTTTCTTCATTATCTCCCTCACACTGGAGGGCCACCGGAGACAGGGGTGAACACGGGTCCCCTCTCCCCTAACTACACCCCTGGGTGCAGCAGCTTCACCCTGTATCTTATCTTACTTGACCATGGTAGCACGTGCTTTTTAATAGTGGTTTCTAATTTGTATCACTTTCTGTGCCTTTCTGGTGAATGCTGCCTTCTGTCTCCTTGTTTGTTTTAGATTTAACTTTTGATTTTGATTTTGTTGGTTTAATATTGTTTATTGTTGTAAACTGCCAAGTGTATTTTCTCAAAGGCAGGATATAAATATTGTTAATAAAAAATAAATATAAAATACCAGTTCCAGTGTATGATCTGTCAGTAGGGCTAACTATAACTTTTTAATTTGTTACTGCTCATTTTCTAAAATGAAAACTGTTCGTTTTCTAAAATATGTGGGTTTTTTTTGGACATTTCCAACATATGTACTATGGCATGCACTTTGTTAAGCATCGATATGAGCAAGTATTACCATATTTTTGAGCCCCGTCCCCGGGATTACATACCATTAGGTCAATATTTTATAATACACTTCATGAACGGTTGACAATATGAGACTCATGAACTATGGGCTCTGTAAATATTGGGAAAGTTAGAGTATCATCACTAAAACTTCCCCCCCCCATAAACTAATAGTATAAAAACTGCTAGGAAAGAGTTATAAGTGGAGATCCTCTGTATTTCTTATCAAGACATATTAAATGAGACTTTTTTTAAAAAAAGGTTTGCAAATACACTGACATTTCAGAAACCAGTAGCATATGCTCAGCTAGTTTTTCAAAATGCATTTATAATAGCTACATGCAAAGCTCTGTAGTTTATTCAACATTATACAAGCCATAACATGAAAAGCTATTCTTGGTCCTGTGACCTGTAATATGAACTTCAAGACAGTTGTGACATAACACATTCTGCCATTCTACACATTTATTCTTGCACCAGTGAACAATTCAGTGTGCATCAGCATACACAGTTTGGTTGGAATTTTTTTGAATGGCCAGTGCAAGGAGAAGAATTCAATTGTATAGTGTGTGGTGATGAGAAAGCCCTATGTTCACTCTGAGAGAAGTTCAATCTTTGTGTGTCATTTATTCTGCAACTGGCATTAAGTAGGAACAGACCAAAGATAGAGAAGCAATAGCAGCAAAATAAATATGTGAAATAAATATGTACATAAAACCTCATTCAATAAAATGCATAAGATTGAGGAACTCCATAAGAAGAAAATATGAATAGGCCTATAGAAATATTATAGAAGCATTAAAAACAAATGGCTATGGGATCTCACTACACTCCTGAAGGAATAGGTTTCAGCACCAATTCAAATTATTAAATTGGTAGTTGCATGTCGGTTGAGTAGATGTGTTTAGAATTCAGCATGTGTTAAAATGGAATTGTGATCACTTCAGCACATGCCCAGCTCACAGTTCAACCTACATTTAATAGACCACCACAATCCAACCAACCCACAATGAGCTACTTTGTGGTGACACTGCCAATGTGGTTTAAGTTGTAAGATCCATGTGTGCTAACGCAATTGATCATACAATAATTTAAGTGTGTTCAGAATGCCAAAATAAATCAACTGACATGTAAATTCAGCTATGTGATGGGCCCCCAACTACAATGTCTTCATATAGTAGATAGTTGCCTATTGTCTAAGGAGCTATATAATAGTGTGTGATCCATTGGATAGCAGAAATTAAAGGCGGTTGGATATAATGCTCGCCAACTGTTATAAGCCACTGCAGTGTTTTTGGTTAACCCATTCCTTGATCCAGTCCAGCTTTTGAATGGTGTGTTTGTTACTTTTAGTCTAGTCCTGGAGTAGAGGCGGGAATAAGAAAGAACCAGCAACAAGAGCACAGAATGCAGTCTGCACTTGCTTCTCTGTAAATATCTCTTTGCATTAAACTATTAATATTCACAACTCTTTCCTCTGGATTCTACAGCCACCTTTTAGCCACCTAAAGCTATTGGATTTAACCACAGCTGCCAACCTGATCTGGATATCTTTGGGGAAAATTTGTCTTGAGATAAACCCAACCAACAAGAAAAGTATGATAGTCAGATTAAAGCCCTTAAAACCTCAACTCATAGTCCTAATGTGTAACTGAAGCAGAATGTCTTTGCAAAAATTATTATGGAGAGAAGGCTCTGTTGGTTGTGTTATATATGGGTGCCAAATCTTCTAAAAGGTTTCACCTTCCCTTTGGAGTGTCTAGCTTCATAGATCAATTTTTCCATAAGTTCTAACTGTTAAACTGTGGAGTATGATTTTGAATTGAGAGTTTCTCCGATAACTTTCAGCCACCAACAATGTCCATTCTTGTTTCCATCAGCTGAAAACTAAATACATTTGTTGTGCTAGCAGAATGTTGTGTTCTACCCTATACATATACAAAAGATTAATTTCGGATCAAATTGCAAAGACTGATGAATAGTCATGGACATTTCCATTGAGATATGTGCCCCATATGCACCGATCTCACAGCAGCTATACCACCGGTATTCTCTCTAACCTTAGAAACCTAACTTTGTTCATCAACTGCTGGTAAGGCCCAGGAATGTCACTGTGCTGCAATTCTCAGACAAATATTCCCAGATGTTGTTGACTACAACTCCCAGAATCCCCAGCTGCAATGGCTTTTCCTTTGGGATTATGGGAGTTGTAATTAACAACATCTGGTAATCCCTGTTAGAAGGTAGGGATGTGCACAGAACTGTTAAGCACTCCATTCTAGAAGCACCGAACTGGTTCCATGCACCAGCATTTGAGCCGGTTCAAAGGTAGGGGGTTAGATAACTTTAAGGGCAGGGGGGATGCTCTTACCTTTCCCACTACATTTTCCCCACCGGCACTGTGTATTCAAACAGCCAGGTTGAGCGGCAGCGTACCTCCCTGCCACCCCATTGCTTCCTCGGACAGGAAGTGCCTGGAAGTTCCCAGTGCCCATGCACACGTCATATGTTCACATGCACATGCTGCACAAACAAATACAAATCCCATGCACATGTGCACCAAGAACTTCTGGTCACTTCTGGTCCTAGGAAGCAATGGGGCGGCAGGGAGGTACACTGCTGCTCTGCTGGACCGTTTGAATACACAGCACCAGTGGGGGAAATGTGGTGGAAGGGGTAAGAACAGCTTACCCCTGCCTGTGGACTGGCAGGCACCAGTTCTGTGCACATCCCTATTATAGGGAACACTGTATGCCACATATGCAAATAAGATCCCATGAATTTGCATCCATATCAGCAAAACCAACAACTCTTTATAATCAACATTCCCAAATTCCCTTGCTCTACATTAGCAGGAAGATCATAGACTTTTGATCGCTACCATATTGCTTGTCTAGAATGAATACACCAATGATTCTGTAATTGTATGTCTCAAAATACGTATTACTGAAATAATCTCCACATCTCTTTTGTTTCCATGCATAATAACATAAGATAAACAACTGTAATTCTATACAGAAATAATTCTGTATTGATTGATTTATACAGTCCATTTCACAAGCTTAAAATTGCTTACATAATTGAAGCAGTGAGTTTGAATTCACAAATTGTTTTTCACCTAAATAGGGCATGGATGAATTTAGACTTAATAAGCAGAAGTCTGTGAAAAACGCTTAAAACCCACCAAACACGCTCACCTATATTACAGTGCTCTGATGAACATAGCTTCTTTTGGTAGTTCCATAATGATACCAACTACCACAACATAAGGTGAAAACCACAGAGGTAGCATTACACATTCAGCTCTCCTCAACTATCTATATCTTTTCACACTGAGTGCTTCCAACTCCCCTAGTCCACTTGTGAGGGTCTTCCTTCTTTCTATGACATCACCATACCTCAGCCAATTTCTGGGGAACAAGAAATGATGTCATAAGTCAGGTAGGATTCAAGATCTTTCACCATGCAGTCAACAATGGATTGTTTACTCTGGAATTATTCGAGCTTGTCAGAATATCTATGGGGTGTATGTTGGAGGCTGGTCTTTTTTCAGTAAATATCCTTATCTAAGCCACTTAAAATTAGAATTCAACCTTCATGGAAACAGACATACAAAAAGATGGACAAAGCAAAGAGATAAGGTCCCTGCAAGCACTGTATTGTTCATAAGAACAAAGATTTTATCAAGCAGGCTGATCTGCTCAGAAGGAGAAAATCAGAAATACAAAATGTAGTTAAAATACCACTGCTTATATTTATACATTGACAGCAAACTATTGTTCAGCATTACAGTCTTGCTATACACAGCATATGTCTGCATGTAGTATAGCCTACCAAATATCTCTTTCTGCTTCTTCTATCCTCCAAATGTTAATGACAAAGCCAATCCAATAGGCCCTTCTTGCACAAAGTTTTGTGTATAGTTCTTGATTAGCTTATTGTTTTGCATGATCCTCATGATACATGCTAAATGAAAAGTTTCACCTAAAACACACTCAGAACTATTCTTCAGTAGCAGCTCTTTAAAAAAAAAAAGAATAATTCATTGGGGCGAAGTTTACCCATAGCCTTCAGTTATTTCAATATCTGGCACTTAATTTACATGGCAAAATTCATTTGTTCATTCATTCATTCATTCGATTTCTATACCGCCCTACCAAAAATGGCTCAGGGCAGTTTACACAGAGAAATAATAAATAAATAAGATAGATCCCTATCCCCAAAGGACTCACAATCCAAAAAGAAACTCAAGAGAGACACCAGCAACAGTCACTGGAGGTACTCTGCGGTGGGTGAATATGGCCAATTACTCTCCCCCTGATAAATAAAAAGAATCACCACGTTAAAAGGTGCCTCTTTGCCAAGTTAGCAAGGGCAAAATGATATTCATCAACGTATGCACACCACATGTCTAATCTTAGAAACATTACTGAACTATATTTAAATGTATTTATTAAACACATATGTGCATCCTATCTTCCTTCCTTCCAAATAATCTAGAGTTGTATTTTAGCCTTATAGTACGTTTGTGAGGTAGTTTTGGATGACAGACATGACTTCTCCAAGGCCATCCAGATCCAACCCTTCACTCTGCTTACTGCTTCTTTTTCTTACCAGGAAGAACCAAGGCAGCATTCTGTTATTTATATTGTTTATTTGATACAGAGCTATGATAAAACATTAAAATGATCAAGCTGAGAAAAGGGGAAGTCTCTCAGGAAATGATACCACCTCATTTATTCTCTCTCACTGTAAAATATCTTAGCTTTGTTCTTTTTAAGTGAAAACGCAAAGAGTTATCAGCTTAAACCACAGAGAACACTTATGTTACCATGGTGATAGCTGTCAAAAATTAAAAGGCAAACCCCTAACATTTCACAGACATTTCATTTCTAAGCAGGATAGAAACAACACAGCTTGTGGACTTAGTGGCAAGCTGAACGGTTCTCTATATTTATGAAGATGAGTGCAGAATGTGAAGTGCTTTTTTATTCAAAGCCTCAATGATTACCCAAAGACTTATCAAGGCCTTTGTTTATGTGATGGTGTCTTGTATACAGAACAATGGAAGGCATGTGGTGTGAGGTTATCAATCCCTCTTCATGCTGTTCCCTAGCAAAATAATGGGCTTCTAGCACTAAGTTGTGAATAACAGAAAATATTTCCTTAAGACTCTCTGCCCAACCATATTGCTCAGAGGTCAGGAACTTTGTGTAGTGAGCAACAGAATGCCAAAAGCACATTTAGAGTGAGAACTGATTCTTTAAAGCAACTACTAAATATTAGAACCAAAGATGAAAACCAAAATACAGTTCAAGAACAGAAACACAGTAATGTGAAACTGCTGTCGTCAATATTAGCAGAGAGTTGGAATTAAACTCTGTTGAAATGGATGGTCTTTAATACTAATACAATTACTTGATAATTAATTTTTCAGTGCAGATGAAGATCACAGGAAACCAACTTTATCTTATTTCATCTTGATATGCCACAAGTAGAAATCCATGCAGGGAGACAGTTTTCTTGTTTCCCCACATATGTTTCAAAATTCTCTTTGGGAAAGATCTAAGATCCTGAAATTCATTATAAATTTCCATCTGCCTGGGCAAACCTTCCAAGAAAAGCAAAACAGGTTCAAAAACAGATGAGCAAAATTCCTCTTGTGGGTTCCACACATTCCCTAGACTGACCTGTACATATTCATGTGAACTGTAAATGAATAAATATGTCCCATGGGGGTCACTGCACATACTGATAAAGTATAGAATGCAATACACTACAGAACCAAGGAAGCAGATCCATAATAACTTATCACATGTAGTCTCTATATTGCTTTCCTCCTTTAGTCTTAAGAATATTACAAGTCCTACACTGCTTTCCATTGTATTTTTTTTAAAGCCAAAGTATTTTTGTTTCCAGAACTTTTCTACAGACATCTACCAATTCCAACTTTTTCATGTCACATATTCTTATTTACACTGTTTCACCACTAAATGAGACAAATATTTGATGACATTATGAAGCGAATAAAATGTTAGGCTATCTTCAGCTGCAAAATTAAATAACCATACATGTAAGAGAAGACATACTGTTGTTTCTGAAGCTTAAGGAACTTTACTTTTCCCAAGATGGTTGCAGGCTGCCACACAGAATATCTCACAGAAATGCCAATAGATATCACCCCCACCCCCGCAACGCAAACAGAAATGGACGGCAAAACACCGACGTTGTTTACACAGTCTATAATATTTTGCATATATATTTCACTAGTTATGTTGATTTATGCTTTCTCTTTCTATGGCTTTTGCCTGGATACTTGCTGGATTTTCTGATTCGAGATTTTAGATTACAGGAAACGAAGGAGTGAGAATGCATAAAAGTCTGGTTGAACATTACACATTGTCATTGTTGTTATAAGCCCTATTCAGATAAAATGTTCCTCCATGCCAGTGTGTTCAGCAAATGTGCAAGAGGGAAGCAAGGCTAGAATGTGCAGGCTAGCCATGCCCATTGACACACCTACTGGCTATTAAAGTGGTGCTTCAAATTTTGACAATAACTCTATCTGATTCAATACAGCCCTTATCGGTAGTATTTTGCATCATATCATTTTTTTCTGCAAAATCACTAATATTGGCACCTGTTACAATATTTTCCATATTGTATTGGACATTATTAACCTCCATTCAATGATTGGATGGCTGTTTACATGCCTTTAGCTGTTGAGGATGATGTCACAAAATATGCTTTTCATTAAATCTGGTGATTTGCCTATATGGAAAATGCTGAGAGAGAAAAGAGAGCAGTGATGTGACTGACATCTCTGCTTCCATGCTGCATGCTTGCATCTACTCAAAGCATGTTGCAATTGGTTTATCTTCCTTCCCATCACAGTGCTTGGGGAAAGGGGCATGGATTTATATATTACAAGGTGTGTGAGCAAAACTCTGTCCTTCTTGTAAGTGACTTTTGCTTTAGAGAAATGCATTTTTTTGGGGGGGGGGAGAGAGTCTGTGATTTAATTTATGGCTTCTAGTTTTTCTGATTACTTTTGGTACAAGTTTCTTCTTGTTTTGGGTATTTTAATTTTTAATCAATTTTTGATTCCAGGATTCTATTTTGCTAGTTATTTGTTTCATTTTAGATCTTTTGCTTCCATTTTTTCCCTTGCCCATTCCTTTTTTAAAATTTAAAATTTTATTTTCTTGCTTTTTCATTCTTCCAGTATTCATCACTTACCCTCCCCCCCTTAAAATAAAATTTAAAAAAGGGTAATCGTGGGTCTGTATCTGTCTTGTCTGTGTGCATTGTGCATATGCATTCCCAAAGGCTGTCCTTGCCTGGTCTTATCCTATTCTCTGTGTGTGTGTGTGTATCACACACAAGTATCAGAGGTGTGTACGCATACATTTCCCTTAGTCTTGTTTAGGACAACTACCTACAAGTACCATGCACGGACACAACTGCTGTTCCTCAAAAACTAAACACATCTCCATACTCTTTGGGACTTGGGTGTTTAATTGCATCGTCTATGTTCTTGGCACAATTGCTGCCTGCCTGCTTCTCATGCACCTTGGTACATGGCAGCCTATGCTTGGGGGGACAAGGTCCTCCCAGAGGGGACCTGCCTCCAATGATCCAAGTAAAGCAGCAAAGATGCAGGTGCTGATCTGACATCATCAGAGCTCTGTTACCATCAGATATTGGTTGATCAAGACTATTGGATGTTGTATTGGCACCAGTGTCCAGCTGGTGTCCAACAGGTTCTGGGATTTGGAAGTAATAAGCTCAGACCAGTGTAGATGCCAAAGAGGTTTTATTAGACAAAGCTGAATAATATTTTAAAGAGGACTCTTTTTTACAGAACAAAAAATAAAGCATACATCCCTGATCTGGTGCAATCCTTTTCATCGGGGGGCCTCAGTGACGATGAAAAGGACGTGGCCCCTGTAACGCCAGCTGGTGCATAGCACCTCCCTGGGTCTCAGTCTATGCTGAAGCTCCATATTACTGGGGTGTCTGTGTGTCTTTCCTATACTGTTACAACTCTCATAAGCATCACCAAGAAAGGGGCTGTTGGCCCCACTTATCAGTAGCCTGTGTGAGACCAATGCACTTGACCAGCAGCCAAGTACATTCCAATCCCAGGCAGTGCATCCTCCCTGCCCCAGGTGAGTGATCAACACATATGTTTGAAGTAAACCTTATCTGTGCCTAGCTGTACTAATTGGCATAGTAATATAAACTCAGAATATGAATACAGGAATGCAGGTGGTGGATATACAGTTTTCAATTAAAAACAGGAGTACAAGGTTACTAAAGTTTAAGGCTAGAGAGGCTTAGATGAACCTTTTAATGCATGGATATAAGCAGTATATAGAAGTCTACATGTGCAGAGGGTAAAAGCGGATCACACCACTAGGCCTCCTCGCCCATATCTTCTGCAGTGCCACTACACGTGAATCAACTTCACAGTTTTTGTTGGCCAATGGTGGTTGCAATTCAGTATTATTGACCTCATCTGAATGTATATATTCAAAGCAAAAGTGTGGAAAGTTGTGCATTTGTGGTGAGGGAGAGGTTTACATGCTTCTCTAAAAGCCTGGCACTTCTTCATGAAATAGGGGTGGTATCAAGCCCTAAGATGGGTCTACTACCAACTAAGAGACATCTGAGCCATTTGGAATTGCGGTATAAATTTTTAAATTAATCATCATCATCATCATCAACATCATCTACCATGCCTGAAAGTTTTATCCAATCTTAACTTGAATTCTGACATCCCATTATTTCCTATGGGCCATTACATCCTATGGGATTATCAAGATGCATCAAATGATTCAATCCAGGCTAGTACAATTATTATACTGGTCAATAGGATTGCTGGTGCCTAAAGTCGATGCCATGCAGGAGCTTCATCTCAAATATTAGGTACTCTTACATGTGTTGTTATATCATTGTATCATCTCCTTCTTGCTCCTGTTACCCGTGTGGACAGGGGCATAACTATAATAGGGCAAGGGGAGACAGTTGTCTGGGGGTCCACTGCCTTGGGTGGCCTCCAGAGGCAAGTCACATGACTGACTCCCCCAGCCACGCACCCAGGCTTCCTTCAGTTGTATTCATCCTCCGAAATTTATGTGAGTGTTAAGATCTGGAGCTACCAGAACAGTATGTCTTTCTCTAGTTCCATGAAATGACTTGCATCGTCGTCCACAATTTACAAAACCTTAAAAAAAATAGTTTAGGATGATGTTCTATTGTGGCACATCGTTGTTATATATATAAATTTTACTCTGCTTTTTGTTACCACTATTCAGCCTCATTTAAGATTTCTTTACTTCATGAACTGAGCTTCAGTGAGGGAGGGGTGGCATTTTAAAATATCTTCTCTTCTCCAACCTTGCTACACCCCTGCATGTGGAGAGAAAAAAAAGCCAAGGTAGGGCTGCAGTTTTCAGTCAACATCTAGTTCCATCCTCTGTAGCATATATCTTTCTTTCTAATTATAAACGATTGGTCAATCAGGAGAAACTTAGCCCACTAAATATTAGATGATGCATTTTTAAGTCACTCTCCTTTTCTCAAGTTTTCACAGCTTTCTTCTGTCTGCTCTGCTCATTAGATGCACCAGAACTTTGAGATTTGCCTGTGTTGGGTTGTTATTTGTCACTCAGACTGAGGGACACATATGATGCACTTGAAAAACAACACGGTTGTTGTTTTCCATCCTTGTCCCATGTATCCAATATTCACTGTGAGGTGCATATTGGATACAATGTTCTGATCCAATTATTTTGCACCTCATCTCAGATATTCTGCCTAATTAGGGTTTGTATGGTTACTTTAATGGTAGGAACTGTTATACCACAAGGAGTTTCTATTAGACTGGAAGTAGGTGTCATGAAATTGAATGGTTGCCACTGAAAACAGCAGTCCTGTGTCTTTTTCTCCTTTCTCCCTTTGTAATCCCTACTAGATAACATGTATTATCATGATATCATTGCACTTTACATGAGGCTGCCTTTGTAGTCCAGAAGCTGCAATTGCTGCAGAATGCTGCTGCAAGATTCATCTGCGGAACATCCCATAGAGACCATATTACTCTGGTTCTAAAAGATCTACACTGGCTAACGATGGGTTTATGGACAAAATACAAAATATAGGTGCTGGTTATTACCTATAAAGCCCTTAATAGCTTGGGCCCATCCTTCTGACCTATCCACATTTTCAGTGGTGATTCTTTCTTTCTTTCTTTCTTTCTTTCTTTCTTTCTTTCTTTCGGGGGTGGTATAGGGGCAGGGTGGGAGGCAATTTGGGCATGTTGTTGCAAATTATAAAATGTTATATAATTTTAAAAACATTAAATTAAAAGAGAGGGAGAGAGAGAGAGAGAGAGAACCTTCTTCATTATGAACCCTGCCACCTATTAAGGTCTTCAGGGGAGGTTTGTCTGAGGGTGCCGCCAGCTCGTCTGGTGGTGACTCAAAGGTGTGCCTTCTCTGTAGTTGCCCCAAATCTGTAGAATGCACTTCCTGATGAGATTAGAGCTGCTCCATCCCTGTTGGCTTTTAGGAAATAACTCAGACACATCTCTTCAGCCAAGCTTTTATGTTACTTGGTATGTTTTTATGGATACTTTAATCTGATTTTTATATTTTAATTTAAATTCTTGGTTTGGTTTATGCTGTAATCTGCCTAGAGACTTCAGTAGTGGGTGGTATATAAATTAAATAAACAATAAATAAATAAATTGCACTACAAGTTTCCCTTCCCTTCATTCATGTGATTGAATGAGTACCAATACGATAAATATATACCGCTTTTCAACAAAAATATATACCGCTTGTCAACATCATCACATGATGACATCACATGTTTACCAGTAGTAGATTTTATTTTGGAGAAGAGAATGGGAACAATAAGAAATAAATATCAAAGGGACTTTGGTGAATACATATGGTAAGATAAAAAGTGTTTCTAAAACAGTTCTACCTTTGCAATTGGCACATACTGCTTGGATTATAAACTATTGGTCAACCAAGAAAACCTTAGCCCACTAAATATTGGATGATGCATTTTTAAAACTCATTCTCCTTTCCTCAAGGAGATGAAAGTCAATTCCTGGTAAGTCAATTACTCCACATATTCTTCACTTTACTCAACCAACATTACTTCAGCTTACTTACTGTGTTTTACTTATAAAAAACAGGCTCTGACTGTCTCAGGAAAAAGTACACGTTTCTGCTGTGAGGACAACTCTACAATTATCCTGCGCCATCTGAACATAACAAACCCTTCTGTTCCTCTTTCCTGCTTTAACTGCTTATGTGTGTTTTGGGGGCGGAGGACAGATTATAAAATTACGCTTGTGGAGAGAAATGGAAATTGAGGGTTGCAACTAATTGAACTGATATAACAAACATGTCAATGCTTTCGTTAACCTATTAAGACTTCCACTGTAATTAAAGAAGTGAATTGGTTTTTCAGATTATTTTTTCTCCTGAAAAAGACTGAGTGAACTGTCAATACAAGACATATAAATAGAATTCACCTATGTAGCCAGGAAGCATCTGTATTAGGTGGCTGTTCACTGAAGCTTGGAGCTGCTCCTTTTTATTTCAGTTCATTTAGCTCTCCTACTATCTTTATCATTAGAGAAAAGCCTTCACCCAAGGACCAATTCATCTTCTATTGTGATACATATTGGGGCAAAAACCCAGCTTCACATATACACTGATTTGGTCTGAGCTGTTGGTGACTGACCAGAAGAGAGATCTGAGGTAGTGGTGGACAGCTCCTTGAAAGTGTCGACTCGGTTCGTGGCAGCTGTTAAAAAGCCAAATTCCATGCTAGGAATAATTAGGAAGGGGATTGAAAATAAAAATGCTAATATTATAATGTCCTCATATAAATTGATGAGGCAGCCACATTTGAAGTACTGCATACAGTTGTGGTCACCATATCTCAAGAAGGACATTGTAGAACTGGAAAAGGTGCTGAAGAGGGCAATCAAGATGATCAGGGGCCTGGAGTACTTTCCTTATGAGGCAAGGCTACAGAATTTGGGGCTTCTAAATTTAAAAAAGAGGCAACTACAGGGAAACATGATTAAGGTGTATAAAATTATGCATGGAGTAGAAAGAGTGGACAGAGAGAAATATTTCTCCCTCTACCACAATACCAGAACCAGGGGTCTTCCCATTAAACTGAAAGCCAGGAAATTTAGGACAAACAAAAGGAAGTAATTTTTCACTCAGTGAATAATTAATCTATGGAATTCTCTGCCACGGGATGTGGTGATGGCCACTAGCTTGGACGGCTTTAAAAGAGGCTTACACAAATTCATGGAGGACAGGTCTAGGGCCACCTCCAGCCTCAGAAGCAAGATACTTCTAAATACCAGTTGCAGGGAGCAACAGCAAGAGAGAGGGAATGCCTCTTGGTTTCTCAGGGGCATCTGGTGAGCCACTGTGTGAAACAGGATGCTGGACTTGATGGGCTTTGGCCTGATCCAGCAGGGCTGTTCTTATGTGACTCCATCCACTGTCCAGCTCATTATTTATTTGATTTATATACCACCCTTCCAAAAATGGCTCATGGCGGTTTACAATAAAAACAATTAAAATTAATTAACAGTAAAAAAAATTAAAACTAAATCAATTAAATAATTAAAATCATTTAAACATTAAAAACACCAACAATAAAATCATTTAAAACCAGCATTAAAATTTAAATGATAAATCTAATTAAAATCCTGGGTGAATAAATGTTTCTTCGGTGCCTTTTAACAAGTTGCCAGAGATGGGGAGGCTCTTATTTCAACAGGGAGCGAATTCCAAAGTCATGGGGCAGAAACGGAGAAGGCCCGTTCCCAAGTAGCCACCAAACAAGTTGGCGGCATCTGCAGGTGAGCCTCTCCAGATGATCTCAACAGGCAGTCGGGCTCATGGTGAAGAAGATGTTCTCTTAAATACCCAAAGCCTAAGCTGTTTAGGGCTTTATAGGTAATAACCAGCACCTGGTATTTTGTCCAGAAACGTATCAGCAGCCAGTATAATTCTTTCAACACAAGAGTGATATGGTCTCTCCTAGATGATCCAGAGACCAACCTGGCCACAGCATTCTGGACCAACTGCAGTTTCCAAACTACAAACAAAGGCAGCCCCACATGGAGTGCATTGCAGTAATTCAGTTTAGAGATTACCAGCATATGTACCACCATTTTCAGGTCATTCATCTTAAGAAATGGATGCACCTGGTGTGCCAACTGAAGCTGATAAAAAGTACTCTGGCCACCACCTCAACCTGTGACACTAGGGAGAAGTTTGGATCTAGAAGCACCCCCAGACTGCATACCTGTTCATTCCAGGGGGGCATGACCCCATCTAGAACCAGCAGATCAAGAACTGGAAGATCAATATCATCTCCTGAGTTCCAACCCCGCACAATAAGTACCTCTGTCTTATCTGGATTCAACCTCAGTTTGTTATCCCTCATCCAGATCATTACTGCCTCCAGGCAGGTATTTAGGGAGGTCATGTCTTCTCCTGATGAGGCTGACATGGAAAAGTAGATTTGGGTTTCTTCAGCATACTGATAACACCCTGCACCAAATCTCCTGATTATCTCTCCCAGTGGTTTCATGCAGATGTTGAACAACATTGGAGACAATATGGAGCCCTGAGAGACACCGTGGGAAAGTTCAGATTTTGAAGAACATTCTCCATTGGGCACCATCTGGAATCTGCCAGTGAGGTAGGAATGGAACCATCATAAAGCAGTGCCTCCCACCTCCAATCCCCTCAGATGTTCCAGAAGGATACTATGGTCAATAGTATCAAAAGCCACCAAGACATCCAAAAGGACCAAGATGGTCACACTCCCTCTGTCAATTCCCAATTGGAGATCATCCATCAGGCCGACCAAGGCAGTCTTCACCCCATAGCCCACCTGAAAGTCAGTTTGAACTGGGTCTAGATGATCAGTTTCCTCCAAGACTGCCTGGAGCTGGGAGGCCACCACCTTCTCAGTCACCTTGCCCAGCCATGGAACATTGGAAGCAGGCCTGTAGTTGCTTAACTCTGAGGGATCCAAGGCAGGCTTCTTCAGAAGTGGTTTAAAGATTGCCTCCTTCAGGCAAGGAGGCATCCTGCCTTTCCTCAGAGATGCATTTATAATCCCTACAAGGCCCTCTACAACAGCCTCCTTGCCAGAGAGTATAAGCCATGTTGGGCAAGGATCAAGAGGACAGCTGGTAGGCCGCAACATTACAAGCAATTTATCCACATCCTTGAGAGTCACCAAATGAAACTGATCAAGGGTCATCACATAAGAGGAGCTTCTGGACACCTCGGCATCAGACTCTGTAACAATTGTGTAGTTTGAATCTAAGTTGACCCAAATATGAGAGATTTTGTCCACAAAAAACTCATTAAAAACATCACAGCGAATAATTATTGGTTCCAAGTACTGATTCAAAGGGAAAGGGGCACACATTAGCCCATTCACAACCCTGAACAACTCCACCAGACGTGAACTTGTGGACGCAATAAAGCAGGAAAGGAATTGCTTCTCTGCCACATGTATCACCTAAGCATAGATCTTCAAATGCACTCTATGTAGTAATCTGATGGATTTGTGTGTTTCCCCACTTGTGCTTAGTTGTCTACCTCACCGCTTTCAGCCCCCGTAGTTCTTCTGTATACCAAGGGGCCCGTTTCAAAGCAGATAGGAGAGGACGCTTAGGAGCGATCGTGTCCACTGCCCTGGTGAGTTGGTGAAATTCTCCACCAGAGTGTTGACAGGGTCACCAGCAGAGCCAGCACTAAATCCCTCCAAGGCTTCTCGGAATCCTATTGTATCCAATAACCTTCTCAGGCGGACCATCCTAATGGGCCCCCTACCCCTGCAGAGATGGAATGTGGTCAGGAGTCCAATCTTAACCAGATGGTGGTCCTTTCATGACAATGGGGAAATTATCAGAGTCCCCACCCACGGAACACCACCCTGTTCAGCATGAAAGACCAGATCAAGTGTGTGACCAGCAAGATGCATCAGTCCTGAGACCACCTGGGAAAGGCCCATAGTTGTCATGGCTAGGGATGTGTGAAATGTTTTGGGTACAGAATGATCTGTACCCAAAACTGCCCGTTTCAGGTGATTTGTTGCTGAAACGAATCACCCTTTTGCCCTCCCGAAATGTCTTAGAGCCGAAACGAAACACCCCCATTTCGGCTCCAAATTATTTGTAGTTTCAGCCCTCCATTTTGTGGCTGATAAAGTGCTCCTTCTTCTTCTTCTTCCTCCATTTTGAGTTCTGACGTCTATTTCAATTTCCCGCCTTTTTGCCTCCCATAGATTTCAATGCAAAAAGGTCCGATCTGATGTCTACTTGAATTTCGGGTCCCAGGGCCAAAAGAGTGTGGTGGGGTGGTAGTGCCTAATGAGTAGAGGCTACCACCCAAATTGTAGAGGGACTGGGCAAAGGGCTGGTTTTTGGTGAATTGTTGAAGTTTACGCATCTTTAAGGTTTCCCCCCATAAGGTATAACGGAGGTGTATCACTTCACGTTGGGGGGAGGAGGGGTGGCCTAGAGTGGTGTGGGGTTGGTGGTAGTACCCAAGGGAGGCAAGGAAGCTTACAGAATTTCTTCATTTGGGCAGAGGGCTGATTTTTGGTGATTTGTTGAAGTTTACGCATCTTTAAGGTTTTTCCTCATAAGGTATAATGGAGGTTTCAGCAGCCCCATAAGTGCACATGGGGGGTGCTGGGGTGGCCCAGAGTGAGTGGTGGTGTAGTGCACATAGGGTGCCAACCACCCCCATGGGTTTCTAACCCATGGGGTACAGGGTTCTGTTGTTTCTGAGGTGTGCTGAGTGCGGATTCTATGATAGCAAGTGAGAGTGGATTCATGGTTTGTATTGTAAATCTCATTTGCAGTTGAACATATCATTTGAACATATTAGCATACCTTCTTACTAGACACACTTGCTGCACCATTTTAGGGTGTTTCAATGCACCTCACAAACCAGAAGCAGCCATTTCCCTAGCCTGCTTGGAAGAGAATCTTTATCTGGCTGCATTCCAGAAGTGACAGGTTGTTCTGATAAGACATTTCCCCATGGCGCCCCCATGATGTGTTTTTCCTTAGAGAGCCCTGGTGGAGTGTAGGGCTCAATTAATTTTAATGGGGGTTAAAAGAGTGGTGCCTGGAGTATTCACCCGATTTGCCTTGCCCTAAGGACAGTGCTGCCCCCTGGTCATTACAAGACTGTAATGGATTAAAGTAAATGTCCCTCTGATTGCATCTGAGCATATGCAGAGAAATTTCGGGGCATCAGAGGAATAAGAGAGAAAAAGGCAAATGAAAGCTAGCTTTCTTCTCTTGCTATGGGCCTCATCTGATAAAAAGTTCCAAGGATAAGGTGAACTGTTCACTCCCACTTTTCCATTGTTAACAAGACTGTGAGTAATACCAGAGAGTAAGATGTGTCCCCCTCCCATTTCTATTCAGGTTGCTGCCTTCAGCAACCACCTAAGAAGCAATTATTTTTATTACGAAGCACACAGCAGATAACACCCAGACATAACCTAATCAATACCTAAATCATGTCTTATATGAAGCAAGCATCCCAAAATACTATAGTGTTGCAGATTATACAGAAACACTTCAAACATTCCCTATGGACTTCAATCATGCGTTCAGAATGTGTTTTTGCCTATAAAAGCCCTTCACAAAGAAGGCATCAATTTCTTGTTTTCTTGCACCCCATCCTGCATGCATGCACGTACACTGTGCCCGTACTCACACTGTGCTCATCATGTGCTTGAGCCAACTGGAGACAAAGACCCCGGCTAGATCTGGTACAGTAGATATGAAAAATAGCTCTATTCTTTCTCTTTCTTCCACCCTTGAAACACTGCTTCCTTTCCCAGTGCTATGACATGGTGATGGTGCTTCAGGAGCAATCTAGGCTATCTCCAGTGAGTCTGCCAAATCCCATTATGGGAAGCATGCCGTTAGCAAGTTCGCTCAGCGGTAATCTCTTGCTTAGCCACCTTTTTTCACTTTCTGTACCCCATTACTCACGATCCGTGAGACCCGGTTTGGGGAAGTGAGCGGGAAGGGAGCCATGGGCAGCTGGATCGGCTGCCCACACGATTGCTGGCTTCACAGCAGATTACATGCAAACTATACACAGTAAATTAGGCTGCAGCTGTTGCATATCCCAACAGAATATACAGCTGAGCCCTAAAATGAAGGGACAGGGGTTGGGATCCAGAGGAAGAAGTGAAGGATTAGATGTGCAAAGGGGAAGGAACTCTGCAGGTAAATGTTTTTCATTTTGAGCATCTAAAATAATATATATTATTTGAATGTCTCAGATATGCTTTTGATGTACAAAGAAAAAGAGTTTTTAAAAAAATCTCCAGCACCCCAGTCAATTTTTCCTCTTTGAACAAGGAACTCAAAGAACCTCTTCCTTAAACTAAGTACTTCAAGTCTTCAGACCCAGATGCATTGCACCTTAGAGTACTAAAAGAACTTGCTGATACAGTTGAATTAAATAACTCCCTGAACTAAATAAGTTCAGGTCTTCCAGACTGGAGGAATTGAACCCTAGAGTACTAAAAGAGCTTGCTGATGTTCTCTAAGAATCTTTTCTCCATCATCTTTGAGAAAACTTGAAGAATAGATAGAGGTGTCACAAGACTTGAAATGGGCTAAGATTGCTGCTTCCCACTGTTGCGCCCACGCGATGAGGCAGGGGGCGGGGTTGTGCCTCCAGCCACCAAAGCAGGCACATTGGCCACAATCTTAGGCCCCCTCCACGTGGCCAGTAGGGGTGTGCATGGAACCAGCTAGCCTGGATCAGTTCAAATCTGGACTGGACCAGTTCAGTCCGGCACCCCCTCAACCCCCCCCCCCCCGTTTGGTTTGGTCTGTGGGGGTTCGTGAATTTTAAAAAATCACTTACACTCTCCAGGGGGTGTCCTCTAAGTGGCAGTGGGTTCTGCAGGAGTTCCCCCTCCCCCGCCGACCTCCTTGCCACCCTAACTGGCCTGAGCACAGAGGCCATTTGTGCAGGTGCGGCGGCCTCCAAAATGGCCACCGCGCCAGAGGTGGAAGGCCCGAACGAATTGAAGAGCCAGCCGAATGACCGGTTAGGGTGGCAAGGAGGCTGGCAGGAGGAGGAGAAACTCACGAGGAGACCCCTGACTGGGAGGCTGAAAAGCAGCCTCTCGGCTCGAGGGTCTCTCCAGCATGCCCTGCATCCTTGCGAAGAGCATGCTGGAGCTTCTGGGGGCTGCATGGCACCTGAACTCCCCAGCCCCCACCAGCTCCATGACAGAGCCAGCAGTCGTGTGGGTGGCTGCTGCAGCCACCCAGAGCCAACTGACTGCTCATCTGCTGGGAGAGTGGGCTTAGCCCAATCTCCTTGCAAACTCCCTCATGGCTCTTCTCACCGATCGTGAGCAGAGCCTCATTATCTGTATGTTTCAGTTTGCCAATTACCATGTACCCATAAACTCTATTAGTTTAGGAAAGTATCATTGGACTGGATTTCAGAATGGACTGATACTACGATGATGACAACTAGTAGTAGATATGCCATTCTTATTCTAATTATAGGTAATAATTATTCCATATCATGGAAGGAATGCAGATATCAATAGTGTGTGAAGCATGTGGGAAATACTGGGGTGATTTTCATAAGCAGCAAAAACAAGACTGTTATAAACCTGACAGGTTAATCTAGAGCTGTATATCAGCAGACAAAGCGTGAAGTAGGCAAAGGATCAAAAGGAGAATGTTAGAGCCAAGCAGTAAGCAATTTCCAAAACAAAGCCACTCTGAGTCGTTACAATATCCAGTAGGTCAAACCAAGTCCAAGTCGAATTCCACAGAGTCCAAATGGTCTGGAGTCAAAGCACAGTCAAAACAAGCAGGAACACAGCTGGATAGCTCACCAAAGCACGACGTTACTACCAGCAGTGCGGCTGAGACGAAGCCATATTAAACAGGCTGAAGCCATGTGCTTTTAATCATGGGTCCCTGACTCAACAGCTCTTCTTGTTAGTCGAGCCATTCTGCGCGTATCTCCTTATCTCCTCCTGTCTCTTTGACTGACGCCTCTCTACAGCTGAGATCGGCTACGCCTCCTCCACAGGAACTGTCATACTAGGCTCTGTTTCTTTTTCAACATCCTGTGAGTCGGTCCCACTTGCCACTGCAACTTCTTGCCTTTGAGGTTGCTGCACTTCCTCCTCCGCTGTCACACTGCCTGTCTCCTCCTCATCCTCAGAGTCCAATAGCATGCCCATGACACAGACTAAGAGAGCCCAGCCCAGTTTCTGCTGCTCGTGTGCAGCAATGGGACCCATGTGGCTCTTGGAGATGGGTCAGAGGCAACCCAACCTTATTCTCCCCCCTTAAATGAGGTTAATGGAGAGAGTGCTCCATTAACCCCATTTCCTGGTTGTGTGTCTGCCACGGCTGCTTGCGAGAGGGGGGAAGAGGGGAGAGGGGAGTGGGATCCCAGGAATGCACCATGCACCTGCACAGTGCTTTACTGGGGCTCTGGGGGCCGAGGCACTGTATGGCAGCACTTCCCTTTGCCCAACCCCTGGAACCGCAGAGTGAACCATGGCTTGGTGCAGGAGCACCAGAGCAAAGCGATCGCTTTTCTGGGTGGGCAATCTGCCTGAGAAAGGTTCTGTGGTTGTCTGCGGGGAGAGCGGTTCAAGCCCACTCTCTCTGCAGAACCTCTTTTGGCTCTACATACTGATCGTGTGTAGAGCCTTAGTGTGAATTCAAACTGAAAATTGAGGTTGCTCACCTATAATTGACATAATACGAAGTGCAACCTTTCATACATGGGATCTGTGTGTGGTTTGGGAGTTGTACAGCCAGAGAAAAAACACTGCTGTCCAAGGTTGTTAAGACAGCAGAGAAAATAATTGGGTGTACTCTTCCTACCTTAGATCAAATTTATGCCACCAGGTGTTATAATAAACCTGTAGAGAGAGCGCAGGATCCCACGCACCCTGGAAATGATCTTTTTCAGCTTCTGCCTTCGAGAAGGAGGTATAGGGTCTTAAAGACCAGGACCAGCCACTTGAGGAGTAGCTTCTACCCAAAAGCGGTCTCAGCTTTGAACGCAGCAAAACACAGCTTCTAAGGGTTTTTTTGTATTTAGTTTTTAGAGTTTTTTAGTGGATTTTTAGTGGGTTGATGGGGGGGGCATATGGGTATATGTTTAGATTATTCTTGTTAGGTCCTGTAGTAGTGGTTGTAGATTCTTTTCAATCTCGTTGTTCTGCATAGAACAATGACAATAAAGATCTATCTATCTATCTATCTATCTATCTATCTATACATGCAGAGAATTCCACATGTGTAGGAATTCTAATGGTGCTGGCTGAATGCAGTAGTTTTTAGAGTGGTTCCTTCTAACTCTTGCCACGAGTTTAAAAAACTCTGCCACATTGTCAATCATCTCAGTTCCTTACTACACTCTGTCCCCCGAATTTCCATACCCATTGGACAAGAGGGGACCAATGTCCCCCAGCCCGGAAGGTCAGGGGCACACAAAAGTGCTGCTGGGTGCTGCTCACGCATGCAGCACTTCCCCCTGCACTTCCCTCGGTTTATCCTCCACCCAGCCCCTCACAACTGCTCCACCTCCCGGCCTCACTGCCATTCAGGAGCCTCTGGAAGAATGGCTGCCTGGCCCATGTCTGCTACCACCCCCGGACAGAGGAAAGTGTCCCTGGTGTCCCCGCAACTAGCCCCAATCTGCGTCATTGATCTGGCGCTGCTGCAGCCACCATCCTGAAAGACTCACTGAATTTTGAGTTCAAGAGATGGTGAGGGGAAGGCTTGGGTGGGGGGTAAGGTTACCCCACCCCCTTGTATCTGACTTTGGATGAAGGGGGCATGGCTTGGCGCTCTGGGGTGTGCACACGAGGCCCCCTGCCAAACTTTGTCCCCTGGACACCAGGAACCTTGCTATGCACCTGTCCATACCCATGAAATGCATGAAGGAATAGATTGGATGTGGGGCATGAACAAGGATAACAATTTAGTGAATGTCAGGTAACCTGTTACTCTTCTTCAAGGGGTTCTATCCCCACATATAACAAAAGGAAAGCAGGAGCATTTTGCAGTAGATGTAAAATATGATGTCTCTTATGGTCCTTAATTTTGTTTTATTTTTTGAAAGTATTTAGCAGAGATGTTGCTGAATTTTATTTGAGTATGGCTGATATATTGAATCTGGCAGTTTCATATTGCTCATGTTAGGTACTCATTACATCCTAAAAAGTACTCCTCAGCTTGAATTTCAGTTGGAGAAAAACCTAAATCCTGCCATCCTCCCACCCATTCACCCATCCTTCCACACACACTCACCTTACCTTCAAGCCCCACTTTTGCTAACTTACCTTTCTTTTTCTCACAACTTCAGCAGGACCAGGAGGAAGGAAAGCTGTCTCTCCCTTCTCCTCCCCCTGATTCTTGGCATGCTTTGATGTATCAGATACTAGGAGGGCTGCAAGTTTTCCCTGTGTTTTCCATGGGTAGCACTGGGCGGGGGGACCCTACCATTCCAAGCACCCCTTACATCAGGCATGTACTCATTAGTGTGCCAGATATTGGGGGTGGGAGAAGATGCCACTGCTGCCTCTTGGACCCCAAGAAAGGTAAGAGGAAGAGGAATGGGCTTTGTGGAAAAGTGGGTTGGTGGCTCAAGGAAGGGGTATTGGGCATTAACTGGGGGATTTGAGGGAGAGATCAGATCAGATCAGTGTCACATTCCGACTAACATAATTGGGGGTATATCAGGGTCCAAAATAGATTTGGAACTGGATTCAAAAACAAACTATCTTCTGAATCGCATGTGTTTGTGTGTGTATGTGAGCGTGCATGCGTGTAATAGTTCTTTAAAAAAAAAATTTATGAGCCTAAGTGGGCAGGTTTTGCCCATCACTTCTCTTTAGTAGTGTATACAGAGGCACCGTCATTATATTGCCATAGAATCTGAAGGAATCAAGAGGCCAACTAAGTAGAAATATAGAACCATTCCTTTCCCCATTGTGTTCTTCTTTGTGCAACACAGCAACTTTGTTCAATGGCACACCATGTTTTGATCTTGAGAGACTCGAGATACAAATGCAAGACCAACAATGTACTCATTAGAAGCTGAATATTTGTAAATACTCAATTATGATTATGGGGGATTGTATATTAAAAGCACACACTCTCTATTGCCCTATTTTTTATCTCAAGAACAGTGCAACATTTTATTATAAGTGCTGGTACTATGACGACTGTATGTTAATATCAGCAGCATTTTACATTGC
This sequence comes from Hemicordylus capensis, assembly GCF_027244095.1. NCBI lineage: Eukaryota > Metazoa > Chordata > Lepidosauria > Squamata > Cordylidae > Hemicordylus > Hemicordylus capensis. The sequence continues at coordinate 91,122,711 of NC_069657.1, read as the reverse complement.
TATGGAAACTCTGCCAGAAAGATGAGTTATGTATTTCTAAGAATCTGAAAGCTCTGGCACACTAGATTTAATATTAATATATATATTCTCTCCTTGATGTGCACATTTATCTATAGCTCTTCACCACAAAACAAAATGTAACTATTTATTATGACCTGCTTGGAGGCTGAAGGCAGTAGGAGCTGCATGAAGTATACAACAGTTATCTTTCACATACACACACACACACACACACACACACGGCCAGATTAACACTTAGAATGAGGTTGTTTCATTCCCATATTCTATCATCTGCCATTTCCCACCCTTTCGGAATATCTCTGTGTGTTTTCATCATTCACTCATTTCTAAAACATATCCAGTTCTTTACCTCACTTGGATTACTCTGTGCTTAACAGGTTGCCATAACGTGTAAGACCATTTCATTCCATTGGGAAAGGAGGCCTGCTGCTGGCTTGCATTTAAAAAAAAGCTACTGAGTATTAGAAATATTAATGAGCTTGTTAGTAACACCATTTGGTAATGAGTTACAATAACTCCTCAGTAGATATATTGAATGAATGTAGGAATCAGTCCAAGTGTTGAAAAATACTCATGAACAAGTATGAAAATTCACTGTCACTAAACGGGCTCATTTTAAAGTTCAGAGTGGGCAGAATGAAGCCTCAAACAGTCCATAGGTACAAAGGTACCTAATGAGCTGAGAATGACACATTTTGCCTAAAACTGTGCTACATTCTGTAATGAGCATGTCGGTGGAAGGAAGGTGGGGATCTACAGACTGCTCTTTGGGTGATTTGCAAGCGTTTCTGACTCCTGGTACAGTGCAATAATAATGTTTAACTATAACAATATTTAAGAACAGCACAAGTGCCCCCTCCTCCAAATGAAAGAGTGAATGTTTGTGTGACAAAACCACAAGCTCTGTGTGGTTTTATACTAAAAATAATTTCCTGAACTTGTCTTGTGTTCAAAGGCACTCTGTTAAATCTACATACACCCTGCCCTGCCCACCAGGCCACTAATTTTGCAACTTGCTCCAACTGGTGAACCCTTGCCAATCTGCTGCAAATCACCCAAAATCTGCTGCCAGTCACCCAAAGATCAGTTTATAGACCCTCACCATCCTTCTACCGACTTGTTTATTTAGTGAATGTAGCACACCACCATTTTAGTCAAAATGAGTCATTCTCAGCTCATTTAGACACCCCTGCAACTATGGACTTCTTGAGTCTAGTATGAAGCAAAGTAGATTCTGCAAGTCTGAAAAGTGCTTATCCCTGCTGGAATATACAGTGAAGATGAAATATCCACACGATACAAGGAACTAACAGATACATGAGGAAATGCATCTGTCTGTTTCCATCAAAAGACTCTAAAACTTCTTGGCTGACCAACAACAATATATTGGTTATGTCACTATCTGTTATATGTCACTCCGATCACTTTCTTATGGAATTCGTTATGTGACTAGTGATGGGCAACTCCCTGCTTCCCCAGCTCATATCAGATTGACTCAGAAAATAAGTCATAAAACAAGTCATAAAACAACTGGAAATACTCATTTTTAAAAAACTGGAAATAGCTCACCTTAGATTCTATGACAACCCTGATAGTAGCCTTTGGGGAAACTATGTTCACCTGGGACCACTGGGACCCTACTTCCTAGCACACTGCTGGGGTAGAAGAGATCTCATTTCCCTCTTTTCCCTCTTCCACAGTCAGAATTCCATTGCTGCCCCAGACGGGTAAGTGGTGTTGAAAGGAAAGAGGGAGGGGACTTGGGGGATCGTGTGCCTGGGATAGATTTAGGTATTAGGTAAGCCAAGAATTCTTTTTTTAAATAGAATAAACCAGTTAAAAGCCATTGCAGAGAAATGTTTAGAGGTCTATCTTCATAATAACCCTCTTCTTTTAGGTGAGTGTCATGAGCCCCAGGAGCTCATACTCCAACCTGGTGAGCTTTGCAGGCATAGCTAAGAAGACCAGATGACTTGATGGTAAACTGGCTTTCTACAAACCAACAAGAATTATATATTTATTGTGGTACAATGATAAGGCTTGCCATGCCATCAAATTCTGTACAATTGGGCATTAAAGATTTTATTCTAACCCCAACAGTGCATGCCCATTTCCTGACATCAGAACTATTATACCACCTCATGCACCCTTTACTCATCACAGTATATATGCTGTGTCATTAAAATGCCATATCTGGCTCACAGAGATGTGAAGGATCACAGAAAGGCAATCCTTCTGTGGTTTTTCCACATGTTATTGTCCAGGCACAGGGATTCAGGGCGCACCTAGGTAATTTTGGAGCCCGGACCTGAAGTGTTCAGGGTTAGGGTTAGGATTAGAGGTAAAGAGTCTTCTTTGCAAGCAACCCCAAACTGGCCCCCACACACTGGTTCTTAGAATCAGGGCCGGTCTGGTTTGAACTTGGACTGGCACTGCTCTTTGGGGTCGCTGGCTCAGACATCCCTACTTCAAACCACAGTTTCAAATACTGGGTTCTTGGCTTCGAACAAACCATAGTTTATGGCAGGTTTGAGTTCAGATACAACAGCACAAGGACAATGAGACACTTTACACAAGCAGTGTGGGGGTCTCTGTGGGTCTTGACCCACTCTCACTGCACACAAGCAGGCAGCTTGCCCTGGGTGGCCTGATCAGCCACCACACGAGTACTGGCTCCATCACGGAGCCGGTTGGGGCGGTGGGGATTGGGGGCCTCCTGGCCCCTGGAAGTACCAGAATACCCCATGCAAGTGTGCAGGGCATTCTGGGGAGCCCCCCGACACTGGGAGGCTTGTTGTAGCCTCCCCGTCAGGGCTCAATTTGTGAGTTGCCATGGCATGGAGCTATGCCAAGGTGACACACCCCCAGGAAAATTGGGTTAGCAGAGTGTGTGCTCCGCTAACCTCATTTAACGGGGGGGCATTTAAGATGGCTGGCTGCCGGGAGCCACGCAGCTCTCATTGCAGCACATGACCAGCTGAAACTGATTTCCTTTAGTGCGGTTTTGGCTGGCTGTGAGAATAGCCTCAGTGTTTAGCTAGATAAATCATGGTTTCATTAAATGTCTGAACCCAGTAATTGAGTTAATCTTATCAAAACCTTTATTCACTTTCCTTAAATTTCCTCTGGAGTTCTACCTGAGGAACTCCAAAATTAACTTCATATTTTGCTTAAGGCAAAAGACGGTTAGCAGTTCTGCAAAAGTAGATAAAAATTCAGTGATGGAAGATGAAATAATAGAACATGGGTTCTATTGTTCAATACATCGCCTACCCAACTATGGGGCTGAAATTTCAATCTATTGGAATTCAGAGGTCTGTTCAATGCGAGTCACTGAGAAAGAAATGCAGCCTATTTGTGGAATGCCATGCATATCCATGACTTTCTGCTACAAAAGAGAAAAACAACATTTCCTGTCATGTATGCTGAACAACCAGATTTGTAAATACTATGGTCTCACCAGGAAGGTAGGAAGGCAGGGCAGGAAGGCAGGGAGGGAGTGAGGGAGGGAGGAAGTCATTCTTTGCAATTCCAATTAAGGGATTGTTTATGCAATGCACAATAGCATCAAATGGGGGAACGAAAGCACTGATGGTAGCTAAAATGACAGTGACTAATGATGAAAAGGATCTTAGGAAGCTCAGTGATAACAACTCACTGTGCAGCAGCTGTGAAAAACGTAGATTTCATAGAAGGAATTATTAGGAATGGATTGGTGGTGGGAAGCCCAGTATTGTTAACAGCCTTATAAAAATCTAGGGTGTGGTCACATTTGGGTTTCTGATTGACATTCAAACTAAGTTACTCATGAAAAGTCCAATGAAATTAGTGGGAAAGGTTGTCATGACTAAGCCTGGACGTCAGCCAATGAGGCTGTTCACACAAGCAGCCAAACCCAGGCTTGGACAGCCCTGCCTACATTTGGCTGCCAGTAGTATAGAGACATACCTGCTGTCAAAAGCCATGTGCTTTTGTTTACAAACAAATGCACGTGGCTGGAGGATGATGTCATAGTGACGTCACATGGGGTGGGGTGTGCAGCTGTCAAAAAGCGCTGACGTCAGCGGAAATACGTCACCGCATATGCGTCAGCAGAAATACGTCAGCGGAAATGGTCAGAGGAGACCCCCACGTGGCCGGAAAGGGACAGAAGTAGGGGTATGCCCTCACCCCAGAAGTTTGGCCCCCACTTTCCACTCCTACCCCTCAGAATATGTCCAGACATGTCCCGAAGGTGGGCATGTGACCCCTCTACAAACACGCCTAGCCACCCTGGACCAATGGGAACAGGTTTCAGACCCCGGAAAGGACCATGTGCGCAGGCGTGATGATGACCAGGCAGCCATTTTGTGTAACTTTATTGGCTGAAACAGGGTCAAGTGATCCCTCTACGAACAGGACTAGGGGGCAGTGTGTTTAGAGGGAAACCGTTTTACAGCTGTACAGAGACGATGGCTGATGCTAGGACTCCACCGTGCCCCACTGACCCATCATTGCCACAGGCAACCACGAAGATTAAGCCTATGCAACCGCGGAGTCTGTCCTTCCCTCCTACTGGTATGAAAACCCACCAGATGGCTGCCCTTATTGCTGGTGAGGTTCCAGAAACTAACTTTGCAGCAGAGCCAATGGATGGGGATGGTAGATTAGAATGTGATTGCGGCCGCTGTAACACCAGCCTTGTAACCCCCATGGAAACTGAAGATGGAGAGCCTCCAGCTACTACCTCCAAAGTGGGAAACGTGTGTTCATCAGATTCTGAAACAGAAGGGCCTGTGAAACAAAAGCGGCATAGGAAGAAGAAAAAATGGGTAAAGAGCAGACCGCAATTTGCATGGTGCGACGAGCGTTGTTGTGATAGCTCATGTGGAGAGTATACTTATTCAGATGAGTGTGGGTGCGAATCTTACTTGTCATCCAGACCAAGGGTATCCTATTGTGAGCGTAAGTGCTGCAGGTCGAGCGAAGACTGGTCATCTTGTGATTGCCTGACCCCAAGCCCCACCAAACCATGGGCTGCTTACTGTAGGGCTGTGTGCTTTACTTCATCATCTGAAAGCAGTGAGGAGGAGGAAACCATGGACAGCCTTGTGCTTACAAATCCTGAAGAACCAGACCCCATTGTGGAAACCGACAAGCTGGTGAGTTGGAGGGGATTTAATCTGCCTTGCTTTGTTTGCCTGTGTTTTTACCTGTCAGTATTAAAATATTCCCCTCTTTTGTGCAGGTACGGGGGATTGAGAACATGCACCTCAGGGATGTCAATGTGTCCTGCATTTCCTGTGTGTGTATTGATGGGGACCAATAAAAAGAAATTTGTTTTAAATATATGTCTTCATATCTGTGTTAAACAGAACCCTGGCAGGGCGCGAAGAAATTCTAAAGAAAATATATTACACTCCTGGGAGAGTGGGGAGTTTTGGAGGCGTAAACCCACTATTTCAAGAAGCCAGACAGCATAGTAAAGAGCTGCGTAAAAGGCATGTTGAGGCATGGCTTTCAGAGCAGGATGCTTACACTCTACACAGACCTGCAAGGATTCATTTTAAAAGAAACAAGACTGTTGTTTCAGGGGTGGATGCACAATGGCAGGCCGATTTAGTGGACATGCAACAGTATTGTAAATACAACAATGGGTACAAGTACATTTTGACTGTAGTGGATATTCTATCTAGATATGCCTGGGCTGTACCTCTAAAAGATAAAACAGGGAGGGAAGTGGCCAGTGCTTTTAAAGCTATTTTCAGAGAAGGCCGAGAGCCTGGCAAGCTCCAGACAGATAGAGGGAGGGAATTTTTAAATAAGCCTGTAGGGGCCCTGTTAAAGGAGCAAGGTATTCACCACTTTCTCACCAACAATGATGTCAAAGCTGTTCTTGTGGAGAGACTGAACCGAACCTTGAAAACACGTATGTGGAGGTATTTTACTGCTCACAACACATTCCGGTATATTGATGTCCTGCCTCAGCTCCTAAAGAGCTATAACCACAGCTTTCACAGAACCATACAATGCAGGCCGGTAGATGTCACAACCAGCAACGACCTGTCTGTTTGGAGAAGAGTCTATGGCCGCAGTAGCCATAAAATACCAAAGTCTCCAGTGTTAAGAAAAGGAGATCACGTCAGGATTTCTAAAATTAAAAGGGTTTTTGAGAAAGGTTATGAACAGAACTACACCACAGAATTGTTTATAGTGGACCTAGTCATCAGAAAAGCTGAACGGCCGGTCTATCTGCTAAAAGACTACAATGGTGAGCCAGTTCTCGGGAGCTTCTATCATGAAGAATTACAGAAAGTTAAAGCAGGAGAGGACAAACTGTACAGGGTTGAAAAAATTCTAACTACAAAAGGGCGTGGTAAAGTGAAACGACATTTAGTGAAGTGGGTAGGGTGGCCTGACAAGTTCAATAGTTGGGTGCCTGCTTCAGACCTCTGCAATGAGTGATAGGGTTTTTTACATTACGCTCCCTAGTAACGCCAGCAAGAAGGCATTTCCACAGAACACTAGCTCAGACTTCACCATCCAACTAGACAGGCTGCTGGATCTTCTCGGGGAGTGGGAAGTGGGGCTCTCGGAGATACAGTACCCGTGCACATGGGACACCATCACGACAGATACCCCCTTTCAATATAGCAAGGGGTTAAAGAAATGGACCTTCTACTTATGAAAGGGGTATTACTCCTGCATTGCCGATTTGCTACACGATATGAATGAAATCACCAGCACCCAGAAGGCTCTAGAGGGGGCATCCCTGCTTTATGACTCTGTTACTAGAAATATTCAGTTTATGAGTCCTAACAATGCATTCACCTTTTCTGCCGGGGCAGAATTAGCACACATATTAGGACTCCTTCCTGACACACAGCCAAAAGCGTTGTCTTACCCATTGAGCATAGCTGGTGGGGTCAAAACTGTTTGTTCATGATACACCCAGCAAAGGATTCCCTTTCCCTGCTGACATAACAGGGGGGTTCAACACTCTGTTTGTTTATACAGACATTGTAGAGTATCAGATCGTGGGAGATCACCATGTCCCCCTTTTGCAAAGTATTACCGTGAAGGGGCTGAATGGTGAATGTGTTAACATTGTTTACGACAAGCCACATTACATCTCTGTGAGCAAGCACCACATTGACACAATCACGGTCCAGATAAAGACCAGGACAAATGTGTGCCATTCCGTTTTGGCAAGGTTATTGTGAAGCTACACTTTCGCCCCAGGAGAGGACTACAACTTTAAGGGGGGGATGCCAATTCTGAAAAGTTATGGTGACCCCACCCTTTACAAGAACTATTACAGGGCCCAAGCTGGAAGCACCCTTCCTGGCTTCATGGGGGCCATGGTCATATATGGGGCAGGAATTGGTGGTATATTTCAGATCCTTTTCAGGAAAGCTGTCCCTCTTTTGAGACGGGGTCTGGAAATCATTAAGCCACACATCAAAACTTCAGCGCGAGGCATTGCTAAAGACATGGTGGGGCACGCCTCCCAGGCAGTTCTGAACAAGATGGATCATGCCTTTTCCTCACAAGGGGGGTCAGGACTGATGTATATCAAAAGAAAACAAAAAGCATCACATGTGCAGCTATCAGGACCTCCCCAACTTCTTAAAAGAAAAGGGGTGAGCCTGAAAAAGCCTCAGAAGCTTCAAAGGCATCCTAAGGGGAAGAGGAAACGTGCTCCCGGTGACATCTTTTAAGTCATAATGGCTTTTATACACTGCAGCTCCGAAGAATGCATGAAATCGGAACTGGACCTTTTCCAAATCACACCAACACAAACAAGTATTGATAGAAGTGTATATGTTGAGGTGCCACCGCTTACCGCACTGACAGATATGGCACCTTTGGACTTTTTCATTGCTGGGGTTGGAGATTTTTACCTGGATTTGAATAACATGCTTTTATATGTGTGTTGTAAAATTGTCAAGGAGGATGGAACCAACTTGGCACAGGATTCTGCTGTGGGGCTAGTGAACTACCCAATAGCAGCCATGTTTAGCCAGGTGGATGTGACCCTGGGAGACTGTCTTGTCAGTCAGAGCAGTAGCACCTACCCCTACCGGGCTTTCATTGAAGCGATGATGAATTACAGTGAGGCCACTCTATCTACACTGTTTTCAGCGGGCTTATTTTATAAGAACGCCCCAGGGTTCCACGAGATAATGGTGTTAGATGGAGCGAACAATGGGTTTGTTGACAGAGCTGCCTTTACATCTGAGAGTCGGAAGGTGGACCTATTGGGACACCTACACACAGATCTTATGTTTCAAGAAAAACTGCTTTTAAAAGGTGTAGATGTGAAAATTAAACTAACGCGTAACAAGGACACATTCTGTCTGATGGCAGGTGGAGCTAACCCCTGCTACAGGCTGCAAATCTTGTCAGCATCCCTCTTTATCAAGAAATGTTCCCTGAACCCCGCTGTGTGGTTAGCACATGCGGAGGCGTTGCTCACAGCCAATGCAAAATACCCGGTGGACCGTGTGAGTATGAAAGTGTTCAGTATCCACGCTGGAAGTCGTGTCTGCAACCAGGAAAATTTGTATTTAGGACAGTTGCCAAAAACTGTCATCATTGGATTTGTGGATAACGATGAATTTAGTGGGTCATATACCAAAAATCCCTTTAATTTCAAGCATTATGACATTAACTTTGCCTGCCTCTATATGGATAGTACTCCAGTCCCCATGAAACCTTACCAGCCAGATTTTGCAGCACGTAATTATGTCCGTGAGTATATGGGGCCACTGGCAAGCACCTAGAAGACAGACCCCTACTCATTAATAGGGAAGAATATGGGAAAGGCTGCACACTGTTTGCATTTCATCTAACGCCTGACCAAGAATGTGGGGGCCACTATTCCCTGATTAAAACAGGGAATCTGAGGGCCGAAATATGCTTTGCCAGAGCACTTCAACTGACCATCAATATGATTGTGTATGCGGTATTTGACAACCTCATCGAGATAAACCACAGGAGGGATGTATTGTTCGACTATATGTAATATAGATAGCATACAGTTAACATGCGTACTGTCTGCAAGACCCTGCACCCAAAAGACTTTCTTTGGAGTTTTCCCTAGTGACTGGTTACCTAGAAAGACACTGCTACAAAGACCTGTGTATCTTGTAGTGAACACCCCCCCCCATAACCTCCCGGGAGAGCACTGGCTAGCCATCTACCTGACAGAGGACAACCAGGGAGAGTTTTTTTATTCTTATGGACACCCCCCAAATCACCCACGGTTTCCCAATACTGTAATGAATTTTTTAAGAAAAAATGCCTCTAAGACAGTCTTTCAACCCCGACAGCTCCAAGCTCCTGATTCTGTGACCTGCGGCTACCACTGTGTGTTCTTTCTACAGCAGAAGGGTAGGGGTTTAACATTTAAGCAGATTCAAGAATTGTATTCTGGGGATTTAGAAAGAAATGACCAAATGTTTGAGCTGTATGTTAAGAAAAAGAAATGCATGCCCAGACATGCCCCAAATTGTTTTCAAAACACACAAGTGGTGCATCTTGTACTGATTTTCACAGAACAATAAAGTAAGCTTTGAGGCTTTTAAAAAGTAAGTGTGTGTGTGTGTGTGTGTGCGCGCTTGTGTCTTCCTTGCTTGAGTTTACTTCAATCATCTCGGGGCGTAAACACACCCCTTCTTTCTTATAATACTCATCAATGTATCTCTCTCTGTCCACCCTGCTAATATACTCTGCAGGGTAGCCAGAAGATTCCTGCTTCAGCCGGAGAAATGTTTTGACGTACTCTGAAACAAGTCTGTCAGACCTCCTTTCAAAATGCCAAAACTCATAGATCTGTGCCACCCTGTACCCTTTAGCCACAGCAACTTCCAATTCTACTGTGCACCATGTACCCACCAGCGCCCTTTCCTCATCATTGTGGCTACAGTGCTCCAGCTGTTGTGAGTCTGCACAGAGCCTGCACAGGGGAAACATGAGCTTCCCGTTCACCTTGACAGGTAGGACGGGGGGGAAAGAGACTGTGTGGTGGGTAAACCTTCACCTTGGCAATTCCAAAATACTCAGAGAGTGGCCTAAAATCATCATAAATTACTTCAGGATGGCCTATAGGAAACTGGCGATTTCGCATAATAAAAGGATAAAGAGAGGTAAAATCCGAGTAATGAATCTGTTCTCCCTCCTTCACCTCATAATACAGATGCACACACCCTGTCCTGCCCCTAAACAGCGCATCTCTAGGTTCCAGAGGTTCTGGAAACTCCCACTGCTTCAGAAAATCTATCACCTTCTGATCCCCCTTGACCATATCAGTCCACTCATGCTCCCATATAAAGTGGACTTCAAACCTCAATCGTTTTAAGACATCTGCTTTCCTCTCACCAGCATTGTGGAGAAAACCATAGGTTTCTGACAACATAGGGTGTTGTCTGTGTGCGGGATAACAGGTTAGACACCCGTGATAAAAACACCCGTTAAATTCAAAAGCACATTTCTTTCCCCCATTCACAGAATAGCCATCTAAATAATATGCCTTAACACCCCCTGATGCCTCCTGCAGCTCCTGAGGAATATCAACCTTAAACACACACCCTTTCAGAGCATGCGGAATATGTATGTTTTCCCTGTGGGCCATGTATTCTAACCATTGAATGGACAGAGTTGAGAAACATTGGCACTGATTATGGTAATTATCTGGGGCTGGTATGGCAATCTCTTTACCCTTCAGATACTTGTAACAGTACATTCTTAAGCACACACTAGCAAGTGTAGGGTATTGGAAGGGGTCGATACCCACCAGCACCCTGACAGTTTTCTTCCCCTTAGGTTTATCAACTACATCCCATGTCATCTCAACCAGTTCATGTCTATATTTTGTACAGGCCTGCATCAAGATGTCTACATCTTTCTGACAGTAATAGGCCAATTCCTTCTGCATGTCAAACATCTTTGATTTGTTTTTCTCATACCACTTCATGAATTCATCCCTATCTGCAGGTTTCATAGTGTCCACACCATAGTACATGGGTTCTGGCATATTCCCAATACAGCTCTCATTTTCTTTTTTATGAAAGAAATGAAGGAAATAACCCTTATAACCCTGAAAACCCATAGCTTTGGGGAGCTTTGCTAGCGCCATGGGTAGATGGCATAGGGAATCTATAAATTTTATGTCATTATTTTTAACTGTTATACATAGTAGTTTCCCCCCGAGTAGCAGATCTACATCAAGACCTTCTTTGATTAGCTCTCCCAAGATGAGAATTCCGTCATAGCTCCTCGAATTGTGCGCTATAAACCGACACCCCATAAAGCTACTGTCTGATGTAAATTTTATTACAAATTCATTCAAACATGAGTCCCCCTTAAATTCCCAATATTCCCCTTGGGGGCCCCACTTTTTCCAGCCTTTCTGTTTCTCTTGATATGCTTTAACAGGCGCCACCGTCTCCCCTTCAAATGCCCTGGCATAAATATAGTTTGGCACGTGGACCCCATCCTCCTGCCTGCATTCGCAGTCATAAAACACATATTTTACTGATAGCTCGGGGTACTGTAAACATGGAATGTAACACTCGTGTTCTTCCCCAGGGCAAAGGTAGTCATAGCATACACGACACTGTTTTCCCCTACAGGGGCGTTCATCTTCATGATCTGCCTCGACATAACGGAAGCACTTATCACATAGTTCACATGGGATGCATTCTACCCACCCCATTGCAGAGAGCTTCTTATGCCTTCCTAGACAGTCTTGTGATCTACACTGCATCTTGCATTTGGGGCATCTGATTATTCGCCCTACATGTTTTACACACCCGGTGTCCAAACAGCGGTGACACCTCATCAAACAGTAATGTCTGTGTGTATAGGGCGTGTAACAGACATAACAAAAATTTCTGAGCCAAAAAAACCTTTGATGTTCTTAACCCCATAATAGTGAGCATCATGAAGTAACAGAAAACACATTTTGAGGTATTTCTGTTCAGGAGTTTTTAAAACACACCATCCAGAAGTATCCCATTGCACAACCACAATATTGACTTTCATGTGAGTCTCTATGGCTTTCACATCTCCCAAAGACACTTTTTGCTCTCCCCACCCAAGATCCCTGTACAGTTTTTTTGCACCTTCTTTTATCTGTGTAGCGGTAGCTCTCTCATCTAGAACAGCCATGAGACTCGCTGCAAAGCAGAGTGCAGTATTAGGCATGGGTACATCTATCAGGTGCAGCCTCTTTTTCTGTATAATGCTGTTATAGGGTATTGATTTTATATGCTTGAGCCCGGCTCCTCGTGGGGGTGTAATGACAATCACAGCCAGTGTTAATGCCCCATCAGCTAAAATTTGTGCATAACTTTGAAGCAGGTTAGACATAGCACTTAAGAAAGTTTCAGCATTCAGATGCCCTGCCAGCGTCCTTGCAGAGTAAAGGGGATTTGAAATCCCTGGCCCTCGCAATCTTAGCTGTACAAAGTCCCCTGGTTCTATATGGTTGTTTATATTGTCCAGAACCCTTTGAACAGCAGAATACATCCCCAATAGTGCATCACGAAAGGAGTGTACTCTGTCCAAATTCACAAACTTGAATTCATAATACATTTCAACCCCATTAAAGAGTGCATAGTTCCTATTATAACGTTGAATAAACTGTAGATCCATGGGTGGGGGTTCTTCAGAACAGCCTGCTGATTCTTCAGAAGAGAATAGTCGGGAATCCACTGCAATGCCAACATCAGATGCCATGCCTCCTTGAGAGGACCCATTATGGGTACCACACTGCTCGGGGGCTCTAATCTGATGGCCGGCAACACTATGTGGCTCTACGGGGGGCTCAGACACCATATCAGAATCAGGAGCATCCCCGGAACCCTCTTGTTGACTGTGTGACATGGCCCCTCCCCCCGCCTGTATGCAGACAGGGTAAGATTGATCTTTTTTATCTCTGTCTACAAAATCACACATTGTGCTTCCACATCTTATTAGAGATTGCAGCTGATGTGTAATATCCCTAACCAAGTCCTTTTCTTTTCGAATGATGCGTGTTGCTTGCTCACAATGTTGCTCAGCCTCTGTCATGCTGTTCTACGTTCTACGGCATCTGCCTTATCCTTTATTAATGTTTGCATGTATTCTGTAGCCCGTGACATGCTGGCCAAGAACTCATTAGCACGGAGATTCAGCGCCTGCTCATCACGGACCCCAGGTTCATGTTCTGAAACAGATAGATCAGAGGCAGAGGGCTCAGCAGGCATGTCTGGAGTAAAACCCACACTGTTAGGGGAGATTTTGAACTCACAAACGTGTGTGTCATGCTGTGTGGAAAGGACTTACCAGGTTCCAGGCAGACCCTTCTGGGCTTCTTGTAGGGTGGCTGGCCCTCCATGTCGGAGCCTCCAAGTGTCTCGTGTTTGGGTTGCGGCTGTTCTTGGAATTCCACATCTGCAGACAAGGGAATCATATGGCATTGTTAATAAAATGACCCACATAGTAGATAAAAACTATACATAAATAAAATAAAAGAGTCAAAACATTTTTTCTTTCTTTCTTTTTCCTACCCTTAGTCTTTGCTTTTCTCTTCAACCTATTTAGCCGTATGGGGGCAGATTCAGATACTTCTGTAGAGAAAAAAAAGTGGGGGGGGGTTAGATAGAATTAGTCAGAGGTTTCCACATGGTGAGTTCATTTTGCAAGGTTCTTCTTCTTCTTTTTTTTTTTTAAATTAAAATCTATTTTACCCTCTAGAGCACTCTCAGCCAGATTCTGCAACCCACCCTGGGTATTTGTCAGGTCCACTGTGAACAACATAGGTCTGTATTAATCAAAACTAATAATACTACTAATACTACTAATAATAATAATTCAATTTCTATACAGCCCTTCCAAAAATGGCTCAGGGCGGTTTACACAGAGAAATAATACACAATTAATTGAATTTTAGAATGAGATATTACAGAGAGAGGGGGGGAAAGCCCCTCTTCTTACCTATATTATCATCACATCTGGCCTATGCCAGCTGCAGTAAAAATATATATAGATAGATAATCTTACTCAGAAAATCCTTCAAGCTGTGCTCATCTAGATATTTTATTTTTTAAAAAAATGTATTTTACCAGGTACTGTGTTTCTAACTGCCTGAATTGTGAGAACCTCCTCCTTTGGGATGAGATATGGGTCCAAAGCCTTTGAGAGTGAAAAAGTGGCTCTCCCAGCCTGACGGGGTTGAACAGGACCTTCTGCAGAACATCAAATATAAATCAGACATGTATACATCTTTATAACATTTTCAAACAATCTAAAAAAGAGAGAGAGAGTAGAATATATCCATACCATTATCTTCAGAGATCTCGAGGGCTCTCAATTCTTCATCAGTAATGCTCATCATCTTTGGTGGAACCTTTCTTCTTCTTTCTTTTTTCTTTTTTTGGTGAGTGCTGTTGAATACTAAAAAAGAGGCAGGGACATGTTCAGACATATCCTGCCCTGCCCTCACCAACCATTTCTTTCTTTGCTTTTTGGCGAGTGCTGTTGAATATACAAAAAAGATCCAGGCAGGGACATGTTCAGACATATCCTCCCCAACCAGAACTCTAAACGGCAACCAATGGCATACCATCAGATTTATCCTCTGGCTAGGGAATGTATACGACAGGCCTGTGGAAAATCAGAACCGGAAGGAATAGGACCCTTGCTACTTAAAATGGAGGCCGACCTAAGCCCCCACATGGACTCTCTACACCCTAACAGCATGATAGATATTGAGAACTTTTTCACATCTGTGATGGCTGCAGAATTTGCAGATGGAAAAATCAATAAGGGTCGATTTTTTAAACAATATTTCTCTTCGGTGGTTTGCTTACAAAACGTCTGTGTCCTGCGGTGAACCAGCAAATCATGGACAGGATGGCCCTTTTTATTACAGATTACATTGTGAGGACTCGGTGGATTGAACATGTGTGCTGGGTGAGTGTATTTAATTTAAGCAGTTTACATGATTGTGAGTTGCTAAACTAGCAAAGAGGTTCAAATAGAAAAATAGATTTGCTTACATTGAGTGAAGCATATAAACCTCCATTTAAAGATGAAAAGAAAATGCTAAAACTAGCAAAGAATCAAATTTAAAAATACATTTGCTTACATTGAGTGAAGCATATAAACCTTCATTTAAAGAGGTAAAGAAAATGCTAAAACTAGCAAAGAATCAAATAGAAAAAACAGATTTGCATAAATTGTAAAACCATATAAAACCCTCCTTTTAAACTACATAAAAGGGGCCAATCTTAAATTAATACTTTCCAGATTGTTTTTTAAACTAAAAATGGGGAGTGGGAGTGCTAGTCATACCTTGGGGATTCTTTTTCTGCCGGTGTTGCTCCTCTCCTGCTGCAGTTTTCAGAATGAAAGAGAGGGATTTTCCTACATCACAGTAATTGTATCAGTTTGACTCATGGTCGCTGATTGGCTCCTGCATGCTGATGAGAGGTGGCATCTGAAAGTGTGTTGCCAGTTTGGCTTATTTTAAGCCAAATTTTGGGTTACAGTCCATTTTACTCACGAGTAGACCCCTTAGATCTGGCAACTAGAAGTCAGCCAGTGCCTTATCTCTTCTTTGCTTCTGCTGCCTTATCATCTGATGAACTGACTCATCTTGCCAGTGGCTCAGGTCCCTCAAGCTCACCCTCCCTCCTTGTAAGATAAGACAGAAATAAGCTACACCCAACAAAAATAAATCAGACATTTATTTAGAGTCATCCCCATTTTTATTTTTATGAAATGATACATAATAAAACAGCATTTAACAGAAAAACAGATGCAGTTCATAGAGATCATGTTAAGGATGTGCTGACCAAAAAAAAACACACCACAGGAATGCAGCAGTGTTAAATATTACATTTATACTTTTGCAAGGGAATTTATACAGCTACCTCTGGAACAAGACATTGTCTGTACTCTCTTTTTTCGAGGACACAGTTTACAAAAGAGCGCATTCTGGAATCTTTCTGGTGCGGGATAGCTTCTAACACCACCTTCGGGTCATCAGAATCCTTGACTCTGGTGATGAGATTTAGAGTCTGATCCAGTGTTTCACTAGTCAGCATTAGCATTTTCAGACTATAACCAATTACAATGATTATGTGGAGCACTGCTTTCACATACATCCTTGAAGACAATATTCTAATAAATCTGGAAATATTTCTTTCAGTCCAGGTGACACATTCATGTGCGTCTTGACCCCCTGCTTGTACCATACACCTGTAGCATGAATCGTGCATGTAATTCTTCAGACAGTATTTTAAAATTCCATATACCCCCACTCTCATGAGCCCCTTCATAGCAGACTTCCTTTTCCTTGCTGGTAGGTAATCCGAATCATTCACTTGTAGTCCTAGGAAATTCTGCATAGTAACATGACTGGGTTGATGTGTTCTCACTGCAGGAGGGTTCTGTAGGAGGGGAAGGTATGCTGTTATTACCTTTTCTTTCTTTCTTTTTAAAGAGATATTCCCATCCAAATTCTCCATACGCACCCTGATATGCATGTTCCCTGGCTCTGTATAGTTCCACATTGCTAGAGGGTATGTGTCAAGACATCGGTCCTCACCCTCCTGGGAAAAAATAAAAGAACAGAGTTTTTTAAGTTGCACCCCCTGATGAACTCTCTCATACTCCCAGTCCTATAACACCAACACTCCTTATTTACCTGGGTTCCAAAAGATTCTACAGCTGCATCCTCCAAGATTCCCTGCCAGATTTCATAAACTTCTTGGGCTTCTTCTTCAGGATGCTTGGCAGGCAGAAGTTTCTCATCATCAGAACTTGTGCTAATATACCGCTTTCTCGGGCTAAGCTTTACATCTGTTTCTGGTACAATAGTCTCCAATGATCTCTCTGGGGAACCCATGATCGCACAAACAGTGAGTCTGCAAAACAAAATGGCTCGGAGAGATGCGGACTATTCCTAAAGAATCAGGATGGCCAGGTGTGTTCGTAGAGGGATCACTTGACCCCGTTTCAGCCAATAAAGTTACACAAAATGGCCGCCCAGTCATCATCACGCCTGTGCACACGGACCTTTCCGGGGTCTGAAACCTATTCCCATTGGTCCAGGGTGGCTAGGCGTGTTCGTAGAGGGGTCACGTGCCCACCTTCGGGACATGTCTGGACATATTCTGGGGGGTAAGAGTAGAAGGTGGGGGCCAAACTTCCGGGGTGAGGGTGTACCCCTACTTCTGACCCTTTCCGGCCATGTGGGGGGTCTCCTCTGACCATTTCCGCTGACGTATTTCCGCTGACGCATATCCGGTGACGTATTTCCGCTGATGTCAGCGCTTTTGACAGCTGCACGCCCCGACCCTGTGACGTCACTATGACATCATCCTCCAGCCATGTGCATTTGTTTGTAAACAAAAGCACATGGCTTTTGACAGCAGGTATGTCTCTATACTACTGCTGCCCATGTAAAGCGCCAGGACCAGGACTTATCCTGGCTCTACCTTCCCAGTAAGCCTGAGTTTTTAACTTAGGTTTTAACTTCACTTAAAGGATGCAAGGGCATTTTCCGTGAGCATGTGGATTGTGCGGGCATGTGTCAGTGCGCTGAAGAGCAGATTGTCAATTCTCGGGGGGGGGGGGGGAGATAGGTCCATCCCTGCCTTCCCTCACCTGCCCTTCCACCCGTCCATGGTCATGTACACAACCTTAATTTGTACAGTTCTCGCTGACCCATTTCAAGAATTATATCTTAGATATTGCAGATCTGGGAAAGGTGCAGAAAACGGCAGCCAAATGGAAGAGGAGGAAGAGGCACCTACCATACAAGGAAGGGCTAAAGCATTTGGGATAATTTAATTTAGGGGGAAAAGATAACTAAGTGGTGACATGACAGAGCATTATAAAAACAACACATGTTGTTCAGTGATTTAGATAGTGAGAGTTTCTACACCCTTTCTCAAAATCCTAGAATTCAGGGTCATCTAATGAAACCTACTGGCAGGAGATTCGGGACAAAGAGGAGGAAGCACTTCACCCAATGCATAATGAATATGTATTATTTATTTTTTCTGGCTGCAGCTTCTCCTGCTGTGACATTTTTTCAGTTTTTTAAAATATGCATTATCGATTGTATTTTATTGCTTTTACTGAAATTTTATGTCAGCCGCTCTGGGATGGCACCATCTAACATAAATCCTCTAAACATAACATAACAGAACAGAACATATGGAATTTGCTGCTGTGATACCAGGACACATTGAAGCAGTGATGGGCATTAGCAATCAGACAAACACATGGTCTATCAATGGCTACTACTCATGATGTATGGAATCTCCAGTTATGGTGGCACTATACCACTGAAAAGCAATTGCTGGAGCAACAGTTGGGCCAGGCGATGTCTTTATGATTTGTTGACTTCCTAGATACATCTGATGGAACACTATGCACTAGACTAGATGAATCTTTGGTCTGTTCCATTAGGGCACTTGGTATGTTCATACGCCAGGTCTGTGACCTTTCATATGGTGAATGATGGCAAGATCTGTGTGCTTGTAAGTGAATATTGATTTCATGAGACTTAAAAATACTTAACTGTGATGTGACAGCACACTTTACTATGCTCCTACTGTATAAATGATGCTTCTTAGAAGCAACTTTTATGAAGACAACTGTTTAGTTTAAAATGTTATCTAGAGAGCAGGTCATGTTCTCTTGTTTTCATTGACCTTTCTGGAGTGAGTAGTTTACCAGAATCAACATATTTCATTTTTTTCATGACCTAAAAAGAAATGTCATTGAAGTTTCCTGGAATGTTAATCTTCTCTACTAAAAATAACCATTATTTTTCACTGAAAACTCTGGCACAATTCTGTAGAAAGAAGCAGAAGGGGGTGAAAAGGTGACAAGAAAGGCAAGCACAATTATGTTGAGTTCCCAGAAACTTCTGAAAACCAAACCCCATAACCACTGGGGTGACAAGAAGTCTATATCCAGAACTTTGACAAGAAAGGGGGGGAAATAAAATTGAAATAAACATTTGAAATGTAATTTAAAAAAGAAAGGCATCTTTAGGAACATAAGTACTGCCTTAAAAAAAAATCAGACCACAGTCTATCTACTAGTCCAGTGTTCTGCATCCTACAGCGACCAACCAGATCTGGAAAAATAAAGATCCTCACTAGTTTCCAACATCTGTTCAATCTTTTCTTTCTATTGAAACAGTGCACAGAGGTCTCATTCGCAGTCTTACAGTGTCCAGGATCTATGGACTATGCATGTAAGATAGCCGGATTCATTTCCATAACACAAGAGAATGTTGCTAGTTGTAAGGAGATGATAATCAAGCATTTGATGACAAACCCCAGCAAAATTTTGCAATTGTGTCTGAAATCAACCTTTGCATTTTTGTATAAGAAAAAACAAAGAACGAGCCATATATGCAGAGATCAAGCACATGCAGACAATGTATGGATTCAAAACTGCAGAGACTGGAATCTATATTTAGAGATTTAAAAGGATGAGCTATTCTTTTTGTCTTCCTCTGTACCTTTTAGTCCATGTCCATCCCTCTGAATGTTCCATTCATAATATTGGCCATAGGCTAGCTATTGCAAAAGCAGCTACTTTTATTTGAGGCTGCAAAGAGAATTAGGGCATCTTACAGAGCAATATATTTTATACTGATTGCAGAACTGAAAGTGTCTCTCAGTGTCTTTTGTTTTCTTATTGGCCATTTATTTTTTTCTTATTATGATTTTTATTGGTTTTAATAAATATAAACTACCAAATAAAATGGAGATGGCCCACATAATCCTCCCAAGCCTCCCCTACTCTAGTCCATCTAATAAAAGAAAAAAGAAAAAAGGGTTGCAGAGTACTAGAAAAAGCAGCCAGATACAGTAAAAGATGAAGAAAAAATAAACAATATATTACCAAAACAAGGTGATGAAGTGTTTTTACGTTGTAGAACTCATGCTTTTCAAGTTGGTTAAACTTTATTAGAATAATAAAGGAAATAAACAATTTTAGTGATAAGGTTTTACTGGGAGGCTATTCTCACAACTGCAGGAAAATGGGCTAAGGGAGCCCAGCCCACTTTCCTGGGGTTATGGGAACCATCTGGAGCCATGGAGCTCCCAGCGGTTAGCCCACTTACATCCCCCCCTCAAAGCAGGTTAGCAGAGGTAACCCAGTTTTACTGATTGTGTGCCGTCATGGCACGAGCAGACCCCCGACTGGGAGGCTACAAGCAGCCTCCCAGCCTCAGGAGTGTCCCCAGAATGCCCTGCACACTTGCATGGGGCATCCTGGGACTTCAGGGGACCAGATGGCCCCCAATCCCCACCAACCCTACAGCTCCCTGACAGAGCTGGTAGTCATGTAGGCAGCCACTCCAGCTGCCCAGGGACAACTCCCTGCTCGTCTGCGGGGAGAGCAGGCTAAGCCCGCTCTCCCTACAGACCCTGGTAAGGCTCTCCACACTGCTTGTGTGGAGAGCCTCAATGGTTGACATCCAGAGCAGCCTAATGTGGGCACTCTCAACATTCCCATGCTACAGCATGCTCAGTGCAAAGAGCAGGTGATCTTTTGAAAGGGTGCAAAACATTTCTGGAGCCCACCCACACTCATTGAGTGCTCTTTTGGACCAGAAAGATGTCATTAACCATCTCCCTGTTCTAGATGGGGGTCACACTTCCCCAAAAGGAACAGGTTCGCAGTCTGGGAGTACTTCTGGATCCACACCTCTCCCTGGTATCTCAGGTTGAAGCAGTGGCCAGAGGGGCTTTCTATCAGCTTCGGCTGATATGCCAACTGCACTCATTTCTTGAGATGAATGGCCTCAAAACAGTGGTACATAGGTTGGTAACCTCCAGACCTGACTTTTGTAATGCACTCTATGTGGGGCTGCCTTTGTATGTAGTCCGGAAGCTTCAGTTGGTACAGAACGTGGCAGCCAGGTTGATCTCTGGGTCATCTTGGAGAGACCACATCACTCCTTTGTTGATAGAGTTACACTGGCTGCCAATAGATTTCCGGGCAAAATACACAGTGTTAGTCATAACTTATAAAGCCCTAAATGGCTTAGGCCCTGGGTATTTAAGAGAATGCATTCTTCATTATGAGCCCCACCGCCCATTGAGGTCGTCCAGAGAGATCCTTCTCCAATTACCGCCAGTTCGGCTGCTGGCCACATGGGGATGGGCTTTCTCTGTTGCTGCCCTAAGACTGTGGAATGCGCTCCCTCCTGAAATACAACCCTCCATATCTCTGAAAATTTTTAGAAAGCATTTGAAAACCCACCTCTTCACCCAAGCCTTTTCAGTTCTTTAAAATTTCAAGGTTTTAATTTGTGAGTGATTTTTAAATGGTTAAATTGTTTTAAGTTTTTGTATCTATTTTAACTTGTTTTATGCTATTGTTAACTGCCCAGAGATGAAAGTTTGGGGCGGTGTACAAATTTGATTAATAAACAATATGTAAATAAATAATAACTAAACAATATTTCCGGTCCAAAGAGCATTTCTAGCATTCAGGTGAGCTTCAAAAAGTACTTGCAGAAGAGCACAAGACCATCTGTGCTTTGTAGCCAGAACACAGCAGTGTAGTTCGGAGTACCTGTGTTAGGCTGCTCTGAATATCAGACAACTATTCCTAGGTGCTGCTGCACATGAGACCACTATTGTATGAAGGATACTTTCAGTTTCTCATTGCAGTTGCTGGCATGCAGCAAGCCATTCATTTCAACCAGCTGGCTACACAGAACAGATCTTTCTTCAATGCTGTAGACCTCGTGCTACATTTGTGTCGATATGGAGAAAGCTACTCTATCTTTATGCCATGTGGGCATAAGATAATGTGTTACTGCATGGAAACAGCAACCACATGGAGCAATGAAAGCACCTTCTATGTGACAGATCAATCATTCTGACAGGCCCCGATTCCTGATGCATGCCCAACACACTGGTGTACAGTGGGTATTGAAAAGAATCACCCCCTTTGATAGATCTTAAATTCTGGTTCCCTTACATCCTGAAATGAAAACACAAAGAAAATTCTCTTCACCAGCTGTACTTATCCAATGCAACCTATAACATCCAACTGAAAAACATCACAATTACAGTCCAGAAAAAGTGTCAGAAATAAAAAACAAGAATTACTGAGATTGAAAAAGGATCACCCCCCCAATGTCAATATTTTGTTGAACCACCTTTTGCTTTAATAACAGCCTTGAGTCTGTTGGGATACTTCTCTATCAACCTTGCACATCTAGACGGAGCAATATTTGCCCACTCCTCCATACAGAACTGTTCAAGTTCGGTCACATTGGATGGTAGGTGTTGGTGGACTGCTATCTTCAAATCTCCCCACAGATTTTCTATGGGATTTAGGTCTGGGCTCTGACTGGGCCACATGAGAACGTTCACTTTTTTATCCTTCAGCCACTGTGTGGTCAATTTTGCTGTGTGCTTCGGATCGTTGTCATGTTGAAAGGTGAATCTTCTGCCCATCCTCAACTGTCTGGCAGAGGGTAGCAGGTTTTCTTCCAGAATCTGACGGTATTTTGCCCCATCCATTTTTCCTTCTACCCTAACGAGAGCCCCAATCCCTGAGGCAGAGAAACACCCCCACAACAGGATGCTGCCACCTCCATGCTTCACTGTAGGTATGGTGTGTTGTGGAAAAAATGTGGCTTGTTCGGGAGGGTCGCAAGGAGAAAGCCACTTCTCAAGAAAGGCCACATTAAAGCTCGTTTGAGCTTTGCCAGAAGGCACCTAGAAGATTCTGATGCCAAATGGAAAAAGGTCTTATGGTCAGATGAGACCAAGATTGAACTATTTGGCCTCAACACCAAACAGTACACCTGGCGTAAATCCAACGCAGCTCACCATCCACAACACACCATACCTACAGTGAAGCATGGAGGTGGCAGCATCCTGTTGTGGGGGTGTTTCTCTGCTTCAGGGACTGGGGTTCTCGTTAGGGTAGAAGGAAAAATGGATGGGGCAAAATACTGTCAGATTCTGGAAGAAAACCTGCTACCCTCTGCCAGACAGTTGAGGATGGGCAGAAGATTCACCTTTCAACATGACAACGATCCGAAGCACACAGCAAAATTGACCACACAGTGGCTGAAGGAGAAAAAAGTGAACGTCCTCATGTGGCCCAGTCAGAGCCCAGACCTAAATCCCATAGAAAATCTGTGGGGAGATTTGAAGATAGCAGTCCACCAACACCTACCATCCAATGTGACCGAACTTGAACAGTTCTGTATGGAGGAGTGGGCAAATATTGCTCCGTCTAGATGTGCAAGGTTGATAGAGAAGTATCCCAACAGACTCAAGGCTGTTATTAAAGCAAAAGGTGGTTCAACAAAATATTGACATGGGGGGGGGGGTGATCCTTTTTCAATCTCAGTAATTCTTGTTTTTTATTTCTGACACTTTTTCTGGACTGTAATTGTGATGTTTTTCAGTTGGATGTTATAGGTTGCATTGGATAAGTACAGCTGGTGAAGGGAATTTTCTTTGTGTTTTCATTTCAGGATGTAAGGGAACCAGAATTTAAGGTCTATCAAAGGGGGTGATTCTTTTCAATACCCACTGTATATTATTTATCCCTTAGCACTCTTTAATCATCCTTTGAAACTCAAAGGGTGGCTTCAGAAGCTACAAGTTCTGACAAGTAGATGTGCTCGTAATTACTAGAGCCTCTTGTTGGGATTTATGTGTTTATACATTGTTTTTGTTCTTGCCACTGATGTATTGTATGTATATCTGTGTATAGGCTTGTGGTAGTGTTTAGAATGTTCATGGCAATCATCAGTTCTGTAGACTGATTGGTAAGCTTGCATTTCTTCCTGGATGCTCAAGTCTGTTATTTATTTATTTATTAAGAGATTTAATATACCACCCAATCCATAGACTCAGGGCGGTGTACAAACAAGAGCAGCATCCGAGATTTCTTTGGTGGGGGAATAAACAAACAAATAAAATTGATAAAAGTTAAGTAATAAACCTTAATAACTGTGCTCAATAAATTTAACAAGCCTCAGTTTCTCACTCTGCCACACCTCTCATCTTCACTCTTCCAATGAGCAACCCATCAAGATAAACCCAATCAGGAGAGATGCTCATGCTCTACCTGCATGCAGTGCATACCTGTCTACAGCACTAGGTGAAGACAGGTTAGGGTTAGGGTTTGAGCATAAAGGAATAAATAAAATAGTGGAAAATGCATCCAACTAACCTGTCTAGCACTGGGCCCTAACTCAGAGTCCTCTGTAGTCACTGCAGCTTTTGCAGCAAATCTGGCTTTTCTCTTGTTCAGCCTCACGTCCTGCCTCACGCCCTGCTCTCACTTCACAACTCTGGGCTTTAAGTCCCAAACTGTTCCTTCCTTCTTGAGTGATTCAGCTCAGAGAGCTTGACTCTGGAGCTATTCTCACGATCAACAAAAATTGGGCTAACCGAGACCCCCGGAGATGGGTTAGGGTTAACCCACCTCCGGGGGTCTCGCCAGCATGCCCTGCACTCTCATGCAGGGCATGCTGGCGCTTATGGGGGCCAATCAACCCCCGCTCCCCCCAGCGCCCGCTGGCTCCATCACGGAGCCGGCAGTTGTGTGGCGATCTGGCCGCCCAGGGCTCCCTCCCCGCTCACCGCCCCAACCAGGTCTCACTGATTGTGAGACCCAGCTCTCTCTGTTAGTGATTTCTCTCAGCCCTTATTTTCAGTTACTCTTTTCAGTTCTTCTTTTCCACGCCAGTTCTGATGTCCACTTGATCTTCACTCTGACTCCTTCTAACTCTGACTCCTGACTCCGACTCCTTCATGTGGACTGCACTCCAGCTCTACTGAAAGCAGCCTCCTTATATACTCCCATTTTTCCAGACCATCTAATCAACACAACTTAAGTTCCCTCCATTTTTCAAAACATGCCCAATAAAATCAAACCTCTCCAAAATCAAACCAGTACATTTCCTCTCCCTCCAAACCCAAACTGCAGAACAGGAGCCATGAATTTTTGACCCCTTCATGGCTTCCTTAACATAGAGAATAAGCAAGGCAATTGCAACATTGGGACACTCTACACCAAATCTGTGTGTAGAACCTGCAGGGCTTCTGCTGGGAAAGTGGGCTTGACCTGCTTTACCCTACAAATATGTAGGGGTGGTGGGGATCAGGGGCCTCCTGCCCCCCCCCCCAAGTCCCAGCATGTCTCGTATACTTGACTTCCGGAATTGCATTCCCCATTCCGGGGAGCTCCCCGTGCCGGGAGTCTTGTTGTAGCCTCCCAGTTGGGAGTCTACTCGTGAGTTGCCAAGGTGTGGAGCTGTGCTGTGG
The DNA here is from genome assembly GCF_027244095.1 of Hemicordylus capensis. Lineage (NCBI taxonomy): Eukaryota > Metazoa > Chordata > Lepidosauria > Squamata > Cordylidae > Hemicordylus > Hemicordylus capensis. Next base: position 91,097,377 of record NC_069657.1, on the reverse strand, counting down.
TGACTCAGGATCGGATAAATGGGGTTAGCGGAGCACTTGCTCCACTAACTTTGTTTAAGGGTGGGGGTACTTTCTGCAGTTTGCTGCAGGGAGCCACACTAGGCTGCCTTAGCCCGCTTTCCTGCAGTCGTGAGAATTGCCTCAGGATCTTATATACAAACATAGGAAGTTTAGCCCTCATTCTTTCACAGATGTGTTAACTTACTATCCCCAGAACTTGCATCTAATGTGTATAATAAAATCATGAAGGCCCAGTCATCTCTGATGTCTGAGTTAAAGAAAATTAACATCCTAATCCACCACAACAAATATAACAATCAGAATACATTGTTCTTTCTTCTATATTGGTACATTTCCCAGAGCACACCTTAGTATAAATTCACTCTACTTCTTCCATAAAATCTCACAGGTAGAGGGGAAAGGGTGGATTCCTGCAAGAACATAAGAAACACCCATCACCCTTTTGGATCTTTATGCTATAAATGAAAAGAGCATATATCAAGCTGCATCCCCAACACACCATGAGGAATGGTATACACACTGCCTCTAAAAGATCTTGCACTACCCATAGTATGTAATGACTGTTCTCAGTCTCAAAGAAAAGGCTCTTGGCCAAAAGGCTGAAAAACCCTTCCGGTAAAATAGTCAACTTCTCTCAATTGGCTTTCATCAGCCAGGATAGTCACAGTTACCAAATATCCTCAAGCATTTATTCAACATCAAAGGATTACATCAATGGAAACTAATCAAAATCAACAGAACAAACTATGCATACTGATCCTATGTATGTTTACGAGAAGTAAATCCTGTTACTTTAATAGGGCTTACTTTCAAGTAAGTGCCATAGCAATGTAATACAAGCCTTTGATACCTTTAAATCCTCTGTGCTCAGAATATTAGCCTACAAATCAAATGAGAGTAATTTATATTTACAAAGTATGAAGCAAATTTTCCACACTGGGCCAGGCATAGCAGACTGTGTTTACAATGCAATTCACCAACCAGAGCAGCTATGCCTCACACACACACACACACCTGAAACTATGGCAACAAGAAAAAAAAACACCAATTGAGTTCTGAAATAACATACCCATTTCACCACGGCATGTACCTTGGAACAGCTCATGTCCAATTTCCATATTACTGTTTCAATGTGTTTAGGTCCCAGTGATCCATACTGCAGCATTGTCGGGTCTTACACTGCACTGGTAACATCCATATACAAGTTGGGCATATAACCTGATTACCTCCCTAACTAGTATCCAAGGAAGCAGCATCCTTCCTATATAATGTTATGGGCAGTAACACATTATTCACCACCTATGTCATATATATGTGTGTGTGTGTGTGTGTGTGTGTGTGTGTATTACCAGTTCAGCAAGGAATCTCACCATGTGGAAGCACTGACCATGCTGCAATAGTAACATATGACTTAGTGCTCAGTCATCGGTCAAGGTTAACCATAGTGAGACGATATTGGTATTCAGAATCCTGGAAAACAGTATAATTCTGTTAAAAAAACCTGAAATTTGTAAATTTGAAAAAATTTGTAACCTTCCACATTCAGTATACTTCTATAGGTCTATATCAGGACCAGACTATATGTGCTATGTAAACTTGATGTTTGGAACTTTTCATACCTTTAATTTGGTCCAAAAGCAGTCACAGAGGGTGACTCAGATTCAGGATGGTAGGGGGGAGGGAGGATCAATGTTTGTGACTTGAAGTTTTCCCTCCTCCATGACTAATAGCACTGGAGATGTTTGGGATATACACTTTAAAAATAAAGTATGAATGTGACAAATGTTTTTGAAAATACAGGCATGAGAGCCAGCGTGGTGTAGTGGTTAGAGTGCTGGACTAGGACCGGGGAGACCCGAGTTCAAATCCCCATTCAGCCATAATACTAGCTGGGTGACTCTGGGCCAGTCACTTCTCTCTCCGCCTAGCCTACATCACAGGGTTGTTGTGAAAGAGAAACTTATGTATGTAGTACACTGCTCTGGGCTCCTTGGAGGAAGAGCGGGATATAAATGTAATGATGATGATGATGATGATGATGATGATTGTTAGGGAGCTGAGAGCGTTCTTCAGCTCCTTGGTACACTTAGTGGAAAGCTCCAATTTCTTTCTGTATAGTAAAAGAAATTGACAATAATGGAATAATAGCAGTTGCCTCTGGGTAAGCCACAGGATAGACTCTGAAATATGGACACATGAAGCATCATATCTTGATGAGCAGATACAAAACTCTCCCAAGCTCCATTAGGCATGTATTAATTGACTCCTTAAAACCACACACAGACACACACACACACACACACACTCTTTGATTGGCTCTGGGAAATCTGTAGATTTATAATTCATCACCTCCTGTATGGACATATACTCAAACAAGTAGCTCCCGAAGACTAGTCAGAGCATACACAAACCTTTAAGGTTTCCTACTAAACACTGGTCTGGTTCTGAAAGGTGCCTGTATGGGAAGGCACTTGGAAACCATCTGTAATCTACTGAATTTCTATTGCACCCAGATCACACAGGATACTTAAATGGAATTAAATGGGCCACAACTTTATTCAATTAAATCTAATGAAGAACGGAGGATTGGGTCTCTACCCCCCATAGTGCACAAACTAAATATTCATTGATTGCAGTGGATTCACCTAAGAGAGAACAGGTGATACACCTTGACTCCTGCCAGCATCCGCCCTGTGGTTAATGCTGCCATCTCAGCTGACCTATGTCAAAGCTGCCTGCCTCAAGATCACCCCCGCCCTCAAGCCATGAAGTCCTACAATGAGGGTGATCCTTGAGCAAGTAGGAGTCAGTCCAGGACCTGCACTCCTTGAGCTGTGAAGCCTCTAAGGACTGTCAAGGACTCCTCCTGATGCCAAACGCCTTGCTTGAAGGTACTTACTAAAACTGCACTGCCCATTTTTACCACACTGTGCCTGCCGTTGTGACCAGGAAGAAACTAAGGATAGCAGTGAGAGGTAGGCAAAAAAAGCCCCCTCCCCTGGCAAGAGCCAATTAGCAGAGCAGTAAAAAATTCCTACCCAGCCCCCAAAAAGTACAACCAGTAAAAATAAACCCACACTGCACTCAGGGACAGGAGGGAGGGGTTGCTGGTTGAAAACAGACTGAGAAGGTAGGCAGGCAGGCAGGCCTACCAATGGCCCGCACAAGCTCCTCCCTCAGCCAGTGAGTTGTAGGGGAAAGCCTTGTGCTTCTTTTAGACTGAGGCTAGGGCAAAGTAGCTGTGCCCCAAATGGGTCGGGGCAAGTGGCTGCATTCTTCCAAAAAAGAACAAGAAATAGAAGTAACCCAATGCTTCTATTCTACATCTGCCCCATTTTTACTGTATCATTTCATATTCTGCAGGAAGCTTACTGTATCTCCAGTGTCCAAAAGCAGACCTCCAGTTGCATGAAATGCACTTGTATATCCGATTGTACACAAGCAATATTTATTATATCACCTGGTGTCAAATCTGAATTTTGGAGTTTCTTGTACTCAAACTGTTTCAAAGCTTTAAAATGTTCATATATGAATTATTTCAACTGGAGTCTATTAAGTAAATTTAAACATATATGTGAAGCAGAACCAGATCATGTCTTTCTCCAGTGGAGAAAAACCATACTTGGTATAATAGATATGCCCCTAAAATACTTGTGAAGCCAGGGGACAAGCATAAATCTATACATTAGTAGCGAGAGAACATGTAATTATCAAAAAATTATCAAAAAATGTGTGCTTGAAATGCAAAGATTCAAAAGCCCTTTCTTTCAAATTACTTTTTAAAACAGTATAATTTTTCTAATGTATAATTATGGTCTCTTCAGATCAAAGAAAAACAAATTAATAATAAAGAGCATATTGATTGAAATGTAATTTCTATTACCACTTCTTAATTGTTATTTATTCACACAGGGTGGAGTAAACAAACCTTTTGTGCATGTCCCTACAGCATATTGTTACTCATTTCTATGCTATGTTTTTGCCCTTTTATACAAAATTGTAAATAATAGTTCACAATGTATGAGTGAAGCATTTGTGGGCTTTTAATTAAAACCGGCTATTATAAAACAAACATACACGCAAAGAGTGACTGCTTTTCACTCAGTACTTAATATGTTTTAAAGAAAGCAGCTCTCTTCCCATTTCTGCATAATATTTCTAAATCCAAGATTGGTAAATCTTGGCCAAAATAAAATGCATGTTACTTTAAATCTATGTTGTTTAAAATAAAGGGAACATACAGGGCCATCATCCAATTATAATCAATCTGTGTTTTTACAACTGTATGCCTAATTTTGCAATGGAATACCCATTTTATTTGAAGTGTGGAATGGGGTACATCTATTCCATTTTGTAGAATCTATATAATTAATTCTCTAAGACATGCCAGTCCTGGATCCATGGGGATGCGTGGTGGAACTCACATGTGTGGCAGAAATCTTGCGAGAGCTCCACACATGCTAGCAGCCAGGAGTTTGGCCGTGTGGGCAAAAGCAGCGAGGCCAGATTGCGCTGGGTGGGGCACAGAGGAGGTTGGAGGAAGTGGCTGGCTGGCCAGCGAAGTCCCGCCGGCCTGAGGAGGCAGCCAGATGGCGGGCGAAGCTGCATTGGCCTGAGGAGGCAGCTGGCCGGTGGGTGAAGCTGAACCAGTGTGAGAAGGTGGCCAGCTGGCGGGCAAAGCTGTGCCGGCGTGAGGAGGCGGCCGGCAAGGAACTAGGAGTACAGATGCTCTGTGCCTGGTCAGCTAGTGTTAATTTATTTTTAGAGTTCTATGCCAACTTTTGCTAATATAGCCTCATCGAAGTTCATAACATATATAAAACAATATGTATGTATGTATTTGTTTACATACATACAAACAAACATAAAACAATATAAATAAAGACAATATAAATTAATTTAAAACACTGAAATACAATCAAAATACTATTAAAACTTTATAAACAAACACTGAAAGCCATAAAAATAATGTAGTGGATTCTCCTCATTCCCCAAATGTGCACCTGAATGAAATAGTCATAGGTTGCCTGTGAAAAGCCAGGAGGAAGATGAGGTAGGTATTTCTTAGCCTGTTGGCAAATCTGGAGAAGCTTTATGTGCATAACAATCGGGGCCTCCAAAGATATCAGGAGGCAGAACAGGGTCCCCCTGGCAGATCTTGTCAAATCTGATGTTCTGCTGAAGGGTCAGCTCTTTAAGGGACATCTCACTGGCACCCAAAAGTGATGCTTATCAACATGGAAGTGCATTGCACCAGGAAGATTGTGCATCTGATATGGGGATTTTCTAGATAAGTCTCATTTCAGAAGTGTGGATATTGTGCAGCATCAAGGCTAGATTTGAGCTATTGTAAATGCTGTTGCACTACAATAAAGATATTGTGCAGTAATTGCTCAAAGAAAGTAACCTCTGTGACTAGTTCTTGTCTTTGCAGATGTTTGCACTAGCAGCAGTTTCACACTAGCTAATGTTGCAGCGGGGAAGTAACCCGCCTAGAGATCAGGAGGCTGTTTGTTCAAATCCCCGCTGGTGTGTTTCCCAGAATATGAGAAGCTCCTATATTGGGCAGCAGCCATATAGGAAGGTGCTGAAAGGCATCATCTCACACTGCGTGGGGGAAGGCAAGGGTAAATCCCTCCTGTATTCTACCAAAGAAAAACCACATGGCTCTGTGGTTGCCAGGAGTCAACACTGACTCGGCACAACCAACCAACCAACCAATGTTGCATGTTAAGTACATGCATCATGTACAAACTCATATATATGCCTGAGAACGTTCCTCTTCCACTAGCCGCAGTACAAAATTGCATAACATTACACCACAACAACATCACTGTGGTTGCTACCTATTTTGCTTCATTCTACTTCAGTCCTTCAGCTGTTGCTGGACTACAACTCCCATCATCCCTGAATACTGGTCACTGTAGCTGGGGATGATGGTTTCTAGTCCAACAATAGCTGAAAGACAGAAGTTGTGCAACTCTACTCTAGGAGCAAAGCAGAGATGAGCAAATCCTCTCTCTTTCTCTGTCTAGTTGTGACATTTGTGGTACTTATTTATGTGGTTCCACTTTTTTCAAATATAAAATTTCCCAAAGCAAGACAATAAAATGTTCATATTTAAAACAGGAACTATTTTACAAATATGCAAGAAAAGCAAGAACATAAGACAATTATGCAACATTTAATCCATTAAAACCAGCATTTATGTGGGATCTGAATCATATATACAGCATGGACATTCAGCAGAAAAAAATTACATCTTGACACATGGAAACTGAATGGCTAAAGCCCCATCCAATTTGTCACTGGATACGCAAACATGCATATAGGACCAGACACAGAGTCCGCTGTGCCAGTATTACATTGCTAGTTGTGTCATTCTACTGTGGACACAGTCAGGATCAGGAATCATGCTAACACAGTATAAAGTTTCAGTGTTACTATACTAGAAAGTCACACCTACAGTGTGGAGCAAAAGGCTTTCTACATAGAACCAAAAGGGGCATGTTTGAAGTGAGAGCAGGGGAGTTCAAAATTTGAGATAACTTACCTCAGTTTTTTGTCCACCACCTTAAGGGCATTTCAGTGTCCACAGAATCAACTCTAGCCCAGTACAGAATCAATGACAAACCACAGTTTAGAACAGGGAGAGGGCTGAAACTTCCAGTTCCGAAGTGGAGATTAGAAATGTCCTTAACTAGCACTCTTAATGAAGGGCTTATTATTTTTCAGTGATCATAATTATTATTGTTATTGCATTATTGTTCCCTGGATACCTGAGGGACTGCCTGCTCCCAAGGGTTTCTGCCTGTTTGACGAGATCACCAGAGGTCTCTGCTCCATGTGCCAACAATAAAGGAGGTTTGGCTGCCAGGCACGTGGACAGGGCCTTCTCAGTTATTGCCCCCAGACTTTGGAATGCTCTCCTGGTGGGCACCCACTCCTCAGTCTCCTCTCCATCACAGTTTTTAGAAAGCTAGTAAAATCTTGTCTTTTTACCTACTGTAGGTTTTGAGATGAGTGGTGTTTTTTGTTGCTGCTGCTTTATATTTTACAGTTATATCGTGTATGCTTTTACACTTTTAATTAATTTGTACTTTTATATTCCATTTTTATATTTTTATGGTGTAATGTTTTTAGTCGTATATTGTTTTGTAAACCACCTTGGGATTGTTTTTGATGAAAGGTGGTATAAAAAAATTAAGAATAAATAAATATTGTTGCGAGATGCAACATTAATCTGATGCAGGGGACTAAGTACATAATTCTGCTAATAATTCCAATCATTAAACCATGGTTAATTGTTACATCTGAACTGGGCATTATTAGATGTGAACCTACATGCATATCACTGTAAGTGTTTAGGCTCCTGTTATAGTAAAATTACAACCAAGAGATAATATTGCTGAGGTGCCTCAAGTCACTTCATGCAATGACATTTTGATAGCTTTATGATCTAGGTACTCTGGGGTATATTCAGTTTTCCATCTCTATCTTATTGGGGGGTTTTTTGATTGAGGATGACAATAAAGTTAATTTTTAAAAGGGTGGGGGATGTAAAAACAAAGTCTTGCAGCATTTTAAACCAAGACTCTTAATGTAGTGAAAGTTTTCATGGATTAGAATCCTTACTGTTGGATGAGATGCCTGAAATGGTGTGGTGTGGTGTGATGTGTGTAATACACAAATATGTATAAAAAATAAAATTCGCGCCAAAGGCCATGAAATGAAAGAGTTAATGTTGACAGTCACAAAGCTTTGCACAGAAAGCTTTTGCAAAGCCACAAACTTTGCACACAAGACTACAGCTCTTCCATTTCATGGTTATTTGATCCCATGGCAAACTCACCACCACTCACCACCACCATAGTCATGTATGTATGTATGTATGCATGTATGTATTTGCCAGCTGAGGATAACACTCCATGCAACTGATGAAGTGGCTCTACCTAAAGGCTTAAGGTTACAACAAGACTCACAGTTATTTTGCTACAGCACGCTACCAAGGCTCCCCGACTTGGGAGGCTGTAGTAAATAGATAATAGTAAACAAGTGCATGCTGCTGCACATAGCAGGTTCTCTTGCTTACATGATGATACATAAATAGCAACTTATGGAAAAGAACAACAGAAGTATTCATTCCAAATATACACAAGCTCTAGGAAAGGGAGGAGAGCTGGTCTTGTAGCAAGCATGACTTGTCCACTTAGCTAAGCAGGGTCTGCCCTGGCTGCATATGAAAGGGAGACTAGAAGTGTGAGTACTGTAAGATATACCCCTTAGGGAATGGAGCTGCTCTGGGAAGATTCCTGCCTGCAACCTTGGTGAAGCCGCTGCCAGTCTGTGTGAACAATACTGAGCTACATGGACCATGGTCTGATTCAGTATATGGCAGCTCCCTATGTTCCTAAACACCAATATTTCACTATTCATGCCTACATCAGAAGACCAGAAAATTCTCTAATCACATAAAAAGATTTTGGCTCACAGTAAAGTAGTTCACAAACTTTCTTACAAAGGTACAAGCAATTTCAAATACGTCTTCTCAATACCAGATTATTAGTACACAGTGCAGTAAGAATTTAAGCAAGAAACCCCTCGTCCTTCTTGTGTGTATTAGTGCAATACCACAGAGCACATCATTAATATTACTTAGTGCCTTCTCCAAGCTAAAAGAGATGTATACCTTGATTAAGCCTGTCTTTAGTTCTGTGGTTTAATATGTGGCATCCCTGCAGCATAAAGGTCACCATGGTGCTATTTCAAGGGAGAAGACGTGATAGAAGGTCTAAGTAGACATCAGGTCACTTTGCTGATTATCTAGGGCCTTTATAATTTTCATTGCTAAGCTTTATTAATTATCATCAATCTTGCTCTACAATGCCCTTTAAAAAGTAAAAGGGTTGAGCTCTCCTAGACATAAGGGTGTCTACCGAGAACAGTTCTGGGAGGGAGACTAACGATTTCAGAGGTAGGAGGTTAAGACCCAAATTGTGCCTGTGGCAAAAGCTAAAGTAATATTGAAAAGAAAAAAGGTGAATCTTTAGGTTTGAGGTCTTTATCGCTTTTCTAATATCATGCAGTTTAACTAGTATACTTAAGGATTGTGTAGCAAGAGAGACCACTTCCTTTCTATGGTAGTGAAAACAGGTTCTCTTTGGAGTTGTCATTAATTTTTCTTCTCTGAAGGTAGACATTTTAATTATGTACTAAAGGAGATTTGTGACTCTCTGTTGCTAAGTGTTCTCTCAAAGTATTGCAATGACCTAACCCAGCACAAAACACCTATCATGAAATGGCACAGAATGAACCACAATGGAAAGGTCTGGGCCATGATGCAGAAAGGTGCACGAAAAACACTCTTTCAGAAGTGCCTTCCCATACCCAAGAACTCTCAAATTAATCTTTAAATTTCACCAAGTTCAAAAAACAATTCAGGAATTTGATCTAACATGAAATCTCGAGGAAAACAGTATACTGACAACGCTTCCTGTGTGAAAAGCTCTGGAGTGAATCTGAATAATGTTTTTGGAATTCAGGATTAGCTTGGGGCTCCTAACTGGGCACCTTCAAAGAGGAAAACCAGGGGGAAAAGTGAATCTTTTTTCCCCTTCGGAATCCCAGACCTGTAGGAAATCCTCTCGATATTATTTTGGTATGTGAAGTCAACCATCATTTCAGCTAACTCATTCAGATTTTTTCTGATGAGAACTAAAATGTAAAATGTTTATAACTAAACATTAGCTAATAGTTGTGGGGAAATGATCAGAAAGCAAATAAGCAGTACACTCACATAATATTCAGCATAACCAGTCAAATGACATCTTCTTTGCCCTCCAAATCTGTAAGCCGGCATGATCCTTGGTCAGAGAGAAATTCATTTCTGAAGAGGAGAGGGAAGAAGAAAAAACTGAATCTAATCTTAGATCATTTTAGGTTGGGTTTGCATTGTCTGATGAAAATGAAAGCCACCAAACAGCAACCTTGCTCATCCCTCATTAATATCTGTAGGGCATATTTTCGAATCCTTCTTCTGCAGTGCTTAAATTTGTCTGCACACAATCTCAAGAAAATAATGGAATGACCATCTGTGCTAAGATATAACATAGAAGTTAAATTTCTAGATTTTGTTCTCTCCAGCTGAAGATGAAGCAAGTGAGAGACTAGTACTAATTGCTTTGGTGAGTAAAATCAACATTAATAATCCAATGTGGTCAGTGAGAACCTAAGGTTATTCATTGTTTGTTTATCCTAGTGCTAAAACATAATATATCTTGGGAGCATAGTCCATCAGTGACTCAAAGCTGACCACAGTCCTGCTGAAGTATAATCAAGAATGGAAACATACTATAGTAGGTAATCAAATATTATTTATTATTATTATTTATTTGATTTTTATACTACCCTTCCAAAATGGCTCAGGGCGGTTTACAATTAACTTCTCTTTCTGTGCATTCTCTATTTTGTGCACTAGAAATGATATCAGTCTTGACATGTACATTTTCATGAAGTGAGAGCAGGTGATATGATATAGTCTTGCAATTTTGCTACTTTTCATGGAGCAATGAATATGACATACCATATCTGTGTATCTATAAAGCATATTCTGGCTTTATATTTATATTATCAGGCAACAAAGTATTAGGTTTACCATTTTACAAAGAAAACTTCTTGATTTTTTCCTAAACAACCTGAACATAAAACACATCATATACTGTGATTTTATAACAAAGACAAAATACATTATAAGTTTTCTTATTACCGCTTACTCATATCAACACAAGAATAAATATAAATTCTAAAGCCCAGTGCAACAATCATGAATATTCAGGCATGACCAGGACAAAGTTAAGAACTTTAGCACTTCATTGGTTTCTGAATTCTTTCTCTTTGAAATGAATGGGAATTTACTGTGCTTAACTTTGATTGGATCACAATTTTCTTTAGTTTGTACTTTCTTATCTGGCTCTTCGATTATGTAATTGGGGTCCTGGACTAGACCCAAAAGTGTGAACTAGGCCCTGGACTCTTAGCTATTCACGTTGGACTAGCTTTCAGTTAATTTATTGGAAGATTGGCAAACATGTCACATCAATACATGGAATACTTCTCTTCCTGAGCATGTGGCGATGGCCCCTCATCATGCATAACAGTACCACTTGTTGACACCTTACTGATGCAATGGAAGCAAGTAATAGGGCCTATGCACACAACTGGTCAGGTGGGGGGCAGGAGGAAGCGTTCAACCTACCTTCCCCCAGATGACTGCTCGAAGTCCCGAAGGTGTGCAAGCCACGCACCCACACAACCAGCACTGCTGAGAGCAATGTGGATTAGTCTTTGCATGGCTCCCAGCAGTGTGGATGTATAGAGGCCGGGATTCATTGTCCGAGCCTCCAGGAATCCCACAATGCACCATGCAACATTGGCTCTAGGCGCCCCTCTCTGTGTGTGGCCAGGCTGGAAGCACCCTGGCTTGCACACAAACAGCAAGCCCAGGTTAAGGGAGTGATCGCTCCCTTAACCTCAGGTGACAGCCAGGCTAAAATGCAGGGCTGCTGCTGTGTAGCCTGCCTTTTTGGTGACGTCTGTGCTTCAACTGTGACACTGCCTATGAGTAGTTGCTATCAGTGGCAGCCCCCAGAGTAGTCTGGAAATCCACTGCATCTATAGGTCTCTGTAGTTGGCCTGCTGTGGTAGCCAAAGGGTTTATCTCCTGCTATGCTGGAGAATTATTCATTATTAAACTGGCGTTTCTAGCAGTAGGCTGTGTGTCTGGGAAAGGTTTTACTTTTGTCTGATTTTTGTTCCGTACTTATGGCTATTAAGAAAAATGGGCCTGGATTTAAAACTGTATTGGGGAATGAAACTTGGGTGTTATGTCATGAATTATATTGCATGGGTGTCTCCATTAAATTTTGCTGGATACCTGCCCATGTAGGGATTCATGGGAATGAAGAGGCAGATATATTGGTTAAAGAGGCATTAGGGTGGGAAGTAGTGGACTACAGGTTGGCTTTTACTCAATCAGGCTATTCTCACGACTGCAGGAAAGTGGGCTAAAGGAGCCCAGCCCGCTTTCCTGCAAATCGTGGGAAACGGCGGAAGCTGTGTGGCTCCTGGGGGTTAGTCCGCTTAAGTTCCCCTCCCTTAAATGAGGTTAGCGAAGTGAACACGACCCATTTTACTGATCATGTGCCACCACGGTGTGGCTCCATGCCATGGTGACACATGAGTAGACCCTCAGCCAGGAGGCTACAAGCAGCCTCCCAGCCTCAAGGTCTCCCCAGAATGCCCCGAGCACTTGCATGGGGCATCCTGGGACTTCCACATCCTGGGACAACATGCTGACCATGTAAATGGCACCCGTGCATATACAGACACCATATGCAGACACCTGATGCTGTGCAGGGGTTTTTGGGATGCACACCTTTCCAGCTGGAAGCTAAATGGGGCAGCTCTCCTTTTTCTTAATGCTCCCTTTTGAATTTCCAAAAAAATGCTCGAACCGTGGTTCGGGCACATCCCTACTAGCAACTCATCAGATTGCATGCATCTCCCTCTATAGGAGAAAGAGGAGTACTTCAACCTGCATTAAACACAGAGAGCAGAATAAACTGCACACCATGCCACATTTTGGGAAGGAGGATGTTTTTGACCCAAGCCAAGAATCACGGAGCAGATACTTTGGAAAGCTGAATTTCTCTTCCAAACCCAGTGCTGCGACTGAGGATGCATAGAAGAGTTCTGTCTGCTAACTGGGCAAAGCGGCACCTTTTGAACATGCTGATTGTCTTTATTTAGCAGGGGGGGAGTAACTGGCCTTATCCAGCCCCAGCACTTCCAGTGACTGTTGCAAGTGTCTATCTTATGTTTCTTTTTAGATTGTGAGCCCTTTGGGGATAGGGATCCATCTTCTCTCTCTGCAACCACTCACTATGTGTAGTTGTTCCATTCATGGGCTTATCTGATGGCTCTGAAACTCCTTGATGGAGTATCATATACAGAAATTGTTATGAACCAAAGCATTCTATAATTTAAATCCTGCATCACAGCACAAGCAGGGGCATAACTATAATAGGGCAAGGGGAGACAGTTGTCTTGCCCCCCCCCCAAGGTAAGTCACATGACTGACACCCCCAGCCACACACCCGCCCGGGCTTCCTTCAGTTGTATTCATCCGCTGAAATTGATGTGAGTGTTAAGACCTGGAGCTACCAGAACAGCAGGTCTTTCTCTAGTACCATTAAATGACTTGCATTGTCCACAATTTACAAAACCTCACATGGGGGGAGATAGATAGATAGATAGATAGATAGATAGATAGATAGATAGATAGATAGATAGATATGCTTTTTGTTACCACTATTCAGCCTCATTTAAGATTTCTTTACTTCATGAGCTGAGCTTCAGTGAGGGGGGCCCATTTTAAAATCTTGTCTTTGGACCCACTCCAAACTTGCTACACCCCTGAGCACAAGGCCACTCGACAGCCATGTTCATTGCAATCCCATTGTTCATATGGAATTCTACTAGATGACATGCTATAAGACCAACTGTTGTGAGGATTGGGGCATTCAATGCTGCTGGTTAGCCATGCTAGATTTGATCTTAAAATGGCTTGGAAACTGCCTTTGCAATGGAATCTGCAGATCAAGGTGCAAAAGATCTCCAACCCAGTATCCAATTCGAACCAACCCTTGGAATGGACGCTTCACCAGATAGCCCAAATACATGGAGGAAAGGAACATCACAATCTGGCTCTGCAGTACCTACAAAGAAGCCTTGCTTCTGCTGTGGAGACAGCCATAACCCACAGACTTGCAGATTTGTCACAGTGCTCAATGCAATACTGCAAAAATAAGAGACACCTAGAGAAGGTATTGTTGCAGAGTGTGATCTGTCTGTGTGGATTACAGAGCAAATACCAGTGAAAGGTTTTTAAGATAACTTTACTTGGAAGACAAAGGCACTCAGAGATCAATACTTAACATGCTGACTTATCCACAAAGGAACAGGAATTAACAAGAAGAGGAAGGAAAATAGAAACTCCTAGCAACCCCAACCAATACAAGGAATGTATAGTGCCCCCTCTGGCTTTATAGTAGATTGCATGCAAACTATACAGCAAGCTAAGTTGCAGCTGTTCCATATCCTAACAGGTATGCCAAAATACAACAAAGAGGGAGAGCAGATCACATAAGAGTACCTCCTATAGAACACACCATCTAGAGGGGCCGCCAACAGCAACCAACCCAGCAGATGCTGAGGAATAGCCCATTCTCATTATGAAGAGACCACAGCCTGAATCAATAATAATTGCTGTTACCAGGAACAGGAGTGTTGTCTAGTTCGAAGTGGACTCAGGAGCATCTGGTAGCATTACAGAAGACGGAATACTCCAAAATTTGGTGAAGAAAGACCCTAGGAATTCAATTGGAGCCTATAGTAGGAGTCCTCAGAACTTACTCAGATGAGAAGATTCCAGTTTTAGAGTCAGTGGAAGTAGGTGTCTCCTATAGCTCTCAAACAGCCAAATTACCTCTCCTGGTAACCCAGGGCCAGAGAACCAGCCTTTTGGGAAGGGATTGGCTTCAAGCCTTAAAATTAGACTTTAAAATTAGACAGGAACTCAGGGAGCAGTAGACAATGGAGGCATCCTACCAGAGGTGCTGAATAGGTATGTGCATAAAACTGGTTAGCCTCATTTGGTTCGAATCTGAACCAGACCCAAACAGAACCAGGCATGTTCAGTTTTGTGAACCCCTTAACACCACCCAGCTAGGCACAAATTCAAACCAATTTAGGGATACTAATGTAAAAAATAAATAAATTAAGAATTCACTGCCTCGGGGGGTGCTGCCGTGACCACGGGGGGGGGGGTCTCCAGTGGCTCACCCTCCCCCACCTGCCTCCCCCTACTCTTGAAACCCTGGTCATGCAGGTGGCCATTGTACATGTGTGGCAGCCTCCAAAATGGCTATCACCAGTACACAGAGGCCTAGAATGGGCCAAAAACCAACAGAACTGGGCCGTTTCAAGAGTAGGGAGGCTGGTGCGGGGATGGGGAACCACCGGAGACCTCCCACAGCTGCAGCTATGCCCCTCCCCCCCAGGCGGTGAGCCCTCAAAAAGAATTTTTTAGCCTACTTTCCAGTAGGTTTATGAGATCACCCAGCATTCTGTGTGTGTGTGTCCATCTGTGTGTCTCTCCCCCCGGTCAACTTTGCAATGCCTGGACCAATATGAACCAAATCTGGTACAGTTTTAGGGACCCATAGGGACTCCGCAATAGCATAGTTTTGTGATGATGTCATCCACCCTGATCCAAGACGGCGGATGTGTAAACCTTTGAGGTGCAAGTGGGCTAACGTGTGAACCACCTAATTGATTTGAACCAAATTTGCTACAGCTGTAGAGACACATATGGATGTCCAAATGGCATGGTGTGTGATGATGCCATCCACTCAAATTCAAGATGGACACCGCATGAATATCTGAGGCACTTGCAAGCTAATTTGTGGACTGTCTAACTGATTTAAGCCAGATTAGGTACAGTTGCAGTAAGTGACACAAAGGGACACCTCAATGACATAGTTTGTGATGTCATCCACCCTGATCCAAGATGGCAGGTGCAAGTTTGAGGTGCAAGTGCACAAACTTGAGGACTGTTTAGCCAATTTGAACCAGATTTGGAACAGCTGTAGTGAGTGACACACAGGGACACCTCAGTGGTGCAGTTTGTAATGATGACATTTGAGGTGCAAGAGATCTAACTTGTGGACCTCAATTTGCACCAAATTTAGTCCATTTGTAGAGACAGTGAAAGGAAAGTAGGCTGATTAGTTCTTACTAGAACAACTTGTTTCACATTAGAACTCCCGAGACAGCTGTTGAGGTGGAGGGTTTCAGCTTGACCTTGAGCCAAATTGGGGCTGGTCTGGCTCGAGTGCAAGCCCTTGAGCCAGACACTTCAATGTCAAACTGGCTCAGAGTCAATCCAGTTCCCACATCCCTAATGCTGAAGTCATATGATGCAGTATTTCACAAAGAGCTGGTGAGCTGAAAGACTTTTAATATGCATCCAAATTGACCGAGCTGAACAAGCCAACATTTGCAAAGCCAGAGTGGTCCCCCTTTCCCTGCAAGCCAAGACTGAGATTGAGCTGATGCAATTGGAAGCTACTGGTGTCATCCACCCAGTTCAGAATAGGCTGCACCCATTGTCCTTGTCACGAATCAGGATGGATCAGCTAGAAACTGTGGGTACTATAAGCTAACAGGCAACCAGGCTGGAGTGCTACGCAGTTCCTAGCCTGGAAGATTTGTGTGCCAAGCTAACAGGAGGCCTCAGATTTTTTTTTTTTATGGTTGCCTCCACAGTCTAGACAAATTATCTAGAAGGAACCATGGCCCATCCAGAGAGGGCAGAGACACATCAGCAGTAGGCCCTGGGGACCCCCACAATCACCTCTAAAAAAAGGTGGAGGAAGAAAAGCAGGGTGGCCACAGGAATGGCAGCAAGTCCTGCAGCAAGAAGCTTGGTAATGCTGGTTACTACCAGAAATCTGGGTCCTGGGTCCTTTACATTGGGTTAGAGGACAGATACATTGATGAACATTGCAAGAACAGAGAGAGAGGCAGGCACTCTTAAAGGGAATTCATGTTTCAGACATCTGAGGACCATAGCTAAACAGAGCTGTGTCCTCTGAGGCAAGAAACATTAAAGTGAATGAGGCTGGATACAAAGGGCCCAGGCCAATAAGAGGAGATGAATTAGATGCCCAGGATAGCAGCACACTACTGATTCTGATTAAGGTCCACTGGCCTATTAAAATGGCCAATGTGCCCCTCAAATCCCCTCCTTATCCCTGTTTTATACAAATTAAAAATGCCATCCATCCTTGAAGTGCAGCCATTTTTAGACTGAATAAATTTAACCTTGTAATTCAACTCTGTTCTGCAGTTTAAGCAGTGAAGTGAAGAACACTATTTCAAATTAAGCATTAAGCAGTTATTTATGGAGTCAGTACTTATGTTGACATTTGGTTGGAAATGGCTAAGACCTTTGCTGTTACAAAAAGAGAGTAATGACTAATGAGGTTTGTACTACCACAATTAGTCTCATTTTACATTTCAACTAAAAGCTTACACTACACTATACCTATCCATCCCCAGCACAGCATCCTTCCAGTGGCTGTTGCTGGTGTCTTTCTTATGTTTCTTTTTTTAGATTGTGAGCCCTTTGGGAAAAGGAGCCATTTTATTTATTTATTTATATCTATGTAAACTGCTTCGGGAACTTTTTGTTGGAAAGTGGTATATAAATATTCCTCATATCTGTAAACTTCTGAAATGTTTTTTGTAAGGGATGTGGTTAAGCTGCGCCTCAAAAGTAAAGTGTGATAACTTATGATTGTCCATGTTCTGTGTCTCCTATCTGACAACAAACAGTGGCAATTCAATGTAGTGTTTCCAATAGTACCTGATAATTTTATTTATTTATGTATATCCTGCTCTTCCTCAAAAAAGCCCAAAGCAGTGTACATTGTTTATGTTTATCCTCACAACAACCCTGTGAAGTAGGTTAGGGTGAGAGATAAGTGATTGGCCCAGAGTCACCCAGTGAGTTTAATGGCTGAAGAGGCACTTGAACTCAAGTCATCCCAGCCCTAGTCCATCACTAACCACCACACCATGCTGGTTCTGCCTAATGCGAAATAAAGCATGTTGATAATGCCATCATGGCCATGATGCAGGAAGATGGTACATATGTTATAGGGATAATGGGTAATAGTTCTTCTGAGTAGCGCTACTCATGTGATAAGGAAGTGTATGTGCCATGAACACACACATCCTTTCCCCCTCTCTGTATGCTGAGGCACCATTTCTTAAACATGAGGGGTGGTTTGGTTACACATGCCACAACTATTACTTCAATTTAAAGTAACATTTGTAGTGTTTATAGAGGGGCAGGCCAGATGAACTGCCCTCACCTGTGATTAAGATACAGTGCCCTAGCACAGGGATACAACAAGATTGGAATCAGCTAGGAATGTGCACGGAATGGGATTTGTATTCCATTCTGACTCTGAACTTGGAACAGAACTCAAATCCTCAGAACGGTCCATCAGAACAACAGGCCGAACTGGTTGTTTCGACAGAATGACCCTATTCCAAGTCTGAACGTTTCGAGTGTTCCGGACAATGAGGGTGGTGCCAGTGGCAAGGCAAAACAGGCAGTACCTTTAACAATCATTACCTGGTTATTCCTCAGCCCCCATGAGCAGCCATGCTGCCTGCCATGTGTGCACAGAGGCCGGAAGAGCGCCATAGGCAGGGGAGCCTCAGTGTTAGATGCCAGGTGGGGCGCCGCTGCTTGTGGGGACTGAGCAGTAAACAGGTAATGATGGTTAAAGGTACCTCCTGCTGCCCCTCACTGCCCACCCTGGCACTGCCTTTATGGGCCGGAACACACAAAATGTTCTGACTTGGAATGGTGCCGTTCCATTCTGAGCTAAAAACAGGCTCTTCATTTGAAGGAGATTCTGTTTTGAGCTCAAAACACCCAAGATGGCCTGTTTTGAGTTGGAACATTTTCAGCTCGAAACATTCTGAACTTCCCTAGAGTGGGCCCTGGGACAGCAAGTGAAGATAGGTGCCTCTCCCCCATACCTTCTTCAGAGATGTGTTTGGGAGAGAACACACAGGGCTGACACACAGCCAGGGATATTTGCCTCCCTTAATTGTTGCTGTGGCTCTACATCCTGGAAGGAGAAAGGATGAAAGGAAAAAGGTATTCTGAAAAAACCCAATGAGCAACATATTAAAATGAAGGTTTGTGTAAGGAGCTTGCATTCCAGGCTGCACACAGTGTTCTCTTCCTCCTATTTATACATAAATCCTTGTTTGTTCAAACTGCATGTTCACAAGGCCATATCTCTGAATATATTGCCACAAACTTGAGGTAGAACTGCTGTATGGTGTTTCTACATTGACGCTTTCAAGCTCACATGTTGCTGCTACGACAGTAGCATAACTAGTAGTTATTAACTACTATGGAAAGAATACCATGACACTAAAAGCCCACTCCTGTGCTGTTATGCAAAGTGGTACGATCCGGTGCAGGGACACTGGCCTAGCATCATTGCAAAGAAATTGGCCTTGCCAGGATATTGCAGCCACCAAACCAATTCCCATTAGTGCAGCTGTACTGTACAAGCCCTAAGTTGCACAAGACAAATCTGGGTGGAAAGGAACACCGAAGGAGCAGAATGGAAGACTGGCAATGCTCAAAACAGTTCGGATTATCTAGTCCCACACACCAGTGTAATGTAGTCACTACAAAACATGACTGTGAGGCTCTCCACATGAGCAATGTGGAGAGCCTTACTGGGTTAGCTCGCTCTCCCTGCAGGCAAACAGGGAGCCATCCATGGGTGGCCGGATCAGGGACTGGGGGCCACAAGACCCCCGGAAGTCCCAGGATGCCCTGCATGAGTGTGCGGGCCATCCTGGGGACACCCCGAAGCTGGGAGGCTTGTGTTAGCCTCCTGGTCGGGGGTCTCCTTGTGAGTCTCCATGGTGCGGAGCAGCGCCATGGTGTCTCATGATCAGCCAGATGGGGTTAGTGGAGCACTCATCTAAGGGGACAGGTACTTAATGCGGTTTGCTGCCGGGAGCCGCGTGGCTCCCATTGCAACACACAACTGCAGGGAAGCGGGCTAGGCTCCCTTAGCCCACTTGCCTGCTTTCTTGAGAATCACCTCTGTATGTTTTGTAGAGACTACATTACATGACAGTACATTGGGCTGCCTTTGTATGTAGTTCAGAAATGGCAGTTTGTTTAGAATGCAGCAGCCAGGTTGGTCTCCAGGGTTGCCCAAAGAGATCCTATTTCACCAATTTTAAAAGAACTGCACCAGCTGCCAATAAGTTTCCGGGTGAAATTCAAATTACTGGCCATTACCTATAAAGCCCTAAACTGCCTGGGTCCAAAGTACTTAAGAGAATGCCTTCTTCTTCTTCATCAACCCTGCTGCCTATTAAGATCATCCGAGGAGGTCTGTGTGTGGCTGCTACTGGCTCAGTTGGTGGCGACTTGAAACCAGGCCTTTTCTAGAGTTGCCCTGGGACTCTGGAACACACTTCCTAATGAAATTAGAGTTTCCCCTTCTCTGAATGTTTTTAAGAAAGACCTGAAGACATTCCTGTTTAGTCAGGCTTTTAGTTTATAGTTTTAAAGCTTCGGGTTTTAGCATTTTTATTTGTATTTTAAATTGTTTTAATCATGATAACATTTTAACATTTTTTTAGATTGTACAGCATCCAGGGACTTTTTTGTATAGGGTGGTATAGAAATGAATGAAATGAATGAATGAATAGTCCAAACTAGACCCACAGGACAAGGGCAGACCTCCAAGTTGGGGATAACATGGTGAATACCAGCTGGCAGAGTGAGGCGAAAGATAGGCAGCCGGGATGGGACGAGAGAAGTCCCTGCAGCTTAATTTCTGCCCCACCCCACCCAGCCCAGTCTGTATTGGTCACCACTGCTTATGTGTTCTGTACACACCACCTCAGATTTCACCTCACCAATATTAACAGGGTCATGAAGGAGAAAGGAGGGGAACAGGGAAGCAAAAGGCTATTGGAAACTAATTTTTCCATGGTGTTATGTGCTGGAACAGTTGTAGTCTTTCTCAATCACCTACAAGACTGAGGTGTTAGTAAAAGATTCTCCCTCACTCATCCCCAGCACACACACATCCATAACTAACAGTATAATGCTGATATTCTATTTCAGTAGTTTAAAAGAACACCTCTCCTATGCTGAGGGAAATCCTCAACAGTGTGCCTGTGTGCACACTTGAAAACAAACCACCCCACTTATGGAGAACTTCTGGGCCTGGATCAGCCAAGTGTATCCTAGATTCAACAGGAAAGCCTCTTGGGAAGCACTCAGCAGAGATCTTAAATCAATTTTGTCAAGTTATTTAATTTGTCAAGGGGAGAGAAGACAGTTCTCTCAGGAGGTAAATGATTGAAATACATCAGAATTATGGATTCAGGTGCATCTTGGGATATATACTTTGTAGGCTTTGATTTGAGCTGTCACTGAAAACATGATTCTGCAATTCCATTTTGGCAAGTAGTGGACTTGGAAAAAGGTTTATTTTAGACCTCCAGGACCATTTTTTTTTTTGTCAAAGATAGTAAGCCAAAGCCAAAGATAGTAAATCAAGTAGAAGGATCAGAAATTAAATCCCCTAAAAGTGAATGGAAGCAAATACTCCTAGATGCTTCTTTTTTCCTCCTTTGGGTAATGTTTTATGCTTTTAGCTTGAACAACAAAAGCTTTTTGTGCATCTGTAGATATGGAGAAATACAATATTCCTCTGCTTAATATATCTCTTAAAAAGAAAAGCCCCATTTATCAATCCAGCGTAGTATAATGGAGAGCATGATGGCTTACGAATGTCTAGGTTCATATACTTGCTCAGCCATAAGCCTCTCTGGGTGACCTAGGAACATCTGAAGCTGCCTTACTCTGAGTCAGACCATTTGTCCATCTAGCTCAGAACTGCCTACACTGACTGGCAGCGGGTCTCCAAGGATTCCGGCAGGAGTCTCTCCCAGTCCTACTTAGAGATACAGAGGATTGAACAGTGCTCTACTACTGAGCTATGGCCTCAATGATATCACCAATGTTACATATGCTGGCCAATTCTGAACATGCAACATTCACTGCTACTTCCCATATCCATATAACAAAAAAATATTATTATGCTCTATTTGTTTGGTCTTACAGCTCACCCAAAGGGGCTCACATCATTGTTAATGATAGGTTAAATTAAAATACAGGCAAACTCACTAATTGCGGACCTGACATCTACAGTTTTGTGTATCCGTGGTTGGGTAATTGCCACCCGACTTCAGTCTACACAATAAAACCCAGCAATTAAAGGGTTAAGAATCACATATCCGTGGGTTGGGGATGGGTTGGAATGATCTTCAAGGTCATTTTTGCCTGCCATTTTGAGGACAGGAGCCATTGTGTGGTGTGTGTGTGTGTGTGTGTGTGTGTGTGTATGAGAGAGAGAGAGAGAGAGAGAGAGAGAGAGAGAGAGAGAGAGAGAGAGAGAGAGTTTTTAAAAGCACAATTTTTTGCAGGGGGAACACAATTTTGGACTTTGGGGGCACACTGTTGGACAGCTGGCTGGGGATACACAGAGCATGGTAGGGCACTCCCCCCCCATTCCCCCCACTTTCAGTCCTTTTTGTCCCCTTTTCACTGCCTCAGGATCCTAACCCCCCCAATTCCCATTGCCCTAATCCCCCATTATCCACAGTTTCACTACCCCCACCCCATGGAATGGAACCTCGGTGATAACGGGGTTCTCCTGTATTGCAACTGGTTGTTCTCAGTCTCTATCAGTCTTAGCAGTTGTGTTTAAGATAGGTAAGGAATAAGGCATATGAAATAGCCCCCTGACTTACATAACCTGTAATATTTTTGAATATCCTAAGCTCAAACCAGAGAAATGTTGCTTTTTGATATTCTAGAGATTGCTGTTTAAAATTAAATAGCAAAAATGATTCATGAGTGCGAGCTCTGTAACAACAATTAGAAAAAAGGCGAGGCTATTTACACATAGTGCAAGGTGATATCTGAGGGAGCTCAATGTCACCCTCCATTGATTTGAGTGATGCAGTGTGTCAAGGATAAAGAACGTCATATGGGAATTGCAAGGAAGCAACAATGCATGGTATTTTACAGCATCACTTCCATTGTCAGTTACAATAAAACCTGGGGACAGACCTTGGGAGGTAAGCCATACATTGATTTGTTCTTGAAGCTTTGATGGTATGTTGGTTGCTGTGTAATCTTTCTTAAACTCTGCAATAAAGAAGTACAGATTGTTTTCAGAAGACCCTGCCAGTAGCTTTGACATATGCATGATTGATAGTTCGCATAGCTCATGCCTCAATTGTTTGTCATACAAATATTTTCAACCTTGTTTTAAGCATTTTAGCAACCCTACACGCAGCCAGAACAAGAAAGCACTCACAGCTTTCAGCTCCCAAGTCCTAGTTCCAGAAAACATGTCAACTAATGGGCTGTTGTCTGAAGTACTTATCATGCTTGCCTGATTTGACACTGTAGTTAGATGCAAAATAGGTTTAGTGAAAGTTAGAGCAGTGATATCATACTGAACTGAATTTGCTGTATGCTCAGGTATATGTCCACAAACCCAAGAGGTTACATACAATTAAGCAAATAGTCATTTGAATTAGGCAAATCTGTATGATATAATTCTAATTTCTTAAATCTTTCTTTCTTTCCTTGAATCTATTCAATACATGAATATAGGGGTGTGCACAGAACTGCTCTGGGCAATTTGGTTCGAATGTGAATGACCATAAGAACTGGTCAGCAGTTTGGTTCATGCATTACAACTGGGTCGAACCAGTTCAGCATGCTTGCATGCTGAATTACATGTCGATCAGCTTAACTTTGGTGCCTGGTAAATTGATGGGAAGCATACTTAAGGACAAAAGTGTTAAACATATGGAAGAAAAGGCCTTGCTGAAGGAGAATCAGCATGGCTTCTGCAAGGGAAAGTCTTGCTTCACTAACATTTTGGAGTTCTTTGAGAGTGTCAGCAGACATGTGGATAAACGTGATCTGGTTGATATAGTATACTTGGACTTCCAAAGATCTATTGACAAAGTTCCCCACTAAAGGCTCTTGAGTAAACTTAGCAGTCATGGGATAAGGAGACAGGTTCATGTGCCATAGTAACTGATTGAAGGACAGGAAACAGAGGGTAGGAATAAATGGACAGTTTCATAATGGAAGTAGGTAGGAAGTGGGGTCCTTCAGAGATGGGTACTGGGACTAGTGATCTTTAACTTGTTCATAAATGATCTAGAAGTTGGGGTAAGCAGCAAAGTGGGCAAATTTGCAGATGACACTAAACTATTTAGGGTAGTAAAATCCACAATAGATTGTGAGGAGCTGCAAAAAGATCTCTCCAACCTGGGGGAGTGGGTGACCAAATGGCAAATGTGGTTTAATGGAAGCAAGTGTAAAGTGATGAATATTGGAGCAAAAAAACTCAACTTCACATATACACTGATGGGATCTGAGCTATCTGTGACTGACCAGGAGAGAGATCTTGGGGTTGTGGTGGACAGCTCATTGAAAGTTTTGACTCAGTACATGGCAGCTTTTTTAAAAGGCTAATTCCATGCTAGGAGTCTATAGCAAGGGGATTGGGGGCGGGGGATGCTAATATTATGCCTGTATACAAATCTTTGGTGTGGCCACATCTGGAGTACCACATACAGCTTTGGTCACCGTATCTTAAGAAGGAGATTGTAGAACTAGAAAAGGTTCAGAAGATGGCAACCAGGATTATCAGGGGCCTGGAGCACCTTCCTTATGAGGCTAGGCTACAGCATCTGGGGCTCTTTATCTTGGAAAAGAGGCGAAAAAGAGGAGTCATGATCGAGGTGTATAAAATTATGCATGGAGTGGAGAGGGTGGACTGAGACAAATCTTTCTTCCTCTCTCACACTAGAACCAGGGTTCATCCCAATGTAACTGAAGATTGGGAAATTTAGGACTGAGAAGAGGAAGTACTTTTCCACACAGTGTAAAATTAATCTATGGAATTCTTTGCCATGGGATGTGGTGATGGCCACCAGCTTGGATGGCTTTAACAGGGGCTTAGTCAAATTCATGGATGACAGGTCTATCAATGGCTACTAGTCTGGTGGCTGTGGGCCATCTCAAGCCTCAGAGGCACGATGCCTCTCAATACCAGTTGCAGGGGAGCAGCAGCAGGAGAGAGAGCATGCACATACATCTTGCCTGTGGGGTCCCCAGAGGCATCTGGTGGGCCACTGTGTGAAACAGGATGCTGAACTTGATAGGCCTTGGGCTGTTCTTATGTTCCTTTGCAAAGGGAAACCCAGTAAGGATTCCCCTTTACAAGCAAAAGGGAAACTCTATGGGGTTGAACAGGGCAGGCAGGGGTGGGCAAGAGATCAAGTTTCCGCAGCAGTGGTGGCTCCTTGGTGGCAGCAGTGACTCCCCTAGGCCCCACTGGTAGTACCCTCCAATTGCACAGGCACTTGGGATGTCTTTAGAGCACAAATGCAGAGGTCACTCTGACTTCCATGCTTGTGTGGAGGCCCAACCCGGGCCCCCACTAGCCCATGTTTAGGAGTGAACCAGTTTGATACAAACCGGTTTGAGCCAAACTCAGACTGGCCTCACTGTTTGGAGGACTGGTTCAGTTTCAGCTTGAACTGCTTGGACTGATTTTGCACATCCCTACATGAATTCACTTTTAAACTTGTCTAAATAATTTATTTCTTGCATCCATAAGAATCCTTATTTGAGTTATTTGAGGTACAACAGAAAGTACGAATGAACACTGTTCAAAAGGATTGTAAAGCCTGTGGCCCTGACCCAGGTGGCATTCCTAATCACTTGTCTAAGATGAGTGGGAGCAGGATTCATTGACTGATGATGTCAACAGAACTGATCATTAGTCTATATCTATGCTCAACAGGAACTGCACACAGATCTCGAGAAGCACTATGAAGCTGAACTGTTGCCCATGTTTTTACTTTGCCCTACTGGGATCACAGCTTAAGTTTCTGCTCATAATCTATATATATTTTAGTCTTGTCACAGAAGGTAAAAAGCTACAGTAGTTTAATTATAACATTTAGGCAATACTGGAACAGAGATACTGCTACAATGTGTTATTTCTATTCCCTTAAAAAAAAAAAAAAAAAAAAAAACCAAAGAAGTCTGCTTCTGCAATGCTCAGTGGCCCTGTAGCTGCAGAGAAAGAAGAAAGATACTCTGGCCATAGTCACTCACCAAAGGAAATAGAGCCCCTTCCTCGCAGCTAGAAAACCAAAAAGGAAAAGATCTTTCCTAAACGTGAAATTTTAAATAGTTGTGTAAGCTGCTCAGAGCCAATGAGAGGGAGCAGACTATCAATCAATCAGTCAGTCAAACAAACAAACCAAACAACCAAATGCATAAATAAATGTATTACATCCAACAGAGTCGAAACACATGTAACAAGCCGACACCCAGGAAAATGCAAACAATAATGGTTAGATCCAGAAGGACTAAAATCAGCAGTAATTAATAACTGCATGATTAGAGAATTAATCATGATCATGCAGACACTATTTTTTAAAAAAAAAATAACATTGAAAATTTCCATTTGTTTTATGTGCAAAAATATCTCCAAACTCCTGGAATGAATATGTGACTCAACAAGCATAATCTACCCAGCTTTAATTTTAGGAAGTGCTAGCAAAATATTAATTATGAAGCATTGTGCAAAAGCACATAGCTTCATAAACAGGATAGGGGCTCTTGCCTGAAGAATTTATAATCTAATTTGGAAAGATAATATGAAGCATAGAGGAACAATTCAAGATAACAAGGTGTTCTAGTTTGGAAATGGTGCCCAGGTTTCCCCTGTGTCACCGTGCTCTTTTAAAATCTCATTTCAAAGGTCCATCAAGTTATAGAACAAGATTACTTTTGGGGGGAGGGGATGAATGAAGTAGATTATTGTATTTTATTATTCAAATGTAATGTGATATTGTGACAGAATATACAGAAGTGGAAGAAAGGATAGATTTTAATGAAGTTTCAGAGAAGCAAACTGCCTAGAGAGCAGGAGGCTGTTGGTTCGAATCCCCACTCATGTGTTTCCCAGAATATGGGAAACTCCTCTGTTGGGCAGCAGCTATATAGGAAGGTGCTGAAAGGCATCATCTCATACTGAGTGGAAGTTGGCAATGGTAAACCACTCCTGTATTCTACCAAGAAAACAACATGGTTCTGTGGTCACCAGGAGTCGACCCTACTCGACAGCACAACCTTTCCTCCTTTCCTTCATCCCATAGCCTCAACCTGAAAATGAGCTAGGATCAGGACTAGACTTTTCATGAGCCTGATGAGACAATCACTTCAGGCAGGGTACTGGAGGCACCAGCAGTACCAGACATTCTCCTTAAGGGATAGAGACGCTCTGGGAAGAGCAGAAGGTTCCAAGTTCCCTCCCTGGCTTCTCCAAGATAGGGCTGAGAGAGATTCCTGCCTGCAACCTTGGAGAAGCCGATGCCAGTCTGTGAAGACAATACTGAGCTAGATGGACCAATGGTCTGACTCAGTATATGGCAGCTTCCTATGTTCCTATGTACTAGCCACATGGATGGCTTCCTAGACAAAAAAGGCCATTCCAGTGGGTAGTGAAACACTTCTACACTTATGTACACTCCTTTTATGTACACGCTAACCAATGTAAAAGGGGGCAGGCGGCACATGCCTGCTAGCCCCTGCTAACTTGGCAAAGAGGCACCTTTTAGCGTGGTGGTTCTCTTTATTTAGCAGGGGTAAAGTAAATGGCCCTATCCAGCCCCAGCACTTCCAGTGACTGTTGCTGGTGTCTATATTGTGTTTTTTTTTAGATTGTGAGCCCTTTGGGGACAGGGATCCATCTTATTTATTTATTATTTCTCTGTGTAAACTGCCCTGAGCCATTTTTGGAAGGGTGGTATAGAAATCAATCAAACAAATAAACATGCCCCGAAGTTGGCCAAGTCCCTCATACTGATACACTGGTAGCAGGGGCATGGCTGGCACTGGGCAATATAGGAACATAGAAACATAGGCAGTTGCCATATACCGAGTCAAACCATTGGTCCATCTAGCTCAGTATTGTCTACCTAGACTGGCAGTGGCTTTTCCAAGGTTGCAGGCAGGAGTTTCTCTCAGCCCTATCTTGGAGATGCCAGGGAGGGAACTTGGAACCTTCCGCATGCAAGCATACAAGTGCTCTTCCTAGAACACCCCCATCCCCTAAGCGGAATTTCTTACAGTGCTCACATGTAGTCTCCAATTCAAATGCAACCAGGGTGGACCCTGCTTAGCAAAGGGGGAAATTCATGCTACCACAAGACCACCTCTCCTGCCACCAGTGTGCCCACATTTCCTTGCTACCAAGCTCTTTGCTACCTGCTTGGATGGCTTCCTTTCTCTAGAAAGCTATCCAAGTGGCTAGCAAAATGCTTGCTAGCTGGGAAGTGCAGATGGGGGTAGCATGTGCTCCAATGCTGAACATGCCTCCTGATGCCAACATGTTGGCATCAGTAGCATGGCTGGTGGCATCATGGCTTTACCTCAGGTGCCACTGGGGCTCTAGCTGTCCCTGGGCTGCTGCCTCACCAGGTCTCCACATTCTTCCATGTCTCTTTCTGGCCTCTAATTTCCCCATTTCCCCTACCACTACTAACCCCTGCTAACTTGGCACAGAGGCACCTTTTAACGTGGTGATTCTCTTTATTTAGCAGGGGAGAGTAACTGGCCCGATCCACCCCCAGCACAGTACCTCCAGTGACTGTTGCTGGTGTGTATCATATGTTTCTTTTTAAATTGTGAGCCCTTTGGGAACAGGGAGAAATCTTATTTATTTATTATTTCTCTGTGTAAACTGTCCTGAGCCCTTGTTGGAAGGGCGGTATAGAAATCAAATAAATAAATTATAATAAATAGTGCTGCTGCTGCTGCTGCTACTACTATTACTACTACTACTATAACAAATATGTATATACTGCTCTTTGACCAAAGTTCTCAAAGCAGTTTACATAGAAGAATAAATATTACATATATGAGATGGTCCCCTGTCCCCAAAGGGTTCAGAGTCTAAAAAGAAACATAAGGCAGCTGCCAAGATGCTATGCCATGGTTGGATATGACGAGTTGCTCTCCCCCTGCTAGAGAATGGCCACTTTAAAAGGTGTCTCTTTGCTCAGTTAGCATGAGGCAAGGAATGGAACAACAGGAAGTTCAGTCCACATTTTCTTTTGCTGCATTGCATGCCCTCTGTAGGTAGAGTGAATAGGGAAATTAGAAGCCAGAGAAAGAAATATGGGGGGTCATGAGTTGTGGTGGCAAGGATCTGGAAAGGCAATGGGGATGCCACAGGGGTGCTGCTGCTGCCTCCAGTCCACCACCTGAGGCAACTAACTCACCTGCACTCCTGGAACAGCTGGTCCTGATCCTGACTGACTTGTTTTCAGAATCATTATATGAAAGATATAACTGTAGAGCCACTGCATTTCCTGGCCATGACTCTGCATTCTTATCAGCAGCCTGGGACGTTTAAACACAGCAATCTTTACCGCAAGTTTACTGGGAGGCTTTACTGAGAACTCAAAGTTGTCCCCAAAAACCAATGCAAGTAGTAGGGTTTTTTTACCCTGGATATAAACCGGGCTACGCTCTAACGCGCAGTGGGAAACCCAAATTGTGTGTGAAGTGCTCCCTGATAACTCACAAGGACTTTGGAATAAATCTGGCCGATATGTGGATTCACCCCCTCCATTCCAGAGGAGATGCGGGTTAAAGGGCTTTAAAAGCCCCGTGTGAAAAACTTCCAGGTACACATAAAGTTAGTAAATGAAGGTTTTCCTGACATAGAGATGAAACTCCCACTACCACAAATCTGAGATGCAAAGTTTTTCAGGTTGCTAATGACACAGACTCAGGGACAAAAAAACCCCAGTGACAATCTAAGCAAGTGGATGAAATAAACGGGCTTTTGGTTCCTTTTTGTCTGAAGATTATGAGGTGAGTCTCTTGATCAGTGAGACCTGCTGGAGGGGGTTCTGCGGGGAGAGCGGGCTTAGCCCACTATCCCCGCAGACGATCAAGGCAGCAGCGCGGGCGGCCGAATTGGCCACCCACACGACTGCTGGGTCTATCACAGAGCTGGTGTGGGCTTCAGGGATTGGGGGCCGCAGAGACCCGGAAGTTCCAGGATGCCCCGTGTGAGCGCGTGGGGCATCCTGGAGAGACCCCCAAGCCCGAAAGGCTGCTCACAGCAATACACGATCAGGAAGCCTGGGTTAGCAGAGCACTCACTCCACTAACCTGGGCTAAGGGGAGGGCTACTTTGGCGGGCTAGTCACCAGGGAACCTCCGGGCTTGCCTGCGAGCCTGCTGATTCTCAGGATGAGTGGAAAGCAAGCTAAGCTCCCTTAGCGCACTTTCCAGTGATCGTGAGAATACGCTCTATATATCACCATAAACAGCAAATGCTGCAAAGGAACAGTTTTGTGGTTTCTCATGTGATATGGACAACAAAGGTATCATACGTAGATTTTTTAAACCCTTAGTTTAAATTAGCCTCAGTCCATTCAGCACACTTATTTATCTGACTTCAGGTTATCTTTCTTATAGCATGACTTCACTCTGAACCCATCTAACCTTTGTTTCATTTTGGTTTTCTTACCCTCAGCTGTTCTGTTGCCTTCAGGCTGAGCCCTTGAACTGAAGGGCTGGAGGTGGGGAGGGGCTCTTACTGAATCAGCAATGCAAATGCAAATGCCTTATTCAGGCACAGGCAGGCAGGACAACAGCAAAAAACCAACCGTAAATCTTTCCTCTGTCACTCTCTCCAAAAAAAAAAAAAAAAGCAAAGGAAGCCAAGAATAAAGTTACGGTTCCTACTAGACAAAACATACAAAGTTGAGGTTTATTAACGTACTGATCTCATCTAATCAAATGCTCTTGATATTTTAAAGCAACTACACATGTTCATTGGGATGACATAACTGTTGCAAAACAAGTGATGCTTTTTCAAAATCAGCTAAAAATCACCATTCTTACACTTAATCCACTTATTCCTTTTGCTAACAAAATAAAATAAGAGAGACATTAATGGTAAAGGAGGAGAGTATCTATTAAGGTAACAGAAATATTGCTTTGAGTCTTAAACATAATATACATACAAATATGAATTACTCTCCTGCTGTTAACTGTCATCCAACAGCAGTGGCTTGTGGGTTCTGATCTGCATATGATGTTTCCCTGCCTCACAAGAGATGTCTCCTCTGATTCAGTGGAAAGAATAGTTGTGAAGTTCTCCCTTCCATTAGTTAATGCAGCGACTGAGAAGAACCAATCTATTTTGCATTACTATTTTTCTGGCAAATGGGAAAGAGGGATTGGTTCTTCTTGGAAAGCAAGAGATGGCTGGCAGGTGGTACTGCTAAAATTGCATGAGGTCCCTGCTGGACATAGGGACAGAGAGTAAGTTCTGGATGAGAAAGAGGACTGAAACCTCTTTCTCTGTGTGAATAAATTCATGCTTAGTATAAATTCATGAATATGTATTTGAAATTAATGAATATGAAGAACGAATAAATTCATGCTTTAAAAAGCATGAAGCTTTTCATATCCCGTACTGCTGTCTGGAAAGACCCTCAGTCTTAGCCCACTGAAAGTAAGCCTAACCCCACCTTTTTTAAAAAGGCATATAATGAGGCTGTTCAAGTTCACATGAGCAACCCTACCAGGGCTTTCACAGCCCTACCCAGCCTTGTGCAGCCCTGCTGAGGTAGGGTTGTTCCTGTAAAGCGCCAGGATCGTGGCTGATCCTGCCGCTCTCTCACTCAGTAGCTGGGAATTTCCCACAGGCTTTTACCTGGATAGAAGAGTGTTAGCATGCCCTTCTACCCAGGTCCCCGGTCATGTGTCTGCTTGGACTGCAGGCAAAGCACAAGCTGCAGTCACAGAGCTGGGTGCCTTGAGTGCCCGGCTTGCAGGGGAATCCCCCAATGCACCACTCTTATCATGTGGTGCATTGTGGGATGCAGAAGGCTGCAGCCTGCTTTCCTCGCACTTGCCAACCATTTTTGGAGCCATCACACACCAGTTGTGTGGGCCGCAGTGCTGGTAAGCCCGAGAGCGGCTTGGATCATGTGGGGGAAAGCAGGACAGCTCCTGCCTTCCCCCTAACTCTCCCATGGACACATAAGTTTAGGCCATGTGCACAACCCCAATATGTCTAGGAACCATCTCATATAAAGGATTCTAAAGTGCAGCCCCTGTGCCACAAAAGATTCATTTCATTTTTTTAAAAAAGAGAATTAGATTATCCTTCTCACTTAGAATAAGCTGATATGTCGGTGATGCAGTGTACATATTAACTTCAAACTCTCAACAAAGAGACCTTTTATTGCACAAAGAAAAACTAAAAGTTGGTAAACTTTTAGATACACTTAGATGTATCTGCTATTCCTGGAAAAATAATCTAAAAATTCAAGAACGTTTTAAAAGATGGTAATGGCTCAGCGAGGAAATGACTTGACTACCAAGCCAGAGGTTGCCGGTTCGAATCCCCGCTGGTATGGAAACACCAATATTGGGCAGCAG
Source organism: Hemicordylus capensis (assembly GCF_027244095.1). Lineage (NCBI taxonomy): Eukaryota > Metazoa > Chordata > Lepidosauria > Squamata > Cordylidae > Hemicordylus > Hemicordylus capensis. The sequence goes on along the minus strand of NC_069657.1, from coordinate 91,065,087 downwards.
CGAAATAGGAAAATGCTGAAAGGCATCATCTCACACTGTGTGGGAGGAGGCAATGGTAAACCCCTCCTGTATCCCACCAAAGGCAACCACAGGTCTCTGTGGTCGCCAGAAGTCGGCACCGACTTGATGGCACACTTTACCTTTACCTTTATTAAGGCACATCGATTTACAGACTTATTTATAAATGTAATGAAGAAGAAACCCTTCCTTCAGGCTTTGCAAATAACAGCCTTAGCTGTTAGAATCACCCTCAGTGCTGCAAGCCCTGTACCAACAAGATATCAGAGGCCACAAGGCAATTCTCACGACCACAGAGATGCCCTGCAGGCTCTGCACACTGATCATGTGTAGAGCTTCAATGCATGCTATGTAAGCTGCGGCGGGGGAGGTCAATGGGATTAGCAGTGGCAAACAAGCAAGGTCATTATGGACACAGAAATGAAAGGACCATAATGTTTCTTTGTCAGTGCTAATGCCCTGATTGCCAAATACAAGAGCAGTTTCAAAGAAAGCAAAAGAATATTTTTGTAATACTGCCAACCGCTCTCTCTCTCTCTCCCCCCACATATTTCCCAATGGCAGGCGGTGACCAGATAGGTTTTAGTATTTTAGCTTTTAAATGGCATAGAAATGGTGCATGAGATTGGAATGTTCTATGCATTACTATGAAAAGCCACAAAAATAAGTTATATAGATCCAGCCATGCTGGGGGTGGTGGGTGGTGGGTGGGATCAGTTTGTATACAAATGGAAGTCCTGCCTCAACACATTTTCAGAACTGTCTGGAAGTGTCCACAACTCAGGATGATTCAGTAGACATTGAGGTCATTCACACAATAAAAAACTGTGATCTACCCAGGTCTGGGAGCTGTGTGCCCTATCAATTTTCAGTCGTGTGGAAGAAAGGTAAGAGGAAAACCTGTGGAAAAGAGATTGTGTGGAAGCAAGATAGGAGGAAATCCTGGGTAGCTGGTGTGAATGACCTCAGTATATACTTGGACTTCCAACAAGTTTTTAATGAAATTCACCAAAGGTTCCCAAATAACTTTAGCAATCATGGGATAAGAGAACAGGTCTTTATGTGGACTGGGAGCTGGTTGTAAAATAAATTGATGACTTTAACAGTGGAGAGAAATAAGCAGTGGGATTCTCCCTAGGTGCAAAGTGATATGCATTTGATCAAAACATCCCAACTTCACATTCATATCACAACTTCACTAATCTGAACTGGCTGTAACTCTCTAGGGAAAAGAACTTGGGTCACGGTGGACAAGAAAAGGTTCAGCCCAATCTGAAGTAGCTGTCAGTTTGGCAAAATAGGGGTAATTAGGAAAGGGATTAAAAATATATGAATCATAGAAATCTATGGTGTGGCCACATGTGAAATGCAATGTACAATTCTGTTTTTCCTTCTCGAGGAGGATATTGTAGAGGTGGAAAAGATACAGAAAAAGAAAACCAAAATGATCATGAGCTAGTTTACCTTCTCTATTGAAAGATCTGTTTGGGGCCTTGTAGGGTTTTGTGTTGTTGTTTTTTGTGTGTGGGGGGGTGAATAAGCAAGGACAGGAGTGCAGCTGATCAAACTATGCATCGCTTGAGGTTTTCTTTCACTCCTATAATTTCAAATATTGAAATTGCTTGGCAAGTTGATTCAGGACACACTCAAGAAGCAGAAACATCCAAGGATGGTACATATATCAAAGGTCATTTGCTATGAGAGCTGAATGGAACTTTCCGGTTCAGGGGCAGTGTACCTGCTTTGAAAACCAGTTTTTGTGGGGCTGAGAGCCAATGACAGCTGCTGCCTTCATGCCCTGCTCCTAGGCCTCCTCAAGCATTTGCCTACTAAGAGAAACAGGTTGCTGTATTAGGTGAACCCCTGATCAAGCTAGCAGATTTTTAATCAACATTAGCTGAACATTTTTTAGTTCTTCAAGAATAACTCTTATTTTGAGATAATTACAACCTATGGCAAGCTTCTGCCAAATTTTATTTCCATGAAGCCAATCTTATCTATTTTTATTCTGAAACTAACCCAATGGGTTCAATTGGACTTACTCCCATGTAAGTGTGCAAGATAGAAAATCCCAGTGGATTTTCGATCAGCTTCGGCTGATATGCCAGCTGTGTCCATTTCTTGAGATGAATGACCTCAAAACAGTGGTACATATGTTAGTAACCTCCAAACTTGACTTCTGCAATGCACTCTATGTGGGGCTTCCTTTGTATGTAGTCCAGAAACTCCAGTTGGTACAGGTTGGTCTCAGGGTCATCGTGGAGAGACCACATCACCCCTTTGTTGATAGAACTACACTAGCTTGCCAATAGGTTTCTGGGCAAAATACAAGGTGCTGGTTATAACCTGTAAAGCCCTAAACAGCTTAGGCCCCTGTGTATTTAAGATAACATCTTCATTATGAGCCCCACTGCCCACTGAGGTCATCTCCAGTTGCCACCAACTCAGCTCGTGGCCACACAGGGACGGGCCTTCTTGGCTGTTGCCCCGAGACTGTGGAATGTGCTCCCTACTGAAATACAACCTTCCCCATCTCTGACAATTTTTAAAAAGCATTTGAAAACCCACCTCTTCACTCAAGCTTTTTCAGATTTTTAAATTTTAACCTTTTAATCTGTTTTTGATTTTTAGATCGCCTAAATGGTTTTAAGGTTTTTGTGTATGTTTTTAACTTGTTTTATGTTATTGTTAAATGTCCAGAGATGAGTTTGTAGTGGTGTACAAATCTGACAAATAAATAAATAAATAAATAAATAAATAAATAAATAAATAAATAAATAAGTTAGGCTTTCAGTTCAGTTTTTGCTTAGGCATGATTGTCAAGTTTATCTCCACCACCAGTGGACCCCAGCTTCTACTTTTGGTCTTCAAAATTCAGCACCTTGTGGTACAGGAGTATTTTAGCTCTAGAGCTGTGAAAGGAATTCAGGGAGAAGCTGGCAATCATGCATAAGTTTCTCCTTACAGGAAAAGCCTATTAGTTCATAGTCTGTACATGCTCTCACTGGGCCAGCTCACAACTTTCCCTCATTAATTCTCTCAGTGTTTTGTCCTGATTTTAAATGTCAACTGATGGAACATCCCTTGTTTGATCAGTGACTGTACAACAGTCTTATAGCTTTAACTGTTGTAAAGGCATTCACCATATTTGCCAACATGTGGTCATGCAAGATTTCATCCTAATCAATTTGTAAAGTGAAAATACAGTTCATTACCCTCCTCCATGTTAAATATTTCAAGACAGTGAACTCATATTGCAAAAACATGCATGAATTATATTTTAGCAAATATATCTCAGAGCAATATAGTGATACTGGAAATTTTTTATTTTATTTCATTGAACATACTTTTATACCACCCAAAACTTATGTCTCTGGGTGGTTTACAACAAAATAAAAACAGAAAGTAAAACATTAGTTAAAACTAAAACAAAAAGTTTAAAACATTGCAACAATTTAAATTTTTTAAAACAATATTTTAAAACAGCATTAAAACCATTAAAACAATATTAATTAAAAGCATGAGTGACATAAATAAGTGATCATGTAATGTCTCAGGTTTTTTTGTTCATTTTCTACCAATATATGGCTAAAATCTAGTTTCCATTAATAATTTAAGCAATCAGTAAGAGATTTGGCTGTAATTTTTTTTGTTTCTTCTTTAAATGCACAGATGCACCTTCAAAAGGTATTTTCACTGCAACCACCAAATCACAACCAATCCACTCAATGGAATTCCTGTTTCTCATCCCTTTGTGGAAAACATCTATTAGTCAGGTGTTTACTGCAAATAGAGAACTAAAAAGCAATAACCAGATACAATATGAAATAGCTAGTCATCTCTTTCCTCTAAATGGACAACTGATATGCAAGAACTTCCCATAGTGAGAAACAGCCTGCAGAACAGCTAACTTTCAGGACCTATCCCATAGTGCCCTCAGTCCTGGAGAAACAACCAGAGCTGACCCTGCAAGCTTGAGCTGAGGGGATCCAACACCCTCTACCTGGACCCAAGTCCTTCTTCAGGCCCTCTTCAATCGCTGCTAAGACCCTCTGAATAATTGTGGTACTAGATCTGGGCCAGCATCCAGAAGCAGTATCCGAGTGCCTATATAAGCTCTCTGAGGCCTTGATTCCAATGAGCTTTGCTTCCAATGAGCTTATTCTGAAGAAGGAGTCAGCAAGTATAGGTGCAGTCTTTGGGTAAGGGCACAGATAACTTCCCCTTCTCTTGCAGCTGCCATCAAGCAGAAACAACAGCTGCCAGCTGGACCCTTGATGGTTCAACTCAGCTTGGGAAGCAACCTGCTTCTTTTAAGCACTGTTTCTGCTTGTCTCCAGTTCCTAATTCAAGTGCTGCTCTAGTTCCAGTCTTCAGCGCTACTCTCCATTAACCCTCTTTGCTCTGTCACTCTTCCCTGACTGTCTGTCCTCGAGCTTCAGCAATTGCCCTAGTGACCAACTCAGAATCTCTGCCTTATGACTCATTTGATCCTTCTTGTCTGTGGCCATGAACACGAACAGTCACTAGATCTGGGCTTTGAATGAGGAACTAGTTACTAGGGATGTGCAAAATGTTTCGGGCACAGAACGATCTGTGCCTGAAACGACCAATTTCGGGTGATTCGGAGCCGAACCGAATCACCCATGATGAGACCCGATAATTTTCGGACCCGAAACGAATCACCCCTGTTTCGGGTCCGAATTTTTTGGGTGTTTCGGGTCTCCTTTTTGTGCCCTAGAAAAGTGCCAGCCTTGTCTTCTTCTTCCCCCTCCGTTTTCCGTTTGACGTCTCTTTGAATTTCCCGCCTTTTTGCCTCCATTGATTTCAATGCAGAAATTGCTTTCCTTTTACTTTAATTGAAAAGGTCCTGGGGCCAAAAGAGTGGGGTGGGGTGGTAGTGCCTAATGGGTGGAGGTTACCACCCCAATTGCAGAGGGATTGGGCAAAGGGCTGATTTTTGGTGAATCGTTGAAGTTTACGCATCTTTAAGGTTTTTCCTCATAAGTTATAATAGAATGGAGCTTTCAGCAGCCCCATAAGTGCACTTGGGGGCTGCTGGGGTGGCCCAGAGCGAGTGGTGGTGTAGTGCACATAGGGTGCCAACCACCCCCATGGGTTTCTAACCCATGGCGTACAGGGTTCTGTTGTTTCTGAGGTATTCTGAGTGTGGATTCTATGATAGCAAATGAGATTTTCAATGACAAATCTAAACCTTAAAGACATGAACTTCAACAATTAACCAAAAATCAGCCCTCTGCCCAATCACTCTGCAATTGGGGTGGTAGCCTCCACCCATTAGACAATACCACCCCACCCCACTCTTCTGGCCCAGATCCCACTTTCTGCCCCCGATCTGCCCCAAAGACACTAAAACTTCAAAAAATCACCAAAAACCAGCCCTTTGCCCAATCCCCCTGAAATTTGGGTGGTAGCCTCCACCCATTGGGCACTACCACCCCACCCCACTCTTTTGGCCCCAGGACCCATTTATCTTACCCGAATCTATTCAGATTCGGGTAAATCCGAATCCAAACCGAATTGGGGGTGATTCGGGTGAGCAAAATTTGAGCACAGAACAGGGGTGTTTCGGTTCGAGTCTGAACCGAAACACTGAAAATACCGAATTGCACACCCCTACTAGTTACAATAGCCAGCACAATGCAAAAAACAAACAAACAGACAAAAAAGAGGTAGCTGAATCTTTCTGTGATATAATTGGAGAACTGATGAGTAATATGTAGCATGAAGAAAAATAATCAGTCAGTGCTTTGAATGGAGATCGATAAGCAATAGCAAAAATCAGAAATCTGTGAAAATTGTTGCAAACATGTAAGGCTAATTTTGAAGAAGATGGGTGGGCCAAGAAGGTAGAAAAAATTACTGGACTGGGGAGAATACATTTGGAAAATGATCCCCTTTTGAACAAAATGTGCAATTATTACTATGAATCTAACACAATGGCAAATGCCTTTATTACTAACCGCACTAGATTCATTGCTATGCTTTGGGAGAATCTTCACAGATGGAAAAAGTGGACAAAAGCTGAGATCTGGAAGGCATTTCCTGAATTAGAAAGACAGAAGTAGGGATTGTTCTGGTAATCCACCAGGTATTATTTCCAATGTAGGTGCTGTAGATCCCCTAGTGAGGTGCTGTAGATCCCCTAGTTTTGCCCCTCCTTATGCCTGAATCCCCCCCCCCCATTCAATTTCTGTTGGGGGGAAATATTGGCAGATATAAAGACAAACTCACTTGCACGCTGATTGGAGAACAAAAATAGATGTGGTTGGATGCACAACAGCTTACAGATATGTATAATGGAAAAGATAACAGCCCCATTCACAAACAAAATGGAAATCGAATTTAAGGGGGCATCATCTCACCGTGATGTCTGAATGCATGCAACTCTGGTTCCACAAGATGACCCACCCGAGGTTTGGATTTTTAAATATCAAGCTTCCGGGCAAAACACAAGGTGCTGATTATAACCTATATAGCCCTAAATGGCTTGGGCCCTAGGTATTTAAGATAACATCTTCTTCATCATGAACCCCACTGCCCATTGAGATCATCAGAAGAGGTCCTTCTGCAGTTGCCACTGGCTCATCTGGTGGCTACTCAGGGACGGGCCTTCTCTGCTGCTGCCTCAAGGCTTTGGAATGTGCTCCCTGATGAAATAAGAGCCTCCCCATCTCTGATAGCTTTTTAAAAGTCTTTAAAGATCCATATGTTCACCCAGGATTTTAACTAAATATTGTTTTAATGGTTTACTGTTTTAAAATATAATTTTAAAATTGTTGTAACATTTAATTTTTGATGTTGTTCTTTTGTTTTAACTAGTGTTTTACTTTTTCTGTTTTTACTTTGTTGTAAATCGCCCAGAGACATGAGTTTTGGGCGGTATAAAAATATGTTAAACAAATAAAATAAAATAAAATAAAATAAAATAAAATAAAATATGAATCCTTGGGTTGTAGGGAGCTTTGTCACCCCAACCCAAGTTTTCATGCAGCCTGCATGTCATCCGAATTTGAAACTGCAAGCTGTGTTCACTGTGATCAGAGTTGAGGGAGGAAGCTCTTCCCTCCCTCCAGCCATGATTGGCTGTGTGGGCTGTCCTTCATGCCAGAAGCCAGCCTCAACAGCCAGTCCCTACTCCTCTCTGCAGTCTTGCTGACTGCAGAGAAAGTGCTCTCTGTGATGTTCAAATTTGGACATGAGAACAGGGTGGGGGGTGGGGAACAGAACCACTGCTCTCCACCCACTGCAGTCTTCCATTATGTGTGAATGTGGCCAACATCTCTTTCTAACATTTGCAAAGAGTCAGTAGAAGTCATTTCATTGTAAAGGTGAAATTAACACAGATTTTGAAATGCATTGTCAGTTTCACCTCCATAATAAAGGGATTTCTTAGAGGTGAGAAAGTTCGGGTTTACCATGTCTTTACTGATCATTGTGTGACAAAAATGTGTGTGTTTATGTTCACACAAACATAAACACTCACAGAGAAGTTCTTTAGAGACTCTATAGATATCTGAGATACTTTATTGTGTTTTGTGTATAGCTAACATCATCAGGTGGAACGGTAGAAAACTCCACAAAAATAAAAAGGTACAGTTTCTGCATATCATCAGATAAAACACAGAAGGGCATTTCAATGTGGGCCAAAGTTATCTGTTTGACAGCCAAAGGTTGCTTGAGGGCCCATGGAAAACAGAAGGTTGCCACTAGCTGAGAACCATAACAAAAATACAAATGAAAGTAAAATAAAATCCTGGGCCATTTGACATCTGCAGTTTGTCAAAGACAGTGAAGAGAAATTTAAGCGAAGAAACAGAGGTGCAGATGCTTAAAAAACCTGTTTATTATACACTGACAACTGATGATGTGGCCCCCAAAGCTGCAAATAGCTAGTCATGTAGGTGTGTGGTGTCAGTGTTATTAACAGTAAGCAAGATGTGAAACAGCAGGGAGCAGGAAGGGAAAGCATAGTCAAAGAAAATGCCAGAACTTCCATATCATTAACAGTTATAATTGCTGTACAACATGAAATTCTGAAAGAAAAGCATAGCTAGAATTCAGATTCTACTACTAAAAACTAAAGGTCTCAGTGTTAGATATTAATGACTTTAGTGAATGCTCAGCAGGATATCGGAGAGGAATACCATGTAATCCACTGAGTCATTATTTTGCAGTCACAGTTTGGTGCTTTGACCCTCTCTGCCAGGCAGATCACCTTGCTTCTTGACCCTCTAAATAAGTTCACCGTTACACAATACTCCAGTGGCCAACTTTCAGTGCTCATATAAGTAGTTTATTTGTGTAAGCTGTACAATGGCAGACTAACGCATGCCAGATTGTCCCTTGTCTTCTATGAAATGAAAAATCACAACTTTTTCCAGTTCACAGATTATCTGTAAACTTGTGCAATTTCACAGTTCTGATTTTCCACTGTTTATCCTACTAGATCAACTGTGTGAAAGTGAACAGTGAAAATCAGTCAATAGTGTATGACTGAGCTAAGTCCCAATTCTTTAACCATACAGTGGATTGAGCAATTTAAGTAGTACAATACTTATATGCTCTTATTGTAAGAATTTACATTTGGAGATTTAGGGCAAGGGCAGAACACTCTCTCCCCCAGTGCCACTGCTCTGATCCAATACAGAATCACCCAAAGCTGCTTTTAAGTAAAATTAAAAACATTGGGACATCCCAGTCATGGATTTTCCATGGTAGTTTGGTCATTAGGTGTAATGGCATAGTCAGTCAGACTGAAGACATTTTCAGGGGATCTTCTTAGACCCTGTCGCTTGGGGATAAATTGTCTGCCACCAAACATCTAAATCCACAGTAATCTAAAAACAAAATTTTAAAAGCACAATCCAATTTCTTTCCATTTTGTAGTCTAATAGGAACCAGTTCAGATGTAATTTAGTCAATGAGACTGCAGAGAGGCAGGGGAGCTGGCTGTGCGGGCTTCCTTCTTGACAAAAGGCCAGCCTGCACAGCCAGTCGGACAGACTGAGGGAGGAGCTTCCTCCCCTCAACTCCGGTTTTGTGGGGCTCAAACTGGAGTGCCAGCGTTTGGCTGTAACACTGGCACCACAAATGTGGAGTCAAGGGCAACAAAACTCCACTCTGACCAAAGGTTCAGAGTGGTGTTTGGGGAGGGAAACCACAGGTCCCTTTACACTCTTAACTCCAGTTTGCCACGTTCAGACATGTGGCTTCAGAAACCTGAGGTGAAGGTGAAGAATATTATCATTTCTTATTAGAATTTTAATAATTCTCCCTCTCCCTCCTAACTAAGAATTATGTTGTAAACGTAGTCGCTATTCCTAATCTTTTACAGTTTTCTGGGTATTTACAGGCCCCTGCATTTTAGGGGGCCTGTACCCAGGATCTATTTTAAAATGAATACATGTACATCCACATGACATGTACACATGTACAGACATCATTACATCATGTACAGACATCATTATAACATCACGTCTGAAGGGGACTTTTGTATGGCTTTCATTTTTTAAGTTACAAACTCTATCGTTATCATAAGCAAAAACAATTTGCAGGGTTTCCATGCCTTGGTAAAATTTAACAAGAGAAGATAATAATTGTGCACACATTTTTTTCTGAAGCGTAATTTTTAAATCAAGCTTCTCATTTATAAACTTTATATGAGATGTGAAATTGGCTTCTATTATTAAGACTCTCTGTAAAAACGATAGTGTTCCCATGTGATTGCACACTTCATTTCCATCAAAAGCACTAGAAGTTCCCAAAGGAAAATGAAAAAGTCAAATTCTGGAGCAATAGAGAATGACACAGGGGAAAGGTTTGATTATGATACACTGACAGAGAACATGTGGTTATACTGTATTCTAATAAAGCCACAGAGTTAGCAGCAGGCCCATGGCTCCAGCTGAAATAAATTAGTCTAGCAAAAGTATACTCATCTTTACCATAAAGGAAAAGACAAATGTGTCCTCATGTCCTTCAAGAAGTTGTTCTCACTACATTTGAAATATTGCATTTATTGGAACTGACAATATTTCTGCTAAGGATCTTGATGAAGGTGGCTGCAGCTGCCAAATGCAGATTGGCACAAGGGCCTTGTCGTCACATCACTGGCAAGTAGTAAGGGGACTCAATAAATATGAAATGAACTGTATTTCAACTGACATGCATACAAAATGAAAAATATAAAATCAGCAGATTATGATTGTTTTTGAATATTTGGAAATACAACTATTTCCTTATTTCTGTACCCATCCCCCCCCCCACTTTCTGTTAAAATATAAAGGTAAATCAAGTGGCTACTTGAAAAATGAGGAAAATGAGCCTACTGAGAAATGCGGAATCAGATGGGACACTGTGCTAAACTGATTGTATTATCAAATTCTCCTGAGCTTATAGAGCCATCCAGTGTAGATAATTCATCTTGATCAGGGGGATGTCAGACTCAAATTGGATGGTGAGCTGGATTTATGAATACAAATACAATAAATATTTATATACCACTTTTCAACAGTAGTTCCCAAAGTGGCTTACATAGATAATAATAAAATAAAATAAAATAACAACAATAGATTCCAATACACCTCAAGAGGGCTGCACCCACTTTGTGCCACCTTCTTATACCCACCTTGCACCTCCTGTCTTCCTCCTCCCTTTTTCTATCTCTCTCTCCCTTCCTTCCAACCTCCCCTCCCCTCTTCCCCCTCCCTTGCCCTCCACTCACTCATGCAGAGGAAGACGCCTCTCGTCACCTTCTGACTTTGTCTTCCTCCTCGATCTTCCCTCTTACTCTCTTCCTTTCTCCCTCTTCCTCCCTCCCTTGCCGTCCACTCACTTGTTCTCTTCCTTCTGCCCCCTTTTCCTCCACCCTTTCTGTCTTCATCTTCTTCGTCCTCCTCCCCCCCTTTATCTCCCTTTCTTCTTTCTTCTCTCCCCTCCCTCCCTCCCTTGCCCTCCACTCACTCCTTCTGTCTCTATCCTCCGCATGCTGAAGAGCCACAAGGATGCAGCGGGGAAAGAGGAAGGCTTTCTTCTGAGAGGGTGGTTGGGGAAGAGAGAAATATTAGCGGTGGCAAGAAGAAACAAATGAACCAGCCAGCTGCAGTAAATTGCAAGCAATGCCACTGCTTCAGCATGTGGTGGGGTGAGGGGGAAGGAAATGTGGTGACCAGGTTTGGTCCTCAGCTGCTCAGAGGCTAGAAAATGGAGCTCCATGGGCCGAATCTGGCCCATGGCTGGCAGTTTGACATCCCTGATTATGTTGGAATGGAGAATATTATACTCAAAATAAGGAAGAGATACAGATTTGATGTTCCAAATATGTTTTTTCTAACTTTTGTGAAAATACAAATCCATATGTCAGTGCCACTTGAGGCTGTGGGTAGGTCATTAAATCTGGAGAAAAGATTTCAGTATGGGATACATGAAGGCTGGGTGCTGAGGCACAGCAAAAGTTCTTTTGACTAGATAGGCACAGAAGGCCAGACTCATTTGCCTTGGCAATCTAGATGCATCATACTGCCCACCAATCATAGGAGCCGTTGTGACACATCCCCATTTTTTCCTGTGCCTGACAAGGTCTCAGGGTCTGACACACACATTCCTAAGCAAGTTCCAGTCTCAAACCATGAGATTCTCAGTTCAAGCTTTGGGCACGAAATTTTATTATGCTAGCTTCAAACATCAGTCTTGTAATTTACAGTTACACTAGAAACAGGCAAGTTATAAGAGAGAGATCAGGAGGTTTGTCATGTTCCAAGCTGACCTGAGTCAGGGAACTGGGGGAGACATATATCTCAGACAGCTCCGAGGGGAAAGGAGGTCAGACCCTCAGATAGTTCCAAGCAGGCAATCAAGACTCCTGGGGACAAAAGGCATGAGATGGATATTGCTCCAGCAGATGCTTGAAGCTGACTGCCAGGTAGACTGGACTGGGCCTGCCCTTCTTTGGAGAATTCAGGGTCCTTGCCCAAATTTCTAAATGCTGGCTCCAGTGGTGCTGCGGATCCTCTACTTTGGCTGGTAAGTCCTCAAGGGACTTTACTGCATTGAAGATAGGGTCATGTTCTCAGGTTACGGTGTACTGGCTCTGGTGTGTGTGTGTGGGTGTGTGGGTGTGGGTGTGGGTGTGTGTGTCTTCCAGAGTCTGGGTTGAAGAGTCTTCCCACCCTGCCTCATCCCCTAAGTGGGTTTTTTCCCTCAGGAACTGGGGTAATGACAAGTTCATTATTCCCAACTGTGCCTTTATTAGCATAGCATCACACTTCTCATGCCATGATACCCTCATAGCTTGTTGCTAAAGGTGGTTGGCTATGTACCTACACAACTTAAGCAGCAAGTATGTGTCACCGAGTGGCACTGAGACAAAGGGACAACAAGTGGATATACTTTAATAAAAAAAATTATAACTAATTTTTCAAATTTGTAGACCACCCCAGACTTCTGTCTCTGGAAGGCTTAGGCTTAGGTTTTAGGCTTAGCAAGACACTTTTTCATCCTAGAAACCTTTAAAAATGTTACGTAACCAAATAATCATATCACAAACCTTGCTTCTAATGCTCAACATGCTTATTTTTCTGTATAGTCCTACTATTCATTTACCTCCACTTTATATCAAAATTAAGATAATAAATGCTAAAGCCACCTAGGGAGGAGACAGGACATCAAAATTAGCATAGCAAAAGCACCTATCATCCAAATGCTGCCCAAGCATTCTATTTTAATGTTCTATTTTGATGCTTGGCAACAAACAGCAACATTTGTGTTTGAATTTGTCCCATTCATCTTCTCCCTTCTTCTCAAATGTTATAGCAGTTGGGGAGTGGGAGGCCAAGAAATAACATGTGCAGAACTGGTACATGTTCCCAATCTCCCAGTTCCCTCCTGAGAATAGAGTTCTTTCCAACAACTATCAGTATAAAGTAGGGTTCTTGTGAAAGATGGCTGAGCATGAAAATAGAGAGCAGTGAACCTGGATGTGAAGCACTTTCACCACCCTTAAATCTTCGTCGCCTGTGCCAAGCTCTGAAGCAACTGGCAGCAGAAGTCACAAACTCTCCTCCATAATCCCTGGAGCAGTTTTGCCCAAGGAGTCACAGATACAATGAACCTCTAGTGATACTTTTGGTTGATTGAACATGGCCATATACTGAGTAACACAATTTAGAAGAACCACATGATCAAATTCAATTGAGAGCCAGTGTTGCTAGAGCTTCATTGAGTCCCTGACCCCTTGGATGAACCAATACTTGATTCACTGGCTGTTATATAAAGCATGAAGCTGAGCTCACATGGTGTGGTTTGGATGCAGCTACTAGGACTTCTTCATTAATGATATGTCCGTCTCCAGTTCTGGAGAATGTTCATTATTCCACCACAAGCAGGACTTCACTAGTTAAATTAACATAATGTTGGAAATGGAGTTAGACTATTTGGGTTCCATGGGGAGTCATTGGCTGCATTCACATGTAATGTAGAACCACAGGTTCAGTGGACCCATGGTTCCGCTCCCCTCTCCCCATGCTCTCTTGTCCTCATTCATATGTAGTGGACAACTGCAGCCACTGAGACTGTAGAGAGGATGGGAAACTGGCTGTGTGGGCTTCCTTCTTGACTGAAGGACAGCCCTGGCAGCCAATCACAGCCGGAGTGAGGGAGGAGCTTCCTCCCTCAACTCCGATTGCTGCAGAGAGCAACTGCAGTGCCACGTTTGCACATAACACTGGCACTACAAAACTGGAGTTAAAGGCTCCAGTACAAACTCACTACAAACTGAAGGTACAAATTGGAGTCAGTGAGGGAAACTGTGGGTAGATTTTTGGTCCAGACTGTGGTTGCACACGTTTGGACAAACACAAATTTCAGCAAGAGGCCCCTTCAACTCCCATTTCATGTTGCATGGATGTGAATGTGGCCACCACCTGAGTAGGTGCCTTTGGATAGTACGGTGCATCTTTCAGCTTCCATCCCCTGGACCGGGTCTCACGATCAGTGAGACCCGGTTTCAACCTGTGAGTGAGAAGAGCGGGCTAAGCCAAGACGGAGCCGGTGGGGGGTGGGGGGATTGGGGGCCGCGTGGCCCCCACAAGCCCCAGTATGCCCTGTGCGAGCACGCAGGGCATACTGGGGAGACCTCCAAGCCGGGAGGCAGCTTTTCGCCTCCTGGCCGGGGGTCTACTCATAAGTAGGCATGGCGTGAAACCGTGCCGTGGCTACTCATGATGGTAAAAAGCAGGTTTGCTGGAGCGCTCGCCCCGCAAACCTGCTTTTTACCAGGGGTTCTCGAGCAGGTTTACCGCTCAAGAACCACCGGGCTCGGCTGCGAGCCCGGTGGTTCTTACGGTCACCAAAAATCGGGCTAGCCTCTGCTAGTCCAATTTTTGCTGATCGTGAAAAGCGCTCCCCTGTCTATAATGCAGAAAGAACCTCAATATCATATAATGTTTGGCCGTTCTTTTTTGGCTAACCTACACATTCAAGCTTAAAGCAACCTAAGACCAGATCTTTACAAAGCAGTGGCGTAACACCATTTGAAGGGGATTGTACCATCCCATTTCTGGGAACCCTGGGATACAGCACTACAGCAGAAAAGGGGGTTTAAGCCTCAAAGGACTGTTTGGAGGAGATATGTTTGCTTTTGGCCTGCTGGAAGTTTTCTAGTTAGCTTTCTCATCCATCACAAGTAACAGTCCATATTCTTGTGAACTTATACATATTTATGTAGCTGATAGAAAGAAATAATCAACTGCGATATAAAGCCCCTCTGCCTAGTTGCTGGAGGCAAGCCTTACAACCAGAGAGAGGCTGTTCACAAGCCTAATGTGTGTTTAGTTTAAGACTGATTATACACAAATGCTTTGATGAGGACATGTGTGTGAATGGATTTTATAGATAATGCAGATTAATTAGAACATGAATTTTAAAGAGGATCAGTGATGCATAGACTCTACTGCCCAGGACTCAAAGTAAGACTTGAACCAGGAATATTGGGTTCTGAGGCTGAGACCTTTTCTGTTGAGCTATTCAGACTGACCGGGCTCAGGGCTTTCCTTCAGAAGGAAATAGGGCCATGCGATGTCAATTCTTGTAGTTGACAGGTAATATGAAGCCTCTACATTAGCTAGTCCTGCATTAGCAAATATTAGGAGCAAGACCATTTGCCTTTGCCTGGCCAATAGAGTAGGACCTTCTGCTTGCATGAGGCTCCAGCTTCTGCACTCAAGCCACAGACCTCAGGTACTCTGAGTAAATAACACACCTTCCACATACAGCTTCAGGTAGTTGCTCACAGTGCAACCTGGACTTAAGAACTATTCAGATTACATGAAATCACAAACTGTTTTCTTTGTGGCAAATATTGAATTATTGACCAAAACACTTGGCAATGCACTGTCAGTACAGAAAGGTGTAATACAGCTCATAGACTGCTAATCTGTGTGTTTTGTGATAGCAAATCCCACTTTCCTATTTATAAAACGAATGTCACAAAACTGAAAGCACAAAATGTGGTTATGGCTGGGAAAAGAGAATCTCTTTAAGAGAAATGCTATTTTGCTATCAACAAATCAGTTGTAAGAAGATGTTCCTTACATCTCTTCTGAGTCATAACTACTCAGCATACTGACAAAAACAAGTCTTTTTTTTTTCCATAGCTGTCAACACTACCGAATCATCCTAACCAGGGAAAAGCAAAACTGGATTCCATATGGCTAGCTTAGTTCTTATTCAACAACTTTATTGTCCTGTGGTGACTGGTGATAATGTGTGCTGCAGAAAAGACACAGCTGGATTTGGAGATGTTGATGTGATCAGTCAGGGCCAATAAATAATTTATTTATCATCTCTTCTGTGCTAAATAAGTTACATATTCTGTCAATAAGACAAAAAGTAGATTAAAAAATGAAGCTATGACTCTGGTTTGTGTGCAAACTCTAAAGTTACACTCAGAAAGAAATACTCCTATTATCCAGCATGGTCTGCTGGAGACAGACAACCATGTTCAGAGAGCTGTAATTGACATGACCCTTGTTTCCTATGATATATACACATTCATTTGTTTTCTGGTCAAACAGATTCTGCAAACTATGAAAGACCACGGAAACCCAGAAAACCTATTTATAGGGATGGCAGTGGAATGTGTAACACCTCAGTGGTAGTGACACCTATACTATATGTAACTTTGACTCTCTGAAAGGCACCAATTGTCTGTCTGCAGTCTTAAGTTAATTAAATAGTCCAAGGGACCCTGAAGAGTCTAGTGTCTAGGGGTGTGCAAATGGGTACAGAACCAAACCAGTTCAACAACGAACTAGTTCAGTTCAGTGGCTCAATATTGAGTGGAACCCACTCCAGTTTGTCTTGATAACAAGCTGAACTCCCTGACCTGTTCGGGAAGTTTTTTTAAAAAATAAAAATTAAATTAAATTAAATTAACTGACTCTCTCTGGGGGCGCTGCCTCTGGGGGCGCTGCTGGGTGTGTGTGTATCTGGAGGCTTCTCCTCTCCCTGCCGGTCTCTTACAGCCCCAAATTGCCTGGTTCAGGTGGTCTTAGATAGGGAAGTGCAAATAAGTTTGATGTCGAACGTGTTTGATGTTGAACCTGTTTGGTTTGACAGTTTGGGGTTGAACCGAACCATCCCCTGTTCAGTCCAACCCCAGTGCAAGCATCCCCTGACTGCCTGGAGGTTTATGGACCTTTTAAAAAATTAATTAAATAAATAAATAAATAAATAAATACCTTACCCCCATTGGGGGAGTTGTTGGAGATGGCGGCAGTCCATGAAGGTTCCCCTTCCCCCCACCAGCCACCCTTGCAGCCCAAACCAGCCTGTTTTGGCCAGCTTTTCAGCATGTTCAGGTCTTCCCCCCACTGTGGTGGCCATTTTGGAGGCCGCTGCACCGGTGGAATTGGCCTCTGTGTGGCCTGGGTCATGCAGAGGCCAATTACAGGCATGGCGCCCTCCAAAATGGCTGCAGCACCGGAGGGGGGAGGCCTGAACTGGCTGGACGGGCTGGTTTGGGCTGCAAGGGTGGCCAGTGGGGGTAGGAGGAAGCTCCACGGACTCCCTCACTACCTCCAACAACTCCCCCAAAGGGGGTAAGGTAAATTTGTTTTAAAAGGTCCATAACCCCCCCCCCCCCGACTGAAGCGAACCGGGGGGTTTGAGGGGGTAATGGACCAATCTGGCCAGGTCTGGTTTGAGTCTGGTCTGACTTGAAACAAACCGGGCCAGCCAGTTCCGTGCACACCCTTAGTCTTTGGCCCATTCTGGGCTTGTCCTCCATCACAATGGCCATTTTGGAGGCTGCTGCACATGCCCAATGGGTCTCTGCATGGCTGGGTGACCCAACTACACAGAAGCCCATTGGGCATGCACAGCATCCTCCAAAATGGCCACCATGATGGATGACAGGCCTGGAATGGGCTGAAAACTGCCTGAACCAGGCCATTTGGGGCCGTAATAGAGGCCGGCAGGGGGAGGGGTAGCCTCTGGAGATTCTCTTGTGGCTGCAGTAGTGCCCCCCTGAGGGGGGTTAAGTTAATTTTAAAAATCTTCTTAAAAATTCATGAACCCCACCAAACCAAACTGAACACAACCAGAGGTGGGGTGGGTTTGAGGGGGTGTAAAACCAAACTGGCCCAGTCCAGTTCAGTTCTGGTTCAGACTCGAACCAAACCAGGCCAATCAGTTTTGTGCACACTCTTAGCATTGTCACAAGTCATTATTATGCATTGGTGCAGGAAAAATCCCCACCCAGAATGTTGCATCTGTGCAACATACATCTCAGATGAATTTTAATTATTTACTTATTTAAATGTTTCTAAGCTGACTCTCTGTTTTAAAAACACCCAGGACAGTGGCTCACATCCTGACTGGGAGGGCTTGCTGACGTGCCGGGAGTACTGGTACAACTTCCCTAGCCTTCCTGTGTGTGCAGTGTTGCACAAGGGGACTAATAATGCCATGCTGCTTGCACTCCAGAAGCACTGTGTAAGATCAGAAACACGTCACTGACTGTGGACCCCCACCCCTTTAGGAGTTCTCTGAGCCAGATGACCAAAAAATCCAATAACCTGCAGGAGATTCACGTGATGAGGGCTGGGAGACACAAGCACCTGCAGAGGGTCAGGATCAGGAACCCCTCTCAAAACAGCCTCCAGGGGAAGGTTCTCCCAGGGCTCATCAACCCACTCCTCAATCACAGAGACCCCCAACCCCCCAACTATCCTACTATCCTACAAGAGGGACACTGGGGAGCCACTGCCTCCAGACAGATCCTCAAAGGAAACTCCTTGCTCTACAACCAGTTTTACCTTCCCAAGTCCAGCCCAGACAAGGGGGTAGCCATAGCCCTCCGGACCGCTGGGACCCCTGGCTGGTTTCCTGATGCGGCAGCGTAGTCACCCCCATGGGGAATTCAGCTAATGCTGCTGAAGTGCCCACTTCACAGCCAGAAAGCAGCCAACTAAAGAGTCTCCTCGAGAGTAGGACCAACAGCCAGACTCTTCATGACCAAACCTTTGTTTGGTCAATCTCCAGGGAAAGGGTGAGGCACTACACATGTTTGGTGTATAGAGCCTAATAGGGTTCCACAGGGAGAGCCGGTCATGCCTGCTATCCCTGCAGACGATCATCAGGCTAGCCCTGGGCGGCCAGATCGGCTGGCCACATGACTACCGGCTCAGTCATGGACCCCGTAGGGGCGGTGGGGATCAGGGGCTGCCTGGTCCCCGGAAGTCCCAGGATGCCTTGCATGAGTGCGCGAGGCATTTTGGGGAGACCCCTGAGGCCAGGAGGCTTGCTGTTGCCTCCTGGTTGGGGGTCTACTCATGAGTCACTGCGGCTCCTCAACTAAATGTGGTTACCAGAGCGCTCGCTCCGCTAACCTCATTTAAGGGGGGCAATTAAGTGGGCTAACTGCAGGGAACTGCGTGGCTCCCGGCAGTTCATGTGTAGGTACAACCTGGGTGGGCTCCCTTAGCCTGATTTCATCCATGCATGTGAATAGCCTCGATGTGTCCCTTTCCTAAGAGTATTTAGCTCACTTCCTTTCCTGGACCAGCTGCTGGTAAGAACTGCTCAAGGAGGTCTGAGTCTGTTGAGCTCTTATACCAGCAGGATTCTAGAATGCCTGCATTCCATGTTTCTGCCTGAACCTGACCATCTGGCCCTGCTCTTGATCCTGTTCTAAGGCTCAATTCAAGTGACCTCTAAATTGGATCTTTTTGCCTATGAGACTGGTCTTGAACCTTTGCTCCTGGGGGACTGTTGCCTCTGTCAGTGCCAACAGCACCTCCAACCACAGAAGGGTGAGAACTGCTGTGTGTGGTGCAACCTTAGTGAAGACATCAGCCAGTGTATAGTTTTTAAAAGAATATACATAGTCCATAGACACAAAATAATTTAAAAAACCAACCAACCTTCGAAGCAATAAGATCAATGCACATAGCCAAAACCCATAAAGAATCGAGCATGACAATATACCTGGAAGAAGCAGGTAGTTAACTAGCTAAAGGCAATCAAGGACAGCAGATGGTCCTCCCAGATGTAATTACAAAAAAAGACCTTGAATCCCCATTAGCCCCACCTAACCTGGCAAGGGGATTTGGAGCAGGGCCACCCTAGATTCTCAAGACCTGCAACATCATACAGAGTAAGGTCAGAAACCAAGCCATTTAGGGCTCTAAAAGATCTGAAAACATCAGCTAGAAATGGGCCTGGAAGAAAATCAGGAGTTGGTGTAGATCAAATAAAATTACAATATGCTCCAATACCATCTCCTGTTAGCAGCCTGGAAGTAACATTTTACACCAACTGCAGCTTCCAAGGACACTTCATGGAGAGCCTTGTGTAGAGCATGGTGTAATAATACAGTCAGAATATTACCAATTCAACTGTAGTAGTGGCCATATCTGTCTGCATCAGAGATTCATGCAGCTGGTCCACCAGCCTAAGCTGTACAAAGGCACTCCTGGCCATCACCACAATTTTTGAAACTGGAATGTGAAACAGTTTTCAAAAGAGATGGCTTTGGCATGGAAGGGGAGGATAAAATCTATCTTGCCCAGTACACAGAGCCAGAGACACCGCTCCCACCAACAACAGCACACCATAGCCAATAAAATAAAATAAAAATAAATCACAGGATGCCATTGATGAAGGAATAAGATGCCAGGTATATATAAACGGTAAAGCTTGTGCATTCCTTTGCAACAGCACTAACACTAGCCTCTTTAGAGAAGCAGCTACACAAAATGAAAACATGGAAAGTATGAGATGAATCATTCCCAAACATGGATATGTTGTAAAACACTAATTTATAGTGTCCATATATAACCATACCAAGTGATTCTTGCTTACTGGAAACTCACTATATGCAATCTATGACAACACACACCCAACTGTTATTAGGGTAATGTGGTTGATCTAAAAGTGATGTACCGTATTTTACGGACTATAAGACGCTACGGACTATAAGACGCACCTTAATTTTAATCCAGTTTTTCAGAGTTTTAACATATTAAACTGTTAAAACATATAAGACGCACCTGAATTTTGGCGGATATTTTTCGAGGAAAAAAGTGAGTCTTATAGTCCATAAAATACGGTATATGGTGGCTTCATCTATATATACAAACATCACATTATTTATTTATTTATTTATGTTATTGTTAAATTTCTATACTGCCTTTCATTAAAACAATCTCAAGGCAGTTCACACAAAAGTTAAAACAAGATTACAAAAATTACACAATTAAAATATCACCCAGCATATAAAAATATAGATCTGATTAAAGGATTAAAAAACAAGTGCAATATAACCATACAAGATACAAAGCAGCAGCAATAGGAACAGTCATATAAAAGCTTGGGCAAAAAGCGGCATATAAAAAGCGGCATATAAAAAGCGGCATATAAAAACAGTCATATAAAGCTTGGGTAAAAAGCCAAGATTTCACAAATTTCCTAAAAACTGTGATGGAGACTGAGGAGTGGATGACTACTGGGAAAGCATTTCAGAGTCTGGGGGCAACAATAGAGAAGGCCCTGTCCTGCATGCATGACAGCCGAGCCTCCCTCATTGTCGGCACCCGGAGCAGAGCCACCCCCCCACCCCAGATTACTTCGTTAAGCGGGCAGCAACCTGAGGGAAGCAGGCAGTCCCTCAGGTACCCAGGGCCCAAATGCCTTTAAAGGTCAAAACCAGCTCCTTTAATTGGACCCAGAAACAAATTGGCAGCCAGTGCACAGTTCTTTCAAAATGGGTGTGATGTGATCCCAGAGGGCAGCTCCAGAAAAAATCCTAGCTGCTGCATTTTGCATTAGCTGCAGTTTCTGAATATTCTGCAAGGGCAGCACCATGTAGAGTGTGTTACAGTAATCCAGCCATGACATGTCTAAGGCATGGGTAATTGTGGCCAGATCTGCCTTCTTGAGAAAGGGATGCAGCTGGCGCACTAGCCAAAGCCATGCAAAGGCACCCCTGGCCACCACCTCCACCTGAGCTTCCAAAAGCAGAGCTGGGTGCAGCAATAGCCCCAAGCTGTGTACTTGCTCCTTCAAGGGGAGTGCAACCCCATCCAAAACCAGTAAATCTCCTCATCTCAATTGGCTCTCCTACTGACCAACATTACCTCTGTCTTGTCTGGATTCAATCTCAGTTTATTAGACCACATCCAACCCATCATGGCCCCCAACCCCCAATTCAGGACATCCACTGCCTCCCTAGGCTCAGGTGAAAAGGAAAGAGCGAGAGCTGTGTCATCTGTGCATTGCTGACAACTCAGTCCAAGTCTCTGATGACCTCTCCCAGCGGTTTCATGTAGATGTTAAACAGCATAGGGGGCAAAACCGAACCCTGTGGAACCCCACAGTCCAAGGGCCACAGAGCCGAGTAGTAGTCCCCCAGCACAACCTTCTGGACCTTTCCCCCAAGACAGGACGGAAGCTACTCCAAGGCAGCACCTCCAATTCCTATACTCAATATGGGGTCCAGAAGGATACCATGATTGATGTTATTGAATGCCGCTCAGAGGTCCAGCAGAACCAACAGGGACACACTCCCCGTGTCTAGCTTCCAGCATAGGTCGTCTACTAGAGCTACTAAGGCATTTTCAGTTCCCTATCCAGGGCAGAAGCCAGATTGAAATGGGTCTAGATAATCCACATCATCCAAGACCCTCTGCAGCTGAGACGCCACCATATGCTTTATCACCTTGCCCAAAAAGGGAAGATTGGAGACACGTCTATAGTTATCCTGGTTGGAGGGATTTAGGAAGGGCTTCTTAAATAATGGTCTTAATAAGGCCTCCTTGAACTATGATGGCATCCTGCCCTCCCTTAATGAAGCATTAATGATCACCTCCAACCATCTGCCTGTAATCTCTCTGACAGCTTTTATTAACCATGAAGGGCAAGGGTCAAGGGCGCAGAATGTCGCCCCCACACTGCCCAGGATCTTGTTCACATTCTCAGGTTGCACCAACTGAAAAGAATCCAACACAATAGGACCAGATGGTACCTGAGGCATGTCTGCCAGAACTGCCAGAACTCTGGAGTCCAAATCAGCATGGATGCGAGCAACTTTATCTGCAAAGTGACATGCAAACTGACTCTCTCTTTCTCCTGGGCAAATGGAGCTTCAAAGCTCACCTCTATTGCTGACTTTATTATTATTATTATTATTATTATTATTATTTTATTTATCACATTTTTATACCGCCCAAAATGCGAGTTCTCTGGGTGGTTTACAATGAGAGTTGGAGCCCTCATTCTTGGGAACCTCAAATAGGATATACTGCCTCTGAGTCAGTCAATTATATATCTGTCCCCAAACTTCCATAGTTGGGCAAGGTGATTGAGAGAATGGTGGCCTCTCAGCTCCATGCAGTTTTGGAGGAAACAGATTATCTAGACCCATTTCAAACTGACTTTTGAGTGGGCTATGGGGTTGAGACTGTCTTGGTTGGCCTGGTGGATGATCTCCAATTGGATATTGACAGAGGGAGTGTGACTCTGTTGGTCCTTTTGGATCTATCAACAGCTTTTGATACCATCAGCCATGGTATCTGTCTGGGTCACCTGAGATAGTTGGGATGGGTGGCACTTTTACAGTGGTTATGTTCCTACCTCTCTGGCAGATTCCAGATGGTGTTGCTTGGAGCCAGTTTGTCTGCTTAGCAGGAGTTAAAGCAGAAACTATCTCTGATAGTTTCACAAGGCTCCATACTGTCACCAATGCCTTTTAATGTCTACATGAAACCACTGGAAGAGATCATCAGGAGATTTGGTACAGGGTGTTATCAATATGCTGATGACAACCAAATCTGTTTCTCCATATCAACTTCCGTAAATGTCTGCCTGGAGGCGGTAATAGGCTGGATGAAGGATCGGAGGTACTGATGGGGGTGGGTGGGTCAGAACTCAAGATATGGTTTAGATCTTCCTGTTCTGGATGGGCTTACACTCCCCCAGAAAGAATAAGTATGTAGCTTGGGGGTGCTCCTGGATCCAAAACTCTCTGGTGTCTCAGGTTGAGGCAACAGCGGGGGACTTTATCTGCTTCAGCTGATGCACTATTTCTGGAGGAAAATAGTGGTACATATGCTGGTAACCTCCAGGCTTAACTAATGTAATGCACTGTATGTGGGGCTCCCTTTGTACATAGTCCAGAATGTACTTGGTGCAGAATGCGGCAGCCAGACTAGTATCTGAGATAATTGGAAGAGACCCTATAACAGCAATCTTAAGAACTGCACTGGCTGCCGATATGTTTCTGAGTGAAATACAAAGTGCTGGTTATTACCTATAAAGCCCCTAATAACCTGGGGCCTGGGTTTTTAAGGGATTGCCTCCATTGTCATGAACCCTGCCACCTGTTACGATATTCCGGAGAGGTCCAGTTAGGGTTGCCACCAGCTCATTTGGTGGCTGCTCAGGACCAGGCTGCCTTGGGGCTCTGGAATGCACTCCTTTAAAAAATCAGTCAGAGGAGCATCAAATCACCATGACAACTGGTGTTTCTTGGTAGGCAGAAAAACAAACCTTGATCGGAAACCGGCACTCATTAACACTGCTGTAGCTGTGCGTGGGTTCTGTTCACTTTTTTGTGTTTTGTGTATGTGGAGGGCACAGGCAGAAAAGAATAAAATGCACATTTAAGTATTATTTGTGGGGAGAGGAATAGAATTTTGACAACAGTAAATATGTCATGATGTATAGATTTATTTGTAGTTGGTATGTTCAAATTGGACTTTCGCTCCTTTCAAATCAGATTTCCCATGTTTATGTATTCAACACGTGAATGGTGGGAAAAAGAAGGGGAAATATAACATTTCCATTATTAGGAGATTGAAGTGTCATCTTGTTACTATGATAATAGAGGGTAGGGTTATTTTCTGGTTTCTTTCTTTATGGAATGTTGTATGCAGGTCCTCAGTACTTAAATGCTACTATAACCTGAAAACCATTCAAAAAAAATGCTACCAAAAAGGCAAAACTGCTAGACTAGAATAAAAGTCAAATTTTAAAAATTAAATTTAACTACATATAAAGATGAGTGCAATTTCAGCAGTTGATTGTATGTCAGACTATGGGGTCATAACAGAGGCCTGAAGATGATAAAGGATTGTGATCCAATAAAAATTCAAAATATCCTTCCCCTAGAAAATGTTGGGACACATTTTGACTATAAAGCTCATACACAACCTTTTTTTTTTTTTCGGCAGTCTGTCAGTCCTCCTTTTCTTCCCATTAGAGAAATCTCATCAAGCTTGCTGTGAGCAGACAAGCTGCCAAGTCAGTTCCTTTCTCCAATAATTCTCAGCCCCTAACTAAAAGCAACAGGTCCCAGTAGAAATTAATATTAAATCAAAGCAAGCTGGAAGTGGAAAGGAATGAGGAAATTAAAAATACAATACTTAAGCCATTATAGTCTCTTTTGCCAGAGCATCATTGCATTATTTCCTGTACAATTTCAGCTGTAGCCCCTTGCCCTAGCTTGTAGCCAAGATTGTAGCCTCTGTGCCTTTCCCAGCACACTAGGCCATTAAGATGTATATTGGATGGAGTGAAGGCAACTGTGTTCTTCACAGGAACAATGTATCCATAATCAGCACCTCCCACACGGCTGAAAAAATGTTCTATGATGCAGGCAAGCCCAAAGATCCTACCAATATCTATGACTCCGAGTGGAGAGAATTCTGATTCCACAGAAAACATCCATGCAATCAGCCCCACCTGTACTGTACCAGCCAAATGGATAAGTGGCTTGCACAAAGCTGAGGTAATGGGGTGCTTCTCATGATCAACAAAAATCGGGCTAGCAGAGGCTAGCCAGATTTTTGTTGACCGTCAGAACCACCGGGCTCTCAGCCAAGCCCAGTGGTTCTGGAGCGGCAAACCCACTCGAGAACCCCTTGTAAAAAGCAGGTTTGTGGAGCGAGTGCTCCTGCAAACCTGCTTTTTATGATCGTGAGTAGCCACGGTGTGCCTTCTCGCTGCACCTACTCATGAGTAGACCCCTGGCTGGGAGGTGAAAAGCCACCTCCCGGATCACAGGGCATAATGGGGCTTGCGGGGGCCACACGGCCCCCGCTCCCCCCACCCCCCGCTGGCTCCATCTCACAGCCGGTCATCATGTGGGCAGCCGATCTGGCCACCCAGGGCTCCCTGCCCGCTCGTCTGCGGGGAGAGCGGGCTTAGCCCGCTCTCCCCGCAGTTCTTACAAACGCGGGTCTCACAGATCATGAGACCCACCTCAATGTTTAAAGGTTACCTGAGAAATTTTAGGGTATGGTTCGCTGGAAAAAAAAGTCCCCCCTAAACTAATTTTCAAGCTGATGCTGAATCTCAACCAGGACTCAAATCTTAGATGGACTTTTGAGGTGCTATCCAGTTAAGGAGAAAAATAAATCTCCTTTGGAGCCCTGGTTGACAGAGGAGCTTAACCAATTCAAGCAAAAATTGTGTTGTCAAGGAAGCAAATAACATGAAATAAGTCTTAGATATGAAGAGGATTGTAGCTGGAAAATTTGTTATTCATTCATTCATTCGATTTTTATACTGCCCTTCCAAAGTGGCTCAGGGCAGTTTACAATTAAAACAAAACCATTAAAACCAATAACAGTTAAAACAGGAATATAAACAATATAAAACATCAATTAACAATTAAGCAACCAGAACAATTAAAAAACCCTGGAAACCAGGTTATACCATTAAAACAATTAAAACTAATTTAAAACCCTGGAAGGCCAGGCCAAACAGATAGGTTTTAAGGGCTCTCCTGAAGGTCAATAAAGAATTCAGATTGCGGATTTCTGCCGGGAGTACATTCCACAACTTAGGAGCAGCTACAAAGAAGGCCCACCTTCTCTGTAGATGGACCTCCTCAGATGACCTTAAAGTGTGGTGGGGATCATGTAGAAGAAGGCGCTCTCTAAGATAACTTGGACCCAAGACGTTCAGGGCTTTAAAAGTAATAACCAGCACTTTGTATTTTGCCAGGAAATATATTGGCAGCCAGTGTAACTTTTTCAAAACAGGCGTAATATGGTCTCTCTGGGTTGCCCCAGAGACCAATCTGGCTACCGCATTCTGAACTAACTGAAGTTTCCAAGCTACATATAAAGGCAGCCCCACGTAGAGCGCAATGCAATAGTCGAGCATCAGAAGAAAGCACTGGAAGAACTGGTGGCTCATTTGATCAACCCCCTTATTCTAAATCTAAAGGTCTCACGCCTTCACTTTCTTGGGAGCATAGTTCTCAAGAAAGTGAAAAGCAAATACAGGTTGATACATGACCTATCTTACCTGAAGTGCTCAGCAACAAATACTGCTGAAGACTTTGAACTTTGCTCAATTTGCTATGCTGAACTTGACCACCTGGTGTGATTGTGGGCCAAGGGGAAATAATGTCCAAGTGAGATATCCAATAGGTTTCTTGCCTGGTGCATAATGTCCAAGTGAGATATCCAATAGGTTTTATCTCCTGGAAATTTTATCTGAAATTTTTACCTGAATTTTATCTCCTGGAAAGCATTAGTTTGACATGACTATTAAGCTATTCAGAAGAGCAGAAAACAGGGTTACCCCCTGAAAGCAGATAGAACTCTATTTTTACCTCATAGCAAACAGACGGGCACATGCTGCAAACCTGGCAGGAAGTGTGAGTGACAGACGATTAACTTTTTCAGGTTCTCTCCAGCCATTGCTAGCATTGTTGGTCCTCCAGCCCTGCCCATGGCAACAGCAGTTGTGAGTGGACAGAGCAAGCACGTGACCCAAGGAGACCACTCAGAGGGCTCCAAGCTGCAGTCCCTCTTTGCTGCTCCCTGATGGTTAGCCTCAGTTAACCCTTTCCTGGCAACTGCAGCACTGTCAAAGGAAATGAACTCCGTCCTGATGCCCAAAAGGAGAGAGAAAAATAGAGCAGCTGCAGCTGCCAACCAACCCCAAAGGAAGAGTCACACACACCCCCAACGCACTCCTCAGATCCAGGAGGGACACAGCAGATGCCCCCTGGAGCAATTGCCAGATGCCGATGAGAGCACAAGATGCCCCCATAAGTAGCCCAGGCACAAGGCACACTCCGTACACCGCAGCATGGTTTGGGAAGGCAGAAGGGGGAACCTTCCCCTCGCCTGCTTACCCTCCCCACAGCTGTAGCTGTGGCCTCCATGGCACCCCCCCACCCCACTGTATAGTGTGTGTAGAAGGTAAAAGGGAGAACCACCCTTGCCCCCCCACTGCCGCCGTAGCCAAGTGGCGACTCTGCCTCCCCATCAATCAGCCACTGCCACCCCTTGCTAGCCTCTCTGGGTGTAGGAGGGTGAGGATGTGGGGGAGGGTGTCCCCATCATTCACCTGCCCTGATGCTGCCACTTTCCACTCTTGCAGTGCCAGCAGGGTGGGAGAGTGAGTGGCAAAGTGTCGCAACACCTGCACACCCTCATTGGCACTGCTACCAATGTGAGCCCTTTGGGGACAGGGAGCCATCTTATTTGTTATTTCTCTTTGTAAACCGCCCTGAGCCATTTTTGGAAGGGCAATATAGAAATCAAATAATAATAATAATAATAATAATAATAATAATTATAATTATAATTATAATTATAATTATAATTATTATTATTATTATTATTATTATTATTACCCTCTGCATCGTGATGATGGTGCAAGGGTGGGCAGCTGGGTGCAGTGTCACACTGAGGCAAATTGGGCACCTGGACTGCCCCCGCCATGAGGCCCTCCACTGCTGCTGTGAGCCCCCTGCTGCCACTGCGAGCCTCCCCCCACTGCCATTGCCTCCATGAGGCCGAACCAGTGACCCTTGCACGGACAGTCATTCCAGCGGTCGCTCCCACTCCACCAGCAGATGGAAGGAGGAACCGGTGGAGCCCAGAGCGGTGTACTACATACTCAAGTTCCTCCTCACAACAATCCTGTGATACTTCAGGCTAGGCTGCGAGAGAAGTGACTGGCCCAGAGTCACCCAGCAAGTCTCATGGCTGAATGGGGATTTGAACTCGGGTCTCCCCGGTCCTAGTCCAGCACTTTAACCACTATACCACGCTGTAGGCAAGGGCAGCTGCAGGCAAGGGCAGGGACACTCCTGCTCTTGTCCAGTGACTTGCAGGGGACAGGAAGGAGCACAAAAATCCCCATTCAGCCATGATACTTGCTGGGTGACTCTGGGCCAGTCACTTCACTCTCAGCCTGACCTACTCCACAGGATTGTTGTGAGGAGGAACTTGAGTATGTAGTACACTGCTCTGGGCTCCTTGGAAGAAGAGTGGGATATTCTATATTAATTCTTCTAGACAGGCCATGCTCTCTGCGGGGCAGATGGAAAGCAGTTTGACAGTTGGATTGGGGGCGCTGTGAAGCAGCAGGGAGCTCAGATGCTGGGGGCAGCTTTGGGAGCTGGACAGTTGGCTCTGAGGGCTGCGGGTGGCAGACGGTTGGTTGAGCTGCGCTGTGAAGCGGAAGGGAGCTCAGAGGCTGTCAGGTGAGCAGGTGACAGTCCCTGGCAGTGGCAGGGGGAAGCAAGGACTGAGAGACAGAGATAGAAAGACAGGACAGAGAGCATGAGCACGAGACTTGTGGGTGGGAGAGACTTGCGGGGGGCGAGCGGGGGGGCGAGAGCGAGCAAGAGCGTTGTGGGAGTGGCGAGAGACTTGCGGGGGGAAAGCAGGGGTGGTGAGAGTGAGCAAGAGCATTGCGGGCGTGGTGAGAGACTTGCGGGGGAGAGTGGCGGTGGCGAGAGCAAGTGAGAGACTTGCAGGAGTGGCAAGAGACTTGTGGGGGGAGAGCGGGGTGGCAAGAGTGAGCGAGAGCATTGCGGGAGTGGCGAGAGACTTGTGGGGGGAAGAGCGGGGGTGGCGAGAGCGGGCGAGAGCAGGCGAGAGCGTTGTGGGGGTGCAATGCCACAGGCTCAGTGCAAGACCACACAGATGCTCTGTGCAGGGTCAGCTAGTAAAATATAAAATGAATGAATAGTATGACATGTGTCTGTGCAACTATTCCCCTTAGGGGATAGGGCTGCTATAGGAAGAAGGATTTGAGCTCCCTGTCTGGCATCTCCAGGTCGGGCTGAGCGGGAATCCCGCCTGAGAGCCTCGGGAAGCCACTGCCTGTCTGTGTCGACAGGACTAAGACAGTACTAAGCTGGATGGGCTAATGGTCTGACTCAGTGGAAGGCAGCTTCCTATGTTCATATTTTCCATTGGGCTCATTTGCAAGGTGCCTGCCACTTTAAGGAAGCTCAGTGCTGTTTGCTGGACAGGCTTTCCCCAAGCAAACTTCTGCTTGCTTTGCAGCCCATTCTGTTATCCAGTCTCTATGGTTTCCCCTGGGGAGGGAGCCTTAAGCAGTGTTCCACAGCGTTCCGTGGCTCCACACAGGCACTGGGAGGGAGTAGGCAACCTCTCCTGCTTGCTGAACCTGGTTTTAGAGGAGGGGCTGGGAACTGGATGGCCCTCTTTTGACAGAGCCCTGTTTGGGAGTTTGCCGAGGTTCCACAAGGTAAGCCCTGTTTTTGCTGGTCGTGAGAATAGCTTCTATGCCTATGGGTAGTTACATAGCTTGTACCAATTTTGAGTTATTCTCTTTCTGGAACGGCTTCTAAAGAACTGAATGCCACACACTAGCCTTATTCAGACAAGTGTTATTAAGTCCTCAATGGAACACCAACATGTGATGTGGGCAAGTGGAAATACGTTTGCTATTCCCAACCTACATGAATGTGTTTCCTGGACACACCACTGGATATCCCCACATTCAGCATTTGTCTGACAAGGACAGGCAATGTGGGAAGAGTTCTCCCATTATTTAGAAGCCTGGCTGGCCATTCTAAATTGCAGAATGAACTCTTCTCCCATTCAATGACTGCCATCTGCAGAAAAGTGCTGAACACAAAGGACATTTGGACCATAACCAGATAGCAGATCGGGGTCATGTAAGATTGCCATGCTACCATTTCCCCCCTCATGAATCATGTGCTCATTCTCTACAGAGAACTTAATGTCTGAAGAGGGGTACTCTGGACCAGAAATGCAGGATTTTGCTCCATTTCTTCCAGCTTTTCACTGCAGATCTAGGCATCGCTGGGGGGGAGGGGACAGAGAAACTCTCCACCCAATTGACCTTTCAGGGCATAGATTTGTACACCGTTCAAGAACATTATAGATACCTGTTGATAAGCTTCAGAAGTTTAGGATCCTTCACCAGGCTGTGTTGTGCAAGCCTAAAAGTACTCAGAGTTTTATGTACTTTATTTGTTTGTTTGTTTGTTTGTTTGTTTATTGTTAGATTTCTATACCGCCTTTTGCTAAAAACAACCCCAAGGTGGTTTACAAAAGTTAAAACACATAATAAAAATGAATTAAAAATATTTAGCTAAAAGTATAAAAACAATCCAATATTAAAATATAAAATTTTCCAAAAACTACACTTGGATTAAAAGCAATAGGTACTGTTTTGCCTGCAGGATGATGAAGCTGGGCCTTTTGCACATACTTGACTCAGGTCACCATGGGAATTCTTGCTCCTCATCATACTGATATAACTAAATTGATTAAAGATAACCTGATCGCATGGATGTCTTTCCTGGATACCAACAAATGGGATAACATTTGGAAAGAGGCAGGTGGCTCTTGAGGCTGGTGTCCAGGTCTACTCAGATATGGGCTGTGAGATATGGGCAAACAGATTTCAGTTTGTTTTCCCCAGAGGGCATTAGTGGGTACTAGTCATTGGTCTCTGTCTTGGATCACTCTGGAAATGGCTAGTTTCAGTGTAACTATCAAATTATGGTGCACATGGTAAACAGGTCACTGCAAGTCATGTTCATGAAAGTGTCCTTTGCTGTTTAGACTTGACAGCATTCCATATCCCAGGGTCAAAGAATTGCAGATCTGATAGCTTCCCCCATTCCAAGAGGAAATATTTATCTGTTCATTTGTTTTTCACGGCATTCCATTGAAAGATTTTTTAAAATTCTAATCAACCTTGATTTTTTTTTTGCTCTCTGATATTCTCTTGTCAGTCTCTTGTACATTACAGATGTGCCATTAAACACACTTTAGTATGAACATTGATCAGTATCTAGAGTCCAAAGGAAAATCACACGTGACTCTGAACATGACCAGTGTTCATACTAAGCTCTTTTAAGAGTACAGATGGGCGCATCTGAAATGCAAAAGGAAAATGATTGTTATGCATTTTGCAAATAGAAGTGTGACTTCAGGTTCAGGGAACCATAACTTAAGAACAGAGTGAAATATGTCGACATATGTTGACGTTGTGGAACTCTTTTGAAAGGCAATTTCATCAGAAAACCATCTGAAGAGCTCATCTGACATATCTCTACTGCAGAGGACTGTATAGCTGGAAAACACACACCCAAGAATGGTAGTTATGCAAACAGACATATTGGAATTCACGACTTGGATTTCTGGGCAAAAATGGCAGTGACTCCATATCAAAATTTAATGAAAACTATCTATGTGTATGCAAGAACACACACTTGTTTCAGAACGTGCATCTTTCACTGGTCTTGCCACTCTGCTATATGTAAATAACAAGTTTTCCAGTTCATCTTTAGCTATTTCTTTCATGTCAAAACCATCAAGCTAAATATTGGCTTAAGTGGAACTGCTTGGAGGAAAAATATCCACTTGTGTACAGTGAATGTTTCTCAAAAATTATTGGTGTGGAATGATGGAGAAGCCTTACCCACTTTCTGCAGAAGGTTTCTCTGCAAAGATTTGCTGACATAAGTGTTCTGGTTTCAGTTTTATCTCCTTGGTATTTTGCTTCAATTTTTAATCAGGACTATTTCATAGAGAAAGACAAGAATCTCAGTATTCCCTTTTGGATTTTTAAATTGGGGTTTATATGTATTCCAACATAAGCAACAATTGTTAACAGAAATATATTCAACTAAAGAAAAAGCCTTTGGTTTACATTATATTACATTTATATTATGGGTGTGGCAGCTCCAAAAAACTGGTGTTTTGATGTGTTCCCATGGTTATGATTTTGTAGGCCAGTAGGGGTGTGCACAAAACTGGCTGGCCCGCTTTGGTTCGAGTCCAAACCAGACCTGAACTGGACCGGGCCAGTTTGGTTCTGCACCCCCTTGAATCCCCCCCCCATTAGTTTGGGGGGTGGGTTCATGATCTATCTATCTATCTATCTATCTATCTATCTATCTATCTATCTATCTAATCTATCTGTATTTTACTTACCCCCTCCGGAGGGCTTTACTGAGGCTTGGGAGGGTTTCTCCTGAGGTTCCCCCTCTCCTGCTGCAAATTTCCCCTGCCCATTATGTGGCAAATCACCCTGTTCAGGCAGTCTTTGTCTCATTCCAGGCTTTCCCCATCACAGTGGCCATTTTGGAGGCTACCGTGCATGCCCAATGGGTCTCTGTGTGACCAGATCATGACCTAGGCCACACAGAGGCCCACTGGGCATGTGTGGCAGCCTCCAGAATGACCACTGTGATGGAGCTGAGGCCTGGAATGAGCTAAAGACTGCCCAAACAGGGTGCTTTGCTGCATAATGGAGGCTGGCAGGGGAAGGGGGAACCTCTGGAGGGCCCCCCCCTGCAGATTTGGAGAAGACCCATGGAGGGGATGCATTAAAAAATAATTTAAAAATATGATTGTGAACACACATACCCCCAAATGCCCCCCCTGCAAACACCCCACAACAGTGCCTTAATGCTGCTATCATTGCCTCTCCTCCTGCTTTCTTGCTCTCTCGCCCACCTGCTCTTGCCACCGCTGGCCACCCATTCACCAGCCAGCTTACATGCTGGTAAGAAGTAGAATGGCCTCTTTCCTGGTTCCACTGATTAAAGAGGACATTCTGCCTCTCACTGGTGTGCGAGGCACTGGAAAATAAGGCCAGCCTCAAGTGTGGCAAGCATGGGGCAGCAGCAAGAACGAGGTGAGACATGCATGGCTAGGGGCAAGAAGGTGGTGGGAAGCATGGGACATGAACCCGTCGTGGCCCCATTTCAAGAATTGGGGGCAAGAGTAGAGCTCTTCTCCTATTTAGCTCAGAAACATGAGTCAAACTATTCAACTTTAATAACTAGTTAATAACTATTAATAACTATTCAACACTTTCAAGAGATTTGTCCTTATCTGGGAGGGGGGAAAGATTTCACCAGCCAGCCGTTTCAGAGGACCTTTGCAGCTATTCCCAGGGTAACAAGGGCAGAAGCTGTTTACTCCACTCTCTCTTCTCTCCCCACACATTTCCTTCCTCTTCTGCTTTTCTCCTCATGGGCATTCTGACTGATCTGAGCACAAACAAGATTGACGTCATGTGGCCCTCTTTTTTCTTAATTTATAGAAATTCACAATATATGTATACTGACTAACCCATGAAAGTGTGTGGTACAGTATGGTGGAGACTGCTGAAAGAGAACTTTCCTGAAGAAACTGAGTCAGTCTGTGCTTCCAGGTTCAAATGCAGAAAATCCTCATATAAAGATAGTGGAGGAAAGATCCAACTGTGGATCTTGATTTGAGGTTTCATGTCTGCTTTTTGGTAAAACTGCCGCCCTGTAACCAGAAGGTTGCAAGTTCGATCCTGACCAGGGGCTCAAGGTTGACTCAGCCTTCCATCCTTCCGAGGTCGGTAAAATGAGTACCCAGAATGTTGGGGGCAATATGCTAAAAATCATTGTAAACTGCTTAGAGAGCTCCGGCTATAGAGCGGTATATAAATGTAAGTGCTATTGCTATTGCTATTGCTTTTTAACTTCCCCCGCCATAACTTAGCCATTTCCACAGAGATACAATAAAAAATGGACAAGCTTGTTCTTCATGTGATTTTGAGTGTACAAATGCCCCTCCTAGCACAGCGGGTGCAAAGGGAAAGTTTTGAGAAGCCACAGAAGGTTGTGGGGTCAGGTGAAATAACATGATAGTATGCTATTTCACCTCTGCACCCATAAAACACAGGGCTTGTGTAATGCAGCCAATGCTCTTTTCTAATGAAGACAGAAAGAACTAAAAAGGAAGGACTGAGTGGAAAGGGAGAATGCTCATGGTGACCTTTTTCCATCTTGATCTTTAATTCTGAACTTGGTTGGTCCTGTGCCTATAGAGGGGAAAAGGACCTCCCCTTAAAAAAAACCACCCCAAGAGTGTGGTATTCCTACATATTTCATGGACTTCCAGTGTATTAAATACTATTGCCTATCAGAGAAAAAGAAAGAAATAATTTTAAAACTCCAAAAGGGCCCAGCAAGGACCTATGCTCCGAATCTTCCAGGACCAATAGAATGCTGAGGGCAGCTGAGCCACAGAACACTGGGAATTTTGGATGGGAAATGAGGGAAGTAGGTGAGTGATAATTGACCCTCCAGCCCATAAAAAACCCTAGTATCCTAAGGGGGCTTAGGGTTGCAGAAGGAATAACCCTCATGAGGATAAAACAAAAACAAAACCCTCCACTATTCATGTTATATAGTAAAAAGATATCTTCAAAAAAATTCCCCATCCTCCTGACACTTTTTTGCACTTTATTATATACTACAAAAGGGCTTAGCCCTAATATAGGCCCTTATATAGCCCTTCTAATCTAATCTAATCTAATCTAATCTAATCTAATCTAATCTAATCTAATCTAATCTAATCTAATGTATGGCCCCTATATAGGGCTTAGATTTGGGGATGGGAAAACAAACAAAAACAATAGAAATTATGGCAGTGTAGGAGGAGAAATATTTAGTTATGTATGAAACTTCCAAAGTGAGCATTGTGGCTAGAGTATAATGACAAGATTATTGAAAGTTTTGGGTAAAAGCATTCCACAGCCTTGCCACTCCCTACAATTCTCCACTCTCATTTCGCAATCAACCCCTTGCCCCTTTCTATTTGCTCCCCCAGCTCCCCCAGCTCAGCCACCAGTGAGCCTCCTGCTCCCACCAACAACTATGTCCTTTCTCCCTGCTGCCTCTTATGTCTGGAGCTCCCTCCTAGATCAGCTGTATGATGTCTCCTCCCTTACTTCCTTATATCCCTCCTCAAAACCCACCTTTCCCATGGATTCTTTGGCATGGCCTTTTACTACTGCAACTAAGCCTGTGCATAAAAAATACCCACGTATTCTTCTCTGTTTAACCTGTCTTCACTTCCTTTCCCTCCCTCTGTTATCTCCCTTGTGTCCATTTCTGTATTGAGTTCCTTGGGGCAGGCATCTGTCCTCTCATTTAAATGCCATGTATTTAGATGTGCTATTGATTGATTGATTAATTGATTGATTGATTAAATGCCATCAAGTCGGTTTTGAATCTTAGTGACCACATAGAAAGATTCTCTCCAGGATGATCTGTCTTCAACTTGGCCTTTACGGTCTTTCAGTGGTGCGTTCATTGCTGTCATGATCAAGTCCATCCACCTTGCTGCTGGCCGTCCTCTTCTCTTTCCTTCAACTTTTCCCAGCATTATGGACTTCTCAAGGGAGCTGGATCTTCTCATGTGTCTGAAGTATGATAGTTTGAGCCTGGTCATTTGTGCCTTGAGTGAAAATTCTGGATTAATGTGTTCGATGATCCATTTGTTTGTTTTCCTGGCTGTCCATGGTATACTCCCAAGTCTTCTCCAGCACCAAAGTTCAAAAGTGTCAATGCTTTTTCTATCTTGCTTCTTCAAAGCCCAGCTTTCGCATCCATAGAGTGTCATGGGGGAAAACATTGTCTGAACAATTCTAATCTTTGTAGGTATAGACACTTCATGGCATCTAAATATCCTTTCCAAAGCCTTCATTGCAACCCTACCAAGTGCTAGTCTGCGGCGTATTTCTTGACTGCTGGATCCTTTACTGTTGACGGTCAATCCTAAAAGGCAGAAGCTATCCACCACTTCAATGTCTTCATTATCAGCTCTGAGGCTGGTTGCTGTACCTGTTGTCATTAGTTTAGTCTTCTTTACATTTAATTATAGTCCCATTTTTTCACTGTGCTCCTTGACTTTCATTACTAAAGCTTGCAGATCATCTGCATTCTCAGCTAACGGAGTGGTATCATCAGCATACTGCAGGTTATTGATGTTTCTTCCTCCAACTTTAAAATTATACTCATCTTCTTCCAATCCAGCTTCTCTCAGTAAATGTTCAGCATATGAATTGAATAGAAAAGGAGAAAGTCTTGCCTTACTCCTTTGCCGATTTGGAACCAGTCTGTTTCACCATGTTCTGTCTGGACTGTGGTTTCCTGTCCTGTGTATAGGTTTCTCATGAGAACAATAAGATGTTCTGGGATGCCCATTTTCCTAAGGATATTCCACAACTTGATATGGTCAATGCAATCAAAGGCTTTTATGTAGTCAGTAAAGCACATATTTACTTATTTCTGGTATTCTTTGACTTTCTCAATTATCCAGCGTGCATCAGCAATGATGACTCTTGTTTCTCAGCCTTTTCTGAATCCAGCTTGAACATCCACCATTTCCCTTTCCATGTAGGGCTCTAACCTGCATTGGATGATCCTGAGTATTATTTTGTTAGCATGTGAAATTAGGGATATTGTGTGATGGTTTGCACAATCTGTTAAGTCTCCTTTCTTTGGTATGGGTATGTAGACTTACCTCTTCCAATCTGTTGGCCACTGTGTTGTTCTCCAAATTTGCTAGCATAGTTTGGTTAGAGCCTTGACTGATTCTTCTTCTGTTGCTTGCCATATTTCTGTAGCTATTCCATCAATTCCTGTAGACTTCTGACTTGGTAATGACCAGCGCAGCGAGCTGATCTAACTTCATCTTTCCATACTAGAGGTTTGTGCAAGTAGGTAATATCTTCTAGAGTATCTTGGATGCTGACATCCCTGCAGTACAAATTTTCAGTACACCCCTTCCATCTCTGTTTGATCTTTTCTGAATCAGTTACTATCTGTCCTTTGGCATCCCTTAAAATACCAATTTGAGGTTGGAACCTCCCTCTGAGTTCAGAGATCTTTTGGAAAACTTGCCTTGTTTTTCCATGTCTATTTCCATCCTCAAGGTCTTTACAGATGTCATTGTAGTATTGCTC
The DNA here is from genome assembly GCF_027244095.1 of Hemicordylus capensis. Classification (NCBI taxonomy): domain Eukaryota; kingdom Metazoa; phylum Chordata; class Lepidosauria; order Squamata; family Cordylidae; genus Hemicordylus; species Hemicordylus capensis. The sequence continues at coordinate 91,027,494 of NC_069657.1, read as the reverse complement.
CTTGACTCTTCTAACAGCTTTCTGAAATTCCCTATTAAGTTCCTTCCTGAGGTCTTTATCTTTCTTGACTTTGTCTTTATCTTTCTTGGCTTCTCTCCTCTTCTGGGCAATTTCCACCATTTGTTCTGACATCCATTTTGCTTTCTTCTGTTTCTTGGTCTTTGGCAGTCTCTTTTCACACTCATCCTGAACAACTTCTTTGATTTCATTCCACAGTTCCTCTGGTTCCCTATCAATGAGGTTCAGAACTTCAAAGCGGTTCCTGATGTTCTCCTTGAAAATGCTGGGAACATTCTCAAGATAATATCATGGAAGCTGGATAGCTTTGTTTTTCCACTTTAGCTTGACTTGGAACTTGCACATGAGCAGTTCATGATCGGTTCCACAGTCGGCCCTCGACTGTATATAGATGTGCTATATACAAATAAAGTACAATGGCCAATACAATGGTTTTCCAGTAAATCTACCTTACCAGAAGTTCTAATCCCACAGCCCTCTTTTTCAGCTATTCTAATGTTTTCTAGATAAAAATCTAGCTCCCGTTCTGTTTTAGCAAACACATTTATCCAGTGATGAAGAAAACTGCTGCTTGGATATCTGGAGCAGGAAATGCTTGTCAGGGAGAGGGTTAACCACTCCCTTCCACATCTTAATAACATAATGATCAACATCCAGACTAACAATATATACACCAATTGAGGGAAGAAGCATTTTTTTGATCAATCCTCCCTTCCCTTCGCTGCACCCAAAGCTCTCCCTAACATATCCCAGAGGGTTCTGCAACCTTCAGGGACACATTTTTAGGGGGTATTGTGGGAAGCAGAGGAAAAGAAGAATTGAAAAAAAATTCCCCTCCCCTCCCCTACTCTGTGTGTGTGTGTGTGTGTGTGTGTCTGTGTCTGTGTGTCTGTGTGTCTGTGTGTGTGTGTGTGTGTGTGTGTGAAACTTTGTTTCATGCACACATCATTAGACTGAATATTGACCCCTGTATGAAATAAGCAACTGATGCAGACACATACTGTATGTAGGAAACCTGATTTTCATCATGCTTTCTCCAAAATAAGGAAAGGAGAGATCACACAATTTGGGGCATATAAACCTATAGGTATTCATATGGAGATCATGCCTGACATGTATGGTGGAGAGTAGCAGGGGTTACATGTGCTCCCCCATTCTTTAGAACAAGATCACCAGGCTGGAAAGTGTATCAATCATAGCACTATTCACATTATGTTCAATGCATGTATAATCCCTATTTTCCTATCTGTACTTGTATTTGAGGGGGTCCACACCTAGTTCCACTTTTAAAATGAACTTATGTACAGTCATTCACACAAAAAACATGTTCATGTGTATAGGCACTTGTACACATGTACAGTGTAACATCTTTATAGAACTTTTGTCTATCTATACTTTAATGGTTTAACTCATCCCCTGCTAACTGAGCAAAGAGGCACCTTTTTGAAGTGGAGATTCACTTTATCTAGCAGGGGGAGAGCAACTAGCCCCATCTAACCCGAGTACAGCATCCTTCCAATGACTGGTGCTGGTATCTACCTTATGTTTCTTTTTTAGATTGTTAGCCCTTTGGGGACAGGGAGTCATTTTATTTATTGATATCTGTGTAAACCACTTTGGGAACTTTTGTTGAAAAGTGGCATATAAATATTTGTTGTGTTTGTATTAATTTTATTTATGCCTTTAACATGCCAAGCAAAATGGACGTCCAGTTGCAAAACTGCCTCACACAGAACATAGTCTTACTTCACAGTGTATGTGGGTTGCTGCTGAAAATAGGTATAAACATATGGAAAATGATAACTATGAACGTCATGAGCATAATCAGTAACTTTTTCTCAGTGTCTGAAATGGTTCAAACTTTGGTCATCCCTGCAGTGTGATGGCATTCTGCTGACTGAAGTGGTGCTCCACACTCTTTTCCGTCATCCTGTCTTATAATAAAGGAAATAAAAAAGAAATAATTTAAATAAGGAAGAAATGGGGTGTGTGACTGAAATTGAAAAATAGGGAACCCCCCATTTTTCAATTTAAATTAACCCCCCTCCCCATTTCTTCCATATTTAAACTCTCTCTTCTTTATTTCCTTTATTATAAGAAGGGAAGAAGAAAAAGAGTGTTGGGCCATTTCACCTCTCTCCTCCTTTCTGGTGTGAGAACCATGCCACAATCTTCTGCCTCAAGCAGCCCACTTCACATTGGTTCATGGTAGGGCTGGCCCTACCCTGACCCCGCCCAACATGTATGTTAAATGATTTAATCATGTGTTCATAATTATTTTTGTAAGCTATTTCAGCAGCCCAACATGGCCAAGTATCTCATCCCTAACTGAAAACTTACAAAGAAAAATATGAGCGGAAGCAATAATTTACATGATTCATTGAGGATAGGACAGGAAAGTGGTTTCAGACTGAAGGGCACTCCAGTCTCCTGAGCAAAGGAAGATGCACAATCACTCTAAGAGGCTATTCTCACAATGGAAAAAAACCATTTTTTCCCCATCGTGAGAACCAACGGGCTCACGGACAAGCCTGGCAGTTCTCTGGCTGCTAGCCTGCCAAAATAACCCTCCCCTTAGCCTAGGTTAGCAGAGTGAGTACTCCGCTAACTCAGTTTTTCTAATCATGTGCCACCACGGCGTGGCTCCACACCATGGCGACATACGAGGAGACCCCCGCCGGGAGGCTGCAAGCAGCCTCCCAGGTTCAGAGGTCTCTCCAGGATCCATGTGGCCCCCAATCTCCACCGTCCCTGTCGGCTCTGTGACGGAGCTGGCAGTTATGTGGGTGGCTGATCCAGCCACCCAGCTACGAGTGGCTGCTTGTCTGTGGACAGAGCGGGCTAAGCCTGCTCTCCTGGCAGAATCCCCTCCGGTGCTTCACACCAATCTTTACACCTCTAAGTCTTCACCTCTTCAGATGAAGGCTGTAAGTGTGACTGACTCACCCAGCAGGGGGCTTCTGCCACATTTTCTGTACACGACTGGAGCTTCCAGTGGTAACTTCTGAATGAGGTGTGTATGTTTCTATTATTCTAAGGTATTAAGCATTCAACCTGCTGCAAATTCTGCAGCAATAAAATGTTGCTCGTTTCAAAAGGAGCTTTTGTAGTAGCAGCACTCAGTAGATAGTGCCCCGTATGTAATAAGGTGATTCTAACCTCTACATTGCCTTTGTAACATTATAATTTGCTTGTGTTGGAAATGCATTGTCAGCTTGTTTGCTAGGAAAACTCATTGTAGAAAGTATGTGTCCATGAAAGGTCAACGTTAATCAATCTAGTCATCATCTCAACACAATACAATAAAAATGAAGTAGCTTGGTAGACTTTACATACTCTCACTCATTTAAGCAACAGAAACTGCCTTGAGTTGGCATAACGTCTTTGTTCCAAAGGGTTGATATATATAACAATGAAAGAGGGATGCAATGTAACAGTTACTAGCAACAAATGCCTTTGTAAGGGCAAAATCAGAAGTAGAGAAAGCACTTGTACAAGCTTGTATACAAGGTATGCAGCCTGGTGAACAGAATAATGGGCAAAAACATATATATTTAAAAACATATACACTGTGGTGAGCTCCAGGCTGCATAACATGTTCATACTATCAATTGTCATCTACACGTTATAATTCACATGTTACAGTGGACACCAGGGAGTTATTTGCACATGGCTTCATTCTGCGGGGTAAATGTTGAGCGAAGCCACTTCGAATCACACTTGTGGCAGCCCCTCCCTCTGCTCTTGGGTTTTGTTTTGATACAAGTTCACATGGCATGCCTCCATGTTTTCCTTCTAGCCAATGGGGGAGGGGAGATGCTTAAAGAGCTATATCTGCATTTCTAAAGAGAGTATCCCTCTTATCATGCTAATGGTTCTATGTCAGTGACTCTCCCTATTTACTCCAGTGTTTTCAGAAATAGTAGCTAAAACCAGCATTTTAAAAACCAGGAAGTACACCGAGATAAGCTAGAATTCACAAGACAAAGCCCGATTTGTGTGTGGAGTGGGTCCAACAATCTCAAAGGGACTTCGGGGTAAGTTTGGCTGGTGTGTGAATGCACACACTCTCTTACAAAGGAGATTCAGGGTCACAGCCCTTTTTGTAAAGCCTCCTGGACAATACAGAAGGAAGCTCTTCTCACGATCCATGAGAAGAGCTTCTGTCCGGTCTGCAGGGAGCTCACTGCAGACAATTGGCAGCGGAGCCCTGGGTGGCCAGATCGGCCATCCACATGACTGCCAGCTCCGTCACGGAGCCGGCAGGGGCAGCAGGGATCGGGGGCTGGTCGGCCCCCAGAAGTTCCAGGATGCTCCGTGCAAGTGCGCAGGGCATCCTGGAGAGACTCCCAGGGCTGGGAGGCTTGTTTTAGACTCCCAGTGGGGGTCTCCTTGTGTGTTGCTGTGGTGTGGAGCCGCACCGCAGCAGCACACGATCATCCAAATGGGGTTAGCAGAATGCTAGCTCTGCTAACCTCATTTAAGGGGAGGGATACTTTTGGTGGTTTGCTGCCAGGAGCCATGCAGCTCCTGTGGCAACAGACAACCAGGAAAAATCGGGCTAGGTTCCCAGCCCAATTTCTCCTGGTCGTGAGAATAGCTTCAAGATATAGCCCCTTTTTTTTTTCATCGCAATCATACAGCACGTTGGGCATGTTGGGAGGTTAGCACCTGATGATTCACACAATCATGTGATGAGGTACACGTAACATCATGTCTCCGCCTACCTGGTGCTTCATCTACCCCGCATAATCAAGTGAGAAAGGTGGAATGCTTGTACATCCCATCCTCATGCGATTTAAATACTAATCATACACTGAAGAGCAGTACAGACATTATGCCCCACCTTTCACACGATTATGTGCTGGTGGGATGATGTACTGACAGAGCTAGGACATGCACACACACGCTCCTCATTAAGGTCATTCACACAAGCAAAATTCCTGGTGGGTAGGGGGAAGGCAGGAATATACCTACCTTCCCCCACATGAGTAATGACTCATCTGCACTCTGCCACACCACGCGCCCACACAATCGGTGTGGCAGATTTGGTTGAAAAGGGGAGGAAGTCCTCCAGTATCCCACAATGCATCACATTGGCAGCAGAGAGCGTCAATGCAGCAGCTCCTAGCATCCTGGCCACTCTATAAAAGATAAAGGTAAAGTGTGCTCTCGAGTTGATTTCGACTCCTGAATTAAGCAACTACAGGCCCGTTCCCAACCTTCCATGGCTGGGCAAGGTGATTGAGAAGGTGGTGGCCTCCCAGCTCCAGGCAGTCTTGGAGGAAACTGATTATCTTGACCCATTTCAAACTGGCTTTTGGGCAGGATATGGGGTAGAGACTGACTTGCTCAGCCTGATGGATGATCTCCAGTTGGGAACTGACAGAGGGAATGTGACTCTGTTGGTCCTTGGATCTCTTGGTGGCTTTTGATACTATTGACCATAGTACCCTTCTGGAATGTCTGAGGGGAGGGACTGCTTTGCAGGGGTTCCACTCCTACCTCATGGGCAGATTCTAGATGGTGTCTCTTGGAGACTGTTCTTCAAAATCTGAACTTCAGGGCTCCCTCCCTGAATGTCCCTCAGGACTCCATATTGTCTCCGATGTTGTTTAACATCTACATGAAGCCGCTGGGAGAGATCATCAGGATATTTGGTGCAGGGCATTATCAGTATGCTGAAGACTCCCAAATCTATTTATCCATGTCAGCATCATTGGGAGAAGGCATAACCTCCCTAAATGCGTGCCTGGAGGCAGTAATGGGCTGGATGAGGGATAAAAAACTGAGGCTGAATCCAGATAAGATGGAGATACTTATTGTGCAGGGTCAGAACTCGGGAGACGATTTTGATCTGCCAGTTCTGGATGGGGTCACGCTCTCCCAGAAGGAACAGGTACACAGTCTGGGGGTGCTTCTGGATCCAAACCTCTCCCTGGTGTCCCAGGATGTGGCAGTGGCCAGAGGTACTTTTTATCAGCTTTGGCTGATATGCCATCCATTTATTGAGATGATCAACCTCAAAACAGTGGTACATATGCTGGTAACCTCTAGGCTGAATTACTGCAATGTACTCTATGTGGGGCTTCCTTTGTAAGTAGTCTGGAAACTGCAATTGGTCCAGAATGTGGCCGCCAGGTTGGTCTCTGGGTCATCTAGGAGACACCATACTACATCTGTGTTGAAAGAACTACACTGGGTACCGATAGGTTTCTGGGCAAAATACAAGGTGCTGGTTATTACCTATAAAGCCCTAAACAGCTTAGGTCCTGGGTATTTAAGAGAACATCATCTTCACCATGAGCCCCACTGCCTGTTGTGATAATCTAGAGAGGTTTGTCTGCGGTTGCTGCCAACTCGTTTGGTGGCTACTCAGGGATGGGCCTTCTCCATTGCTGCCCCTGTACTTTGGAATGTGCTCCCTGTGAAATAAGAGCCTCTCCTTCTCTGACAACTTTTAAACAGGCTCTGATGACATATTTATTCAGCCATGCTTTTAATTAGATTCATGTTTTTAATTTTTAATGTTGGTTTTAAATTATTTTAATGTTAATGATTTTAACATTTAAATGATTTTAATTGTTTAATTGATTTAATGTTTTACATGATTTTAATTGTAAACTGCCCAGAGACACAAGTTTTGGGTGGTATAAAAATATATTAAATAAATAAAGATATTAAATAAATAAATGAGAATGATCTTATTGTGTGATTGGATCATGAGTAGTTGGTATCATCTGAACCAGTCCATTATGTCAGCATGTGACTCTTACTAAATGTTACAGAAGCAAAATAACAATTCCATTATCTTGAGCTGCAAAGTCATGTGAACCTTTATTGAGTTTACTTGAGAGGTGTATGTGTGTGTGCGCACACGCATGTGGATGAGTGTGTGAGTAAGAGAGATGGGAAGTTACAAATCTGATAATTTAGTAGCTGAAATTCAGATCTCATTCTGGCAGAAGCAGTTATCAATAAAGCCACTCAAGAAATTCAGAAATGTATTTTCCATAGAATCCTCAGATCAATAAACACAGGGAACATGTTCCTGCTGCCCCTGCTAAGATTTCTTCACTTCACATCATGACAACACATCAATAAAACTGTCTGGGCACTTGGATACTTCTACAAACTATAAATCCCACAGTGTTATCAGTCACTCTAATTTAGTTTTACTGAAGGTTTGCTTTTGATTAAAAGCTCTGTGTTTCTAACAGTCATATCTCTGGTGAAAGGAAGGGTTATAAGCAAAATAATTCACAGGGATTAAGGGCATTTCTTGAGGTTTCTTACAAACCCTAGTAGATTTGTCAGTCTTAAATACATAAAACCCATTCAGTTCAACAGGTAAGCATAGCCAAGCTCTTTAAATGGGATCATCTCCTGTTTCCTTAATAAAAGAGGCCTGACTGAGGGGAAAACCTCCTAGGGAGGTTATGATAATATAGTAACATATAACATTTCCACAAACTATTTTTAAAGCATTACCACTGCTGCTGAATGCAGTTTGGAAAGGATCATGGGTTCTTTTAGAAAGGGCAGACAAGAGCAGAATCATATCTTTTTCTTGCTCTAGATTGTTTTCTAAGGATAGAGCAATGCCCAATGAATCAGTAGGGTGCTTTGCAAAATAGCAGCAGTTTAGGTTATGTCTGCATTTATAAACCATTAACTCAATATTTATGATATTTCAGACCATCCTAAAAGTTATTAAAGGAACCCATCAGTTCATTTTCACAGTTTTTCAAAATCCATACAACAGTTGAGCCAGGGCTGAAATTCAGTCAGGGTTCAGCCACATAAGATTCTCTTCACAGAAGTGCTCAGCCCTAAAATATGAGAAACTGTAACAAAGAAGAATGTATCTGACCATGTGCAGATACGCCTTTCCATGAGTACTGAGTAAGCACAGTTATCCTGAGGACCAAACTACATGTGACATTTAAAGCATTATTACTATGCTTGGTTTGTTTTTTTAATTCAAAAGCAGTCAGACCCCCCATGGTTTGGGAGGGCAGTAGGGGGCTTTAACCCTATAGCTTACCATGGTCTCAGTCCATGGGAAGTCTAATCTGACTGCTGTTTACTCCAGAAAAAACCCTCCAATGGGCACCAATGATGCAGTATCCTTATGTAAGAAAAAACAGGCACTTCTCATAGGATATTTCATGCTCTGCCACAGGGGTGTGCATGAACCAGAAATTGCAGTTTGGATTTAATTCTAGCTGAACCACATTCTGCCGAACAAGTTTGGCAGAACTGACCAGTCAGTTCAGCCCATTTGATAGAACCAGTTCGACGGTTCAGGTGGCAAATACTTGTAAAGGGGAATTCAGTGAGGATTCCCCTTTACAAGTACAGGGGTTGGGGTCAATGAAATGGTCAGAGGCGGCCGGATGGGGGTGGAGAGAGAGGTAAAAATGTCCTTACCTGGCGGGCACGGCCCCAAGTGCAGACCAAGCTCCATTTACCAAGCTGCCCATGTGGCGTTGGTGTGGTTGTGCTGCTGGTGGGCATCTTGGTAAACAGAGTTGTGCACATGCTTGAGGCTGTACTGGTGTGTGTGTGTGTGTGTGTGTGTGTGTGTGTGTGTGTGTAGGGGGTGAGTGGTGGCTCATGCCAGCCAGGTAACAACCTTTTATCCTCTCTCATTGCCCCCACCCAGCCACCCCTTCACCGCCCTTTCACCGCCCAAACCGGGTTCAGTCTGACTCGACTGCAGGCTGAACCGCCTCCAGTTTGGTTCGCTATCAAGCCACCAAACTGGCCCACTTCAAGGTGAACCAGTTCAGTGGCAAACAGTTCATGAACAACCCTACTTTGTTGCAGAAACCCAAGAACAAAACACAATAATTAAGGGTATGCGATTTAGGGGTGTGCACATAACCAGGCTGCCCGGTTGGGTTTGAGTCTGGACCGGACTTAAACTGTACTAGACATGTTTGGATTTGGACACCTCTGAATATTCCCGAACATCCCTTGGTTCAGTTCAGGTTTGAGGGGGTGGGGGTTGTGTAAAAATAAATTCTTTTTTGTTAAAAAAAATAGTTATAAAACTCACCGCTTCCTGCTCCAGGGGCTTTTCCGAGGCCATGGGGGAGGGAGTCTCCCCTCCCCCCACTGGCCTCCAATTATTCACATATAGCCCAGTTTGGGCAGTTGTCGGCCCGTTCCGGGCCTCACCTCCATGCTAGTGGCCATTATGGAGGCCGTCATGCATGCCCAGTGGGCCTCTGCATGGCCTGGAGGCCCATATTCAATGTTGAATGGGTTCAAATTCAAACCTGCTCACACATCCCTAATACAATTGTTCAAATGCACCTGTCCCCTTGAAGCCTGTGTGAACAGTGAGCAGGAAATGACTGTGGTCACACTTTGATGTATTTTAAAGGAATTAACCACTCATAACTGTCACAGTACAGAAGGATTTTATACTCAATATCCATAGCAGAATACGAAATACATTTCCTGAAATGAAACTCTGAGCTTTGTTGCTTAAAAGGTCAGAACAGCCTGGAGATATCATAGGGTAACAAATAGATACTGAGATGCAGCCCAACCACTCAGTTCTTTCCCGAAACTCTTTTTGTCCTGGGTTGGACAAACCTGCAGCTATTAAATATTCTGGCCAGAAGGGTCATGTAACACCTCATCACTGTGCTTATATGGAGATAGGGGCATAAGGACATGACTGCAAGCTCTAGCATCACTTCTTATAAGTTTGCTACTGAAGCCATGTCATAATACCAAGCTATCTCTTCCCCCACCCCTTCATTTTTCCACATTAATATTAAACAATGGAATTATTGTTTTTTCCCAATAGAAATGGCCCTAAAGTGAGGCTACACTTGCTAACTTCAGTTCATGAGCTGCATACTCAGAAATCCTGGCATCAGAGTCTTTAGAGCTGGCAGTGGCTGAGAAGCTGCAAGAGTAACTGATAACAATGGGAACTAGAAGCAAATGCAGGTAAATATTTGCATGGTGTGTCAAAATGCTTTCAAGATTCAGGACAAATTGTCCACTTAAAGTGATTGACTGGATGCTCAAAGGAAGTGCCCATAATCTATTTCCAACCAACTTGAGTGCTGCTTGACTCACTCCTTCTCAAATCCATGCAGCTATTTGTTATACCTACATTGTCATATGTCATTCCCTTACACTGATGCCCTCTGTTTTCTGTGCAAATGCTTTGGCATATCCTTCTCCACAAGCCCCTATTTGCACCCTCATATTGTACATTCCATCCTGTTCTATGTACTGAAGTTACTTGCCATAAGCAATGTAAAATAAACAAACAAAATTGGCTGAACTGTTATGAGAAAATCCTTTCAATTAGGGATGACACCTTCAGACCAAGCTTAATCGCCAGTGGGATGATGGGAGAAATATTTCTGCTATCGAATTCCTTGGCAGTGCCTTGCTGGTGGATATTTATTTAAATAAGCACAAGGTTGTTATGCTGGCAAGAGGATACCACAGATTCTCCCCAAAGTGCTACACTTTGATTACATATGATCCATCTTGCTATTGTATCTCTCCCTGAACTTTGTCAGCTTCAACAGAGCAGCTTCTGTTAAATTTAGGGAAAACCTTGAGGGATGCGAGTCTCATAAATTCAAGGCTGCTCAACTTTTCACCATTCACTGTAATGAAAATAATAAGTAAACATAAGACATTACCATATATAGTGGTAGAAAGCATACAAAATATACAGACTGATGTCCTGTCATATTTATTATTAAAGTTGTGCTGTTGAGTCAGTGTCGACTCCTGGTGACCAAAGAGCCATGTGGTTTTCTTTGGTAGAATACAGGAGGGGCTTACCATCGTCTCCTCCCATGCAGTATGAAATGTCACCTTTCAGCATCTTCCTATATCGCTGCTGCCTGATATAGGCATTTCCCATAGTCTGGGAAACATACCAGTGGGGATTCGAACCGGCAACCTCTTGCTCGCTAGGCAAGTTATTTCCCTGCTGCACCATTAGGTGGCTATTTATTATTAGACAGACTTATTAACATCAAATATTTGCCCATTGAAGTATTTACCCTTACTACAAACATGTGAAACAGAGAACTAACACTCCAGATTTACTGATTGAAGCCTAAGGTATTGCAGTCCCGAGGTGAAATGCCAAATGTAGCCTTGCCCCATGCCCTGGTAGGGCCAGCCTCCTTTCAAAAGCAGCCATTGCAACCTATGGAATTCTCTGCCCCAAATGTGGTGACAGCCAACAGCCTGGATGGCTTTAAGAGAGGTTTGGATAAATACATGGAGGACAGGTCTCTCAATGGCTACGAGTCTGAGGACTTTAGGTCACCTCCAGCCCCAGAGGCAAGATGCCTCTAAATATCAGTTGCAGTGGAGCAACAGCAGGAGAGATGGCATGCCTTCAGCTCTTGCCTGTGGGCTTCTCGGAGGCATCAGTTGGGCCACTGTGTGAAAGAGGATGTTGGACAGGCCTTGGGCCTGATCCAGCAGGCTGTTCTTAACCTCTGAAAGTGGCATGATAGCGGAAACAAGGAAGCTTTACCAGCAGCTTCCTCTTCTCTCATGCTTCTTGCAAGCATTGCAAGGGATATGAGGAGAGGTGTTCCTTGCAATGCTCAGATTGGTCCCGAAGAACTGCTCTGAGGCATTGGCAGCAGGGGACATCCAGGGGATGATGGGCCCCATTAATCCACCACCTGAGCTGACTGCCTCACCTTGCCTCATGAAGGGACCACCCTGGCAGGAAGAGAGAGAGAGAATATATGTAACTTGACCAAAGTAAACTTGAATATATGTAACTTGACTCCCTACCCAGGGAGTTAATGAATTAGGTAGTCCCAGACCCAGCCCAAAAATCTGTCTTCCCTGCTCCTGCATGATTATTCAATTATATTGTTATCACTGAGACAAAATGACCCAGTCATAATGTGCTGGGTGGTCTTGAGAAGGCTGCTGTTTTCAGCATTACTTCCAGTTTCTAAATGGGAATAACAGTCTATCTGTGTGTAGTGAATAGTTTTGTAGATTTACTACAAATATTTTTGCTTCCAGGAAAAGGAAGTTACTTGCTTTAATTGTTAACAGAAAAGCTTTAGCAAATACAACAAATTTTTCTGAAAGGCACAAAGTAAAGGAGCTTCCAGTTACAAGGACCCCAGTGTGCTTGTGTCATCATGTACCCTGCACTGAATGACCATGAGCTACAGATGTGTGTCACCTAGGCTCTGTGCACCTATATCAGTGCTGATGCCCCACCCCCTGCTTTTGCCACCACAGTCCTCACTTTCTGGAAGAACCTTAATCTAATTATGCAAAGCAAAACAATATCTGCAAATTCATTTCCTTTGCACCTTTACTCTAGCTGCAGGCTTTAGGCTGCTTTTGGAACATAATCTGGATTTGTCTGCAGGAGTGTGTGTGTATGCATATGAATGGACACACAGAGTACAAACAGTTGAGAAAAGTTACCTATTTCATAGAGCTGTTGTAAGGATAAATGAAAGCAAGTGATCTTGTTATCCTCTCTGAGCCTCAGGGATACAGGGGACTATAAATCTAACTAGTAATAGTAGCAATAACAACAGCAGTAATAACATGAACCACTGGCCCATCGGTGTGCTTATGCAGCCTAGCGTAATCCGTTGTTCTATATTATTGGCTTTGCAGAGCAACATTATATCCACCTGTGAGACTGCAACAGGGCTTGAATTATCTTTCATAATTTATACCATAAAGGAAGAATATTTCCGGTGCTCAATAAACAAAAACATCCAGTTGGAATATTTTAAATAAACTTTTCTCCCTAAAGAGAAAATGAGTACACCATCTGTCTAGCTACTATGCATGCTAGAGCAAAAAACAGGTCAGAAGAAAGTATCTTCCATCTTTAGATATATTTTGCTTATATGTTTTGCTATACTAACCTATATACTATACTATTCTATACTAACTTATATTGTAACCTATATGATTTTGCTATACTAACCTATATTCTAGAATAAGTCTCAATGTCCTTGAAACAAATTAACTTCTGGCCTATTCAAAGGACTGAGTGCCACATCCTAGTGCCACATCCTGCTGATTGATTGATTGATTGATTGAATATCCCACTCTTCCTCCAAGGAGCCCAGAGTGGTGTACTACATATTTAAGTTTCTCCTGGATAGTTGGTCCCAGGGGCACAGAGAAGTTGGAGTGAGCCCTGAGACAAAACAATGGGCCCCTGCCCCCTGTCCTTATCTCCTTCTTCAGGGAGAGAGAGGGGTAGATTGAAGAGTAAGCTGTTTCTCAGCTGGTGGACACCTCTCCCTGAGGGGCCCAGAGCCATTTATCTCCCTTTGTTCAATTATAGCTATGCCCCTGGCAGGTCCCATGAAGCCAAATTTCAATTGATGAAGCCAGTATGGATCATGGAAAGGAGGGAAAAGAAAAATTCCCAGGAGTAGGGGCAGGAGGGATTCTCCCCGGAAAATCTATCCAGTGGGAAGGAAGAGGAAATCAAGCTATCTGTGATGAAGCTGAGGTGTGGTGATGGAAAAGAGAGGGGCAGAAGCCCTTGGTTGAATCCTAGAAACTGGATGCTTTGAGGAAGAGATGTGCCCGAACTGGTTCAGCACCTCCTCAGGGAAGTGCTGAACTGGCTTGAACACCTGCATCCAAACTGGTATGGCAGGGCAGACATTGGGTCCTTTAAAAACTGATTTAAAGGAATGCTCTGGAATGCCCTCCCAGTAAACATTCACTTTGTGACAACCACTTTTAAAAAAACAGCTAACACAATCTGAATTCTTTATTGACCTTCAGGGGAGCCCTTAAAACCTATCTGTTTGGCCTTGCCTTCCAGGGTTTTTAATTAGTTTTATTTTAATGCTGTAACCTGGCTTTCATGGTTTTAATTGTTCTGATTATTTAATTGTTTTTAATGATGTTTTAATTGTTAATTGATGGTTTACATTGTTTATATTTCTGTTTTAACTGTTATTGGTTTTATCGGTGTTGTTTTAATTGTAAACCACCCTGAGCCATTTTGGAAGGGTGGTATAAAAATCAATCAGATAAAATACATACATACATACATTTATTTACTCAGATAAAAAACTTCCTAGAGGCTCCAGCTTTCTTGCATTTGTTTCTTGGCATTTTATGGTGTTAATGTTTGATTGATGTTAAAGTTTTTCAATGTAACTTTTATGGGATTTTATTGTATTTTAACTTTTGTAAACTGCCTCAAGATGGGTTATGAAAGGCATTATAAAATTGAATGAATTAGATAGATAGATAGAAAGGTCTTTATGTGCTTCTTCACTGCCCCACCACTTTTCCGGGTGCGATGCTCACTTTCCAAAAGGCTGTGCATGGCTGCAGCTTCGCTCCCAACAGCCTGCACAGAGCATCAGCAAGCAGATGGCCACCGCGCATGCATGGCAGCCATTTGCATGATCAGCAACACTATGCTGACAATGCATGTGTGGCAGCCATATGTGTGCCAATGCCTCAAGCAGGCTGCTGGAATCAGTGCTGCAGCTGCGTGTGTCCTTTTGTAAAGCAAGCACTGCACCTGGAAAAGCAGTGGGGCTGCAGAGGAGCAGGTAAGGACCTGCTTACCTGGTTTTTAAAGGAACTGATTCTGACCCCACCCACAGCTGTACGAGATGGTTCAGGCACATCCCTACTTTGGAGCCTTTCATAGTGATAAATATGCTCTATATAGCAAAAGCTACATGCTAAATCAGTGCTCCTCTGGCCTAATGGTTACCTGTGGAAACTGCTAGGTGAGAACAATGTGTTTTGAGGTTACTTATTACTCAGTTATGGGATTTCCTGAGGATTGAGAATGAATGTTGACTTTAAGGATTTGGGCTTATTAATTTTGGGGTTAGGATAATCTGGGATGGGTGACTGAGGGAAAATATGCCCATGTCAGGAGATCAGGTATGTAAGTCAATGGGGGCCAAGTCATGGCTGCCTAGCCTTAGTCTTAGGAATGCCCAGAATTTCCATAGGGGAAGCTGGGTTGAAGTACAGGGGTGGCCAAGACCGGGGTGCCCTAGAGTGGGAAATGGCTATTTTGCTCCTTTCTTAGCTGGTCTCCCTAGGAGGTTTCTGGTTGCAATGGTAAGCATTATCTCATCCCTAGACCCTCTCAAAGACAAGTTAGGCTAGGGGTGCCAAAGAGTGTTCAGAGAGACCCATTTCTGGACTTTGTAACATGAGTTATTACAGCTGGGTACCGGAGTCCTGTGCACTCCTAACTGGTGATCATGAGAATTCTATAATCAAGGTAGGAGGATTGGAAAACAACAATTTGCAAACTGGTATGGAGGCAGGTGGCAGGGGTGAGCCCAGCACTTGTACAGAGCTCCAGTGTGAGGGTGGAAGGAAAGAACTCCATGCCTCTTGCCTCTGTACCCAGCTCACAGATTATCTTTTCCCCCTGCTCCTACCCTGACAGTAGAATTCTCACAATTGCCAGCCAGGAGCATGCATGGCTCCAGAACCCAGCCTGGTCACAACTCCAGCCTGAAGAGTGTTGTGAGAATAGCCCTGCTGTCTTTTTGGATTAGGCCAGTCTGCTTTCCAGGTTAGTTTTCTCTTCTTGTCCAGGAGCATATGCAGGAAAGATTGGGGTGGCAAGAGAGGTCAGTATCAAGGCAGCTGAAATCTTCAGGGAAGATAACCCTGAAGGCATTATTCCATCAGTTCCCAGACAGGAAGGCAGCTAAGGGCTCCTGGGAGGCTGGAGGAGTCTCCTATCAACCAGGCTACACTGTCTTCTGTTCTGGGGTAGAGGAGTGAGTGAATTAGGCTTATTGATTGATTGATTGATTTGATTTATAAATATTTGATTTTGAGCCTTCTAAAAATGGCTCAGGGTGGAAGCCCATAATATACTATGATTTTATTGTCTGACACTTTGCTGTAAAGTCCCAGTCTTGTAGGGATAGGGGAGTAAATGGAAGAATGGGAAATATTTTAGGAGGAGTACCCTCCACCTTGTTACCCCTTGGAGTTATACCTTATATCACATCTATCTGATTGTTTAAAGACAATAAATAGCATAATAAAACTTGAACACACCAAGACCAATATAAAGCAGCAGTACAAAGAGTAACACCACAAAATTGTGCATTTTTAAAAAACTGTACAAGTCAAACCTTTAATTTATTTCTGAAAACTCAAATGGCGGTATACTGATGTCATCTGGGTACTTGTTCCCAGACATGGGCCACTATAGAATGGCTTCTATGGCAATGTGAGGGCTGGTTCACAAGATCAGGATGTTTACCCTGTCTCTACTTCACTCTCCTTCCTCTGTGGTCTTCCCTGTGTCTATTTGAGGCAAGGTCTTGCCCTCTCATTCGTTTAGACTGAGAAGATAGTCTGAAGCCGATCCAGACTACCTACACGCACACATCTGTATCATCTCTGTTCGCACATCATAAACATACCCATTTGTTTAAAATACAGCTTTGCAGTTTGTGTGAAGTGAGGAACTGTGGTTTAACTTATGTGTATGAACTAGAATGTGAAATAAAAATCTGGTCTATCATTGTGGATTGTCAACTGCCCAGACAGCTGGGACAGTATATAACTATGCTAAACTAACAAACAAACATCCAGAGTGACCACAGTTCCTAGCTTCATGTGAGTAAGGATATGCATGGAACTGGCCCAGAGGCCCTTTATGGGCCTCCAAACCAGTTCGAAGAACCGGTGGCTCTGCCAGTTTGATGCGGGGGGATGTCTCCCTTTAAGGGTGGGGGAGGGTGCACTACCCCTCACACCACTGGAGCTCCATTTTTTCAAAATCCATGGGGCAGCAGCATATCTCCCTGCCACCCCTTCCCCCCATTGTTGCCCATAAATTGGCGGAAGTATGGACTGTGCCTGTGTTTGCCACCCCACCCTGCACGCATCCGCCACGCAGCCCATACTTCCGCCGTAAGTCATGCACAGCCCAGACTTCCGCCAATTTCTAGGCTACAATGGGGGAAGGGGCAGCAGGGAGTTATGCTGCCACCCCATGGATTTTGAAAAAATGGAGCTCCAGTGGGGGGAAAGTGGCGTGAGGGGTAAGTGCACCCTCCCCCACCCTTAAAGGGAGACCTCCCCAGCATCAAACCGCACCTCCGTGGTTCCATGCACACCACTACATAGTGAGCCACAGAGCCATGGTTTAAACAAACAAAAATGTAAATACCATTACTCTCTGCTGGAGCTGGAAACTGAGATGAGAGCACATGCCATGTCAACAGGTTTTGGGCCACATACCAAATCAGAATGCACCATAGTTTGTTGTTCATGTGAACAGGCACAGAGAGTTCCCTGTATTAACCACTATATTAACATCATATAGGTCATAATCATCCTTCCATTTGGTAAGTGCGGTCAGTGCGGTGAGTTACTGGCTGACATAATAGGCTACCCTTTGCTGACATTAGGAACCTGCCACAGCTGCTGCTTAACTTGAAAGGTAGACAGTTGTAGCATCACGGGTGATAGGGCTGCTGTGGAATGACTTAACAGCACTGCATCCAAGCAGCGGCCTACAACTCCTTCCAATAGAAACAATGGAAGGTCATGCCACAGCAGTCTTGTTGTCTACCTTTGCCCCTGCCTTTGGGCCTGCCTTTGAAGTTGTGCAGCAGCCCCAGTGGGTCCTTAACATTGATGGAGAGCTGCCCATCAAGTCAGCCACTGGTCTTAATATATTTATAGATATCTTTCTCTGCACCATCACCTGTTTCCAAAAAACTTGTAATTTTTGCCTTGCAAACCTACCCTTAGTTAACTATTCAGTACAGTAGATTTTCTCTCTTACTTTTAAGGCATCACAGCTGATCAATTATTAACCAAACTTTTTGAAACATTACTACACTAAGTGTCGAACGAAATTGTCTCTATGTTTTGTAGCTTGTTGTGTCAATTATGTATGCTCTTTCTCTGTCCAGTATAAATTATTAGGCACATCCAGATACTTCCATTCTGCTCAATTATATACTAGCAGCTCTTTTTTTAGTGGGTAACATAAATCTTACAAAAGAAAAAAAAACATGAATAAGAAGAAAACTGCCACCGAGCAACTAAATCTTAAAATGTCAGTGTAACTCTTTCTTAGGTGAATATTGCTGTTTGCACAGCTATGTGCTATATAAATGTTGAACTTGCCTAAATCACTAAATTCCTTCTAGCAAGCATACTGAACAGCATTTGAAATTCCCACTGTTGTTTTTGTCCTTCAGCAAAAAACCGGCCTACTTTGAGACTGATTATCTTTCCAGGCAAAAAGGAAATGCACAGAATTAAGAAATAGCTGCACTAGGAAAAGCATAATGAAAAGGCTCAGATTGTGATTTTTTTTTAAAGCACAAACCTTACTAGTTAATTGTTTGATGTTTGCTCATTAAAATACACTATTCCAGCATATACAAAAACGTATCAATACTATCAAATAATGAGACAAGGAAAGTATTCCCTACCAATAAAGATACTTGAGCATGTCTTGTGTGTCTGCCATTGATCCAACATGTTTTCACCTTCTCTTCTGTGACACAGTAAAGATAAAAAGACTGTTCTCACAAGCAACCTAACCCAGGCTAGGGCAGCCCAGCTTGGGTTAGGCTGCTCATGTGCAGCACCAGGATCAGCATAGTTCCTGGCACTGCCCACCGTCTAACCCCACTTTGCAGCCCGGAACTTAGCTGAGGTTAGGGACGTGAGTGCATCATGTGTGCCAGTGCAGTTTTAGGCTGCATAAATAGAAACATCATTTCTAAATCACAAGCAGTACTAGCTTTATACTTCACTAGTCAGATCTCATATGGAGTTCTGTATCCAGTTCTATGCACCACGATTTAAGGAGGACATGGACAAATTTGAATGGTTTCAAAGGAGGGCAACAAAGACAGTGAGAAGTCTGGAAAAGAAGCCCTATGAAGAAAGGTTGAAGGAATTGGGTATGTTTAGCCTGCAGAAGAAAAGGTTGGTGGGGGAGTGCACTCTTCACATTCAGGTCTGTCACCTAGCGGAGATCAAAGATTTTGTTCTCTATTGGAGACAGGATTAGATTTAATGGGCTGAATTGACAGGAGGCCAGATTTTGGTTGCACATTAGGAGAAACTTCTTAATGGTAAATTAAGCATGACAAAGGAATAAATAAATTGTTGGGGCAGGTGGACTCTCTCTCACTGGATATCTTCAAGCAGAGACTGGACTGGATATCTTCAAGCAGAGATTTGGGAATGCTTTAGAATGGATTTCTTGCATCAACCAGAGTGTTCGGCTAGATGGCCGTTTACAAGACCCTTCCAACGCTGATCACATGATTACTCTATAGCTCTATATTTTGATGCAAGATAATTTTCAATGTAAAACATACCTAGAAAGAATATAGAGGACCGGGTCTCATAATCCGTGAGACCTGGTTTAGGGCTAAGCCCGCTTTCCCCGCTCGTGAGCAGGGAGGGAGCCCTGGGCGGCCGAATTGGCTGCCCACACGATTGCTGGCTCTGAGATGGAGCCGGTGGGGGCTGGGGAGCTCGGGGGCCGCGTGGCCCCCAGAAGCCCCTGCATGCCCTGCGCAAGCGCACAGGGCATACTGGGGAGACCTCTGGAGCTGGGAGGTGGCTTTTCGCCTCCCCTCCAGGGGTCTACTCATGAGTAGGCATGCCACGAAGGCACGCTGCAGCTACTCACGATAATTAAAACCAGGTTTGTGGAGCGCTCACTCTGCAAACCTGGTTTTAAGGCAGGAGTTCTTGAGCGGGTTACCCGCTCTAGAACCACCGGGCTCGGCTGCGAGCCCGGTGGTTCTTACAATCAGCAAAAATCGGGCTAGGCTCTCCTAGCCTGATTTTTGCTGATCGTCTGAATAGCCCCACAATGTAACAGGCATTTAATAAATTTCTGAGCAACAACATCAGATGTAACCCCCAAAAGCTCAGCAGTAGAACTCAGTAGTAGGCTGAGTAAAAAAACGTGGTGCTAGAGCTGGAACTCTAGTAAAGAGTCTGTGAAAGGACTGGTTCAGATGAACATGCACCCCAACATGTGAATGTTGGGGGCTGTGACGAAAAGGCTCCCGCCCTGTTGTCACGGGGGGATATTGCACTAATGTCTTCTTAGTCTGTCCTTTAAATGTTGTGAATGGTGTTCATCCTCTCAAGGAGGCATTTAGATGAACACCCCTTACATACTATTAAGGGCTGTCCCTTAATCAGCATGTTCCTTAATCAGTCCCCTGCTAACTGAGCAAAAAGCTGGAGAAAGCAAGTGGCCTTACTCATTCCCCAGAACAGCATCCCTCTAGAAGCCAATAAATGGCGCAGCGGGAAATGACTTGACTAGCAAGCCAGAGGTTGCTGGTTCGAATACCCGCTGGTATGTTTCCCAAACTATGGGAAAACACCTATATCAAGCAGCAGCTATATAGGAAGATGATGAAAGGCATCATCTCATACTGCGTGGGAGGAGGCAATGGTAAACCCCTCCTGCACTCTACCAAAGACAACCACAGGGATCTGTGGGCGCAGGAGTTGAAATCGACTGGATGGCACACTTTACCTTTACAGCATCCCTCCCTCCAGTGTCTGTTGCTGGTGTCTATCTTATGTTTCTTTTTTAGATTGTGAGCCCTTTGGGAACAGGGAGTCATTTTATTTAAACCACTTGGGAACTTCTGTTTAAAAGTGGTATATAAATATGTTGTATTGTTCTCAAAACAGGTGTATTTGTGGGTAGCAAACCACACCACACCCTATGATTATAACTGTGGGGCCACAGCTTCCTTTTTGGGATGCCTGAGCTCATGGGACTGTGAACTCTGCACATACCAATATTGGGCAAGACTTGCAACTGGTAGCTTAGCATAAGCAAAATATAGGGCAATGCTACCCCAAGGTCATAAGAATCATGGAGATTGGAAAGGAGTCATCCCTCAAACTTCACTGTCTCTGTCAAAGAGAAGGAAGCCAGAAAAGTAGACACACACACCCCGAGGCAAAAAAAACCACTGGGGCTATTCTTACGATCACAAAAATTGGGCTAGGAAAATCCTAGCCTGATTTTTGTGATCGTAAGAACCACCGGGCTTGCAGCCGAGCCCGGTGGTTCTGGAGTGGCTAACCTGCTCCTGTAGCCCACCCCTTGGCTGATTCGGAAGATTTGTAGAAAGAACGAATCACCCCTGAGCTGAATTGCCCAGATTTGGATACAAAACAAATCACGCCAGAATTGGACCCAAAAAATTCAGAGATTAGGACCTCCATTTTGTGGACAACATGGGTGGGTGGTAGTTCCCAATGGGTGGAAGCTAACACCCAGATTTCAAAGAAATTGAGTAAAGGGATGGTTTTAATTTTTTGTGTGAAATTGGCACATCTTCAAGCTTTTCCCCATAGGGAATAATGGGGATTTCAGCAGCCTTATAGCACCATGTGGGGGGCACCAGGGTGGCACAGAGTGGGTTGTGGTGGGTGGTAGCACCCAATGGGTGCAAGTGAAGCTACCACTCAGATTTTTTTAAAAATGGGCAAAGGGGTGATTTTTAAAATATTTTTGAGTCCACGTGTCTTTAAGCTTTAATGGGGATTTTATCAGCCTTAGTTATAAGGCTGGAGTGCCCCCTGGGGGGGCACCAGGGTGGCCTAGAGTGGGCTGTGGTGAGTGGTAGTGCCCAATGGGTGCAAGGAAGCTATCCATATTTCAAAGAATTTGGGCAAAGGGGTGGTTTTCTAAAAAAGTCTTTGTGGCAGATTTGGAGCAGAAAAGGGGTTTCGGGAGCAGAAGAGTGGGTCAGGTGGTAGTGCCCCAATGGGTGCCTGTTACCACCCAGATTTCAAATAAATTGGTGAAAGGGGTGAGTTTTAATTTTTTTCTGGAGTTTGCGAGTCTTTAAGTTTTCCCCCCATAGGGAATAATGGGGAATTTCAGCATCCCCATAACACCACTTGTGGGACACCAGGGTGGCCCAGAGTGGTGTAGTGCACATAGGGTGCCGACCACATCCAGAACGACAAGCCCATGGGGTAGGGTTGCGCATTTTGTATTTTTTCTGTTTCAATTTGTACAAAATCCAAATCAACCCCAATTTGTATTCTGTCTGAAATTAAGCCTTCTGAATCACCCCAGTTTTGCTTTGTATGCGAATTAATCCGAATCTGAATCTGAATTAATTCAGATTTAAAAATTGGGTCACATGGTCAAAAGAGTGGGTGGAGGTTATAGTGCCCAATGAGTGGAAGCTACCACAAAAATTTCAAAGGAATTGCTGATTTTTGGTGAATTTTTGAAGTTTGTGCATCTTTCAGATTTCCCCCATAGGGTATGATGGAGGTTTCAGGAAAAGTATAGTTTCACATCAAGTGGCGGGGAGTGGTGGCCCGGAGTGGAGTGTGGTTGGTGGTTTTGCCCAGTTGGTACAAGGAAGCTACCACAATTTTTTCAGAGGAATTTGGCAAAGGGCTGCTTTTTAAAGAATTAATGAAGTTATGTGTCTTACAGATTTTCCTCGTAGGGTGTAATGGAGGTTTCTGCAGTTCCATAACTCTACTTGAAGGGCACTGGGGTGGCCCAGAGCAAGTGGCGGTGTAGTGCACATAGGGTGCCAACCACCCACATGGGTTGCCAACCCATGAAGTACAGGGTTTTGTTGTTCTAAAGGTGTTCTAAGAGTAGATTCTCTAGTAGCATATGAGAGTGGATTCATGGTTTTTCATTAAAAATCTCGTTTGCTACCAGAGAGTCTAAACTCAACACCTCAGAAACAACAAAGCCCAGTACCTCAATGGGTTAGCAATCCAGGGGAGTGGTTGGCCCCCACTGTGCACTACACCACCACTCGCTTTGGGCCATCCCAGTGCCCCCCAGGTGGAGTTATGGGGCTGCTGAAACCTCCATTATTCCCTATGGGAAAAAATCTTAAAGATGCGTAAACCTCAAAAATTCCTAAGAAATCAGTCCTTTGCCCTATTTGGAATCTGGGTGCACGACCCTTGGGGCACTGCCCCACAAACCACTGTTTTGCTCCTGAAGCCCCACATAAACAAGTTGAGAGAGTGAAGAGAATGATGAACAACAACAACACTTAATTTTTTGGCACAGTTATTTGAGAATTTTGCAGTGGGCGTGAGCCTGTCCCTCTGGCACTAGCACAGCAGCACAACCCATTTGTGGATTCAAGCAATCTTTCAATAAAAACACTCCCTCCCCATGGAACAGTGACCACAGGTCATCTGAGATAGCAAGATAGACCAATGAGCCAGCGTGGCATAGTGGTTAGAGTGCTGGACTAGGACTGGGGAGACCCGAGTTCAAATCCCCATTCAGCCATGATACTAGCTGGGTGACTCTGGGCCAGTCACTTCTCTCAGCCTAACCTACTTCACAGGATTGTTGTGAGGAGAAACCTAAGTATGTAGTACACCGCTCTGGGCTCCTTGGAGGAAGAGCGGGATATAAAATGTAAAAAAATGAATAAAAATAGCTTCAAATGTTCATTTAACTGAAGTGGAGTGAGCCGTAGCCCAAACAAATCAAGCTACTGTTCAGAAAGAATTGTTGAGATTTATCATCACTGCATTTAAGAAAGTGCAAAACCATGGATCGTGGTTACAAGAAAGAGAGAAGCAACTAAGATTCCTGGGGATGTCAATAAATTGACAGGGATTTTCCCCACCCCCCTCCTTTTGTCTCCTGTAGTCCCATGTGGATGACCTGTCCCTGCAATGGCAAAAGTTGTGAACCACCGGCTTAGACATCATGTCCCACCATTACATTGTGGCCTAAATTACATTAGACTGCTCAACTTGGGCAACAAAACTTAGACACCACTATAACTTATAAAAATCAGAAGAAAAACAAAATAGCTCTTCAAAAGACCCCTGAACATGTCAAGAGATTCTTTCTAAACCTTTGGAAAGAAAAACCTGTGTAATTTCCTAACCAGTACTTTCCTAACCAGCTTCTCGAAAAGCTTCTCCACACAATTTATACCATGGCTTTTAGCAAGAGCTTTGGAATTGCATTGAGCTCCCAAAGATATTTGGGTATTTCTGTCTCAAAATGCTGTCTTCCAAATCCCTTTGCAAGGTCAGTTTGCATTTCAATCACACTGAATACAACACATACTTAACTAAACCATTCAAGCTCAAAAGCTTTTTGTATATCTGATCTTCTGCTAATCACTCGGTGCCTCAGCTGGAGTGGAGAGAGTCAGAGAAGTCAATTTCAATTGCAATGCTTTTCCTAAGAACAAAGCATTCTGTCCGAAACATAGTCATTTTGATTTGGAAACAAAAATCTCTGTTTTTTAATTCTTGATTTTGTTTTGGTTACAAAACCTCCAAAATTTCCATTTTCGGGCACAAAACGTTTTGTACCCAAATCAAAAGGCACAAGCCTACCATGGGGCACTGGGTTTTGTTGTTTTCGATGTCTGAGGTGTTCTGAGAGTTGATTCTCTTGTAGAAAATGAGAGTGGATTCTCATTTGTACCAACATAGCTTGACAAGTATAGCTTGACACCATTTTTGTCTGGTTGGTGAAGAGAGCCAACATTTCTTGACCCTTGCTCATGAGAGAATCAAATCTGCCCAACTAATAGTATCAAAGTTGGTAGTGGTTCAGTTCCTGACAGGGACCACAGTAACTGATTGCATCACGTTTTGGTAGCTTATACAGGTGGCCCTTGTTATCTGTACTTTCAACAACCATGGTTTTGTGGATCCACCACCAGGTCTTAGAGACCCGGTTTCTTTATCTGTGGTATAAAGCTAGGCTAATATCCACCCATTTTCAGTTTTGAATGGCCAGAAATTATTTCTGGTGTCATTTCCAGCCATCATTTACAGTGCAGAGTGATTTTTTTGTGGAAATTATAGGAAGTGGGATTGGGGGAGGGGGTGTTGCTGGTGACCTGGAGAGTAAGGAAAAGTACTTTCTCTTATTCATACTCCTCCATTCCTTTTTTATCTCTGTCGCTCTCTGTGTATGTAGGAACCTAACTCGTAGATTCCCATAGGGGTAAGGTTTCATTATTCGTGGTTTGCATATTCATGCCTATATGCGAGAACGGAACCCCTGCAAAGAATGCAAGCCACCTGTAATAGTTTTAATCATCACAAAATCAGCCACAATCATTTATATTGTGACTTTTTAGAAAACCTGGCCCTGCTTCTCTAACTTTTAGCTGAACTCTGACAAAGAAATTAAGCCATCAGATAAAAATAGTAACTTGGAAATAAAATAGTAGCTTCTCCCTCAATTCTTCTGTATAAGGATGTTGATAGAAGTACAAGAGAAGAGTAGGGCAAGAGAAGAGTAGAAGAGTTTAAAAACAAAAAACAAAACAAAACAAAACCCTAGAGAACTGATTCCCCTTTGCTAAAAAAAAAAAAAAAAAAAAAAGCTACTGTCCATCCATCAGCTAATAAAAGCAACTCACCCAGGAATTTATAACATCAAAAGAAAAACAAGAGTTATCTTTAAAGTGTTTTTCAAGGAAGAAGGTGCTTTTTAAGAGAGAGAGAGAGAGAGAATGCATGAGTATCTCAGCAAATATCATGCAAGCATAAAAGCACAGTTTGAATTTCAGTTCTTTGATTAAGTTTGCAGACCTTGGCAAGGAGGAAAAACACCAGATCTAACTGAGGTTGTAAAGGGACCGCATTTTCACACAGAAGGCATAAGAGTCATTTTTATAGGGCTAATACTTGGGCTGTAATTGCACCTCAGCAGACAGCATTTCTACCAAATGAGATGAATGAAATACCTGACTGCCTTCTGATAGGGAAATAGGCACATTACGACTCCATTAAGTCAGAGTTCCATTTTTGATATTTTTCATTTCTCCTTGGGCTGCTCATTTGTCTCATGCATATTTTAAATGGTGTTGTATGGTCTCACATGAAAAAGTTAATTACTTCAGACTAATCTGCTAGTGAAACTTACATTTTTCTCAAAGAAGCCTCTGATCTCTGCACACCACATGTACCATCAGAACCTTTCTTAGTACTAAAGGCCACTTTCTCACAGGTGCAGCCCTAGGTCAAATGTGGATTGTATCTGAAATTATCATTCTTTTATGGTTTTACACAGTAGCTATACCTATTATTCAGGGGAAGACAACAAGAAAGCACACATTTAAACAAAATGATACCATCCATAAGATTTTTGTTTTAAAATGGTGGTCACTGTTAATGTAGTAGGGATGTATAAAATGTTTCAATGTCAAAATGTTTTGACTCGAAATGGGCTGCTTTGAGAGTCTTGAGCTTGAAACAAAATGTCCTTTAAATAAAGGGGCTGTTTAAGCTTGGAACAAAACAACTCAAATTTGAGTCAAAACATTTCGACGTTATGAGTTCCATTTTGGAAGACAGCATTTCTTCACTTGCCGGTTGGTTTTATGGCACTGGCTTCTGATTGGCTTGTGATCTCCTTGCTTTTTTAGCTTGTTATCATACAAATCAAGCATTGTCATGGGCAGCAGTGTCCCCATTGGCTGGCAAGAGTAGGAGGGAGATCAAAGGAGGGAGTTCCAAAATGTATTTAAAGGGACTGGGAGGCACAGAAAGCCCTTATATGGTGCCTCTCTTGAAGAGGATACCTCAGGAGGGGAGGAGGGTCAGAGACTGCAGCAGGAGAGAGCAGACTGGTGGTGGTGACCTGGGCCTGCCTGGGCCTGCCTGGCCCAGTGGAGAGAGATACAGAGTGTGCCTGGTGGCCCCTGCCATGGCCAATAATGAGATGGACTGGTGCCCTAACCCATGTGTCAGGCTGTCCGCCAGGGCCTAGCACCAATCTGAGGCCATGGTGTTATTCAGACACAGGTAGGCATGCAGGCAGCAATGTCATGGGATATACACAGGAGAAGAATAGAAGAAAGAAGAGTTCTCTCATGGCAAGAGTCTAGAAGCTTTGTCTCTGGTCAGACCATTGGTCCATCTAACTCAGTATTGTCTATAGTTCACAGAGTCAGATTTTCCCCAGGTTACAAGTAGGAGTCTCTGCCTCAGCCATATATCTGGAGATGCCAGGGAGGAACCTGGAACTTTCTGCACACATGTAACAATGCAGATGCTCTTCCCAGAGTGGCTCCATCCCCCAGGAGAAATATCACAGAGTGTTGCTCACATTTCTTTCTGCTCCTTCCACCCTGTTAAGATTTTTCAGACAGCTGAGCTCAGAGCTGAGCTGCCCAAGGCATGGTCTGTCTGCCTGTCTCTCTGCGGCAGGCAGGTAGGAAGGAAGGAAGGAAGGAAGGTTTATTATGTGGTTTTCTCAGCACTGAGTATAATATGTTGTGCTATTGCTGCTATAACTATCAGGTTTTGCTGGATCTCAGATTGACAAAGGTAGAACTTGGGTGCCTTCCTTCCTTGAGCTGTGGTTTGCTTTTTCAGCTCTCTCTCTCTCTCTCTCTCTCTCTCTCTCTCATATTTCTTGGAGATTGCTGTGAAGAGCTCCATGTCTCACTTTGAGACTAATGTGTGCTTCACTGATTGCTCTGCAATCTGCATTGTAAGGTGTATTCAGTCAAAGTGTGGCTGAAGTTACTCTAGTTAAGCTTATGGCTAGGCTTGCTGCTAAGGGTGCTGCTGTGAAAGCTGTTGCAATGAAAGGAAGTAAGGAGTCATAATTGTGTGTGAGAGAGCAACTTGTGCCAATGAGGTTACTGCAGCACAGGCACTGTGGCTGGGAGTGAATTCTGGGCCAGTGAAGCCCTTTTGGCCATTTTTGGAATGTGTTTGATATGTGTGTTCTGTGTCCCTTCTGCTGTGTGCTTCTGCAGTGTTTTTCCCCCAAGGCAGAGTTGCAAAATGCATTGGAAACTGCAATGCAAAACTTGTGTGCAGTACATTCTGGCTGCCGCTTGTTCTGGCCAAATGGGGAACAATGGGGAAACTTCATTGTTCCCCATGGGTAGCTCCTAGGGATGCCAAAGGGGTGTGTCTGTGTCTGTGTGTTTATTTGTGGGGGCCCTCTGGTGTCTAGCTCCAGAGGGGACAAAAGGGGGCAAGTGCCCCCGAGACAAGCAGTTCATCCCCCAATTTCTGTTTCAGACATTTAGTAAACCGCTCACTCACCTATAAATGCAGTTTGCCCCTTCTGTGCCACCCCTCCTGGGAAAAAAAAATTGTTTCCTGGTGCCACCATGCTTTCTTCTCTTGAAACATCTCTCTATAGTTCAGGGAAGGGAGTTTTAAAAACAAAAAAACAAAAAACAAAAAAACCTTCAGATCATGCATCCCATCTACCCACTCAATAACCAAGCCTGCTTAACTATAAGTTGTTAAAAGCATTAACCACCCTTCCCTACCCCACAATATCAGTTTTTCTCCTCCCCCTGCTCTCTCTCCCCCCCACCCCTTGACATTCTGATTCAAGAATACTTCCATTCCTCAAAGCTCAGGGCCAGTTTTTAATTGGTTCTTTAAATATAAATTTTTATTTTAACTTACAAACACAAACAGTATACTTCCCCATACCTAGGGAATACCTTAAGTAGAAAGCACTGCCTTATTTTTGGGTTGCCTTGTTTTGCTTCCAAACGGATAGACATCCACTTACATAAGTTTGCTAAAGGAATATGCTGATGGTGCCATTAGTTGCAATGTACAGGAGGAAATATAATACTTCAAGCGTGGCATAGCCAAAAGCAGTTATTCTCAGTTAAATCTTGTTAGGGTGAACAGAGTCTAAATCATACCCGAGTTAATATTTTCACTTATATTTTAAGAAGGGAATTATTCAGAAAGCATTCCCATCAGGAAAACCTCATTTTATCATTGACATTTTATTCTAATGGAAATTAGAATTAGATGATAAAGTGGGAATGAGCGATATTTAGAGATCAAAAATAAACTCTGGGATTTCCTAGCCCATTAGACAGCCATCAAGTACTATAAACTTAGGATCAAATTAAGTTCCATAGTTTTCAGTTTCTGAAGCACAAACTAAACATTAAAAAAAAAACCATAGTTTATTAAACTTTGTCTCCACTCTTGTGGACAAACACCTTAATAAGTAATTACTCTAACTAATAAGGAATGTTTACACATCCATGGTATAAACCCTCATATTCTGGATGCTGAACTTCATCAAACTGCATTCAACAGGTTGCCTAGACAGATCTATTGTGATGTACAGAACCTGTTTCAATATGGAAATAACTCCAGAATCATAGAGTGGAGAAGACCTTGTCAGACATTTAGAGATCACTGTCAAGCCTCTGCTTGAAGACCTCCGGGGGAGGGAGCCCACCCATGTCAGGTAAAAGGATGAATTGTCAAACAGGTTAATGTTTAACCAGGCTGAGGTGGTGGTGAGAGCAGAGCACTGTCTGAGTGGCTCTTTGCTGAGTGCTACCTGTGACACTGCTTGGGGAAAAGCTGCTTTGATGGTCATTGGCAGCAGAAGGACCAAGGTGAGGTGGTGGGAGGCTGCTTCATTGGCACCTCAACAATAGTCTGCTCTAGGTGGCTGCTTCACCTCATCTAATGGTACTAATACTATTAATATGCATATAGTAGAACCAACCAGACAGGTACTTTCTGACCAGTTCCTTTACAGAAAAACAGCTCTGCTGGATCAGGCCCAAGGCCTATCTAGTCCAGCATCCTGTTTCACACAGTGGCCCACCAGATGCCTCTGAGAAACCCACAGGCAAGATGGGAGGGCGTGTCATCTCACAGATCAAAAAGACCCAGAGAGGATGATGAGCATTCAGCATAATCCTCAGATCTTTTTCATAGTATTGAAAACGTATGATGGATCAATTCAGACAATACTTCATCCAATGGCCCAGCTCCACACAATAAGGATACGTATGCACTGAGAATGCACACATCCTTGCCCTTGGACTTGGTAGGGGGTCCAGGTCATCCAAATGGTAGTTCGGCCACATGTAGAGAAGTGGTTTGGATTAACCATTCCTCCAAACAATGAGAGAAACACACACTTGCATCCTGGGAGTGGGGAGGAGGATGTGTGTGCTCATTGCACACAAATGTCCTTATTGTGTGGAGTCTAGATAGTGGAAAAATATTGTCCCAATCAGACTGATGCGTTCCTTTCTAGTAAGAACACGGGGTCGAGAATTAAATATATAGCTCAATGATGTAGGCTGAATGAAGACATAATACACACACACACACCCTTACATTATGCTATGCACACCAAAGGATAGGCAAAGTCAACAATCCCTACTACACTACACAAATGTAGCTATATATGAGCTATCTAAATAGTTGTGAAAATATGGAACAGGAATACATTTACATTTATATCATAGAAGGAAGGGAATGCAGGAAGAAAACCCATTATTGCATATATTCTCTTAATGAGCTGTTTCAGAAATTATACCGTAGATGGAGGACAATAATGAACATCTAATATTCTTGTAAGTGTATTATATGTAATTTATACTGTCTCTAGTGTGGACAACATTTTATTATCCCTGTCCCTATCTTAAGTAAACAGCAGCTTTCCACTAATGTACATGAGTCAGATCCTGCATATTCAAAGAAACTGAGGAAGAGGAGTATTTTAAAAAGCACTTGTTTTGTTAGCATCTATTCAGAATTTATTAGTAGTGTTGTCACATTGTGTATTTCTGAATGAAGTTGTAGCTGCTGAAAGATTCCTATTAAATTTAATTGTGTTATTTATTTAAAGTGCTCTTTGGGAATCCCTTTTTGTTATGAGGTGTCTATACAATAAGAGAGTTGCTAGCATGGTTGTTTACTGGTGAGATCTTACTGCAGTTATCTGTTGCTATAGGCAACTGGATCCAGCACTCTGATGCAGATACCTTCAGCACTACCAAATAGAATGGATTTGCAAATAGTACTTTTGCCTTGAAGGGACACCAAAGCATGTTTTCTTTTAAGTCTGACTTCTTAATACCTTCAAGATAAGATATGTTAGAATATGTGTTGTGTTTACCAACAGATTCAGATCCCCCCAAAAATGTGAAGATGGTTTATATCTGAACTGCCAAAAGGTTAAGTGCAAGACTTACAAGAATTTGCCCTCTTGCTTAATATGGATGGTTGAAAATCTGTTATCTTTAAAATCCTCTTTGCAAAAGCCTGTGAATGGTTTACTGAAAAATGACATTTTACTGGAAGTTGACTTAAGTTGTAAGGGAAGCAAATTTTAAAATTTGAGGCTAAAAAAGCAAGGGCATTTAAGGAGGTCGTTGCTATTGAAACGTGTGTGTAGGTGGACAGAGAATTCAAAGTTGCTTTGTTGTGGAATACTCATAGATGGCCAAACTAGATGTAGTGCAGGGCAAACTGGTTGGAATGAACCATTCATACAGACCCCAAGCACAGGTGAGGATCTCCCAAGTGTTTTTATTGTGCTTTTATTAGCAGCACCTTGGGGCTATTTTGTAGATACAGGCTGGGCAATGGTGGATTACCGCATAGGCAGTATAGGCAGCTGCCTATGGTGGAAAATCTGGGGAGAGGCATCTTGGTGGGAAACTATTATTTTTTTGTAACCTTGAAAATTGCTGCTGTGAAGCGGTGGAGGCTCCATCCACCTCCTAAACCATCACAGGAGGTGAGGTTGAGCACTGGAGGACGCGGCGAAAGAGATCCTCCCTCAAGTCTGGCTTACTCGCAAATGAGTCAGAGCGGGTGATTTCAGGCCCGGACATGCCCGAAGGGGCCCAAAATTGACCGCTTTGTCTCATTTGTGAGTAAGCTTGGTTTGAGGGAGTACCCCTTTCACTGCAGTCTCTGCCATCCCAGTAGAGATGGCGGTGAAAGAGGTCCTCCCTCAAGCCTGGCTTACTCACAAACGAGATAGAGCAAGTGATTTTGGGCCTCTGTGCATGCGTGTGTGCAGAGGTCTGAAATCACCCACTCTGTCTCATTTGCGAGTGAGCTGGGCTTGAGGAAGGACCTCTTTTGCCACCATCCTCCAGTGCCTGACCTGACCTCCTGTGATGGTTTAGGAGGTGGACAGAGCTTCCGCTGCTACACAGCAGCATTTTTAAAGGTAAAAGACAGAGTTAAGTTTCCCTCCCACACAAGCCCTCTTACTCTTGTCCCTGGGGCAGTAAATCTTTGGCTGCCTATGGACAGCCAAAAGATTAATCAGCCCCTGAGGCTGTGAAGTGGTTCTTTGGGAGAGGGTGTTTAACTCTTTCTTAAAGAGTTCTCTTTCTGTTTTATTGAGGTTTTTATTTTCTCTATGTGATGAAGATAAAATTAGAACTGTGGCTAAATACTGTTATATTCTTTGTAAAAGACGTCCTAATGTTTAGTTTATGTTTTTATGTTGTTACCGTCCAGGCCTGATTTATATACTAAATATGCTCATTAGCTAGTATACAAAATTAGGTCTGCCTCATAGTGCCAACAAGTGACCAAGTTCTTTTATATTAGTGACCATGTATGATCTGGGCGCATGGAAGAAAGGAGATCAAACCAATCTATCCTCAAAGATTCAATGGGCTTTATTGAGTATAAAAGGACTAACAACATAATCTAGCAAAGCAGAAAGCAGAACCCTCTATCAATATCAGCAACAGTATTTAAACAGAACATCCTAACCACAACCAGTGTTCCTAACTACCATATGTGTGTGCAATTAAATCTTCCTAGATCCTAATACAATTCAAATACAGATGGAAAAGGGGGAAAGGAAAGCTGAGGGCTGGCATGGTTTGGGGAGATTAGTAGAGGAAAAGGGGGGGGGGAGGAGAAGGAGGCAGGAGAAGGGGAAGGGATGAGGGGATTCCAGGCTTGTAGGAGCAGCATATTTACCAGGATAAGAGAGATTTGAGAACGGTGAATCTCTTCGGCTGAAGAAGCGAGGCACTTGGCAGGAGACAGGAGCGTTTGCAGTTGCTCAAATCATGGCTGAGAGTCAGAGCACCATGGCTGGGGGAAAGTCTTAACTTCTCACTGTGCAGTAGAAGTCACAGACAGTTCCTGTCCATGGACAGAGTTCCTGCTTTGCCCCGCGGCTTAGCAGCAAACTCTGGGATCTCTGTGTGAGCAAGATTTCCCGTAGGCATAAGTCTACTACACTGCCATGTCCAGAGACTCCTTCTTATAGTGGTTCCATCCTTTGATGTCCATTTGAGTCTTCTGGATCACAAAAGGCGTTTATTCCTGCTATCCTCTGAATATTGTCTTTTAATTACCAAAAATCTCTCAGGATATTTGGTCAGTTCAGAGAGATCTCAATCTCATCTCCTATAAACTGTGCACTTAGAAGGGAGGGGGAACATTGCCCAAGGCAAATCTGCATCTCAGAGCTGCAAATTGCATCTTCCCCCAGAAGGTGTTAAAAGTCAGGAGTTAGTGAGAAAATTTAGTTCTATTGGTAAGAGACAGCCATTACATTATTTCTTGTGTACCTCTATATAGTGTGTAATTATACATGTGTGAGACATTCAATACATTTGGCTAGCGCAGAGCATCAGTAAGAATTAAAGTCTACAGGCGGATCTCTGTATGCATTTAGCTATGTTGAATTTCTATGGAGAGCAATTGAGTTAATCACTGACAAGGATTAACACTGGCTTCTTGCAACAGGAAGCGGGGGAGATCAGCCCCTGGCAGACTATTGATTAGCTCAGGCCTAGCCCTTTTGTTTCTGTGAGTGCTCATTCCACAATACAATGCTGGATTGCCTCCTCCCTCACAGAGCAGTTGACCTGGGCATCAGTTTACCTTGAGTCCAGGCATTTAATTGAACTCTTACTATAAAATGAAATCAGACACAGGCCTATATTTCATATACTTCTGGCGTCCATAACAATGTCTGTATTTGTAATACTGCTGGTCAAGGACTGAATAAATATTACGTTCACGTTCTTTCTTAAGCATATAAATGAAGCTGACTTATTTGCCCCTCTCTACCACTGGACTCCTTGCATATGGCCACCTAATACTTATATAGCTAGCCCCACACGTTCTCCAATATAATCTGTGCCCGGTGCCCCTTACAGAAAGCTACTAGTTTCAGGGAAAGTCAGCCCCCACCTTAATAGGGGAGTTAATAGAAGGACTGAAGAGTTGCTTTAGATAAAGGAAATGGAGCAAAAGGTTAAACACTCTCTCCTGGAGCACCACATCCCTGATCCTCAAAGAAGCTACATAGGGCTGCTAATTAGTAAGGTGGGGAGGTGAATCTCCCATGCCACTTTGGCCCTCAAGAGCAGTGTTGTGTGATATGTTCAGCCCTCAAGAATCCACAGGGTGTAGTTTCTTTGGAAACTGATAATAGTTTTAATTAGCTAAGGTCCATTATGATTCAAGCATAATTTCTTTCAGTTCTTCTGCAGCTCAGAAGATGAAAAAAGATGTTGCACATGCACAGTCAGTATTCAGTAACCTAGGTACCCAAAGCCAAAGCATAAACCACTTAAAAGCAATGATTGCTTTTAAATGATTGCTCTGAACTATTTGGCCCCATGGCCAAGCAGCAGTCTTTTATTTGGTGAATAACTTATCTGTTTGAGTCAGTCCTCATGATTTTTTTTTTGCAACTGTTTCATGTGGTGGTGCTCCTATACCAATCTAAAACCCTCAGTGGTTCAGTGGTATACTTGTTTTGAAAGGAGAAGTGGTTCAATTTCCCAGTGGCTATGGTTCTCAGCTATGACTAGTTCTTAAATAAGATGCTCCCAAAGGCACAAAGCATCATCAGCATGTATGCACCAAGATTGTGTCAGAAAAGAATTTTCAGAAAACAGATGAGCTTTCTCCCCAAAATGCTTGCCAAGATGAGCCACTTGGGTTAGGTGGTGATGAAGGAAAATTCCACTATCCTCTTTCACCTGTGAGTAACCTACATAAGTCCTAAAGTTTCTGCACCCTGCTGTTACAAGGGCCCCTTTTCTTGGAAACAATACTCTGCCCTGCCTGAGTAAAGATAGACAGCAGTTGACCACAGCTTTCCCTGCCCTGACTAGGCATGAGCATAGCTAAAGCTGATTGGTGCATTATTGCTGGTTTCTGCCTTGCAATTGGTTCACCTTGTCTACCAATGGCTAAGCTTTGTTCTGCTTGTAGTAGTATGATTGGTGTATACCATGAAACTTTGGCCTCTGATAGGCTCTGTACTCAATCCTATAGCCTGTATGTAAACAGTATAAAAGACTCTTGCCAAAAGCCTGAGTGTGTGCTCTTGGAAGAGAGACACCTGGCGTGCCGTGATCAATAAAGCTTGAACCTGATGGATGGTGAGAGCCTCTGCTCATTAAACGAACCCAGAATTCCTGGAATTTCTCCATAAGTGGTTAAAAAAAATATTTTTTTAAGGTGGCCCTTATCCTTGGTTTCATAACTCGTGGTTTCGCCTATCTGCAGTTGGGCAATATATACCCAATGTTATATACCCTCGTTATCTGTGGTAAGTGGTTTCACATATCCACAGTTTTCAGCGTACACAATATTGCCCTTATTTGGTCATGCTCTTGCTACACTCTCTACGGCTTCAAGGAGGAGTGGGAGGAGGACAGTGACAATGCCAATAGCAGGTCTGCCTTTCCAGGACCACCTTCTACTACCTGATCTGTATGCCAAGCAGAAGACTAGGGATGTGCGAATGGGTTCAATATCAAACCTATTTGACATCGAACAGGGCCAGTTTGGTTGTTTGATACTGAACCACCTGTGAACCAAACTGGCCCATGTTCAGACCGATCATGGACTTAACAACCCCTGGTTCAGGTTTTTGTTATTTTTTAAAAAATAATGCTCCAGACTTGAACTGAACCGGGCAACCCAGTTTAGTGCACACACCTACAGAAGGCTGGAGCTGGAGTGTTGTGAACTCCAGCACTAACGTGGTGGAGTGAGTTATCTCATCTGCATTTAAAAAAAAAAAAAAAAATTTGCTGCTGCAAGCCAGATACCAGAGAGATCTGGAATGCTGCAAACTCCTACAGTGGTGTGAGGTAACTGCTCTAGTTTTGTGTTGTCTGTTTAGAGTGATGGACTAGGACCGAGGAGACCCGAGTTCAAATCCCCATTCATCCATGAAACTAGCTGGGTGACTCTGGGCCAGTCACTTCTTTCTCAGCCAAACCTACCTCACAGGGTTGTTGTAAAAGAGAAACTCAAGTATGTAGTACACCGCTCTGGGCTCCTTGGAGGAAGAGCGGGATATAAATGTAATAACAACAACAACAACAACCAGGTCAAGGGGCTTCTGCTACTTGGACCAACTGTGGGGTGAAGAAACTCCACAATTACACACTAGTGGAGCTGGGTACCATTGCTGGGCGAGCTAATGTTGCTGAGATACAGTGCTGTGCTGCATCCTTATTTCTGTATTTATCCTGTATTTTTAGTGATTTTTCAGGCATTTTCCTGGGCTCCGGGACCTAATCCCACTCCCTGGCTGCATACCCATTGACTTGAAGTTTCATTATCCATAGTTTTGTTTTATGTGGTTGTAGGCCAGAACGGACACCTCAGCCCCCACCCTGCGAATGAGGGCCAACTGTATTTATTTTTAAAGGAAGCTCATAAACCCCAAGCCAATTGCAAAAACTGAGGAGAGGTCTTAATTTATCACTTCTTGTAAACCACTCTGCGGTATCTGTCCTGTTATAGGGTCCAGTTATAAGCAGTAAGTAGGTACATAAAATGCTCATCTAGATAGGCATCTATTTCTTTCTGAAATAGCATGGCAATGTAAGGTTCTGATGCTCTTAATATGGGAACAAATCTGTGTGCTTCTATGTAATCCAAGGCCTTTCTATCCTATTTTCAGCTTTGACCTTCCACATGTTAACTTCCACCATACACATAACTGGAATTTTCCAATGCATGACCAGAATCATGTGCATTAAATTATCATAGATATACAACATGGATGCCTGTCACATCCAAAATTATGGAGATTTTAAACAAAACAAAACAAAACCCACCGGCAAGATCTGCAAGTATGGTCATCTGTATTTTTTTATTTCACACTAATTAAATCATCACCGTATTATTTGAGATAACAGAGCAGTTTTATTTGTTGAAGATAAAATATTTCTTTGTACCAATAAAATAAGATTATTTTAAACTATAACCAGATAGAATTAGAGTACAAATTTCATCTTTGCTATAAAATGCTATACAGTACTTCTAACAAAAAATTTAATCCTATAAGTTTTCAGAATATGAAATACTATTAACTTCCATTACTAGCCCTATTAGCACTAATCCTACTCAATTCTAAGGGTTACAGATACAACAGTAAAGAATGTAATATCCACTCTGAGTAAGCAAATGTAAATCTGCAAAAATAAGTGGGCTCAGTCCTCTAATGAAAAGTCTTAGATTGGTTCAATGTCAGCAAAAAGAGAAATACAGCAGTAAAGCAAACTTCTACTTTGTGAAGGAAAAAATAAATAAAGAGAAGACTACCTGAAAAATAGCTGAAGTCACCTTTACTGAAAACTAACAACCTAGCCGCCTATTTATGACAGATACCCCGTATGGATATTGCGGACTGTATGACCTTTAACATGCTTTGCTATCATGAGCATTATAAATAAATTGGTTTAGTGCTAGCAAATGTCATTGTAAAGCAGGACAAAACTCAAAGGGACTGAGGTCTGGGTCTGCTTTTTATCTTTGGAGAGAAAGATAAGGTCCTTGGCTTTTGATCTCATTCTTTCCCTCCCCGCTTCTTTTAAATTATTCTTTAAAATATTTCATTATATATTTTTCATTTTGCTCCCACTAAAATAAATATATTGTTGAGGATACCTTTCATTTCATACAGCCAGGCACACACGGTATAATTATTTATCTAACACTTTTGTTAAACAATGTATAGCAAGGCACAGGTGGGTATGGGGAGACACAAGTAGACTTATAGCTAAAATGCTGTAATGTTGAGTGATGAAGCTCTTTCTTATGAAGCTTAAATTTGAAAGGGCATGATCTATTCATCAAAGGTGTCATGTCCACATGCAATGGATTTCCATTGGCTCAACAGAGCCCTCTTCCCTCCACCTCCATGTTCATACTCAGGACTGGCTCCATCATGCGGCACCCTTGGACAAATGCTGGAGCCCCATGTTTCCCCTGGGCCCCTCTTTTTGTGATTCTTCCTCTGCTCTGTGTGGTTTAGTTCTTGGTGGCCTGGATTATTGGCTTCCCAAAAATGCCCAATATTATTCTGCATTAGAGATTCTGTGAAAAAAGCTGGAAGCTAAAAGAAAAAAGAAAAAGCTGGAAGCTGCCAATACCTCTGTTTCTAACCCTAACCCTCTATGACTGACACCTACCCTGGCCTTTCCTTTTCCCATTCTTCCTCTTGGTGCCTTGCAACTTTTTGGATCACCTTTTTAAAGCCTATGACTTTAGTGGTTGGAGCTGAGCTCTTGGCAGCACCATGACAGTTTTTCAACAATGACCAATGCAGCATCCTGAGAGCCATTGTAAGGAAGCTAAAATGGCAACTGGAAGCTCTGTTTCTTCAGCCACTTCTATAGCAGTAGCATAAAGTTTTAAAAAGTAGTGGAAGGAATGCATGATGTTGAAGTGCAGCAGACAAAGAGGATGCTGCCTAGGTACAAGCCACTGCTGCCAGCCCACAAACTTGGGCCTCATCCATCCATGGAGTGGGCCACCACAAACCAAAAGTCAGATCTGGTTAAGAAAAATAGGTAGAAATAAAGCAGACACATAGTTTACTCAGAAACATGTCCAATTAATATGGGTAGAGGGCAAAAATAAATTCTATATCACAAAGTTTGTGGTTCATCTCATAACTAAATAATGCTTAGATTTGGCAACATATTTGTATTTTTATTTCTATCATAATTTGTGTTTAATAATGGTGACAGTCTGAAGAGAACCTGATCTACTTTTGCCACAATTCCAAACTGCTTTATCTTTCATGCCTTCATTTGCCAAAACTCCCAACCATGCTTTCATGACCTGGCACACATTTCCACCATGTCCTTGCCAAGGCTTCTAGCATTTAATTCCAACAAAACCAATCATACCCTGGAAGCTGAAAATATTAGAACACCGTAAATTAAAAAGGAATATCACATCAGAGTTTACAGAGCATGGAATTATTGAACTTTGTACAACATTTATTCATATATTTATTTCCATGAAACTTGAAATCTCCATGTACTTGTTGCAGCATGTATAAAGAAACAGAAAAAATCCTAATTAAATGTGAGGTTATTCCAAAGTATATAGTTTGGGTTTTGTACATGATGAATAGCCTTGATGGAAGCAACTTCTGTGTGGTATACAATTTCAGTACAGATAATTAATTTCATGTATAGTTTGTAATGTATGGCAAACAAACAAGTGTTTACTCCACCCCATAAACACACAGTAGAAATCTGAAATAGTCATGTATGTAT
This sequence comes from Hemicordylus capensis, assembly GCF_027244095.1. Taxonomy (NCBI): domain Eukaryota; kingdom Metazoa; phylum Chordata; class Lepidosauria; order Squamata; family Cordylidae; genus Hemicordylus; species Hemicordylus capensis. The sequence goes on along the minus strand of NC_069657.1, from coordinate 90,988,120 downwards.
TTGTTGCACATAATCTACTATATGGAATTCATGCAATCTGTGTAGAAAATTTAGTCTTATATAAATTAGTCCTAAATTAATCATGGATACTAAATATTTATCATGGTACACATTACTCAATGTTTGTCAAATATTCTTTGAATGCCTACTTCTCTATCAGACATCTTTATTTTTATCATGCTGCAAAAACAGTCTTCTGAAAATTAATTCAGAAAACTAGTTCTTGTGTTTCTTATCTATTAATTTATTATATGTGTACACTGCCCCAAACTTCCTTCTCTTGGTGGTTTACAACATTAAAAAAAATTAACACAGAAATCAAAACCTTAAAATAATTTAAACCAACAGGTCTATTTAAAAAGCTTGGGTGAATTAAAAGAGACTTTTAAAAAGTTGTCAGAGATGGAGAAGCTCTTATTTCAGCAGGGAGCACTTTCCAGAGTCTCGGGGTGGCAACAGAGAAGGCCAGTCCTTGTGTAGCCACCAGATGAGCTGGTGGCAACTGCAGACAAACCTCTCCAGATTATCTCAGTGGATGATGGGGCTCATAGCAAAGAAGACGTTTTCTTAAATATCCCGGGCGTATGCTGTTTAGGGGGTTATAGGTTATAACCAGCCTTTGTATTTTGCCCGGGAACTTGTTAGCCAGTACAGTTCATTTAATATAGGAGTGATATGGTCTCTTCAAGATGACCCGGAGACCAACTTGGCTGCCGCATTCTGTACCAACTGCAGTTTCTGTACTATGTACAAAGGCAGCCCCACACCGAGCACATAGCAGTAGTCTAGTCTGGAGGTTACCAGCATATGTACTACTGTTCTGGGGTTGTTTATCTCAAGAAATGGATGCAGCCGGTGTATCAGCTGAAGCTGATAGAAATTACCTCTGGCCACTGCCTCAACCTGAGATACCAGGGAGAGTTTTAGATCCAGAAGCACTCACAGACTGTGGACCTGTTCCTTCTGGGGAAGTGTGACCCCATCCAGAACTGTTAGATCAAAATTGTCTCCTGTGTTCTGACCGTGCACAGTAAGTACCTCCACCTTATTTGGATTCAATCTCAGTTTGTTATCCCTCATCTAGCTCATCACTGCCTCCAGGCAGGTATTTAGGGAGGTTATGCCTTCTCCTGATGATGCTGACATGGAGAGATAGATTTGGGTGTCATCAGCATACCGCTAACACCCTGCAGAAATCTGATGATTTCTCCCAGCAGTTTCATGTAGATATTAAAAAGCATTGGAGACAATATGGAGTGCTGGGGACACCATATAAAAGTTCACTTTTTGAAGAACAACAGTCTCCAAGTGACACCATCTGGAATCTGCCTGAGAGATAGGAGTGGAACCACTGCAAAGCAGTGCCTTCCACTCCCAACCCTCTCAGACAATCCAGAAGGATACTAAGTTTGATAGTATCAAAAGCCACCAAGAGATCCAAAACGATTATTGAAGAACAATTTGTGTCAGAATATCCTCAGATAGGTTCATCCCCTTCATTTCCTATCACTATTACCACACAGAGGCAGCAGGTGCACATCTCAGAGTAAAAAATATCAATCACTCTTTATTGCCTCTAAAACTGGCTTTGCATAGCTACTTTTGCCTTTTCCTTGGCAGCTGATAGGCTTTTGGGTACAAATAAGAGATAAAGCAGAATCCAAATGGTGTGTGCATTCCAGATACCAGATTTCATGGTCTGAATCCCAGCTCTATTTTCAATTGGACAGAGCTCCTTCAGAGTGATCTGAAATGCATCTTTTGGGGCCTGTCACCACCCCGGTTACATGGTGAGGGTGGTAAGAATGGTTCCCAGGGTCCATCAAGACCCTGGAAGAATGGTTCCCAGGGTCCATCATTTGTCACAGGCCTCAAGGTTCAATATCCAAATTCTGCCATAAACATGAACAGTAATATCCTTGGTTACTGGTAACCACAGGAAAAGTCAGAGTCCTACTTTTATTACAGAGTCCTCCCTGTTATTCTGGAAAGTGAAGGGATAGAGGGAAAGGACAGATGTTTTCCAAATTAATCTGAATTAACTGAACCATGTCTGAATCTGACCAAGGAGAAATCATCTGTCTCTAATGAAAACACACTCTAGGGCTACCAAAATCAAGACTCCTTTTGAAGGTCAAGAACCTGCTATTAAATTATCAGCACACCAACTGTTGACCAGCCTAATGCTTCTGTGACAAATGCTTCTTACAAGCAGGACATGAAGACAACAATCCTCCCAGTTGTTTTGTTTCACATCTGGTATTTAGAGGCATACTGACTCTGAACATGGATATTCTATTTAGCCATAAGAGGGCTAGTTCAGATGATACAGCCTGACAGTCCCATGATGAGGTACATATGTGTCAACATTGCACAGGCCCCCATACTGTACTTCCCCACTGTTGAATAATCACGTGGAGGGATGGACCATCCAAACCATCCCTATGCAATTTTTAAATCATGTAATGAGGAACAGTTGAGGCAGCCTGTCCCTCCACCTGTGATTATGTGCAGCAAGACAATGTTGGAGTTAAGAAACAAGACATTATATGGCATGTGCCTCCTCATGGGATTGGAGGAGCCAGTTGGGCAGTAGCACCCAAATCTGCCCATGACTTAACTGTTGATAGATTTATTCTACAAACATTTGTCTAATTCAGTTCTTAATCTGTGGTCCATGGATCCCCTCGGGGTCAATACTTGAGGAACTGGGGGGTCTGTAGTGAAAAAATGTTCAGAGCCCTGGGTCTAATCTTAAAAAAAAGAAGAAGAAATGGTAGTGGTGATTACCACATCTTTCTTAAAGGGGAAAAAACCCAATTCTTAAGCACAAACATGATGCACAGGAACATCGAAGTGATTTAATAGTGCAAACTATTGTACATAGTGCAAATAAATGTGTCTGCTTAGTGCCATGGACTTCCCCACAGCCAAATGCTGTTTAGAAATGTATAAGATTCTAGCTAGTCTCTGTGTAAGGAGAATAATTTTTGTTTGTGTGTCCCTGTTCATGGAAGTTGCAATCTATGCTATTGCTTTTACAAAGGCAATGACTGTCCTCACTTACTGTAATACAGACACTGAATATAGAGAGTCAGTCAGGAGGTGGTTTGTGGCCCCAGATTGTTTTGTAAGCACTCAGGATAAATAGCTTTCATGCCTCTTGACCTATGCCCCTCAAAAGCATTGTGAAGTGAATGGGTACAGCAGCATCAATGTCTCCCCTTTCCTACCCCACATTAATTTCAGCATTGCACAAGCCCTCTTCACATACAAACAGCCTTCCCTGATATGTTCCTTTATATATTTCAATGATTTCTGATTCAGTTCAAAGGAAATAAATATTTTTCCTTTAGCCATTCCATCTTTAACAGCATGTTAGAAACAGGTTTGTGACCTAATTAACTGTGATATAAAAGAATATAAGGCTCTCCTTCATAGTCTAAGCAAGCGAGCAAACAATTTTGCACAGTGACAGGTGTAAGGTTGCTAATGAAACAATGTAAATTGCTATATTTTCATCATTGCAACATTTATATTTGAATTTGCTGAAAAGCTGCTCTTGGGTTTTAAATCTGTTAAGTGCAGGTTAACTGGAGGTTAGCAGGCAATCACTGTTTCCTATAAAACAATAAGGTCGTTCACACAACAAGTTGGCTGGGGGGAAAGGCTTGTTAAACTCACCTCACCTCTCTCCACCAGATGACTGATTCCATGTTGCTGGGAGTGAGGACTGCACTCCCAGAAGATCCTCACCGTGTGCCTGCAGCATGGCGCTCCATCCTGGGATGATGCATGCCAGCCTCTGGAGAGCCTACAACGCACTTCACAACACACATGATGCATTGGGGGTTCCCCCAGGAGATGGGCACTCTAGTAGGGATGTGCACAAAACCGGTTCGCCCGGTTCGGTTCGGATCCGAACTGGGTCCGAACCAGGAGGGGGTGGTTTGGTTTTGGTTTTGTCCAAACCACCCCCTGGTTTGGTTTGGATCCGAACCAGTTCAGACTGGTTAGGATCGGTTTGGACACCTGAAAATTGGTAGGATGGTAGCAGGCACCCAGGGGTACCTGTTACCCAAGCCCCAAAGCAATCGGACACTTGTATGATTTTTTTATGAATTTTTGAAAAAAAATTATTTTTTTCTCATAGGATATAATGGGACTCGAACCAGGCCATTATTCCTTATTGTGGAGCACCCATGGGTGCCAACAACCATGCAAACCCTGAAGCAATCAGACACTCCTATGATTTTTTTATGAATATTTGAAATATTTTAAATTATTTTTCTCATAGAGTATAATGGGACACGAACCAGTCCATATCCCCTATTGTGGAGGGCCTAGGAGCACAAAAGCAGGGTGGGTGGTAGACAGACAGGGGTGCCTACCACCCAAAAAATCCCAAGGCAATTGGATACTCCTCTGATTATTGGTGAATTGTTAAAGTATTTTTGAATTCCTCATAGAGAATAATTAGGATTGCAGCAAATGTATAGCTTCACGTCGGGGGGGAAAGGGGTGTCGTAGAGTGGAGTGTGGTGGGTGGTAGTTCCTAGGGTGGGCAAGGAAGCTATCAGAATTATTTGAAAGGAATTGGGCAAAGGGGTGGTTTTTAAGTGATTTTTGAAGTTTACGCGTCCTTAAAGTTTTTCTCCATAAAGAAGCATGGAGGTGTCAGCAAATGTATAGCTTCACGTCGGGGGCAAAGGGGTGTTGTAGAGTGGAGTGTGGTGGGTGGTAGTTCCTAGGGTGGGCAAGGAAGCTACCTGAATTTTTTCAAAGGATTTGGGCAGAGGGCTGATTTTTGGTTAATTGTTGAAGTTTACGCGTCTTTAAGGTTTTTCCTCATAATAAGTTATAATGGAGCTTTCAGTGCACATGGGGGGTGCTGGGGTGGCCCAGAGTGAGTGGTGGTGTAGTGCACATAGGGTGCCAACCACCCCCATGGTTTTCTAACCCATGGGGTACAGGGTTCTCTTGTTTCTGAGGTATTGAGTGTGGATTCTATGATAGCATATTAGAGTGGATTCATGGTGTCTCATTGAAAATCTCATTTGCTATCATAGAATCCACACTCAATACCTCAGAAACAAGAGATCCCTGTACCCCATGGGTTAGAAACCCATGAGGTTGTTTGGTTGGCACATGGAATCAATAGGATTAGGTCCCTAATGGTGCTTTTGCAAGTATTACTCTACTTTTAGCCTCTCAGCCTTCTGTGCTGACTTTACTCAGCTAAGATTCTCAAGTAAAGAGTTGTTTCTCAGCATTTTTTTTAAGTTCCACCACTATGTTTTATGTCTTTTGGCTCAGCTGCTCACTTTATACTTGCTTCTTTTATAAACAGAGGTAAGTCACTTTTTAAACTCTTGGACCAAACCACACTTAATGATGTCTTTGCGTTCTACTATATATTTCCAGTGCAGTATCAAGAACCCAAGCCACCTAATGGCTCAGCAGGGAAATGCTCAACTAACAATTAACAGCAGAAGGTTTCCGGTTTGAATCCCCGCTGGTACTATATCGTTGGTTTCTGTTTTTAATTGTAAACCACCCTGAGCCATTTCAGAAGGGCAGTATAAAAATCGAATAAATAAATAATAAATAATAAATAAATAATATATCGGGCAGCAGCAATATAGGAAGATGCTGAAAGGCATCATCTCATACTGAGCAGGATGAGGCAATGGTAAACCCCTCCTGTATTCTACCAAAAGAAAACCACAGGGTTCTGTGAGCACCAGGATTCAAAATCGACATGACTACACACTTTACTTTTTTCAAGAACCCACTCCTATGCATGCCTTTTGACTTGATTGGTAAACTCCTCGGAATTCCATGTGACTTATTTTCAGATAAGCGTGTATAGGATTGCAAACTTTGTCACATACTTTATGATAAATGTATGCTGATATTTGTGCTTCTAGGGATTTGAGGAACCTCTGGAGTCAATTTAATTATTTATTGTTCAATTTATATATCACATTTCATACAACTGACATGTTGCCCATAAAAAACCCTTTTTGCTTACAAATATTTGCTTTAGGCAGAGTGCAGTGGTAACCCAAGTCTTATGAACTGTGCCTAGTATGTGGAGAGTTATGAGTCATGAACTCCCAACAGGACATTCAGTACTGGCAAAAGGCAGATGACACACACAGCACCAACTAGCATTGACATTTTCTGTGGCTCCTAGGTGGGAATGTGTGGAGTCTCCCTGAGAATTCTTTCCAGTCACAGAGAAACTTTTTGTTTATCTCATAAATCCTTCAATAGCTTGCCTGAGCATAAATCTCCAAATTCATCTCAACATTGTGCTTTAGATGATTTATTTATTTTATTAAAACAAAACATCTGCACCCTGTCAACTAAAACAACTGACAGTATCATCAGCCAAAAGATGTCCCTTACAACCTTTCCAAATACCATCAAAGGGGAGCTTTTCTCACCTCTTTAGGATGCACATTTTACAATTCCCATAAAAGACCAATTTCTATGTGAAATTGCTGCAGAGATGGCAAAGACCGTAAGGTCTGCTGACTAGACCAGCAGCAAGTGTGTTTGCAGGAAAGAGACAACCTTTAAGACATGAGGGTGTGGGGCTTTGCTTGCAGTTTTAGTCTTTTTACAGACTAAAACCACCATTATTTTTATTTATTTATTTTTACATTTTATATCCTGCTCTTGCTCCAAGAAACCCAATGAATTGGGCTTCGCAACGAATTAACAACTTTGGTGAAAAAAAGGTCGAATATGCACCTGTGTCTTCCAACACACAGACAGCATGCAGTGGCATTCTGCGCCAGTTAAACTTCTGAGTAATGTTCAAGAACAAACTACACAATGCAAAGAAGTTACAGAAACATGGATCAGCATAGTAAAGTCTGATTTTATTATCTGAAGAAATAGCTAGGCACCCATACAAACAACTCCAACTTGCTTCTCAAAAAGCAATACTAGGTCTAGGAGTGCTTCCTGGCTTTCCTGATCAGACAATATTGCTGTGACAATTAAAATCACAGGGATGTTTATCCTCTCCAGATCACTGCCATTTTCTACCCACATCAGATATAGCAGCTCCTGGATGCCTTGTTAGATCTCAGCAAATCAATGACAACTGATGCCAAATTTACGGATTGGCATTGAGCTTCACACTGAGCTTTGTGGCATCCCACAAGATTCCACAGAGCTAATGTAGCTTCTCCAATTATCACTTCCTGAGACCTACTGGACATAAAAGAGCTAACCTAAATTCAACAGGAACCGTAGGCTTTTCCATTGTCAGCTTTGCAAGATATTGTAATTATAAAACTTAGGATAGGAAACTTATCAAAAAGAGGTGTTTCATATCTCTGGACCTTTGGAGCAGTCATCATTGGGTTTGCATGATGGACAGACACATTGTGCAGGACCATCTGTGCTGATCTGGCTAGTTTGGATTATGGATATTGGGTGTGTTGCTATTAAACAGGGAAAGTTGATAAGGGTCTTAATATAGTACTCACAAAGAAGAAGTCTCTCGCCCACCCTGCTTCCCAAGCCTCATATGTCATAATGACACTAGGTTTTTTTCTCCACCACAGAGATATTTGCACTATGGAATAGGCCAGGGGGAGACACCATTGCAGGGGAGGGGTATCAAAAAACCTGGGCCACTGGGTTCAGGTGCCATGCCTGGAGCCCCAGCTACACCCCGTGTCTGATATGAGATGCAGGGGGCATGGCCATGTTAGCCAAAGGGGCGACGTCCCCTGTTTGCAAGTAAATTTCGGCCGGTGCCACATTCACAGTGCAGCCAGGAGCGCCTCTCCCTGCTTGCAAAAGCAGAGAGACATGTTCTGGGCCAGACTGGGAACCCAGTGCTGGCTGAAGCCTTTTTTAAAAAGGAGCTGCGCAGCGCCACCCAAAATTTACTTGCAAACGGGGTACGCAGCCCAGTTTGCTAGAGTGGCCACACCCCCTGCATCTGATGTCCAACACATGGGGTGTGGCTGAGGCGGTGGGGGCCTCTGGTGGTGAGCTGGACAGGGCCCTCCAGCATCCTCACTCTGCAATTGCCATGGGCACCAAACAAATCTATTCTTCTTGAATAATAAGATTCAGAAATTTATTTATTTATTATTTCCCTGTGTAAACTGACCTGAGCCATTTTTGAAAGGGAGGTATAGAAATAAAATAAAATAAAATAAATCAATAAAAGTCTTGTTTAGATACATTTGGAAAAGTGATTATCTCTGACCTGATGCAAAATTATTAGAAATTCTTGTTAATTACAAGAATGTATAGGAGAGCAGCTGTGTGAACACATCCTAAGGTAAATTAGTAAACGTTCATGACACAAGCTATTGAAGAGTTTAATGCCATACAGAGCTTGTGTTGCTGGGACTTACAAGTAACTAACTTACCCTTCTTTTATCTGCCCTTCTACTTTACTGTGTGAATAGATTATCAAGTGTGCAGTAAGGCTGAAGAGCCTGAACGAGCTATGGAGCTGACAGATCACAGTGCAGTTGAGATATGAATCAAGGTTGACTCAGCCTTCCATCCTTCTGAGGTTGGTAAAATGAGTACCCAGAATGTTGGGGGCAATATGCTAAATCATTGTAAACCGCTTAGAGAGCTCCGGCTATAGAGCGGTATATAAATGTAAGTGCTATTGCTATTGCTATTGCTATTGCTATATCTCAGTATGAATAACCACATATTCATCTCCATGCCAAGCTACTTCCTCATGGTAACTTGTCATGTTCTCTAATAATGTTTGACTCCAGAAGACCACTTGGGATGGACTGATAACATAGCTACTCCTTACTCCAGTGTTGCCCTGCCCTGGCAACTTGGGAAGTTAATGCTTCACACTGAGCTTAGCCATTGCTATTTCAGATTCAGAGCAGTATGAGAAGCAATTGCACAGTACACTCCTGCTGTAACCTAAGAACTAATCTAGGCTAAATTATAAGCAGCCAGGTCTTTGGATTCTTCTCTACCCTCAGTAAATTCATAAAGGTAAAGTTTGCCATCAAGTTGGTGTTGACTCCTGGTGACCACAGATTCCCGTGGTTGTCTTTGGTAGAATACAGGAGGGGTTTACCATTGCCATCTCCCGCGTAGTATGGGATGGTGGATTCAGCATTTTCCATATACCGCTGCTGCCCGATATAGGTGTTTCCCATAGTCTGGGAAACATACCAGGGGGGATTTGAACTGGCAACCTGCTTGCTAGTCAAGTCATTTCTCCGCTGCACCATTAGGTGGCTAATAGGTCTGTAGATACTAATAAAAATAAGTGAAAAGCCCTGGTACCCTGTAGTTTGTCAGGCTCTGCAGAATTTAGAATCAACTACAGAGAAGCGCAACCCTGCTGAGTGCATCCCAGTGAAGAGGAAGACTAATAATAATAATAAATTAATTAATAATATATTCCAAAAGACCTTGAAAAGCACACCAACACCATAGGGGCCACAGAAATCACCATCAGCCAATTACAAAAAGCAGCTTTACTGGGAAAAGCCTATATTCTGCAACGATATCTATAACAACAGCAACAACATTGACAATAAAATTCTGGCATCCCAGGTCCTTGGGAAGGACTCGATGTCTGGGTAAAACAAACAAGTCAATAACACCTGTCTGACTGTGTAAAATAATAATAAATGTATTGGATCAGTATCTGATCCAAAGATACAACCTAGATTCAAGGAAAACTAGAGAAGTCCTGGAAATAATAAAGCAGCAAATAACAGCAGTGTCAAAGAAGATTAGCAGATACAAAGCCAGAATTACACAACACAGGCAGAACCTCCAATTCCAGTTGAATCAGAGACGTTTCTACCAAAGCATAGAAGGAGAAACTGCAAGAAACATAGAAACACCAAATAAAGAAGGAATAGTGCAGTTCTGGGGAAAATTATGGGACAATCCAATAGATTATAATAAAAAAGCAGGCTAGATGAAAGAGGTCAAAAATGTAACCAACAAATGCAAGATCTAATAATAACACCAGAATTAATAAGTGAAAGAGCAGAAAATTAGAAACTGAACTACACTAGGCAACGATGAACTGCATGGCTTTTGGCTTAAACACCTAACAAGCCTTCATAAACAACTATCAAAACAGTTCAATAACATTTTGCAAGGAGGTGATATTGAACAATGGCTAACAACTGGGAAAACTCATCTCATCATGAAAGACCCAGCAAAAGGTGCAGTTCCAAGTAATTATAGACCAATAACCTGCCTGCCAACCATGTTCAAATTATTAACTGGAATAATAGCAGATGAAGTGATGCAACACTTATTAACTAACAAACAGCTTCCAGTTGAACAGAAAGGAAATTGCCCGAACACCAGAGGCACAATAGACCAGCTGCTGATTAACAAAATGATTTTAGAAAATTGCAAGAGAAGAAAAACATATCTAAGTGTTGCATGGATTGACTACAAGAAAGCCTTCGACTCATTGCCTCACACATGGATACTAAAATGTATAGCAACAACTGGTGTCAGCAAAAATATTCAGATATTTATTATAAAAAAAGCAATGAGTATGTGGAGTACACAGTTAACAATCAACGGCGAGACACTTGGACAGGTTAGCATTAGAAGAAGTATTTTCCAAGGGGACTCACTATCCCCTCTGTTGTTTGTAATCGCCATGACTCCACTTTCACAAATACCAAACAAAACAAGCCTCAGATACCAAACATCTAAAACATCAAGCAAAATCAACCATCTGCTGTACATGGATGATCTGAAGTTGTATGGAAAGTCCCAGTCAGAAATCGAATCACTGCTAAACACTGTCCATATATTCAGTAGTGATATAGCAATGGCATTTGGACCAGACAAGTGTGTTGCATTAATAATGAACAGAGGAAAAATGACAAAAACAGAAGGAATAGAACTGCCCAATGGAAGCAACATCAAGAACCTGGAAGAGAAAGAACATTACAAATACTTGGACATTCTCCAGGCTGATAACATTGCACACACTGAAGTTACAAGAAAAATTGGAAGTGAATACATCAGGAGAGTTAGAAAAATCCTCAAGTCCAAACTCAATGGCGGGAACACCATACAAGCCATCAACACCTGGACTATACCTGTTATCAGAAACACTGCAGGAATAATAGACTGGACCCAGGCAGAGTTAGAGACGCTAGATCGTAAGACCAGGAAAATCATGACCATCAATCATGCTCTGAAACCCGTAGTGATGTAGATAGGCTATACCTCCCTCGCAGCTCAGGTGGAAGAGGAATGCTGCAAGTCCATCAAACAGTAGAGGAGGAGAAAAGAGGCCTTGAAGAATATATCAAGGACAGTGAAGAAGATGCACTTCAAATGGTCAGTAAGGAGAAACTATTCAACACCAATGAAACAAAGCAGGCCTACAAGAAAGAACAATTCAAGAACCGAGCAGAAAAATGGAGAAATAAGCCCCTGCATGGTCAATATTTGCACAATGTAAGTGGGAAATCAGACATCACCAAGACCTGGCAATGGCTTAAGAATGGCAACTTGAAGAAAGAAACTGAGGGTTTAATACTGGCTGCACAAGAACAGGCACTAAGAACAAATGCAATAAGAGACAAAGTAGAAAAATCCACCACAAACAGCAAGTGCCGCCTTTGTAAAGAAGCAGATGAAACAGTGGACCACCTGATCAGCTGTTGTAAAAAGATCGCACAGACTGACTACAAACAAAGGCATGACACGGCAGCAGGGATGATACACTGGAACATCTGCAAAATAGACAAGCTACTAGCTTGTAGACAAGCCAAACATTGGTGGGACCATAAAATTGAAAAAAGTTGTCGAAAATGAAGATGCAAAAATATTATGGGACTTCCGACTACAAACAGACAAACATCTGCCACACAATAGACCAGATATAACTGTAGTCGAGAAGAAAGAAAAACAAGTCAAAATAATTGACATATCAATACCAGGGGATAGCAGAATAGAAGAAAAAGAAATAGAAAAAAATCACAAAATACAAAGGTCAACCAATTGAAATTGAAAGGCTGTGGTGGCAGAAAAAGACTAAAATAATCCCAATTGTAATTGGCACCCTAGGTGCAATTCCAAAACAACTTGAAGAGCACCTCAACACTATAGGGGCCACAGAAATCACCACCAGCCAATTACAAAAAGCAACTTTACTGGGAATAGCCTATATTCTGCGACAATATCTATAATAACAGCAACAACATTGATAATAAAATTCTGGCATCCCAGGTCCTTGGGAAGGACTCGTTGTCTGGATGAAACAAACCAGTCAATAACACCTGTCTGATTGTGTAAACAAGAAATAATAAATAAAATATCTGTGCCTAGGCAATAAATGAATTTTCTCTGCCACGTTTGCACTATGTTTCTTCCACTTTTTTTCTATTTCAGTGCCATATTCCCCCCACCCCATTGGTCCAGACAACTCTGTTTTGGGGTGTTATTTCAAATGGGGTGGGGGCACACTGTGTAACTTTCAAGTAAATATGGCAAGGCAGTTTTAGTGACTGCCATCAAAATTTAATTTCACAGGATAATATGTCTCCACTAGATATTAGCCCATCTTCAATTAACGTTAAAAGCAAAGTTTTTCAAATTGATCTTCAGAAGAAGAAGAAATTCCACAGCCCTTAGGGATTGTTGAAATTCTGCTGTTGGATGTTCTCAGGAGCCAATCCAATTGATTTCCCCTGTGCACTTCAATTTGTAATGGTCTTTTGATTAAAGCAGCTGGGTGATTGGATAAACTCTGTTCTTAGAACCTGACTTTCTACAACAATGATTGGTGTTAAATGAGAGACTCTCAGACATTCAATAATATTTGCTGCTATAGACATGTCTATGGTCACCATATTTTCCAAACTGAGAAACTTAAGCTCTGGGAGATCACCACCATAAACCTAATTAAAATTTATACAGATGTGGCAGGAAACTCGATACTGAGAATCTGCGAGTGCCAGTGAGTCAGTCAATTTATTTATATAGTCAATGGCCATTACAACATAGGCTTTTAATGTGCAATAAATATATTTAAAATAGATGTTAAAATTAGCAGACGTTTTGATGTGACACATCAGCTTCACTCAACATCATGACTCAGCAAAACTGACAGCAATTAGCTAATCCTGTTACAGTGTCAACCAATTCTGTTCCAAATGCCTTATTATAGGAGGGAGAGAGTAAAAATTCCCACCCTCACATAATAGGAGGGCGAGAGTAATAATGGGAGGGAGTAAAAATTCATACCCTCAATCAATAGCCAATGAATTCCATTGCTTCCCTCATTTCTTCTTTAATGTTTATGGTAGGACACACCTGTTCTATGTACATAGTTTCCTTGATTTTATGCTTCCTCACATCTGCCTCTACAGCCCAGGTGAATACCTTTGTATTCACTACTCTACCTTGGTGTTCCTTAACATGCACTGCCCACTGTTTCCCCCCCTGTCTTTATGCTGTATGTCTGCCAGATGTTCCTTGTATCTTTTTATCAAGGGTATACCTGTTTCCCCAATATAAACGTGCATGTATTCCATGCAAACCCCATTTGTCTGCAATCTCTCTTCATTGTTCTCCTAAATCTGTCAGTCCTCTATTTCACATTTGTTATCATAAAATCTTGACTTCACTAAATGCTGTCTCAGGGTTATAGTGAAGGGAAAATAGCAATGAAATTCATTGGCTATTGTGTGAGGGTGTGAATTTTTACTCCCTCCTTCCCTTTATTACTCTCTTCCTCCTATTATGTGAGGGTGGGAATTCTTACTCTCTCCCTCCAGTTATGAGACACTGAGGTTTTTGGAACAGGATTGGTTGACACTGTAATAGGATTAGCTAATTGCTGTCAGTTTTGCTGAGTCATGATGTTGAGTTATTGTATTTAAGTGCACAGTCCAGCCACTACTGTATAGTCCTGAAGCTGATGCGTCACATCGAAACATCTGCTAATTTTAAGATCTGTTTTCAATGTTTTTATTACATATTAAAGAGCTGTGAGGGTTTTAAAAAGCCTGTGGATTTTGGAGGATGCATATCTCATAGCCATTATACCACCTTATTCATGACAACATAAGTAAGTGTACACAAATAGTCCAGAGATACAACTTAAAATTATAACATATCCATGATGAAAACAAAGCAATACAATGATCACCAATTAAATTAAAGAACTACACACAGACCTCACAATTCTGAGAAAAATATAAAGCTCGTAACTTTCATGCTGCTAATGCAAATAATGCAACAATAACTAGCTTATCCATATCTAGAAGAAAGGAACTGATTCCTAAGTGAATTGTACAAAGGGCAGCATAAGATATAGTGCATTATATCCTCAATTTAATTAGCTACACATACACATAGGCAGGTATTAGCTGGCCTTCGAAGGCATTTCCCCACAAAGTATTCTGTAGGCATAGTTTGAAATTGGAACTGAGTAAAGGTGTGTCAAACAGAAAATAAGTTAGTTCTTGTAAATAGATGATCAGGTTTGCAGTACTAAGATAAACTCTTATGGCTGGTTCACACAATGATGTCAATGTTGGCTTCATAAGAATCTCAAATTTCCACATCTGCACTCACGTGGAGTGTGTTCTGTAAACCCAGGAAAATGTCCACAATCTCTGGTTGGCAATGTATCAACCATACTTCATCAAGCCGATTTCAGATCTTGATTACAAATGCTGGCTTAAGAACATAAGAACAGCCCATCTAGTCCAGCATCCTGATTCACACAGTGGCCCACCAGATGCCACCGGAAGCCACAGACAGAAGTTGAGGGCGTGCCCTCTCTCCTGCCATTACTCCCCTGCAACTGGTACTCAGACGCATCCTGCCTTTGAGGCTGGAGGTGGCCCACAGCCCTCCGACTAGTAGCCATTGATAGACCTCTCCTCCATGAAGTCATCCAAACCCCTCTTAAAGCCATACAGGTTGTTGGCTGTCACCACATCCTGTGGCAGAGAGTTCCACAAGTGGATCACGCGTTGTGTGAAAAAGTACTTCCGTTTGTTGGTCCTAGACCTCCTGGCAATCAATTTCATGGAGTGACCCCTGGTTCTAGTGTTGTGTAAGAGGGAAAAGAATTTATCTCTCTCCGCTTTCTCCACACCATGCATGATTTTATAGACCTCTATCATGTCTCCCCACAGTTGTCTTTTTTCTAAACTAAAAAGCCCCAGATGTTGTAGTCCTGCCTCATAAGAAAGGTGCTCTAGGCCCCTGATCATCTTGGTTGCCCTCTTCTGTACCTTCTCCAGTTCAACAATGTCCTTTTTAAGATGTGGTGACCAGAATTGTACGCAGTACTCCAAGTGTGGTCGCACCATAGTTTTGTATAAGGGCATTATAATGTTAGCCGTTTTATTTTCAATCCCCTTCCTAATGATCCCTAGCATGGAATTGGCCTTTTTCACAGCTGCCGCACATTGAGTCGACACTTTCAATGAGCTGTCCACCACGACCCCAAGATCCCTCTCCTGGTCAGTCACCAACAGCTCAGATCCCATCAGCATATACTTGAAGTTGGGTTTTTTTGTCCCAATGTGCATCACTTTACACTTGCTAACAATGAACCTCATTTGCCATTTTGTCGCCCATTCCTCCAGTTTGGAGAGATCCTTTTGGAGCTCCTCAAAATCCGTTTTGGATTTCACTACCCGGAAGAGTTTGGTATCATCTGCAAATCTGGCCACACTGCTGCTTACCCCTGCTTCTAGATCATTTATGAATAAATTAAAAAGCACCAGTCCCAGTACAGATCCCTGGGGGACCCTACTTTTTACTTCCCTCCATTGTGAAAACTCTCCATTTATACCTACCCTCTTTTTCCTGTCCTTCAACCAGTTAGCAATCCACACATGTACTTGTCCCCTTATCCCATGACTGCTAAGTTTCCTCAGGAGTCTTTGATGAGGAACTTTGTCAAAAGCTTTTTGGAAGTCCAGGTAGACTATGTCAAATGGATCACCTTGATCCACACACTTGTTGACACTCTCAAAGGCAAAGTGCACCTGGCATACTGTCACTGGAGATTGCCAACATTTTCCTGGGTTCACATGACACTCTTTGGAAACACATGCACCACAGGAGCTGACATTGACGTCATTGTGTGAATCAGTCCTTAATGTTTGTTGTGTGGTCATAATCTGACTTAGCATCCAAAGCAATGACTGTGAGGTCGTTCACACGACTGGGCAGGCAGGGTGAGCGGGCAGGCGGCAGGGAGGCTGGCTGCACTCACTCCCCCCGCCGACAACTGCTGCCTGTTTCTGGGAGTGCAAACTACGCTCCCAGATGATCCGTACTGCGGAGTCCGGGATGGTGCATCTCAACCTCTGGAGATCCCGCAGTGCACTGAGTGACATGTGCAATGCATTGTGGGATTTCCCCAGGCGAAGAACAATCTAGGCACCTGTCTCTGTATCCATTGGGGATAAAAATACCTAGCTCCAGCGAACTCAGAGGCTGGTTAAGGGCTCATTCTAAGAGCCAGGCTAGGTGGTGCTGCCCCACCAGGATTGGGCCCAATCCCGGCGGTTCTCACACACAGCCTAATCCAGGCAGGGCTTCCCTAGCCTGGGATAGGCTGCACATAAGAACAGCCTCTATATCACATATCTTTCAATCAGAAACTTTCTGAGATGTCAACCATTGGAAAAATAAGATAGCTTATCTAGGGCCCATTTGTGCCTCTTGTGCTTCCTGGTAAACACCACCACTTTGGTTTTTTTATGGTTAACAGATAGGCCCTCCCATTTATAACAGGCATCAGAAAGTATAAAGAAATTAGAGCTATATCATCACCACAAAGCAATTTTGGTACTGGTATCTTTTGAATGTCATGGGGGAAAAGGAGAGAAAAGAAAGTTCCTGCACAAATGCACCTGGACGTTCCTATGTGTCAGAGCCAACTGGATTCAAATGAGAAAACTTATCGGCACACTTTTGCAGGAGATGATATCCAAACTTTTGGTGCAGTAGCATGTAGGGATGTGCATGAATCAATTTTTTTGTTTCGATTTGTACCTGAATCAAATCACCCCCGATTTTGTTTTGGGTCCGAATCTGCCTCCCCAAATCACCCCAGATTCTATTATTATAATAATAATAATATTTTTACATTTATATCCCGCTCTTCTTCCAAGGAGCCCAGAGCGGTGTACTACATACTAGAGTTTCTCTTTCACAACAACCCTGTGAAGTAGGTTAGGCTAAGAGAGAAGTGACTAGCCCAGAGTCACCCAGCTAGTTTCATGGCTGAATGGGGATTTGAACTCGGGTCTCCCCGGTCCTAGTCCAGCACTCTAACCACTACACCATGCTGGCTCCAATTAGTATCCAAATTTCCTGAATCTGAATTGATTCAGGGCAAAAAGGGGGTCCTGGGGGCAGAAGAGTGGGGTATGTGGTAGTGCCCAATGTGTGGAAGCTACCACACAAATTTCAAAGAAATTGGGCAAAGGGGTGATTTTTAAATGATTTTTGAAGTTTACGTGTCTTTAAGCTCTTTCCCATAGGGAATAATGGGGATTTCAGCAGCCTTAGTTATAACTCCCCCCGGGGGGGGGAGTAACCAGAGTGGCCTAGAGTAGGTTGTGGTGGATGGTAGTGCTCAATGGGTGCAATGAATCTGCCACCCAGATTTCAAAGGTATTGGGCAAAGGGGTGATTTTTAAAGAGTTTTTGAAGTTGGCATGCTTTGTGGCCGATTTGGGGCAGAAAGGGGGTTTTGGGGGCAGAAGAGTGATCCAGGTGGTAGTGCCCCAATGGGTGCCTGCTACCACCTAGTTTTCAAATATTGGTGAAAGGGGTGATTTTTAAAGAATTTCTGAATTTTGTGCATCTTTAAGCTTTTCCCCATAGGGAATAATAGGGATTTCAGCAGCCCCATAGCTCTACTTGGGGGGCACCAGGGTGGCCCAGAGTGGGGTGTGGTGTAGTGCACATAGCTTGCCAACCACCCCCAAAACAACACACCCATGGGGCACTGGGTTTTGTTGTTTCTGAGGTGAGTAGAATCTCTGGTAGGAAATGAGAGTGGATTCAATGTTTGTCAGAGTGGGAGTGGCCACTGGGTTGACCATCCACCTCAGCCACCCTTGAGTGGGTGGTCAGCCAAGCAGCTGTTCCCGCTCCACCCACTGCCACTGCTGCCATGGGGGGAGGCCTGCTCAGGCTCACCCCACACCCCCCAACTGTGCATATGGTGGCTAGAATACTTGCAAAGATTGGCAGTTTGGCCTCATGGTGGCAGCAGAAGAGGCTCGCAGCAGTGGCAGGGGTTCACAGCGGTGTGGAGGCTCAAATGGCGGGACAAACTAGAAGCATAAGCTACAAGAATGGTATGCTGGAGATAGCCAACTCCTGTTTTTGCCCCTAAGATCTGATAGACACAAGTGCACTGCCTAAACAGGAGTTTCTCTTTGGTATGATGGCTACTATCCGCATAAAATTTTGTGTGCAGGGGTACTTCCTGCATTCCTAACTAGTTTGCTAAAACACAAAACTGAGCATGGACAGCATATCCACCTGCACTGGTGGCTATCAAAGCTTCATCTAGCACTTGGACAAAAGGGAATATTTTTTCTCAGCAGTACACACTATACCCACAGAACTTGAACTCCAGTTTTCAAGTTCTGTGGGCATAGTGTGTACTGCTGAGAAAAAATATTGCTTTCATTCTAGGCACTGTCTCTGCTCTATCATTAGAAAATAGTGTGTGAGGCACTGTGGAGCAAGGGAATGAATATATAATCTCTGTATATTAGGTACACAGAAGCAAGGCTCATCTCCCTTTTTTATGGGTATCAGGTCAGCCTGTAGCAAGTCACCAAGGAAGCAACAAAGAAAGTCCCTACTATCACAAATGCATACCACTTGACCTTGGGATAAGCTTAGTGTTGACTGGTGACACCAAAGGGATTAGCAACAGCTCCATTTCCCCAACATTGTCTTCAATTACTTTGATGAGCAATTAAAATGCTAATTAAAAAACAATCCAAAACGCAGTGCTCAGAAGGTTACAAAATAATAAGCTCTTGTACATTTGCCACTATTGGAACTGATAAGGAGGTCACAATGCAGATGGAGCATAAAGGTGTTAAGGAGAACAGCTGTGTCTCCATACATTTTACTTTGATAATTTATTGGAGGTTATTCTATTTTATTTTATTATCATTTCACCACACATAACCAGTTGATCCTCTTTTCCCCCAGTTGTCCCCCCCCCCCCCCGTTTTAGCTCAGATTTTCTCTCTCTTTCATGCAGAAGTACTCCTTGCTGTATGAAAAAATTATCTATGGGGACAATATGTCTGTATGTAAAAAGAGACAACCTGCCCCCTCCATACACACTCAAGTTGTCATGTGAATTTAAACTGTCAGACTATAATCACCATTCTAGGATAAGACATTCTGAGAAAAAACATGGCAAATGGCCCAATAACTATCAAATAAATATCACGAAGAAGCATCACAGTTAATTCTATCTGAATATCACCTAGCTGAAAGGCTCTACTAATATTTTATAAATTGGCACAATCCACTGGGACTTTCTCTTTCCCAGATGCCCTGGAATGAATGGGAGTTGTACAGAAGAGCTTCCCAGTGGAGTATGCCCTATATTCTGGGAGAAATGATTGAATGAATAAGTATCAGCAGAAATTTTAAAATAATCCCTTCTGTAATTAGTATTTTAAAATTCCTTTTCTGAGATGTCAGCTTCTTTACTTTTATTTCTTTATAAACCTCCCTTAAGCCTGCTAATCTAGCTTCCTTCCTCCAGCTTCATTTACATCCTATATGCTAATTTTTCCGACAGGTTCTGCCTGCTCCAGGAAAAGTATTTCCTTGTATTCCATTTCAGCTCATCCATACTTCATTTCTCCTCCCTAAATCCCCATAATTCCAGTTTGAAACTGTTACCATTCCTATTAGTCACTCGGATTGCATTGTCTAGAAGACAAGGTGGGAGTGGCTTTGCCTTAAATGAAGCAGAATCACCTGTTGTGGACCTGTATTAAAGCTAAGACCTTTCAGAATTGAATTTTTTTAAAAAAAGGAGAGAAGCGGGAGGGGGGGAGAGAGAAAGGAATAAAAGAAATAAAGAATGTATATCTGAGGTATTTAAGGAAGTGGTAGAAACATTGGATCTGACACAATGGCCACATTCACCCATCACGCAGAACTGTGGGTCCAATGGACCTGCAGCCCCGCTCCCCCAATCTCCTGGCCACATTTGGATGACAGGGAGAGCATCCTCTCTACAGTTATCAAGACTGCAAAGAGGAGGGGGAATTGGCTGTGCGAGCTTCCTTCTCCCATGAAGGACAGCCCACACAGCCAATCATGCCAGAGTTTAGGGAGGAGCTTCCTTCCTCAACTCTGGTTCCAGAGGATGCAGCCTGAAGTTCTGAATTCATACAACATGCAGGCTGCATCCAACCTCAGACTGTGGTGATGACATGGGTGTAGCTATAACTGAGTGAATGGGTTCAAATAACCCAGGGCCCCCACCTCCTGAGGGGCCTCCTGTTCTACCTCTCCCCTATTTTCTTCATTATCTCCCTCACTCCAAGGGGTCACCGGAGAGAGGGGGGAACACGGGCTTCCTTTCCCCTAGCTATGCCCCTGGGAGATGAAACTCATACCAAACTGAGGGTTCCGGTTGGAGTTCCAAATCTGAAGCCTCAGTTTCATTGCTGCGCCAAACTGTATTTCCCCACATTCAGACGTAACATGTGTGGAACCTCTGGCCCATTCAACTGTGGTTCCGCGTTATGTGTAAATGTGGCCAGTATTTCTTTCTGCCTCTACCGCCTTTGTATGTTAGTTAATTAACTGGAACCAGAGCTTACTACTGCAGCTCAGCTACAGGAACCATGTTGCAAAACAGTCACAGCTGCAGGAAAACACTGGATTGAAAAGCCCCAAGGCATCAACTTGCCAAAGCATTTGTGTTTTCAAAGTGTTGCAGCAGGTCTTTTTCATCATTGGGATGGTGCCTTAAAAAGCTGACAATGGCTTTTAAAAAGTGAACTTAAAATATTTTGCAACCCTGGTGACTTTAAGAAAGTATAGAGGTAAGAATGATGCTGTACAGCTGAGGAGCATCTTTTCCTTTTCAAGTTAATTCTAATGGGGTTAAAATAGCAGGGCCCAGGGTGGGAACATATGCCACTGGCACCAAATGAATTTGTGGCATGTGTGAGCTACGTGATTATATGCTCTAAGATGTAGAAAATTTCTGATTTGTGTGAACCTGACATATTTTTCATTGAGGAATTCACTCACACAGGAAGTAATTTGAGAGATGCCAGAAGAGCACATATTCTCAAGAGCTGGTGAACTTGCCAGGCAAAAGAAATGGTGCTGAATGCCTACAGGAGGCCTGAGCAATCCCAAATCAGCCACTATGTATCTGGAAAGGCAGAGGAGGGCTGCCAAATCAGACAATGTGGCTGCAAGTCAGACTGGAGCTTGGCACTTGTCTTTTCAGAAATGAATCCATCCACAAGTTAAAGAATGCTAAAGAGACACTAAAAGATATGCATAAAGGAACAAGTATGCAATCTAGGAGTGCTTCTAGATCCATACCTCTCCCTGGTATCCCAGGTTGAGGCAGTGGCCAGAGGGGCTTCCTATCAACTTGGGCTGATACGCCAGCTGCACCCGTTTCTTGAGATGAACGACCTCAAAACAATGGTACATATGCTGGTAACCTCCAGACTTGACTTCTCCAATGCACTCTATGTCGGGCTGGCTTTGTATGTAGTCCAGAAACTCGAGTTGGTACAGAATGCAGCATCCAGTTTGGTCTCTGGGTCATTTCGAAGAGACCACATTACTCCTTTGTTGATATATGCACTCTCCCAACAGTAATTTGTCGTGGAAGCAGCACTTTTCAAATTGCCACCAGAAGCAAATAGCCATGGGTGTGTGTGTGTGTGTGTGTGTGTGTGTGCGCGCGCGCGTGCATGTGCGCATGTGTGTGTGAATTTTATGGGTAAAAAATAATATAAAGGGGAAGTGTTAACCCCATTTTTGTTAAGCATCATTTTCCCAAATTGGATTCTCGTGGCTAATTTTTTAAGACAAAAGGACCATTCCAGTCCATTTCTACATTCAGTGCATCTCTAAAAACAAACTGAAAGTAGTTGACCTGAAAACAGATTTTTGCATCTATTCATTAATTGAAAAGATTTAATTCCCACAACTGTAATGGAAACATATATCTACACTGACTACAACATACTTGCTCTTTTTGTTTTCAAATTAACAACATACACACATGCACACAAATAGGGTAAAAGGCTCAAAGATATTTGTAGTGTCATGTGTTAATTGTTCTCAAGCTGTTTTGGATGACCCAAAGAGAACCATTTGTAAATCCTACTAATTTATGCAAAGCGAAGCAAACACTAAGTCAATAAACTTTGGTTCATTCATAAGAAAACATTGAATGTAACAACTGAGAATGGTTTTTAAAAGCTGTTGAAACTAGGGCTACGCTCCAGTTAAAGAATGTTTAGTTGATTAGTCATATACCTTTTAATTCATTAAGCAAATAAATTTTGGATATCATCATATAAATGCCTTTTAAAGATATTGAATGAAGCTTACAATAAACAAGCAAAAAATGTCACTCATCATTAAAAGGAAACCCATCTTTAATAGTATGGGTTTACTTCAAAAGTAAAACCATCTTTTATAGCAATTATAAACGCTGCCGTAGCTATCTTTCTATAGTAACACACCAGAAACAAAAGCAGCCTCAAAAAATAACCAAGTGTGGCCTTATTCTCTATGACCAATTAAAATTGCCATACATAGCCAACTAAACCTTTAACTGATTGATCTACCACGTAAACTGAGTAAAGCTTGTATCTTTCATTAACAGCCATGTTGTATGTGGAAACATTGCCTCCACCTTGCAAGATAATGAGGTTGTGTACACGACCCAAAAAGCTGGTGTGGCAGAAGGCCCTCAAGGAGACAGGCTTCTGCCTGCCCCCCCACACATGATCAATTTTCTACAGGCTCTGTTACTTGCACAGCACATGAACCATCCTGCAGCTAGTGGCAGAGCAGGGAGCTGGAGAAGGAAGTGCATCAAGGAGTGGAAGTGCAGGGTGGAAGTGCAGTGAACTGCCAGGAGCGCAGTACATTGAGGGATCCCCACTCAGCCGAGTACTCTTGCTGCGCACACATGACCCCAAACCTGGGATAAATTCCTGGCTTGCAGCCAAGGCAGTGCTGGGATTGGGATCGATCCTGGCACTTCACATGAGTTGCCAATTCCAGGCTTGGCTGCTCACGTGAACAGCCTCAATGAGGTCATTCATACAGTCAAAAGCAAGGTAGGAGGAAAAGCTACCCATGTTTTCCTCCTACCTTGCTTCCACACAAGTGAAAATTGGCAGTACACACAGCTCCCAAACCCAGGTAGAACACAGTTTTTGATGGTGTGAATGACCTCAATAAAAGATATCAGTACTAACTGAACACACAAAATGCAGATCAATTCCATCAATAACTTAGAGGACAGTTTCTTTTTCTGACTAGTAGGCTTTATTGCTCAGAAGAAGAAAAATCTGATCTTTGAACTTTCAAAATATTAGATCTGGCTGACATTATGAGAAGTGTATAGCAACTAATGTCTAACACTCAGATAGGGGTCTATTCCTAAGAGAGTATAAATTTTAATTAATGGTTAAACAATATCCCAAACATCTAAGCAGCAATACTGTCTTATGATAGCAAGCACAAATACACACACACACACACACACACACACACACACACACACACACACACATTGTGAAACCACAGCCCATGTGGGTAGTAGTCTTAGGGCAGAATGAGATATTACTTCCAGACACACGAGGTTGTAGCTGAAGATAGTTTGCCCATATCACATTTCCCTCCCCTCCTCCTAACATGTAGATTTTAAAAATAAAGTTTATTTTATTTAATGGATTTCTATCCTACCCTGTATAGGTATTTTCAGGACAGCTAGCAAATACAATTAAACTAGAACACAATGCAATGCAATGCAATATACAATCACATGGCATTGTTATTACATCATACATGTCCCTTTTCCCACATAGATTCCCCATTGCCCTTGTTCCATCAATGACATGGAACAAAGTCAGTGAAACACATGACTTGATGGCATGACATCAGGCATTTCTATTATTACACATTACAGGGACATGGAGGGGGAACTTGATAGGGGAATGTCATTTCCAGCAGCAACTTACTTGCAATAAAGAGGGTGATGATGAAGAAGTTTTGTAACTGTAGTATTCATTAAACAATATCTTGGGGAGGTCTAGGAGAAATGGAGGACCCAACCTACCTCCCCACCACACACAATCCGTTGTGCTCTAGGAGCCATTGGTCACACACCCACACTATCAGCACTGCAGTGAATTGGCACACCAATCTAGAGGCTGGGGGTGGGGGGAACACCCAGCCACCAAATATCCCACAATACACACAGCAAGCAGCTCGGTTCATTGCAGAAATTCCAAAGGCCAGGTTGCTCCCTCCTCTGGCCTCTGTGGTAGCAATGATTGCTGGCAGCCCATGCTCCCACACAACCAGGCAGTGGATTAGAAGGATGCATGCCTGCCCTCCTACATCACTTTTAGCCCAGGTTAAAAAAAAAACCAGGCTACCCAGTGGAGGAGCACTGGGATTGGGACCAATCCCAGTGGTTCTCATGAGCAGGTCTACATGGGTAGGTCTGCACTACCCTGGGTAGACCTGGCCATATGAACGACCTCAGTTTGTTTCCTGCTGTTGACTCACTGTGATCTGGTCTGTGCAGCTGTACCAGAAGTTATGGTGGATCTCAGTAGTTGAGTGCAAAAAGTTGGAGTAATTTATTTTAGGCCCTACCAATTTTTATCCTCAAAATTAGACCAATTTATTGCAACATAATTTTTCAAAGAAGCAAGTTAGGACTGTAACTTGGGCTTTCCTCTAACTATACTTTGGCAGATACAAAAAACAAAAGCAAAAGAACCATCCCTGGAAGAACAATCTATCCAAAGTTGTTTGCCTGCAGATATTATACAACTGCAAACTTTTGAACGGCTCGATCACCATGAAGATAGACAGGCAAGAAATGATAAAAAGAGCCACATGGCAGCGCCATAAGGAGTGTAGGTGGAAAGATTAAAATTGAGGCATCATTTATCGTCTAATGCGTATCTCCTCATTGCACCTCCCAGACACTCCCTTCCATCACTACACTCTAATATTTCTGTGCAAGTCACCCACGTAATCTGTCTTGGTGCTTTCTTGAGGAGGCGTAGTGTATAAATGAAGACTGCTGTTTACTAATGCACAATAGAATAAGGCTGGTAATTGCATGCAGTCTCCATAGTTCATGCATGTATGTGTGAATATGCACCTTTATTACTCCTTTATGTATGAGCAAAAGAAATAAAAGGAGAAATCTGATGCCCACATTGAACAAAGTAACCATATTAAACATTAAAAGCTGCCTTAGCTATTTTCTAAATTTAAAAACAAAATTATGTTTATGCACAAGTGTATCTTTATGTTGCATTGAATTAAATATAAAGAATGAAATTCTTATGCAATGTTTGCTAATTTGCTTCAAGAGATACAGGGAGCAAAGGAGCAGATTTATTGAGGGTCAGTGTTGATCTTGCTTCATTGCAGTCAGCCAGCCAAGTTTCCTGTACCTAATTCAGGCCAGCATTCACAGCTAGTGGCCTGTGCTATAGCAAACCAACCCTGGGTTGCTACAGGGAAAATTAGTGTTATCCTGTCTGTAGCATGAAACTGAAGTGAAGTGGAAGGTTTTCAAGGGTATTGCCTTCAGCTTTGTCATAAGTTCAGGATATATTACTGCTGCAGTATCTCTGCTGGAGGGATTCCCATCACCTGCCTGGATAAACAGAGCATGAGAAAGGAAAAAAATGTGCAGCAACAAGATTAAGAGATGAAATTAAGAGAAGCATGGGAAGAAGATCAAAATTCCCAAGCGGATTATCAGAAACTGGCAATTCAGACAATAATTCAGGCCAACAGGTTGCCTTTTCCCTCTTAGTTGCCAGGACATGCAGTGAAAATCATAGTTAAGACTCTCAGTTCAGGGAGAAAGTAGAATCCTGTAAAATAAAAGGGTAGTTGTGACACAGAGGCGTACTCTTAAACATGAGAACTTTGCACAATACACAGAAGCAAAGGAAGCAGTAATATGAACAATTAGAACTCCTTTTTGTTTCCCCAGTGTAACATCCGAAGCAAACTTGTTCAAGTGAGATGCATGAACTGTACATCTGGAGCACATGAATGCTACAAGAAAGAAACAAAAAATCTACAGATACTATACAGGAAGTACTTTGCCCTTCATTTCTTGAACCTTTTACAATGGGGAATCTTTAAAATGTTCAATCTAGGCAACATTTTCATAGTGTCCCTTCTATAAGTACAGTAGAAGTGATTTTACAGTTGGACAAGAGAGGAGGGATGCTGATTTTTTTTCTTTAGGGAAGAAATCTGTTTTGTGTTATCTAAGCAGCACTAATTCCAGCTTTTTCAGGTTTCTTGGTCCTGAAAAACAGCAATACATACTGCAGTGTGCCTCCTGTGACAAAGCTGGGCGGGGCGGGGTGGCAAATGAAGAAAAGGAGGAAGTGTGCAAGAGCCATCTCTAACAAGGCCAAACTAGACATAATTAGAAATTTTGAGAGACCAACCCCGTCTCCCTTACCCCCTCTACTTCAAAGTAACTGTATGAGGCTGTTAATACTATAATGGCTGCTGGCCAGCCAATTATTTGTTAGGCAGATTACTGCTAATAGTCTATAATGTCGATGTTAATGACTGAGAGTTATATAGATGGCACGGGAATATTCTGAATGAGGAAGGCATTAGAGCTTGTAAGGTGACACATACAACCCCATCCAACTGAGGGGAAGAGGCTGAGCTAAAGTGTGTGTGTGTGTGTGTGTGAGAGAGAGAGAGAGAGAGAGAGAGAAATTTTTCAGCTTCTGCATAAGATGGAGACAAACTGAATGAGAGACAAGCAGTCTAAATTGACTGAGTTCATGGTAGTGGGGAATGGGGTGGAGAGGTTCTGGGGTGCTCTGGGAGTCCTGGAGTGCTCTGGAGATGTGAGCCATTATATATATATATATATATATATATATATATATATATATATATATATATATATAAATACCAATTTAAAACAACTTTAAAAACAATTAAACTATCAAAACAATTAAAACCCTGGAAACCAGGTTAACATTAAAACAATTAAAAACTGATTAAAAACCCTGAAAGGCCAGGCCAAACAGATAGGTTTTAAGGGCTCTCCTGAAGGATAGTAAAGAATCAAGATTACAAATTTCTGCTGGGAGTGCATTCCACAGTCCAGGAGCAGCTACAGAGAAGGCCTGCCTCTGAGTCGTCACCAAACGAACCGGTGACAACTGGAGACGGACCTCCCCAGATGACCTTAACGTGCGGTGGGGATCATGTAAAAGAAGGCGCTCTCTAAGATATCTTGGACCCAAGCCTGGGGATTTCCTGGGGATGAAAAGGAGAAGTAGATTTGGGTGTCATCAGCATACTGATAACACCCAGCACCAAACCTCCTGATGACCTCACCCAGCGGTTTCATGTAGATGTTAAAAAGCATTGGTGACAGAATGGAGCCCTGAGGGACTCCATATAACAGCTCCCGTTTTGAGGAGCAACTGTCACCAAGCTCCACTATCTGGAATCTACCCGAGAGATAGGAACGGAACCACTGCAAAGCAGTGCCCCCTATCCCCAACTCCCCCAGGCGATCCAGAAGGATACCATGCATGAGCTCGGCTTGTAGAAATGCAACTCCAACTGACATTCTCAACTCCTGCTGTAGGCTTCCAGCAGCATCTGCTGGGCCACTGTGTGAAACAGGATGCTGAACTAGATGGGCCTTGGGCCCAATCCAGCAGGCCTGTTCTTATGTTTTTAAATAAACCAAACATGACAAAGACATCATAGGTCTCTAGCAATCTCTCCTCCAAAGTAAAAACTGGGATTTCTACCCACTTAGGGAGCAAAGAACTATATGATGAACTAGGAAATTACGTTAGGGCAAGGGTATCCTTTCTAGGGTTGCCATATTCAAGCCTCCCAAATCCAGGTGGCCTAATTTGCATATTATGCAAATTATGTGGCAACTAATTTGCATTTGTTTATTTTATTTATTTAGCAGCTTTCTCTACTTTCCCGTCCTTCTTTGCCTTCTCATGTGAGCAGATCCAGAGTAAAATTCGGACAGTCTGGGCAGCACAGTTGAAATCCATATAAATCTGGGTGGAATTTAGCAGCTGCATAGAGGAGCCAAAATCCGGGGGCTACCCTAAATTCCGGGGGACATGGCAAGGCTAATCCTTTCCTACCACACCATTTCCCCAGTCTGAATCACCCACCTGAATCTGCTATTTGATAAACAGCAGCTTTGCTCCCATTTACATTGGGAAATGCTTCAACACAGTCTTCAACAGATTAAACACAATCTCCCTGTAATACCACTTCCTCAATCAAACTAACAGTGGGAAGTTTTGATGCTGTGTCTGCTGGTCCCAGCTCACATGATAAGGATGTGTGAGTGCAATGAGTACGCATATCCTTCCGCTCCCAGCATATCAGGGCCCCCTTTCCTAATCACACTTGTAGCATATGTAGAAAAACAGGCTTACACATGTCCTTATTACATGTGCAGGAGCTGACAGAGGAAGTACAATCTGAACCAGCCCAGTCTCAGATGTCTACTTTGATTTATTATTTATTTAAGTTTTTTAAAGATAACTCCTGATTATGGATCTCCCATTTCATGTCTATTTGAGTCCCCAAATGGTCAGCTGAGAGATAAGAAATAATAAAAACCATATAAAGGAACAAGATCTACAACTTTTCAGAATCAGTATGGAGTGAATAAATACTTCACTTCTTACTACAATTAAAAGATGTTTTCAGCCCACACACATGTTCATATAAACAAGTGATTATTTATTTATTTATTCATCCATCCATCCATCCATCCATTTATATCCCACTCTTCCGCCTAGGAGCTCAGAGCGGTGTACATGCTTATTTTTATCCTCACAATAGGATTGTGCATTTTGGGGTTTTTTTCCTGTTTTGTTTTTGGCCCGAATCCGAAATACCCCCATTTTGTTCTTTTTTTGAAACCAGTCAATCCGAAACACCCCAATTTTGTTCTTTGTTCAAAATTGCAAAAATTGAATCAGAAATGTTTTGGATTGGAAAAAATTGTACCGGGGCAAAACTATTGAGTGGGGGGTGGTAGTGCCCAATGGGTAGAAGCTACCACCCAAATTTCAGAGGAATTGGGCAAAGGGCTGATTTTTGGTAAATTTTTGAAGTTTAAGATTTTTCCCATAGGGAATAATGGCGGTTTCAGCAAAAGTATATCTTCACGTCAGGGAGAAAGGGGTGGTCCAGAGCAGAGTAGGGTGGGTGGTAGTGCCCAGTGGAGGCAAGGAAGCTACCATTATTTCAAAGGAATTGGGCAGAGGGCTGATTTTTAAAGATTTAATGGAGTTTACGAGTCTTTAAGGTTCTTCCCCATAGGTAATGATTGAGATTTCAGTAGCCCCAAAACTGCACTTGGGGGGCACCCGGGTGGCCCAGAGTGAATGGTGGTGTAGAGCATATAGGGTGCCAACCACCCCCATGGCTTGTTAACCTATGGGGTACTGGGTTCTGTTGTTTCTGAGATGTGTTGAATGTAGATTCTCTGGTAGCATATGAGAGTGGGTTCATGGTTTGTCATTGAAAATCTCATATGCTACCAGAGAATCTACACTTCTAGAACAAAAAGCAATGCAGAAGATAACCATTCCAAGGCAGGCATGCTGTAGCCATAGCAGGCTGGGCTCAGGCTGACAACAAGGCAGGCATAAGCAATGGCATGGCATCTCTCAAGGGGGTAAAAACAATTCTTCTGGAACAAAAATGTAATGCAGCTGGTAAATCCATTCCCAGGCTGGCATGCAGTAGCCATAGCAGGCTGGCAGGCTGGGCTCAGGCTGGCAACAAGGGAGGCAGGCATAGGCAATGGCATGGCATCATCATGGCAACTTGAGGCATGCCATGCAATGCAAACTAGTTGGTTCTCTCTCTCTCTCTCTCTCCTCTCTCTCTCTCTCTCTTCAGTGAGGCAGAACTGCAGAATGGAAAATGAATAACTAACTTGTTGAATGAATTGAAAACGCTTCCTTGAACTCCCCCTCACCCTTGCCCCTTCTTTGACCCTTCCTCTGGCCAATGTGGGGTCAGTTAAGAGTGGCAAGAGGCAAAAGAGCCTCTGCCATCGTCAGCAGGTCAGCCCATGCTTTAGGTCACCAATCGGAAAGCTGGAAGGGTGGGAAATTCAAAGAGATGTCAAACACAAAATGGAGACTGACTCAGAGATCGCCACAAAATGGAGGTCTGAAACAACAAATGTTTTGTAGCCCAAACAGGGACGTTTTGTTTTGTGTGCAAAACTTTTGGATTTGGAAAATGGGCATTTTGTTTTGTCTACAAACCACCCGAAATGGCCCGTTTCAAGTACATAATGTTTTGTACCGGAAATCTTTCGCACATCCCTACCTCTCAACAACCCTGTGAGGTAGGTTAGGCTTAGAGTCATCTAGTGAGTTTCATGGTTGAATAGGGATTCAAACTCAGGTCTTCCATGGTATTTATGAGAGTGCCTTCTCTGTCGTGAACCCTGTCACCTATTAAGATCATCTGGAGAGGTCCGACTATGGGTGCCACAAACTCATTAGGTGGCAACTCGGGACCGAGCCTTTTCTGTGGCTGCCCCAGGGCTTTGGAATGTGCTCCCTGCTGAAATAAGAGCATCTCCTTCTCTGTTTGCTTTTAGGAGGACCCTGAAGATGCACCTGTTTTCCCAGCTGAGATTGTATTTTAAAAATTTGAATGTGTTTTTAATGTATTTTTATCTATAATTCCTATCTTTTAAATGTGTTATATTGTATGTTTTAATTCTGTAAACCGCCTAGAGATTTTTATACTAGCCGGTATATAAATTCAATAATAACAATAATAATAATAATAATAATAATAATAATAATAATAATAATGGACAAGAATGGGAAGAAATCCACTTACGTTTGCTTACGCTTCACTGTCATTGTTCCTGTTTCATACAGTAATGCTTCAACCATATTAACAGCTATTTTTGAGCAATGATCATGTTGGAAACAAAGCAACATGAACTTTCTATTATAATGCCTCTTAAAAACTGGTGAAAACAATAGATAAATTTGAAACATACAGCCAGTAAAATAGAACAATTTACTGGACTTCTCAGAAAAGTTCCTTTTTGCTGTACAGACTCCATATTTGCTGCACAGATACTTCATTGTTCTGTGGAATTTGCTATCATTTCTGTGAGGTAAATGCAACTTACTGGTTCACCAAAATCAAGGAGCACAATTGTGGGCTGTGGCCATGGAAAAGCTGGTGCCAGTCTGTGCAGACTATCCATTGATCTGCACTTAGAAGGGCACATGCCTCATATCTTTGACAGGTAGAGAAGCCTTAAGACAACTCCTAACTCTTGGAAGTTGAATACTTGGTGTTAACATGGTGGTGACAGTGCCACAACATATATTTTTTCAGCCTGATAGAATGATCAATTTACTCAGTGTGCACCTAATCAATAAGCACAGTTGGGTAATCAACACTGTTTGAATAGCATAGCTTCAAAAAAGATGAGAGAAAGAAATGCCAAACCCACTTTTTGTTCATTCCAGGAATCCAGTGATTGCTTTCTCCCTCATTCACCCTCTCCTCTTCCCCATTGCCTTCCATCAGCAGGTTTCTGTGCTTGGTCTGCTTCATTTTGGGAGCAAAATGCAGTGCGCACGGCTGTTGGAAGGCACGGGGGTGGGATGGAAAAGAAAGAGAGAGAGGCTACATTCATATGGAACATGAAACTGGAGGTCCCTGTGGTTTCCAGAGTTGTATGTCTGAATATGGGTGACCACACTTTTGACAAAACCGCAGTTTCCCACATGGGAAACTACAGTTTAGACCCGTGGTTTCCCTCTCCACTGTGAAAAAAACCTTTGATTATCATATGGTTTTGCTGAGCAGGGAGGCAGCCCTGGGTGGCCGGATCTGCCGTCCACACGACTGCTTGTTCCGTCATGGAGCCGGCGGGGGCTGGGGAGTTCGGGGGCCGCGTGGCTCCCGGAAGCTCCAGCATGCCCTGCCTGAGCGCACAGGGCATGATGGAGAAACCCCCAAGCTGGGAGGCTGCTTTTCAGCCTCCCGGTCTGGGGTCTCCTCATGAGTAGCTGTGGCACAGAGTCGCATTGTGGCAACTCACAATTTTAAAAAACAGATTTGTGGAGCGCTCGCTCTGCAAACCCGGTTTAAGGGGAGGGGTAGTTTAGCGGGTTAACCACTTGGAGGCCACTGGGCTCACTTGCGAGCCCGGTGGTTCTCACAGTCAGGCAAAATCGATCTAGGCTCCCCTAGCCCAATTTCGCCCGATCGTGGGAATAACCTCAGAGGTTTTTACTTCCGGGCAAGCTGATGGTGGTGGAACCTAATATTATTCCTTTGTTGTGGCCAGTTGTGATAAGAACACTCCCTGGTAGGACTTAGATATGCTGTGGCTCCTAATCCTTCAGGGGTGGGGTCTGCCATTAGGAAGGGTTGCTGTCAGAGGCTGAAGGATTCAGACTGATTGCTGTCAGCTCTGGGAAACCTTCCTGCCACCATTGTGGTTGGTGCTTCTGTCCATGCCCTGTCAGTCTCTGGAATGGAAACATTATCTGTTTATGCAATCTCTCCTGAACATCCTCTTCCTGACTGCAGAGCTAAAACTGCTTTATACCAAGTCAGACTCTTGGTCCATCTAGCTCAGTATTGCCTACACTGATTGGCAGCAGTGGCTCTCCATGGTTTCTGACAGGAGTCTTTCCTAGCCCTACTTGGAAATGCCAGAGATTGAACCTGGAACCATCTACACGCCAAACAGATGCTATACCTCTGAGCTACAGCCCAATTCCCACATGATTACTGGTTTTATTGCTGCTGGTTATTCTTGTGTCTTTTTTAAAAAAAAAAAAATCTTTAATCCGTGTTTCCATTGGTCATTTTAATTTTCAATTGTGAGCTACCTTAAGCATTTCCTTTTTAGAGAAGAAGGGTGTATACATATTTATAGCAACAAAATAAATAAATAAATTTCCATGGTGCTTAGTCAGGACAAACTTTATTTGGATACAACCCATTACTTTCAGATATTCCCACATGAGATCATGGTGGCCAACCCTGTCCAGTCATTTTCACATCTGCAATGCATAGATCTGATTATAAAATGTACACAGGGACATTTTGCAGGGTCCCCAGCACAATGCAATGCGTGTTGGAATGTCTGAACAGTGCTACAGTAATTCCAAACTTTGCAACTTCCATTCAGAACAAGTGGAATATATGTGTTCTGCATGCAAATCACTTGTTTAGGTGTGGAAATGCTAATCACTTTGAATTTTCACTTTCCCCCAGTAGCTCCTCATGTTACCCCCTTGTTGCATCAGAGGCTCACTTTTGAATCTAATTCAGGTTTTAGTACAAATTACTGAGTGGTGTGCAAGGCTGCTTTGTCAAGTGGGACTTAGAAGCCCTCCTCTATGAAAAGGATAGTTTTCTGAGTTGGGCAAAATTAAGATCACCAGCAGAAGTGCAGAGAAAAATGCCTATGCCTGCAAATTTTCATACAATTAATGTTAATGTTTTCTTTGACTCTCAATAAGGCTGTTCTCACAAGCAGCCTAACCCAGGCTAGGGCAGCTCAGACTGGGTTAGGCTGCTCATGTGGAGCACTGTGATTACTCCGGATCCCAGCACTCCTGCCCAGCCTAACTCTGCTTTTTGCCCTGGCTCTTAGCTGAGATTAAGGGCACAAGCACGCCTTAACCCCATCATATGTTGGGATCATATGTTTGCTTGGGCTACTTGCAGCCTGAGCAGACACAGAGACAGGTGCCTAGAGTGCCTGTCTGATGTGGGAATACCTGAACAGGCGCATAACAATGATAGGGCAAGGGGAGACAGTTGTCTGGGGGCCCCACTGCCTGGAGGGGCACCCCAGAGGCACCTCATGTGACTCCCCATTGCCCCCTGCCCAGCCCCATAGCCTCTCAGCCACTCGCCCTCTTCGCCGTCTCGCCTGCTTGTTCTGCTGGCCCGCAATCGAAGCAGCAGGCAAGCTGCAAAGAGCTCCTTTTCTCCCGCCTCTCAGCTGATCGGCGGGTGGGCGGGGCTTCCACGGAGGCCTCCGTGTAGGCCGCAGTGAAGCCTGAACTCGAGTAGGGCCCAAGCAAGCCAGGAAGGAGGAGGCAGCCAGAGTGTTCTCTGCAGCAGAAGACCCCTTGCTGCCCTGCTTAACCCAGACCAGCATTTGCCAGGTAAGGTGTGAACTCCTTTTTGTGGTTACCTTTCCCGCCCCCGCCCCCATATATAGGGATCTGCTTGCCATAGGGCTTGGATAGGGGGGGGGAGGGACCGAGAAGTCTCTGAATATTTATTTTGAAACAGCTTGGAAAATTTGCTGACTTAAAAAAAAAAACTATCTAAAAAGTCCTATAAGTGGCTTGTTTCATGGCAGAAAATTGCAAAAACTTCTGGAACAGTATTTTATTAATTTTATTCATTCATTCATTCATTTATAAATGCACTTATGTTCAAGTTGTTTTGCAACCCAGAAGGTCTGAGTGAGAACTGTGAAGCATGTGTGGTGCTTTTATTTTATTTTTCTTGTGTGTGAACTGCTCCCCAATAACTTGCAGGGACTTCAGGGTAAATCTGGCCAACATGTGAATGCAGCACCTCCATTCCAGAGGAGATGTGTCTTAAAGGGCTTTAAAAGCCTCCTGTGAAAAACCTCCTGCAATCAAACTTGACTGAATTTGTTCAGAATTCTGAGAAAACAAACATAGGCTCACCCTGCATGGTTGAAAGTCTCCTTTGCTAATCTGCAGCTAGGGGCCCATTTTAATCATTCATCTTTCTAGTGTGTTCTAGGCATTAAAAGTAATACAAATGTATAGTACTCAATGTATATCACTATATATTGTGACGTGTGTGTGTGTGTATTCAGTGAAATGTATTTGCAGGCAGCATACTTATTTTGGAATATCAGACTTAAATCCTTGGGGGCCTGGGGTGTGCGGAGGCCCTGGACTTTGGTGGGGGGGCCCATTTTAAAATCTTGTCTCTGGGCCCACTCCAACCTTGCTACGCCCCTGTACCTGAATGCACCATGCTTGGCATGTGGTGCATTGTGGGATTCCCAGAGACCAGGACATATTCTCCTAGCCTTTGGCAAGCCACACAGCTACCAGAAGTGCTGCTCATATAGGCAGCCAAGCCACATGGCCAGACAGGCAAGGAGATCATCTGGGGGAAAGGTAAGTACAGCACAGCCTTCCTGCCTGCCTGCCCCCCTCTCAGTCATGTGAATAGCCTCAGTGTATAATTGTGAAGCCCTTGGCCTCCTTCCATCAAACCTAGATTGCTACCAATCCTCTCATGGAACAGTGCTCATTTCAGAAAAAAGAAATGTACAATAGTGGAGCACTAAAGAGATCCATATTTGACTGGTTCAGACAGTACTCCAAAGCGGACATCCTAAATGTCTAGGAGATAAGTGTGGGCCAAGCATGCACATCTCCCCCCCCCCACCCCGCCACACACACACACACACACACACGGGAGATGCTCACATACACACAGCTTTCATTCAGTGAGGGTAATGTTTACAAGGATATTTTCCCCTCTTGGAGAGTCTAGCCTGACTATCTTGAGATTGTCTCATTGTCTTTGAAATGAATATGGTATTTCACTTGTGTTTAACACTAAGCCCATAGCTATGTGAGCTCTGACCCAGGTTCAAATAGCAAGATGAAATATAATCAACCCTTATGGCAAAGTTGTGGAAATAAGCTATTTTGTTGTGTCTGCCATATAGATGGTGTCATTTTACAATTGCAGCTAGGGTTCACAGATAGTCCTTAAGAACTATTTCCAGTTTCACGACATATGCCAGACTTGCCCTGAAAACATGTCCTTAATTAGATATTCTGGAGGGCCAGACAATATCTTGTCACATAGAGTTTGTGATAAATAGTACCAAAAACAAGTTTGGGAAAGCTGAGTGTTTAGCAAGTAAGAATTATTCTGTTATGAGATAGACACGCTAGTTTTAGCATGCTGGTTTGAAAATGAGGCCCAAACTAGAAATGATATGCAGTTGCATGTATCTTTCCCGATTTTTTTTTTAAACCAAAAGCAGCCTTGGAGGACTGAGAGTTTATGCAATGGAATGGTGATAGAGAGAAGGCCTGTTTTCTTGAAGCCATTGTTCTGCTCAAAGTTACCTCCCCGGCAGCTGTTTTTCCATCTGCGGATTACTGGTATTCATATTATTATTCTCTATTACATTTTTATACTGGCCCATCAAATGGCTCTGGGTGGTGCACAACCAGTAAAAAACAAAAAACAAACACCAATTAAAACAAACTGATTAAAACAATATAAAAACAAATTTAAAGTTGTTCAGAGCCATTTAAAACCAATTAAAAATACTTAAGAACAACTAAAAAACCTTTGAAGGTATGCTTCCTATCCAGTGAAAAAGAAGCTGTGGTAGGTATGAAGGTATGCTTCCTACCCAGGTGAAAAATGCAGCTGTGGGACTGCATTTTGGGGGAAAGGTAGGGCAAGTCCTCTGCTGCCATTCCACTTCTTAAAATCAAAACCTAAAAAGACTGCCTTTGATTTAAAGATACCCATGGGGAAAAGAGATATATGACTGTGATTCAATGTAATTAACTTTCAGTATAATGTGTATTATTATTTCTTGTTTGCACAATTAGTCAGGTGTTATTGACTGGTTTGTTTTATCCAAACATTGAGTCTTTCCCAAGAACCTGGGATGGCTGCTGCTGTTGCTGTTGCTTCTTCTTCTTCTTCTTCTTCTTCTTCTTCTTCTTCTTCTTCTTCTTCTTCTTCTTATTATTATTATTATTATTATTATTATTATTATTATTATTAATCTTATTTACATTTTTATACCATCCCATCAAATGGCTCTGGGAGATGCACAAGTAAAACAACAACAACCAAAACACCATTTTAAAAAAACTGCTTAAAACAATATAAAAACAAATTTTAAACAATTCAGAACCATTTAAAACCAATTAAAATATATAAGAACAATTTAAAAATCTTGAAAGGCCAGGCCATTCAAGTTTTTAGGGCTATCCTGAAGTCCAACAATGAGCCCAAACTACGGATATCTGTGAGGAGTGCATTCCACAGGCTAGGAGAAGCTTCAGAGAAGGCCCAGTGCCAAGTTGCCACCAGACAAACCAGTGGTAACTAGAGATGGATCTCTCCAGATGACCTCAATGTGTGATGGAGATTATACAGAAGAAGGCACTCTCTTAGGTAACCCAGACCTAAGTCATACGGGTCTTTAAAGAGGATAATCAGCACTTTGAATTTTGCCCAGAAACATATTGGCAGTCCATGCAACTGTTTGAGAACAGGCATAATATGGTCACTCCAGGATATTAGTTTTATGCCTGTTCTAAAACAGTTGCATGGACTGCCAATATGTTTCTGGGCAAAATTCAAAGTGCTGGTTATCACCTTTAAAGACCCGAATGGCTTAGGTCTGGGTTACCTTAGAGCAGGCCTGCACAATATGCAGCCCAGGGACTGGATGCGGCCCGCGAGGCCTTTTTTCCTGGCCCCCGGGGCTATTTCCTCTTCCTCCCCATGCTGCTTAAAAAACACCCCCCCAAAAAAAAAATTCAAGCTGCTGCACGGCCAAGGAGATGGCTACGGGGGTGCAGGTGTTCTTCCTTACCCTCCCCCATGGCAGCAGTGGCGCAGAGCGGCAGACACCAGAGCAACACTCGGGTCTGCTATTTGGCCCAGTGTTGCTTCCCAACTGCGAGGCACGCCTGCGCAGTTAAGTCTCTTAAGTCTCTCTCTCTCTCTCTCTCTCTCTCCCCCACCAAGACCTCTCCATTCTCTCTCTCTCTCTCTCTCTCTCTCTCTCTCTCTCTCTCTCTCTCCCACCAAGTGCTCCATTCTCTCTGTCTCTCTCTCCCACCAAGACTGCTCCATTCTCTCTCTCCCTCTCTCTCCCACCAAGACTGCTCCATTTTCTTTCTCTCTCTCTCTCCCACCAAGACTGCTCCATTCTCTCTCTCCCACCAAGACTGCTCCATTCTCACTCTCTCTCACACACACACACACACCAAGACTGCTCCATTCTCTCTCTCTCCCACCAAGACTGTTCCATTCTCTCTCTCTTCCACCAAGATTGCTCCATTCTCTCTCTCAAATCCACCCACCAAGACTGCTCCAGTCTCTCTCTCTCCAACCAAGACTGCTCCATTCTCTCTCTCACACCCACCCACCAAGACTGCTCCAGTCTCTCTCTCTCTCTCTCTCTCTCTCTCTCTCTCTCTCTCTCTCTCTCTCTCTCTCTCTCCCACCAAGACTGCTCGATTCTCTCTCACACCCACCCACCAAGACTGCTCCTTTCTCTCTCCCTCCCACCAGGACTGCTCCATTCTCCCTCTCCCTCTCTCACCCACCAAGACTGCTCCATTTTCTTTCTCTCTCTCTCTCCCACCAAGACTGCTCCATTCTCTCTCTCTCTCACCAAGACTGCTCCATTCTCACTCTCTCTCACACACACACCAAGACTGCCCCATTCTCTCTCTCTCTCCCACCAAGACTGCTCCATTCTCTCTCTCCCCCACCAAGACTGTTCCATTCTCTCTCTCTCCCACCAAGATTGCTCCATTCTCTCTCTCACACCCACCCACCAAGACTGCTCCAGTCTCTCTCTCTCCAACCAAGACTGCTCCATTCTCTCTCTCACACCCACCCACCAAGACTGCTCCAGTCTCTCTCTCTCTCTCTCTCTCTCCCCCCCACCAAGACTGCTCCATTCTCTCTCACACCCACCCACCAAGACTGCTCCATTCTCTCTCTCTTACACCCACCCACCAAGACTGCTCCATTCTCTCTCTCTCCCACCACGACTGTTCCATTCTCTCTCTCTCCCACCAAGATTGCTCCATTTTCTCTCTCACACCCACCCACCCAGACTGCTCCAGTCTCTCTCTCTCCAACCAAGACTGCTCCATCCTCTCTCTCACACCCACCAAGACTGCTCCAGTCTCTCTCTCTCTCTCTCTCTCTCTCTCTCTCCCACCAAGACTGCTCCATTCTCTCTCACACCCACCCACCAAGACTGCTCCATTCTCTCTCTCACCCACCCACCCACCCAGACTGCTCCATTCTCTCTCCCTCTCCCACCAAGACTGCTCCACTCTCTCTCTCTCCCACCAAGACTGCTCCATTCTCTCTCTCTCTCTCTCTCTCTCTCTCTCTCTCTCTCTCTCTCTCTCTCTCTCCAAGACTGCTCCATTCTCTCTCTCTCTCCAAGACTGCTCAGTTCTCTCTCCCTCCCTCCCACCAAGACTGCTCCATTCTCTCTCTCTCTCCAAGACTGCTCAGTTCTCTCTCCCTCCCTCCCACCAAGACTGCTCCATTCTCTCTCTCTCTTTCTCCAAGACTGCTCCATTCTCTCTCTCTCCCACCAAGACTGCTCCATTCTCTCTCTCACAGCCACCCACTAAGACTGCTCCACTCTCTCTCCTTCTCCCACCAAGACTGCTCCATTCTCTCTCCGTCTCCCACCAAGACTGCTCCATTCTCTCTCCGTCTCCCACCGACTGCTCCATTCTCCCTCCCTCCCTCCCACCAAGACTGCTCCATTCTCTCTCTCTCTCTCTCTCTCTCTCTCTCTCTCTCTCTCTCTCTCCCCAAGACTGCTCCATTCTCTCTCTCTCTCTCTCTCCCCCCCCCCCCAAGACTGCTCCATTCTCTCTCTCCAAGACTGCTCCATTCTCTCTCTCTCTCAGGCCAAGCCTCCTGCTGCATCCTTTCCATCTTTCTTTCCCCTTCTCCCTCCTTTTCAAAAATTATGAGAAGAGGTTCTCATTTTTTTTCCTAAAAGTGTTCCATGTTTTGTGTGATGATTTGGCAGAGGTGGAAAGGAAGAACAATGCATTTTATTATGTATTTTGTACAGATTGTATAATATTTATATTATTAGAATGAATTTTAATTCAACTTATTTCATATTAATTTAAATCAATCTTGGCCTGCCAGAACATCAAAAGTTAAATATTGATTAAATTCATTTTTAATTCATTTTTAATTCATTTCACTTTAATTCAGTTGATTGGTTGATTGATTGATATTAAGTGTTACTCTAATAATCAGCACCCTAGGAATTGACCTCGGCCCCCATGAACCAAGTCACGGTTGGTTTCGGCCCGCCAGGTCATTTGAGTTGTGCAGGCCTGCCTTAGAGAGTGCCTGAGAGCAGACCAG
This sequence comes from Hemicordylus capensis, assembly GCF_027244095.1. Lineage (NCBI taxonomy): Eukaryota > Metazoa > Chordata > Lepidosauria > Squamata > Cordylidae > Hemicordylus > Hemicordylus capensis. The sequence goes on along the minus strand of NC_069657.1, from coordinate 90,947,590 downwards.
TGCCTCCTATCTCCAACTCTCCCAAGCGACCCAGAAGGATACCATGGTAGATGGTATCGAATGCAGTAGAGAGATCCAAAAGAACTAGCAGAATCACACTCCCTCTGTCTATTTCCTGGTAAAGGTAATCTTTCAGGCCAACCAAGGCCAGCTCTAGATAATCAATTTCCTCCAAAACAGCCTGGAGCTGGTTAGCCACCTCTGTCTCAATCACCTTGAGCAACCATGGGAGATGCAACCACAGGAGAGCAACCATCCCATCACTGAGGGATCTAGGGAAAGCTTCTTAAGACGTGGTCTAATCATTGCCTCCTTCAAACAAGGAGGCATCCTACCTTCCCTCAGTGATGAGTTAATGATATTAACTAGGCCACCTCCAACAATTTCCTGGCTAGATAGAAGCAACCAAGTTGGAAAAGGAGCCAGAGAACATGTGTTAGGCCACACTGCCTCAAGAAGCTTGCCCAAGTCTTCAGGCATCACAGATTGAAACTGATCCAATCTAATGCTGCAAGAAGGATTGCTGGATACCACCTTAATAGATAGTGGAGTCCAAGTCAGCCCAAATATAAGATATTTTGTCTGCAAAGAACCCCTTAAAAGCTTTATAGCAGAACATAATCTACAGGGACAGGTTTGAAATGGAAGGAGCCTGAATCAAACTCCTCATGACCCAGGAACAATCTGCTGAATTCAAACCTGCAGAAGCAATGCATGAAGATCAAAATTATTTTTTTGCTGCACATACTGCCTAGAGAAAAATCTTCAAATGGGCTCTATGTTGTGTCCTGTCAAATTTGAGATGAGTTCTCCTCCACTTGAGTACCATTCGCCTACCTTGCTGCTTCAGAATCTGCAACTCCTCTGTATACCAAGGGTTTAAAACAGGTTGGAAGGGACAATTAGGAGCAATGGTGTCTACTGCCCTGGTGAGTTCCCTATTCCAGTTTCATAGCAGGGCATCAACAGAATCACTTGCAGCACAAACATTAAAACCTTCTAAGGCTTTTTGGAATCCTACTGGATCCAGCAACCTTCTCAGGCGGACCATCTTAAACGTTCCACCAATCCACTTCAAAATTGGCCCCTTGGTATACGGAAGAACTACAGGGGCTGAAACAGTGAAGTAGACAACTGGAATGCAAGTGGAAAAAGACTCAACTCAAATCTAACAGATTGCAACATCAGAGGTGTATCTAATGAAGGGAAGCCAGGGCACAGGCCCTGGGCGCTATTTGAAGGGGGTGCCAGTGCCATGCAGCAAAAAAAAAAAAAAAAAAAAAAAAAATTAACCAGTAGCCCCTTCAGGGGGCTTCCTAAAGGCTGTAGGAGAGGGGTCTGCAAAGGTTCCCCCTCCCCCACTGGCCTCAATTTACCACTGAAGCCCGTCCCAGGCTGATTTTTGGGCCCATTTGGCCCTGCAAACATCGGCACGGCAACCATTTTGGAGGCTGCCACACATGCTCAAATGGCCTCTTTCAGGCCTGGCAAGGCCTAGGGCCGTGCAGGGACCATTTGAGCATGTGCAGTAACCATTTTGTTTTGGGCAGCCATTTTTAAAAATCCTTTTTTATTTTAAAAAATGGCCACCAAACATGCTCAAATGGTCCCTGCAAGGCCCTAGGCCTTGCCAGGCCTTGCAGAGGCCATTTGAGCATGCGTGGCTGCCTCCAAAATGGCCACTGCACTGAACTATGCAGGCCCAAATGGGCCCAAAAATCAACCCAGCTGCAGTGATAAATTAAGAGGCTGGCAGGGGGAGGGGGGACCTTTGCAAATCCCCTGCAGCCTTTAGGAAGCCCCCTGAAGGGGCTACAGGTAAAAAATTTTTTTTTAATTTAATATTATACGTCAGTAAGAGCTGCTGCCCATCAGAGTAGACAATGCCAAGCTAGATGGAGGGTCTGACTCAGTATAAAGCAGCTTCCCATGTATCTAAGTTTCTTCTTTAAATCTTCAGGAAAGCCAACAAGCATCAAAATCCCAGTGTATGACTACCAGAACTTTTATTCAGCACTTTATGGCTTCTGAGTTGTTGTTGTTGTTGTTGTTGTTGTTTTAGATGTGGTGACCAGAATTGTACTCAGTACTCCAGGTATGGTTCACCATCTTTTTGTATAAGGGCATTATAATATTAGCCGTTTTATTTTCAGTCCCCTTCCTAATGATCCCTAGCATGGGACTGGCCTTTTTTACAGCTACCACACATTGAGTCGACACTTTCAACGATCTGTGCACCATGACCCCCAAGATCCCTCTCCTGGTCAGTCACCAACAGCTCAGATCCCATCAGGGTATACTTGAAGTTGGGTTTTTTCATCCCAACATGCATCACTTTACACTTCCCAACACTGAACTGCATTTGCCATTTTGTTGCTCACTCACCCAGTTTATAGAGATTCTTTTGGAGCTCCTCACATCCTGTTTTGGATTTTGCTACCCAAAAGAGTTTGGTATCATCTGCAAATTGGGCCACCTCACCACTTACCCCAACATCCAGATCATTTATGAATAAATTAAAAAGCACCTGTCTCAGTACAGATCCCTGGGGGACCCCATTTCTTACTTCCCTCCATTGTGAAAACTCTCCATTTATACCTACTCTCCATTTCCTGTCCTTTAACCAGTTAGCAATCCACACATGTACTTGTCTCCTTATCCCATGACTGCAAAGTTTTCTCAAGAGTCTTTGATAAGGAACTTTGTCGAAAGCTTTTTGGAAGTCCAGGTATACTGGACTTCCACAGGGGTGTATCTGGGGTGGGGCAGGCAGGGCACGTGCCCCAGGCACCACTTGAAGGGGACACCATTTTTTAAATTTTTTAAAAAAATTAAAAATGGCCACCAAAACCAAAATGGCCACTGTGCATGCTCAAATTGACTCTGTGAGGCCCTAGACCATGCCAGGCCTCACAGAGGCCATTTGAGCATGTGCAGCAGCCATTTTGTTTTCAGCAGCCATTATATATATATATATATAGGCCACTGCACATGCTCAAATGGTCCCTGTGAGGCCCTAGAGACCAGTGGGGGAGGGGAAATCTTTGCAGACCCCCTCACGGCCTTTAGGAAGCCCCCTGAAGGGGCTACAGGTAAAAAAAAATATTTTTTTAAAAAATATATATAATATAAGTCACTGTACACATATTCAGATTGGCACTATGTACAGATAATCAGGGCTTGTGAATACTGAGCTGAAGCTTATGAGCTCAGATTGTATTCATTTGCTCTGATTTTGCTTCTTGTGATAAGTGAGTTAAATGTGATGTCTTAATAATATGGCTATTAATGGTACGTTTGCCTTTGAATCAGTGTGAAATCCTTAGTATTAAGCCCCACTGGGAGTTTCCTGCTCTCTTTCTCTCATTTTAACTGTCTTTCTGAAATATATTCCAAGAATATATTCCAAGCAGTGACACAGTTTACTCTGCATATCCTTTAATTATTTACAGAGTATGTGGGAAAAGACAAATTCTCCATTTATTTTTAAAACGTATGTAATAGTGATGCTACAATGCATAGTATAGAATTAGACAGGCACTTCTGTTTAGTTTTCCAAGTACACCGCCACATAGTATTGGGGTATTTCATGAGCCCCAGCATACTGAAATTTGTAGTTTTCCAGCATTTTTTGGTCTGGCTACATCCACTGCTAAATAGTTTTTGAAATATGAAAAGATTAACGAGCTTGACTTGTATTTTTCAGCAGATATTATGGTAAAGTTATCTGAAAGATGGGTGTCAGATGTTTGGACAAGGGGCGCAATTTCATTGCTTGCCCTAGGCGCTATTTTTCCTAGATACGCCTCTGCTTCCAGGTATCCTGGAGTCTCCCATATTACTACACCCCTAGGAGTTTATAATCAGTATGTCCTTCAACAGTTTACCCCATGGTAACTACCATAAATAAAGATACAAATTTAATATATGGATCTCAAATATCAAATACATTTCTATTTAGTTTCAAATCCCATACCTGACACATATAACCCATTGGGGAATTCTTACTCACTGTGTAAGTAACATTCTAATACTGTGACTCAAAATAAAGACATCTTCTTGCCGTTTTGTCCCTATTAACTCCCAATATTTAAATACTCTTATATCAGGCAGTTCCCATTAATCTCAATAGTATAAATTGTAAATTATAATTCTATGGACATACTAATTCTGAAACTACTTACCCTAAGGTTAAAAAAACAAATGTTTTACTTTCCATCTATTATATCTATGTTTGACATCTTAAGACCTCAATAGGGATCAAATATATGATATGCAAATATATGTACATTCATAATCCAGTTATCCAAATTATATACCCCACAATACAATAAATCAGTATACAATAGTATCTTTGTCGATCAATAGTAACAATAGCCAGACAAATAAATCAGCATCCAACAAGCCAGTTTACCTCCTCATTCAACCCAAAGAGGGTCCATGTTTTACGTGTGTGGATGCAAAAAAGCTCCTGGCCTGCTAATAAATTGTTAATATTGCCATTGCTGTTCCTAATATTTTCCACACATCAAAATTTTAGATTCTCCACTATATGGTTCAATTCAACAAAATGTTTAACCAAAGGTGCCTTTCTTATAATACTGTACAACTTTTATGTTCAATTATCCTTGTTTTTATATTCCTAGTTGTCATCCTCACATATAACAATGCACATGGGCACTAGATGACATAAATTTCTCCCTTTGTATTACAACTGAAGAAGTCCCCAAATGTAATATTCCTGGTAATTCAGAGGATTCCTAAAAATTTTAAGTTTCTCACAGTTGTGGCAAACTGTACAATGGCCACAAGGAAATTGTCCCACAGGTGACGACCTGTCTAAAGTATTTCTCCTGACCTTTTGTACATCTCTCACATTACTATGCACCAACATATCTCTAAAGATTAGACCCTGCTAATGTACAAACATAGGCTGTGAATCTCATCTCGGGATACCTTGTACCAAATTCCAGGGTTTCCTGATGATCACCTTTCTTATGAAGCAAGGCTACAACACCTGGGGCTTTTTAGTTTAGAAAAAAGATGACTGTGGGGAGACATGATAGAGGTCTATAAAATAATGCATGGTGTGGAGAAAGTAGAGAGAGAGAAATTCTTCTCCCTCTCACATAACACTAGAACCAGGGGTCATCTCATGAAATTGATTGCCAGGAAATCTAGGACCAACAAATGGTCCTTTTTCACACAATGCATAAACAACTTGTGGAATTCTCTGCCACAAGATGTGGTGACAGCCAACAACCTGGATGAATTTAAGAGGGGTTCGGATAACTTCATGGAGGAGAGGTCTATCAATGGCACATAGTCTGAGGGCTATAGGCCATCTCCAGCCTCATAGGCAGGATGCTTCTGAATACCAGTTGCAGGGAAGTACAGGTAAAAGCAGGAGAGCGGGCATGCCCTCAACTCCTACCTGTGGCTTCCAGTGGCATCTGGTGGGCTGGACTAGATGGGCCTTGGATGCTGGACTAGATGGGCCTTGGTCCTGATCCAGCAGGGCTGTTCTTATGTTCTTATGGGAAAGTTTCTAGAGAGTATTTGAGAACAGTATTATATTTGGATTATATTGATAAAAGCATTATATCTGGAGTATATTTTGATAGACTCTTTTATGTTTGATTTTATTTATATTTACATTTCACTATACATACTATATTCAGGGATTGTAAAGAAATTTTGGATTAATGCCACTGAAGAAGTTTGAGAAACAGCTGCAAAACGTCTGGCATATTGTGAAGAACTATTAGACATCTTTCTGGAACAATTCGTACTAACTAATGGAACTGAGCTTATTTCACACTGACTGGAAATCTTGGAAGAAATATTCATTTGGACTTTTTAATATTATTATAGGACTGAATTTGTACACTTTTAATGAAAGAAGGTTGTTTTATATATGATTATTTGTAAGGATTTTAATAGTGTCAATTATTGTGGGTTATGAGTGGGATCAATGGATAGGAATCATTAAAGGATTATAATTTATTATGCAAGTTTGATTAAATGAGATACTTCATGATTTAGATTTTTTTTTGGGGGGGGGGGTTTCTTTTGTGCACCATTTAGTGTTTCCCCAGCTGCCAAAACACTGCCCTGCTTGTCACAGTGGTGATCATGTGTGTGGGCGAGTGGTGTGGTGCCAGGATTGCCTTGGTTGTTTGGGGAAGGTAGGTATAGGCATACTATAAGGTTGTGTGGACAGCCTTATGGGATCTTTTAGTGCAATACGAATGGTCAGAATGTATCAACCTAACTGGGTATGTGCACAAAACTGGTTTGTCCTGTTTGTTTCGAGTCTGAACTCAACTCGAGCTGGACTGGGCATGTTCAATTTTGGCACCCCAAGCTAGAACCCCAGCTCAGCTCGAATTCAAGCTGGTTCAGAGTTCTAAAATGAAGGGGAATTTTTTTTGGTAACTTACCACAGGGTTTGGCGGCTTCTGGGGGTGCTGCCACAGCTGTGGGGATGTCACCTGGTCATGCAAATGGCCAGGGAACATGCACGGTGGTCTTCAAAATGGCCTGAAAACAGGCCAAACGACCTGAAAACAGGCCAAACCAGCCCATAGAAGAATAGCGGGAGGCCTATGGGGGAGTGGGGACCACTGGAGACTCCCTCACAGTTGTGGCAGCACTACTGGAGGCTGCCAAGCCCAGTGGTAAGTTTATTTTCCTCCCACTTTAGAACCCTGAACTGGCCCCAAGCCAATTCGGGGGTTTCAGCTCAAGGTTGAGCCAAACTGGGCCTGGTGTGGCTCGAGGGTGAGCCTTCAAGCTGCCCCAGTTTGATGGCAAATTGCCTCGACCTAAGCTGCTTTGCACATTCCTAAAGGTAACTTTAAATCTGAGTCGGACTTATCCTTTTCTTGTAACATGTTTACCATTTTAAAATCTTTTTGATAGAAGTAGGATTAATGACAAGATAATTTATAGTTTATTTCTCTATTAGAGAAAGAATGCAGGCTATTTATATTTGGTAATACAGTTTAAAATCTAATTTTATCTATGGACCGAATGGGCTCTTGATCTAATGGGATAAAGAGAAATGACATAAAATTGTATATGTATTTATGTTGTCTAGAATTAGTTATTTTTGTAGCAATTGTAAATTTGATAATTCATGAATTTATTTAATGGAATTTTGTGTGTGTTGTGTTAATTGTATATCTGTTTCTGGGAAAAAAATGATTTAGAGGAGGATGAGGATTTGTTTTTTGCTTCTGTGGAATAGGAAGCTAAGCTATTTCATTTAGTAGGAACCGAGAAGAAAAGTAAGGAACCAACATGGTTAGTATTCTGAGTGTGCAGAGGGGTGTTTACTTTGCAATCCCTGTTGCTTATTTACTGTCTAATGCAGAGGAAAAAGCCAACACTAATGGTAGTTACTAATTAGTTTTTTAAAGGGCCCACTGGGAATTCTAACTAAAAATTACTGTGCCAGACTCAGAAGATTTGGCCATATTTTAACTGTCGGACTGTGTGGATGAAGCAGGCAAACACTCTCACACACATACACACTACAGCTATAAAAATAGCATTATTATTCAGATGTGTTAGTAGCTATTACTCAGCATTAATTATGCATTAAAGGCGAAGAAAGTTATTTATGGCTGTTTGAAACAATATTTATTTATACATACTGTATATCTTAACTTCTGTGTCAGGAGCCTACTTTGTATTTATACCCCTCCCTCACAAACATGGTTCAAAAACATATTATTGAACTGCAGGCAGTGTATTAAATTGGTCCTCTTCTCTGACCCAAATGAGATCTTCTGCACCAGCTGCTGGTGGTGTAGAACTTATTGCTAATATAAAATGTGGTGTAGAAGTGGGAAAATAATAAAAATGGTTTTCATTTTTCAAGTTAGGAAGTTCATCTCCCCTCCACCCCCACCACACACACACCCATCAGCAGCTGAGGATGGAACGAGATGTTACAAATAACAAAATGTAATGATCTTAGTTTTTTTAACATAGGTTTTATGTTCAAACCAAATGCTTGTCATTGTTTTATGGCTAGTGGACAGGGCTGCCCTGTCCACCAGGTAAACTAGGTGGTCACCTAGGGTACCAAGTGGGGAGGGGTGCTGATGGCTTGAATCATGTGTTGCCCTGTCGGTGGGCGCACACACCTCCTGACATTGAAGTGAGTGTGCAGGTGACTGAGTGGGTGCTCCCCATCTTTGTTGCCCACCCAGCTTGCTTTATTTGCTGCTTCTGCTCACTGCTTCTGCTGCTGCCATCTGCTTCTGGGCAGCCAGCCTGCCGTGGCATGTTTTAACCATGTTGTTGCATTGCAACGTCATCACGTGCCACAGCAGGCTGGCTGTCCAGAAGCAGCCAGCAGCAGAAGCAGTGGGCAGAATATAGCACTAATTCTCAGCATGTGGTGAATTTCCATGTAAACCTCCCCCACCTGAGCTGCCTTACCCCCTGGGCTGCCTGCCACTGGTAGGTAGAGATGCAAGACACAATGTTATAACATGCTGCATGTGGCTGACATGCATGTCGGTGGGGGTGGGCGTGTGGCGGGCAGGCAGCACAAAAGAAGAAGATGGGGCGGGCAGGTGGTGGATGGTGGGTGGGGAATAAGAAGAAGGTGGGCAGGGGACAGACAGGGAAGAAGATGGGTGGGGGAAAGAACGCAGCAGCGTGGGCAGACAAAAAAGTGGTGGAGGAGATGGGGTAGGGGGAGAAAGTGGTGGTGGCAGCAAACTAGGGGCACAGATTCTTTGTGCTGGATCAGCTAGTTTTAAAATAAATCCTTAAAACTGTAGACTTTCCAGGGCTAACATAAGAACATATAAACAGCCCTGCTGGATCAGGCCTAAGACCTATCTAGTCCAGCATCCTGTTTCACACAGTGGCCCACCAGATGCCTCTGGGAAACCTACAGGCAAGAGGTATGTGCATGCCCTCTCTCCTGCTATTACTCCCCTGCAACTGATATTGAGAGGCATTGTGCAGCTGAAAGACTCATTTTAAAATTAGTTAAAAATCAGATCAAAACTGAAAACCAAAAGAAGATAGGGCTGAGAGAGATTCCTGCCTGCAACCTTGGAGAAGCCGCTGCCAGTCTGTGAAGACAATAGATAGACCAATGGTCTGACTCAGTATATGGGAGCTTCCTATGTTCCTATGTTCTTTTTTCTGGCAAGCCACCTAATGGCGCAGTGGGGAAGTAACTTGCCTACAAGTAACAGGTTGTCGGTTCGAATCCCTGCTATGGTATGTTTGGAGAGGAGAGCTGGTCTTGTGGTAGCAATCTTGACTTGTCCCCATAGCTAAGCAGGGCTGCGCTGGTTGCATATGAATGGGAGACTTGATGTGTGAGCACTGCAAGATATTCCCCTCAGGGGATGAAGCCGCTCTGGGAAGAGCAGAAGGTTTCAAGTTCCCTCCCTGGCTTCTCCAAGATAGGGCTGAGAGAGATTCCTGCCTGCAACCTTGGAGAAGCCGCTGCCAGTCTGTGAAGACCATACTGAGCTAGATAGACCAATGGTCTGACTCAGTATATAGCAGTTTCCTATGTTCTTAACCCTAGACTTTTTGGAGTTATCTTACAATGAAACCATGGAAGCTGCCAGGTTGAAGGCAACCTTTGTGCAAACTCTGGAGTACCCCACCACCCCTTCATTCACCACTTTGCTTCCCATCATGCCCCTTTGCTTGTTTCCCTGGGTGTTTGTTTCCCACCACGGCAAGAGTGGCAGCAGGCCTGAGCAATATAGGGTTGTGGGAGGCAACAAGGTCTTACTTTCTTAGCACACACATGCCTTATTGTGGTGACGTCTCTGGAAAATGCTATTGCCTCACCACAAACCGGTAAAAGCAAATAAATCCAGCGAAGTCTTCTGCCCATGTCTGTTTGTGTTGGGGAAGCAGCAAGGCAGGGGAAAATGATGTTCTGGCCCGAAATCTAAGCAGGGGCTCCTGAAATGCTGAGGTGAACCTTGAAGTAAAGTCAGGCTGCTTCACTCAGCCCTAGATAATAGTTATTTCTTTATTTGTCACATTTATATACCACTCTCTATAAAATCTCAGGGTGGTTTACAATGTAAACAGCAAGTAAAACCTAAAAATCATATAAAACAGATTTTAAAAAATAAACCTTTAAAAATTTAAAACATCATAAACTAAAAGCCTGATAAAACAGATATGTTTTCAAAAGTCGTTTAAAAACAATCAGAGATGGGGAGATTCTAATGTCATTTAGGAGAGCACCAAGGCAACCGTAGAGAAGGCTTGGTTTTGGGTCACCACCAAGTGAGCCGGTGGCAACTGTAACTAGACCTCCCACAATGATCTTAATAGGCGATGGGGTTCATGAAGAAGAAGGCGCTCTCTTAAAGCTATAGCTTACCTATCTTGAGCTGCATGTGGGAAATCAAAGTTGTTCTAGGCAAAGCAAAGCAAGAGGTCTTGAGATAGTTCTTTAGTATTGAAAAAATACAAGTATTTATGTAAAGAAAAGGTTACAAATGATTGTCGAAAACTGTGCAGCTGAATTTCAGCTGTAGCTCATGGCTGAAAAGAGAGACAAAACAAAAAGCTATCTCTGGAGAGACACAACTGAGACTAACACTGGAAGAAAAAAGAGGGGAGGAGTCCAGCACAATTATCCATGACCCTAACCTCCCTGCAGTGGTCACTATGAGATATTGAGGCTGAGAGCTGATGCTGCCATGGTCCTAGCTCCAACATTTTGCAGGCCCTAAATGCACTCTTATTCTGATCCTCTTGCTACAATGGCCCTTCCTTAGTCAGGATGTCAGCCAGAAACTTTATCATGAAACTTTACCATTTACCCTTGGTTAACGCATGTAAGTCTAAACTTTACAGAATGATCCATGTCTGCCTCAGTCCCATTTTTCTATTCTGCTTGATAATTTAATGTAACATTGGTGATCCTCACAAACCTGTGTAATGGCCACTGAATGATGGGTGGGGATTAGGTCTTTTGAACTTCACCATTAACTCAAAGCAGCCCACTGGTAAAACTATTTGCTAAACATAAACAATGAGAACTTAAAGTATGATTACAAATTAGTCCTTAAATAAGGAAAGAGGTGACCACTGTCAACAGAAATACATGTATTAACTCATGAACATGTTTGCAAGGCATTCATTTAGTGACTTTTAATGAGAACTTGTGCTTATATAGCTTCCCTTACACTAACATTTTTGTGAGGTGGATAATTATACGAGTTATAGAACTGAATGTAGAAAAAAGAAGTGACGTGTGTGTGTGTTCAAGAAAATATATATATTTCTCCCCTAGGATCTGTTCATAACTTCCCATTTTAGATTCACAATCCTAAGCTTTTCAGAGATGTGGATAGATTTTCTGGTTCCCAAGCTTATTTCAAAAGACGTTTCACTTTAATTCTTGAATGAAAGCACTGCCATACAACCACTGCTGACAAGTCTCCATGAAATCCTTTCACCAAGGCTGCCATGTCTCACCCTTTTCATGGCAGTAATGACAAACTCTGCTTCATAGCTATGCTTCCACACAGTTGTGCCAAGAGTAGACATTTTTGAAGTAATGGGAAATTTGTGCAAACTCAGATCCTAAAAGGAAGGAGGGAGCTATGCTATCTCAATTATTTACTCATCTTGTCATAAAGTTCCAGGGCAATACAAGTGAGCTCCTTTGAAACCCTGGAAGCAGATCATACAGGAGTGCTTTCTGGAGACATTGTTTCCTGCAGGGTTAAGTTCAAGTGCTGCCAAATAGGCAACATCAAAAGAATTTATCCAACACAAGCATGTCATCAATTGTCCATATTTCAGAACAGCACAGGCTATTTGGGGTTCTGTAGTGCAATATGCAAGAAAATACCAACTTTTGCTCCGTTTGTGAGATATTTTTTTTTGTCCTTGTGTTCATGTTGCAAATTGTGTCTATAGCTTCAGCTTACCTGTTTCCTTATCTCATAACTCAACTCTGCACACTGGCTCAATTGTATAATTAAAGGCCTGATGAGAAATCACTACAGCACTGCTGATTTCAGTTAAATGACTCTAGATTTACGCCAGCATGAGTGTAGAATTAATTCTTCAATGTGATTTAGATAGAAGGTTCAGTGTAAAACATTTTAAGAGGGCATTCACATGGGGAAACGTGGGAGTGCAAAAACTCTCCTACAAATTACTATGGCCAGTGGTGGAGAAGGGCAGAGGAAGTAACTTCCAAAATGGCAAAAGTCCCATCTAGTTTCTATTAACCCTATATATTTTTCTGAGCCACAGGATACATGTTTATAGTACAGATTTTCAAATGACAGTATCATATAAGCCAGGGACAGGCATAGGTAGCTTGGGAGCTATGTGCTTATCTGAAGTATCTCTCCAGACCTTTTCGGGCTTCCCTTCTGATCAGTACTGCAAGCTGAGTGAGGGCATGGACAGATAATTTTTAGCTACTTCCTTCCTCTCTCTTTGCTCAGGGGTTCCACTTTTACTTTCTCTCCCATTCATTTCTCTCTGCTTTCTTCACCCACAAAACAGCCTCTCTTGCCTCTCTTCTGCAGCAAAATCCATTCCCTCCTCTCTCACTCACCTGATCATGAATCCCCAGTACTTTGCCATCAACCAGAAATTACTCAACACTCTTACCAAACTTCTGGTTAGAAAACTGGTCAGAAATGGGGAACAGAAACCAGGAGTGTATTTTTCTGTGTTGTAGAATAATTGGGCACTCTGAGCCTCAGTTTTCCCTGTCCCTAAAGTAGGGCTATGATTAAGAATGCACAGGACACAACTTGACTTGCCTATGCCAAAACTAATACTCGATTCAGATGGAGAACTTTTTAGTTTGTTTACTACTAAAGCTAAATTTATTATTGCTTTCTCTTGGGAAAGAATAGGTCAGATTTTGATTAGAAATTGGCTATTTGACTTGGACAGCTTTGCGCCACCCATCAGAAGAAACTGCCTTCTCGTTTTCAGTTCATACAGGAAGCCTAAAAGGACCCTGTCTCTGGTAAAACAATGGTTGTATCCCTTAAAATAAGTTCAATTCCCACAATCCCCTGCACTAGTTGGGGACCTACAAAGAGCTTAAAAGGGGAGGGGGTAGTGTTAAAAGTAGAAGCCGCAGATAAGTCAAGCAGTAAGTCATCTGGCTCCAGTGCTCAGGGGAGGGGACAAGCAGTAAGTCATCTGGCTCCAGTGCTCAGGGTAAGGGGAGGGGGGCAGGGGAATCCAAGTGAATGGCAGAAAAATGTCAGATTTCTGACCTGATCCAATAGTTTTTTGGGGTTCTTCTTGGTTCCTGCTGACAGTTTCCAGGACAGGTCTTAAAATATGGGGCCTGCACAGACCTAATAAGTCAGCTGGACTTATTAGGTCTGTGCAGCTTGCCAGTTATCTCTATGTTCCACCTGTGATTCTTCTCTTTACCTTACAGCAGTGTAGTGATTCTTCTAGCAGCACAACAATGCTGTAAAAAAAATTTTAAGCCCTGTAGTGCCAGAAAGTGGATGAATGAGCAGGTGAGTGGGTGGTTTGGAGGTGTCTTCAGTATACTGATATAGGTTTGGTATAGGGCTCTCTTAATAACTGTGGAACTTCACTTAACCAATAGCTGCTACAGTGAACCACAACACTCACTTTAGAAGTCCTGTAAACAAAGCCAAAGATGGTTTAGCTTGGGTAATTCACAGCAAAGTGCCAATCTTCCATTCACGAAAGCAGTTGGATTAGTTTCGTGTTTTCAACCCGCAAATGTGGCTAGATTGATTGGTACTTTTTTTACCTCCAGGAAAATCCAAGCACACACACAATGAAGAAAAAACAAAATGGTGAAGATTGCTGTTGCATGATGTTGGTTATGGTTATAACAGCAATAACCATCTTCCAAAATTGACCATTACTGTGGTTAATGACTGGTTAGTTTTTGAAAACAAACGTCACTCTGCTTTGAACTGGGACATTAACCAGAAATCCACTATTCAATTCCAAGTAATGTAACAAGGACATTTTACAGGCTTAATGCTGCAGCAGATTCCTGTCATAGTAAGATGAGAGCAATGCAGTATATTTTTTCTTTCATTATGAAAACCCAAGTTGTGTGTGCTATAGAAAAAGGATTATATACTGCCTAAATTGTTTTAAGATTTTAATTTCTTGTTTACTTTGTTTTCCACTCAGAGGCAGAAGTGTGGGATGGGGTATAAATATAATTAAAAAAATTAATGCAAACCCTTTTCCTTCTGAAGGATTATGTAGTGCCTAACACAAGCCTTTTCCCTCTGTGTCATTCACTTTTTCCGGATACACTGCATCATGTTTTATTCTTTCCAGTAAAACAGCATGTTGAAACTGCAATAGTCACTCTGCCGGGAAGGCTCACAAAGATTGAAAGAGCTGTGGCGAGAGAAAAAGGAAGCAATTGAATGAATTAAATAATGTAAATAAAATGTCCATACTGGTTTTGGAGAAAGTAGAGAAAAAGGTGGCCGGTGGGGCGGGGGGAGAATATTCCACCATTGCATTTTTTAAAAGCCTATACTGAAAGTTTGCCAAACAATAGCAGAAAACTAATCTCTCCAAGGGCACAGGGTAAACACACAAGATTGAAATTCACAGCTTGCACTCACTGCAGCTCTGCTGTCCTTGAACCCTGCCACTTAACGATAAAAATGTTAACCACAGATACCAGATCAGATTCAGAAGGGAAGCACATCCCAGGGTCAATCCAAGGCATTTTTCAGTCTTTTGTGCCAGGGCAAGTTGCTGAGCTCCTGCTTTAGTCAAGCCATCTGAGTCACAGCGAGTAATCAGTTTAGAGGTCAAGTATGGCTGCTGTTTCAGATATTTTCCTCTCTTGGTCCAATTTCAGTCGGCTGGGCCTTGTGAAATTTGCTATTTATTACTTATTTAGCTCACTTGACAATAGTGAACCAGAGGGCCACTTGAGATTCTGTTGCTTCTCCCTCAAAGAGAACCTGCTGACCTGCCAACATCATCTGGTGAGAACGGAGTTTTGCAGCTGAGAAAAATGACACAGAAAATTGCTGTGTCTGTGTCTGTATGTTTCAGTATCTACTTCCTTAGCAAGGATATGCAAAATTGATTCCTTCATGTTTGTGGTGATTTCTGCCTTCCAGAATGCTGGCCTGGAGTTCACAAATACAGACTTGCAGTGCTAAAATATTTAGATAGTATTGTGTCACTTTTGGGAACCAGGGGTTGAGGAAACAATTGTATTTCTTGAAAAATCTCTTCAGGGCCAGATTATCAATCGTGTCTTGCTTTTCTGGAAACACATGACATATTGGCATGCAGCTACATGTATGAAATTCACATGGAGTGTCATCACTTCTTTCCTTACATGTGAAACTGTGAGCAACATTTTGATCATACGGTTAAAATTTGGCAAGATCACTACAAAACCAATTGCTTTGAAGACTGGATCCAGCCCACAGGTTACCAGCTGGCCATTGCTGATGGAAGGGGTCACTTTCTCCCCAAACAGAACATGTACAAAAGAATAACTGAAAAGCATTTAATATGCATTTCACTTTTCATAAATTCCAACCAAAGAAATGCCAGTTGCCTATTGAAAAATCTTTACTCTCTTGTTGTGTTCCCATAAAACAGAAATATAACTGCCATTGTAAATTTGTTCTAAGCTCCTAGTCACTTGAACAATAATGTAGAACATGGAAAATGGCTTTCACAAATGGGACTATTAAATCTGGGCTGAGGAATGATAATGTAAAACCTTGCAATCCCTGAATTCTGCTACTTGCCTCTGTATTAAACTGAGTCTCAAGACATTTTGACTAGTAAAGCTGCTATGATTCAAATGCCAATATCACTCTGGTCTGGCCTGCCCCTTTGCTGCCAGGAGGGGTTTGGAGGAAAGGACCAAGGACCAAAGAACATTTATAATGGCTGCTTGAAAGGCATAAATCCCATGAAAGTAACTCAGAGAATAATAATCACTCAAGTATTTAATCATCACAAAAAACTAGTTCAGAGAATAAGGAGGTTCCTAGGGGTAATATCTCTAAAATGAAAGCATCCACAGAGAGCATTTGTTTCACTACAGGACTATTGAGCCATTCCTCAACCTTGTTTATCTTTAGCTTTTCCTGTTTTACGAGAGAGAGCGGGGTGGGGGACTGACTTGACTATTTTCCATATGGAGTAGAAAACATGTTACTTGATAATCACTACTAGCATATACTATGCTTTAAAAAATCCTATGTCCATAATTTCTGGCTCATAAGTGGAGCATTATCTGTTCCCAAAGCACAATTATGATATTCAATGAGGACTTTCATTAACAACTCTAAACATTCCTTTGGGGCTGCAACCCTGCTTACAGTTACACTGATTAAATGCAATTTAAACAGCCTGTGTGCAGGATTGCAGCCCTTTGGCTCTAATCAGTTGGTTTGGAGAGACATATTTTAGTTAATGTGCATGACACTACCACTTCTAGTCCAAATGACAGTGCCGAAAAATGTGGCACCATGGATCCAACCAGTGACCAACTCAACTCTGAAGAGGACACAGTCATATTCTTGATCCTAGGTGGTGACTCAGACACAGACTTGGAGGACATGAGGTCTGAATGCTCATGGGGCTCCCAAGGAGCAGAAACCCCAGCAGGGCATGAGCAGATGTTGGACTCCAATCAAATACTGTGTCAGAATTTTTATTTATTTTATTTATTGTTAAATCTATATACCGCCTTTCATTAAAATAATCCCAAGGTGGTTTACAGCAGAATTTAAAAACAAGATTGTAAAAATGACACAATTAAAACATTAAGCTAAAAATATAAAACAAATCTGATTTAAAAAATATAAAACACAAGCATAAAAACAATACAAAATACAAAGCACAAAGAGCAGAAGCTCTTGTTTTTATCAGAGTATGAGCTGAGAAAACACTTTGTCAACTGCCCAAAACTCCATGCTCATCTATAGTATCATGCCTACAGTACCAACAGGCCCACAAAGAGAATAGGGCAACCCAATTACTATTCTCAGGTGTTTTTATTTCAACATGCAGAGGTAACTTGCATGCTGATATGGGTGCATATAAATCAACCTTCAAAAAGCTTTCCAGAGACTAATATAGGTCTAAGAAGATTGCTAAACAGCAACTTGGCAGCGATCAGTTGAGGCCTCAATATATGTTGAGGCGCTTCGCACAATTACTGTGAAATGCCTCAATGAGGTCGTCTCCCTGCAGACGATCATGCCCGGAGCCCTGGGCAGCCGGATCAGCCGCCCACACAACCACCAGCTCTGTTACAGAGCCGGTGGGGGCTGTGGGAATCAGGGGCTTCCCGGCCCCAGAAGTCCCAGGATGCCCCACACAAGTGGGTGGGGCATTCTGGGGGGACCCCTGAGCCTAGGAGGCTACTTGCAGCCTCCTGGCCAGGGGTCTACTTGTGTGTCACCGTGTGCCGCGGCGGCACTCTAGCAATGAAATGATTTAATGGAGCAATCACTCCATTGACCTCATTTAAGGGGAGGGTGAATTAGGCGGGCTAGCCACCTGAGAACCACCGGGCTTGTCCACGAGCCTGGTGGCTCCCATGATCGGTAGAAAGTGGACTAGGCTCTCTTAGCCCACTTTCTACCCATCATGGGAATAGCTTCGTTCTCTCTTTTATGTTTGATCTTGTAATATATACTAAAGTTGTCCACATGCTCTTGTTACCCAGGGCAGGGAGGGCTGTGGGGGAGAGGCAGGACCGCACCTACCTTCCCACCAGACAATCCTCTTCTTGCTTGTGTTGGTGCTGCTCAAGCACCCACATGAGCACACTGCTGGGAGCGGCGTGGACATCTGGAGGCCGAGGAAATGCTGCCCGACCTCTAGAAATCCCACAATGCACCATATGAGGAGCAAGGTTCATTGGGGGATTTACAATACAGAGAAGGATGCTGTCTGAGCAGATGTGAGTTAAGTAGAAGGACTGTTTCTCAAGAAAAGAGTAATACTCCTCTTTGTGTTGGCACAAAGGATTAGTCTTATTAATCCTCTCAGAAGAAATTTGGATAAGGCTGTATCACTCCCACCTCACTATCACAGTGTTAATGGTCTGACAAGGACCAGGGAAGAGGCTCATTAGCATGAAAAGCATGCATCATGCTTGGCTGCCTTATAGAACTGGCCTCCCCTGGATTTCCTTTGGAACCAGCAGCTTCCCTGGCTCCTTGGCTTGTGAGTGGCACGCTAGCCTGTCCTTTACCCTGCTTGATCCCTGGGAAGGAGGACCTCAGCATTCCCCATCCTGCAAGTGTGACAGACACACCAACATAATTTGAAGAAGGCATTACTAATAATCTCTCCCTCTCTCTCTCCTCCTAGGTCTAAACTCTTCACTCCAGGTCATTTCTCTGGCAAGCCTTAAACTGATTTAATTGCAATCTGGATCTTTAAACTAAAATGCCTCTTCGTGAGTTTCTGATTGACATTGCTAGTTAAGTTTTATTGCATTTTACCATTCGCCTAACTATTTTTCATTCCCTGTACCCCAGTAACCCTTAAATAAATCTCATTGTACCATATTCCCATCTCAAGTCAGACCCAAGCTTTGCACAAATTTATACTAGAATGGACTGCTCACTTCAGTTTTGCTAACTCCTCAAACAAGCACAAAAGTAGTCTTGAGATGTTCTGCCAGCATTCCAGAATAGTTCCATTAACACTGCTTGGGCTGCAGGCAGCCTGAGCAGCCGCATATCTGGGGTCTGAAGTAGAAGGGCGCACCCTTCTATCTCAGTAAAAAAGATCGGGCTACCTGGGATGGGCAATGCCAGGATTGGGCCCAATACCTACGCTCCACATGAGCAGCCCCACCTGGGTAGGGCTGTGCAAGCCCAGGTAGGGCTGCTCATGTGAACAGCCTCTCATTATCTCTTATATCTTGGATTTGTTAGCCAAACTGAAGCGTCATCCTTTTATAAATGGCCTATTCCTTTCCCACTGCTGGGTTCATGTTGAGTACTGCAGGCAAATCCTGCAAGCTGCTTATGATCCTCTGTTAGCAGTAATAACTTTTTCTTCCATGTGCTTCTGTTTGATTTTGAATATTTAATGCTTGATAACTGGCATAGCAGAAAGCACCAAAGACTGTTTAGACCAGGGATTCTCAACGTTGGGTCCTCAGATGTTATTAGACTTCAACTCCCATAATTCCCAACCAAAGGCAAATGGGGCAGAGGATTATGGGAGTTGAAGTCCAATAATATCTGGAGACCCAACTTTGAGAACCCCTGGTTTAGACCATCAGATAATCCAGAACTCTTTCTTCTCAGTTGGAACTGTTGCAGCAAGCTCATGCAGCAGGGTGTGATATCAGCCAGCCAAGAAAGATGTTCATCATGTACTTGTATCTTATATAATGCTCCAAGAAGATATTCATTATAAAATAGAAACATGCCTGCTCCAGACTTTATACCTCAAGTTTGAAGGCGCCGCTCATCAGAACCTTCCTTCCATGTAGCCAGGTGAGGATGCCACCTAGTGCAAAAAATCATGTGGGCAAAAATATCCCAGTTAAATTCCCTCCCTTCATCATCCTCCACCTTCAAAGCAGCTTTTTGCTAAATGGTGGTCCAGCCACCATGCGGCAAAGAGCCACGCCTTGCCAGAGATGTATCTAGGGAAAATAGTGCCTAGGGCAAGCACTGAAATTGCCCCCCCACCCATCCAAACATCTGACACCCATCTTTCAGATAACTTTACCATAATTCTACTACATACTTAAGTTTCTCCTCACAACTAGGGATGTGCGAAACGTTTTGGATACAAAACGTTTTGTACCCAAAACAGCCTGTTTCGGGTGTTTTGTAGACAAAACCAAACACCCATTTTCCAGATCCAAAAGTTTTGTATACAAAACAAAACGTCCCTGTTTCGGCTACAAAATATTTTGTTGTTTCGGACCTCCATTTTGTGGTGATCTCTGAGTCAGTCTCCATTTTGTGTTTGACATCTCTTCGAATTTCCCACCCTTCCAGCCTTCTAATCGGTGACCTAAATCATGGGCTGACCTGCTGACAATTCCCTCCTTGTTCCCCATTGGCTCTTTTGCTTCTTCCCACTCTTTACTGACCCCACATTGGCCAGGGGAAAGGTTGCTAACCCATGGGGTGCTGGGTTCTGCTGTTTCTGTGGTGTTCTGAGTGTAGATTCTCTGGTAGCATATGAAAGTGGATTCTTGTTTTTCACTGAAAATCTCATATGCTACCAGAGAATCTACAATGAACACCTCAGAAACAACAAAACCCAGTACCCCACAGGCTTGTGGGTATGGGGGTGGTTGGCACCCTATGTGCACTACACAACCCCTCGCTCTGGGCAACCCCAGTGCCCCCCAAGTGGAATTATGGGGCTTCTGAAACCTCCATTATTCCCTATGGGAGAAATCTTAAAGACACGTAAACTTCAACAAATCACAAAAGATCAGCCCTTTGCCCAATTCCTTTGAAATAATTCTGGAAGTTTCCTTGCCCCAATTGGGCACTACCACCCACCACACTCTGCTCTGGATCATCCCTTTCCCCTTGATTTGAAGTGATACATTTGATGGAATCTCCATTATTCCCTATGGGAAAATTCTTAAAGATGTGTAAACATTTTAAAAAATTCACAAAAAAAATCAGCCCTTTGCCTAATTCCTTTGAAATTTGGGTGGTAGCTTCCACCCATTGGACACTACCACCACCACCACCTCTTTTTGCCCTGGGGCCCTTTTTAAAAATCCAAATCGATTCAGATTCGGAAAATTTGGCTACAAAACAAAACAGGGCTGATTCGGATTCAGAAAATTTGGGTACAAAACAAAATGGGGATGTTTCGATTCGGATACAAATCGAAACAAGAAAATTCCAAAATGCACACCCCTACTCACAACCCTGTGAAGTAGGTTAGGCTGAGAGAGAAGTGACTGGCCCAGAGCCACCCAGCAAGTAATATGGCTGAATGGGGATTTGAACTCGGGTCTCCCCGGTCCTAGTCCAGCACTGCTTCACATTACATGGGATATATACAATCATTCAGGTATGTTTGCCAGGAAATCTAGATTGGACCCTGCTTCCCTCTGTGCTTACTGCTGTGTAAAGCCAGAAGCTGCCCTCTGCCATAGTTTCCTTATCTGATTGATGATACCCATCTACTTTTTTAAAAAAATAAAACTATTACTGTTGAGGTACCTTGTATATGAGAATTAAATTGCTTAAATTCACATGGCTAAGTAACTACTTCAGAAGAAGCAAGGAGGTCTTGCAGCACCTTGAAGACTAACATGGCAATTGTAGCCTAACCTTTTTGTGGACTTGAGCTCACTTCATCTAGTCCATGAAAGCCTGTGCTACAAGTGAGTTAATCCTTAAAGTGCCACAAGACTTCTTGTGTTCTTACTGCATCAGACAGTATGGCCTCTCTGGAAATTGTTACTACAGAAGAGCAGAAGCCCAGCTTTTTAAAGTGTGATCATCTTGACTGCAAACACAAAATCCATTAAAATTGTTAAGTCAAGATAAGAGACTTCTGAATCTTGACTGCATTCAAGATGATCACACTTTTAAAAGCTGGGCTACTGCTCTTCTGTAGTAACAATTTCCAGAGGGGATCAGATTGCACCATGCTGCCTGTGCTGTTGTTGAAGAAGCATATTAAAATATTATAATAAGCATTTTCAGATGAAATGTTTGTCTGTGTCTTAGTAGAACTAGTTTGTTCATGCTAGCTGTTGGTACCAAAAGTAAGTTACCATTTATCTTAAAATAATCTCATTTGATTTGGACTACAGATGGCATCAGTGGGTTCTACTATATTTTAAAGTGTTAATTGAAGCCAAAATCAATAGATTGCTTTCCAGTGAATTGAAAGAGGTAGTGTTTGATTTCTCTAATGATTCAGAAGATTTCTTGTTAAATGTTATTTGCAGAAGGGAAAGTGTGGCGTTTAGGGAGGAGTAATGTAATGTTTCATTACTGGATAAAGTAAATGAGTATTTTCAGGGGTATATATTAGGGGTGTGCAATTCGGATTTTCGGTGATTTGGTTCGGGACCCAAACCGAATCACCCCCGTTCTGTTCTGTGCCCGAATCTGGGCTACCAAATCACCCCTGATTCAGTTCGGATTCGGATTAAATCCGAATCTGAATCCGAATCGATTTGGGTAAGAAAACGGGTCCCAGGGGCAAAATAGTGGGGTGTGGTGGTAGTTCCCAATGGTTGGAGGCTATCACCCAAATTTCAGGGGAATTGGGCAAAGGGCTGATTTTGGGGGAATTGTTGAAGTTTACGCGTCTTTAAGGTTTTTCCCCATAGAGAAGCATTGAGGTGTCAGCAAATGTATAGCTTCACGCAGGGGGCAAAGGGGTGGCCTAGAGCAGTGTGGGGTTGGTGGTAGTGCCAGGTAGGGTCAAGGAAGCTACCTGAATTTTTTCAAAGGATTTGGGCAGAGGGCTAATTTTTGGGGAATTGTTAAAGTTTACGCGTCTTTAAGGTTTTTCCTCATAGGGTATACATGGAGCTTTCAGCAGCCCCATAAGTGCACTTGGGGGGTGCTGGGGTGGCCCAGAGCAAGTGGTAGTGTAGTGCACATAGGGTGCCAACCACCCCCATGGGTTTCTAACCGATGGGGTACAGGGTTCTGTTGTTTCTGAGGTATTCTGAGTGTGGATTCTATGATAGCTAATGAGATTTTCAATGAAACACCATGAATCCACTCTAATTTGCTATCATAGAATCCACACTCAGAATACCTCTGAAACAACAGAACCCTGTACCCCATGGGTTAGAAACTCATGGGGGTGGTTGGCAATCTGTGTGCACTACACTACCATTCGCTCTGGGCCACCCCAGCACTCCCCAAGTGCAGTTATGGGGCTGCTGAAAGCTCCATGTATACCCTATGAGGAAAAACCTTAAAGACACGTAAACTTTAACAATTCCCCCAA
The DNA here is from genome assembly GCF_027244095.1 of Hemicordylus capensis. Lineage (NCBI taxonomy): Eukaryota > Metazoa > Chordata > Lepidosauria > Squamata > Cordylidae > Hemicordylus > Hemicordylus capensis. The sequence continues at coordinate 90,924,616 of NC_069657.1, read as the reverse complement.
AATCAGCCCTCTGCCCAAATCCTTTGAAAAAGTTCAGGTAGCTTCCTTGACCCGATCTGGCACTACCACCAACCCCACACTGCTCTAGGCCACCCCTTTGCCCCCCGCGTGAAGCTATACATTTGCTGATACCTCAATGCTTCTCTATGGGGAAAACCTTAAAGATGCGTAAACTTCAACAATTCCCCAAAAATCAGCCCTCTGCCCAATCACTCTGAAATTAGGGTGGTAGCCTCCACCCATTAGGCACTACCACGCCACCCCACTCTTTTTGCCCAGATCCCACGCTATGCCCCCAAACTGCCCCAAAGACACTAAAACTTCAAAAATTCCCCCAAAATCATCCCTTTGCCCAATTCCCCTGAAATTTGGGTGGTAGCCTCCATCCATTAGGCACTACCACCCCACCCCACTATTTTGCCCCTGGGACCCAAAATTCAGGCTGACATCACTTCAGACCTTTTTGCATTCAAATCAATGGATGCAAAAAGGCAGGAAATTCAAAGAGATGTCATCCTGAATCACCCGAATTTTTCGGGCACGAATCAGGGGTGATTCGGCTTGGCCCTGAAAAATATTGGGGGACATCGGGGGTGATTCGGTTCAGACCCGAATCACCCGAAATTGCTCGTTTCGGGCACAGATAGATCTGTGCCCGAAATTTTTTGCACTTCCCTAGTATATATGGCTATCTATAGATGGGTATATTGTTGCCCTACAAAGTCCTCAAAATGCTGCTATCACATCATGCTTCTGAGACAGCGCAAAGGTCGCTGCTGGCATGGTATATCTTATTCTATAATGCCCTTGTCAGGGAAACAACTTTTAGAACTGTGTCATAAAGTCTTATACTGTCTACTTTTTGAAGAATTCTGTGTAACTGGACAGCTTACACACTCCTACACCAAAAAGAGGTGGTCCAGGATCTCTGAGTCTATTTTACATTGTCTCCGAATGTTAATATTTAGCTTAAACATAAGTGGTCATTTAAGAGTTGTGCTCATGAATGCATGTACTTTCCCAGCCCAAGATTATCATTTACAGTCCCGCTCCCAAACTCAATTTTCTTGCTCTCCTAAGTGCGCGAGTGTGAAAGAGAGGGCGGACATTGAAGAGCAGGAATGTCTTTGGTTCTTTTGCTCCATTTAAAAAAAAAAAATTCTGATCGGTCATTTATTACTAAGGAGGCCGAATTAAATGAGATAAACAATTCTCTCTCCCCCCCCACCACCACCTTGCTTCTTTAACAGCAACTTTCATTGTTAGAGAGAGAGGAGGAACATACAGATCCAGCTTTTTGCAGAGAAATTCCAAGGCTGCCATCCTAACCCCCCTTACTAGGAGTCGGTGTTGAGTCAGACTAATTTGGTGGAACTTACTTCTGAGTAAACACGACTAGGGTTGCGCTGTGAGCCTATGATCCTATGTTCATTTTACCAACTGTAAGCCCCACTGAACACCATGGTACTTACTTTTGAGTTAATGTGGTATAGATTTCTGGGGCAGATTTCAATAATTTGACTCCAGAAAACTAAACAACTGGAGAGCTCCTTTAAGCATCCCAACCCAAAGTTTCTGGCTTCAATGAGAGCAGCTATTTGATGGGATTCATGGATCATTCCGTGAGGGGAAGAGAACAAAACAACCCAGAAGGCGTTACACACGCTGATCCTGAACAACTTACTTGGTAACATTGCTGGTTCATCCCAAGTCATACTTTTAGAATTATGGCGAGTGGTAACAGCTAGTGGGAGAGGCAATGCTAGCGTGGGAAACTTGTCTGGATACAGAACAAGTTTGCCAAGCAGGAGGACAGCAAGGTCTCTGACCCCAGAGAAGGGGCGTGGAGAAGAGAGCTGCTGGCTTGGGACAGTGGGTGGGAAGGATGGGTGGAGGGGTTCAGAGTCTTCCATTGAACACCTGTGGTGTGTGGAGAGAGAAGAGAATGGATACATGGTGTGCCGGCATAGATAACTTGCCACGTAAAGGGAGACACACTCCCACACGCAGTAGCCTTGGACTTTGCAGCTGCACCTCTACTGGCTCAGGCTGTCTCATTGCACTTCAAGTTCTTTCCTACGGAACTGCAAAGTGGTATCTTGGCTTTCAGTTCATGTCTCGTGAACCGAGAGAGCAGCTTGTCAGCCTCTCCTTCCAGCGGGATGGAAAGGAGAAGGCGTGGCCACTGCTCAACTGTCTCCCCACCCCCACTGCGTGCAGTGGGCGGCTCCCAGCTGAGCTCACTTGTTTCCCTTTGCCACTGGAAACCCCAGAAGGTCACCCCATTTACCCGTTGTCAGTGGTGGCCAATCGGAGCAGCAAGGGGGAGGTGCCAAAGAGTGCCTTGAGCCTTCTGGGAGGTTATTCCAGTGCAGAGACCCAGCAACCCCGAACTCGGCTCAGTGCGCTTTGCTGCTGGCAGGACAAATGGTTGTTGGGGTGTGCTAAACGAGGGAGGGGCACCTTTGCATTTCGGCTAAGAGCATTTTTTACACATGAGAATAAAAACTCTTCTTTCTTTCCTGCATTTCTTGTTTCTGTGATGTCAAGGGAGAACCTAGAGTGCCTAATCAGTTTTAAAACTCTCTTCTGCGCTCTGCTCTGCCTGGCATTCACAAACAGCTGGAGACTCCAAGAGTCTTCCCCGACCCCAGATCCCACCAAAACACACACTAGGAGAGAGGGGGGGATCATTTCTTTGTGTCTGAGAGCAGTTTACTTTGGACTCACTGGGGAGTGTGTAGGCAGCACACAGCACTAGGAAGTACCGAACAGCATGCTGCTAGTCTCTGTCTCTCTCTGTCCAACCCAGGTGGTCGTCTTGTGCATGCAGGCATGTGCTGATTCCAGCACGGGGGTGCTGCACACGCTCTCTGCCAGCCAATGGGAGAGCGGCAGCCCACCAGCACCACCCACCCGGACTCAGAGATCTCGCAACTTGCAAGTTGTGCCTGCATGATTGGGGGTATGGGCCGTGGCACAGTGGCAGTGGGGAACAGTGAGCCCACCTGGTGGCGCCCACTGGGACTGAATTTGGGAAGAATTTTTTTTTTTAAAAAAAATTGTTGTGGTGGTTGGGGGTGGGGGGGCATGGCAGGCACTTTGAGCCCCCTTCAGCTGAAGCCCAGGGCACGTGCCCTTCCTGCCCTACCCTGGATACACCTCTGCTCCTTGCCACTACCTCCACCTCCTTACAGCAGCTTTATTCTCACTTTTTAGCCTCTGGCCTGCTAATGAGAATGGGGAGAAAGCATAAGAGAAGTGAGGAAAGGGCATTAGAGTACTGAAGATGCTCCCCAGGCATACTCTCATTGTGCATCACGTGGTGGCAGCTACTGCCACAGCAAAGGAGAAGGAACAGTAGCATAGATGAGTGTTCACATACATGCAGCAGGTGCTCACACAAAATCAAGCAGTGACTATTGTCAATTGAAAAAGGAAAGGGGGTAGCATTTGGTGCCTGCATAAGGAGGTCTTGGACCACTACTGGTCAGAACTACACATTAAAAGAAACACAAGGTTATCACCCAACCCAGTAGAATCATCTTTGAGTTCTTCCTTCTCTGTAATGTGTAGAACATTTTAAACACATGTCCATCAATTACACCAAATATTTTTCTCTTCTGCCAGTGGCAGCCAATGATGCAGAGAGAGGGTAGAGAAATGCACAGCATGAAGTGACCAAAACACTCCCTGATGTCCCTAGTGTCCTGCTTCATTATTTCATTTATAATTTCCAGTCCTTATTTCCATGGGATGCAGTTCACAAGGTACATTACACAGAGCAATAGCTTTTACACAACGTTGATTACATTTCTGTTGCCTACAAAATGTTCCATGGCAGGATTGCAGGATTAATTCTGAGAGCAGTCTACTTTATCTATTTCTATCAAAAAAATAATTAAAGCAAAAGAGTTACAAGTGTCGCCTAGCAGTGACACATGTATTAAATCCAATAACCTAAAGAAAACCTCAGTCATTAAGTAAGATACTATTATTTGAATAATGAAATTACAGATTTAGAGCTATCTTGAAATAGAAGTATGATAAGCACAACTATTAGGGGGAAATGTCATAGCAACAAGAAACAGCATTAATAGAGTGCTTTAGAGTGTCCAAAGTGCTCCACTTATTTTATCGAAGTCACCCTATAAGATCAACATTATCACCATTCTGTAGTTAGAAGACTAGGCTGAGATATAATAGCTTGCCTCAGGAGACAGGTACTGAGTTCAGAGAAGAACTTCAGAGAAGATATTTGGTTTTGAACTGGAGGCTTCCTGGGTTCCAATGCTGTATGGCATTGGAATCACCATGGCACATTAAATTGTATCTGCCTATGTGCTTCTTGACTACAGAGTAGAGCATTCTCTGTACTTAAAACATTCATACTGTAGTGAATTTGAAGTTATGACTATGAACAGTAACTGACCTACTCTTTGGTTACACAAGTCACTGGCTAATAGGCCAGTAAATGATAGGCCAGAAAGGGATTTGGGCAGCATGGGGGCAGGGGCAAATGGCCCTGAAGCAAAAACCATCAAATAGCCAGCATTCACTATCTTCTCATGGGAAGGACTGATGTGAGAGTGTAAAAATTATTCATTCCTCCCCCCCCCCCACTAAGCCAGGTATGTGAATGGTCAATGGAGAAAACCACCTATTACAAAGACACAATAAAGCTCCAATGATCTTTCCTTCAAAGGAATCCAGAATGAATTTAGCACAGCATCCTCTGGAACAATACATATCCACTGTTTTTAATGCTAGAAGAACAATGATTGTGGCAGAGTATTATCCGGTAGAACATTTCTAGCTTTTCAGAACCTTTAGGCTATTGGGTATAGTGCAGAGGTAAACTGTTATACTGCCAATTTAAATTTAGAACCAAGCAGCAGTAATAATATTTCAGAACAAAATATTGATACCCTCTCACTTTCCAAAACACTAGTTTATGAGAAGGTACTTTATACTTTCCTCAGGCATATTCCTTTCCACATTCCAAACATCTTAATTAGGCTGGGGTCAGAAATTCCAACCCACCCACCCCCACCCACCCCCGGCAGTTCACCAGAACTCCAGTGTTAATGCTGAGGTTGACAGGAACTTGGAGCCCCTGTTGCTTTCATGATGGTGGGGGAAGAAAAGCCTCAGTGAAATTTAAGAGGGTGGGAGCGGGTTGCCAGGAATGGCAGGGATCATACTGATGTTTAAAGCATGAACAGTTATTTGGCAGGAGACCATAGTCACAGATGTGCTCCTCACAAGGGTGGTTCCAGGGGTGGGGCAAGGGGTCAAGCATTCGTTGAGACAAGTAGCTTTCCCCCAAGCTGCCCCTCCATTTCTGTTTCAGAAAACCAACATGTGGGACATAGCTCGTCCACCCATAATTGCGTTTAAGAGAACGTCCTCTTTGCCAGGAGCCCCACCGCCTGTAAAGATCACCTGGAGAGGTTCGTCTGAAGGTGCCACCAACATGCCTGGCAGCGACTCGGGAATGGGCCTTCTCCATTGCAGCCCCTGGACTCTGGAATACAGTCCGTGTTGTTATAAGAGCCTCCCCATCTCTGGCAACTTTAAAAAAGGCACTGAAGACACATTTATTCACCCTGGCTTTTAATTAGATCTATGGTACACACACACACACAAACACAGAGAGACACACACAGAGACATATATATATCCCCTGGAGATAGATAGACAGATAGATAGATAGATAGATAGATAGATAGATAGATAGATAGATAGATAGATAGATAGATAGATTTATTTAACTGGGTTTTAAACATAAGTTTTTAATGTTTTAAATGATTTTAATTGTAAACCACCCACAGATGCATGTTTTGGGCAGTACAGAAATGTAATAAAATAAAATAATAAAATAAAATAAATATTTTTTGTATCTTCTGTGCACCTTCTGTGCCTCCCTCAATTTCTTTTCTGGTGCCACCTCTGACTATTCATCTCCGGCTAGCACCATTTTCCTTCCCTGCTGCATTTTGTCAAAACAGATGGTAGTAGAGAGGAGATGGGTGGCACATGTGCCACCATTACTGATACCTGGTTCTGCCAAAGAGTTGTTTATGCTATAAAAACCAAGAAGATGGCCACTCATGGAGTAGGGTACTGGAGTAGGGTTCCTGGAGTAGGGTTTTTTTTGGGGGGGGGGTCATTGCTGCCACCAATGAAAATAGCAGCAGAATGAAGGGAATTTTCTGTGCAACCCTAATCACAACACCGTTTTCTAGAGTAAAGGCTTTTCACCACTTCCTAACCCAGCTCCCATGTTGTGTTGTAATCACTCCCAATTTGCAAACAGATCCTTCCTGAGGCTGGACATTATGCAACAACAATGCAGGTCCCTCTAGGAGGCTAAAATATTTCTTCCCTCAAAGTAAAACGCCATTTTGCAATCTTCTCTCTTGAAGTACCGAAGTATTGTGAATACTACTGGGTGATCAATTGACCTAGCAATAACAGCACAATTTCAACAAAACTGGGACAGAAGTCTGACTAGAGTAACTAGTGCTTGTGTGAGAGTTCAAGGAGGAGATAAAAAATAAAGTGGGCAAGACAGGAAATATTTCAATTGTACAGAATTTTCCCCCAACTATAGCATTATCTGTTACACAGAAGAACAGTACTGTCTTACAGAGTACAGTTGATACTTTTATACAAGAATCCAAAGCAATTCTTTATTTCCATTTCCTCTCATGGCCTGGTCACTATTTCCTATTCAACAACAACAACAAAAAAACCAACAAAAACAACAACAAAATACTCAGCAACACCCGTGATTGTAACCAAAGCTTTCCACGTCTAGAGAAATAACAACACGCTTCCTTCAGACACCTGTTCCCCTCTCTTAATCTTCCATCCTCTAAGAAAAGAGAAAGCAAAGTGGCTTTTTGGGGAGCCTAGCACTTTCCCTGATAGCTAAGGCCAACAGAAAATGTGTTACAGATTATACATATACACACAGTGTGTTTCTCAAAGTCTAACAAACACGTTTAAATTGAAATAAAAAGAAAACTATTTGTGACACAGTAGATATGCCCAAGGCCTACAGCCTGCCTAAAGGGTTGTGGTGATGGGGTGGGGAAGTAGGAGAGCAATTTATCTGCTGCTTTGAGACAACATTCAAGAAACATTCAGTTATTTAAATTTTGTTGTAAAAGAAATTAGGGGGGTAGAGGAAAATTAGGAGGTAGTCCGGCCCTAGCCCCCCACTGACTACAGATCTCTAGGCTACACTCTAAATATGCCATTCAGATCCTGTGCGGCGGGGGGGATCGGGAGAAAAAAAAGAACTCTGAAGGTACACTACAGCATTATACTGGCACGTATAATGCTGGATACAGCATTATACTGGCACGGATATACTGGCACGGAGGAGTGTTTTCAACATTCTGCCATTATAAACCCTGAACATTATATTGCTTATAAAAAGTCAAAAGTATCCAACCAATACCTCTGAAATCATGCTCACATCAATTAGGAAACAAGGGACACCACTCCGAATTTGATGCAAATCAGTTGTGAAATGGCTGAGATACAGCTGTGTAGGTCTTTACCTTCTAAAAAGAGGTTTCAAAATGTTGTCAACATTTTTCACCAAAGATAATGTATAATTTTTAAATGTTTGTTGTCTTTTTTAGAATTCTCCCCAAAAAATCAGGTGCCATGCTTTGCCTTGGTCTTTCAGTTGGACATTGGGCTGGAGATGGATGCATCCAGGCAGATATTTTAACAGGTGCAGTTTCCCTAATCAGTTCCTAGAGATGCCCCTGAAATTTCTGCCTGATTCATCTCTGATGAAAGCAAAGAGTGGGTGCATGGAGCCTCATTTCTAAAGCCACCTCATATACCACAACTCTTACAGCTTTTTAAAAGGCAGTCAAGACGCATTTGTTCACCCAGGCTTTTAATTAGATATTGTTTTAATTGTGTTTTTAATAGTTTTAATGTTTTAAATTTTAATTGTTGTAATGTTTTAATCTTTTTACCTGGGTTTTAAAAAATTGTTTTGTTGTAAACCGCCCAGAGACTTGCGTTTTGGGTGGTATACTAATGTGTTAAACAAACAAACAAACAAACATACATACATAAGAACAGCCCTGCTGATCAGGCCCAAGGCCCATCTAGTCCAGCATCATGTTTCACACAGTGGCCCACCAGCTGCCACTGGAAGCCACAGGCAGGAGTTGAGAACATGCCCTCTCTCCTGCTGTTACTCCCCTGCAATTGGTACTCAGAGGCATCCTGCCTTTGAGGCTGGAGGTGGCCTATAGCCCTCCGACTAGTAGCCGTTGATAGACTTCTCCTCCATGAAGTTATCCAAATTGCTTTTAAAGCCAATATACCAGACTGTACAAAGGATTTACAGCGTATATGGCATGGAAGTTAAGATGGGCACCTTAACTTACAATTTCCATTCCTTTTAGAGCACAAGAGAAAATGTAAAGCATTCTTAACTCTCAACTGAAGGTTTTTGTTTTACTGAAAAGAGTCTAAGCACACTAGGATGCATACATATAGGCCGGGGCCCTTGTGCCAGTAGGGCTTTGAATGCACAATGGTTAGACATAGCAGGAGAATAGCCACCAGGAGAGCATTCCGGAGTCTGAGGGCAGCAACAGAGAAGACCCTGTCCCGTGTGCCCGACAGCCAAGCCTCCCTCATTGTCAGCACCCAGAGGAGAGCCCCCTCAGATGACCTCGTCAAGCAGGCAGCAACCCTTGAGAGCAGGTGGTCCCTCAGGTATCAATGGCCCAAACTAAAGGGCTTTAAAGGTAAAAATCAGCACCTTGAATTGGACCCAGAAACAAATTGGCAGCCAGTGCAGCTCTTTCAAAATGGCGGTGATGTGATCCCAGCTGTCAGCTCCAGAAAAAATCCTAGCTGCCACATTTTGCACTAGCTGCAGTTTCCAAATATTCTTCAAGGGCAGCCCCACGTAGACCCCATTACAGTAATCCAGCCGTGACGTGACTAAGATCTGTGGTCAGATCTGCCTTCTTGAGAAAGGGGCGCAGCCATGGAAAGAGACCCCTGGCCACCACCTCTGCCTGAGCTTCTAAAACCAGAGCCAGGTCCAGCAATAACCCCAAGATGCGTACTTGCTCTTTCAAGGCAAGCAAAAGACCAGCAGATGAAGCTGCAATGTGTGTGTGTGTGCGTGCGCGCGCTTTCCCTTACTAAAGGCAACTCAGGAGCTGGTCGCCATGCTACTCCAAATGAAGCCTAGCTTCATGAAGATTGATCTGGTCACTGTGTCAGAACTAATTTTGCACAGGCCTCCAATCTTCACTCTGGATGGGTTTTGCCACAGTGCCTGAGGAGTAATCTCTATCACAGCTGTTAATAGTGGGCATTGGCTGTGACTGTATTTGTGAATTTCCTTTAACTTTAATGCCTTTTGAAAGCACTGGTGTGCTATATTCATGAGGCGGGAGACTTGTTCCACTGATCCATTACCAAAATACTCCTGGATTGGAGCGATGCTAAAAGAGTATGTTGGGAAATATGCAAGTTGAAGTTCCTCCTGTGAATATAATCAGCTTGAGTTAGAAGCACAGTAAATAATAAAAAAATGCAGATTAATCTTCTGCTATGTTGATTCCTAAGTGACTTTTAGAAGCAGCTTTGCCTGTGGCACAGTGAGTCAAAGCCATTATCCTCCCATACAGTACAATAATGACAGAACACATGCATTGTAATGTAAACTTACAACCCAGTTCTAGGCAGACACAATTAGTCTGTCATCTTTTCCAGTAGCAACAGCAAAGGCAGCAGTTATGGCCTTGATGGGGAAAAATAAGTTTAAAAAAAAAACCCTCATTCATATTTCTCAGATGACTTTGCATTGTTCAAAGCTTCCTCGTGCAATTGACATTTTTGTATTGCTTTTCTTAGCACACTAAATGGAGGTCCAGTTCAATCTAATCCATATGTAACCTAAAGAACAAGGTGACCTTCACAGTGGGGAAAAAGAAGCTGCTTTTTTAAAAAAGTGGGAGTGGGGAGTAGAGACATGATGGTAATTGTATAAAATGAAAATACTTTTAAAAATGTACTCCATATATAAGAAATTTTCTTACATTGCAATAAATTAAATGGAAGCATCACCTGACATTCTAAATAAATGTTTAGCTCCAATGCCAGAATTTATCATCTGACTCTGAGCCAATGTTGACATTGGAAGTAATCATGTCACTAGTCCTCCTGCAGTATGACCAAGCACCTATGCAAAACACTCACTCTGAAGCTTATTTCATGAGGGAGAGTGCTTCTGTACCAGGCCGAAACACCCAGCTCAAAGCTGGGCATAGATCAGAAGCACCCCACTCTCCCTCCACAAACACTCATGAAGGATTAATTGTGCTCTACAGCTTTTTCTAGTTCCCTTTGTTTATGTGCCTTACATTTCTGGCTGCCTGATTTGTATTTATGTATGGCAGATATGTTTATTATGTCAAATGCCTGTGTATGTGCATGCACATGCTGGGAAGAAGGAAGAAGAAGGAGAAGAGGAAATGTCCTTTTATTCCGGCACTATTCCCTTTCCCATGTTAGTTTGTCTCTGTAGGCTCTGTAAGCTGGGCCTAACTCATTTTGGGGTCTGTAAATCTTACCAACATCACTGGTGACTCCCACTGTCTCTGGAATCAATGTGCTTGATTATATGGTGTTTTATCCCTCTAGTAGCTGATTTTCTCTACCTATTTGCTCAAGGAATTGTAGGACTTCTAGTTCTTGAAAGAGCATGTCACACAGGGAAACATAAATATCTAACGACGTGTCCTAAAATTAACTGCACAAGCACACTCTCATTCCACAGAAGGCCCTGAGCCCCTCTGGCCAGTAGCTGACTGTTTAGGATGTTGCTTGTTCTGCACTAACACAAGTGCTGATTGTCTCCAGCAAATTTTGCAACTTGGACTGCCCATATAAGTAGTACATATGTTATCATAAATATATCCTCAAGCATGATCAATTTAGCTACAGTTATTTCCTCAAGCTAATTGCAACCCAGTCTAAGGTCCCTGGATCTTCAACATAAGAACAGCCCTGTTGGATGAGGCCCAAGGCCTATCTAGTTCAGCATGCTATTTCATCAGACCCCTCTGGGAAGTCCACAAGCAAGAGCTTCCCAGTAAAATAAAGTGTGCCATTTCCCCCTTTCCTATGCTTAGACCCTGCATATATAGCCACTTCTGTAAACTGTTATCAGAGCAGTGTGCCTATGCCACAGTGATTCCCACATTACTCTGGTAACATAAGATGGGACTTAATTATGATTGGACCTGAGGAAGACAGATTCAGATTGTAAAGAGCCCTAGAATTAGTGGACCATGAGCCAATCATTGGCCAACATTTTCCACAGCCTTCCAAGAGCAGATCAAGAGCCCCAAGCTATCTCTATCATAGGGAGCTGACAGATGGCTGCACTGCAGACTTGCCTCATAGTGCTGTGTATGGGGAGGAGAATGGGGATGCAATTTTTGCTCCTTTCCCCTCCCTTCAAAAGCCCTCTTCTCTGACAGGAATATGTCCCTCGTAAGGTTATGGAGAATGTCAGCCACTGTCTCTGTTTCCTATCTGTCAAATAAAATGATATACCCATTTTAAAGCACACACATCTGAGGAATACTATATTGCTAGTATAGTTCAGTGGGCTCAGTGTTGACGGATCTGGAACACCTAGGTTTAAGTTGCATCTCATGGCCAAACGAAGCATTACATGTAGTTGAAGGAGGACTACTTGTCCACTCAAAAGCAAATACTCCCGCGGCTTTTCTCCTCAAAAGGGAAACAAAATGAATATCATGTATTGTGTCAATTAGATGAATGCATAAAAAGATTTTGATTTGAATGTACAACAGATATTTCTCTGATACAAGTTAATTATTCAAATGCTGAGGCCACAATCCAAAACAGAATTAGACCCAATTAAAGTTATGTAAACCTTAATATTCTACATATAAAAAACACATAATTGCATTAACTACTATCAAATAAGCATTAGCTCAGTCTAGAACACTAGAAGCCTATCTTACTGTTTAGCCCTTTATGAAAGGAAGATTATCAACAAAGAATAAAGTGTGTCTCAGCATGTATCACTTAATTGATAACAGCCTGCAGGTTAAAGGGCATTGATTGCTCTTCATTGAAATAAAAGTTAATAATGAAGCACAACAAAAATGCCATTGTTGTGCTCTGCAAGGCAGGGCTTTGTACTTTTTTCTGCTTAACAACAGAATAATAACTGGCATTATTCTTCCACATTTGGTTGTGGGAAAAGTGTAGGAGAAAAATGGCAGTTCAACCCCATTTAGCAGAGCAAAGCCAGTTTGGGGAGAATTTAGCCAAGGAAGAGGTCTGGAGACAGTTCTTTGAGTATGAAGAACAAGGATTTATTTAGAAAAAAGGTTACAAACAAATATGAAAAAGCCTGCAGCTTAATTTCAGCTGTAGCTCATGGCTGAAGAGAGAGACCAAAACAAACCACCTTCTCTGGAGAGACAAAATTGAAACCAACACTGGAAGAACATAGAGGGGAGGAGGCAAACACTTTTATCCATGACCCTAACCCCACCCACAGTGGTCACTATGAGACACTGCAGCTGAGAATTGGTTCTGCCAGAGCCCTAGCTCCAACAAAAAAGAAGCATGTAACTTTCGAGCAGTGTATCCGGGCAGAGTATGCTGGCTTAGAAGTTTAGACCCCCTTCAAACCAATACCCTCAGTAAAACATTAGAAATTCCTGGAACAGAATCTAAAACATCTCTCTGATCACAGTGACAAATGGCTGTATCTGAGCAACAGGTTTATGTGCTGCAGGGCTGGTAGGAGCATATGAGAAAGACAAACTGTGTGCATAAGAATACAAATAACTTGCATGATGCATATAATTCTCCCTCTTTAATGTGATATCTCCTTCTGTTTACTTCTTTCCTTTGTTTTGTCTCACCCCCTTTTCTGTATCAATTCATAACTATGATCTCAGTAGTGAATCCTTCAAGATATTTCCATTGATGAGCAAAATATTCCTTTCAAATTTTACTACTGGTGAAATTTAGTTACAACTCTAGCTACCCTTATTAGAGCAGAACCTTATGCATGGTTCTTGAAAAGTAAGTCCACATCACATTTTCTAGGAAATATCAATGTTAAAAACCAAACCAAACCCAAGACTCAACCTTGGTCTACATTCAATGCTAGATCAGAGCTAAGCATTATGCCTCCAGACAACAATTCAGAGATTTCCTCTATTTAATACTCAGTTTGTATTATTCATCTTTGGAAGTTTTCGGTTCTTATCTAGATGTACTAGATAAGTGTTAGGTTCTTATGATTAGATGTACTATTTATTTTGAGGGAACTGATATTTATCTCTTCTCATCCCATCCCCCATGAATTCAGAGTGATAATGAATTCCAGAAACAGATTACTTCTTCCCCTGTTATAGAATCACTGGAATAGTAAAAACAGGTTCCTTTTCTGAAATACATAGCTATAATTTAGATTCTAGCTGGGCTTCCTAAAGTGAATGCAGAGTGTGACATGGCCTAAATTGGTAGCATCAAGAAGCTGCTAAAAGGAGATAATGCAAAGAACTGAAGTCACAGCAGCACACACCTTGAACTCTCGATATGCTGACAAGCTTCTGCCTCTACTTTTCTGCAGTCACAATTCTCCACTGCCATTAAATTAGGATGTCTTCAACACGGCAGGTTAATGCATCCACATACAGGGCTGCTATTAACAGCTTGTTTCTACCAGCTAATTCCTGCGATAAACTACCAGAGTGATAATCAGACAAACTGCATGTGGCACATTGCTTTATAGAAATACATTAATATATATTTTTGGTTGTGCACAGGCTGCTATTCCTGTACTGCCAAGCATCTCAGAGTATCTTTGGTTGTTGAAACTCTTTGCAGTGCACCACACAAGTTGTGTAACTATTGTAGTGCTTGTACAAAGATGGGATAATATAGTGGCTAAGAATGAGCTACGAATAATACTTGTTTTACAGAGTTGTTCCAAGGATTACAGCAAGATAATACCTGTGAAATGCTCTGAACATGTGACAATGCAATGCAAATACTAAATACTATGAAGTTCATGCTTCCTTATTTTCCAGTTCTCTGGTTTCTCTAGAAGAAGCAAGGAGTTCTGTTCAATGGAGATAGGATAAAACTAAAACAGCAGCTAGGAGGGAACCTGTGTATTAGAATAAGGAGCTAGTTTACAGTGAGCCAAGTCCATGGTCCATCTAATTCAGGGCCCTTTCTCATGAACAGTGAAAAAGGGCAAGAAGGCTAGTGGGGAGGAAGCCTTAAAAAACTTACCTTCCTGTAGACGATCAAGGACTCCTTTTTCAGTGGGTAGTTCTCCCGCCTCGATGATTACTAGCTGCTGGCGGTAGCCTCTGCTAGCCCAATTTCCTCCCATCGTGTGAATAGCCTCGATAAGTATCACAAACTGACAAGAAGTTTGATTCCATTGATGGTGAGGGCCAGCGTGGTATAGTGGTTAGAGTGCTGGACTAGGACCGGGGAGACCCGATTTCAAATCCCCATTCAGCCATGAAACTAGCTGGGTGACTCTGGGCCAGTCACTTCTCTCTCAGCCTAACCTACTTCACAGGGTTGTTGTGAAAGAGAAACTCAAGTATGTAGTACACCGCTCTGGGCTCCTTGGAGGAAGAGCGGTATATAAATGTAACATAAAATAATAATAACAACAATATACATAGGGCATACAACAGTAACTTGGATCTGCATTAAGAAAATAGTGGGCAGGATCAAGACTAAGACCCACATAAATTGATGTGACTTAAGTTAGTCATTGCTGTACTGAATTGTTTCATTTAGTTCCATGGTCCTGAATTATGGCTAAATTAATCTAGATTCTGCCTAGTGTATCTTCTTTTGTGGAAATGTTTCTCAAAGTGATAGCATATGGAATGATAGAAATATGTTTCACTTAGAAGTAGGGTTTCTTCTTCTAGACTTGATGTCCCCTATTGCTGCCCTCAGCGGATCCTTACTAACTCTAGAAATGATCCAGAAATGAGGAGCCACTTCCAGCGGTTCAGTGAATGGAGAGGGTGATCTTTGGAGGAATGCTGGGAATGGCAGGCAGGCTGCCTGGCTCACTCCTCCCCCCCCCCCGAGCTACAGCCAGCTCTCATTTCCCAGCCCTATTGATTGCCGACTGCACATGTTTTGTCTGTTGTCTCCTTGGCTTAGAGTGAAGGAGAGGACTAACAAAACACACACCCAGCATGAGCATGGCTGGGGAACAAGCTTCAGAATGCCCACCTGGCCCTTCTGGGGCTCTGGCCATGACCCCTGCATGTGATGTCACACAAGATGATGTGGCCAGAGTCCTGGAAGGGCTGAGTGAGCCACCCAGAGCTCATTCCCAGATTGCATTTTGTTGCCAGTTGGGTCGTCGTCATCCCCCCGCCTCCGCTTCTCTCCCTTGAGGGAGAGAAAGGAAAAGGCTTTGAGCAGGAAACAAAATGCCAGCTGGAGAACAATCTCTGGAATGCCCTGCATGTTAAGTCTCATGAAGGTATGTGGCTGCCATGTGCACACTGTGCACACAAGGACAAAAGAGACACCAACAGGATTTCCAGGAAGGGGGCGAACACCAGCTCCTGCTCCCCCAGCAATGTCACAGGTATCAGTGTTTTAAAGGCTCATATTCTCACCCTTTCTCAGCAGGAGCAATGAGCCAGGCAGCTTGCCTGGCAATCCCAGCATTCCTCCAAAGTTCACCCTCTCCATTCACTGAACAGCTGGAAGGGGCTCCCCTTGTATCAAGCATCTCAGCCGGGCAACTTGGAGCCAGATTGCTGCCACTTCTGTCACAATCTCTCCTCCTACGCTTCCACCTGCATGTCCCGCCACTTAAACTTACAGAGGGGCTCATCTGAAGAAGACAGGGCCCTGCCTGTGATGACAGGCACTCCCATGATTGCAAGGGTAGATCAGTCCAGCCAACCAGGTATGGCTCTGGCCTCTTCAGACAAACCCTATTGTACACATGAACAGTGGGACATACAGGTGACTGATCTGGCAGGGGCAGGAATTCCTCCCACTGTGCCCCGCTGTACACAGCTGCAGTGGGGCATTCTTATAATATCTGAAGGACCTATCTCTTTCACTTTGTCTATCATCCTCTCATCTCTATTCTCCATCTATATGTGCTATGATTCTCTCAAGTTTGTATCAATTGGAATTGGGTATTCTACTTAAGGACCATCAGCCCATAGTCGAGATCTCTCGGTTTATTTATTGATTTATATTTTATTTATTATATCTCTCTACCATCTGCTCTGTGCATCTCTAGGTGGTGTACAAAGTAAAAAACAAACAAACAAATGTAATAGCAGTATAAAAACAGTTAAAATTCAAAAGACAAATTAAATTACCTTGCAAGATAAAAACAAATTAAATAGTTTAACATTTTCAGCTAAAAGCCTGAAAATATTGGAACATATTGAGGGTCTTCCTAGCACATATTGAGGGTCTTCCTAGAAACAAACATAGAAGGAGATGCTCTTATTTCATCAGGAAACATCTTCTAAAGCTATCTTGTGGTTCCCAGAAGATAGCAGTGGCAGCCAGTGAGTGCTGCTTTGAGAAATGAGAGAGGATGGGAGAATAGTACTATATGCATGGAGGCCAACTCCCCGCAGGATGCTTGGACGGGAGATGCTGCCTTGTAAAAGCATCCCAGGTACCAGCAGTGTTACCACAACTTAAAATAGTATTCTGCCACCCTCATTGCCCCCCTGGAGCGTCACTAAGCGGCGACTACTGGGGGAAAGCCAACTACGGTTTTAACCTCGTGTGATTCTGTTATTTAATGAACTTACCGCTTATTTTCAAGGAGATCTGTTGACTCATTTATTCCCTTTTGGGCAATTTAACCCTGATTGTGCCCTCACACATAGCCAGTTTTCCAGCCACCTTTCAAAAATATCATTGCTGTACACATTTGCACCCCATTCGAGTCGATTTCCCCATATGATTTCCCCAATTTCCCTGTGACCAAAAGCATAGTCACAGAATGTAGTGGTAATCACACATCTGAGCAATGTGTTAACACAGAGTAAACCAATAGGAAAACAAACGATGAAATGGGAGAAATCCTTTCATCCATATAATATCTCCACAGAGGAAGAACAAAGCTCCAACTACATCTGGCTCAATCATACTGTTTCAAATAGATTATATTAAATAATGCCTTTTTTCCTTCTGCCATCTAAATTTAGCATGTGTTTCCACTAGGTGTCAGAAGTCAATAAATGTTAAGCACACCTGTCAACAGTCACACATCTCAGATATAAACAGGTGGTTAAAACATACTTTTTGCAATGTTCAGTGCATTAACTATAGACAATATTAGTGTCCAGAAAAGGTGAATAAAAGCCCCCAGGCATTACAAATGTAGGTAAATAACTGTCCCTATGACACTTTTATTAAGGAAAAAATAGTCTCTGCATCTGTTAAAAGTCTAGTCCAGTTCAGGCATCATGTACTCCATGTGTAGCAAGTCTTCGTAGCAAATGGTGATTGAAATCAACATGACCTATAAGGCAACCCTGCTGGAGGCTGATACTGCAAGTTAAGATATTACCCTGTAACCCGAAATCCTACTCAGTTCAGGAGGGGCCCAAAGGAATATTGGAAATGGGAGGCCTTATTGGGATTACTTTGATTTCCATGACTATGAGAGAATGCTGAGTAACATTTTCAGGGAAGTCATAAGAACATGAGAACAACCCAGCTGGATCAGGCCCAAGGCCTATCTAGTCTAGCATCTTGTTTCACACAGTGGCCCACCAGATGCCGCTGGAAGCCTGCAGGCAGGAGTTGAGGGCATGCCCTCCCTCCTGCTGTGACTCCCCTGCAATTGGTACTCAGAGGCATCCTGCCCCTGAGTCATAGGAACATAGGAAGTTGCCTTACACTGAGTCAGACCATTGGTCCATCTAGCTCAGTATTATCTTCACAGATAGCAGTGACTTCTCCAAGCTTGCAGACAGGAGTCTCTCTCAGCCCTATCCAGGGAGATGACAGGGAGGGAACTTGGAAGGAACCTTCTATTTGCAAGCATGCAGGTGCTCTTCCCAGAGCGACCTCATCCCCTAAGGGGAATATCTTATAGTGTTCTTATATATTCTCCCATTCAAATATAAACCAGGGCAGACTCTGCTTATACACTGCCTTGGGGTTGTCTTTTAACAAAAGGCGGTATATAAATGCAAAAATACATAAAATAAAATAAAAATCAAAGCGGACAATTCATACTTGCTACGAAAAGACAAGATCTCCTCCCTACATGAACACGAATCAATACATGTACAACTCATTGAGCTGGGTCTCACGATCAGTGAGACCCAGTTTCAGGAGCTGAGCAGGGAGGGAGCCCTGGGTGGCCAGATCAGCTGCCCACATGATTGCCGGCTCCGTGATGGAGCAGGCGGGGGCTGGGGATCTCGGGGGCCACAAGGCCCCCAGAAGCTCCAGTATGCCCTGCACGAGCATGCAGTGCATACTGGGGAGACCCCCGGAGCTGGGAGGTGGCTTTTCACCTCCCCTCTGTGGGTCTACTTGCGAGTAGCCATGGCACGGAGCCGCACCGCAGCTACTCATGATCAGGAAGCCCAAGTTTGTGGAGCGCTCTCTCCACAAACCCAGGCTTCGGGGAGGGCTATTAAAGTGGGCTAGCCACTTGTAAGCCACCAGGCTTGCCTGTGAGCCCGGTGGTTTACATGATCAGGCAAAATCGGGCTAGGCTCCCCTCGCCCGATTTTGCCTGATCATGAGAATGGCCTCATTGTTATACTGTCCTCAGCCACACTTCTCTGTGATGGTTCCAGGGGTTGCAGTTTCCCTTAGATTCTGGTTTTCCTGTAGTTTTATGGTATCCTGCCCTGGTATCCTGCCCTGGCTGGAGAAGGGAAATCACCACATTAAAAGGTGCCTCTTTGCTCAGTTTTGTAAGATACATGTTTTATTTTGCAACATTGCTGGATAGATGTTGAGGCTGTACACACAATCAACGTGTGGAGCCTAAGCAGTCTTGACAGGGAGAGTGGGCTTGCTCTCCCAGCACATGAGCAGAGAGCCATCCCTGGGCGGTTGGATCAGCCACACACACGATTACTGGCTCTGTCATGGAGCCAGTAGGTGTGGCGGGGATTGGGGGGCCACCTGGCCCCAGTAGTCCCAAGATGCCCCATGTGAGTGCACAGGACATTCTGGGAAGACCCCCAAGGTCGGGAGGCTTGTTGTAGCCTCCCAGTCGGGGGTCTACTCATGTGTTGCCACACTGCAGCAGCACACAATCAGTAAAATGGGGTTAGCAGAGTGAGCACTCTGCTAACCTCATTTTAGGGGAGGGATTCTTAGGCAAGCTAGCCTCCATTGAACCACCGGAATCGCCTGCTAGTTCTCACGATGGAGGGAAACTGGGGTGGGCCCCCTTAGCCCAGTTACTCTCCATTATGAAAATAGCCTCATTATTATTTAGTTTATTTTAAAGTTGCTGTGAAGTTTTCAATGAGCTGTTATGAAATGAACTATTATTGAAATAAATGCTATTACATTTACCAATTATGTGTGGTGACGCATATGCCACTGTTAATATTAGTAGTTTGAGGTTAGTTATCCTTTTGTTATATGTTGCTATTATGCTATGATAATGTTGCTATTATAGTTTGAGGGATTTCTACTAAATGCTTTGATATATTTGAATTGTTTTATTGACTGTGCTTCTATATATTTTTTAATCTATTGCTTTTGTTTTGTGAGTTGCTTTGAATTTTCTTTGTGAAAAGAGAGTAAAATTAAAGCTTGTAAATGGATTGACATAGCATAATACATATTTCCAGGGCTTCAGAAATCAAATCAGTATAGGGACAGGGAACTAACTTATTACTTTTTCTATGTAACAAGCTTTGAGAACTTTGTTGTTGAAAAATAGTCTTAATAGCTTGTATGTCCCCATGGCATAACACATGTGCTCCAGAACTACCTGTGCTGCTGAGGGGCTCTAACACATGTGGCAATAGTGTTGGGGGGAAAGGCAATCCAACAACTACTGATATTTTGTGTGATCGCATGTCATACAATACTTTAATTATTTCCAACTGAAGTAGTGTGCAATGTGCAATTACATAAAAGGTCAGTGGCTCAGATAGTGCACTAATGCGCAGCACCATCCATCACTGCATGTGCAATTCTGCCTGCATTACACTGTGGGACATGTAAATTAATAAGCAAAATGAAGTCTGGGAGAAAAAACTGCTCACCCATTGTACATATGTGATTTATTATTTATTTAAATCATCTCTGGGTGGTTTACAACACAAAGCAAGTTAAAACACAAATGTAAAAACCTTAAAAGAATTTAAAACTACAGTTAAATTAATCTTCACTGGATATCATGAAAATGCAAATGTTGTTGTTTTGGGGTAACTCTGTACCCCACATTGGCCAGGCTTGGCAACTTGGCAGAGAAGTACACGTAAGGACTTACTATTGAATGAACATCCATTATGCTTTGGTCTCCTCCTCCTGTCCTCTTGCTTAATCTTCAAGCTTACTTGCTTTTCTGTCCTTGCAGGTAGGAAAGGGGCATTATAGGCAATGATAACTGGCTGACATGGGAGTTCTTATTTTGAAATGTCAAAAGTGCAAAGACTTGGCATTCTTGAGACAGAAGGTCAAGGAGAGCTTCCTTCCTCTTGAGAACAGGTGATAATTATTTTTTCCTATGTCCAGGGGTGACACAGGGGTCAGATAACACTGTTTTGGAGTTAAGAGGTAGTCATTGCTAGGTGAGATTGTTCCAAAGTTGCCATTATGGTGAACTTTGAAAGCAACCTGACCACTAGGACACCTACAAAACATATTGAGGGGTTACTCCTCAAGGGGCAGTCATTGCTAGCTGCCAAGAGGTAAAAATTTTGACCTTTTTTTGCAAATGTGCCATTATGGTGAACTTAAATGCACCATGACCCATAAGTCAACAAAACAAAACTTGTAGAGCAAAAAAAGACCTGGAAAAAATATTTTTCAATAAGATAATGGGTGTTTTGCAAGCCAGCTAACTCATGGGTAGGGCTGTATCCCTAATAGGGAACACTTGTATACCAGCATTTTTAAAAAAAAACCATGGAGGCAAATCATTCATGGTAATGACTAGCTCTTTGCAGGTTTTGTTTATTGGGGTGCCACTGACAATGTCCTAAATGGACAAAAATTTAGAATTAAGAACCAACAATTAATTAATGCTTTGAGCTTCTAGGGGCACAGAAATACCCCATGATAGATGATGAGAGTTAAAAGCTTGGGTAATTATGAGATAAAACTAATCTTAAGCCATCACTAAAGAGTCTCATAATTCAGAGAAAAATCTAATTAGCTGAAGGGAGTTAAGTGTGCTGTTGAGTTGGTGTTGACTCCTTGCAACCACAGAGCCCAGTGGTTTTTCTTTGGTAGAATAGAGGAGGGGTTTACTATTGCCATCTCCCATGCAGTATGAGATGATGCCTTTCAGCATCTTTCCTACATCACTACTGCCCAGTATAGGTGTTTCCCATAGTCTGCAAAACATACCAGCGGGGATTCGAACTGGCAACCTCTGGCTTGCTAATCAAGTCGTACCTTACATAAATTTTAAAAAGGACAGTTTGGGAAAAGGCAAAAATGAAACAAAAATGATTACATCTGCTTTGCATTATTACTGCTATTTGTATAGCACCAGGCATATATACAGGTGAAACTCGGAAAATTAGAATATCGTGCAAAAGTCCATTAATTTCAGTAATGCAAATTAAAAGGTGAAACTGATATATGAGACAGACGCATTACATGCAAAGCAAGATAAGTCAAGCCTTAATTTGTTATAATTGTGATGATCATGGCGTACAGCTCATGAAAACCCCAAATCCACAATCTCAGAAAATTAGAATATTACATGGAACCAAGAAGACAAGGATTGAAGAATAGAACAATATCGGACCTCTGAAAAGTATACAGTATACTGTGCTTGATTGGCCAGCAAACTCGCCTGACCTGACCCCATAGAGAATCTATGGGGCATTGCCAAGAGAAGGATGAGAGACATGAGACCAAACAATGCAGAATTGCTGAAGGCCGCTAATGAAGCATCCTGGTCTTCCATAATACCTCATCAGTGCCACAGGCTGACAGCATCCATGCCACGCCGCATAGAGGCAGTAATTGCTGCAAAAGGGGCCCAAACCAAGTACTGAATACATATGCATGCTTATACTTTTCAGAGGTCCGATATTGTTCTATTCTTCAATCCTTGTCTTCTTGGTTCCATGTAATATTCTAATTTTCTGAGATTGTGGATTTGGGGTTTTCATGAGCTGTACGCCATGATCATCACAATTATAACAAATTAAGGCTTGACTTATCTTGCTTTGCATGTAATGCATCTGTCTCATATATCAGTTTCAACTTTTAATTTGCATTACTGAAATTAATGGACTTTTGCACGATATTCTAATTTTCCGAGATTCACCTGTAGTGCTTGTAACAATTGGCCCTCCCTTACCCTAAAGAGGGAACCTGAAGTGAACCCTTCCTGACTGACAGGCAGTGACTTCTGAGGACCAGCCACTCAGCACATGGTGACTGGGACCTAGAGGGCCTGGTGGCAGGAAGTGAAGGGGGTCTTTGTTCTCAGAAGGAGCCAGGAAGGCAATGAAAGAAGATGAGGAGCAGACTTCATGAGCACCAGCCATGAATTCTGGCGGCCTCATGGCTAACAGCCAGCCTGGAGACTTCTCCCAGTGAAGGATATTTGCAGATCCTTGAGAGACAGGATTGCAGGAAACATGAATTCTCTCCTGGAGTTTGGAGTGAGTTCAAGGGAAAAGGAAGCCAAGGGCTTTGGCTTCGGGGAAAGGTTTAGCCATGGAACCATGGGTTGGGTAGCCTGCTTTAGATTTCTTTTGATTTTTTGCTTTTGCAAATCCTTACAATTGGTTTAATGTGTTTTTATCTGTAATGTAACAAAGAGGAACTGAGCCCAAGCCCTTTTTATCTAACCAGGGTTCTATAGAAGTCTCTGTACCCCGTAAAGATGCTTTTAAATGTTCCTTGCACCTGGGGGTGCTTTTTGAATTATCCTTGCAACTGGGTAACCACGATTTTAAGGTGTGCCACTCCAAACACCAGGTGGAGTGATCTCTGGAAGTAATCTTGAGTATTACTGAGTATTTCTTTTTACTTGTAACTCAAAGCTGAGAGATCCTCAGACTGAAGCAGTCTGTAGTATTTTGAATAAAGTATTTATCTTTTTGTTCTTTGCATTTTACATGTCTCTGAATGGATTTTTAACTCAGGAAAAGGGGTCTTTACTCTAGTGCACACATGCCTCAATGCTGATTGCTCAGCAACTCACACTTACAAGTTTGCACTTCATGGGAAAACTGCACGTGGAAGGTTTTCTGTATTTTCCCATTGGTAAAAGGAGGAGAGTTTCCCTGGAATTTCATTACACCAGGGAGGGATTAAACTCTATTAAAAAGTGGGCGTGATGGCAGCAATTACCAAGAAACAGTTAAGTTTTAAAGGAACAGCCTTTGTTGAGCAAACACTGAGGGAATGAATCAGCATTTTTCCTCCTCCCATGTGGGCTTGCCTTGAGACAAAGGCTGGGCTTAAATCCACTATTCGCTACAGTGCTTTACAAAGAACAGGTCCTTGCTCCAATGGGTTTGCATGCTAAATGTAATTTATAGGACTATGAACATTGGTATTGTTGGATTTACAGCTTCAGAAATCACCGCTCCCACCACTACTGGATAGGGGCGACTGGGTGGCACAGTGATTCTTGGGAGGACGCATGGGCATCTGCAGTTGGTAATTCTGTTCAGCTACCATCCCTGGACACCTGTGTGTCCTCCCAGATGCTGCACAGACTGCTGCTCTGCGTCACTCTCTGCCTGTCGCCAAAGCTCCTGAGGATTGCTGAACCTCCCAGGTTCCCCTGCACCAGTGCTGGCGGGCTGTTAAAGGGACACCACCACCTCTGTACTACCCAGGGCACCTGCCCCACACTCTTCTGCCTCCTGGTGGTGTGGGAAGGGATTCTGATATCAGAAATCCAATATACCAACATGAACATAGTCCTAGTAATTTAGCCTTAGTTCTAGCAGTCCAGAGTTCTGATGATTAACAGAACTAATTAAAAATAGTAAAATGAATCTGAGAACAGAAGATAAAGGACAATTAGGAAAGTACATATTCTTCGGATACTGGCAGATAGCATTCTATCTTTAGGTTCCAAGGATGTACAGTCTATCCAGGTAGATTCTAGTTCAAGTGTTTCAACTCAATATTCAACAAATGTGAAAGATTCACCTTACTTTAGTTCTCTGTGTATCATTGTTGTTGTTGTTGTCATTGTCATCACCACCACCACCACCTCAACCTTAAGCTAATTCTATGTAATCTCTAAACATATGAATTCAGTACTTACCCTTCTTACTGAAAGCATCAGGTTTCTTACTTGAGAAACAGAAGAGTGTGTGTGAGGAATCATAAGACTGATTGTAAAATAAAAGCAGTCTTGTGGTATGTATCTAATATTTCTGTGTCCAGGATGCAACAGGTATGAAATGCATCCTGCAAATAATCCTTACTTTATTCATCTTCACATATATGCCCACACCTCTCCTTGTGGAGTTTCGGTTGGATCAACTGCTGAGTTAAGAGTTTGAATCCCCCATTCCCTCCTGCTTAAATTAAGTGTGGAATTTAACATGCTCCAATGGCTTCCACTAGTTTCTTATGTCTAGGATAAAAACAGATGTGTCTTCTCTAATTGGTTTATAGATTTCATTTTGAACTACAGTCACAGATTGAGTATTATGCATATTAATAATTAGAGGAAACCCCCAAAGAAGGATACTAATAAGCATACATTTCTAATTTTAGAGATTTGTAAGAGATACAGAATGAAATATACTGAAAGTTAGTCACAACATACCATATTTACCCAAATCAAAGACGACTCTGAATTTAAAATGATACCCTTAAAAGGTAGAGGCTAAATACAGGTTATACCTGCATTGAAAGGAACAAGACTCTGAATTTAAGGTGACTTCCTGATTTCTAATATCAAAAAATTTGGAAAAAACCTAGTCTTGGATTCAGGTAAATACAGTATTATATGAAGTCCAATTGAAATAATTACTTGAAGCCCAATTCTATATAAGTTTATTCAGAAGGAAGTTCTACTGAACTCAGTGGAATTTACACCTATGTGCAGCCTAATGCCTTTGTGCAGTTTTAGTCATATTTATTCTCAAAGTTTAGTCATGACTAACTTTTGCTGGTTAAAGGAAATTCTCAATTTTATTACAGTTATGCACACAACAATCAGAGAATCTATGTGTTTTTATTCACTGACTCATAGCAGTCCAGACTTGTTTGGAAATTTGACTTGAAAGAAAAAAAAGTAATATAACATTTGGAAACCTCAGTGCCTTACATAAGGGTAAAATGACTGCTCAAAAGCTTAAATGAGTGTGCAATTTTTACAAGTGTGTACAGCAGACTAAAGTTTGTAACTAGGGTGGAAATAGATTTCTTTACCAATCCCAATGTCCTTCCAGTTTTAATTACGTTTTCTCTCTTTGTTGCCAAGGTTACAGTCTGACCTAAGCTCCAAAGATGGAAATAGATACAAAAGAAAAATCAGGAAACGAGAGAAGAGTGAACTGGGTTGCCATACAAGAAAAATAAAACATTTATTGTTGCGCATTTTGAAGCAACCTACAAAATAAAAATATTTTAAATAAAAACACTCTCAAGCAAGTGCTGATTAATCAGTTATTGGAATTGGATTTTGAGCTGCTTTACACATTAGCAGCCTTCAGACATAACGTGGAACAGCGGGTCCAACGGACCCACAGTTCTGCACCCCTCCCCCCACTTTCCCATTCACATTAAGACAAAATGGAGAGTGATCTAACTGGAATCTTGCTGACTGTAGAGAGGAGGGGGGATTGGTGCCAGGAATTCCTTCTTTAATGAAGGACAGCCCTGGGAGCCAATAGCAGCTAGAGTGAGGAAGGAGCTTCCGCCAAGAACAACAACAAAAGCAATGGATATTTATATACCACTTTTCAACAAAAGTTCCCAAAGCAGTTTACTTAGAGAAATAAAAATAAATAAATAAAGATAGATCCTTGTCCCCAAAGGGCTCACAGTCCAAAAAGAAACATAAGATGGACAGCAACAGCAACTGGAGGGATGCTGTGCTTAGGCTAGATAGGGCCAGTTGCTCTCCCCCGCTCCATAAAGTTGCTCGCCCCCTGCTCCCTCAACTCTGGTGCCAGCATTCGGATGTAACACTAGCACTGCAGAAATGGAGTTAACGGTGGCAAAACGAGGTGAAAATTGAAGTTGCAGATTGGAGTTAGGGGAGGGACACCGTGGGTCCATTTTGTTGCTAAACTCCGGTTGCCCAGATTCGGACTTACAGGTTCCAAAACCAGAGGTGAAGGAACCTCCTGTTTTGTATTACATGTGAATGCAGCCATTGTATATAGTAGCTAATTTACAGTAGACAGTGAGGATATTTTCATGAGTAGCTTAACCCAGGCTAGGACAGCCCAGCCTTGGTTAAGCTGCTTGTGTGGAGTGCTGAGATAGCTCCCAATCCCAGTGCTCCTGCCTCACCTAACCATATTTTGTACCCAAGGGTGTGAGCGCACCCTTATCTTTGGTGCTGGGATCATGTGTATGCTCAGAGTGTGCACAGCCCCTGCTAAAACCCCTGCTAACTGGGCAAAGAGGCACCTTTTACCGTGGGGATTCTCTTTATTTAGCAGGGGGAGAGTGACTGGTCCTATCCACCCCCAGCACAGTACTTCCAGTGACTGTTGCTGGTGTCTTATCTTATATTTATTTTTAGAATGTGAGACCTTTGGAGACAGGGATCCATCTTATTTTTTTGTTATTTATCTGTGTAAACCACCCAGAGCCAGTTTGGTATAGAAATCGAATTAATAACAACAACAATTATAGACCGATAATGTGCCTGCCAACCATGTTCAAATTATTAACTGGAATAATAGCAGATAAAGTAATGCAACACTTATTAACTAACAAACAGCTTCCAATTGAACA
Source organism: Hemicordylus capensis (assembly GCF_027244095.1). Classification (NCBI taxonomy): domain Eukaryota; kingdom Metazoa; phylum Chordata; class Lepidosauria; order Squamata; family Cordylidae; genus Hemicordylus; species Hemicordylus capensis. The sequence continues at coordinate 90,897,409 of NC_069657.1, read as the reverse complement.
GAAAGGAAATTGCCTGAACACCAGAGGCACAAAATTCCAGCTGCTGATTGACAAAATGATTTTAGAAAATTGCAAGAGAAGAAAAACCAATCAAAGTGTTGCATGGATTGACTACAAGAAAGCCTTTGACTCATTGCCTCACACATGGATACTAAATTTTTTAGAAACAACTGGTGTCAGCAAAAACATTCAGATATTTATCAAAAAAGAAATGAGCATGTGGGTACACAGTTAACAATCAATGGCGAGACACTTGGACAGGTTAGCATTAGAAGAGGTATTTTCCAAGGGGATTCACTATCGCCTCTGTTGTTTGTAATCCCCATGACTCCTCTTTCACAAATACTAAACAAAACAGGCCTCGGATACCAAACATCTAAAATATCAAGTAAAATAAACCATCTGCTGTACATGGATGATCTGAAGTTGTATGGAAAGTCCCAGTCAGAAATCAAATCACTGCTAAACACTGTCCGTATATTCAGTAGAGATATAGCAATGGAATTTGGACTAGACAAGTGTGCTGCATTAATGATGAACAGAGGGAAAATAATAAAAACAGAAGGAATAGAACTGCCCAATGGAAGCAAGATCAAGAACCTGGAAGAGAAAGAACATTACAAATACTTGGGCATTCTCCAGGCTGATAACTTTGCACACACTGAAGTTAAAGAAAAATTGGAAGTGAATACATCAGGAGAGTTAGAAAAATCCTCAAGTCCAAACTCAATGGCAGGAACACCATACAAGCCATAAACCCCTGGGCTATACCTGTTATCAGATACACTGCAGGAATAATAGACTGGACCCAGGCAGAGCTAGAGATGCTAGATCGTAAGACCAGGAAAATAATGACCATCAATCATGCTCTGCACCCCCGCAGTGATGGAGATAGGCTATACCTCCCTCGCAGCTCAGGTGGAAGAGTCCATCAAACAGCTGCAAGTCAATCAAACAGTAGAGGAGGAGAAAACAGGCTTTGAAGAATATATTAAGGACAGTGAAGAAGATGAACTTAAAATGGTCAGTAACAAGAAACTATTCAACACCAATGAAACAAAGCAGGCCTACAAGAAAGAACAAGTCAAGAACAGAGCAGAAAGATGGAAAAATAAGCCCCTGCATGGTCAATATTTGCACAATGTAAGTTGGAAATCAGACATCACCAAGACCTGGCAATGGCTTAAGAATGGCAACTTGAAGAAAGAAACTGAGGGTTTAATACTGGCTGCACAAGAACAGGCACTAAGATCAAATGCAATAAGAGCAAAAGTCGAAAAATCCACCACAAACAGCAAGTGCCGCCTTTGTAAAGAAGCAGATGAAACAGTGGCCCACCTAATCAGCTGTTGTAAAAAGATCGCACAGACTGACTACAAACAAAGGCATGACAAGGTAGCAGGGATGATACACTGGAACGTCTGCAAAAAATACAAGCTACCTGTAGCCAAAGATTGGTGGGACCATAAAATTGAAAAGGTTGTAGAAAATGAAGATGCAAAAATATTATGGGACTTCCAGCTACAAACAGACAAAGATCTGCCACACAATACACCAGATATAACTGTAGTCGAGAAGAAAGAAAAACAAGTGAAAATAATTGACATATCAATACCAGGGGATAGCAGAATAGAAGAAAAATAAATAGAAAAAATCACAAAATACAAAGATCTACAAATTGAAATTGAAAGGCTGTGGCAGAAGAAGACCAAAATAATCCCAGTGGTAATTGATGCCCTAGGTGTAATTCCAAAACAACTTGAAGAGCACCTCAACACTATAGGGGCCACAGAAATCACCATCAACCAATTACAAACAGCAACTTTACTGAGAACAGCCTATATTCTGCGACGATATCTATAATAACAGCAACAATATTGATAATAAAATTCAGCCACCCCAGGTCCTTGGGAAGGACTCAATGACTGGATAAAACAAACCAGTCAATAATACCTGTCTGACTGTGTAATTAATTAATTAATTAATTAATACACCAATCTGGGTGGCAAGAGCACACAGCTAGGGGAGGATCCCTCAATGCACAGTGCTTCTGGCACAGTGGATTGAGGGATGGCGGAAAATTTCCTCCTCCAGCTCCCTGCTCTGATGCTCACCACAGCGTTGCTCATGTACCATGGCAAGTGGCAGAGCAAACTGGAGAGGGAGATCATGTGTGGGCAGACAGGCCAGAGCTTGCCTCCCTTCCCGTTCTCTCCCACCAGCGATTATTGTCATGTGTGTGACCTCAGTATGTTTTGTTCATGGTATAGACAAGACTGAATGATAAAGATACCCACAGCTTTTTATAAGTAGTTTAAAGAATGCCAAGTCTTCAGGGTTGCTACCATACCATTTACTTTAGTGAAGGCACAAGGTGATGTGCACACAAGAGCTTAAATTCTGGAAGCAAAGCTGAACATTTATTTATTTAATTATTTAACATATTTTTATACCGCCCAAAACTTAAAACTTTTAGATCGTGGAAACAGAATTCTTTTTTCAAAATTCTGAAAAAGACATGCAATTGGGCTGACGGCATTAACTGCATCATCATGGGTATGAAATAACAATTTGGCAAACAAATTAAACAAACTACAGACTGACATTTTAAATATATATATATATATATAGAGAGAGAGAGAGAGAGAGAGAGAGAGAGAGAGAATTCCACCAGATTTTCTAGTGACATTCGTTGCCCTAGAATTCTGTCTCTGAAATCAATTGACTGATGGCTCCTAGATTCAGGATGTGAATTTTCAGCACTAATGTATTTGCCAGTATTGTGAGATGCTCTTGTGTAATTTCCTCCACTGAGGTGATCACTGAAGGTAGCATTGTTCATGTATCAACAACATCAATAGCAGAATCCTCTTATTTTATGTAGTTTCTCAGCTCAAGAACTCCTCTCTCTCTTAATTATCCACTCAGTTCTTCCCCTCTCCTCTAAATGTCATTGATAGCTGAAGAGGCTTCAGTATTTAAAGAGGCAATCAATGCAGTACTCTCCATTTAAATCCGGAGCTGAGCCAAACTGTGGGAGGGACCATTTAGCAAATATTTTTCCCACTCTCAGAGCTGCAGTTGGAGGTCACCCAGGGATCCTACCTGAAATGGGTACCAATCTGAGCAGAAATTGTGATGTTCAAAGCAGGAATAAGAAAGAGCACATATGTTCAACAAGACTACTTCATACAGTGTCAAAATATCATTTCGCTTTACATTTGAACCAGCCCTGCATGTTCATGTCTCTGAGGTTTCAGAACAACTTCTTGTATAGAAAAAGAGTGTTTGATTGAGTTCTGTGCCTTCATAGTAGTTATGAAGGGGAATGCACCTTCTGTCACGAGGCTGCAGTGATGAGAAAAGATGTGCATAGTAAAATTTCCCCTTCCATTTCTTTCTATCTAGGGAACCTCAGAACCCTACAACATATTTGCCGGTGTGTGTATAAATAATAGAGGATTGATGTATGTGGAAGGATGGGAGACCCTTATGGCTGTGAGATGTCATCCCCAATCTTCTTAAATAAATTTAATAGGGATGTGCACAAAATGGCTTTTGCATTCTCTTTTGAGATCAAAACAAAATGCAAATGGCTGGAACATTTCCTCAAAACAGTGGTCAAACCAGTTGTTTTGAAAAAAATAAAATGAAGCATTTCTAGTGATTTGGCCATAGGGGAAATTTGAAACACCCCATTGTTCCCCATGGGTAGCTTCTAGAGATGCTAAAATGGGTTGGATGGTAGGGCATGATGGGTGCTACCTACTGAAAGAAATTGGTAGCAATCTGAACAAATTTTTAACCTTTCCCCAAACCCCCATAGGATCTTTTATTAAGGATCACCTGCTTGATCATTTCTTTTTGGGGTTGGGTGGTAGGAAGCACCGATCATGCCCTACCACCCATCCCACTTTAGTGTTCTTAGGAGCCACTCATGAGGGGAAATTGGATGTTTCAAGTTCCCCATTGTTCCTTATCATCGGAAGAAGCAGCACTCACAGAGTGCAATACACACAAGTTTTGTGTTGCAATTTGCAATGCATTTTGCAACCCTGCCTTGAAAAACACCACAGAAGCACAGAGTAAAAGGGAATCTCTCCCGCCTGACACAAAACACACGTTTCAACTACAGTCCCCAAATAGCCAAAATAGAATCACTGACCCAGAATCCACTGCCAGTCACAGTGCCTGTGCTGCAGTAACATCATTGGCACAAGTTGCTCTCTCATATACAATTATGACCCCTTACTTCCTAGCATTGCAGCAAACCTGTGTAGCTCTTCCTTCTACCTTGCTTCCACACAATCACTTCCTTACCCAGGTTTTCCTCTTAACCTGTTTCCACACAACCAAAATTTGGAAGCACACACAGCTCCCAAACCTGGGTAGAACACACTTTTTGATTGTGTGAATGATCTCAGAATCATAAATAAAATAAATCGCTGCTCAGGTTATGAATTGGAAAACATGGGCCCTGGTAGTTATACTGTACATTTAATACCAGGTTATCAAGATGAAGGGTGAAGTCAGTAAGCACTGACAGAAAGAAGGCAACCTCAAGATACTTGTTACACAAATTTAAAGGAATAGGAAAGAAGTACTATACAACATGTTCATCCTCAATAAAGGTTCAGTTTTCTCAGAAGTAATAACAAGGAAAGCAAAATCTTTCCAGACAGATTGCTGTCAGATCAGATAAGCTGGAAACTCCATTTTGTTCTTCACAATGCCCCTCTGGTTTGGAACAGAGAAATGATTTGAGGAAAATAAATATTAGAAAACCATGAAATCAATTTGTATAGCTTAAAAGATAGTGAGATTGAAATCCTTGTCACAGTCATGAGATGGACAGATAGGCACAAACCCCAGCCTGAAGTGCAATGCTAAACTAAGGCCCTGGCATGGATTAGTTAAGGTTTTGCCAATAAATAATGGGAGACAGCCAATTTAGAATAAAAAGATAACAAGTCATGGCATGCACAATTTGAAATGGCATCCAGATACTCCAGGTCCAGGAGAGGAACTGTTGAAAATGGTTACATTTATTACAGCTTTAAATTGCAACAAAAACTAAGTAATATGGGAAGCTCATGTTAATATGATTGCTTTGAGAATCCAGCTATATCAGCTTATGTGTTTTACTCTTTTCTTGCAACAGATAAAATATTATCTCAATTTTTCAACTCAATAAGTTTGATGTATACTGGAGAACTAGAACAAATAGTTTCTAGAGGAATGTTCAGTAAATATTGTGTGCCTTCTTGTGCATCTCCATAGGGAGATGTGTAAGTAGGTTGGCAGACTAAATTTAGCATGATGTTGTAATAATTTTCTTCTTTCTTTGTACAGAGCCTTAAGCAGAAACCATAATGAAAAAGAAGGTTTGAAGTGAATGATATTGAAAATTGCTCCCAAGCCTGAGTGAACCAAAGTCCTGAAGCAAATCACCTTCTACCACCTAGAAACAAGAAGTGCTTAATGTCTCATTCCATTGTACATTATTACACAGAGCCCTCTGCAGTGGCAATGCCTTCATCATTTGGCATGTCACAGCATTGTTTGTAAGCTGCTTTAAGGCACATTTTAAAGGCACAAAAGCACCCATCTTTTTGGAGGAAATTGATTTACAGAAAAGCAAAACAGCAACACAATAACAGTAGCACAAAGGATGGAGGAGAGTAATTATTATCCTGTGATCCTGTGAGTGACAATGACTCAGATTAGCATGCTGATGAATGACAAAGGCTTGATAGCTCCAAACTCATTTGTGTCTTCACTTTGTTTATTGGATTCCTAGCAGTTCAGGGGCTGTTCAGCTCAAATCAATTTGTTTCAAAATGAAGTTTAATTATTTGCTTCAAATCAATGCAACTTTTAAACTGATCTAACAACTTTCCAGTGGGCATTAGGTTAAAAAAAACACAACCACAAAAAACAAAAACAAAAAACCTTTTTCAGAGGCTAATAAATCTTCCAAAGCTTAGAAACTAGTGCACAAATGGAAAAACGAAGAAATATGTATAAAATGTCACTGATTATTTTCACTCTACATGAGGCAGAATTATACAAACAGCTGTGAAAGGAATATATGCCCAATAGAATCAAATACATTGGCTATCTAAGGCCAATGGACTAATAATGAAGGACCAATTACCCAGAACACTCTGGTGTGATAAAACATGATTATTATTTTTTAAAGCACTTTTTACAGTTAAATATGAGAACGAGATGTTTGTAGCCACAGAATATGACCTTTGTCCAACATTGGGCTAAGTACCATAGATCCAGCTAGTCAAAGGTCTTCCATAAGCCTGTGGCCGATACCAGATGCTCAAAAGAATCTGTAAACCACAACAATGAATCATGCCATTTTCCTCTTCCAGGCCCCAGATGGTGATCAGATTGTTCTCTGAACAGAAGGATTGAAAACTGTAACCATTTTATCCTAATATACCAAAAATCTATTCTTCAGCCATTTGAACTGACCAATGATTTCAGTAAAACTAGGGGCATCATTCCTAGTTTAAAAGGGTATATGGTAGAGAGAGATTTCAGAAAAGGAGGGATTGATTCAAGGGCTGCTCTTGGATGTATTCCATATCATATAAGGAACAGCAATGAATTAGAAGAGCATTTCCTGTCATTAACTTTTATATCTCATTCTAAACAGAGATTAGCTGGTGCTTCTGAGGAATAATATAGGGTGGAGTGAAACTTTGGTGGGAGGGCGTGCCCTCCATGCGCTCCTTAAATGGAAACCATTGGTGAAAGCAAGACCATATTACAAACAACTAACTACTGACCTTTTGTTTAGTGTCCTCCTCAACTTGCTCAGGAAGTTTGAGATAGCGTTGTTGCTTGAGGAACTTATTTCTGAAGGAACATAGGCACTGGATTTTTCTTCACTTAGATGCACAGTCCTGTTTCTTAATGCTCCTTACTGAAAATATATTCAGCAAAACAACATGGAATTTTAAGAACTATGATTTTTCCTCTCAGCTTCTTTACACTACTAACAGAACAATCCTGTGCATATTTACTCAGACGTAAGTCCCATTGTGCTCAATGTACCCTATTCTCTAGTAAGTAGCTAATATCCTGACTAACAAAGCATTGGTGCAACAGGAGAAGCACTGGTGTTTCTGAAAACTTCAACTAATTAAGACCCAGTGCTGGGGCAAATTTCAAGGCCTCCTCCTTTCCCAGGAAGTGCTCCGTGACATCCCAAAATAGCCCTGGAACATAATTGCAGGTGACACAGAAGACTTCTGGGGGAAGGGGAGGTCATTGAAATCTCCCCCACCACAACAAACAGCATTGCTTATCTTACATTAGTCATCATGACATTAGTTGGGATGTTGGTCCCTGGCTGACACAATGCAAAGCTCCATAAACCTTGTAATAGAGTGTTTGCACCTTGTACAGTTGCACAAGTGTGGAAATTGTACAAATGTAGTTGTTCAACGGAGGGGCATTATTGCACAATTGTATTTACATAATTTTCGCACTTGTGTGAAGAGTGCATTTGTACAACTGCTCTGTTACAAGGAGGAACATTGTGCAGTATGTTAGGATGGAGCATTGTGCAGTATGCCAGCCTATGTGTTTAGGATTACAGTATAAGCAAAATTAGATAACATGTTGGTATGGATTTCTGGAAACTCTGGAGAGTTTCTATAAGAAACTAAAATATAACACCTAGGAATTGTACCATACTGGATAATTGTTTGGGGGAAAGAGTCAAGTATTAGAAAAATCATAATGACTATAATCATTTCATACTTCTCTTATAAATTCAAAAGTAATATATAAAATTCCACAACAGGCACTTTATTATAATACATCTGAACTTAAACTGAATGAGAAACGAGAGTACAGAGTATTATTCATCAACTGAGTTCTGAAAGATATAGGACTGAACTAAGAATGACACAGGATAGAAGTGGTATTAAGTATTCTTATTCTTTAGCCTTGTGAGAATGCCATATGTTAACTACACCTTTGTGACACTGCCATGTGTCAAACACACACACACACACACACACACACACACGGGTACTCAGTTCACTGGGGGAAATAATAGGAGGAATCCGAATCTCAAATTGATTCAAATCAAATTCGATTTGGACCCAAATCTAGCCAATGGACCACAGGTGTAATTTGTTCTGTCTCCTAATTGCCTGAACCAGCTAGATTTGGGTACAAATTTATTTGTACCCTGATCGATTCATGCATCCCTAATAAGAGAGCATCTCCTACCCAATCTTTCTTGCATTATGTGAGACTTTCAGGCTCACTGGACAAATAAATCCTAATATTTGAATATTATATATCATGCTTTTTCAGAGTTTACTGGGCCTTCTGGGGCCCATTACGATGAGGTATTGAGGCATTGTTTGGCATTAGACCACTCCCTCCAGTGGGAGTGCCACCAACCACAGCTTTGGTTGCAGATCATGACCCCCAATCGCCAGGTGTTAGGGGAGTACTCAGACACTGGCCATCCGGTGGTGAAGTCCACAGCTGCTCCAACTAGGGGTCTGATGGTAATTCAGGTGGTAATTTTTGGCAGTTGTGTTGGTTATTTGGGGCTACAGTTGTATGCTCCCATCGTCTTTCTCATCATGCCTGTTCAATATGTGGTGGATCCCATTGATTCAGTGCCTTTCCACAAGGTAGGGGTACTCAGTAGGGATGTGCATGGAACCGGTTCGGAGGTCTTTTACAGACCTCCAAACTAATTCAAAGGTGGGGGGATATATTTAAGGACTGGGGGGTGGCCAGAAGTTCCTGGTGCATGTACGCATGTTGTGACATACACATGCACATCTCGCTCACTCTTGCGCACAGCATAATATGTGTACTTGCACCGGGCACTTCAAGCCACTTCTCGTCCACGAAGCACCAGGGTGGCAAGGAGGTATGCTGCCTCCTTACAGGACTGATTCTCCATACAGGCCGGTGGGGGAAACATGGTGGTGGTGGAATAGCACCCTCCCCAATCCTTAAAGCTATCTTCCCCTCACCTTCGAACTGACAGTTGCCAGTTCTATGCACTTCCCTCGTACTCGGCCAGGCACTAGGTATATGACAGGATTGAGGAGGGAGGACCCCCATTCAAAAGGGACCTAGTCCTATAAAGCTGGGGCCCTTGTGGAAATTACTTCAGCATTATCCTGTTAAGCAGGATATAGTATATTTATGGAATGGATTTTGGTTGGATTTCCAGATACCTTATCAGGGTCCAAGGATGGCTGTCCGGCAAGGCTGGCTATCCCTACCGCCGAGGATGGAGTGGTGAGGGGGCCCAAGGTGACATGGATGGGTGGCAGCCGGGGAGAAGTGGAGGAAAGACTGAAAATGGACAGGGACTTGGCTCCAGTGGAGGAGGAGCAGAGCCCTGAAAAGGCCAGACAGGAGGCGTGTGAGGATAACATCAGCAGCACGCTGACCAAAGGGAGGGGTCAGAGAAGGAGGAGGGAGGAGGAGGAGAGACATTGGCAGTAGCTGTAGAGGGTAGACAATTACAGGGAATAAAGAGAGGCGTTGGCCCCATAATTGGGGACAGGCGATGCATAGCCTGTGAGGAGGCATATAAGGAGCTGGCAGCAGATGAGAGGCTAACTGGTGGCAAGTTATAGGGCCCCTGGAGAAGGGCAGGCACAAGGAGTAAGCACTACCAAGATGAGGGATCATACAGGGCAAGAGACCACAAACAAAAAACAAAAATCCCCTGTGTCAGACAAAGAAGTATATGTCTGAGAAATACTGACTGAATCTGTGTAACTATGAGATTCAAACAGGTACACATACAACCCAATGATAAGAAAATGGTTACCCCTGAAAATGCCATGTACCATATAGTATGAACAAAGATATTTAATACATTAATCAAAAATAAAATTTAAAAAATGGTTACAACACTGTAAAAGATAACTGGTGGCAAGTTATAGGGGCTCCCGGAGAGGGGCAGGCACAAAGAGTAAGCAGCCTGGGACGGACGGGGCACAGGGTGATGCTCAACTCCCTCCTTGTCCCTGATAAGCCTAGCCAGGCTTTGTAAAGGGGACAGGGATATGTAGCTGGACAGTGGCTTTCTGGGCAGAAAACTTAAGATCAGTAAAGGGGAAGGAGCACATCGTGTGGGAGAAGATTTTGAAGGGCATTCACAAAGGGAGGGTGGTGGGTCCTTTCCCCAAGCTGCCAGTACCCATATTGAGGGTTTCCCCCTTAGTTCTGGAGGAAACTGATAATCTAGACCCATTTCAAACTGGCTTTAGAGCAGGCTATGGGGTTGAGTCAGCCTTGCTCGGCCTGATGGATGACCTATACCAGGGAATCAACAGAGGGAGTGTGACTCTGTTGGTTCTCTTGGATCTCTTGGCGACGTTCAATACCATTGACCATGGTATCCTTCTGGGTCGCTTGGGGGAGTTGGGGATAGGAGGCACTGCTTTGTAGTGGTTCCGCTCCTATCTCTTGGGCAGATCCCAAATGGTGGAGCTTGGTGACAGTTGCTCTTCTAAATGAGAGCTGTTATATGGAGTTCCTCAGGGCTCCATTCTGTCACCATTGCTTTTCAATATCTACATAAAACTGCTGGGTGAGGTCATCAGGAGATTTGGTGCTCGGTGTAATCAGTATGCTGATAACACCCAAATCTACTTCTCTCTTTCATTTTTCATCATTCCTTAAATGCTTGACTACAGGCAGCAATGGGCTGGATAAAGGATAACAAATTGAAGCTGAATCCAAGCAAGTCGGAGGTGCTCATTGCAGGGGCTCAGAATCTGAGGGATGAGTTAGATCTCCCTGTGCTGGATGGGATCACACTCCCTCGAAAGGAGCAGGTATGCCGCTTGGGGGTACTCCTGGATCCAGACCTCACCCTGGTATCTCAGGTGGAGGTTGTGGCCAGGAGTGCTTTTTATCAGCTTAGGCTGATTCAATAGCTGTGTCCATTTCTTGAGGAGGATGACCTCAGAACAGTGGTGTACCAGCTGGTAACCTCCAGGCTTGACTACTGTAATGCACTCTACGTGGGTCTGCCTTTGTACATAGTTCAGAAACTTCAAGTAGTTCAAAATGCTGCAGCCAGGCTGGTCTCCGGGGCAACTCGGAGAGACCACATTATGCCTGTTTTGAAACAGCTGCACTGGCTGACGATGTTTCTGGGCAAAATAAAAAGTACTGGTTATTACCTTTAAAGTCCTGAATGACTTAGGTCCAGGTTACCTTAGAGAGCGCCTTCTTTGGTCTGATCCCCACTGCACGTTAAGATCATCTCAGGAGGTCTGGCTCCAGTTGCCACTGGCTCATCTGGTGGCAACTCAAAGGTGGGCCTTCTCTGTAACTGCTCCTAGACTGTAGAATGCACTCCCTGCAGAAATTCGTAATTTGAATTCTTTGTTGGCATTTAGGAGAACCCTAAAGACCGACCTGTTTGGCCTGGCCTTCCATGGTTTTTAAATTGTTTTAAAGGGTTCTTAATATAGCAGGTTTTTAATACGGTTTTGAATTGTTTTATTTTTAGCTGCTTTATTGTATTTTAAAATCTTTGTTTTCGATCATTAATTGATTTTAACTGTGTTGTGGTATTTGTGAACCGCCCTGAGCTATTTTGTAAGGGTTGTCTAGAAATCAATCAAACAAACAAATAAATCACTAACATAAACTTGACCCATTTTTTTTTAACTTTAACTCTCTGTCAGTCATTTCCAAGGCCAAAGCTTTTGCACAAATTTATTCTGAAATGAGCTGCTCTCTCTAAACCTGCTGGTTCCCCACACAAACCCAAAGGTTAGTCAGGGGTGTTTGCCAATTCCCTGGGAGCAGTACCATTAGCAACTCCTAGAGTGCCTGTCTGATGGGGTATCCCATCAATGCACCGGGCTGATGGTGCAGTGCACTGTGGGATCTCTGAGGCCGGGGTGCATCATCCCGGCCTTCAGAGATCTGTGCTGCATGGCACAGCATGGATCATCTGGAAGCATGGTCTGTGCTCCTAACAACCTTTTAGTGATCGTCTGGGGGGAAGGTGAGTTGGAGCAGCCTTCCCCACCACCCACCTCCCCACTCCCCACCTGCCCATAAATGTGAATGGCCTCAATAATTGTTATAAAGGTAGGATAGAAACATTTAAATAATTAAATAAAATATCAACAAAGGATAGTTCCATGTGAATATATCAATAAATATAATAAAATATCAGTGGGCTCCTCGTAACTCAGCCAGGGTGTTGCCAAGCAGAACATGCAGGGTGAGGGGGGAACAATTTGTGTTTATTGACCCTGCCTCTGTAAGTACTCTTTGCCTACAGGAATAGGTCCCTGAGGGTTTCACAACCCTCAGGGACATATTTTTGGAAGGCAAAAGCACTTATGGGGCAAGAAAAGCAAGGAAAATTGTTTTCCCCTTACCCCACATATGCAGTCTGCTGCTTGGCAACACCCTGGCTGAGTTAAGATCAGGCTTTCTGCTGCATCTCCCAGTGAGTGCTCTGGATGTCAGCCGATGAATTTCAATCAATGCCAAGCATCTTTTTCAACACCCTTTTTAAAAACCAATGGAACTTAAAAGTTCCATTTTCACATAAATTTCAATAGACCATTATTAGTTCCAACTAAGTCCAGCCTTCTAAATCATACACATATGTTCACACAGATTAACTCAGGTAGCTTTTCAAACTTCCTTTTGCCATTAATCATTATGATCAAGCCTGTTGCTGAGGTGCCCTGTTACAGATAAAATGGTTTTTGTCTTCTAGTACTAATGAACTGCAGCCTTGATCTGAAATGACAGTACTCCACTAACACAGAAGGTTTAGGATTGCTTGCCATCTGTTCATCCATGTGCAACTTCAAAGCAACCACCACCAACTAAGCCTAATTAGCAGTTTTGTGATCTCAGCTCTCCTCATCCATGAGGGGTTAAGATAATTTGGTGACATGCAGCTTCTTTTAAGGCCCATTTTGCAACCATTTAGACCTCTCTCTGTGTGTGTGTGTGTGTGTGTGTGTGTTTGTGTGTGTGTGTGTGTGTGTGTGATATAGGGATGACGGGATCTGACATATATTTCTTAGGCCCACATCCTACAACTCTTCCCATGATCTAAGGTAAATATGCAGAATATTTTCTATTTATTTAACACATTTTTATACTGCCCAAAATGCAAGTTCTCTGGGCGGTTTACAAGACAATAAGAACAACCAATAAAAAGATTAACACATTTCAACAATTAAAATTTAAAATGTTAAAACTATTAAAACACAATTAAAACAATTAAAACAATATCTAATTAAAAGCCTGGGTGAACAAATGTGTCTTGGCTGCCTTTTAAAAAATTGTAAGAGATGGGGGGCTCTTATTTCAGCAAGAGGTGTGTTCCAAAGCCTTGAGGCAGCAATGGAGAAGGCCTGTTCCTGAGTAGCCATCAGACAAGCCGGTGGCAACTACAGACAAACCTCTCCAGATGATCTCCATGGGCGGTGTGGTTCATAGCAAAGAAGACGTTCTCTTAAGTACCCAGGGCCCAAGCTGTTTAGGGCTTTATAGGTTATAATCAAAACCTTGTACTTTGCCCCGAAACCTATCAGCAATCGGTATAGTCAAGAATATGGCCACAGATCTTGACTATACAAAGTGATTCAAGCCAACAAGAGGTTCTGAACCTGAGACATAAGGAATATCAAGCAGAGATTCAGCTTGTGTACTACCATCCAACTCTAGCCAAATGAGGAACTAAGGCAAAACAAGCAGTTTAGCAAATAAACTTTTTAAACATAACACAAAACAGAGAAGATCAGGTGATATTCCTCTGGATACTCCCTCATCCATATAAAAGCTACTAATTGTCCAGACATTCCTGAATGATCTCAGCAACAAACAACTCAGCTCTTGCTTTGTGCTATGAACTGACTTTTTCTTCATTATCTAGAGGTGTACACTGACAAAAAGTGGTTTCCTGCTCTACCACTACATCACTGAATTTTTGCTGTATTGATCTTTTCTGTGGCTGTATGGTTCTGCAAGGTGTCAAGCTCATGACATCACAAAAATCACCTATTTTCACTTTGTAATTGGTCCATTTTCACTCCTGTTGGGCTCAATGATGGAACCACCTCATTTTTTTCTCCCCTTAATTCCACTGCTATCCAAGCAATCTGCATGAAATTTGCAGGCACTGAAGGACCTATCAAAATATCACTATGGGGGCCCTTTTATAGAATACTTGAAAGGGCAGACTAACTAGGAGCTTGCCCTTGATTTCTATGCAGGAGCCAGCTCTAATCCTCCTCTCCATAACTTTATGGTTTTCCAACTTTCCTAACAAAAAATGAGCCCCACAACATGTAAAAGGAAATTAGAAGTGATAGTTTTTGTGGGGGAGGGGAGTGTTTCACTTTTTTGAGGGGGGAATAAAATGCTCAAAGAAATGCAGCACAAACAGTAAAGAGCCCAAGTCCCCAGTGTGCTGGAAAAGATAGACAAATATGGGGAGGGCTGGTGGCAGGGGCGTAACTACCATTAGGCAAGGGGAGGCAGTCGTCTTGGGGCCCCACTCCTCAAGGGCCCCCCCAGAGGCACATCACATGACTCCCCACCCACCCATGTTGCACCCCCTATGAATTATGTTGAGTATCTTGGAGATCGGCAGGAGCAGAGAGTAAAAAAACTAGATTCAATGTGAACTAGATATTCACCGTATTCATAATGGGGATGTGAGTGTGAGCGCACTATATATTGTGAAGTGTGTTTGTGTGTGTATATCAGCGAGAGGCCAATTTTAAAATCTTGTGTCTGGGCCCTCTCCAACCTTGCTACGCCCCTGGCTGGTGGATCAGTGGAAAGCAGAATAATGAACTGCTTCAGATAAAGCCAAGCTAAAACTTCAACTCTGCTAATTGCATACTCAACTGGTCAGGAAAAATATAAGAATTTTCAGGTGTCTGGAATGGGAAAGCAAATACAAGCCTGCCCAAAAGCCATTCTAAATGTGATATCACAGACTCAGAATAACAGGAATCTATAAGGAATAAGGTGTGTGTGGGGGGGGGGGTTGAAATAGGTACAACATAAAAACAAAATAAAAACAAAAGCTCAAATCCCAGCAGATTCAGATAAATAATGCTGAGATTAATTGGTCATAAATAATAAAAGGGAAAGGGAAATGGCCGGTGCAGGTGCTGCAGTGGAGGTGGTGAGAGACATATTTCAGTGTAAATTAATAGGTGCTTACCTTCACTACTGCTGCACCTGAACACTGCTTCGAGCAGCAGCGTGCCACCACCCAGAACCCCCTGCAGAGGGGGAATCATCTCTGCCATTCAGTTGGCCTCTGTTGAGCCAATCCCCCGCCTACAAACAGATGAGTGGCGGAGGTGATCCCCTGCCACAGGGGCTGCTGGGCAGTGGGCTGTTGCACAAAGCAGTGTTCAGGTGAGGCAGTAGCAGAGCTAAGCACCTAATAATTTACACTTATAGGTGCCTCTTGCTGCCACACCCAGTGGCACCCACTGCTAGCAAGGGTTGACAGGCTTACCTCACTAACCTTCAAGCCAAGCAAAATATAAAAACAAATGGGAAAAAAAGCCCTGTTAACCAGTGAGTTCTTTACATGCATTCGTTTTCTGAGTATGTGCTCCATAACTTGTGAAAGCACTATCACCCATCATAAATGACTGGTGTCCATTCATTCATTCATGCAGCATTTTTTAACTAAGAGAAATTTATTATTACTTTTTTTTTAGCATTTGACATAGTATGTACTTGGTGCTGCCATGATGCGATCCTCATGTGATGTTTAAGAGAAGAAGATTTAAGCTAGACATCAGGTGAATTTCCTAACTGTATCTTGCACATCTGTTAGCTCTCTTGTGCTAGAGGTTTTTGAACAGAGGCTGGATGGCCACAACGCCAGGGAGGCTACAGCAGATTCCTGAACTGAGCAGCAACTAGAAGACATCTATCATTCCATTCAACTCCAGTATCATATTATTCTCATGCAGCAGTCTCTGTAAAAGTCAGGATCCATCTCATGGCCTCCAGGTTGATTCTACATGGACCAAAGTATTTTCAGTTTGTAGCATTTGAACTACATAGCAGAGAAAATATCCTCTTTGAGCAAGGTAAGGTTTGTTGTTTTTTTTAAACTTTCGACTTTGCTGCATGAATTAGAAAAAGTAGTTTTCTGCCTAGATGAGTGTTATATAAGAATAAAATAGGTCTGATCCAATGACCCAGATCAGGTCATTTGCCTGTGTAGATTCAGACAGAGATAATACCTCACATTAATGGTTCTGAAAACAAGTGTTGTCTATACCTTGAGCGCCCACTCATTGTCATGCCTCAGAGGTGATCAGTAACCATGACAACAAGCACAGCATAATAAGTTGACAGTGTTTGCTTGAAAGACCATCATTCTGGTAGATGATGATCTTAATGAGAAAAGGTTTTAGTGTCTCCATAGTACAGCTCATCTCACCCAAAGGAGTATTCCCTGTGAAGATGACCCGATATGGAAATTTGGTTCTTATGACAGACATACATTTCCAGAAAACCTGAACAATGGAAGTGACTCATCCTCAGAGATCTTTCCAAAGTGTTACTGTTGCATCTACTCTTGAAGTAGAGTGTCTACCTAATAAACTGACTCACTCAAAAAATATCCATGTAAGGTAATCCCTTTCCCTCACAATAAAGATGATAAACAAGTCTCCTTCTATTCAATTACCGCCCAAGCCCATCTCTATCTGTATCTTTACCTCTGAACTGTCAGGGGAGTAGACCAGCTTTGCGAATACTTTAACTAGGCTTACCAAACTGGATTTCCAGTCAACTGTTGTAATAAGGTCTCATCTTTCCCTCTACCTCCTTTTTCTCTATAGAGAATGGTGCATTTCTTTACTCTTACCTGCAAAGATCCTGACAGAATCTCTTTTTGGCTCCTGGTTTTGCATGATAATGGGTAGTCTGCCATACATCCATGGAAATAACTCATAAAGCTACCTTTCCACACTGAATTGTACCTTCTGTCCTGTCTCATACTTTAGGGCTCCCCCCCCCCACCGCCCCACCCAGCAACACTGTCCTGGATTGCTCACTATCCTCTGAAACTGAACATGAAAGGAACATGGTATTTGGTTTTCCCAGCTCCTTCTTCCTCTCTTCAATTTTTCTCTCCTGGTTATGTCTTCTAAAATCAGATGGGGGGGTACTTTAATGGGTGGGTATATCATCATCATCATCATCATCATCATCTCTCTCTCTCTCTCCTATATTATACACAGTAGTTTACTGTATTTTAGTTCAGGTGAAGTTATGCAAGTTAAATGATTACTTATATTTGCCTGGTTTTCATTGTTTCTATAGCCTAGTTTTATATATGTTTGTAGCCTCAATTGTTTCTTTATTAATTTCATTATGAAAATGGTCTGTCTGTCTATTTATCTCTCTATCAGATTTATATACCACCTGATATGTGTACCTCTAGGCAGTTTTAAACACCGTTTAAAACACAACAAATATAAAATAGATTAAAACACAATTAAAACAATTTCACAGAATAAAAAGTTTTTTAAAATTCATGGGATAAAAACAAAGAATTTAAAATAAATATAAGTTAAAAGCCTGAGAAAACAGATGTGTCTTGAGGGTCTTCGTAAAAGCAATCAAAGATGGGAATGCTCTTAGCATTAGGGAGAGGCTATTCCCACAATCCACAAAAAGTGGGCTAAGGTAGCTAAGCTCGCTTCCCGTCGAACGTGGGAACCACAGGGCACATGGGCGAGTCCGGTGCTCCTAAGGCAGCTAGCCTGCCGAAAACACCCTCCCTTTAAATGAGGTTAATGACACGAGCACTCTGTTAACCTCATTTCTTTGCTCATGTGTCACTGCAGTGCATGGCGACACATGAGTAGACCCCCGGCCAGGAGGCTGTAGCCAGCCTCCCAGGCTCGGGGGTCTCTCCAGGATGCCCTGTTTATCTTATGTGTTCATTATAATAAAAAGTACTTTTATTGATGTTCATTAGATATCATTATTCAGCCTCTGGTGAAGAGCTTTGGGCTCAGATGTATTGGGACTAAGATATATACCAGTGAGCAATACAGGCCAGAAAACTAGCACCAACTCAGAAAAAGAAATGTAGGTGTTTCTTCTACACCTTCACCACCTCCCAGACACACAAACATCTTTACCCTGAGTGGTTCTGTCTCTCTCGTTTTAGGCTCCTGTTGATTAAGGCCTGACTCATGAAAGTAAGTTGTCAGGTGGTAACTTATGGCAAGTGATGTCTCCTTAGAAAAAAGGGTTTGTGCTTAAAGCCCATAAGCAGGGATGTACAAAACCTTCCCAGTTATTTCTGCTTTGCCAAATAGTGACACCACTTGTTTACAACATTGACAATTAAGTTGTTTCAAGGTTTTATTTAACACAACTGAAAAGTTGTGGATTATATGAATGCAGAAGGTACAAAGGGACCCTTAACCATGACCAGAAACCAGTGCAATTGTGAGAACCAATATGGCTTCAATGCAAGATTAATATTCCCATAGCCTGTTATGTTTGTTTGTTTAAAAATGGACGGCCAGAAAATAAGTGGTCATTCATTTGGGAAGTTTCATATTCTATTTCTTAATAAAATCCTTAACTAAATCCAAACTCTCCCTTTTGAGGGACAAAGGCAGAAATACCTACTGTGTTGCACTCTATCAGAGTATCATTGGTCAGCTTAGTATAAATTGACAAATTGGTTGACATTTCAGAACAAATAGATTTTCAGCACTGAAGTTACTATCTGGTAATTAAGACATTCAATATGTTCTTCTCTAGAGCTTACAGAGGAACAATTCAATACTACTACACAACTCTCTTCAGTTATGGTAGGAACTTTATAAAGCAGGTTACCTGAATTAGTTATATTGCTACTTTATTATTATGGCGTGACATCTATTGCTGTCATTAAAAAGCACTTGTTGCTATAAATCGCAAAGTGTTGCAAAATGAAGCAATGGTCTGTTTCCAGCTTAATAACCAGATTGGCTCAAAGAAATAATAATAGTCAGACCTCAGTTCAAATATCCATGAGCCTGTAATGATCAAAGAAGTCCTATTCCTCTTGACAGAACTATCCAACCTTCTCCTTTGGGGAGCCCAAGAGGAACATACTTAGCATTTCTACATTTAGCTATGAAATCCAAGGCAGCCAAACAATGGGGTCACTTCTTCAATCAACCGTTCAAATCACTCCTCCTTAGCCTGCAGTTTTACAAAGGGCTGCATAAAACACAATTTGATTATTTCAGCATATCTTCATTGGGTATATAGCTGCTCATTTATTTCAAATAATAAATGAGCAGCTAAATCAAGTACATTCAGTGATGTGAGGATGCTTTTCTTATACAGATCATTTAGGACTGAATAGAAGGAAGCCAGCCTCCATAAATCGTGTTTAAGTATACCAAAGGGGCACAAACTGGCAATGGTTGCAATTGAAATGGTTGATCTCAGAATCTCCCAGAGTCACTCAGTTGGTTCCAACAAAGAAGGATCCATATGGCAATAATTTCTACCAGAATTATTCCTACTGTACTCTGGTTGGATCTGAAACAGCCTGGCAATATTCTTCAGAAGTAGGAATGCGTAAATTCCCAATAACAGGTATTTTTAAAATCCTGTTGGCTTTACTCAGTATTTCTTACATACTTTGCTGAGGAAAAATGTATTATTTTTATTTTGAACTTCAAATTAGGTGAAATTTGTTAAAGCAGGAAATTGCTCGCCATCCCCATGATATTTGCTAGTCTTGTTTGCTAGTTGTTTATTATTTCTTGTTTACACAATCAGACAGGTGTTATTGACTGGTTTATTTTATCCAGACAACGAGTCCTTCCCAAGGACCTGGGATGGCTGAATTTTATCATCAATACTGTTGGTTATCATTATTATTTCTTGTTTACACAGACAGGTGTTATTGACTGGTTTGTTTTATCCAGACATCGAGTCCTTCCCAAGGACCTGGGATGGCTAAATTTTATCATCAGTACTGTTGGTTATCATTATTATTTCTTGTTTACACAGTCAGACAGGTGTTATTGACTGGTTTGTTATATCCAGACATCGAGTCCTTCCCAAGGACCTGGGATGGCTGAATTTTATCATCAATACTGTTGGTTATTATAGATATCATCGCAAAAAAAATTTCTATTTCTTTTTCTTCTATTCTGCTATCCCCTGGTATTGATATGTCGATTATTTTCACTTGTTTTTCTTTCTTCTCGAATACAGTTATATCTGGTGTATTGTGTGGCAGATGTTTGTCTGTTTGTAGTCAGAAGTCCCATGATATTTTTGCATCTTCATTTTCCACCACTTTTTCAATTTTATGGTCCTACAAATGTTTGGCTACAGGTAGCTTGTATTTTTTGCAGATGTTCCAGTGTATCATCCCTGCTACTTTGTCATGCCTTTGTTTGTAGTCGGTCTGTGTGATCTTTTTACAACAGCTGCTTAGGTGGTCCACTGTTTCATCTGCTTCTTTACAAAGGAAGCACTTGCTGATTGTTGTTGATTTTTCTACTTTTGCTCTTATTGCATTTGTTCTTAGTGCCTGTTCTTGTGCAGCCAGTATTAAATCCTCAGTTTCTTTCTTCAAGTTGCCATTCTTAAGCCATTGCCAGGTCTTGGTGATGTCTGATTTCCCACTTACATTGTGCAAATATTGACCATGCAGTGGCTTATTTTTCCATTTTTCTGCTCGGTTCTTGACTTGTTCTTTCTTGTAGGCCTGCTGTGTTTCATTGGTGTTGAATAGTTTCTCCTTATTGACCATTTGAAGTGCATCTTCTTCACTGTCCTTGATATATTCTTCAAGGCCTCTTTTCTCCTCCTCTACTGTTTGATGGACTTGCAGCATTCCTCTTCCACCTGAGCTGCGAGGGAGGTATAGCCTATCGACATCACTGCGGGGGTGCAGAGCATGATTGATGGTCATGATTTTCCTGGACTTACAATCTAGTGTCTCTAGCTCTGCCTGGGTCCAGTCTATTATTCCTGCAGTGTATCTGATAACAGGTATAGCCCAGGTGTTTATGGCTTGTATGGTGTTCCCACCATTGAGTTTGGACTTTAGGATTTTTTTAACTCTACTGATGTATTCACTCAACTTAAAATAATCCATCCATTCATTCATGTATTCATTCAACTAATAAAATAATAATAATAATAATAATAATAATAATAATAATAATAATGATAAATAACTGTAGTCGAGAAGAAAGAAAAACAAGTTAAAATCATCGACATAGCAATACCAGGGGATAGCAGAATAGAAGAAGAAGAAATAGGAAATATCACCAAATACAAAGATCTACAAATTGAAATTGAAAGACTGTGGCAGAAAAAGACCAAAATAATCCCAGTGGTCATTGGCGCCCTGGGTGCAGTTCCAAAAGACCTTGAAGAGCACCTCAACACCATAGGGGCCACAGAAATCACCATCAGCCAATTACAAAAACCAGCTTTACTGGGAACAGCCTATATTTTGCGATGATATCTATAATAACCAACAGTATTGATGATAAAATTCAGCCATCCCAGGTCCTTGGGAAGGACTCGATATCTGGATTGACAAACCAGTCAATAACACCTGTCTGACTGTGTAAACAAGAAATAATAATAATAATAATAATTATTATTATTATTATTATTATTATTATCATCATCATCATCATCATCATCATCATCATCATCATCTTCCATAAAAATTCTTCAGGTATTTTGTTTGGGAAGGAACCTTCACATTCAGTTTCACTTTATACAAAATCTCAGAGGCAACACTAGCAGAAGCTCTTACAAGACTTTTGAAGTCAGTTCTCAGCCTCACCTTCCAATGTTGAGGCTTGTTATCTCCCTGGTTTATAACTTTCCTCCAAACCATGCTCAGAAGTGTGGCAGAGGCTTACATCACATCTTGGCAATGGTAGCCACTTAATGGCACAGCGGAGAAATGACTTGACTAGCAAGCCAGAGGTTGTCAGTTCAAATCCCCACTGGTATGTTTCCCAGACTATGGGAAACACCTATATCGGGCAGCAGCAATATAGGAAGATGCTGAAAGGCATCATCTCATACTGCAAGGGAGATGGCAATGGTAAACCCCTCCTGTATTCCACCAAAGACAACTACCGGACTCTGTGGTCGCCAGGAGTCTACACCAGCTCGACGACACACTTTACCTTTATACATCTGAAAAGAATTTAAATAACACATTCTACTCAACTGACAACTAACAGTATAAGAGAATGCAGACATTTGGGTTATACTTGTCACGTCATTGTACAGAATGAGAAATAAATGTATGCAAGACAGCTTGCTACCTTGCAAGGCAACTTGCTAATTATGGGCTGGTGGGAAACAGCCTGTTCACACATATTTTTATACAACACTTAACATCTTTCTACCCCCTGCAAAATTGAGAACTGCATTAAATATGTATTTCATTGTTGCAAGAAAGGAAGGACTTTTTTCAACCCAACAGCCCTTAACTCAAAAATACAACATGAATAAGAAAATAGGAGGCACATTTGTGAAACCATTACACTTTAAAAACTGCATGAAGTAACAAATTGGCATAGAGCTAGAAATAGCCTGCTTTGTGCTAGAATTTACATTGGTGAAGGTCATCAGCATGTTCACTGGATGCTACAGGTAAGTCAAAATGAAATGCAGGGGGGAAAGCCTCTTACATACAGAAAGTTATTTCAATGAATTATGAATACAGTATCAGAATGGAGCTCATAATGCACCATTTAGTATGCTATATCAATATTCAGCAGTGACAGCCACAGAGGTAGCAGATACTGGAGTTTCAAGGGGATAGGAGAGAGAATTCCCCAACACTATAGCTTAGCTGCAAAGTCAGTAATGAATAATGAATCAATCTGCTCTGTTCCTGTAAGGAACGAAAAGGCCAGAATAAGGAGAAATGAAATTAAAAGAGTTCACTATCGGGTTTCCAAACTGGAGTTTATGAGATGCAACATTTTGGTTATGGCACACTGTAGCTATTTTCTTATTTGTGGTACCCCCGCTACAACTATGGGGTACCTACAACTGGTACTAGTTGGACTTTTGGACTGAGCCAGCAAGCCAGTTCTATATCTATATATTCGTGTGTGTGTGTGTGTGTGTGTGTGTGTGTGTGTGTACACCTGCAGCCACACTTAAACAACTGCCATTGTAAAAATAGTTCTAGAGTTAAGTACAATGTACTACATATACTTCACTCCCTAAATTAGGCTTCAGGTCCTGTAGCTTACTGCTATATTTGCCAAACATTCCGTTCTGGTTTCTAAACATGATTAACTGAGTTCAGAATTCCCCACAGTCAACTATTTCAGAAAATAATCACATTATTGCCAGACTCTTATTTAGCAGGGGGATGGGGGGGTGGATATAGGACCTATATTTGTGTTCCACTGTTCTACAAGTTTAAGACTAACAATTCTGGCAACAATTTTAGCAATATGTAAGCGGAGAAAGTGATGCCTAGGCAGGACAGTCTCATTGCACTTTGGAAAATGCATCACTTCAATTCTAAAATATGGATTTAAAAAGAAGCAGCAATATACTTTCCTTCAATTACTCTTCACAGGGGCTAAGTTCTATTATATGCTGCAAATAATATCCAATCATTATTTTCAAATACAAACGTCTCTGGACTTACTATATTGCAAAGAAAATACACACAGGAGATACACACAGGAGAAAAAACTTTCATTTTCTGATTTGCACTAACTATATAAATGCTTTTCTATTTAGCTGATTGGAAGGCAGAGTTTCCCTTGAACTCAAGGGCAGTGTAGCAGTGACAGAGCAGACAGCATTAGATTAATAGCTTCATTTCAAAATTGCATATACTAATTTCTGGGGCTTCTAATTTGGCTTTGTAGTCAGGATCCAAATTCATGCACCCTGTGTTAGACTCCATCTCCATGAGTGTGTTCCCCCCCCCCCCGAGGTGTTTGTGTGTGTTGGTAAATGCTGCATTAGTTTCAGCATTTTTTGATCTAAGCATTAATAGTGTGCCGTGAGTGTGTGCAAACCAGTTCAAATTCCAACTGGTTCACTCTCAGACTGGCCATTTTAGATGCTCAACCTAAACCAAGATGCTCAGACTAAACCAAGCCATTTGCATGGTCACACAAATGACCCACAAGGATTCATGGTGGCCTCAAAAATGGCCCACATGCATGCATGGCTCCCCCCACAAATGGCTGCTGCACACGCGCAGAGGGCAAAAATGACCCCAAAACAGAGACTCAGGGGGAGGTCAGTGCAGGGAGAGGGAGCCACTTGAGATCCTTTGCAGCCACTGCAGGACCTCCAAGGCTGCCACAGGCTGCAGCCCTCAGTGGCAATAATTGATTACTTTTCAAAAGCCTCTTTTAATGCCTCCTGCCATCTTCGAACCAGGCCAGATCTGGTTCTAATTTGAACTGGACCAGGCCCAGCTCAAGGGATGCCAAAACAAAACATGCCTGGTCCAGTTTAAATCCAGTTTGGATTCAAACCAAAGCAGGCAAACTGGTTTTGTGCCCATCCCTAGTATGCCGCACATCACAGGGCAATCTCAAATTGCAAGAACTAAGCCCTATTTTAAGAAGTATTATTATAATCAAAGCAATCCTTCTATCCAAGATTATTTTGTAGGAAGAATTAAACCATTAAAATGATTTCCTGCTTACTGAACTGATCCTGGGATGTCAAGCATGCAGAGCATTTGCTGATGAGTAGCCCAACATTTATACATCCACATTTATTATGTAGAAGAAACAGTGTGTTTAGATTAAACATTTAATTCTAGACAGCTTACAATAGCAGGAACTAGTGTTAAAATGAAAGGGAACAGAGGTTGTACTTCGGTCAAGCGTATTAAGTAAGGTTTTAAAGAGAGTCAACCAACTGGTGCTCAGTTTGGCTGCCTCCACATTTTTCCCTCTTCTGCTTTTGAGTTCAGGATCTACATGAGATCATAAAGACAACAAACATAATAATGGTTTTCAGGGGAGAAAATAAAGCAACTTCACACACATGACCTTTGCTAGCTGATCTGTAAATTGTTGTAGCATTTTCATTTAACAGCTCAGTGATAATATAAGGCTTCTAGCTCCTTCCCCATTTTACAGTTGAACAATTAAAGAGAATTTTAATGCTGAATGCATTTTTAACATAAATTAGATATCTGAATTCAACTCTGTAGTGAAGGCCATGTTTGAAAATAGTCTAAATATCCTACATCACTATACATCACTACTGCTGGAAACAGTGAGTAAAACAAAACAAGAACAGTGCCAAATTACCAAAACCAGACATAAGACACAATTGCTCCACCATGGTGAGTGAGCAGAGCCTTCTGCATAGTGATAGCAACAAGGACTTGGGGAAGCCTTATAGGCGAAGTTGGGCTGCTGACCACCTTTGTCCTCCTTTGTGCCTGTTGTGCACTCTTCCTTCAGCAACTAATACATTGTTCAGGGCAGTTTCACAGTCTATATTTCCTTTGTTTGACAGAACACTAAGGGCTCATAGTGCATTCATCCATAATGAACTGACTGAGCAGGCATTACAGAAGAAGAAAAGCAGAAAGACAGGCCAGTACTAGGGATTTGCAGAAAGTTCTGAGCTCAAAATGTTCCGACTCAAAGTGGGCCATTTTGAGTGTTTCGAGCTCGAAACAGATAACCCTTCAAATGAAGAGCTTGCTTCAAGCTCAGAACCGAACGTCCCCATTCTGAGTCTGAATCTTTTGACTGTACTAGCACCATTTTGGAGATGTTTCCCCCACTTGCTGACTAGTTTTGGCACTGACTTACGATTGGCTTGTGATCTCCTTGCTTCTTGGTTGGCTTGTTATCATACAAATCAACTTGATTTGTATGCTAACAAGCCAAGCAAGAAGGTCTCAAGCCAATCAGAAGTCAGTGCCAAAACCAGTCAGCAAGCCGGTGGAAAACCTCCAAAATGGTGCTTTTTAATGTATTCATAAATGATTTAGAAGTAGAGGTAAGCAGCCAGGTGGCCAAATTTGCAGATGATATCAAACTCTTTCGGGTAGTGAAATCCAAAAGGGATTGTGAGGAGCTCCAAAAGGATCTCTCCAAACTGGGTGAGTGGGCAACAAAATGGCAAATGCAGTTCAATGTTGGCAAGTGATGCACATTGGGACGAAAAACCTCAACTTCAAGTATATGCTGATGGGATCTGAGTGGTCAGTGACTGACCAGGAGAGGGAACTTGGGGTCATGGTGGACAGCTCATTGAAAGTATCGACTCAATGTGTAGCAGTTGTAGAAAAGGCCATTTCCATGCTAGGGATCATTAGGAGGGAGATTGAAAATAAAACGGCTAATATTATAATGCCCTTATACAAAAAGATGCTGTGGCCACACCTGGAGTACTGCATACAATACTGGTCACCACATCTAAAAAAAAAGACATTGTAGAACTGGAAAAGGTGCAGAAGAGGGCAACCAAAGATGAATAAGGGCCTAGAGCACATTTATTATGAGGCAAGGCTACAACACCTGGGGCTATTTAGTGTAGAAAAAATACAACTGCGGGGAGACATGATAGAGGTCTATAAAATCATGCATGGTGTGGAGAAAGTGGATAGAGAGAAATTCATATCCCTTTCACATAACACTAGAACCAGGGGTCATCCCATGAAATTGATTGCCAGGAAATTTAGGAACAGCAAACAGAAGTACTTTTTCACACAATGCATAATCAACTTGTGGAACTGTCTGCCACAAGATATAGTGACAACCAACAACCTGGGTGGCTTTAAGAGGGGTTTGGATAACATCATGGAGGAGATGTCTATCAATGGTTACTAGTCAGAGGGCTGTGGGCCACTTCCAGCCTCAAAGGCAGGATGCCTCTGAGTACTAGTTGCAGGTGAGTAAAAGCCGGAGAGAGGGCATGCCCTCAACTC
Source organism: Hemicordylus capensis (assembly GCF_027244095.1). Taxonomy (NCBI): domain Eukaryota; kingdom Metazoa; phylum Chordata; class Lepidosauria; order Squamata; family Cordylidae; genus Hemicordylus; species Hemicordylus capensis. The sequence continues at coordinate 90,870,411 of NC_069657.1, read as the reverse complement.
CTGCCTGTAGACTTCCAATGGCATCTGGTGGGCCACTGTGTGAACCAGGATGCTGGACTAGATGGGCCTTTGGCCCAATCAAGCAGGGCTGTTTTTATGTTCTTATAAATGGCTGCCGCCGCCACCACCACCCCTTTTTATCCCAAGAGTTTGACCCTACCTGGGCTTGGGGTGGAAATTTCAGGGAAACTCTCTGTCTTTTGCTATGGGAAAAATACTCAAGAATCATCCATGTACAAGCCTACACCTGGTGAAAAAATGGGTAGATTGTTGACCATCTGAGGCGTGTGTGCACCAGAATGAGACTCCCTTCTGGCCCCCACTTTTCTGAGAAATTCCACTCAGAGAGACTTGTAAAATGCAAAGGGGAAAAAAAGAAAAAAGTTATTATCCAAATCCTACAGACTGCTTCGGTCTGAGGTTCCCTCAGCTTTTAGTTACAGGTAAAAAATACTCAGTGGTTACGAGAATACTTCAAAAAGCACATCAAGTGCAAGGAACATGGCTGTAGGAAAATACAAAAGCACCTTTAAAAGCTTACAGATTCTTTTACAATGCCCTGGATGGATGGGCACAGGCTAGCATTTCTTAGCTTAGTTACGTTACAGATAGCAATAGCAATAGCAATAGCAATAGCACTTACATTTATATACCGCTCTATAGCCGAAGCTCTCTAAGCGGTTTACAATGATTTAGCATATTGCCCCCAACATTCTGGGTACTCATTTTACCGACCTCGGAAGGATGGAAGGCTGAGTCAACCTTGAGCCCCTGGTCAGGATCGAACTTGTAACCTTCTGGTTACAGGGCGGCAGTTTTACCACTGCGCCACCAGGGGCTCTTCTAAAGATAAACAATAATAGACCAGTATCAGGAATATACCATGTTCTGTGTGGTTGCTAAGAGTCGACACTGACTTGACGGCACTTAATCAATCAATCAATCAATCAATCAGGAATATGCAAAACACACACAAAAGAAACTTAAAATCTGACACAAAGTCTGACTAAACAATCTTTCCTAGACTAAGCTTCCCGAAGCCAAAGCCCTGGCTACCTTTGCTTTGAACTCACCAAAACCCTCGTTGAGAATTAGACCCTGCAGCCCTATCTTCCTAGGTCCACAACCATCCTTCTGAAGCCAAACTCCATGGCCACACATCCTGCTCTCATCTCCAACCTGCTTCTTCTAAAAAAAGGAACCTTCTCTTTCTCTCCGTGCTTCTCTAGGTCCCACCCACTTGATGTGCTGATTGGCTGAGCCCTGTAGTTCACCAGCTTGTCATTCAGGACAAGGTTAACTTCTGGTTTACTCTTTAGTGGGAGAACTGGCTGGTCACTACAAACCAGCACAACCAGTTGTTCTGAGGGAATGTTCCGGGCATTTGTGTTCCATTCCAAGCTTGGAATAGAACAAAAATCCCATTCCCCGCTCATCCCTAGCCAGTACCATATCAACACGAGGCATGTTATCGTAAATAAAAGAACCAGCTGTTCTTTCACAGAGTCTCCTAGTCTAAAATAAAACTGATTTCAGCATCTGCCATGGTAGATCAGAGTGTCTCCCATTCAAGGAGGCTGTTCTCACAACCAGCCTAACCCAGCCTGGGGCAGCCCAGCTGTGATTAGGCTGGTTGTGGGAAGTAGTGGGATCCTTGTGGATCCCTTTGCTCTCTGCTCACTTAAGCCTCTAATGAAACCTGGAGGTTAGCCAAGGCTAAGGGTGCACTTGCATCCTTAGCCCAGCTGCCAGGAATCTTCTTGGGCTGAGTTCAGACACAGAGTGCCCGTCTGACAAAGGAATCCTCCAATGCAATGTGTGTGTTGTGCATTGCATTGTGGGATGCCTAGAGACCAGAACAACAAGATCCAGCCCCGGATCCCTCCATGCTTCATGGAACTACATGGAACACGACTACTGATGTAGGAGTGTGGAACACATTCCCACCACCTTAAGATCGCTTTGTCTGTGGGGAAGGTAAGGTTTACCCTGCTTTCCCCCCGCCTGCCTCTGCACAATGGCAATCATGAGAATTGCCTCTAAATTTTTGGAGAAGTAAACCATGTCCATTGTCTCTCATCAGTGATCAATACATCCTGTAGTCTGAGGAGCAGCAGCAATTTCCCCTGGGTTTTCCTTCATATTTCAACAGCATTATTCAACAGACAAAATCATCCCTCCCTTGTAACTCTACACAAATACATGTGCAACTATACGCAAGTAAATTACTACTGTAAATCAGGACAGGGTTAAAGAAGTTTTAGAGACTATTAGGACAGAATGGATCTTACCTTGAGTCTCAGCTGCAACAGCTAAACTTCTGGCGTGTGTCACAGCAAGTACAACAGCAACTAGTTCTCCTAACAGTGTAGGTGTTACTGTTTTCAGATTTTCTGTGTTGCTGTTTGTGGGCTCAGGATAGCATGAACATGGGCTTTGTCATTATACAGGAAAACTGCCAATAAAAGCAAGAAATAGTGCATTATGTTATTAAACTTTTAGAGCTAGAGGCTGGGGCTTTAGGTATGATTTGTTTTATCAATGGGGATTAAGGGTTACTGTTGGATCAATAGCCATAGATAGGCAGTTAGAGGCAGAATGGAGCAGCTGGATGAAATGACCCAGTTCTGTGGAAGACATTCCACATGTTCAAAGCCACTCATAAGCAGGAAAGGGGGTAATCCTGAGCATGAGTACAGAGTAGAGCTTGCAGAATATTTCCTCAAAACCTTCTCCTTCTCACTGCCACTGTGGAGCCAGCACATTGCATCACAACCCCAAAATGTACTTAAGCAGAGCTCCCTGCCACCATATTTCACATATGATGATACAATGGCATATTCCTCTGCAGACTCACAACACGACCAAATTCTTGATTATGCTGAATGTAATCTGCATGATAGGTGTGCATTTAAAGTTAAAGTTGCCATATTCCAGTTCTCAAAATCTGGGCAGCTCAATTTGCACATATTATGCAAAACAAGTGTTCTGAAGTATCACTATAATTCAGGCCTGCACAACTTTGGTCCCCCAGCTGTTTTTGGACAACAACTCCCATAATCCCCAGCCAAAGTAGCCAATAGCCAGGGATTATGGGAGTTGTAGGCCAACATCTGCAGGAGGGCCGGAGTTGAGCAGGCATGCTATAATGGCTTTTCCACCTCAAATTGGCCTTGTTCAGACATGGTGTTTAGATGTTTTTGTATGAATGACTGTGCCTGCATTCATTTTAAAAGTCAGGTGGGGTACAGAGCCTTTCAACAGCAGGGTACAGATAGGAATTGTACCACTGTACCTGCATTTAGCACAACACATGAATAACTATACCAATATACAGGTCTGTACACAGACACCACATTTTGACATTATAGAAAATACACTTGCAATGTACATGAGTACAAGCAAGGCCAGAAGAACTGCCCCATCCTGTCACTCACCCCCTCACCAGCACTTCTCATGGTTACAGTGGCATTCATTTGAAGATGCAAACACCATATCTGTGATGATGGCTGCTTTTGTGATCAGGAGGCTCAGGCTGGGGTGCCTCAGCCTGTGTCATGGAAGCACCTGCCATTGCAGATACAGTATTAGTCCGTATCTGCAGTGATGAATGCTGCTTTAATTACAGGGGGACACTGCTGTAATCATGAGCAGCACCAGCAAAAGGGTAAGTGACGGACTGGGGCAGAAATCCTGGCCATGTTTTACTACAAGCATTTTTTCTGTTACATCAGAATAGAGCTAAATGGTATGAATGTTGAACATAAGATGCAGATATGGCTATTGTCTCCATCAAACACAGCTTCATGCAAAGAAACAGGGCACTGGAACTTTTTAACATACTTTTGCATGGAACGTTATTTATCAATTAAACAATTCTTACTCCAGCTTTTGCTATGTAATGTCCTTAACAGCAATAAATGACTCACAATGGCTTACAAAGATAATCATCCGCTGAATCCTTAAATCCCTAAACAAAACGAAAGTATATTTGAGTCTAGTAAATTAATGCTCAACTCACTTGCATAGGCTGTTGAGATACGTATCCAGCCTAGTGTAGTGGTTAGAGTGTTGGACTAGGACCAAGAAGACCCATGTTCAAATTCCCATTTAGCCATGAGGCCCATCACTTATCTCTCAGCCTAAACTACCCCACAGCAACAAATATAATAACCATGAGCAGGGCTGTCCCTAGGAGGGCTGGGGACGAATGAGCATGTGTGGGGTGGGGCCTCACTGCCTCGGCCACCACCACTCCCCCCCCCCAGCACACATAGTGGCCGGGCGAGCCACCGCACCACTGGGAGCTGAGGCGGACGCACGGGCAGCCTCACTGAGTGGAGCAGGCTGCTTCCAACTCACTGGCCACTGCTGCTCCCCCCACCCCGAGCCAAGATGGGCGTGCAGGCAGCCTGGCTGCATGGGGCAGGCTGCTGCTCCCCCCCCATACATGATGGCAGCCATGCCAGCTGCCATGCCACTGGGAGCTGAGGCAGGCACATGAGCAGCCTTGCTGACCGGAGCAGGCTGCTTGCCACTCACTGCCTCAGCCGCCACTTGCTGCTCCCCCAGATGGTGCAGCCAGCGGGAGGCTGGAGCCGAGCGAGCGGTAAGGCAGGCGGCTCTCCGCTCATGGCACAGTGGCACAGCCACTGCAGGGCCCCTCCAAACGCAGGGCCCCGGGGCAGTTGCACCGGTCTCCCCACCCTAAGGTCAGGCCTGACCATGAGCATAATCACAATCATGTACACTACTCTGGGCTCCTTGGAGTAAGAGTGTGGTATAAAGTAAATAATCAGTCACTCAATCCATGCTTCCTATTCATGGCAATCCCTTACTGTACTCCTTGCTGCAGTATGCAGTTTGGTGCTCTTTTCTTTGTGTCAGTTTTAATACTTGGGTGGAATTCTTATCATGGAAACAAAAGTTTCTTGTACATACAAAATCAATTTAAATATTTACAAGTTTTGATTAGATAACACTGTTATTCTCTTCTCTGTTCTTTATGGGTGCTGGTTATTTCTGTGGACTAGTTACTTTGTTTCTTCAATGTTCTGTGTTTAGACTTTTAAGTTCTTTCCTCACTTTCAGGGAAAGGCTTGTTTATCAAAAAGGCTCTTCGTGAAATAGCTGCTTTGCACAGTCTGTTCTTGTGTAACCCTGAAGCAGGCTCAGGGTCTCTGAGATAACTCTGTCACCCACTAGAAGTTAGTTAGAAGGACTTTAAAGATTTTCTCCCTTTCCTTTCTCCTCCTCTCTTCCACCTGACATCAGTTCTCTCTTCCTTTTATTTTTGCTTATCCCCTCAGCTTCTTTTCTGTTTCCAGACTTGCCTCTTAGCAAGCCTTTCTCTTGTGTTTTCACTGCTTAACAATCTTCAGCACTTGAATGCTAACTGCTCTCTCCCTTCACATCAACCTATCTAATTTAGTAACTGAATCTAGCAACAATAACATTGGCTGTATCCGCACGTAATGCAGAACCGCGGGTCCAATGGACCCATGGTTCTACTAGCTGCCACCCCCTGTCCCACCTGCACACACTCCATTCAGATGAAATGAAGAGTAGGCTCTCTGCAGTCAGGAAGACTGTAGAGAGGAGGGGCAACTGGTTATGAGGGCCTCCTTCTTGCATGAAGGATAGTCTGCATAGCCAATCACAGCCAGAAAGAAGGAGGAGCTTCCTCCCTCAACTCTGGTTACAGCTAATGCAGCCTTGAGTTCTGCATTCACATGTAATGCTTCAAACTTCAGTATGAGCAGTGAAACTCACTACAAGCTGAGGGTCCAAATGGGAGTTTGCCAAGCACAACCTCAGGTCACTTTCGATACAGGACCTTAGTTGAATGCATTCTCACATACAGGTTTGGCAACCTCTGGCCCCTTTAACTCCACTTTCCCATTATGTATGAATGTGGCCAGAGTAACAGCCACTGCAGTACAACCCACCAAATAACTCCATTAACTGTTTCTTCTCTATTTCTTCCATGAGAGTCTTCAAACACTCTGATAATCATATTTCACTGATAATCATATGCTGTAATGGCTGTTGCTCCTGAAAAGATTATGATGCCCAAGAGTCCTTGCACCTTTCCCAGGACTGCATTTGAAAATCTCTTGAAATCTCTTGAAAGTTGAGCCACCCACAGATGCTTTTTCCTTGCTGCCAGGGACAACCATGTTAAAGAGAATGAAGCAATTCCCACGATCAGTAGAAAGTGGGCTAAGGGAGCCTAACCCACTTTCTACTGAAAGTGGGAACTACCAGGCTCACAGATGAGCCCAGTGGTTCCAAGGCAGCTAGTTCGCCTAATTCCCCCTCCCCTTAAATGAGGTTAATGGAGCGAGCGCTCATTAACCTCATTTTTTGACTCATGTGCCACTGCAGTGTTCGGCGACACATGGGTAGACCCCCAACCAGGAGGCTGCAGCCAGCCTCCTGGTCTCAGGGGCCTCTCCAGAATGCCCCACACACTCGCATGGGGCATCCTGGAACATCCTGGGGCAATGTGGCTCCCAATCCCTGCAGCCCCCACTGGCTCCGTGATGGAGCCAGTAGTCGTGTGGGCAGCCAATCCAGCCACCCAGAGCTGCAGGCAAGATTGTCTGCAGGGAGAGCAGGTGATGCCTGCTCTCCCTGCAGACCCACCAGAAGCTCTTCTCACTGATTGTGAGAAGATCTTCAATGTCTCAATGAAGTCCCCTGCCCACTTGTTGATATGGGTATTGGGCTCCAACTTTAGAGGCCACCTTTCAGGAAAAAAGGAGGTCTTGCACATGACCTCTGTGCTTGGAGCCGGGGGGGGGGGGGATGGGCAGAAGACAGAATCACTCCTGCCTTCCTCCACATGAGCAATGCTGCCGCCCTGCTCACAGTGCCAGACTCCCAGATGTGCCGCTGCTGTGAGCAGTGTGGCAGCAGGGAGGCCAAGGGAGGGATGCACGACCTCCAGGAGTCCCACAAGACACTGCAAAAAGAATGTGGTTCCTTGGGGAATTCCCCCAGGAGTCAGGCACTCTAGATGCTCAACTCTGTGCATGCTCAGGCTGCTTGTAGCCCAAGTACCCACATGACCCTTGCGCTGGGGTTAAGGGTGTGCTCATGCTCTTAATCCTGGCTAAAAGTTGGGGTTGAAAGTCGGGTCAAGCTGGGTGCGAGTGTCAGGATCGGGAGCAATTCCCATGCTCTACATAAGCAGCCTAACCTAGTCTGGGCTGTCCCAACCTGGATTAGGTTGCTCATGTAAATAGCCTTAAGGTGTTAGGGCTGGTAGCAAAAACATTGTGGAGATTTCTCCATGCTATTGATCTCTACAAGTGGCCATAACTGAAAGAGATTAGTTGAAGACCCAAAGGTGGTGATCACAGGGCCACTCCATAACTTACCACTGGAATAAGAATACAAGGGTCAGGAGAGTGTGGCCAAAAACAAAGTGGGAGCAGGAGGGATGGGCTGAAACCTCACCTTCAGTTTGAAGCGTCCCCTTTGAATGAGGCCAAAGAAAAGCATTAAATTTGGGGCCTTTCTGAACCACTGAGCACCCTCCAATTTGAATCATTGCTATAATGTATTGTAATTTCCATTACTATGTTGTTGAAGACTCTTCACCTTCTGGATGTATGCTGAGGTCATTTATCCTACTGTAGTCTGTCCTCTACTGATTTAAATGCCAGGAAGGAGATAATTATTCTTTTAAATACATTTTTAAATGACTTAAAAAAACCTAGAGTACCAGAAAATTAGAGTACCAAAAAACTTTTTTGTTCAACAACAAAAAATGTTATCAGCAGCTCAAAATAACCTCCAGCAGCGGAAGTGTGTGAAATGGCAGGTTGTGCCCTGCATGGTGCCTTACTGTTTATGTGCATGCACTTAGATGAAGGTGTACTAGGGACCAGATGCATTCTTTTCCCACTCAGAAATTTAAATTCTAAACACTTAAAGTTGGGAGCTGAGCCCTAAAGAACAACAAGAACAGCATACACAGCAAAATGCTAGCAAAGCATCCTCAAAAGGCAAAAAAAAAAAAAAAAAAGGACAACAGGATGTCAGAAATTTTCTAGGGTCAGCAACCAGAAAATATTGACTATACTGTTAAATTGAAACAGTTGGAGTCTATGCTTTGATATTTCTGTAGAAAAGAATGAATTAAAGCTGAGATATTATGTACACTTACCTGGGAACAGGTCCCATTTAATCTGATGAGGCTTACTTTTAAGTAGATGTTTATAAGATTGTGCTGCATATTGCTGAACTTTATGGGAATTTTTCTGTAGTCACTTTCAGAATATAACAGATTTGTTCCTCCTTATACTCCATACCTTGGGCTTGTGAGTTACCATCATGGGAAATGGGATCAGGGTGTAGGAGTGTGGGGGGGGTAGCTTTGTGAGATGAGGATCATGGAACCAATGGTATCTGGAGTTGGGAATGTGGACGAGAGTCTAGGATTGGTATTCACAGGCTTACCTCTGACACTTGACTCACAAGAGGACAAGAGATGCTTTCCTTTGATTTACATATTTGATTTACATATTCTTAGAATCTGTTTTAAAAGGCTAGGAAGCATTTACACAAATAACACATGTTAGCACTATTGCTGTTTTGCCTCAGCTAAGGTGCTGAGAACAGTCAAAGCACAGCTCTGGTGCACTTCACTAGGGTCATGTTCACCTCAGAGGCCACTTTCTGGTATCTCCTCCTGGAGACTTTTCACACAGGGCTTCTGCCTCAAATCTCCTTCAGAAGAGAGTGTGTGTGCATTCACACACCAGCCAAACTTACCTCAAAGTCCATTCGCGATTGTTGGACCCACTCCACACACAAACCGGGTTTTGTGATGTGAATTCTAACTTATCTCGACATATGTCCAGGTTTTTAAAATGCTGGTTTAAAGCTACTTTTTCTGAAAACGTCTGAGCAAACAGGAGAGGCACTGATGTAGAATCATTAGCTGATAAGAGGCATGCTCTTTTCAGAAATGCAGATCTATCTCTGCAGGAGCTTTCTTCCCCCCCCCCATCCCCCATTGGCTAGAAGGAAAACACAGAGCATGCCATGTGGACTTGTTTCAAAACAAAACTGAGAGCAGAGGGAAGGGGCTGCTTCCTTCAGTGCAGCGAGTTTACTTTGAAGTGCCTTTGCTCAGTGTTTACCCCGAAGCCTGAAGCCAAGTGCGAATAACTCCCTGGGGTAGAAATAAAAGCTGCTGATAGAAAACAATGGGGAAATCCAAGATATTAGCATAGCTGTCATTTGGCAGCATTATGTGCTCCTCAATCAAATGGTAGAAACAATGACAGGAGTTCCAGCTTTTCCTAAGGTATTATTTCATGTGAAAAAAGAAATATAATATTCTGAGGTTTTTAGTTATTTCAAAGCACAGTGTGTCTGTATGGAAGTTAATGAAACACAAGGCTATTTGCACACAAGTGAGTTCTGGATTTGGGTTGGGAGATGGTGTGGGGGGCAATTTAAGTAAACTGATGCTTGCTGAGACCTGAAGCATGCTTCATTTGAGGAATATTTAGCTTGAGATCAAAAATTTGGATTCCAAATTAGCCTCAGCCCTGCATCTAGCCTGTAATATTAATAGTGTACTAGATTTCAAGGCTATTGGAAGCCGCAGTGTTCTCGACCTTGAATATGGTGATAATGAACCTTATTTGCAATTTTGTGTTGGCACTGGCAGGACCAATTTTAAAGGTTAAGAAGAAGATGAAAACAATTTCATACAAAGTAAGAACTGAGTTGAAAAAAGCTCCAATATTTGCTGTAATATGCTGCGGCCCAGTGATTCAAAAATCCTGGATTTCTCCATTATTTCCAAGGGCAGCTCTCTTTCCTCCCCAGGGAAAAAAAAGTAGCTTCAAAAAAAAAGGGGCCTGGTAAGTTCTGTCTCCAGACAAATAAATTATGACTTTCTTCTGTCAAATCTCTATGGGTCATGCAGGTATTGTGAGATGGGGGCGGGGACACATTTTTACTGCTTCACTTATTGACTCGTCAATCCTACTTGGACTTCTGCCATTATTTAGAACAATGTCAGGATCAGGCTTATTTGTCATGAAACAGTTGGTAGAATACTGCTTTTATAGTTTGCCTTGTCTCACTGCTTCTACAAAGAAACTTATTCTAGACACTTTAAAAAAGGGCAACAAACCAAAATGACACCAGATGGCATACCCAGAATCCAGGCAAAACTGAGCCATCCCAAGCCCATATGGCAATCCTATTTTAAAACATTAAGGCACTAAAACACACCCTGTTGCCTGCATAATCCCTAGTAACTAAGCATAAGGGCACAACTAAAAGGGAACCTTACATCACCTTTGAATGATTCTCAGGTGCAGAGGAAACCTTTCCCTCTAACTCTGTAGTAGCCACATCCACTGAAGAGCATCCAGTATGTGTAGGAGGAGCTGCATATTCCAAAATAACAAGGCTGAAAAATGTAAAAAGACCAAAGGAGAGGCAAGTTTCAGACTGGTTATAGGTAATGGAAGTTTGTTTTGGTATTGAAAATGGCCAATATATCCAGCTTCACTGCATAAAAGTTTGCATAAGAGTTTTGATCTTCAATTAAAATGACATGTACAACATCTTAAAATCCCATTCCCAAGCACCAGTTTCAAGCCTTGATTCCTTTTTGGCATTTTCTTAGTTTTTTGGTACCACCCTTCTTTTCCTTCCACAGCTGACAAGGCACCCTGCAGAGATGCATCTTATGTTTAGGATACTAGCTGTTGATTAGGGTTCTTCCATAGCAGCCACTGGGGACTTTTGATGTGGTCTCACAGCAGCAGCTTGCTCCACTGATACATAAAGAATATGACTGTGATGTGGCATCAGCTGAACTCCAATACACTTTTGGTAAAATTGGGAGAAGGGGCTTCTCAGGAGAATTATAAGCAGTATTTAAAAGGAAACCGCATAGTTTTGAGATAAGTCTACCAAGGTGTCTTAAGAGAAATCCCTAGGACAGTGGAATAACAAAATTTCCAAAATCTGCTGCATTATTTTAGGTGCTAACCCATCAAGATCTGTACCATTCAGTCTCTATAATGAACATGTAAAAACTTCTTCCTCTCTAAAATCTAAAAGGAGATAAAAACAATGTCATATCCAAATAAAGTACTGTGATTCCTCAAAGGAATTACAGAAGGTACTAAATATTATTAAGGCTATAGGATCATAAAGTCTCTCTCTCTCTCTCTCTCTCTCTCTCATCCTCGGTGATATTGAGTGGGGGGGGGCAGCAGATGGAGTCACAGTCAAAGTTATGAGGAGTTCAAGTGGAAGCTATTGTCATTCACAACCTAAGCAGACTTAAAATCACTAATGCAAGAAATAGTCCTTTTCTGTGCTTCCAGTACAAGATAGGATTATTTGAGTAAAACAGAACCTTGGTTAAAAACACAATTTTGATGTTTTGTTCATGGAATTATGTAAATAACTAGTTGACCGGGCACAGAGCATCTGCGCCCCTGGTTCTCCACCACCTCGTCCCGCCTGTCCGTGCCTCTTCAAGCCGGCGGCCTTCGCCTGCCGGACAGCCACACCCCCTCAGGCCGGCCGATGGGAGCTTCGCCCGCCCGCCCGCCCACTGCGGCCTCACAATGGCAGCCACCACCTCCTCAGGCCGGCAGGACTTTGCCCGCCAGCCACCTCTTCAGGCCGGCAGGGCTTCGCCCGCCCGCCTGCCGCCTCCTGACAATGACGGGGCTTCGCCCACCCACCGCCTCCTCATGATGACGCGGCTTCGCCCACCGCCTCCTCAAGCCACGGGGCTTCTCATGCCGCCGGCCACCTCCTCATGCCGGCGGGGCTTCATTTGCATGCCGGCCGGCCGGCTGCTGCCACTTGCGAGAGAGGTAGCCAGCCCCTTCTCCCCCCACCCCCACCTCATGTCCTCGCCTCCAGGCAGGTGCAGACCCAGGCTGCCGGCCCGCCACTGCCTTGCCTCCACGGTCCAATTCTCCTGGGTGCGCCGCCAGCCAATCAGGCACCTCCGCAGCCCAGCCAATCAGCTGGGCTGCCGGGACGCATTTTCCCTGCGCACACCCAGGAGAAATATATAGATAGATAGATAGATAATCTCTCCATTCGTATGTTTTACCAAGCTTACAATACAGAAATAAATCAATAAATAAGGAACGTTATTCTTCCAAATACATTAATGACAATATTCCGAACCAAATTCAGCACTGACATCTGCAAGATATCGAATCATTTACTGTTCTTTTGGAGATTGCTTTTTTAAGCCGTAGGTTATACATCTTTTGGCAATATCTTGTAGCCAACGTTTGTCCTTCATTCTGAGAAGGATGTCAAATGAGGTTAGGTCTAAATCTTTGCTGGCCCAGATGTATGATAGCAACAGTACTTCCCTTGTCTTTTAAGACAAGCTTCCCCCCACCCACCCCGCCCTGCTCACACTCAGTTTCCTTATCTGTGCATTCCCAGATTTCCTGATGCATGATTTCAGAAAACACTATTAACCTAGCTTTCTAGTTAATAATCAGCTACATTTCCTGCAGACCAGAAAATGTGCTGTAATTCACAGGCATAGAGTTGCATTTTTAATAGTCAGTTGACAGGCGCTTCTGAAATTTCTTCTCCTGCACCTCCACACCTGGGCTCAGGGTTGCAATGGTTGTGAGTGACCATTTGTTTTATAGGAGAGAGACTTGTCTTCTTAAAATCTCAGAGAAGTCTCTTTAACATGCTGCCAGCAGCAAGTCTTATTAGGCAGGCTGCTTCTGTCTCTTGCTTTGGCACAAGGGGAATGAAAGGACAGTATGGATTTTATCCCGCCCCAACTATTCCATCCTTTCTCACACAGGAACAAATCCACACACTTTTAAGGAAGCTAATCCATTTGCATGGTGAATGAAAAAACGGTATTCGGCAGCTGCCAAGACATATAAAGTGACGTTTCATCTCTTTTGTTTGTTAAATTTATAATTGCATACACATTCCTGAAACAGAGGTTGGGACAAATTCATGGTAACTCTAGTTTATCACAGGGCTGATCATTTGGGTCAGGATAGACAAAAAGCAGATCTGTTCAAAGTATTAGGCTTCTGACAAAGCAAATAAATAAATAAAAATAAATAAAAGCATCCCTGCGATAGAAATCTATTTTCTATATTACATACATAATTGCCTGCAAAATATTTAAATATACCTAAAAAGAGAGTTCTTAAGTCATTAAGCAGGGCTACCTAGGCTGTAGTCCACCAAGCTGAACTCAGCTCAGCAACCATTTATGGTAGCCTGCCAGGTGTTTGACATCACTGTGTTTTTCAGTTCCATGAAGGTAGTAACACCAAGAGGTAGACCATGCTACATAGCTGATGTGCTGCATTTGGCTTGGTGGGCCATGTAGCTCTGACCCAAGGGATTTTTTTTTTAAGGGACAGACTATAGGCCAATCCACATGCTTATCTTGCCATATGAGCACCAACACACAGTGAGGTAGTTCACACGACTGGACAAGAGGTGGCAGGTGGGTGGGGTATACTCACCTTCCCCCAGATAAGCCAGTTCCTGTTTGGGAGCATGAACTGCACTCCCATAGGAGCAGCACTAAGAAGTTGTAGTGCACTGCTCCGGAGACCAGGATGACATATCCCAGCCTTTGGGAATCCCACAATGCACCGTGCGATACACACAATGCATTGGGGGATTCCCCCAAGAGACAAGCGCTCTAGGCACCCATCTCTGTGCGTGGCTGGGCTGAAAGCAGCCTGGCTCACAAATGAGCAACAAGCCCAGGTTAAGGGAGTGCTTGCTCCCATAACCATAGCTAGCAGCTGGGCTACAAAGCTGGGCTAGGTGGCGCTGACCTGCTGGGATCGGGCCTGATCCCAGTGGTCCTCACCTACAGCCTAACCCAGGCTGGGCATCCCTAGACTGGGTTAAGTTGTGTGTGAGAACAGCTTCATAGTATCTGCATGACAAATACTGCACAATGAAGATGTAATGAGAGTCATTGTTGAGTGGCATCTCTCAGGCATAATGGCTGGCAAACCCTCTTTTGAAATTCACTCCCCTTCAAAGTAGACTGTACTAGACTAGATGAACGAATGGTCCGACTTCATATAATCAATGCCTAGAAAAATGCTACATAGTTTACTGTAGGGATGTGCAAACGGGTTCGATTCTGAATGTGTTTGACACTGAATCGGTTCAGCTTGACAGTTTAGGGTTGAATGGAAACCACCCCCTATTCAGACCAACCCCAGACTGAATCCCCCCGGGCGTTCGGGGAGTTCGCGAGTATTTTTTTTAAAAAGTATTTACCCCCTCCAGTGGGGCTTCTCGGAAGCTGTCTGCAGAGGTTCCCCTTCCCTCCTTCTTTGTGCCAAAAACTGCCCGGTTTGGGTGTTCTTCAGCCCTTTCTGGGCCTTTCCCCCATTGCAGTGGCCATTTTGGAGGCTGCTGCGCATGCACAGTGGGCCTATTCTTATTATTTATTCAATTTCTATACCACCCTTCCAAAAATGCTCAGGGTGGTTTACACAGAGAAATAACAAATAAATAAGATGGAACCCTGTCCTCAAAGGGCTCACAATCTAAAAAGGGCCAGTTACTCTTCCCCTGCTAAATAAAGAGAATCACCACATTAAAAGGTGCCTCTTTGCCAAGTTAGCAGGGGTCTGCATGAATACAGGAAGTGCGTGCAACTTCTTCACACTTTCTCTGCTTATACATAGAAACAACTTCCATGGCCAACTCTCTGTCTCTCAGCAAGAAACATCCCAAGTCGTCTGGATTACATTGCTATATAACACCAGAATCCTACCCCCATTCACATGTTTTGAAAGAAACCCTGATTACTTTTACAGCTCCAAAGGTAGGTAAGAAGTCCCACCCTGGAGCTATCATCCACTTACTCTCTTCTGCTGTTCATACTTACAGTGGAGGTTGTCTGCAGAGGGACCCACTGTAACCATGAGAGAAGGCACTTCTGTGATCAGCAGCCCTGGGAGATCAAGACTGCAGTTCATGGAAGCACCTTTTCTCATGGTTACAGCAGGTCCCTCTGCAGATGACCACCACTGTAACTGTTAACCACTGAAGAGAAGGAGGGAGTAACAGCTCTGGGTCAGCTCTGGGGTGAAACTTCCTACCCACTCTCAGAGCTGTAAACATGAATGGGGTTTCTTTTAAACCATCTGAATGGGGCTCCTAACATTCAGTAAACTAGTGCATGTTTCTGGTAGTGTACATACATTTTCTTTCAACATTTTGCTCAAGATACAACAAAGAAGCACCAGGTGTTTGTCAATTACACAATTAAGAATGTACATGAAAGGTAGTTCATTAATTACTCCAGGATCTGGGAAACTACAGGCCGGTTAGTTTAACTTCTGTGCTGGGTAAATTGATGAATAAAGGTGATCTGGTTGACATAGTGTACTTGGACTTCCAAAAAGCTTTTGACAAAGTTCCCCATCAAAGGCTATTGTGGGATAAAGGGACAGGTTCATGTGTGGATCAGTAACTGGTTGAAGGACAGGAACAGAGGGTAGGCATAAAGAGATTTCACAATGGAGAAAAGAAAGAAGTGGGGTCCCCCAGGGATCTGTACTGGGACCAGTGCACTTGAACTTGTTTATAAAGGATCTAGAAGTTTGGGTAAGCAGTGAAGTGGCCAGTTTTGGGGTTGTGGTGGAAAGCTCGTTGAAAATGTTGACTCAGTGTGTGGCAGCTATGAAAAAGGCCAATTCCATGCTAGGAATTATTGGGAAGGAGATTGAAAATAAAAATACTAAAATTATAATGCTCTTATACAAATCTATGGTGCAGCCACATTTGCAGTTCTGGTCACTGTATCTTAAGGAGGACATTGCAGAACTGAAAAAGGTGCAGAAGAAGGCAACCAAGATGATCATGGGCCTGGAGCACCTTCCTTACGAGGCAAGGCTACAGCATCTGGGGCTTTTTAGTTTGGAAAAGAGGTGACTATGAGGAGACATGATAGAGGTGTATAAAATTATGCATGGAGTAGAGAGAGTGGACAGAAATAATTTTCATCCCTCTCTCACAACACTAGAACCAGGGATCATCCCATGAAACTGAAGGTCAGGAAATTTAGGACCAACAAAAGGAAGTATTTTTTCACACAGCACATAATTTATCTATGGAATTCTCTGCCATGGGATGTGGTGATGGTCACTAGCTTGGATGACTTTAAAAGGGGCTCAGACAAATCCATGGAAGACAGGTTTATCAATGGCTACTAGTCTGCTGGCTATAGGGCACCTCCAGCCTGAGAGGCAAGATGCCTCTAAATACCAGTTTTAGAGGAGCAAGAGAGAGGGCATGCCCTCACCTCTGGCCTGTGGGCTTCTCAGAGGCATCTGGTGGGACACTGTGTGAAACAGGTTATTCTAGATTGTATGGACCTTGGGCCTGATCCAGCAGGGCTGTTTTTATGTCCTTATGTTCTCAACATGCAGTGTCTATTTTACATGAAATAGGAAGACAGATACTTTTAATATAAACTGTATTCAGTTTGCATATTTAAATAAATGAAAGCAAAATTTTAAACAGGCTTGGGTTGAAGCAGCATGATTTTCTGACAGTATCAAAAGAAGTGTACATTTTCAATGATTTGAAATTTTTAGATTTGTATATTTAGAGTGAAGGCAATACTTCTTAAATGGACTTCATTTGCACATTGGCATCAGCATGTAGTCCAGTCTTTGTATCATAGTGGTTTGTATCATAGTGACTACATGATCCCTGATTGGCTGGAACTTATCATGTGGCAATCAAGGAAACAACCACAACAATAACAAAAAAGAAAAATGGTGGCAACACAGAAGTGATCGTGACAAAATAAAATAGGTAAAAATGAAATAGGAGGAAACTATCGCTATGTAGGAGTTGGGGGGGACAGACAATATTTCCCCCTCTCAAAGGCACTCCTTTTTACCAAAAGATCAGACTGAGAGATTTGTCACAGCTAGTGGTTTTAGATCACAAATATTAATTTAACAGGTTGAATTTAACAATTTAAAAGCAAAGAGAAATTGCAACTGGCACATTTTATGTTGAAATAGAACTGAAGCACACTGTAACAATATATATTATAACAAAGAACAGAACAGAAGGTTTATACTGTATTATCCGCTGACGTTTAGCTTCCAAACTTGTAACAGAAAATGGCAATGTGTTGTTAACTTATTTACATTTTTACATTATATTACAAAAAATTGCATGTAATTTTAACAGTTGCCAGATTTTTAATGCTTACATTTTTGTTAAGAAAATATACAAGTTCACCATTCATTTTTATCTCCCCATGTATTTGGAGCACAGTTTTGCCTCAAGGAGTGGCAACATTTTCCTTGTGAACCTGTCTCTCTCTAAATGGAAGAAGATGCAATTCCTAGAAACCAGTTATTGTGCTTTGCATATGAACCATCTTCTGAACCTGAATAAAGTGTTATGCAGGACTGAATCTAGCTGCTGACAAGCAAGCAAACACAATCCTGACCCACTGCACATATTGCACTGTGATGACAGCCTGCAAAATTAGCCTGTTTGGAGGCATTTCAATGGAAACAGAGAAAAATAGTGACAAACGAACCTTCCAAGACAGGGATGACATCCCCCACACACAGTACTTTCCAAGTTCCATGGCTTGACCTTCAATAAATGATGTCAGTGTGACACCTAGTGGCAGCAACGAAGTTAATCCTCAGTAAGAGGGATCTTCTAAAAAATGTGTTAGTTTGTGTTTTAACATGAATCACTATAGTGTTCCAAAATAACTGTGACACACTGAATTTGAGAGAGGCAGCCAGACTAATTACATACATTTTCATGTTTGTGAACAAAGGTAAAAACAGGAGTATCCCTGTTGGAAAGGTCATTCTTTACTGTTATCTTGGGAATTACTCCATTCTACATTTTGGTTCAACTTTATTCAGATGGTGGGGAGACTGCTGCTTTTCCCAACAGGCTTTGTGGTAGTTCCAACACAAGATAAGAGAAAGATCATTAGGTGAAACTCATTTAATTTCCTTCAGAATTCCATGCAAGAACATCCACATTTACCTTGTAATGTTGTTTTAGGCTACAGAAGAGAGAAATGAAATCTAAATGTAGAGGGGAAAGCATCTAATAGTTAGTGGTTAGAGTGGTTAGAGTGTTGGACTAGGACCATGAAGACCCAAGGCAAATCCCCATTCAGTCATGAAACTCACTAGGTGACTGTGGGCTACTCATGTATCTCTCAGCCTAACCTACCTTACAGGGGTGTTCTGAGAATAAACATAAACATGTTCACCACTCTGGACCCCTTGGAGGAAGAGTGGGATATAAATGTATAAAAAAATAAACTACAGCCCTCCCAGACATGAGAGCTGACAAGTTGGTGTGGAATGGGTCTGATGAGGCAGAGGAGAAACAAAGAGAGTATGGTCCAGCACAAAGAGCAACAGGGAAAAATTCCCCTAGTTGTTCAGATCAGCAAGGAAGTGTGACTTAGAAGTCTCTGTTGTGAACAGGGTACATCACCCAATCCACTCTGGTCTGAAATTATTAATATGAATCGCATCCCTTGGTTGTTTTCCTGCAGTTATACCCTATGGCTGACAGTGACACATAGGCTGAATGTCCCCATGATGTCCCTCCGGTCCCATTTTTTTTACTTGGGAATGGGCCTTCTCCATTACATAGGAACATAGGAAGCTGCCATATACCAAGTCAGACCCTTGGTACATCTAACTCAGTATGACTGGCAGCAGCTGCTCCAAGGTTGCAGGCAGGAATCTCTCTCAGCCCTATCCTGGAGATGCCAGAGAGGGAACTTGGAACCTTCTGCTCTTCCTAGAGCAGCTCCATCCCCCTAAGGGGAATATCTTATAGTGCTCACACATCAAGTCTCCTATTCAAATGCAACCAGGGCAGACCCTGCTTAGCTAAGGGGACAAGTCATGCTTGCTACCACAAGACCAGCTCTCTTGCTGCCCCTGGGCGTTGGAATGTGCTCTCTGTTCAATTAAGAGCCTCCCCATCTCTGGCAACTTTTAAAAAGGCACTGAAGACACATTTATTCACCCAGGCTTTTAATTAGATTAGTGGTTTTAAATTGCAAATGTTGGTTTTAAATGATTTTAATGTTTAAATGATGTTGTTTAATTGATTTAGTTTTGATTTTAATAGTTAAAATTGTTTTTCTTTTGAAGTAAACTGCCCTGGGCCATTTTGGAAGGGCGGTATATAAATCAAAACAAAACAAACAAATTTCTTTTTTGTTGTTGTTGCCTTTATATCCCGCTCTTTCTGAAAGGCTCAGAGCAGCTTATAACATTCTTTAGAATCAATAATCATGTCCCCAAAGGGCTCACAATAGTTAAAGCAGAAATGTAAACAAAAGTTAGAAGGTGGGGGGGAGCAGTCAGAGGGAAGGGGCCGGAAGGTACTTTGTTTTCCTCAGGCCAATGGAGGGGCCTTGCTGCTTGCTTCACTGCTGCAGCCTGATGACAATGGCTGCAGAAGAGGGCTTGGTTCTTCACAGGGGGGGGGGCAGATGGCAGTTCAGCACATGCTTTAGGTTTATCCATGTATTTATTTAATACATTTATATACCACCCATCCAAAATGGCTCAGGGCAACTCACAATAAGAAATGAAACAAAACAATTTAAAATTTTAACATAAAATTAATTACAACCATGAAAAAAACAACACATTTAAATAATATTAAAAGCCAAGCTTTTAAAAAGTCTTTACAGTTCTCTTGAACATTTCTTGGGATTGATAGAACTCTTATTCCCATGGGGAGCACATTCCACAACCTAGGAGCAGCTACTGAGAAGGCCTGACCCCAAGTTACTGACAGACAAGCCGCTGCACCTGGAGACCTCGCCTGATGATCTTCATAAATGGTGGGGCGGGATCTTGCAGAAGTTCTGAAAAGCATTGGATGACAAATACATGTGCCAGTAGTTAGCTGATCAGTACCAGGGACTTTGGAAAAGCCCTCTGCACAGCTACTCAGAACCACAGATGTGCTTTAACCCCTTCCTTTCCAGGAAGAATACCCAAGTTCTCTCATTGAGATTTAATTATTTCCAAGCTAATGCACTTTGGATGTAATATCCATCCATTTAGTTGTGGTGTTTAGCAGTTCAGAGCATTGCAGTTCTGAGCACCTAATCTCTTCTTTTCACTAGTACCCTTTTTAATTTAATTTAATCCTTCCACAATAGTTTCTCTATTATATCTAGAAACATCTTCAGTGATCACAAATCTTGCTAAGAGGAGAACTATCAGATATATCATTTTGAGCTGTTGTTTTTTACATAGATAAATGATAATTTGTCTGTGAGTACTTACTCGCAACAGCTCTATTACCTCAGCTTTCCACTACTTGGTTGGGCAAGATGGCAAAAACAGGGAAACAAACTTGAGGAAAGACACTGTAAATTACAGAGAAAAATACATACAGCACATCTGATCTATACTTGCTTAATTAGTGCACATTAACAAACTGGTTATAATAATGTATAACCAATTCATTTATTTCCTGTACTTATTTACTTCTCTATATATTTAATTCTCTTGGGACATGCGTCCCCAGGATTTGGCGGCAGAACTCCGTGACACACTGTGAGAGTTCCGAAGTGAGGAGGACTGAGGAGGAGAGGGGGAAGAAAGTGCTGGTGGTGGCTGGCCGGCAGGCGGAGGAGGGGGGAGAGAAAAGCGGCGGTGGGCAGCGGGTGGGGGGAGAGAAAGGCGGAGGTGGCCGCGGGCGGGGGGGAGAGAAAGATGGCGGTGGGCAGTGGGCGGGCGGAGAGAAAGGCGGAGGCGGCAGCGGGTGGGGGGAAGAGAAAGGCAGTGGCAGGCAGCAGTCAGGGGGAGAGAAAGGCAGTGGCGGGCAGCGGGCAGGTGGAGGGGGGAGAGAAAAGCCGCAGCAGTGGCAGAAGGATGGGATGGAGGAAAAACGGTGGCGGGGGGCCCTTCTTGGCCGCCTGCTGCGGCTCTGTGTGGGGAGAGGAACGGGAGGTGAGGAGGGCTGGAGAGCACAGGCCGGAGGGAAGAGGAAGAGAGGAGAGACCGGGCCAGGAGGAAGAGGGAGGGGGAAACAGCTGGCCCCAAAGTGCCACACAGATGCTCTGTGCGGGGTTGGCTAGTTCTTCTATATTTCCACTGTGTTTTACTTGAAATAATCGAGATATCAATTCAATTAGGCAAGTGGTGAATAATCCACTGTTTTAACTTGTTTCTCTATATCTGATCTGAGATTTGTTTTAACTTGATTTCAGATTCTGGACAAAAAGTAAAACTGGACCATCCATTTCAGTTCCAACCCCTTTAAAATTAGACTCGCCCTGTTTTGTCAGTCAGTTATCTCAGAAAAATCTGCTTCTATGGGAACACAACCAACACACTGAAAATATCAGTTTGCAAAATTGGCAGTAATCCCATCAGAAGCTTTTGGTGAGATTTGGAGTGAGCAATGTTTAACCCAGCCACATGGCAAGACAATAGGAGGATAGGGAAGGATATTTTGGTGCAGGAAGAGAGCCCTATTAAACACTTATAACCCAATAGTTTTACAGGATGATGTTGCTAATTTTTCCTAAGGATGAAATTTTGTTCCTTCAGGATTTTCAATGTCACTTATGGGATTTCATCCTAAGAAATATGGGAGAGGAGTACCTAACTGAGGTGCCTTAAGATAAGATTGTTTGCATTAAGCTATCCCCACCCTCTCAGGTCCAATTCACACTTTACCTTAGTTGGTAAGGTAAGCTCCAGGAGGAGCTACTTCTTTGTGGCCATTTCCCAGACTGTAAAGGGTGTGTGTGTGTGTGTGTGTGTGTGTGTGTGTGTGTGTGAAAGAACCACAAAGGCAGGGCTGAAGGACTGGGTCCCTCTTAATCAGCTAGAAGGAAGGGTGATGTTTGAATGAGAATGGTGCCACGGACACCCATCCTAACCTGAAACTAATCACCAAAAAATGGTCTTTTGTGTACGTCAGTGGTGTTAACTGGTCCTCAACCTATATACCCATGTCTGTCATGAACCAAAGACAGAAAGAGGAATCAAGGAAAGCAAATAGAAATACAATCAGCAGATAGTGTGGAGGCCAGTTTACAGTTGCCAAAAGGAAACAAACAGAAGTTGCAATTCTCAAAATATATGAATCTTTTACCAGCTGTGATTACAAAAAGAATGAACTACTCCCATTGCCAATGTACATGAAATGCTCTGCCAATATCTGGCCTAATTTAAACATCAGATATAAATGACAGCTGCTGCTCAAATTTTTTTACTTTCACTCAATTTAAAACTTGATACAAGAGTCATATTAACAATGGGCATATTTTATTCTGGTTCCAGGGTAGGGAGATGCATGAAATGCAATTCGAAAACTGAACTGTGGCATATCCCTTTAAGACAGAAGTATTACACATCCCCTTTAACAAGGAGGAAAGCAGCTTCATACCTGCTCCTCCTCTGCTCGCCACCACTTCTGTAATAATGGTGCTCCTCCCCCAGCAATGCTCCCAGCTGACCCCCTGTGATGCCAGCATGCATGTGTGATTGCTGACCATGCAAATGGCCGTTGCGCATGCACAGAGGCCATATGCATGCTGGTGTCACACAGGGGCAGCTGGGAAATGTCTACTGGTGCATGAGAGTAGCTGGGGGGAGTGTCATGATTACGGAAGTGGCAGCGAGCAGAGAAGTAGGTATGGACCTGCTTTCCTCCATGTTAAAAGGGATGTATAATCCCGCAATTTTAAAGGGATGTGCCATGATTCAGTTTCCGAATCACATTTGTACACATTCCTGTCCCATGGAATCACCAAATCACCAAAAATACTCCACAGTTTTGTACATGTCTTTCATTTAAACTGGTAGAAAATGTTTGTATGGGCAGCTAAAAAGAGGACAAGCAATAATCTTTGGGGCGAAAATAACTCATGTAACCTTTAAAAAAAATAACTATGCAATTCAGCAAAGAAAGAAAATATCATGTAATGGGATAAAAAAAAGCACATTTAATTTGTTGGCAAGACCTGTATTAAATTAGAGATGCAACAATTAACTCTTCAAATATGTGGTTCCATTTAATACTTCCCCGAACGATTGGGCACTGAAAACGTATGAAGAATAAGGGAGGGTGTGTGTTGGAGGCTCCACTGAAGCAAATTGGGCAAGGTGGGTTGCTTCCGTCTAGAATGAATATACTGTACATATGTAAATGAATATATTATAAGCCAATAAATACATTGGTTTGTAGGATTTGTATATGAATGAGTTAAGCGGCTGCAGCAGAGGGAGCATCTGTGTGATTGTGCAAAGGGGAGGAGACTGCACATATCCCCACCAGGTGTGTGCTTGCTCTCCCTCTCCCCCCCGACATTGGCACAAAATTACTGTGTCACTCCATGTAAGAAAACAGCAAGAACTCCTATGGGGAAAATGCATGAATTCCAATGTGTAGTATGACTGGAGAAAAATGGACACCTAGGATTTTCCTTGACATAAGAATAGCCCTGCTGGATCAGGCCCAAGGCCTGTCTAGTCCAACATCCTGGTTCACACAGTGACCCACCAGATGTTTATGGGAAGCCCACAAGTTATGTGAGGTTATGGGAAGCCCACAGGTATGTGAGGGCATAACCTCACAAGAGCTGAGGTTATGCCCTCTCTCCTGCTGTTGCTTCTCTGCAAATGGTATATATACTGGTACTTTGGGGGAGGTACAAAGGGCACTTTTTCTTCTGATCAGATGAATTATACTGCGCAGAATAAAAAAGATGCAGCAAACCCCTCCCCTGCAAACAAGATGAAGCCCTTGCCTTTTTGTATCCTATTTTCTCTGTGGAATAATGGGCTGAATTCCTATTGTCCATTAGCACTTTTGTGATGGAGAAGGGAGTTGCATTCACAGTGCCTTATCTGGTTTTCCTGCTGAGGTGATCAGCATTAGCTTGTTTGAAGCAACTACAGAGGAGGGCAAGTAAAGAGTCAATCTTTGGACAGAAAAACCTTGAAAGTGAAGTTCACTCACAAGCTAACTCTGGTCTGCTTAGACATTCCCTAACATAGGGAAAGGCACGAGGCTAATCCCCTTTCAATTTGCTTGGCAGCTGTTGAAACTGGGGGTGATCAGCCCACTGCCTGCTGTCCCCATATGCCAACCTATCCCTATATGGCAAACGGGGAGCCCACGATCCCATGAGACTCCTGAGCATGCTAAGAGTGGGAACTACAAGCCTAAAGTCCCAGACATAAGCAAAGAGGCTTCTCTGAGCCCCTTCAGAATGGCAGTGCTGGCAACAGTATGTGTGTGTGTGTGTGTGTGTGTGTGTATATATATATATATATATATATATATATATATATATATATATATATATATATATATAAAAACACTTATATTCTGCTCTTCTTCCGAGGAGCTCAGAGCGGTGTACATGGTTATTTTTATCCTCCCAAAAACCCTGAGAGGTAGGTTAGGCTGAGAGATACAAGACTGGCCCAGAATCACCCAGTGAGTTTAATGGTTGAATGGGAATTGAAACTCGGGTCTTCCCGGTCCTAGTCCAACACTCTAACCACAGCAAGCAAACAAGAAAGACAAGTTGTTGTTGTTGTTATTTATTCTATTTCTATACTGCCCTTCCAAAAATGGCTCAGCGAAGTTTACACAGAGAAATAATAAATAAATAAAATGGATCTCTTTTCCCCAAAGGGCTCACAATCTAAAAAGAAACATAAGATAGACACCAGCAACAGTCACTGGAGGTACTGTGCTGGGGGTGGATAGGGCCAGTTACTCTCTCCCTGAAAATAACCACATTAAAAGGTTCCTCTTTACCAATTTAGAAGGGGTTTATTGAGAATTATTACAGTAAAAGCTGCTGGCATTAGTACTGTACTAAGTCCAACAGTGTAAGATAAAGTGAAAATGTTGTGAAAGGGATTTCTCCAAGCTGCTTATATAAAGACTGACAATAGTGAATGAATCTGTCCATTAGCATGAAGGGCAAGGAAATCACCAGCTTGAAATAACCCTTTAAGGAGCACTATGCAAATGTGATTGAAATAAACAAATTTGCTTCCACCAAATGTAAGACTGCATTGAGTGTTCTTTGATCCTTACAAGTGAAAGGCACTAATTGTTTGAAAATGGAAAATTATCTGGGGGCAAATTATAACCCATTTACTTCAAATCCTGTTTGCTTAGCAAAACATCTTTTAAAGAATGCACAGATTTAATAGTGATACTTTTTATTGTCTCTTGCAGGGTGGGGTCATAAAAATTCCAATTAACAATTGTGTCATTTTATTGCATTTTAACACTAAAAAAGAGGTTCTATGGTCAATTTTTTCCATTCTGAAATGGCTTAATTATCTTAATTGCCTCAGAAGTAATAGCAAAAGTTGTGCTTTTTTGTTTGTTTGTTTAAAGACTGAGGAGGGGGAATCATAAAGTTCCTTTTTAAATCAGGGTTGTCAGTAGATTTCATTTCAATTAAGTGCTGAGTAAATCAAACTGTAACAGAGAAACCAGCACCATTATTGTGCGTCACAGTCTTTCAGCTAAAGGAGATTAGTTACTGCTATAGAGAAAAGTACAGAAGAGAGGAATTTGAGTTAATCAATCCGATTCCATGTTCAGTTGTGAGTTTGACTGTTGTATCACAGCACACAGGACTCTCTATTAGCATGTGACTGTGGTTCTGCAGCATCTGAATGTATGTATCAGAGAGAGAGTACACTCTCCAGTCCTAGAGGGGACAGTGGGGAGTAGGATTCCAGCTGCAGTTGCTCTCAAAAGAACTCCCTGTTCACTAGACTGGAGACAGTTGTAGCATCACATTGAGAGGAAGCCTGTACTCTGCCAAGTTGGCATGGACTGGGAAAGGGAAGAAGCTAATGAAGAACAACAAATATCCAGCATTAGTATGAAATGAAAAAAGCAGCGTAGAATATTCCCAACTGAGAATATCAGAGGAACCTCGACAGTTTCCTTGGCCAACAAGGACAAAAACGTGACCTGAAGAATGACATTAATTTTGGATATGGTGACTGCTAGATGTTAAAAGCTGACCAGGGCTGTGGCTCTGGCAGGTGTGTACTGAAGCGATAAATATCTGTAGGGAAAGTAAAGACGGCACTGCCATTTGATCATGTTATTCACATATGCATGAGTGCTGTGCCAAATACTCCCCAGCCCTCCAAACACTTTTGCCGAACCCTTTCACTGGAAGCAAGAATGTGAGGATATTCAGCAATTTCATGGGAGGGCTCACAAAACCTCAGCAAATACTTTGGGATGGGAGGCTTAACCTTTTTTCTTTCTTTGGAAAAAGCCACATCAAAAATGACTCCACGATGGGGACATAAATATTTCTCTCAGAAGGATACTACATCTTGACAAGTGTCACCCCCCTGATGTATTCCAGGATTTTAAAATGGTGGCCAACAGGAGCTGGTTGCTGGGAAAACAGTGGCGCTTGATGTGCTGATACTGCCATGACCGTTGCAACTTTTTCATATTAAAAAAAGGGGGGCATTAATCTAAGCAATCTTCCACATATCCTCTACAAAGATTTGCCATAGTTTCATTGGGCCCTCATAACATTCCAGTGATTCTTTCCTCTCTGAATCCAGAAAGTGGTGACCCAAAATATGTCAAAAGTAATTCTCAGCAAACTGTTTCTGGTCACTATGAAGCTGTTTATACAAACACAATAAACCTGTTTTTAATTGAATCCCAAACTCTTTTACATATGTTTTAATGCAGAACTTTTAATAAGACAACTTCTGAGCTATACATATAATGCCAGCCAAAACATTCTTGAAACTCTAAAAGAGAAGAGGCGGGGATTTTCTCAAGGTTATTTGCCAGCTATTGAGATAGACATATATATCAGTAAGTAAAAGAATGGGCTCAGGATGAAGGCTGGATGCACAGGATATCATAATGTTGCATGAGCTAAGCAGATCTAGATAAAAAAAGTTAGAATCCCTGAATGGGAAACTTCCTGAAAACCCCATATAGGCTGCCTTGAGCTTCCCAGAGAAGGAGCAGAATACATGTTACATGTTTTCTTCCATCACCCTAAGCAGTAGAGGTATGCAAGGGAGGAAAAGGATAATGTGCTGTTTCTATTATTTTTTGTAACTAAAGATCTTATGTCTGCAGCCATTCATGAGAATAGTTTTACTGTGCTCACAAAAATTTGCCCAATGCCATCTGCTGATCCACCTATTTCATCTGTTTCAATGGGGAAACAACCTCCAATTCTCCTGACCTTAACTTTAGCATTTTTAGTCAATTTTCAATACATTTATTGCCATTTGAGGTAACCCTCCAAGGGATCATATCTGCCAAAGTTCAGATAGGTATCCCATGGATATCTATTTTAGAGTTAATTTAAAAAGCAGAGAGACAGCCTAAACTATAGAAATTAAAAAATACAGGCATGGCAGAGCGGCATTCAACAAGCCCCAAAATATATGAGAAACAAATAGAGTGTGTGTTTTTAAGTGGGGTGGTGGTGGTTTTCAAATAACAAGCTTCAAGGAAAACATAAGAAGTCAATACCCAAGTCCTCAATATGCTGAGAATAATGGAAACATCTGGATGGGTAGTAGATCAACTAAAGGCAGATTTCAAATTCAGATAAAGTGCTTCAGATAAAGACAGTGCAAGATTCTCCCCATAAATAAGCCCTCAATGTGTTAGGGGGGAAAGAATTTGGAGTAGTATGGTATTACTGAAGCGGAACCTCAATTTCTCATAAAATATTGCAGCTAAGCAATTCCACCTTAAAAAAAAGAAAGCCCCCAAACAACAACTTCACAAACTCAGAATCATATGAGAGTTTAAGGAAGATGGGGTGAGGTCAGATTAGAAGTAAAATAAATAAAATATTCAAACCGGCAACAGACTCAGTGAAAGAATTCTGGAATGAATTAAAATGATCCCAAATGAACATGAAAATAGTTGGGTTTTGCAAAAGGCAAAACATCTGCAAATGCCAAACAGACTCATAGAAACAGAGTGCTAGAATTAAAAGGCAAAACAGAACTGAATATATCAGAAAACCCCAATCTCCAGACCTATTCCTCCCCTTCATCACCATGGAGAGTGGATGGTAGGATGAAGAGACCATGGGACGAGTCACACATTCATCCTGGGTGGGTTGGTAGGGCATGGGGGGAATCCTGCACTTAACCTACGTTCCCCCCAGATGACCGAACTTTCCTTCATCAGTGCACCTCCCATGCACGCACACGGACAGCCCTGCTCTGTGCAGCTCTGTGAAGCATGGAACAGGGTGGAGGGATCCAGGGCCAAAACTCGTTGTTCCGGCCTCCAGGCATCCCTCAATGCAATGCGCGGAACACACATTGAATTGGGGATTCCACCAACAGATGGTTACTCTATACGCTTGTCTCTGTGACTCCTCAGGCTGCACACAGCCCAAGGAATCACACAATACCTGGTAGCTGGGGTAAGGGTGTGAGAACACCCTTAACCTCGGCTAAAAGCTGGATTTGTTAAGGGACTTAGGTGGGTAGGGAGCGGAGAGCTCTGCAAGGATCCCACCGCTTCTCACAACCAGCCTAACCCTGCATGGGGCAGCCCAGGCAGGTTTAGCCTGGTCATGAGATTAGCCTCCATGTGAGTTCTATGTTTCCTAGTTCTGAACATCACTCCTGCTCATCCCTCTGTCACAGACACATCCCTCTGTCAATGTGTCTTAAGTATTTCTACAGATACTTGGACACTTGAGCCAGAATGTGTTGTAGTTCCCAATGACAATTTCCTCCTGCTTTCTTTCTCTTCCCCTCTCTGTCCTTGATGTAGGAATTGAAATCAAGGAAATCAAGTAGACTCAAGCACCAAAATGTATCCCTGCACCCTTGAGACTGGTACATGTCCATTGTGCTCAGCTAGGGATGAATACCAAATAGAACAAAATGAGTCCTCTTCATTAGCCCTATTCAGACACTATGTTACATTCAGATGTCTGTACACTCATACATATTTTGTAGATATTCCTACATTCATTTCAAACATATACAGGCCCCATCAAATCCATGTAACAGATAGGAAGTGTACTGCTGTACCTGCATTCAGCGCAACATGTGAATAACTGCACTGTGTACAGATCTGTACCTATGTCCACTTTACACTCCTACAAGTATTCAACATAATGTCTGAACAGGGCTATTGTGTGTTAGCATTTTTCCTGAAATGAGTACATATATACCCACACTAAGCGACTTCTACAAGTTACATGTAGAAACTCTCTGGTGTGTGTGTGTGTGTGTGTGTGTGTGTGTGTGTGTACATACATACACACACGCACACAATTTACAGAGTTAAAATACTTTAACATTCATCTTCTCAGAAGAAGTTGTCAAAATATAGTTAGAAGCAGATAGAAACTTTGTAAGTATTGTAAGTTGGATTCACCAAGTACAAGCACCTCAGGATGAAGGAAATGGTGCTACTGATTCAATAGGAGTATCAAGCTGATACTCAGTAAGAGTATCAATCTGCTACTCTTGTGAATTGCATGAAATGATACCTGTACAGACCTGGCCATGGGGGAATGTTCAGAAAACTAAATAGCTAATTGGCTAATTGCTTTATTAAAAAAAGAAGCATCTAATCCTATTTTTGCCAAGGTTAATAGGGGTAAGCAACAAGTACAGCTATAAATCTTGCTAAAATTATCTAGATTCTCTTAGATCAATTAATTGCAAGGCAAACAGCCTAAGTAGAGGTAGAGGTCTTCCCACAATATTTTGCAATACCAGTAACTATAGACATGAAGGCAAACCAAGCACCAACGGTCTCACATCCCAAATGTCTGTGAACCTGTACAGTGTTTGTGTGCATCAGCACATGGCCGATGGCTCAAAAAAGTCTTCCATAACAATGCCATTAAAAAAATTTCAAATTAATAGAGCTGATAAATTAAACCTGACATTGTTTAAAACGTGAGCCAATCTGTTTGCAATTGGGCAATCACTCAGTGCTCTGGTTTTATTAAGTCTCAAGACAGAACAAGCTTAAAATGTATTAACTTTGTTAAACAAAGTCTGATATTATGACTGAAATGTCATTCTTCACAGTTCATCGGGTTCTTTTAAATGTTATATGACTTGCTTATATTACCTTAGTTGACAGTGATGGATGTTTTTTTTTTTTTTTTCATTAGGAAATCACATTTTTCTAGTATATGGTCTCATATGCCTCCTCCTCTTACCTTTTGGATTAGAAAAGTATTGTTGAAGATCAAGCATGTTTCCTTCAGTTTTCTCTTACAGCAAAGGCCTGACATACTGCCACAGCAGCTTAAGATAGACATGCTGCAGCATGGCCATTGTGAAGTAAATTTCCTTCCTACAGAGGTAATGAATGCATCCAATATACAACATTTAATGTGACTCATGACCATAGCCCCATTTTGGCCTGCCACTGGAATTCTACTCCAGGCATTCCTCCAGCCCCTGTGCCAGCACCTTCTGAAATGTTGCCACCAGTGTTCAGCACTTTCTGAAACCCTGCCTCTCTCCCCAGTTTTTATCTGAGGAGACAAAGGCTGTTCTTGAGGAGAAATTCTCCCTGTGGTTCAGAACATTGGGGTGCCAGGATTCTGAATCAGGGCAGACTCTCCCCCTGAACACAACATTTGCCTCTTCAGATTAATGCTGTCCTCATGCAGAGCAGGAGGCAGAAATGGAGATTCCAGGGCAGGGCAGGAATGGGGCTTATGGGTGTGCTCTTATGGACTCTGTACAATGACAATGGAAGCAGAATGGAACTCATATCTCATATAATCTGATTTGTTACATGGACAACTGTGTGCTCCATGCCTGTTGTAAAATAGTTGACATCACGGAGTGAGCCAGATCAGGCAACAGCCCACAGCCATGAAAAAAGTTCACAGCTGCCTAGTCAACCCCTGAAACCCCAGAGGGTCTGCTGCTGGTCATTGCTCTCCACAGCCACTCACTAAGACACCTCTATTGGGTCCTGGCTTACCAGAAAGTTGTCTGGATTGCACCTGTTGACCATACTCCTGTTGGTGCCATTTTACAGTTACCAGATGCCTTGGCATTTCAACGTTGGCTGCATTCGCAAGTATCACAGAACCATGGGTCCATAAATATGTGTTTCCATGCTCCCTCCCCCGCTCTCCCACCCTCAGGGAGAGGATGACAGGGAGAGCATCCTATCTGCAGTCAGAAAGACTGCAGAGAGAAGGTGGAACTGGCTGTGCAGGTTTCCTTCTTCCATGAAGGACAGCACATGCAGCCAATCATGCCAGAATTGAGGGAGGAGCTTCCTCCTTTAATTTGAGTTCCAGGGGATGCAGCCTGCGGTTCCATGTTCAGATGTACCGCAGGCTGCATCCAACCTCGGGCTGTGGTGACGAAACTCAGTATAACCCACCGGTTCAGATTGGAGTTGAAAATCAGAACCCTTGGTTTCACTGCTGCACCTGTCTCCAATTGGCCAGATCCACACGTGATGCTTGCAGAACTGCGAGCCCCTTCAGCTGTGGTTCCACATTATGTGTGAATGCGGCCATTGTATCAGAGGGCAGGATATTAACAGGTTACTTCCCTGTAACTATGGTTTTTTTGTGTGGTCTCTGTGCTTCACACCAATGGGCTCATAGCAAGCTTACCTATTAGGTGGCAAGAGTGACTCTAAGAGAAGAGAGAATGGAACACTGTTCTTCCAAAGACTGTGTTCTGTCTCACTCTAGCATCCAGAGCATAGTGTTGGATGAAGGATATGGGCATAGTCCAGGTGGAGGCCTTCCATATTGTTTGCAGAGGGATATTTCCGTCACAGGCTGTGGATCAGCCCTGATCAACGTAGGCCCCACAGCTGTTCTTGGACTACAACTCCCTCTGGATGGGTTGGTTTTTTATTATTATTAATAATAATAATAATTATAATAATAATAATAATAATAATTATTATTATTATTATTATTATACCCAGCCACAGTGTAGCCAGGGATTATGGGAATTGTAGGCGTACATCCGGAGGAGGGCCAAGGTTGAGCATCCCTGCTGTGGCTGTTACAATACCCCTGGTAGAATGGCTGATAAATGTTTTAATTGTGTTTTTAATAGTTTTAATGTTTTAAATTTTAATTGTTGTAATGTTTTAATCTTTTTATCTGTCGTTTTTATTATTTTGTTGTAAACCGCCCGGAGCCTTGCTTTTTGGGCGGTATACAAATGTACAAATAGATAAATAGATAAATGTGCCTTAATAGTAGTGGACAGGGCTTTCTTTGCTTGATGGTAGCACAGCTTTATAGTGTCTACAATCCAGTTAGCTAACCTCTGAGATGAGATCTAAGAGCCTTTGCCTGGCTTACCATAAGTCACAAAGAGACACTGGGTCTAACAAAAAGAAGCAGTGCACTCTGTATAAAAGGTTAATGCCCTTTGTATAAAAAGGCTAATGCCCTTAGAGAGTATAAGGAAATTTCTGCTTGAGATGTAGGATTCTGAGAAAACACTGGTAGATTGAGGACTTGAGAGTGATGGAAAGTGGAAAGAATTTTAGGCAAAAACTGGATATCAGGGTGTAGTACTACTTTGTCCCAGTAAAAGATAAGGAAAGGAACATACACCCTCAAGGCTCTGAGCTCCCCGACTCTGCGGGCCAATGTAATCGTGACCAAGAAGACCGTCTTGAGGGAAAGTAGTCTGAGGTCTGTCTTAGCCAAAGGTTAAAATGGGGGACCCATCAGCTGGGTTAGAACCAAAGGCCGATCATGTGAAGGTGCAAGCACAGGAGGATCAGGATATATGTGTAAAAGGCTCTTGAAAAATTGTTTCATGGTTGGGTTTGTGAACCATGATGGATGACTCAATGTGCTAGTGTGAGCCACAATGACTGACAAATGACCCTGTAAAGATGACAACTTCAAGCCAGATCTTTTTAGGTACAGAAGGTACGACAAGAGAGGAGACAGATGCGGAGGAGGCGGCAGCAGATGTAGTGTTTGTGCATGCATAGGCCTAGAATCTAGTCCATTTGGCAGAGTATGATTTTGTAGTTGCAGGCTTCCTCATAGCTGTGAGGATCTCTCTTGGTTCCTGTGAGAATGTGGATGGCTTCTTCATGCAATTAGCTGAAGCCTTAACACATCTGGGTGAAGGATGGTGCCAGCTTCCTGAGTCAACAGGTGTGAGTTGCAAGGCAGCTGGAGATACTTACTCTGTGAAAAT
Organism: Hemicordylus capensis; assembly: GCF_027244095.1. NCBI lineage: Eukaryota > Metazoa > Chordata > Lepidosauria > Squamata > Cordylidae > Hemicordylus > Hemicordylus capensis. The sequence continues at coordinate 90,837,139 of NC_069657.1, read as the reverse complement.
TGCAGTAGTTGAGCAAACCATGGGTGATGGGGCCACCATAGCACTATCAAGATGTAATCCGCTCTGTCTACTCAGATCTTTTGGAGAATTCTTGGCAGCAGTGGAAATGGTGGCAATGGGTAAATGAAGTACTGGCCCCAGGGTATCCCGAAGGCATCTCCAAGTGACCAGTGCAAAGCAACTCCTCTTGAACAAAAACGATGGCATTGTCTGTTCTTTTGAAATGCGGAAAGGTCCAATTGTGGTGTCCCCCATTGTTTGAAGACAAACGTTATCTTTGAGGAGCACAGTCTCCAGTCGCATAAGACCTTATTTAGTCTGCTTAGAGAATCTGCTAGGTTGTGCTTTTTCTATGAATATGTATGACAGAAAGTGTGGTGCCATGGTGAATGAACCAGGACCATAGTGCCATGGTGAGGCCTAGGAGAGAGTAGGAGTCCATGCCTCTATCTGTTTATGTAGGCCTTAGCAGTGGTATTGTCTGTCTTGATCTGCACTCTTGACCTATGAAGCAAATGAAGGAAGCCCCTGAGGATACTGAAGAGTTCCAAGTAGATGATATGCTGACAAGCTTCCTCTGCAGACCAAGGTGCAAGGGAAAGTATGTCTCTGACTCATTTCTCTGGCAGAAAGACCTTCCTGGTGACAGAATCAAACATTAGTCTCAGGATCTGAGGATGCAAACCAACTTCCTTTCCTGAGAAGCCACAGAATGAGTGGAATTGCTTGTAGTTGATATCGTGGTTTAGCCCCTGAGGTCCAAGATGGGGCATGACCTTTGTCCAGCTTCAGAATGGTGAAGTAGAGGTAATAGAAGCCACCCATATCTGCTGGAACTAGGGTTGTGCACGGAACTGGCTGGTCCAGTTCAGTTCAAGTCTGAACTGAAGTGCCTACCAACTGGGCCAGTTCGGTCCAGCACCCCCTCGAACCTCCCCCTCCCAATTTGGTCCAGTCCAGGGGGGAGGGTTTGTGAGCTTTATTTTAAGGAAAAAATTCTATTTTTTTAAAATGTACCCCCTCCGGGGGAGTTGTCTGAGGCAGCACGGGGGGGGGGCGCGGCAGTCCACAGAGGTTCTCCCTCCCCCCACTGGCCTCCATTAGTCCATAAATCAGTCCATGACCCAGGACACAGAGGCCCATTGCACAGGCACAAAATGGCCACCGTGCCAGGAGGAACCTCTGCGAATCACACCACCCGGGGGGGAGGAGGAACCTCTGTGAATCCCACCCCCACCTTCAACAACTCCCCTGGAGGGAATAAATTAAAAAAACCACACTAAAAAACCCTGAAAAACTAAAAAATCACGAACCCACAGAGGGGTTCCATCCAAGGTTGGATCAAACGGGGTGGTTCGGTTCCACCTCGAATAGTCAAACCAAACCAGTTCGATGTCAAACACATTTGACATCAAGCCTGTTTGCACATCCCTAGCTGGGACAGGCTCAATGGCATCTTAGTCCAATAATGCGAACACTTTTTGGAGGAGCACTGGAGGAGCAAGGTTTTTCTATAAATTCTAGTGCATAGCCTTTGTGAACTATAGTGAGGACCCAGTTGTCACTGGATATTTCCCCACATATCCAGATAAGGTCTCAGGTGTGTACCAATGGTAAGAATACAAGGGTCCTCTTGGTGTAAGCTGTGGCTTTGCTTATGTGCAGCTGGCCATGGTATGGTGAAGTTGCTGGACCTTTTGTAAGATCTGTATCTTGGCTTTCAAAAGGAATGTTCAGAAGATTAGGAGTAAGATTGTTTAAGTGAGGGAGTGTTGAGGGAGTGTTCTGTGACTACCTGAATGGTTTATTGGTCTAATTGGATGAAACTGGCAAACTCATGGATTTACTCCTTGCCGCACATTTGGTGGTGTGACACGAAGAGTGTAGTTGTCTAGCCATGTGAAAGCTTCTCTTTGGAATACCAAAGCAGCATCTTTCTTGTCTGGTGGCTCGTGTTCCAGAAAGGGGAGTATTTTCTTCCAAAGCAAGTAGTTTTACCTGTCCATGAAGGCTTGTTAGATACAATATTTTCAGTAGCAAGGCAGATGTAGGATAAAGGCATCCAACTTCTTGCCCTCTTGATCCGCTGGGGTGGAAAGAGTTCGGTTTCTAGATTTTCTTTGCATTGCCTCCACCATGACTGAATTTGTTATTAGGTGCTTCTGTAAGAAAGCACATTTATTGGGATATATGTTGTAAAGACTTTCAATACACTTCAAGGTTGGTGGATTGGATTATGGGTTCTCCAAGCAATGGTGTGAGATGTCCAACAGTCCCTAATCACAGACAATGTACAGGAAAATGTGATTCAGAGAGGCTGTTTGCATGCACAGTCTAACGCAGGCTACAGAAGCACAGCCTAGGTTAGGCGCACATTGACAGCACTGCCTAGCCCCTCTTTTAAACCTGGCTCTTAACTGGGGTTAAGGGCTCAAGGGAAACCTTAACCCAGGCTCTGGGATCATGTGTTTGCTGGAGCTATGTTCAGCCCTAGTGGACACAGAGATGGGTGCCTTGAGCACCTGTCTCCCGAGGGAATTCCCATTGCATCACACATATCATGTGGTGCATTGTGGGATATCCAGAGGCTGAAATGCATCATCCTAGCCTCCAGAGTTCTGCACTGTGCCACACAGTGCAGATTGTCTGGGAGCATGGTCCACACTCCCAAAAACATGCCATCGCTCATCTGGGGGGAAGGTGAGTTTAACAAGACTCTCCTCCTGCCCACCCATCCACCACCCTCCTTGCCACCTGCCCATGTGAATGACCTCAGTCAATTAAATGGGGGTCATTCTCCAGCTCTGGAGGCTGCGCTTGGAGACCACAGCGATTGGAAACTCTTGTCCAATATTCTGAGTGAAGTTCAAGATCCTCAGGGGAACTTGGTTTTTCTTCAGTTAACTCTTTGTTTGGGGAGGTAGAGGATGCTATTTCAAACAGTGGTGACTGTGCATCTTCAACTGAGTCATTAGGCTGTATCTCAGTTGTGAAACCATCACCTCCTCCTCCTCCTCCTCCTCCTCCTCTGCCTCCCCCCCACCATGTTTTCAGGTTCTGGAAGATGGAGGATCTTTTCCTGTGCTTTTGGTACCAATGGAAGTGTACTATGTGGTTTCATCAAAGCAGCTGGCATCACTGATGACTTTAAGTTGACAGGATAGGTTTCTATTTTTTTAAAAAAGTAGATTTCCCCCTGAAGGTAAATATAGGGTCTGCTTTCTCTTTTTCTGAACTGTGGTGGCAGGCTTCTTCTTTTTCTTCAGTGGTTCCTGTGTTTGGTAATGCATTTTTTGCAATTTTCTTTTCCCCTTCTTTGATGCAATTGGGTTTGAGGCAGCTTCTGACATTAACGCAGTCAACTTTATTTATTTATTATTTATTATTAAAACTTTTATACCGCCCTTCCAAAAGGCTCAGGGCGGTCAGTCCTTCTCCACTGAGAAGGAGTTTGTGAAGCCACGATCAGTCCCATGGCAACAATTGGGCTGAATAAGTGTGCAACTAGGCTTATCCTCCATGGGAGGAAATGGGTTCATATTGACATGAAGAACTTCCGAAATAGGTCCTGGCTGTGGGCTTGAGGCCATTTGGTTGAGGCCATAGAAGAAGCACTCAGTGCCTGCTCCCAGAGAGCTGAGTGCAGCCTGGAGTCTCTGAGCCTGGTGAATAAACTTTAGGCAATGTGGGCAAGAATCAACCTTGTAGGCATCTCTGAGACATAAGTTACAACTGTGGCCACTGGATGATGCTAACTTTGCCCTTCAACTGGTGCACCATTTGAAGGTGACTTGACTCACCATACGATGACAAATGGGAGAGGGAACTGCTTTTCCACTCAGGAAGAGAATAAACAGGGGGAAATGGGGGCAGGGTCCCATGGATCAAAGCAAAATGCAAATTGGAAGGTTAGAAGTACTTACAAACAATGCAGAAAAAGGTGAATAAAAACTTTAGAGGAGAAGAAAAGATAAAGGTTTGGGTTACTTTTAGGCTGAGGAAAGTCTCCAGAGTGGTTCAAAATGGTGAACAATGAAGAACTGAGGGAAGGGAAGCTGCATCATGCTACCAGCTACTAAGGAGGGAAATGATCCTGCCAAAATAAAGGAGAGTAGAAGCTGATTGGGAGTTCCAGATTACATGGTCTGTGCACAGGCACAAACCCATTGGTGTGAAGCTCAGAGACCATGCAGAAGAACCAGTAATTATATAATGACATTCTCAGGAGGGGGACTTTAGTCCAGTGCTGCTCTCCAGTAGCATCTGATAAGCTTCCCTATTGAGCCCTGGCTTACCTAGTGGTGCACTATTCTTACTGTAGTGAGCTGCTGCCTCATCCCCAACAGTGCTTTTGCATTGTACCAAGTGCCCCCATTGTCATGCAGATTGAACCCCCTGCATGTCCTTCCAGTCTCTCACAAACCTGATCTATTGCCCAACATGGCCTTCTTAGACTTTCCCTATCCCCCATGTGCCCCCGCAAACCCCCATCCCAATGTAAGCCACCCCACCTACCTGACAGCAGCTGCTGCTCTCCCCCCGCCCCTTTCTCCAAGCCCTGCTCTCCCAGCCATTTGAAAAGGCAGGGGATGGAGCACGGAGAAGAAGGAATTACATTACAGGATCCCACATTCCTCTTCTGCTCCTGCCTTGGAGGGAGAGTGGAAGAGAAGAAAGAGCTGAAGCAGCAAGTGTACTGGGCTGGTGATGCTAAAGTGATGGTTCCTGAGGCCCTGTGGAATTAGGAAATGTGCCACCTGTGTAGATCCACTGCCTAAAGCCACTTCCAATACATTGTCTTTCCAGTGTGTGTACTGATAAGATATGCTTTACTGATACAGAGTACCTGACTGCACTGGCTTGCTTGTACAGCTGGGCTCACCAGGCAGTAGTGGAGAGCAGAAGTGGACCCTCCTCCACAACCACTCCAACCACACACCAGCTCAGTACTATTTCACAATTACCATACGTCCTGTTCCTGACACAGTCTTGGGATTCTGGGTCATCTAGGAATTATAAAATAGTGCCAATGGGAGAAGGAACCTGCTGATGCTGCATCCCACCACTGTTTGGTATGTTTGAGTCCCACTAAGCTAGGCCCCATTTGAGAGGCTTCCTGGAAGATGGTGGAGAACAGCAGCAGCAGCAGAAGCAGGTACGCCAAGCAGTGGCACTGAAGTACAAGTTCAAACTTGTATTTGTCCACTCCTGGTAAGCTTGGCTTGCTGGGTGCCATCAGTAGTGCCCAGCCAGAAAAGCTAACAGAGGAGTGGATGCACTAGTGTCCTCTATAACTGTCAGCAGTGGTATGAAGGAGAATTTGCATTTGTCTACTACCTGTGTCCCAGCCTCTGCATATCCCACAGTCCACCATGCAATCATTGTGGTGTCTTTCAGGATTCCCCATCAGACAGGCACTCTAGGAAACTGTCACTGTGTTTCTTCAACTTCGTGGAGCCAAGGAGACACATGAACCCAACAGCCAAGTGAAGGGAGTGCTTGCTCCCTTAATCTCATCTGAGAGCCGGGCTCAGGATTGGGGTTAGGCTGGATGGCCTAGTCCTCGCGAGGCTGCCCTAGCCTGGGCTAATCTGTTCATGAGTACAGCCTCTTTGACTGCAACGCAGCCAGCATTTCTCTCCCAAACAGGCTAAGGAAAGAAAATGGTTAAGCGGCTATGTTTGAGAGCTACACTAAAGAACCCCAAAATGGCATAGCGAGCTTGGCTAGTAACAACCTGATAGACCATCTTATTTCATATGTAGTTCTGCATATGCTACACTTGTCACTGGAGACCCTGCTCCAGGTGTCAGGCTTGTCAGAAATACTATGGACATCTATTAGAAGCAAATCCTTTACAGTGATGTTGCCAAATCCTTTGAAATCCCCGGAGAGACTAGGTTGAATACCATCTTCTCTACATCCTAGTTTCAGGCCAAGTTCTTTGAGAAGATTTTATCATGGCCTGATTGTTGTTGCCGCTGCTGTAATGTTGTACAGTATTTATTGAACTTGTTTGTGCTTACTGATTGAGGTGTGTTTGCTTATTGATTGAACAATTTTGTTTAAGATGTTATTTGAATATCTGTGTTACAAGCCACTTTGAGTTTTGAGAGGCAGGGGGATAGAAATATTTTTAAATCTGGTTGCCCTGGCAACCATAACTCATGCCCTCATCACCTATCGGTTGGACTACTGAAATGCGCTCTACCTGGGGTTGCCTTTGAAGACAACTGGGAAGCTTCAGCTGGCTCAAAATGCTGTGGCCCAGCTGCTTAGGGGCAGCAGAAAATATGATAATGTGTCACCTTTGTTGAAGTTACTGCAAGGGCTGCCAGTTCGCTTCTGGGTCCAATTCAAAGTGCTCTTCATCACTTATAAAACGCTTCAGAGATTGGTGCCTGTGTATCCTCAGGACTGCCTCTCCTGTCCAACTTGGAACCACCCTAAGAGGTCAGCTCAGGTGGGCCTTCTCAGAGTTCCAGGCCCAGGGGAGTTACATGGAGCCCAGGCTTGTGGGAGGGCCTTCTCCGTTGCAGGCTCTTCATGGAACAGCTTGCCTCCTAAGATTTGTAATGCATCCTCCCTTTTGTCCCTTAAGAAGCTTCTGAAAACTTATCTATTCTGCCACGCTTTAGTTGTGTGTGTGTGTGTGTGTGTGTGTGTGTGTGTTGCCCCCCCTTTCCTCCTTCCTTTCTTTTTTTCTTTCTTTTCTCCCTGCTGTTGTTTTAATTTATGTACACTGCCTTGAGTCTAAGGAAGTCAGGTGGTCAATACATTTGCTAAATAAAAATAATAAAATAATAAAATTAAACCAACATTGGAACCTATTATGTTTAAAAGTATTTATGTTTGGCTAGTTGATACCCTAAATACGGTCCAGTCAGTATCTTTGAGAACACATTAGACAATTGCAAAACATCCAAAACATATTTTAAAATTCATTTGCTATAAACTTTACATTACAAATTCTACATAATAAACTTCAGCTACTTCACAGTGAGTATACCTATTCTGGGCATCGGCCAGGGAAATAAAAAATAATTAGTCACATAGGGAGGTGATAAAAATTTTAAAGGACTTTGTGGAATAAGAGAACTTGTCCAAATAGTATAAAAAGCACATCTCCTACAGTACAATATTTTATTTATTTATTATATTCATTTATCAATACTGTTTCTTCATGTTTGAAATATGCCCGACACGCATTACTACCAGCCCGAATGCAGAAACACAGAAAGACTGCAAGAAAATACTGCTAAGTCAAGAGTTTGATCTCCATGTTTGGAATCTAATGTATCTCAAAAATCTTAAAAAATCATTACCCTTTGACTGTTTAGCAACCAAGCTTATCCTGCTGTTCAAAAGGTAGTATTGTAATATGCATCTCCAAAATATGGAAGGCTGACAACTCCAAAGGCAATTAATTAACTTTTAAAATACAAAATGCCTTTTAAATCACCAAGAACCATATTTGAACCTATAGGTAGTACAGTGACCAACAAACTTTCTATCTTCAGGTATCCCTTTCAACAGTCTGTCTGCTGTCTATCTCTCCCTCTCCTTCTCTCCCTCTCCCTCTCTCACACACATGGCCTGTGCATGTTTGCAAATGGGATCAGATTGGACCTGATCTAATTCAAACCCACAAATGTTGGTTCAGCATTCTTTGGATCCTTAAGAATGTTGGGTACACGATCAGGTTCAGAACTGGGTTTGGGGCCAGGATCAGAGGTGGGATCAGGATTGGGTTTTTCTGGCAAAAATCCCCATAGAAAATCTCACACACACACACACACACACACACACACACACACACACACAGTAAAGGGGGAGCTCTGTAAGCCACCTCACAAATAAGTAAGGGTAACTGGAATCCATTTATTTAATTACAAGTGATTTCAACTATCCTTTGATTCTAAATTATTTTTTAAAAGTAACCGGCAAATCATACTTTCTGTTAAACCCAGAAGAAAAGTTATGTCACATCTAAGAATCTATGGGGAAGTGATGTAACATCAGAAAATCTGGAAACCAGACACTTTATTTTCAAAATTGTAAGTTTAGAGGGTTAAATTTGTTTAAGAGTAAATAAATGCATGAGCGAGCAGGCAGAAAAAGAGCAGATGATGTTGGGTTCCGCCCCTCCCCCCAGCTGCAATGGTGTGTGTGGGTGGGGGGGAGTCTTGTGCCACCATTTGGAGCTCTGGACAGCTCCAGTTTTTACCAAAGGAGGTTGGAAAAGTCCAAACTGAAAGTGGCTTCCCTAATTCAGATTTGGAACTTATTCAAGCTCCTCCAAAATGGTGAATTTTAGAGCATTTCCAAAGTTCCCGACTCAAATATGCACAGTGGGAGATTCTCAGCATTGTTAATCTCTAATCAAAGAGCTGAAATCACTGTTCTTGGGCACCTTGAGCTCTCACAAGCTGCTTTCCTAGCTGCCCACAGACAGTTCAAAAAGATGACTGACAACAGAGAATCAGAGGAAAACAAATTTAAGTTGAACCTTTCAGTTGAAAGGCTTCATCAGCAACAGACGTATTTTTAAATAATAACAACATTCAGCTCACAAGGTGGCAGTTAAGAATGCTGTTTTAGCAGAGTTCCAGAGCAGGAACATAGGAACATAAGAAGCTGCCATATACTGAGTCAGACCATTGGTCTATCCAGCTCTGTTGTCTTCACAGACTGGCAGCGGCTTCTCCAAGGTTGCAGGCAGGAGTCTCTCTCAGCCCTATATTGGAGAAGCCAGGGAGAGAACTTGAAACCTTCTGCTCTTCTCAGAGCGGCTCCATCCCCTGAGGGGGATATTTTCCAGGTAACTGGAAAAGAATGATGGGCAGATGTTGCATATGGATTTTATGTGTTATCTTCCATATGGGCTTACTATGGACCTATCCCAATTGGTCTCTGGACTGACACATGATGCTGGTCACATGCTCAATTTGGTCTGCTGCTCTGATCAGCGTGGTGTTCCGTGAGTGGGGACTGCTCTCATCTCCCCATTGTCATGGACAGATCACCATCTGATTAAGCTAGGACTTATATCCACAACCCATCTCTGCAGGGTTGAAGGACCTATTAGACTGGTCTGCCCGAGGTCCTTTGATCCAATAGGGTTCCAAGAAGCCTTGGAAGGGTTTAGAGTTGGTTCTGCTAGTGCTTCTGTCACTAGTGCATCACCACCAATGCTTGTGATCAGAGATATACAAGGAGTACCTGGCCAGGGGCTCCCCTTTTACTAATAAAAAAGAGAAGAGAAATTGAAAGAGAGAAGATGAATCCCTATCCTAAAGTGGGCAGCTGAGGGAAGGGGCTATACTGATTGATTGATTGATTGATTGATTGATGGATTGATGGATTGATTGATCTATACCAACCTTCCAAAAATGGCTCAGGGCAGTTTACACAGAGGAATAATAAATAAATAGATAAGATGGATCCCTGTCCCCAAGGGACATATCTACCTGTCTTGCAGCTTGCCGGGGCTGGAACAATGAAATCTGTATGGCAAGGAGAACTCTGGGCAGCTAGGAAAGCAGCTTGTGAGAGATCAAGGTGCCGAAGAACAATGATTTCAGCACTTTGATTAGAGATTCCCAATGCAGAGAATCTCCAAATTTGGTTCAAACTGGGCCCAGTTCCATTTGAACTCATACTGGCCAAGGCTGGTTCAGGTTGACTCCAAACCTGTCAAGCCAGCTTGTCATGCTTCTTCATAATTTGAACCCACTGGTTCCAGTCCTGCCCTCAGAAGCAACAGAGAACAAGCCCACTTCTTTATTTGACAGCCTTTCACGTATTTGAAGATAGTTATATCCCACCTTCGTCTACTCTTCTCCAGGCTAAACATACCAAGCTGAGCTTGAGTTTTCATTCTTCTTGGTTCGTTTGACCCTGCTCCAAAGCCTGTGCCTACACTTACTTCCTCCTCATCCTGAACAGGTCCATCAAAAGAGAAGTCTCAGGCAGGAATTCCTTCACCAATTCTGCATGTTGGCTCTGATCTGGCAGAGTTCTTGCTCTTGGGGTCCCCAGTGACAATGAGGAGGGCCTGAAGTACAGTCCAGGGTCCAGGCGAGAGTTATCAGCCTCCTTTCTTGAGATCTGGTCTCATCCTGCAGGGCCAGCTCTGGTTGTTGTTCAAGGATTTTGGCCAGTGCCAGAGCTTTCTTGCAGTTCCTCTTCCTTATCAGAGGAGATTTGTTGAGACTCCAGGTATTGATGGTTCTTGAAACCTGCTTTGACCCTTTTGTGCTTTATAATTACTCTATAAACGGAGAGTGCAATATACCCAACAATTGGCTGCATCTATATGTTGCAGGGGGAAATCAGTAGGGACATGCAAGCTTACTCTTATGTCTGCCCTTATCCTGTCTGCCATTATTGAGGGAAGCAAAATGAGCAAGTAAAATTTTCTTAGGGGTTTCTGCACATACCCAGGTTTAACACTGAAATTAAAAATAATAATAATGATAAAGCAGATCTCAGAGTTCCTCTCATGGAGAAACAGGCGGGACTTTTCAGGGAAAATGAAATGAATTTCCATGAGAAAAAAGAAATTTCTTAAGGGCAGTTTTTGCACATTTCTGTTTTGAATACCACAACAGAGAGATGAGTAAGTGTCTTCTTCAAGACAACATTTACCTTTTTAGTGTTCTGCCTGCAGTGATGGGTTGCATCCAAAGGGTCCATTCCTCAGACAGAAGGAGTTTTCTTTGGGGAGGAAAAAAGCCTTTGGATATAACCCAGTGATTTTAGATGCAAATTGTGGGGGACAGCAGAACTAAAAGCCAAGCCTCCTGTTCCACAATCCTTAACTGGTTAGGATAAATATCCTACCTAGCTTCAGGAGCTGTGTGCACTCCTGATTTTGGGTTATGTGCAAGTAAAAAAGAAAGGTAGGAGGCTGGGAGCATGATAATCTGCTAAATGTCAGCTGGGTAGGACAAACCCACCCCACCCAGATTCCGCCTTCAACTTTTGAATTAGTCTGGGTAGGGCGTATTCATCCGGGACTGTCCACAGCTCCCAAAGCTCCTCCCCAGTTAACGGTCACATGAACAAGCCTATGGTTTCCTAAGAGAAATAACAAGTAAGACTCAGTCCCAGTCCCAAGCATACATGAGGAAGAGCAATGATATATAGTCAGTCAGAGCAATTGGTGTAAGGAGTAACAGCCATCCATTATTTCCCTTTATATCCACTTTGCTTCCAACTCACCAAGGGGAAGCTGTTCTCACATTATGACTAAATGACTGAATAAGGCCACAGTCAGGGGCAGAGAGGAGAGGAGTTTTAAAAGTAAGGAGTAAAGCTTGAAAATAATACAGAAAGTCTAAACACTTGGGACAGGGTTTATGCAGCAACCAGAAAGTAATAGAGTCCTTCCAGACTGACTGAGACAGCACTTTACTTATTTGACAATTCTGAGAAATAAAAGCTTACAAATGCTCTGAGTCCTCCTCAACCCATTTATTATGGGTTGCATTTAGTGAACCACTCCAGAGGAAGTGGTTTCATCCTTTCACACAACAGTTCTGTTCTGAAGTAAAATATATAAAATGATATATTTTCATTACCCTCCCCTCTTCTTTTGTCTCCTGCTCCTAACGATGTGGCTAAAAGCTTAATGAACTGTCAATTCCATTATTTCTTTCTGAACAAAGACAGCAAATGTCACACCATCAATTCCATTAGATTTATGTTGTCACATGTTCAATACTGTGTGCAATATAATGAATAAAAAGCATGGTATGGTTTATAATTCACTGAGACTCTAGTTCTACATATACTTGCATGCAAAGTATTTCACCTATCCATTTACATTGTCAAATTATTAACGGTTTCTAAGTATGTCCTTTCCTTTTCCATGAAGAATGTGAACAGTGAAAAGACAAATCCATTGATTTCACATAATTTAGAATGAATACAAAGAACTGTTATAATACACACTAAAGCTATTCACACGACAGGCAGCTTGTGTGGTCTGAGCGCCTACAGCCCTCGTCTCCTGGCTGCTCCAGACCTGAGTAGCCCAGTTCTTTCTTTCTTTCTTTCTTTCTTTCTTTCTTTCTTTCTTTCTTTCTTTCTTTCTTTCTTTCTTTCTTTCACGCTTTGGGAAATTTTTGCTGAAAAGTGATATATAAATATTCAATATTCATATCTTATTTGTGTCCTACCCAGGGTTTTACCGAGGAAAAACAAATCCATGGTTCATTTTACCTCAGTAGGTGATGGTGTGAAAAATCACCCCCAGGTAACTGGGCTCCCAACCGGCTCACAGCCATTTGGAGCAGTGAGCCAGGAGAAAGAGCAGCCATGTGCAGCAGAGCAACTGCAGTGCTAAAAGCAGTTGTGCTGCTGCATGCACGCTGCATTCTGGGTCCATGGAGGACCTAGAGTGTGCTTTCCTGCTCCAGCCAGCAGAGTGCTGATTGCCGCCCTGTGTGTGGGTGGGCCCGTGATCAGCAAATATTTCTCCTTTGGTTGATTGTCTGTGAGGAGGCAGATATAAGAGATAATCTACAGTGTGGGGGGGGGGGCACCTGCATCCACACCACCATGCCAAACTTTCCTTTAAAAAAATATTTTCAGCGCTGCACAGCCAAGGGGTGGCTGCTTGGGGATGAACCCAGCAATCTTTCTCCTGCCATCGCCCGGCAGCGGCAGTGACCACTGGAGCATCGCTGGGGCCTGCTGTTCAGCACAGCATCTCGAACTAACTGCGAGGTACACTTGCGCAGTTGTGAGAGATCATTGCAAGCCCGTGATGTCACGGGCTTGCAACGATTTTGCACAACTGCACAGATGCACCTCCCAGGTAGTTAGAGATGCTGTGCTGAACAGCAGGCCCCAGCGATGCTCCGGTGGTCACTGCTGCTGCCGGGCGATGGGGGGAGAAGGATTGCTGGGCTCATTCCCTGGCAGCCACCCCTTGGCTGCACAGCAGCTGAAAAAAATATTTTTAAGGAAAGTTTGGCGTGGCATGGCAGGTGCAGGAGGAGGCTCTCCTGGCCATTTGGAGCCCCCCTAGATCTTGGAGGCCACAGGCCACATCTCCAAGGTCTGGGGGTTAGAGCACCACTGGCTGTACAGGAGTGCAGGGGAGAGGAGGAACACTCTTCCAGTCAGGAAGAGCCATCATAATATATACTAGCTTAACCCACTCAGAGCATCTGTGCACTAGTACTTGATTGCTCACCTCACCGCATGCCACAGCCCCCCTCACCTCAGAGATCTCTCCACCCTCACCTGAGCTGCACTCCTGCTCCTTCTCCTCCATCCTGTTGCTTCAATCTCCCTCACCCCTCTTGGTCATGACTGCAGCGTTGCAGGCGTCTACTGGCCAAGCTGCAGCCCCGTATCCCCTGAGACCTCCCCACCTTCACAAGAAGTTCCACTCCTGCTCCTCCCCACAAAAGCAGCAGCAGCAGCGGTTGACTGGGCCCTTCCTCACTGCCACCACCACCATGGCTACTCACTCTCCTCAGGCCACTGACAGGGCTGGGCCCATTCCTTGACTGCCTCCCTCCCCCCCTCCATCAATGGCCTCAGTAGTCCCAAACAGCAGCAGTGGTTGACTGGGCCCTTCCTTGCTGCCTCCACTGCCATAACCGCCCATTCCCCTCAGGCCACTGACAGGCTCCGCCCATCCCTTGCCCTTCCTTCTTTCTCTCTTCCCTTCCCTTCTTTTTCTCTCTTTCTCTCTCCTCCACTCGTTCTTCCCCTGCCTTTGTCACCCTCCCTTCTCTCTCCCCCTCCCTTTCCTGAGTTAACAGATCTTGTTTCCTCATCTAATTCACCCAACAGCAGCTTCCTTCTTCTGAAGTGGCTCTTTCCTTCCCCACGTAGTGGGCAGGTCTCTTTGCAGACCCCTGCCCACTATCCCTTTATATAGAGATATTCCTCTCCTCTACAATCAAGAACATCTTCCAACCAGTAACAGTTGCATTCCAGCTGTCCTTGACCATCACAGATTCCTCTTCCATATCTGCCTATGGAATCCCCACTGCCCAGTCACCATAGTGCTTCTGCTCACGAACTCTCACAAGTAGGGATGTGCACGGTCCGGAGCAGTCCAGCCTGGCACCGAAGGGGGGCCTTCCTTTTAGGGCGGGGAGGGCTTACTTACCGCTCCTGCCTCTTTGTCCCCTCCAGCGCCCGTATTCCACAGAGTAATGGGGCGCTGGAAACCAGCCGCCCCCCCCCCAGCGCCCCCGCCGCCCCCCCCCCGCCGTGAGCAGATTAAGCCAAAAACTAACACTGCCACCGTCGCCCGCCAGCCCTCTCTCCCTCTCAGCCGCCCGCCCGCCCGCCCGAGTCCTCACCCATGCTGCTGAAAACAAAGAGAGGAGCTACCGAACAGAGCTCCTCTCTCTTTCAAGTCCTGTAGGCTACTGAGGCTTTGTGCTCGCGCATGCGCGCACCACAAAGGACTTGATCGCCGGAGGCCCGGTCTACCCGCCGGGAAAAGGCCGGGTAGACCGGGCCTCCGATCGCCGGATGCCCAGTCTACCCGGCCTTTTCCCGGCGGGTAGACCGGGCCTCCGGTGATCAAGTCCTTTGCGGTGCGCGCATGCGCGCGCACAAAGCCTCAGTAGCCTACAGGACTTGAAAGAGAGAGGAGCTCTGTTCGGTAGCTTCTCTCTTTGTTTTCAGCAGCATGGGTGCGGACTCGGGCGGGCGGGCGGGTGGCTGAGAGGGAGGGAGGGCTGGCGGGCGACGGCGGCAGTGTTAGTTTTTGGCTTAATCTGCTCACGACGGGGGGGGGCAGCGGGGGCAGCGGCGGTGGGGGCGGCTGGTTTCCAGCGCCCCGTTACTCTCTGGAATACGGGCGCTGGAGGGGACAAAGAGGCGGGAGGGGTAAGCAAGCCCTCCCGCCCTTAAAGAAATACCCCCCACCCGGACCCAAACCAGCCAGGTCCGAACCGGTCCGGCAGTTCGGCCATTCTTTAGAATGGCCTCCGGACCAGTTCGGACACACCCCTACTCACAAGAGCTGCCACGCACAGGATTAGCCATGGGTATACCTTAGAGAATTATATAGATAGATAGATAGATGATGCTTGCTGGGCACACTCCAACTTGTAGTTGGGTATGCTTGAGCTCAATAAACTTATCTTATGTGGTGCACTGTGATCTTTGCATGCTTCAATACTGTGTTAGAGGTGGACACAGCCTCTGCTGCTGATAACAACAACAACAACATTAGCATAATATTAGGAAAAACATGTTCAGGAGATGTGAGTGACTATTGCAGTGGGCCCTTCCATGATTTTTTTAAAGGCAGGAAAGGTGCTTTCCATGATTTTTTTAAAGGCAGGAAAGGTGCAAGAGAAAACTGCAATAACGAAAGAAATTTTTTAAAGTAAGTTACTACACAAGGAGAGAGGGTTGTTCTATCACTCATCATTATTGATGTCACAGACACTATGCAATAGATGTCCATTAATTTTTCATAATAATATTCCACACAGAACTAACAATTCCATTGGATATAGCAAGTTAGAGAAATATAGAAGTATTTCTATTTTGGCACTGTAAATATATATATAGGAGAATAAAACACAACAGGAGCATTACTACCTTGTGAAAAGATGTCAGGATCTCCTGAACAAATGTGCAGCAACTGGGAATGGAATGTGTGCTAAACTGATCCATGAGAAAGGCCCTCATGAAGAAAAACATTTGGCTATCTTTCCTATGAAGAAAGCATGCTACAGATGGCTCTTTGTCCCCTGCTAAACAGATTAACGTTGGCTGAACATTTCCCTTTAACCTTCAAAAGCTTCCCCTATTTATTACCCACATTATCAGAGTACTCCACAGAGTATAACTCATTTTTAAATAGTCACAGTCATTTGATAAAATAAGCCCACTGTGGTTCGAGCTTATACCAGAGAAGCTTGAAAGTGCTCGGGAACAGAGAGATGGGCTACAAAGAGAAGCCTTGCTGATTCTGACCTTTGCATGAAAAGGCAATAAATCAAGGGTTTAGACAAATTGAGGCATATTGAGATTAGGCTAATCCATTGGCCTTTGAACTCCTGGACTTCTGCATGCATTCATTTTCATGCTCTGAGCAAAGGCACACACCAAATGTTGAAATACTGGGTCATTGTGGCCCGAAGATCATTAGCTAGCCTCTTGAAAATGCTCTTTGTTTACTACCAGCAGCTTTCCCCAACTAAGCTTGTAAGCCACAGAAAACACACAGATGGGAATTTAGCATATTGTATTACATATAGCATAGAGGACATCATCGGCAATTATGGAGGACTTCCATTTCAATAGGGTGGTTATCAGAATATACCTCGTATCTGCACAAAGCCTGAAATGAATCTGAAGGTTCTAAACTAAATGGGACAGGATCAGTAGCAACAAAATATATTAGAGGGAAGTAATAAGTGGAAGGAAAGGGAGGAAAAGGATGACCAGAAGCAAGGTGGATGGACTTGATTATGACAGCAATGAATACACCACTGCAAGACCTTAAAGGCCAAGTTGAAGACAGATCATCCTGGAGAGAATCTATCTATGTGGTCACTAAGAGTCGACACCCACTTGACAGCACTTAATCAATCAATCAATCAATCAAAAATAAAAA
Organism: Hemicordylus capensis; assembly: GCF_027244095.1. Classification (NCBI taxonomy): domain Eukaryota; kingdom Metazoa; phylum Chordata; class Lepidosauria; order Squamata; family Cordylidae; genus Hemicordylus; species Hemicordylus capensis. The sequence continues at coordinate 90,820,527 of NC_069657.1, read as the reverse complement.
TTTGAACACATTTGGATGGATTGTTCTTTTATGCAAATGTTATATATTGTCATTATTTTGCATTCACATTCTCTCTGTCATTAAGTCGCCTAGAGACTTCTAGGCAGTAGACAAATATGCTAAACAAATGAATGAATAAACAAATAAATAAAACCCCTTGAATTATCTATTTGCATACATACATAGTCTTGAACAATTATATTAATTTGTGTGTGTGCATGTTATAAATAGACATGGGCATGCTCTCCCCCCTCACCTCTGATTAACTTGGAAATGATCCCCTCCCCCCTCCCCACGCTAAAAAAGAAACTTAGATCATGCTCTGAGCTAACAAAAGGCTATGGTAAGGATCCAGCTCTCCCTACTATGGTTGTGCACAGAAACGGCTGGCCCGGTTTGGTTTGAGTCTGAACTGGACCCGAACTGGATCAAGCCAGTTCAGTTTTGCCCCCCATCAAACCCCCCTGGTTCAGTTTGGGGGAGTGTTTGCAAACCTTTTTAAAAAAAGTACTTAGCCCCTCCGGGGTTCTTCTCTGAGGCTGTGGGGGAGGAGTGTGCACGGCAGTTCCCCTTCCCCCCGCTGGCCTTCCTTATGCCCAAAATCTTCCAGTTCAGGTATTCTTTGGCCCTTTCCGGGTCATGACCCAGCCACGCAGGGGCCCATTGTGCATGCATGGCAGCCTACAAAACGGCCACTGTGGCAAGGGAAAGGACCGGAAAGGGCCAAAGAACGCCCGAACTGAGCCATTTTTGGCATAAGGAAGGCCAGTGGGTGGAGGGGAAACCTCCGTGCACTCCCCCGTGGCCTTGGAGAAGCCCCCCAGAGGAGGTAAGAACTAAAAACACGTGAACCCCCCTGGGGTGTGTGTGTTAGTCTGGGGTTGCACTGAACAGGTGGTGGTTCGGTTCAACCCCAAACTGTTGGAACAAACCAGTTCAATGTTGAGCCAGCCCAACATTGAACCGGTTTGCACATCCCTACACCCTACCAGCACACCACATAAACCTCCCAGTCACCAAAACACCCCCTCTTCCACCTCCAAAACATATTCTCTCCTTGCTATTTATTTACTGATCTGGTGGCAAGGGGAGCAACAGTTGTGGCCCTTAAGAAGAGGGAAGGAACAAGGTGCCCCCCCCCCCCGCACCTTCCTTCTCTATAGCCCTGACACACGCAGGAGCAGTACCGTTCAGAAAAGGTGCCATGGCCCTTGGGAAGGTTACGAGGGCTAGTGCACAATCTCTCCTGGCAGACTGTAGTGGGTGGGGGAGGAGATAAAAAGCCTCCTTCCTCCTCCATCTTACTATAGTTGGTGCCCCCACTACCACACCAGTAACTAAAAGGTAGAAGGAATGAAGGCATGTATTCTAGGTTAGCATAAGATTAATTAAAACTCAGCCTATGGAAACCTGGGAGCTTGCTCACAACCTGCTTAGGTCCTGTTCTCAGCTCTCTTTCTTGTGTCGTAAAGAAAAGACTAGCTGTATAGAGGATCCCTGGACCCGCCCTCCTAGACTAGGCCCACATAGAATTGTCTAAACATGGCTACTGCAATGTCTCTTAGTCCAGGCCAGTTGATATCTTTCTGGAACACTGTAGAAGTTGCTCACTTTTTCTGCACATTTTTCCTGGTAAATGACTTTCAGTCTCAAGGGTGAAAATTGCAGAGAAATTTATCCCACTGGGAATTTATACGAGGGTAAATTGGAGCTGAGGGAGATGAATTCAGGCTCACACATTCATCAGTCCAGAATCTGTGACACAATAAAAACTTCAGGTACTAAATATTTGGGAGGAAATGAACATTAAAAAAAAATTAGTCATTTATTCATTCATTAGTAGAATAAAATAAATAACAGCATGTAGCAAATTTGCTTTAAGTTGCATATATAATTGAAGGAAGATAGATCACACAAAAATGCTTGTTAATGAAAGCTTGGCTGTTTTTGTTACATTTTGAATGCATCATATGAATAATCCCTTACAAAATATGATAAATGTGTATGGCATCTTAAGTAATATTCCAATTATGATTGTTGCATTTGTTATGAAGCATAATGATTTTACAGATATCTGAATTTGTATCAATACAATAAACACTGGTGAATGCACTATGATATATGCTACATCACTAGCTATATTATGCTATATGCTGATGGCTAGAGATATGCTGATGGAGAGATAGATGAAAAATAATCTGGATGGATTGGGTGCAGGGAGGCAAAAGATACCAATGAAACTGCCTGTGGTATGAATGCAAATCAATCAAATGTTCTCTCATCTCCTCCCTCAATGAAAAATTATGGAGTGTACTTGAATTTCTGAATTTCCTTCAGCTGAACAACACAATTCCCCCCAAAAGATAGTCTGTTTTCAATATCTAAAAGTATGTAATTTTTAATTAAGTGTGGCACAGGGGACTATTTTGGGTCATAGGAAATCTAAATTAGAATACTTGTTATCAGGAAATACATGTAAAGGGGTATTATAAAATGTACAAAATACTAAGATATACTAAAGTATCAGATTTATATTGGTGGAAATACGAAGGTGAATTTAGTGAAGCATTCCTATTAGATCAATGGGAATATGTATGTCAATCTATTGAGATTTCAAAAAATATTGCTATCAAAGAAAATAATTTTAAAATGTTACTTCAGTGGTATTACACACCAATTAGAATCAATCATATGTACCAGACAGCATCAGGGGATTGTTGGGGATGCAAGTCACATCAAGCAAGATTCCTCCACATATGGTGGGATTATAAAGTGGTTAAGAATTCTGGTTAAATGTATTTCACAGTGTATTTTAAATGACAGGAAATCATCAAACCCCAATGCCTACTTTTAAGGGACTTAAGAAGCTCAGTTTAGATTAGAAAAGCAAATAGAAAGTTGATAGGTAACTGGTTGGTAGCAGCAAAAAATGCTGCTAGTCAAATACTGGAAATCAAAAATAGTGCCAAGTGTAGAGGAGTGGCTGTGGTGATTGGCTACTACACACTGTTAAGCAAAAGGAACTTAAACTTAGGAATCTCCTCTGGATAGAATTCCTAAGGGAGGGGCTATGGAATGGTGTAAACAGGTGTCTATAAAATTCAGTTGGAGCTAACTGACCTTCTCAGATAGGGCTGGAGGAAACCAAAGTTAGATAGGGCTTGGAGGAGCCAGAATTAGATAGGGGTGGACCGCTCAGAGAGATAGAGAGGGACGGTTAGGGCTAGAGAGAGATTTCTAGTTAGGGTCTCTAGAGCAAGACTGAGGGTGGAATTGGGAGGTGGGTGGCTAGGTTGTACATAGCTGGAAAGAGCTCTGCAAATCAAGCTTGACTATAACTTAGTGGATTCTGGGAGTGTATTGTTTAATACACAGGTTATACTGCCAGGGATGTTGTATTCAAGGAAGGGTGTTGAAAGTCTAAAGGAGCTTGTTTTATCTTAATAGGCACAACAGTATCTTTACAGTAAAGCCTTTGTTGACACTCTGAAACAATCTTATATAAGTACCAGAGTTTCAAATACCAGACTGAAATATAAGAAGTGGTGTACTGACTAGCAAGTAAATACGGAGGTTGTTACTTTGTTTCAGAATCCACTGCATATGTGACCGACCATATGAACAGAAACCACTGAAGCTATTGTACCACAATAAAGTTATTTTCTTTGATTTAGAACTTTAAAATTGTTTTTCGAATGGGTTTACTACTCTCCACATTACCACTTGGGCACAATACAAAAGTTAGTGCTAGAAACCCAAATTAGGATTTAACTAGGTGGTGGCAGCGTAATAAGAAACAAATAGGGTTGCATGTTTTGTATTTTTTCTGTTTCGATTTGTACCAAATCTGAATCTACACCATTTTGTATTTTGCCTGAAATTAAGCCTTCCGAATCACCCCAGTTTTGTTTTGTATCTGAATTAATCCGAATCTGAATCTGAATTAATTCAGTCTAAAAAACGGGTCACAGGGTCAAAAGAGTGGGTGGGGGTTATAGTGCCCAATGAGTGGAAGCTACCACTAAAATTTCAAAGGAATTGGGCAAACTGCTGATTTTTGGTAAATTTTTGAAGTTTGCACATCTTTCAGATGTTCCCCATAGGGTATGATGGAGATTTCAGGAAAAGTATAGCTTCACGTGGCGGGGGGGAAAGGGGTGGCCCAGAGTGGAGTGTGGTTGGTGGTAGTGCCCAGTTGGTACAAGGAAGCTACCACAATTTTTTTCAGAGGAATTTGGCAAAGGACTGATTTTTAAAGAATTAATGAAGTTACGTGCCTTTCAGATTTTCCTCGTAGGGTATAATGGAGGTTTCTGCAGTCCCATAACTCCACTTGAGGGGCACTGGGGTGGCCCAGAGCAAGTGGCGGTGTAGTGCACATAGGGTGCCAACTACCCACATGAGTTGCCAACCCATGAAGTACAGGGTTTTGTTGTTCTAGAGGTGTTCTGAGAGTAGATTCTCTAGTAGCATATGAGAGTGGATTCATGGTTTGTCATTAAAAATCTCATTTGCTACCAGAGAACTCAACACCTCAGAAACAACAAAGCCCCGTACCCCAATAGGTTAGCAATCCGGGGACGTGGTTGGCACCCTCTGTGGACTACACCACCACTTGCTTCGGGCCATCCCAGTGCCCCCCAGGTGGAGTTATGGGGCTGCTGATACCTCTATTATTCCCTATGGGGAAAAATCTTAAAGATATGTAAACCTAAAAAATTCCTAAGAAATCAGCCCTTTGCCCTATTTAGAATCTGGGTACACCACCCTTGGGGCACTGCCACTCAACCTACTGTTTTGCCCCTGAAGCCCCACATAAACAAGTTGAAAGAGTGAAGAGAATGATAAACAACAACACTTAATTTTTTGGCACAGTTATTTGAGAATTTTGCAGCGGGTGTGAGCCTGTCCCTGTGGTACTAGCACAGCAGCACAACCCATTTGTGGATTCAAGCAATCTTTCAATAAAAACACTCCCTCCCCATGGAACAGTGACCACAGGTCATTTGAGATAGCAAGATAGACCAATGAACTGCCTTGGTACTATGGAACAGCTTCAAATGCTAATTTAACTGGAGTGAGCCATAGCTCAAACAAATCAGCCTACTGTTCAGAATTGTTGAGATTTATCCTCACTGCATTTAAGAAAGTGCAAAACCATGGATCATGGTTACAAGAAAGAGAGAAGCAACTAAGATCCCTGGGGATGTCAAACAGATGGACAGGGGTATTTCCCCACCCCCCTCCTTTTGTCTCCTGTAGTCCCATGTGGATGACCTGTCCCTGCAATGGCAAACGTTGTGAACCACCGGCTTAGACATCATGTCCCACCAAATTACATTGTGGCCTAAATTACATTAGAATGCTCAACTTGGGCAACAAAGCTTAGACACCACTATAACTCATAAAAATCAGAAGAAAAACAAAATAGCTCTGCAAAAGACCCCTGAACAAGTCAAGAGATTCTTTCTAATCCTTTGGAAAGAAAAACCTGTGTAATTTCAGAACTTTCCTAACCAGCTTCTCTAAAAGCTTCTCCACACAATTTATACCATGGCTTTTAGCAAGAGATTTGGAATTTCATTGAGCTCCCAAAGATATTTGGGTATTTCTGTCTCAAAATGCTGTCTTCCAAATCCCTTTGCAAGATCAGTTTGCATTTCAATCACACTGAATACAACACATACTTAACTAAACCATTCAACAACTTTTTGCATATCTTATCTTCTGCTAATCACTCAGTGCCTCAGCTGGAGTGGAGAGAGTCCGAGAAGTCAATTTGAATTGCAATGCTTTTCCAAAGAACAAAGCATTCTATCCGAAACACAGTCATTTCGATTTGGAAACAAAAACCTCTGTTTTTTAATTCTTGATTTTGTTTTGGTTACGAAACCTCCGAAATTGCCATTTTTGGGCATAAAACGTTTTGTACCCGAATTGAAATGCACAAGCCTAGAAACAAAGGGCTTAAAACAAAAGGGTCACAAACATTGTTCTTTTAGCATCTATATATTTTAAACACTAATCTTCCAGTCCCAGCCATGGGCAGGTCCTGACAGTGGCGCAGGAAGATATGGTGCCATGAGGATGGAGGAAAATAAGTGCACATTAAAATCAAAAATGGAATAGCTATGACTACATTTGAAAGCAAATGGAATAAATTCAGGAATTTTTGGAACAACAGTACAGCCAAGAAAACAATATCAACAGTATGAAAAATCATGATAGTTATTGTGAATACGGTGAGTTTGGCCAGTTAGGGGAGAAAACAGAGAAGTTTGAACATAAACTTTGAACAGAAACTTTGAACAGAAGAACATTTGAGTACTGGAGAGCCTCATTACTTGCAGGCTTTCCATTCCTCGCCTACTACCACGAGAAATGGAAGTGCAAGTAACGAGGCATTAGTTTATGGGGAAAGCGGGGTTAGGCTCTAGGGTGGAGGGGAAAATTGGAAAAAGTCCCCAAACAGTCTCCAAATGGCCCACAAAAAGTCCCAAACTTACTGTGGTATGCTCTGCAGGTCCCCCATGAGCCCAGGCACACGCCACAAAGAATGAAAGTGCTCCAAACCCATTAAAATCATGGGGGAAGTCCTCCCCCCACCCAGGAAATGAGCCACAAAATGGCTCCTCCTGTCTTAAAATAAAATTTTAAAAACAAAAAAAATATTTTTTTAATATAATTTAAAAAAATAAAAACCGAGATCTAACTAAAAAGATTTAAAAATACATGCATAAAATAACCATACAAAATACAAAGAAGCAGCAGTGGAGTCAATCACATTAAAGCCTGGGTAAAAAGCTGAGTTTTCACATGCTTTCTAAAAGCCACGATGGAGACCGAGGAGTGAAGAGCCACTGGGAGTGCATTCCAGAGTCTGGGGGCAGCAACAGAGAAGGCCCTGTCCCACATGCACGCCAGCAGAGCCTCCCTCATTGTCGGCTCCTGCAGCAGAGCCCCTTCAGATGACCTTGTTCAGCGGGTAGCAACCCGTGGGAGCAGACAATCCCTCAGGTATCCAGGGCCCAAACTCAGCCTATGGAAACCTGGGAGCTTGCTCACAACCTGGTTAGGTCCTGTTCTCAGATCTTTTTCTTGTGTCATAAAGAAAAGACTAGCTGTATAGAAGATCCTTGGACCCGCCCTCCTCTCCTCAACACCAAATGGTGGCTGGAAGTGACCTACATGGTCACTTCCAACCCTCTAAGAACCACAGATACATGGGTTTTAACCCATTAGTATCTGCGGATACTGGAACTGAGTGTCAGACACCAACAGATACGCAAAACCACGAATAGTGGTTCCGCAAGTAACAAGGTTTTCCTGCATTTGAATATCTTGACACTGTGTGTCAAGAATTTATTATTATTTATTATTATTATTATTATTATTATTATTAATTCGATTTCTATACCGCCCTTCCAAAAATGGCTCAGGGCGGTTTACAAAGAGAAATAAAACAAATAAGATGGCTCCCTGTCCCCAAAGGGCTCACATTCTAAAAAGAAACATAGGACACACACCAGCAACAGTCACTGGAAGTACTGTGCTGGGGGTGGAGAGGGCCAGTTACTCTCCCCCTGCTAAATAAAGAGAATCACCATGGTAAAAGGTGCCTCTTTGCCCAGTTAGCAGGGGTTAGGGTATTAATTAGGGTTAATTTGAATAATATGATTTTGTAATGTTGTTTTGTATGTACACAATATTTAAATATTTTGTATGTACACAATATTTAAATATTTTTTTAAAAAAAGATGTTTTCTCATCTCTCTCTTCCTGCCACTAATCCCAACTATATGAATTCATGGTGGTGCAGTTGATGCAGCCCTAGGTTGTGGCCAAAATCTTGGGCAGCGTGTGTGTGACATCATGTGCTCTTGACCCTTGCACTTCATGGCTAATAAATGCTGCCAGGGATGGTACAGGCAGATGGTTGGAGGTGATTATTAAAACTTCATTAAGGAAGGGCAGGATGCCATCTTGCCTCAAGGAGGCAATGGTAAGACCATTATTTGAAAAGCCCTCCTTTGATCCCTCCAGACAACTATAAACCTGTCTAACCTTCCCTTTTTGGGCAAGGTGATAGAGCATGTGGTAGCGTACCAGCTGCAGAAGGTCTTGTATAATACGGATTATCTGGACCCTTTTCAATCTGGCTTCGGCCCCTTATATGAGACTGAAACTGTCTTGGATTTGGTCGCTCTAGTGGATGACCTATGCCGGGAACCAGACAGTGGTAGTGTGTCCCTGTTGGTTCTGCTGGACCTCTCAGTGGTGTTTTATATCATCGACCATGGTATCCTTCTGGACCACCTCTCAAGTATGGGAATCAGAAGTACTGCTTTGGAGTGGTGGCTCCAATCCTTTCTTGTGGGGAGGATCCAGAAGGTGGTGCTGGGGGATTATTGCTTGGCTCAGTGGCCACTGGCCTGTGGAGTCCTGCAGGGTTCAGTTTTGTCCCCCATGCTGTTCAACATCTACATGAAACCACTGGGAGTGGTCATCCAGGGACTTGGACTGAGTTGTCAACACTATGCAGATGACACTCAGCTCTATCTCTCCTTGTCACCTGATCCTAGGGAGGTAGTTGATGTCTTGAACCAGGGGCTGGAGGCAGTGATGGGTTAATCACTGTGGGCTAATGAACTGAGACTGAAGCTGGACAAGACGGAGGTAATACTGATCAGTAGGAGAGCCAATTGGGATGAGGAGATTCTACCAGTTATGGATGTGGTTGCACTCCCCTTGAAGGAGCAAGTACATAGCTTGGGGGGTATTGCTGGACATGGCTCTGCTTTTGGAAGCTCAGGTGCCAGCTGTGTCCCTTTCTTGAGAAGGCAGATCTGGCCACCATTACCCATGTCTTAGTCACATCACGGCTGGATTACTGTAATGCACTCTACATGGGGCTGTCCTTGAAGAATATTCAGAAATTGCAGCTAGTGCAAAATGCGGCAGCTAGGATTTTATCTGGAGCTGCCTGCTGGGATCACATCACATCCATTTTGAAAGAGCTGCACTGGCTGCCAGTTTGTTTCCAGGTCCAATTCAAGGTGCTGGTTTTGACCTTTAAAGCCCTCATGATATTGGAGGATTTTTTCTTTGCAATTCTTTCCAGAGAGAAATGCTCTGATAGGGCTTGCATTACCTTTGACCCAGTTATCAATCTGATATGATGTACAACCCTATTTTATATCAGACCTTCTGGGGAAGGACAGCACATATTTGATGATTCGTCCTCTCTCTGAGCTCTCACTAGACATGCTAGATTTTCTGTACATCAGGTAGACCCTCCAGACTATATTTCATTTCATTCAGCCACAGAGTCATGACGTGTCAGACGCGGGGGGCATGGTCTGGCTCCTGGATGAAGCCACGTGGCTCCATTAGGCAGAGCCTGGCCGGCGCTGCATTTGCAACGCAGCCAGGAGCTGCTCTTCCCTGCCTTAAAGGCAGGGGAGAACTGCTTCTGGCCACACTGTGAACGCAGTATTGGCCATGCAACTCCCTAACGGATCCGTGTGGCTCTATTCGGGAGTTAGAGCCAGGCGTTTGCAGGGAAGAGCTGCTCCTTAAAGGCAGGAACGAGCCGCTCCTGGCCGTGCTGTGAATGCAGTGCCAGCCATTTAATTTCCTAACAGGCCCGCACGGCCCCACTTGGGAGCTCCCCGCCGCATCTTACATCAGATGTGGGGGGGATTGGTGCCACGAGGCACGGCCCCTGATTGGCAGCAGCCCGGGTTCTTTAAACCCGTTCGCCCAGTGCTGGCTCCACCCCTGATTTCATTACTGTATTTACTATATCGTTCTTTAAACCTGTTCGCCCAGTGCTGGCTCCACCCCTGATTTCATTACTGTATTTACTATGTCGTGTTTGCACGTTGGAAATTGCATGTTTGAAACTGAATTCTTTTTTCTATCATAAATCCAGACAGCATGCTTTTTTGGGAAAAGGAAATTGCATGTGAAAAGCCTATCAATGCACAAAGAGCATCTTAATTCTAAAATTACCATAATTTATCTCCACCTTTAGATATTTGTAGGCTCTCACTTTCTCAGATGTTTCCAAGTAGATAAACCTTTTACCTCAAGTAACACCAACAGTACAGATTAAAGGATTGGAGTGTTTACTAGCAGGGCTGAGGTTTACACAGGGAACTTGTCGGCACTGCCCTGTCAGAAACAGCTATGACATAAATATAGCCTTTACTGCAACAACTCAACATAGGTTGATAACAGCAGACGTTTTGGTTTATGAGACTTCTGATCTTTCCACAATGGATTAGCAGATTCTACAGCAAATCTGCATAGATTTATCTTCTAAATTAAAAGCCTTATACTGCAGTCAAACTAGCCAATCCAAACTTTACTTTCAAAGGCAAACATAGCTTTTGATATTTAGTTTTTGTCAGATTTTTTTTTCTTGTTGCAATGGAAGTAAACATTCCCATCAGCCCATATACTGCAGCATAAACAATATAATAGAGGGGGAAAATTGGATGTGTGTATCCCAATGTGCTCACCATATACATAAACTTATATACTTAACTTATATTGTTAACTGCCCAGAGACAAAAGTTTGGGGCGGTGTACAAATTCTATTAATAAATAAAAAACAAAACAAAACAAGAGATATTGTATTTGGTCTAGTGGTTAAGTTGAACATAAGAACATAAGAACAGCCCTGCTGGATCAGGCCCAAGGCCCATCTAGTCCAGCATCCCGTTTCGCACAGTGGCCCACCAGATGCTTCTGGAAGCCACAGGCAGGAGTTGAGGGCATGCCCTCTCTCCTGCTGTTACTCCCCCGCAAACTGGTACCCAGAGGCACCCTGCCCCTGAGGCAGGAGGTGGCCTGCAGCCCTCCAACTAGTAGCCGTCAATAGACCTCTCCTCCATGAAGTTATCCAAACTCCTTTTAAAGCCATCCAGGTTGTTGGCTGTCACCACATCTCGTGGCAGAGAATTCCACAAGTTCATTATGCGTTGTGTGAAAAAGTATTTCCGTTTGTTGGTCCTAGATTTCCTGGAAATCAATTTCATGGGATGACCTCTGGTTCTAGTCTTATGGGAGAAGGAGAAGAATTCTCTCTATTCACTTTCTCCACACCATGTATGATTTTATAGATCTCTTTCATGTCTCCCTACAGTCGTCTTTTTTCTAAACTAAATAGCCCCAGGTGTTATAGCCTTGCCTCATAAGAAAGTAGGGATGTGCAAAAAATTTCGGGCACAGAACGATCTGTGCCCGAAACGAACAAGTTCGGGTGATTCGGGGCCGAACCGAATCACCCCCGATGTCCCCCGATATTTTTCGGGCACGAGCCGAATCACCCGAATTTCGGGCATGAAAAATTCGGGTGATTCGGTTCACGGTTGATTTTTGGTGAATTTTTAAAGTTTTAGTGACTTTGGGGCAGTTAGGGGGCATAGCATGGGATCTGGGCAAAAGTAGTGGGGTGGGGTGGTAGTGCCTAATGGGTTCAGACTACCACCCCAATTTCAGGGGGATTGGGCAAAGGGCTGATTTTTGGTAAATTTCTGAAAAATTCATGTCTTTGGGGCAGATTGGGGCATATTGGGGCAGAAAGTGGGGGCTGGGGCAGAATAGTGGGGTGGGGTGGTAGTGCCTAATGGATGGAGGCTACCACCCCAATTTCAGGGGGTTTGGACAAAGGGCTGATTTTTTGAGAATTTTTGAAGTTTTAGTGACTTTGGGGCAGTTTGGGGGCAGAAAGTGGATCTGCCCCAAAATAGTGGGGTGGGGTGGTAGTGCCTAATGGGTGGAGGCTACCACCCCAATTTCAGGGGGATTGGGCAGAGGGCTGATATTTTGAGAATTTTTGAAGTTTGGGTGTCTTTGGGGCAGATTGGGGGCAGAAAGTGGATCTGCCCCAAAGGAGTGGGGTGGGCTGGTAGATAGTGCCTAATGGGTGGAGGCTACCACCCATCCCCAATTTAAGAGTGATTGGGCAGAGGGGTGAATTATGGTGAATTTATTTGTATGAGGTTTGTCTTCATAAGGTGAAGTGTGCTAAATTGATTACTTCCTCATATTATTCATAGTAAAGGAAAGTGTGAAAAAGTGAAAGTGGGGTCATGAGAGTTGTTTAATTGAAAAATAGCTCATTTGCTATGATAGAATGAGAATTCACACCTCAGAGCCACACCTAAAACTTCAAAAATTCTCAAAAAATCAGCCCTTTGTCCAAACCCCCTGAAATTGGGGTGGTAGCCTCCACCCATTAGGCACTACCACCCCACCCCACTATTCTGCCCCATCCCCCACTTTATGCCCCAATATGCCCCAATCTGCCCCAAAGACATGAAATTTTCAGAAATTTACCAAAAATCAGCCCTTTGCCCAATCCCCCTGAAATTGGGGTGGTAGTCTGCACCCATTAGGCACTGCCACTCCACCCCACTACTTTTGCCCAGATCCCATGCTATGCCCCCAAACTGCCCCAAAGTCACTAAAACTTTAAAAATTCACCAAAAATCAGGATTTTGCCCAATCCCCCTGAAATTGGGGTGGTAGACTCTACCCATTGGGCACTACCACCCCACCCCAAAATTTTGCCCCTGGGCCCCTTTTTACCCCCCCGAATCGATTCGGATTCAGATTCGGATTAAATCCGAATCCGAACCGAATCAAGGGTGATTCGGGTGACCCAGATTCAGGCACAAAACAAAACAGGGGTGATTCGGTTCGGGTCCGAGCCGAATCACCCGAAATCCCGAATTGCACACCCCTATAAGAAAGGTGCTCTAGGCCCTTGATATGTCGATGATTCCAATATTAAACCAATATTGCAATAAGCAATATTAAACCAATATTGTTTTATACAACCATTGTACAGTAGGTGGCTGTGATGGTTACACATCAAGGTTATATGTAGCATCTGCAGCAGAAATTGCAATACCTACAGTGAGAAGCAGCACCTTTATCAGCAGGTCTGGAAGCAGTTTGGACTCTCAGTTCTCCAGAGACACAGCCTGGAGGAATATATGTCTATATCCTCTGCAGCCCAAATAGTCCTTGTTTCCCTTACATGGCTTTTTGCTCTTTTCAATATATATATAATACGTATATGTTCACATACATGTCTTAACAATGTCAAGACTGCAAAATTCTGCTTTGAAGAAAGCAAATAAAATGCATGCACTGATAAGAAGGCTGTCGTGATGTTATGCCATTCAGGATTCTCTCAGTAGAGAGAGTAGAAAAAAAACACATGCCTGAATTGAGTGTGAGTGTGTGAGACTGTGTGGGCGTCTCTCTGTGTGCATACATATACACACTTTCACTGGCTGCTTTCTTTCCATATCCTCAGCCACATTATGCCTGGCAGGAGTATTAATGGCCCTGCTAAGCATGTTCAGTGCAGTGGAGAGAAAAAAAGATATTTAAGGCACTGAACACTGGCATTAAGGAAGCCAGGATTCTCAAAAAGATTGCCCTGGGTGCCCCTACGAGCTTTCAGCATGAAGATGTATATATATTGCTGCTTCAGCTAAACCATTTTGCTAGCCCAAAGCCGAAAGTGGAGTTATAGCAGATGCTTTTTGTGTCTGAGGGACTGTTGATTTTGCTTTGCAATGGAGACATTAATCCATGATGCTCCCCCTCTACCACTGACCATCAAGTCACAATGGAGAAATAGAGCAAGAAGACGACAAAGAATTATGTATCCGACGTACCCCACCTCCTTTTCTTCAAGCCCTGAAGCTGAGGGATGTACAATGAATACAATGAATATTTATATACCACTTTTCAAAGGAAAAAAAAGTTCCCAAAGTGGTTAGTTAAACAAACAAACAAACAAGGCTCCTTGTCCGCAAAGGGCTACCAATCGAAAAAACAAACATAACATAGACACCAGCAACAGCCACTGGAGTGATACTGTGCTGGGGATGGATAGATCCAGTTGCTCTCCCACTGCTAAATAAAGAGAATCACCACCTGTAAAAAGTGCCTCTTTGCTCAGTTAGGCATGCCCCACTGCTCTCCTGGCCTTTGTCCCTGTTTATAATAACTTGGTTTAGTCTACTTGTGACGTTCTATTAGGTCTGCATCAAGCAATCACTCCAGCTGTAAGGGAAGAAACAAGTTCAGCCAAGAATTTGAGAGTGACATAACTTTCCGTACACAGTTTTCAATTTTAATCTGATACTAGTCTTTACCTAACTAAACTTGTGCTTGAGGCTAAGCAAATAAGGGCTCCCTGCAAAGCAGTTCTTATTAATGAAAGAGAAAGAAATGATGTACATGGAACTCAAAAAGCATGACAGAACTCCTTAACAGATGTATCAGAGGACAACTACAACTACTACTATGTATTTTGCATGATTAAGATTAGAACACCACACAGGCACACAAACTAATCAAAATCCTTTTTTTAAAAAAGTGGAATCAATGTGCTGCTGTGGCACAAAATTAAACTGTCCTTTTGTGACAGTGCTTGGCATTAGAGTTTTTTCTATCTTGGAAGGGCCAGCTTCATATATTGATCAGAAGTGGCCAAGGGAATAGCCTGAAAGCACAACACACAGTTTAACTGCTTACGCTAAGCAAATCTCACACTACCTGGATAGGGGGCCATCTAGGAACCTGCTCTCAGCTTTCTAGAGGAAAAGCAGAAGAGAAGTGTGATAAATTAAAGAAAAATATTCACTGCAAAAATGAACAGGACAACCACCTTTTAAAATGTTAAGACTAAACGCATAGGAGAAGCTCTAAAATGTATTTTATGTACTGTGATGGTTAAGAGAAAAGAGAGAGACAACAGATACGTAAGCTAGCCCATACCCATCTAGTTATTATGACTTGGGTTCTTGAAAACAAAAACAACAAACAAATACAAAAAAACAACTTTACTGGGAACAGCCTACATTTTGTGGCGATACCTATAACAACAAAAATATTGATAACAAAATTCTGGCATCCCAGGTCCTTAGGAAGGACTTGATGTCTGGATAAAACAAACCAATCAATAACACCTGTTTGACTGTGCAAACCAGAAATAAAAGTAATAATAATAATAATAATAATAATAATAATAATAATAATAATTATTATTATTATTATTATTATACAGCTTTATTTGTTAGCTGCCCCATGACAAATTGTTCTCTGGGTAGCTCACAACACAACATTAAAACATCCAATAAAAACACATCAACCACCTCCTACCACAACACACAAGATACAGAATAAGTACAAAACAATGTGAAAACTTGCTTTTAAAGAAAATTTTAAAAGTCAAATTTAAAAAGCCTGAGTTAACAGAAAGGTGTTTAACTGGCAACACAGTGATGGTGCCAGGCAAACCTCACCGGGGAGGCTGTTCCATAAACGGGGTGCAACCACTGAGTATAAAGAACAAACTAGACATAACACTAGAGATGTGTGAATGCATATCCAAATATTGACTGACATTGTGTCCAAGGTAGTAAGGAAGCAGCAGGAATCTACATCCTCATAGTCACAGCCTTTCTCACTACTGCAGCACAGGAGGGGGTGAATAGTTTTGCCAGTCTTCTCTGCCTCCAGAAGTGCTCTATGCTTTCCAAAAATATGTTCTTGAAGGGTCAGCTGTCAGGGGTTAGTCATATTTTCAGAAGTTACAAAGCACTTCTGGTGACAGTGATTATCAGCAAAAATCTGCCCGCAACACATACTGCAGAAGCAGGGAAGCTTCCAGTACCATTAGGAGCAGCGTCCTGCTGCATCCTTGCTTTGATAAACAAGGGGGCTATTCACACAAGCAGCCCTAACCAGGTCTGCACTGCCAGGTAGCCTGAGTATTTTACCTGGGCTATTACCAATGTAGAAGGGTGTGAGTGCACCCTTCTATCCCAATCCCCCATTCTGTGCATGTTTGTGGCAAGAGCACGTGGCAGTGAGAGAATCCCTCAATGCACCACGCTCCTGGTGCGTGCAGTGCATTGAGGGATTCTGGAGGATGTCCTCCTCCAGCTCCCAGATCTGCCCCTCGCCGTGGTGCTGTTTGTGTGTCAGGTGAGTGGCACAGCCTGGAAGAGTAGGGATATTGGGGGGGGGGGTGAGAAGAGCCTGCTTCTCTGCCCTCCCTCCCAAACACAGAATGATCTCAAGATGTCAGTCATTGTTTTAATTGTGTCAAAGCAGTTTGGGGCCATGCAACAGAAAATATTTCTTTTTTAATTCTTCTCCGCCATGCGAATTCCCTTGACTTAAGAAGAGATTACCGATGTAGCAGGACCCTGGGAACTAGGAATCTCATAGCCTGAAATTAGAACCTATTTGGGAACATGATATGCTCCAACTGTTCCTGCTTACATATTCTCTGGTGTCTGTGCCTGGCAGTACAATCTGTTTTTGTTTTGATTCAAGTGAGCCAATAAGTATCACCACGGTGATACATCACCTTGAATTTCTTTCCCCAAAATTCATTTTAATGTTACTTCTTCTATGATTGTTTGCAACCACAGAAGCAGCAAGGCAGCAGAAGCAAGCTGCCTTTCCCTATGGCTCTTACCACAGCCTGGGTAGGAGTAAGGGTTCATCACCTAATTATTTAGGTTTGTTGGTTTGTTTGATTGATTGATTGATTGATTGATTGATTGATAGATATACCACCCTTCCAAAATGGCTCAGGGCAGTTTATAACAAGATAAAAACAATTAGAACAAGTTAACAGTTAAAATCAAAAGTATAAAAACAGAATAAAACCAATTAAACAATTCAAACAGCTAAAAAAACCTCTGGAAAACCAGGGCAGCCATTTAAAATAATTTAAGACAGTTGCTGATGTATTGCAGCTATTGGAATTGCTGACATATTGCAGCTGTTGGTCCCAGCACTGTGCTAGGAGCCATACATAGTGCAGGAAAGCAAGGAACATCCCTTGTTGGTTTGGAAATGCAGATAAGCTCTCTCTTCCCCTTCCCTCCCACTATACAGTTCATCCATCCATATTCATTGCCTTCCCTTGAAAACTGGGCTCATGACCCTGTGCTGAAATGGTGCAGGACTACTTTTATGCAAAATGTCTTAGAACTCTTTGGTGCTGTCAGTCATAAGAGGCAGTTAGAGAGTGACAGTTAGAAGCTGGCAGTTAGCGTGGGGATTTGGGTCTGGGTACGAAGGAACAGTCTCAAAGAGGAGTTGCTCTGAGACTCAAGGATAAGAAAGTCTAAAACATAAAGGACACCATATGAAAATTCAGATTTTGAAGAGCAACAGTCTCCAAGGGATATCATCTGTAAACTGTCTGAGAGGCAGGACCGGAACCACATCTACAACAACCCACCTGCCTGATAGTATAAGCCATGTGGGGAAGGGTCAAGAGAACAGGTGGTAGGTCACACCACTTCAAGCAGCTTGTCCACATCCTCAGGTGTCACAAACTGAAACTGATCCAGCCTTGCCACATAAGAGAAGTTGCTGGACACCTCCACATTAGACACTCTATAATACCTGTGAGATCTGAATTTCAGTTGGCCCAAATATGAGAGATTTTATCCACAAAGAACTCATTAAAAATGTCACAGTGGGTAATAGATGGTTCCAAATTCTGATTCAAGGGAAAGGGGGCAGGTACTAGCCCTCTCACAACCCTAAACAACTCTGCTGGACTTTCACTTGTGGATGCAATACGGGCAGAAAAGAATAACATCTTTGCTGCAAGTATTGCCCAAGCATAGGTCTTCAATTGTGCTCTATGTTGTAATCTGTTGAATTCAAGTTAAGTCTTTGTCCACTTGTGCTTCAGTTTCCTACCTTGCTGCTTCAGTTCCCAAAGTTCTTCTGTATACCAAGGGGCCAATCTGAAAGCAGGTCAGAGAGGGCACTTATGAGAGATCATGTCTACTGTCCTGGTGCATTTGCTGTTCTAGTTCTCCACCTGGGCATCAACAGAATCACCAACAGAACAACACTAAATCCTTCCAAGGCTTCTTGGAATCCTACAGGATCCAATATCCGTCTTGGGTGGACCATCCTAATAGGCCCCTCTCCCTTGCAGAAGTGGGACATGATTGTGAGTCCAACCTTAACCAGGTGGTGGTCTGTCCATGACAATGCGGAAATCACAGAAGTCCCCACCCATGGAACACTACCCTGAGCAGAGTGAATGGCCAGATCAAGCATGTGACCAGCAATATGTGTCAGTCTCAAGACAGCTTGGGATAGGCCCATAGTTGTCATGGCCACCATCAATTCCTGATCCACTTTGGAGAAATTGGTCCCAAAGTTAACAATGAAGTGCCCCACTACCACAAGCCTGGGGGACTCCAACACCGAGACCAAGTCCATCAGCTCACTTAGGGACTCTGTTGGGCAGCAGGGTGATCAGAACACCAATAGTTGTCCCAGTCTATCCCTGGTTCCCAAACTTAAAATACACACATTCAATATGGTCAGACACTTCTACAAGGATCCTGGTAAGGGAGATGTTATTCTTATAGCCCCAGCCACTCCAACTCTCTGCCCACTACCCCTCATCTGCTCCTCAACAGAGTACCCTGGAGGGAGAATCTGGGACCAGACTGCACCTCCAGCTTCCCCCAAGTCTCTGTGATACATACCAGGTTGGCCCCTTCATCTAGAATATAATCATGGATGATTTTTATTCTAATTTATTCTAATTTATTAAGGACCAACCTGGCATTGCAAAGGAGTAAGATGAGGCTCTGTGGGTGGTTGGCACTGCTCCCCAAGGTCAAAGAGCTGGCAGAACAACTGGAAGGGGAAACAGCTGGGAGATTTCTGATTTCCCTTCCCCTGTAATGGCCTGCTGACTTGCCAACATTACTTCAGCTATTCCCAGCTTCTCGGTGGAATAATCAGTGGAAATGCCCCTTGTCTCCCAATCTCCAGACAAACTTAGACACATTATAAAATTAGGACACTCTGTAATATAGACTGGATTGTCAAGTACAGTTCTGGGAAGAAATTGGGTTTAAAGGGGGGAAGCCTTATACTGTATATTGTGTGTAAAGTAACTAAGTGCTGTGAGAAGTTCAAATCATCAACTTTGTAACCAAGCAAGATTTCAGACCTACTAATCAGTAGTGAAACAAACTTCAGATACCATTCTTCTTGTTTCAGTCAGATCTTGTACATCTGACTGATTTCTGATTTCTGTAACAAACCCTCCTCATGTCTGCAAAGCCACATTATCAGGGTATAGAAACCAACATCATTACAGAGCCTTCACTGAATAATTGGTGGCAGTGGAAATACAAGTGCACTTATACAAACCAAAATAACAACTAAGGTGAAAAACAATTGAAAATAAACTTTACACATATCTCTGACTCAGACCAAATGTCACAGGCCCCTAGAAAAATTGACCTTTCTCTGGCTCCAAGCTGTAGCTCATGCTCAAGTCCCTGCAATGCTGGGCTGAAGAGCACACACAGACCAAATCTGGATTTGGGTATACTAAAATGGTAAAGCAACAACACTACACCATAAATGTATCACACACATGCACATTAGATCAGCAAGAGAGAGCAATAACTCTGTTCAAATGTTATGCTCAATGAACATACAGTCTGTAAACAAATACACACATACAGTTATTCACATGTTACGTTCAAAACATGTGCAGTAGTACACTTCCTATAGGTAACCTGACTTTTAGGAAACCTGTACCAAGGTTCACTTTTAAATGGAGAGAAAATGGTGCTAAAGCTGCATCTTGTGTGTGTGTATCTTTTACATAAGTAATTCACAAAGCAGCTGATAATGTAAAAACCAGAAGGCATTAATAATATTACATTTATAGAATAGACATTATTTTAATAAATCATTATATACCAGCAGCAGCAGCAAGATATGATAAAAGTCATGATAATCAATGGGCAATCAACTACCATTAAAAGCATATCTGAAGAAGACTATTTTTACAGTCCTCTCAAAAGCTGCAAGAGAGAACCAAACAGGTTGCTTTGGAAGAGAGTTCCAGAACCACTGAAAAAGTTCTGTCCTGCATACTCACCAATTTAACAATGGATCGCAGTGGTACATAAAGCAGAGATCCCCCTACCATATTATTCATATGGGTAGAATCATATGGGAGTATACAGTTCTTTAAAATAAATGCAGCACACAAGAGAGCTTAGAGTTCTCAGTATTAACATTTTGGGGTTAACATATTTTAGTACCCAAGATCCCCCAGTGTCCCATCACTCCCACCTATTCATTCATTCATTCATTCATTCATATGATTTCTATACCATCCTTCCAAAAACGGCTCAGGGCAGTTTACACAGAGAAATAACAAATACATAATAAATAAGATGGATCCCCAAAAGGCTCACAATCTAAAAAGAAACATAAGATAGATACCAGCAACAGTCACTGGAGGTACTGTGCTGGGGGTGGATAGGGCCAGTTACTCTCCCCCTGCTAAATAAAGAGAATCACCACGTTAAAAGGTGCCTCTTTGCCAAGTTAGCAGGACTCAATTTGTAATGAGTCCTGGGTTTTCCAAAATTAAGGAGATCTATCAACAAGGTAAGTTTCACTTAGGAGAAAATTAAGAAGTAAATGAAAGTGAAAACAGACATAACAGGAAACCGGAGGTCCTTTCACCACCAGTTTCCCAACCCAAACATCTGAATTAAGGGAAATGGAGAAAACCCACAATTTTCCTCTCCAAACTCCACTCTGAACCTTCGAGGTGGTTTCACCACAGCAATCTCCATTTCGGCGGTGCGAGTGTTACATCTGAATGCTCGCACCGTAGTTTGGGCCCCATGGAGCTGGAGCTGAGGGAGGAAGCTCCTCCTTCACTCCAGCCTGATTTGCTGTGCTGTCTGTCCTTCTGTCAAGAAGGAAGCCTCCACAGCCAGCTCTCCCACCTCTCTGTAGTCATGATGATTGCAGAGATTGCAGCTCTCCCCAACGTCCAAATGTGAACAGGAGGGTGTGGGGAAGGGAGCGTGGATCCGCTGGTCAATTGGACCCACAGTTTTGTGTTGTGTCTGAACCGGGCCAATGTAAGTAAACCCAATAACAATAACAGTTCCCCCACCTCTGGAGGTGTCTATCCCAGAGTCCCAACCAGGTTTCCCAAAGCTTCAAATATGCCGGACGTTTCCAGTATTGGTCTCCGGTGTTCAGGATCAGTCCTGCTGTTCAGAACTGATGTTCAGGATTTCCAGTTCCTCTTCCCACCCAAGTCTCTGCTTCAGCAACAGTTTAACTGCATTTCTAGTTACCTTGATAACTTTTTTCCACCCCCTACTGCCTTTTTTTAAAGCATTCCAATGCTAGGCTACAATATTCTCATTTAAAAAGTGGGGGTGAGGGGGGGGGAAGTGAAACTGTGATTTTGTAGAACGTAAGATGTGTTCTCCAGGGACAAACTCACTGTACACATTCTACCAGCAGTTTGCTTATTTGATTGCTTTTGTATTGCATTATCTTAACATACAACACCACTCTTTAGTGGTACCTTTTAAATATAGTCACTAATGAATTCTACTAACTTGCTATACTACAGAACATGGAAGTCTCTGAGGTCAGTCACTTTCTATTATTAGTACAGCAACAATATGTTTGGCTGAACTTGGAAATTGCTAACCACTCCTATTGAGTTCGAAAACATTTGTGGAAGAAACATTCATAGGTACATTAAATTTAGCACATTTATTTTTCTGTCCATTTTAAGTTTGTAGAACTTTATAAGAACTGTGTCCAATACACTGTATGTAATAATTGCAACTTCTCTATACTGATATAAAATCAATTTTCTATTCTGTATATTGATGTATGTATGTATGTATGTATGTATGTATGTATGTATAAATAAATCCTGTGATTTGTTTTAAAAAACCAGAGACTTGATTCTGCTTTGCAAAAATATAGGACTCGCTGACCTAGAATTGTTTCCACCCGAACACTTAAACACAAGTTATATGTGTATTAGTTTTGCTATGGATGTGATTTTTAAAAACATTTTGGAGTTCCCTTTCATTTATTTCCCAGTATCTAACAATACACATATGCATTTATGTGGTTCTTCTCTCACCATTGATTGCTCATTTGGGTCCATATAGGTTAGAATGGAGTCACGTGTCCATTGCTTCAGTTAGTTTCTGTATGACTACTATGACACCTATATTATGGATATAATGATGACCAATCGTAATGTAACTGAGGACTCCAACATATTGGTGATTTGAAAAAGCCAGGACAACAAGCGCTCAGAAACTGGGGACAACCTTGGAATTATGAAGAGCTTTTCGTATTCCCAAGGGATTCCTGTATTGCCAACAAAATGTTAGAAAATATCTACAAATAATTTGTGAGGATGTTTTCATGAGCAGCCAAGACGAGGCTAGGGAAGCTAAGCCCAGGCTTGGCTAACTTGGGAACCACCGGTTCCTCAGCAGCAAACCTGGCTAAGAAGCCAGGCTCTTAAACGAGGTGGAGGGAGCAAACACTAGACCCCGGCGCTGCCCTTCTGCCAAACCTTACTTTTTACCCTGGCCTTTAGCCAGTGTTTAAGGGTGCGAGTGCACCCTTTACCCCAGGGCCAGGGCACACACATGGCCTCCACACATGAACACAAGCCATTTGCATGGTCAGCAGTACCATGCTGACCATGCAAATGGCTTCTGCACACGTGCAGAGGCCATGTGCGTGCCAGTGCTGCACTGCAGCCACACGCGGTCTGTTTGGGGGGGAGCTCAGCAGCTGCAGGAAGCTCTATCACTTTTGAAGTTGCCTCTTGATGCCGCCCTGGTGACTATTGAACCACCGAACAGTTTCATGGTTTTGCCGAACCAGCACGAACCAGTTTGCAGAACCATGAACATGGACTGTGGTTCATGCACATCTCTAATGTTTTGTGCTTCTGAACTATGAATGTAATTACCCATAGACATGCAATGAAAGTTCTGTTCTAATGAGAAAGATCTTACTTACTTATTTATTTATTTAGATTAGCAATCAGTTTTATCTCTTATGCTGAGGGTGGGTTTCACCCTAGCCTGAAAGCCAACTAATCAAAACATCAGTACCTTTCACACTCAACATTAAAGCATTTCTCATGAGCAGTCTAACCCAGACTAGGGCAACATAGCCTGGGTTAGGCTGCTCCTGTGCAGCACTGGGATTGAGCTAGATTCCGGTGCTGCCCTCCTGCCTAACCCTAATTTTTATCCTGGCCTTTAGCCAGTGCACCCTTAAACCCGAGGCCAGGGTTGTGTGTGTGCTTGGGCTGCATCCAGCCCGAGTACACACAGAGTCTGCTGCCTAGAGCACTCAACAGATGGGGGGATCCCCCAATGCACTGTGCACAGTGCATTAAGGGATTCCAGGGGGCTGGGACTCATTTTCCCGGCCTCCATACATCCGTGCTGCTCAGAGAAGTGTGGGTCATATGTATGCGCAAGCCTCATGCCACATGGAAGAGGATTGTTCATCTGGGAGAGGAGAGCTGGTCTTGTGGTAGAAATCTTGACTTGTCCCCTTAGCTAAGCAGGGTCTGCCCTGGTTGCATATGAATGGGAGACTAGAAGTGTGAGCACTGAAAATATTCCCCTCAGGAGATGGAGCAACTCTGGGAAGAGCATCGAGGTTTCAAGTTCCCTCCCTGGCATCTCCAAGATAAGGCTGAGAGAGACTCCTGCCTGCAACCTTGGAGAAGCCATTGCCAATCTGTGATGACAATACTGAGCTAAATAGACCAATGGTCTGACTCAGTATATGGCAGCTTCCTATGTTCCTATGAGAGAAGGTAGGTTCTACCCTGCCTTCCCCACTACCTGCCCTCCCCACCCTGGGATCTATCATGTGAATCACCTCATTGTTTGCATAACAGCACTTCTTCTGAACAAAACCACATTTTCTTAATACCCCAAGGAACTAGATACAAGGTATTAACCAAGGGCTAATTAAACACGACAGTGAGAAATCCATAATCAGATCACACATCTTTTTTAAAAAAATGAAAGAGCACCTGTTGGAGGAGGAACAATATAGATTAAGTCAATGACAAAGGAGATAGATTTTTCTAAACCTTTCCCCCAAGTCTTTCTCCATATGAATTGTGCCTCTCATACCACCAAACAGTTATTTGACCTATGGAAATACAATTGCAGATTCTCTTATGTACCACATGGAGAAAATAGGAGTTGAGGAAAAAATTTCTCTGGGAAAATATTACAGCAAAAAAGATTGATCCTCCTCCTCCAACATCAAATCTGAATCCACCCCATCTCATGACTGTTGTTCAGTAAAACCAACAGGGAGTAAAACCATACTACTATCAAGTCAAGTTGTGCCCTTTCTGAATAAGCATTTTATGTACAAAACAAACCAATGCTACATAATTTAAGTATTTAGAATTTAAAAGTTGGTAGTAGCAGGGACATGCTTTGAGATAGATAGATAGATAGATAGATATAGTGTCAATCATATATATATAATGTGTCAATAACAAAGATTTTGAGATACTTAATAAAGGGAAAAGATATGAGTCATCCCAAAATCTTTGGTTTAAGATGAGAGTTAAGATGCTTGAAATCTTCACCTGTGCTCTGAAAAGCAAAAAGGTACCGATCTTAACTTCTGTATCATATAAGTATATACAGAGGCTCTCCACACTAGCACTAACCGGGCTCTGCGGGGAGAGCGGGCTTAGCCCACTCTCCCTGCAGACAAGCAGGGAGTCATCCCTGGGTGGCTGGATTGGCCGCCCACACGATTACTGGCTCCATCATGGAGCTGGTAGGGACGGAGGGGATCAATGGATGCCTGGCCCCTGGAAATCCCAGGATGCTCTGTGTGAGTGTGCAGGGCATCCCCCCCTCTGAGGCCAGGAGGCTTGTTTTAGCCTCCTGGCTGGGGTCTCATCGTGAGTCGCCACGGCGAGAAGCCATACTGCAGTGTCACACGATCAGGAAAATGGGGTTAGCAGAGCACGCACTCTGCAAACCTTGTTTAAGGGAGGGGTATTTTTGGAGGCTGGCTGCTGGGAGCTGCATGGCTCCTGTTGCAGCACATGACTGGGAGAAACTGGGCTAGGCTCACGTAACCCGATTTCTCCTGGTCCTTTCACTGTATACAGTGAGGCTATTCCCACGATCAGCCGAAATCGGGCTAGGGGAGCCTAGCCCAATTTCGGATGATCGTGGGAGCCACCGGGCTCACAGCCAAGCCCGGTTGCATCCCAGCGGTTAACCCACCTAAGTACCCCTCCCTTTAAACCGGCTTTGTGGAGCAAGAGCTCCACAAACCGGGTTTTCCTGATCATGAGTAGCTGCTGCACACTTGTGCAGGGCATACTGGAACTTCCGGGGGCCGCGTGGCCCCCAAACTCCCCACCCCCCGCCAGCTCTGTCATGGAGCTGGCAATCATGTGGGCAGCCGATCTGGCTGCCCAGGGTTCCCGCCCTGCTCATGTGTGGGGAGAGTGGGCTTAGCCCGCTCTCCCCACTTCTCTTCCCAAACAGGGTCTCACTGATCGTGAAACCCAGCTCAGTATGTAGCAAGATATAATATATAGTCTGTAAATTAAGCTGGCTTTAGAAATGTGGCTCCACACACTCTTGGTTTGCCTTGGTCTTTCTTTTTGTTTTTCAAATTGAATTTTTATTGATTTTAACAGTAATAATATTCATTCATAACAAACATAATAAACAGAAGTGGACTTCCCACGCATCTCTCTTCGTGAAACATCAGCTATAAAATATACCCTTGCTATAATAATAATTCAAAACATAAATTTAAACCCTTACAAACACAATTAGTCTACCCAACCTGCATTTTTTTCCTTTTCTCTCTAAATTTCAAATCCAGCTGTAAAGTCCATAGTAGGAAAACAGTTTTTTAGATACATCAAAAATGGTTTCCAATCTTCTTTAAAACATTCTAAGTTTTGGTCTCTTATCAGTGTTGTAAGTTTTGCCATCTCCGCATATTCCAAAATTTTTATCAGCCAATCTTCTTTTGAAGGCAGTTCGTTACTCTTCCATTTTTGTGCGTATATTATTCTGGCTGCCGTAGAAGCATACACGAAGAATGATAAATTATTTGTAGAAATTAAACCTTGTGTTATTCCCAGTAGGAAGGATTCTGGCTTCTTAGGAAATGTCATTTTAAATATTTTCTTTAACTCATTATATATCATATCCCAATAGGCCTTAGCCTTCCCACAGGTCCACCACATATGAAAAAAAGTACCTTCAGAATGTCCACACTTCCAACATTTGTTTGAAACATTTTTATACATTAATGCCAATTTTTGGCGTGTCAAGTACCATCTATACATCATTTTATAATAATTTTCTTTTAAAGCATAGCATGCAGTAAATTTTAAATCAGTTTTCCATAACTTTTCCCAGGCTGCCATTTCTATATTACACCCCACATCTTGAGCCCACTTTATCATGGTCGTTTTAACCACTTCTTCTCTTGTCTCCTCCAGAAGTAACAGTTTATACATTTTAGAAACTAATTTTTCATCATTTTGACATAATTCCTTCTCAAAACTTGAAATCTGATCCTCAAATCCAACATTAAAGTCTTTCTTATATATCTCATTTAACTGATGATACTGAAACCAATCTCTAACCAAATTTTGTATTTCAGTTAAACTTTTTAACTTACAATCCTTGTCTTGAAAATGTAACAAATCCCTATAGGTACCCCAACATATTTGCATATTTACTTCTTTGCATGATAGAGCTTCAATCGGAGATATCCATAACGGAGTTTTAGGTTCTAACCAATTTTTATATTTTAACCACACCCTCATTAAACTCCTTCTCACATAGTGATTCAAAAAGTCTTTGTGTATTTTACTTTTTTCATACCACAGATACGCATGCCATCCAAACCTTCTATCAAATCCTTCCAAGTCCAGAATTCTAGGGTTTCTTAATGTTATCCATTCTTTTAGACATGTCAAACAAACAGCATCAAAGTACAACCTTAAGTCTGGCAGGGTAAGACCACCTCTTTCCTGGTTTGCCTTGGTCTTTCAGCTGGATAGTGGCCTGGGGAGCACTGCACCCAGGCAGAAATTCATCAGGTGTAGTTTCCTCAATCACTTGCTAAATCGCTTTGTTGATTTTACCTGTTCTTATATGGAGTTTAAATACTAATTAACTGAAAAACTGGATGTATATTTTCCAGACAAGCAAAAGGATGTATATTTTCGAAACAAGTCCAGCATGGACATGAATATTTGGAGAACATTTATGAGACATTAAATATTTATGAGACATTAAAAATAAGTACATTGTGGTGAAAAAAGTCAACACTTAAACCCCCTCTTTATCAAAGTTAATATTTAAATTGCTGCATCTAAGCCATTTTTCAACAGATCTGTGCCAGCTTTGGATGAAAGCTGTGTCTTGTCACCTAGTTGATGCCTGCAAACAGTCAGACAGATTTGACAGATAGTTTTGATTTTATGGCCAATAAAATGCTCAGGACATACAATGGTAGAATGTTCAAACAACTCCTCTTCTTAACTATCCCGGTATTACTGTGCCAGTATAGGTAAAGTATAAGATAAATCTATCAAGCTCTATTATACTTTATGTATTCCCAGTCATAATATATTCTTGCTGTACATATAAAACTATCTTCTATAGGGCACATGCTTGCTATAAATATTAAGTCTTCATTTCTACACAAGGAATCTCAGTTTTAATGACACATGTATTCTTTGTACACTTGCATTAATTTGCCTCCCCAAAATCTAACCAAAATATGTGTGGAAGCTCAGGCCATGAACCTCAGCCTATGCAACTTCAGAACACTTTGTTTGAATAGAGTTACACCAAAATTACTCTGAAAAGCGTTTTAAGAATGCAAACTTGGTTAATATTTCTAAATTAATTGACCATGAAACAGATGAG
The DNA here is from genome assembly GCF_027244095.1 of Hemicordylus capensis. Lineage (NCBI taxonomy): Eukaryota > Metazoa > Chordata > Lepidosauria > Squamata > Cordylidae > Hemicordylus > Hemicordylus capensis. The sequence continues at coordinate 90,792,655 of NC_069657.1, read as the reverse complement.
CCTCTTATCAATCCAAGTCCATTTAAGAATTTGAATAATAATAATAATTATTATTCAAATTCTTAAATGGACTTGGATTGATAATTGGAATGATAAGAGGCTCATTATTATTATTATTACATTTTATTTCCCACTCTTACTCTAATGAGCCCAGAGTGGTGTACTACATACTTAAGTTTCTCCTCACAACAACCCTGTGAAGTAGGTTAGGCTGAGCGAGAAATTACTAACCCAGAGTCACCCAGCAAGTATCATGGCTGAATGGGGATTTGAACTCGGGTCTCCCCAGTCCTAGTCCAGCACTAACCACTACACCACACAGGGGAGGGGGGCACAGCAGAAATGTAGTAGTTCAATAAGAAAGCAAAAACATGACATTTACCATATTTATGTTACAAGAAAACCAGCAGATCAGGGGATATAAAGTACAGAAAATATATATTATGAGAAAGAAACTTCCCAGAATGAACCACGTCCTAGGCTCAGTGGCTAGAGTTTGGAGCTTCAATGCATGGAACCCAGATGCAAATCCTCATTCAGGTATGAAACTCATGAGTCAAAAAGAAGGTCAGAGGACAGTACAAATGAATTGAAGATGATATGTTTATCATGGTAAAGGTATTATGGAAGAGAGCTTCAGTATCACACATATTCATATTTGTTTGCCCTGATCATTAAGCCCATTCTGTGTCTTATTAAGTCCTAACACCTGTATCACCTATGAATGGGTTAAAAAACCCAAACTTTAATCATAGTTTAACTAGATAAAAATTGAAATGACCTGACCCAAGTGCAGGTGTATCAGGCAGTATTACAGCAGATTGGTCTGGTAATGAAATAAGACAGCTCCACATTCTGTATGTCTAACATGTTTTCAGCCAGTGTTAATTTACACATAGTGTTTAATACAAAGCTACGAGCATATAATAGCTGAGATTAGAAACTCACTGCAATTTTATAATAATTTTGCTGCAGCCTAGGTAAATATAAGTAGGCTGAAGGTGACATTTATTTTCTGGTCTTTTATCACCTCCAGCACAAGACAATGACTGACACCGGTAAATATTGCATGTAACTGCTGAAAGGGAAGGGAAGGGAAGAGAAGGGAAGGGAGAAATAAATAAATAAATAAATAAATAAATAGATAGATTGATTGATTGATTGACATATAATCTTGTATAAGTAATTATATAATCGAAAAATTGAACCAAGCAGTGAAAATCATGAACGATTTCTATTAATACAATTTTTATTTGCATCCTCCAATAAGACCAAGTTCCAGTTAATAAAATTTTTGATTGAAAGATGGATACCTGTATGTTCAGTTCCTGACCCATGAATTTACTGAGGGATCTCCACCGTGCCCACATGAGCAGTGGCATGGTGAAGGCAAATGCTGGGAGCATTTGCCTTCCCCCTACTGCACCTCAGAGGGCCTTGTGCCACAAGCGCAGTGGCTGCTCACATTAGGGCAGCAGCAGCACTTGGTGCAGTCACTCCTCCCCCCGCTCACTGCAGGAAATGGCAGCAGGATGGGTGGAAAATTTGATCATTCACATGATTACCTGCCAAGGTTAAATGAACCACAGGTGCATTTAACCTCAGTAAACTGCCAGCTCTAAAAGTTGGACTACCTTCTTCTGGAGCAGCTGGGAGCTTCCGCTCTCAATGCTCCAGCTGACATGAGTCGCTGGTAACCTGGAGAGCTAGTGTTGTGAGAATAGCCTCACTGTCAATTGTTTATAAATATCTAAAGGTAGTATGGATAGACAATTTGATTACCATTCTCAATTCAGCATGAATAAAAAATGGTTTTGAGGCTTCATCTAAACTCACACATAAAAATATAAATGTTCATACAGTGTAAAACTAAAACTAAAATACCATCTGGAGAAGACTCACCTGTTGTGTGTTCTAAATTAACAGAAGGAGAATGAAAAATAGAGAGATTTGTAATACACTGTGCCTGGTTGCTATGGGAATGTATATATTAAAAAGCAAGGGAATGTTATGTATATGTCCGACAGAGAGAGGTTAAAACCACCTGATGCTAATTTTTAAATGAGGATGGAATGCTAGTATTTTTTCTTCAATGCTTCTGTTATTGGAGGTGATGACATTCGAGAATGGAAAGAAAGGTGATGCTTAATTGGCTTGTTCCTAATGGAATCTGAACATTTAAAAAGTTTGCTTTGCCATTTAAATCATGTTCATGTAGATCCAAAGCTAAATGGGAGTTTCAAGAATTTTGCATTATTTTCATGTTATAATTAAAATGTACTTTTGATAGGAATGTGTGAGATTTTCCCTATTATATCTATGCAGGTAAGTATAGACATTGCATTGAGGCCAGGCTCTTTGATTCTTAGACACACTCTGGGATACAATTTATGGTCATGTGACAACCCTGCTAAACTCCAGAATTTCCATATGTTGACTTTTATCCCCCCCCCCCCCCGCCCCATCTGCAGCCCAGTTTGACCTTTATTGACTGAAGTGAGCATGCAACATTTGCAGGGACAAGATTTTTCTATCTATTATTTTGTATGTTAGGGTCAGCCAACAGGAAACTTCTGGTTCTTTGATAAATGTACCTGATTTCCAACTCTTCTAAACACATATTCTTGAACTGGAAATCATATTCTTGAATAGGAATACACAGATGCTCTGTGCAGATGCACAGAGCATCTGTGCCCCTAGTTCTCCTTCCCTTCCCTTCCATTTCAGGGCTCAACCAGTTCTCTTCCCATTCCTTCAGCCAGTCTCCCTCTCCACCGGCAGCTCTCATCATCCACACAAGGAGCCCAGCAGCTTGCTTTTGTCAGCTGCTCAGCTGCTTGCAGTGGCAGTGGCGCCTTCTCCTTGACCTCCCCTCACCTCCCTCCCACCATCAGCTCTCTTCCTTCTTGAGAGGAGGCCATCGGCCCCATTTTCACCACCTACTTGGCCATCCTCGGTGGCTCACAATGGCGCTGCCTCCTCCTCCTCCTCCTCCAGTTTCCCTCTCTTCCTCCTCACCAGCTCTTGCAACTCCTGGCAGCTGCTCACGAATTCTCGTGAGAGCTGCCACAGACGGGATTAGTCACTGGTAAGCCTTAGAGAGTTATATATAGAGAGAGATTGTTTGCCATTAATTTGAAGATACAGTCCCGTGTTTTTTTCCCCTGAAGAAGAGTGTGTGTGACTATATATCTCTCTCTTTTAAATACTTTTTAAAAGGCACTGAAGACATATTAATTCGCCCAGACTTTTAATTAGATTTATGGTTTTATTTTTTAATGTTGGTTTTGAATGATTTTAGTGTTAACGATTTTAATGTTTAATTTATTTTAATTGTTTAATTGATCTAATGTTTTAAATTATTTTAATTGTAAACCACCCAGAGACGCAAGTTTTGGGTGGAAGAAACATATGTTAAATAAACAAACAAACAAATCAAATCAAATACAAAGTGTCCTTGTACATTGTTCCACATTAAAAACGAAATGACTCATATTTTGAACACTGAAAGAAATTCAAATTAAATACACTTCTCTTTTCCTAAACATACATGTTCTTTTGATGCTAAAAATAGGACAGGCCCCTTACCTTGAGTTATAAGTCAAGTTCTTTTTTTGGTCATGTTCATGGATTGTGTATACATGACTTCTAAGCAAAGTTCCTAGAGACAGCTGCCAGCACTTCTCCCCTAAAGTACGCACACACACCGACTGCCTCATCTCCACTACCAACGCCGCTGCACAGTGGTGGTTTAAATTAAAAAAAAACCAAAAAAACCTTGCAGGGTGGGGCAGTGGCACAGCAGGTGCAAGCCAGTGGTGGGGCTCTGGGGTGGCCCCCCAGAACATTTGGAGAGATAGGAGGCTACGGACCAAATCCCCAAAGTCTGTGGCTAAGTGTGCCTCTGTCATCCCTGCAGCGCAGCAGCTGCTGGGGAAAAAAAGATTTAACTTGCATGGTGGGGCAGTGGTGTGGTGGTGTTCTGAGGAGACCCAGAACTTTTGGAGGCCCCCCTGGAGACAGGGGACCATGGACCAAATCCCCAAGATCTGTGGCTAAATGCCCCTCTGCTAGCTAGCAAAACCTATGGCTGCTTGTGTAAGGAGTTGTGTTTGCATACTTCCTCACCACACTTCTCGGGCCAGCATGATCAGGGAGGGTGGGACTTGCAGGGCCTGATCCTTTCAGCTGCACCAACAAGAGGGAGAACACATGTGAGTGAGCAATGAGATGGTGGCTTCTTCCAAGAGCAGCTGCTTCTGCCCGTTTGTATATCTGACTCTTCCTAGGTGGTAGGTATTGGGTCCAGTAGGCCTCATCCTCCCTGTGGCATCATCCAGAGAAAGTGGGTGAGTTTCCTGGTTCACAGCGCAGTCTCTTCACTGCTATGTTCAGGTCATGAATATTTATTGGAATAATGACAAGTCTTCTATCTGACTTTTAATACACACAACTATTCCCTTTCCCCCACATTCAACATAATGCCAAAGGAAATCATGTAAGAAAAAGTATAATATAGCTGATTCAACATATCCAATATATACTTTCTGTGAGCCACTAGTTCTGAGAACTGTTGTGCACTGCCAAGAACCTTTTGGATGGGGCGGTATATAAATGTAATGAATAAATAAATAAATAAATAAATAGCAGGTAGGTTTCCTCAAGCATTCAATATGCATTGAAACAGATGTATCATTTAAGCATATTTGCTTAGAAGGGCTTATGGTGTGACATCAATAAGTCTGCTAAACATTATCGTCCTTCCAGACCATTTATTTTCTTGCTTGTCTACCACTGAAGCATTCCCTTCCAAGCCATATAACCTAGACCAGTTGAAGCTCAACAAACATCTGGCCAAAAAATCGAAAAAGTAATTGGACTCAACAGAAATGGATCCTAGCAAAATCCAGCAGATCACAGTGCAATAATTAAACAGTGACATTAGCAGAGTACCAAGTGTAAATTTCATTTATTGTATTTCGAAAGTGAATTTATATATCTATAGATATAAATTAAATCCTATTATGTGTATTTCTCTAATAGAAAAATGGGATCTAAGCTGATGGTTAGTTTGAGATTAGGAAAAAGTATAATTGAAATTTTGAAAACATATTCTTTCCATTAAACTCCTCCCAGAGATAATCAAGTCTTATCTCTCCGCCACCCCTCACCCTGCAACTAAATGATATAATCTTATTCTCCAGGTCTGACAGCACTAACAAAATATATTGAAATGGATGCAGACTGCCTCCTTCTCCAAGTCATCAGGTTTTAAATAGCAATAAGATAGTAAACTTCTGCCAGCATTACACTGTACGTCTTCTCTGATTCAGTGCTCTCATTCATCTTGCTACTCTCTAATTTGTAAAGATGTAGGCAACATATAAATATTCATGGCAGGTCTGAAAATAGACCATACAGCTTTCCGTCTTTGTGCTAGAAAAAAGAAGAACATGAAAAAGGGTTACAGGCAAGTCTGGGAAATGATGCACTTCAGCCATCCTTCAAGGAGAGAGAAAAGGATGGAGCAATTGATGCCTGCAAATGATTCCTAGGATTGGTATGAGCTTGGCAAATGGTACTGTGAGGTGAAGAACAAAGCAAAGATTTAATATCTTTCACAGGTTCTTTCATTCAAGCTTCTCATAGTCAAGTGAGAATCTCAGACTTGACAGAAAATGTAAGTCTCATACGATTCACATAACATAAACACCCAGGACAGCAACTGATTTAAGTGGTTTTATAAATGCCACCTTTCTGCTCATTCATATTCAGGCCCATAGCTTAAGAAAACCTGAAGTTTTTTGTTTCCCTCCCCTCCACCCAGGCTAGTTCTAAAAAAAAAAAAGTTTGGTACTGTTCCTCCTGACTATTGTTAGCTGTATCGACACTTTCCCCTTAATAATTTGGAAGGGCAATATAGAAATCGAATGAATAAATAAATAAATATTACATGTATTTGAATTTTTAATTTCCACACATTTCAAACATTATTTGCTCATGCAGTGGTGCTATAACAGCCCTGATCCTTATCAAGAAGCCACCCTAAGAGAGCTATAAAACATCCCCTCCTGCACTAGCACATTAATTTCAGCTGCCTTTTCTGCATGTTTGATATATTCTATAGAGTGATCTAAATTGGTAAGCTGTGTCATGTGTAGGGGTGTGCACAGAATGGGTTTTGCATTCCGTTCAGAGATCAGAATGGAACACAATACGGCCCAAACACTCTGACCAGAACACTGGGCAACCTGGTGTTTCCTTGGAACAAGCCTGTTCCATTCAGAACATTTCAAGTGTTCCAGCCTTAAATAAAATAAAAATTAAGATAGTGAGAGTGTGGCCCTGGGGGGCAGCAGGAGATATCTTTAACATTAAATTAAGCGAAGCACTTAAAGATACACTAAGTAAAATTAACCAAAGCTCAGGTAGCTTTAATTTTAAAGTCATCAAAGCTCTTCTTAGTTATCCGTGGTAACGTGCCAGGCTGTCAGTGCACACTGCCTCCACGATGCTCTGGCTGGCATCCTGCAAGGCAGCATGACTCTTGAGTTCACCTGTTCCTCTGTGCATGCATGGAGGCCATTTGCATGCTCAGCAACACATGAGCCAGAGCTAAGCCAGCACTGCATGGGATACCGGCTGGAGTGCCGAAGTGGCTTGCAGTGCTGGCCCGCTGCATTGCTGCTGGTAACTAAGAAGAGCTTCAATGATCTGAATGTTAAAGGTACTTGTAAGTGAGCTTTGATTAATTTAACTTAAAGGTACCTGTAAGCACTTTTGATTAATTTAATGTTAAAGGGACCTCTCCCTGCCTCCCAGTGCCGTCCTCTCATTATCTTAATTATATATTTAAAACAGCTGGCACACTCAGTGTTCAAAATAGAATGGGCTTGCTCTCTTCTGAGCTCGGAACAGGATCCCCATTTTAGGGGGGTTCTGTTCTGACTTGGAACACTTGAAACAGCCCGTTCCAAGCTCGTAATGTTCCGACTCAGAACCTTCTGCACATCCCTAGTCACGTATGAACATCCGTGTCTACAGCAGTAACTTCTATGCACAGTGGATTAAGAAAAGCATTTTCTGAAGCTACTGCTGCAGTATTGCATATTTCCTTTCTCTCATGTTACACTGATCATGCATACCACTCATGTGAACTATTAAATGGGGGAAGACTTTTTTTTTTAGCACAATGTACTGCATTTGCACCCTGATCGGATTTATGCTGGACATATGCAATTGTCTGATCAAACTGTGAACATTAGAAACATAATTGCCTGCAATGGCTGAGGTACAAGAAGCAACACACAGAACAAGATGACCTTCAAGGCATGTGCAGAAACCACCGGATAAATTTCACTTGTTTTACAGAAACTGATTTTGCTCCCCCGCCCCCAAATATTCTCAAATATGTCACTTGGAGGAACTCTGAAATTCCTTGTGAGTTTCACTTTGTGTGAAGTTCCAGTGGGAACTCTAATTTTGCCCCTGTTCCCAGCCTATCGTTGACATCGCAGATTCCCCTGTCACAGAAGCACAAGGCTGGAGCGGCGGTTGGGGTGGTGGTGGTTCCCTACCTGGATGAAAAGTTTCTGTGTACAGAGCAGCTAGCCATTTGGGATCATGCCCACCCAGATGGCATCCTTTCAGCCTACCCAGGAACACAATCTGGGCTTTCACTGGGCTTTCTTTTGGGACAGGAATATTTGGCTCTTTATGGAATTGGCCTGAATGGTGGTAGTGTCTTTTTTGCCTACCATGCACTAGTATTTTCCATAGTTCATTATATTTTCCTGGTCACAATAGACAAGTACAGAGGGATTCTGAGGAATCTAGATCAGTTTAATGGTGAGCAATCTAAGGCACCTGTTGGGCAAGCTGGGAGTACTAGTCATTCCCTAGAGGCTTCACAGCTCAGGGAGTCATAGCTAGGTTTCTCTATTTGTGGGGAGGGGCACTGACAACCTTATAGCACCACCCCTTCCATGGTTTAGGATGGGTGATGCTTCCTGCTGATACCTTGACCTTATTGGGTTGGCTAAGAATATTAGAAGCTGTGATGCTGCTCTGAGCCAGGATGTAATTGTCTATCAATACATAGATCCAGGGTTTGCATCTGGGCCTTTCAGTACAATGTAGATTCTGCACTGTAGTGGGGATGGGATGGGGGGGTGGAGCACCAGTCTCCTTGTTGTCTTAATTGGTTGTAGTCCATTACTTCCAATGTATTGGATCATGTCTTCATTGGTGACAAACCCATACTCTTTTACTTTTGTAAAATTTGATGCTGTCAGTCTCTTTGAAATGAGATTATGGGTTTTATGCACATTATAAACACATAGATTGTTGGTAATGAAGTATGGGGGATCCCCTGGGGATCAGCTCTGAAGAGGCCAGGCGAGTGTTGGAGGAGATCCCCCACAGCAGGTGGTGCTGGGTGGCACGCTGCTGCTCCAAGCAGCATTCAGGTGCCGAAAGAGTGCAGGTAAGCACCTATTAATTGAAACGTAAAGGTGCCTTTCACCACCCACCCACCCCAACAGTGCCTGTACCAGCTGCTATTGTTTTGGTGCCTGCTAGGGTTTTTTTTTCTTCTCCTTCCTGCAAGGCCACAGATCCATCCGTCCAGGGCACATAAAGTAGTGGCCATCCATTTGTGCCACTGCCACCCAATTTCCCCCCCTCCCAATGCAATCTGACTTTGTATCTGAGGTACTATGAGAAAATCAGACGATGGCTATGCAGAGCATCTCTGCTGCCTGTTGCAGAGACAGGCAGTGACAACCAATACTAAGCAGGGGAGGTAGAGCCCATAAATAAATAGTGAGGAAATAAATGTAACCATTTAAATAAATGATTACCAAAACAAATCTAAATTTTAATAATGAAAATGAGTTCAATAATTAAACGAATTTATCTCTCTACACCCTGAGAAAATATGCTGTAAACAGACTATTCAACAGGGTCACAACATACAAAGGACACCATCTTCCTAACCCCTGGGACTGTTAAGCATCAAATATATGCCATATGTCTATATTGCTTACCTCTAGGCAGCAGAGGAAAGAATATTTTCTCTCTCACCCCAGAGTTCTGACCTTTTCTTAAATCTCATAGTCATTAAGCAGAAAGAAGACCCAGAGGTAGTTTGGGAAAACTTGCTGGCAGAAAAAAAAAAGTTAAAGAAGACTAATGAGGAGTACAAGCATGCAAGCCCTGTAACTAAGGATTTAAATAACTTGAATTCTAACTTGATGGCTTCACGATTACGAACTTTGGAAATAATGATTAGATGATTTAGTTGTAATCTTTCAGATCAAGCTGTCATATCTGACAAGTCAATGAAGATGTCTTCTTACTGTTTAGCTATGGTTGGAGAAATAAAACATTCCCCCACATCCATAGATATGCTAATACAGAGGCACCTGGAGATGTTGCTTCCCATGGAATGGATAACGGATAGGCGGGGAATTGTCCTGTCAAGGTCTACAGAAGGCAGAGGGGGGAGAAATTATTGAGCACAACCAGATGTATGCATCAGGATCTCTCTGTCACACACATAAGTTGGTCTGCTGGCTGCAAGGGATTTTGTGGTCCTTTACAGCAAGTGCCCTGTTGTTCCAGGAAAACAGCCATGTTGGTCTGCAATAGCAAACACAAACAAAAATCTTGTGGCACTTTAAGACTAGCAGATTTATTATAACGTAAATGTACTTGAACCATTAAATGTAGTGGGATCTAATCCACAAAAACCTATGCTACAATACATCTGTTAGGCTTAACATGCCAGAAGATACTTTTTTAAATTTGCTAAAAACATTTAAACCTACTTATAAAAGTCATGCTTCTTAGGGATGTGCTGAAATGGTTTGAAGTGAATTGGGTTTGATTCAAACCAGCCTAGTTTGACCGGTTTGAGCTTGCACCAGGCCAGCCCCTCAAAATGTGTGTGTGTGGCGGGGGGGGGGAGTGTTGGGCCAGGTTCAGACTGAACCGGTTTGGCCAGTTCAGCATGCTTGCAGAGGGGAATATGCTAAGATTTCCCCTTTAGAAGCAAAGGGGGGATCCTATTTGGTTGAAAAGGGTTAGTGGGAGTGGGCAAAGTTTGAATTCGAACTGAACTGTCCATAGCAATTCTGTGTACAACACTATTGACTCTGAGGTAGAATTCCTCTGCTCTTGAATTGCTAGTGTGGTGTGGAGGGACAGACTATATTAACACTATGTAGAGGAAAACCCATTCTGCATCATGTCCCCTTCTGACAGCCCCCCACCCACACATACATGAGAGAGCTGATAAGACTATTCTTCTTGGAAGCTTCTCCAGTTCCCAAGAAAAGGTGGTGAAACATTATGAGAATTTCACAATGGAATCAAAGGAGTCCATAAAATGTTCCCATCTCTTGGCAATTCCACAAGGCATGCAGGATTGGATTCATAGTATGAGGATATTAATTTATATAACCTTGGCTATGTCACCTTAAGTGGCGCAGCAGGGAAGTAGTCATGTGCACGGACCGGTTCGGAGGCCATTCTAAAGGCCTCCAGACCGGTCCGGACACGGGGTGGTTTTGGTTCGGGTGGGGGGTTCCACAGGAGTACGGGGGGGGGGGCTTTACTCACCCTCCCAAGAATGACGCCGTATTTATGTGAGTAAGCGGGCGGCATGCCTCCCTGCCGCCCACTTCATTCCCCCCTCGGCGTTCCCTCCGTTCAAATTCTGAATCGGGCGGCAGGGTATCTCCCAGTCCCTGCCGCCCTCTTTAATGCCTCCACTCGGCTGGCGGCCGCCCCATTCAAGCCTTCAAGACCCCTGCCAGGCCGGCCCGGCCCGGCCCGGCCCTTCCCTTCCCTTCGCAAGGGGGACGAGCGGCAGAACTCCCTGCCTTCCCCCTTGCCGGCTGTGCTGCAAATGCAGCGCAACCGGCAAGGGGGAAGGCAGGGAGTTCTGCCGCTCGTCCCCCTTGCGAAGGGAAGGGAAGGGAAGGGAAGGGCCGGGCCGGGCCGGCCTGGCAGGGGTCTTGAAGGCTTGAATGGGGCGGCCGCCAGCCGAGCGGGGGCATTAAAGAGGGCGGCAGGGACTGGGAGATACCCTGCCGCCCGATTCAGAATTTGAACGGAGGGAACGCTGAGAGGGGGAATGAAGCGGGCGGCAGGGAGGCATGCCGCCCGCTTACTCACATAAATACGGCACCGTTCTTGGGAGGGTGAGTAAAGCCCCCCCCCCCGCCGTTATTTGGAACCCCCCACCCCAGTGCCGGACCGCAGCTCCGCGGTTCCGTGCACATCACTACAGGGAAGTGCTTGACTAACAAGCAGAAGCTTGCCAGTTTGAATCCCCACTGGTATTATATCAGGTAGCAGGAGGAGGCAATGGTAAACCCCTCCTGTATTCTACCAAACAAAACCACAGGGCTCTGTCGGCACCAGGAGTCAAAATCAACTTGATGGCACACTTTACCTTTTCACCTTTAGGAAAACCAGCTCACTAACAGGTTAGCCCTACTCACCATCACCACCATTCTTGTTCTGAGGAGTCCTGCACACTTTTATAAGCATTCATCAACTTGTGAGCCACTACCCAAGAATATGAACTATATTCATAGTTATTTCAGATACAGTGTGAGGGTTTTACTGTCAAGTTCAATGTTGTTTATAAACTGCTGCCACTTTAAGTTGCAACTTGCAATTGTTTTTAATAGGATGACTGTAATGGGAGGACTACAAATGAACTGAGTTTAGATTCATGTTTTCAGTACAATAATATATGTTAACACTAATGTAAGAAGCATGGATATGGGCAGGCGCGTAACAACGATCGGGCAAGGGGAGACAGTTGTCTGGGGGCCCCACTGCCTGGAGGGGCCCCCCAGAGGCACCTCACATGACTCCCCATTGCCCCCTGCCCAGCCCCAAGGCCCCTCAGCCACTTGCCCTGTTCGCCGTCTCTCCAGCTTGTTCTCCTGGCCGGCAATCGAGGCAGCAGACAAGCTGCAAAGAGCTCCTTTTCTCCCACCTCTCAGCTGATCGGCGGGTGGGCGGGGCTTCCACGGAGGCCTCGTGTAGGCCTCTGTGAAGCCTGAACTCCAGTAGGGCCCAAGCCAGCCAGGAAGGAGGAGGCAGCCAGAGTGGCCACCACTGCTCTCTGCAGCAGAAGACCCCTTGCTGCCCTGCCGAACCCAGCATTTGCCAGGTAGAGTGTGAACTCCTTTTTGTGGTTACCTTCCCCCCGCCCCGGATATATAGGCATCTGCTTACCATAGGGCTTTGATATGGGGTGGAGGGACTGAGAAGTCTCTGAATATTTATTTTTAAACAGCTTGGAAAATTTGCTGGCTTAAAAAAAACTATCTAAAAAGTCCTATAAGTGGCTTGTTTCTTGGCAGAAAATTACAAAAACTTCTGGAAGAAACAGTATTATATTTATTTTATTCATTCATTCATTCATTTATAAATGCACTTATGTTCAAGTTGTTTTGCAACCCAGAAGGTCTGAGTGAGAACTGTGAAGCATGTCTTGTGATTTTATTTTATTTTATTTTTCTTGTGTGTGAACTGCTCCCCAATAACTTGCAGGGACTTCAGGGTCAATCTGGCCAACATGTGAATGCAGCACCTCTATTCCAGAGGAGATGTGTGTTAAAGGGCTTTAAAAGCCTCCTGTGAAAAACCTCCTGGAATCGAACTTGACTGAATTTGTTCAGAATTCTGAGAAAACAAACATAGGCTCACCCTGCATGGTTGAAAGTCTCCTTTGCTAATCTGCACCGAGGGGGCCATTTTAATCATTCATCTTTCTAGTGTGTTCTAGGCATTAAAAGTAAAACAAATGTATAGTACTCAATGTATATCACTATATATTGTGACGTGTGCGTGTGTGTATTCAGTGAAATGTATTTCCAGGCAGCATGCTTATTTTGGAATATCAGACTTAAATCCTTGGGGGCCTGGGGTGTGCGGAGGCCCTGGACTTTGAGTGGGGGGGCCCCATTTTAAAATCTCGTCTCTGGGCCCACTGCAACCTTGCTACGCCCCTGGATATGGGAAAGCTCAACACAGTGAAAGATGAAATGAATTGACTACAGAATGACATCTTGGGCATCAGTGAATTAAAATGGACTAGAATGGGACACTTTCAGTCAGAAAATCATATCGTTTACTACTCAGGACATGAAAACCAAAAGAGGAACAGTATTGCTTTCATAGTCAGGAAAGATATAGCAATGACAGTACTTTGGTACAATGCAGTCAGTGACCAACTAATATAAATTAGATTTCATGGACAACCCTTTAACATGACAGTTCTTTAAGTCTATGCCCCAACAACCAATGCAGAAGAAGAGGAAGCTGATGATTTTTATGCACAAGTTCACTCTGAAATTGACAGAACATGCAAGCAAGATGTGATGTAGGTGGTTGGAGACTGGAATTCCAAAGTTGGAAAAGGTAAGGAAGAAAACACAGTTGGCCCAGAAAAGGAGAGAAGCCAAAGTCAAGAAAGATAAAGACCTCACGAAGGAACAGGGAATTTCAGAGACAAGGAGCAATATTACAATGGCATCTGTAAAGACCTTGAAGATGGAAACAGACACAGGAAAAAAAAGGCAGATTTTCCAAAAGATCTCTGAATTCAGAGGGAGGTTCCAACCTTGAACTGGTATGTTAAGGGATGCCAAAGGACAGATAGTAACTGACTCAGAGAAGACCAAACAGAGATGGAATGAGTGTACTGAAAATCTGTATAGCAGGGACGTCAACATCCAAGATACTCTAGAAGATATTCCCTACTTGCAAGAACCTCTCATTCAGGAAGATGAAGTTAGATCAACCCTCCGGTCATTACCAAGTCAGGAGGCTATGGGGATTGATGGAAAAGCTACAGAAATATGGCAGGCAACAGAAGAAGAATCAGTTAAGGCTCTAACCAAACTATGCCAGCAAATTTGGAGAACACCACAGTGGCCAACAGATTGGAAGAGGTCAGTCTACATACTCATACCAAAGAAAGGAGTCTTAACAGATTGTGCAGACCATCGCACAATATCCTTAATTTCATATGCTAGCAAAATAATGCTCAGGATCATCCAATGCAGAATAGAGCCCTATCTGGAAAGGGAAATGTTGGATGTTCAAGCTGGTTTCAGAAAAGGCCGAGGAACAAGAAACATCATTGTTGATGCACGCTGGATAATTGTGAAAGCCAAAAAATACCAGAAAGAAGTCAATATGTGCTTTATGGACTACAGAAAAGCCTTTGATTGCGTCGACCATGTCAAGTTGTGGAATATCCTTAGGAAAATGGGCGTCCCAGAACATCTTATTGTTCTCATGAGAAACCTAGACACAGGACAGGAAACCACAGTCCAGACAGAACATGGTGAAACAGACGGGTTCCAGATTGGCAAAGGAGTAAGACAAGGCTGTATACTTTCTCCTTATTTATTCAATTTATATGCTGAACATATACTGAGGGAAGCTGGATTGGAAAAAGGTGAGTGTGGTTTTAAAGTTGGAGGAAGAAACATCAATAACTTGTGCTACTCTGATTACCACTCTGATGGCTGACAATGCAGATGATCTTCAAGCTCTAGCAGTGAAAGTCAAGGAGCAGAGTGAAAAAAATGAGACTACAATTAAATGTAAAGAAGATTAAGCTAATGACAACGGGTATAGCAACCAGCCTCAGAACTGATAATGAAGACATTGAAGTGGTGGATAGCTTCTGCCTTTTAGGATCGACCATCAACAGTAAAGAAATATGCCGCAGACTAGCACTTGGTAGGGTTGCAATGAAGGACTTGGAAAGGATATTTAGATGCCATGATGTTTCTACTCCAACAAAGATTAGAATCGTTTGTTCAATGGTTTTCCCCATGACACTCTATGGATGCGAAAGCTGGACTTTGAAGAAGGAAGACAGAAAAAGCATTGACACTTTTGATCTTTGGTGTTGGAGAAGACTTTTGAGCATACCATGGACAGCCAGGAAAACAAACAAATGAATCATAGAACAAATAAATCCAGAATTTTCACTCGAGGCACAAATGACCAGGCTCAAACAATCAAGGTTTGGTCACATTATATGATGACCCAGCTCCCTTGAGAAGTCTATAATGCTGGGGAAAGTTGAAGGAAAGAGAAAAAGAAGACGACCAGCAGCAGAGGCGTATCTAGGGAAAATAGCGCCTAGGGCAAGCACTGAAATTGCGTCCCCTGTCCAAGCATGTGACACCCATCTTTCAGATAACTTTACCATAATATCAGCTGAAAAATACAAGTCAGGCTCGTTAATCTTTTAATATTTCAAAAACTATTTAGCAGTGGTCTTAGCCAGACCAAAAAATGCTGGAAAACTACAAATTTCAGTATGCTGTGGCTCATGAAATACCCAACTACTATGTGGAGGTGGACTTGGAAAACTAAATAGAAGTCCCTGTCTAATTCTCTACTATGCATTGTAGCATCACCATTACATAGGTTTTAAAAATAAATGGAGAATTTCACTTTTCCCAGATACTCTGTAAATAATTAAAGGATATGCAGAGTAAACTGTGTCACTGCTTGGAATATATTCTAGTATTTCAGAAAGACAGTTAAAATAAGAAAAAGCGAGCAAGAAGCTCCCAGTGGGCCTTAATATTAAGGATTTCACACTGAGTCAAACTCACCATTAAAAGCCATATTATTAAGACATCACATTTAATTCACTTATCACAAGAAGCAAAGTAAGAGCAAATGAATACAATCCTAGCTCATAAGCATCAGCTCAGTATTCACAAGCCCTGATTCTCTGTACATAGTGCCAATCTGAATATGTGTACAGTGTCTTATATTATATTAATTAACCTGTAGCCCCTTTGGGGGGCTTCCTAAAGGCTGGGGGGTTTGCAAAGGTTCCCCCTCACCCCTCTGGCCAATAGGGCCTCACAGGGACCATTTGATCATGTGAGGTGGCCATTTTAAAAATAATCTTTTTTTAAAGGCCACTGAAAACAAAATGGCCACCGTGCATGCTCAAATGGCCTCTGGAAGGCCTGGCATGACCTAGGGCCTCACAGAGGCCATTTGAGCATGCACGGTGGCCATCTTGTTTTTGGCAGCCTTTAAAATTTTTTTTTTTAATTTTACAAAATGGCGCACCCCCTTCAAGTGGCGCCTGGGGCACATGCCCTGCCTGCCCTACCCTAGATATGCCCCTGTCCAGCAGCAAGGTGGACAGACTCGATTATGAAAGCAATGACTACACCACTGAGAGACCTTAAAGGCTAAGTTGAAGACAGATCATCCTGGAGAGAATCTATCTGTGTGGTCACTAAGAGTCGACACCAACGTGACCGCACTTAATCAATCAAACACGTTTAACAAAACTCAACATCCAACTATGGTAAAGCCAAAAAAAGGAAAAGGTATGATGTAATCAGCAATCTTCCACAAATGCAAACACCAAGTTGCTACCAGTAGCTATCAGTTTCTCCTTGGTGAGCTCCTGCCCAATTCCAACTTGCTTCAAGGGGAAGTTTCTGTTTGTTTTTCCCTGGCTTGCTGTATTGTATCCAAAACATGTGTTAAGCTTATTGAGATACCTATGCAATACTGTTTTAATGTTGAATAACGTAAACATATCACAGCAGATAACTTGGGGAGGAATCTCTCGTACTGTGTCATGAGCAAAGGAAAGAATCCACCACTCCCCACATATGCAGAGCCCTTGGAAGGAGAGAATACCTCTCAGCACTGATTTGCAGCAACTTTTGCAGAGTCCAGTACAAATTGAATCAGTGCCCCTGCCTCACTTCCTTCCTCAGTCCTAGGGGAGCAGGGTTGGTTGTTCTCTCATTTTGCGCAGGGCGTTAGGGGTAGTAAGAAGCAGCGAGATAGATAGAACCATTCCCAACTGCCCCGCAAATGAGAAATAATTCTGCTCTTCCTCCAAGTCCTCTGGAACACAAGGTAGAAACTGTGCTCACTTTTTCCTAAAGTGGAAAGATACTCCAAGACTGAGTAACTGTACAGTAACTGTACAGATACTTTCACAGACTGAGAGGCTGTCCCTTCCCCTCACATTACAGCTTTATTTGCATTCCCTCAGTCTGTAACTCACCTGAGTCAGTTTGCACATTAGCTTCTGAGAAGTTGATATCACTCATAACTGCTCACACATCTTCTGTTCTAACTCATCACTGCACTTATAGCTGTTCTTGTAGTTCACACATCTCTACTCATCACTGGAAACGAGTATAAATTCAGTAATCGGAGTCAAAGTTATCAAGTTATGCTCATCACTGGATAAAATAGCTTCCAGTTACAGATAATGCATCCAAGCAATACAACCATGTTCTCTATGTCTGATCTGTTTTAAACCAAGCCTACTTTAGGAGCCCTGGTAAATTATTTTATCTGGATACTCTAACACTGTTGGCTTTGTTGGATTTTGGGGGTTATGATGAATTAATGTGTGATACAAAAAATGTTCAAGTTGGCTACTCTTTTATTTGCTCAATATTTACTTTTAAAGAACAGCAGCAATAACATCATTAGAATATATTTTCAAGTTGTCTAAAGCCTCTCTTAAAAAAAAAACAACAACCCCAAATGTATTTATCTATTCAACTAGTAAATTTATAGCACAAATTCAGCACAAAGAAAAAAACCTCTCTTGAAGATCTTAGGGTAATACTGGTACTTAAATGTCATCGAATAACATGTAAACACAGTTGTGTGATCATAAATCTTTCAATGACTCCAGTATGCATTGCATTTCCTTTCTTAACAGTAGCAAATAAAAGAGGAAAAATAATAATGGAGTGATATGCAATGTAGAATCCCATTCAACCATAAACATTTTTAAAATATGCACAGTAAATAAAAGGATGTTTTTCTTCATGTATATTTCAAAACCAAACTTCATAGGTTAACCATTCCTCTATTGTACAGAGAGAGGCTAAAAATCCAAACCACCAAAAACCATCACAGAAAATAATCTTTGGCATCTTTTCTGAAACCAAATGCTATCTTAGAAGGACACACTTTCCTTTTATTATCTTCCTTTTAGCCTCCTCCTACATGACTCTTACTCATGAACTCATAGGGCTTAAAGTCTATGCGCTGGCTGCAACAAGCAGATTTTTTCATAAGATGATAGAATGAAAATTGCAGAAGGCCAAAAACTGTTCCACAACATAAAAGGCAGATGGTGTAACAGCACAGTATGATAAATGTGGGCTGCCATATCTTCCTCCTCCATAACACATAGTAAACGTTATCTGCATCATGACATTAGCACATTGCATGATTACCTACGACTGCCAGCAGCAGCCAATGATGAGGAGCAAAAAATTGAAAAGTACACAATATAATTAACAATAGGACGCGTTGTCCCAATCTTCAAAAAGAAGGAAAAGGACAACTAGATGGTCGGTCTAGTTTCCTAGATTCTCTTGTCCACTCCATCAGGCCAGATACAACAGATTATAAAATAGACAATCTTCAGCATTTTGATTAACAGCATCAACCAAGAAACTCAGTCAACTGGCCTACAAGGACCTCCACCAACTCTATGATCCTATGACATGGAAAAGTTTTATTACATCACAAATGAATGAACTCATCATTGGGCGACCATTTTAGATGGCATTCCCATTAGGGATGTGCACAAACTGGTTCGATGATTGCACAAGTCATAGAATTCTGCTCTCTGATACTTGATTTTAAACCTGCCTTTTCTACCAACCAAGCAGCTAACAGGAACCTATTTCCCCAGATCTTCCTATGCTACTGTGATGAACTCTTCGTGATTTGTCTTCCTCTAATGGGCTCTCCTTCACTTTTGTGATTTCACAGACATACAAGATGATTACCATTATCTGAGGTATTCTATTTAGGGCAGCTTTTCATGTAAGCTCTCAGTAAGAGAGGAGGGCATGAAGATTAGGTAATAGATACTTGGCCATCATTTTGTTTGATAGAATACTGGTTGATAGTCCAGGAAGCTCGTGGATGTTTCTGAATGGGGCATTAATAATCCTGAAGTACCCTGAATAGCAGAAACCACAAGAACCTTATAAAGCAGTACTGCCCACCTAATGGAAGAAAAAGTGTTAGGTAACTTATCCTCCCCTTCCCCTAGCCAGGGGTGAGTGTGTGCACATAGTCAGTGGTCAGGATCAGGCATCTTGTGCAACCAAAATTTATTTTAATTATGGTTTAACAAACCAGTAAACAAATCTTGGGTTTTCCAACATTCCCTCCCACAACTTACCACTACCACATCGTGAATTGTTTGCATTTGGCTTTCTCTTCTTTCCTTCCATAATCTAGGCTTTCCTTTCTCAAGTGAGGGCAGAGCTACTAAAACAATCCAAATTTAAGCCACGGTCAAGAGTTCAGACATCATATGAATCCATAGTTAGAAGACACTAACTTCAGACCTTGAGTTAAGATGATGGTTTGACTGCTCAAAATAATCTGTTATCCTCCAGTCTCTCATGAATGTATGTCCTCCAGCCTATATTATTATTATTATTATTATTATTATTATTATTATTATTATTAATTTGATTTGAATACTGCCCTTCCAAAAATGGCTCAGGGCAGTTTACACAGAGAAATAATAAATAAATAAGATCGATCCCTGTCCCCAAAGGGCTCACATTCTAAAAAGAAACATAAGACAGACACCAGCAACAGTCACTGGAGGTACTGTGCTGGGGTTGGATAGGGCCAGTTACTCTCCCCCTGCTAAATAAAGAGAATCACCACGTTAAAAGGTGCCTCTTTGCCAAGTTAGCAGGGGTTTATATTTCAGGTCTGTTCCCAAGACTTCTGTTCTGATCTGCAGATTTTTATTCCCTTTGCCAACAGAATGATGGCTGTACGAGTGGCAAAGAGTTAACTTTCTGCTAACCAGGCTCAGAGGCAACTTTCAAGTGATTGCTCTTGATGGTATATCTCCCTTATATCTTTTTTTAAAATCGTGACTGCCTTTAAAATAAGGAACCTCACCCCACCACACACACACACACTCACTCATTCCTCTGCTATGTAAACTGCTTAGTTAACTATTTGTTGAAGGGGTGTGTATATATTAAATAAATACATAAATGCAGGATCAGACCGACCTTCTCTGAACTCGAGATGGCAGCCACTAGGGTTTTTTGGCTTGATCTCACCCTGCAATTAGAACTTTACTGGGATATTTCTGTATACTGAGGACCGTTACTTCAATAAAATTATTTGGCTTTTCACTATTTCCTAGGCCCAGCCATGTTAGAATCCCTGATAATTTATCTTCAGAATGAAAGCATGTGCCACATCTCAGTTTCTACAACTGCAATTCCTGTGGGGGCACATTCCAATTACAGCTCTAAGCAGCATCTTGATAATTAAGGTAATAGCATTTGATTATGAATACAGAAATGACAGTAGCTGACAACAACCTATTGACAACTTGAAAAGAACCACATTTCAGGACAAATAAAAGGGAAGTAGGTGAAAAATATAGAGAGAGGAGATGAACAGAATAAGTGAATTAGTCTACTAGTGGGATTAATCCACTGTTTCTTAAAATCAGATTATTTCTTTGGCAGCCATATTATGAAATATTCTAGTTATTATTGTAATGTTAACAAATAATTGCCACATGCTTCTGGTGGGTTTCCCTAATAATAAAGGCTATAGAACATTTCATTTTGCATCTGCTTTTATGTTCCAGGAGCAACCAACATGACACAAAAACGAGACATGATTCATAGTTATTTATGGTAGGACATGTTTCATAATGCATCCTAATAAAATTACTATGGCATAAAAGCAACTTAACAAGAATGAGGATAACTGAGTTGTAATACACCCAGGGGCTATTCTGATGATTGCAAAAATTGGGGTAAGAGCCTAGACTGATTTTTGTTGATCGTCAGAATCACCGGGCTTGGCTGCAAGCCCAGTAGTTCTAGAGCGGGTAAACTGCTCGAGAACCACTGCCCTTAGCCTGGGTTTGCGGAGCGAGCACTCCACAAACCTGGGCTATCTGCTCGTGAGTAGCCGCGGTGCTGGTACGCACCATGGCTACTCGCGAGTAGACCCCCAACTGGGAGGAGAAAAGCTGTCTCCCGGCTCCGGGGGTCTCCCCAGTATGCCCTGAGCAAAATAATCCCAGTAGTTATTGGTGCCCTAGGTGCAATTCCAAAAGACCTTGAAGAGCACTTCAACACCACAGAAATCACCACCAGCCAATTACAAAAAGCAACTTTACTGGGAACAACCTATATTTTGCGACGATATCTATAATAATAAGAACAATCTTGATAATTAATTTCAGCTATCCCAGGTCCTTGGGAAGGACTCGATGTCTGGATAAAACAAACCAGTCAATAACACCTGTCTGACTATATAAAAAAGAAACATTCACATTAAGTGGGCTTTGCACCTGCACATTAGCCTTGTTGGGAAGATTCCAAGCTCTTTGTGGTGCTCTAACTCTGCTTCTCAAGCATACAGTGAGGCCGTTAGAAAGAGGTAGGTGATATTATGCATCCAAAGTGAATCTCAGGAATTGTGTTCCTAACCTTGATAGCAGGTGCCCACCCTGAAAGGGTTGAGAGTTGTTTTAAGAAAGTGTTTCAGAAGTAAAGTAACTTTAACCATAGCTAAACCCAGGTGTCTTCATTGTGGTGGTTATGTGGTAGTGAGGGTAGGGCAGCAATTAAGCTTGTAATTGTTTTTCTGGCCTATATTTTTGGACTATGGAAGTTCATACTGAAAAGGGGATAATGGACTGGAGACTGAACCAAATAGAAAAATCTAACATTTTACTGTGTACTATGAAAAACCCAAGCAGAGGTCATACTCAGGCTAACTTTGCTTGAAGAAGGGGGCCTCCAAACAAAAGAGGCAAGCACAGCTTGGCACCATATAGCCATAGAGAGTGAAGCTATTCTGATGATCACCAGAAAGTGGGCTAAGGGAGCCTAGCCCACTTCAAGTTATCATCGGAACCACCGGGCTTGTGAGCAAGCCAGGTGGTTCTAAGGTGCTTAGCCCACTTAATTCCCCCTCCCCTTAAATGAGGTTAATGGAGCAAGTGCTCCATTTAACCTCATTTAAGGGGAGGGGGAATTTAAGGGGAGGGAGAATGAGGTAAATGGGAGTGCTCCATTTACCTCATTTTTCTGTAAATGTGCCACCGGGACGTACAGCGACACATGAGTATACCCCCAACCAGGAGGCTACAAGCAGCTTCCCGAGCTCAGGGGTCCCACCAGAATGCTCTGTGCACTCTCGTGGGGTATCTTGGAACTTCCAGGGGCCAAGTGAACCCAATTCCCACAGCCCCCACCAGCTACGAGACGGAGCCAGTAGTCATGTGGGCGGCCGATCCAGCTGCCCAGGGCTCTGCGGGCAATCACCTGCTAATTATATGAAGTGCCTCAGTCTGTGGAAATAAGGCAGCAGATAAATAAACAAGGCTTACAAGTCATGGAATGTACATGAAGACAAGACTGGAAGTCATTCCACCTGCGGCTTGTCAACCTGGTACCTTAATGAGAGGAGAATAATAATTCCCAGGGGGGGGGGGAATAATAATAGTTGTTGTTGTTGTTGTTGTTTACACAGTCAGACAGGTGTTATTGACTGGTTTGTTTTATCCAGACATCAAGTCCTTCCCAAGGACCTGGGATGGCTGAATTTTATTATCAATGTTGTTGCTGTTGTTATAGATATTGTCGCAGAATATAGGCTGTTCCCAGTAAAGCTGCTTTTTGTAATTGGCTGGTGGTGATTTCTGTGGCCCCTATGGTGTTGAGGTGCTCTTCAAGGTCTTTTGGAACTGCACCTAGGGCGCCAATTACCACTGGGATTATTTTGGTCTTCTTCTGCCACAGCCTTTCAATTTCAATTTGTAGATCTTTGTATTTTGTGATTTTTTAAATTTCTTTTTTCTTCTATTCTGCTATTCCCTGGTATTGCTGTGTTGATTATTTTAATTTGTTTTTCTTTCTTCTCAACTACAGTGATATCTGGTGTATTGTGTGGCAGATGTTTGTCTGTTTGTAGTTGGAAGTACCATAATATTTTTGCATCTTCATTTTCGACAACTTTTTCTATTTTATGGTCCTACCAATCTTTAGCTACAGGTAGCTTGTATTTTTTGCAGATGTTCCAGTGTATCATCCCTGCTACCTTGTCATGCCTTTGTTTGTAGTCAGTCTGTGTGATCTTTTTACAACAGCTGATTAGGTAGTACGCTGTTTCATCCGCTTATTTACATAGGTGGCACTTGCTGTTTGTTGTTGTTGTTGTTGATTTTTCTACTTTTGCTATTATTGCATTTGTTCTTAGTGCCTGTTCTTGTGCAGCCAGTATTAAACCCTCTGTTTCTTTCTTCAAGTTGCCATTCTTAAGTCTTGGTGATGTATGATTTTCCAGTTATATTGTGCAAATATTGACCATGCAGGGGCTTATTTTTCCATTGTTCTGCTCGTTCTTGGCTTGTTCTTTCTTGTAGGCCTGCTTTGTTTCATTGGTGTTGAATAGTTTCTCCTTATTGACCATTTGAAGTGCATCTTCTTCACTGTCCTTGATATATTCTTCAAGGCCTCTTTTCTCCTCCTCTACTGTTTGATGGACTTGCAGCATTCCTCTTCCACCTGAGCTGCGAGGGATGTATAGCCTATCGACACCACTGTGGGGGTGCAGAGCATGATTGATGGTCATTATTTTCCAGGTCTTATGATCTAGTGTCTCTAGCTCTGCCTGGGTCCAGTCTATTATTCCTGCAGTGTATCTGATAACAGGGATAGCCCAGGTGTTTACAGCTTGTATGGTATTCCCGCCATAGAGTTTGGACTTTAGGATTTTTTTTAACTCTCCTGATGTATTCACTTCCAATTTTTCTTTTAACTTCAGTGTGTGCAATGTTATCAGCCTGGAGAATGCCCAAGTATTTGTAATGTTCTTTCTCTTCCAGGTTCTTGAAGTTGCTTCCATTGGGCAGTTCTATTCCTTCTGTTTTTGTTATTTTTGCTCTGTTCATTATTAATGCAGCAAAGTAAAGTTGATTTTTGTAATTGGCTGATGGTGATTTCTGTGGCCACCACCACCACCACCACCATCATCATCATCATTATTCACTGCCTGATGGTAGCAGTGAATTGGGGGAGTAAACAAGCCCTGTGAAAGGTGGGAATTGGATATTTTATGGAATCCAGGTTACCATGATCAACACAGAATATTAGATTTCTAATAGCTATGGAGATGAGGAGCCTAAAGAGGCAATGAGAATCTAGCTGCAATAGGTGAGAGTCTGAATACAGACAAAGAAGTGAAGTATGACATTTGAGGCATAAAATGAAAATAATCAGCCTGGAAACAGGAGGATTTTTCTCCCTTTGTTCACTTAGCTTTTTCTTTTCCTTCTGGCAAATTTTCTCCCCCCGCCCTCCTCTTGAATCTTCCCTCTGTCCAAGATGCATCTCTCAGAAACTAATTTCTCTCTCTTCCATTCTGACCGTCACAATAATCATTCTACAGGTTCTATCCTTATCTACGTATATATGCTTCATTTATGAATCTTATATTCTGATATACTCACTTAGCCACTGAATAGCTAATTTTTGCTTAGTTTTTTTCTGATTTCTTTTTGGAGAATCCTGAAAACATCTCAAGCTGCCAGAAGGGTAAATATGATTGCTCTTAGGGGTACTGGTTAAGTAAGGGTTTTAGATCTACTTAGTGGGTCGATTTTATTATTCACATCACCCTTAATAGTAGCTCCAAATGCCACACATGTAACTTTCTTTCTTATACTTATATTTTGAATTATCTTTTGCCATACATGCATTTGCCACACATCTGACAGCCTTATGTTATATATTTTATCATTTTAGATGCCTCAAGTCTTTGAATAAAATTTTTAAGTTTTAAAAGGTGTGGTCATTAGGCTCTGGGTTTTCGTGCATACAAAAAGCCTACTGAGGCAATAAAAGAACCAAATCATTGCAGCATATTTGCAGTAATATCAAGCTGAAAACTTATAGGTACATGATCGATTAATCAGGATGGAAGAGGCACCTTTTAAAAGTGGTGATTCTCTTTATTTAGCAGGGGGAGAGCAACTGGCCCTATCCATTCCAGCACAGCATCCCTCCAGTGGCTGTTGCTGGTGTCTATCTTGTGTTTCTTTTTTAGATTGTGAGATCCTTGGGGACAGGGAGCCATTTTATTTATTTATATCTATGTAAACCACTTTGGGAACTTTTGTTGAAAAGTGGTATATAAATATTAATCATATTCTCCATTCCCTGGAGATGGTATACCTTGTCTGAGCTCTAAAAGACCACTGTCAATGTGAACACAAGAATCAATGTGAACAATGTGAACACTGTGAAAACAATGTGAACACTGTCAACACAAGAATCTTCCAGGGGGGTCACCATCTTGGTTCTAAAAGAGCCACACCATACCAACATAAGTAGAGAAGACAGGTGTGCAAGAGGACTCATAGAGGTTGTGAGGTACAGTGGCTGCCCCTTGTCTCAGTATCTTGGGACATTTATTTATGATTATTTATTTAAAATATTTATACCCTGCCCCTCCAGTACACTGCTGCTCAGGTGACTCATAACAATAAGACAGACACAGATACAATAAAAGTAATACAATTAAATTTAAAAAAACCAAATTATTAGGTTCAAATTAAAAGAAGCAGCTAAAGAACCTACCAGATATAACAAAACAATAATGTAGTATTAAAAAGCCTCCTTAAAAACGTGTGTTTTCAGGTGTTTTTTAAAAACACTGAGGGAGGGAGCATGGCCAGGATCTTCAGGGATGTTCCAAAGCCAACGGGCCACAACCGAAAAGTCCCTGTCTCTAGTCCCCGCCAACCGGATCGCTGTTAGTGACGGGGTCATGAGCAGGGCCAGATAAGATGAGCGGAGGGCCCTGGCAGATTCATATGGATGAATGCAGTCCGACAGGTACCCCAGCCTCAAGCCATGTAGGGCTTTAAAGGTCAATACCAGCACCTTGAATTTAGCCTGGAAGCAGACCGGTAGCTAATGAAGCTGACGAAGGATGGGTGTAATACTCGTGAAGTGACTTGCACCCACGAGCAGCCTTGCTGCAGCGCTCTGAACCAGCTGAAGCTTCCAAACAGTCTTCAAGGGCAGTCCCATGTAGAGCGCATTGCAGTCGTCCAATCTGGATGTTACCAATGCATGAGTGACTGAGGTCAGGTCCGACTTCTTCAAGTAAGGTCGCAGCTGTGTACCGGCCATAGTTGATAAAAGGCGCTTCTGCACACTGCCGCCACCTGCACCTCCAAGGACAGTGTTGGGTCCAGAAGCACCCCCCAGCTACAGACTTTGTCTTTCAGAGGGAGCGTGACCGCTTCCAAGACCAGATTTACCTCCTTACTCAGATGATCAGTTCTACAACCCAGAGCACTTCCGTCTTATCTAGGTTGACATTTAAAAAGCATAGGCATTATTTCTAGAAAGGACCCAGCATCCCTGTCAAAAAATCAATAGAGTGTCACATTATGGCCATACTATTTCCATTGCTATTGAGCAATGTGTTCCATGTTTTCCACACACTGGAAAACAGATTTTTAATGTGAAATCCCCACAGCTTATTCATTCTCTCTCTTCACCCCTGCCTCTCTCTCATAATCAAAAAATAAGAAACCAACCAAATTCAAGCCCAGATTGTCAAAATTAGACTAAGCTTGTTTGTCCTTTGGCTTTTACAAGGGTAACTACACATGTAATTCTCTGATAATTTGATATTTAAACATGTTCAGAACGAACCAATCACATAAGACTTTTTAATCCTCGAGGGAAAATTCTCTGTGGAGAAAATGAATCAAATAAAAGGCCTGGAAAACAGATGAATTTCTAAAGTCAGATACACACAGAGAGAAGGCTGGAGGCTTGGGGGCGACACATTATCAAGACTCCATGAGCTGTTGATTTCTGCTTTCAAACCAGGGCTTTTCGTTAACAAACAGGACACGTCAAGGGCTTTATGAAAACATTTTCTTCTATTTGCAGCACGGAGAAGTCAAGTTATCATGGATTCCCCTCCAGTGAATGAACCAAGTCATTAAAGTGGCATTTGCATTGAAAGGCTTTTCACAGGGCTTTTTGTCAGGCCTTTCAAACAGGAATGGAATGAAATGAATGGGGGCCAGCTTACAAGTGATGCCTTGTTGTATATATGTGGGAGCAAACAGCCACCATTGTGGGCGCAGGTGGGAAAGAAAAATGAATGGACAATGAGGCTTGCTGAGAGGGACAATTTCATTATTGATGGACTCTCTGTGTAGCTTTAATGAGGTTTAGGACAACAGCAAGAGCCCCATAAATTAAGGGCTTTCCTTCTATTTTCAAAAATAAAAATCTAGAACAGTGAAAATGCTAGAACCAAGCATATATTGTGGTTGGTGAAGTATAATTTGCTGGACTAAGACTGGACCTTTCTCCTTATGGTGTGAAGTAGTATTATAGAGGAACTAATTAGTTTTGCAATAGATCCATTGAAGTCAACATGAATAGTCCAAAATGTTACTAGGCCTGAAAACCAAGCAAGGGTCCCATTAGAGAACTACACACACAATCAGTTCACAGAGCCATATTTTCATACATGCAAAAACTGATGGGGCTGCAATAATATGCAGAAAGTAGACAGAGACAGCTAGCAATGTTCAGGAATGTGCCTTTTCCTGTTCACTGTGATTACAGGGACAGAACATTAAAATAGCCTTCTTAGACTAGACAAAGGTCGATACAACCCAGTGGCAGTTGAAGGCCCCTGTGCACCAGAGAGAGGGTGATAAATGTGTGCACTTTCTCCTTGGTGCACACTGTCCTCCACTGCTTCAACCCCTTCAACCCCACCCCCCTCAAAAGCAGGGGACAGAAGGCCATCTTGCCACCTTGTCGGCACCCCAGTAATCTGCTGTCTGAGGCCACTGCCTCACCTTGCCTTATGGAAAAGCCATCCATTCCCTGCTCACTGGGCAAAGAGGCACCTTTTACCGTGGTGATTCTCTTTATTTAGCAGGGGGAGAGTAACTGGCCCTATCCACCCCCCAGCACAGAACTTCCAGTGACTGTTGCTGGTGTGTGTCTTATGTTTCTTTTTAGAATGTGAGCCCTTTGGGGACAGGGAACCATCTTATTTGTTTGTTATTTCTCTTTGTAAACCACCCTAAGCCATTACTGGAAGGGCGGTATAGAAATTGAATTATTATTATTATTATTATTATTATTATTATTATTATTATTATTATCCAACCCAGTGTTCTGTTTTCCAACAGCAATCAGCCCAGACGCCTCTAGATACTCACCTCACAAGCAAGGCAAGGCCTCTTTATGCTCTTAGAACATGGCTGCTCAACTTCGGCCCTTCTGCAGATGTTGGTCTACAACTCCCATAATCCCTGGCTATTGGCCACTGTGGCTGGGGAGTATGGGTGTTGTAGTCCAAAAACAGCTGGGGTGCCTTAGTTGAGAAGGCCTGGTTGCAGTGTATCTGTGAATAGGCTGGTTCACAGTACAAGTTGGCCAACCATCTCATGCATGTTCATTGCCAAGGAAAAGGCTGTTCGTGGGCTGGGGAAGCTGTCTGTGAGAGCAGTAGCTCTCTCAAGTCATTTGGTCTCCTGCTGGTGACTAGAGAATGTTGTCATATTTTCCTTTGTTATGGATTGAAATATGGCAAAAATAATCAAGAAATAAAATAATAATCCAGGAGACTAAAACCAGTGCTGATGCCTCAGTAATATTGCTGGGGAAGGACTCAGAACATATGGCTTCTTTCCTTATTCTTAAGCATAATAGCAGCATCAGCAGCAACATTTTGTTATCTGATGCCTCACTGACAATCTCTCTTCCCAGGTCTCCACAGTAAAAATCTTCCTTTCCTTTCCCTCTTGTTTTCTTTGTCCTGCTGCTTTTGCCCTTATGAATGAATGCACTGCTTAATTCACTAGGCAGTACCTTCAGGTTCTGTTGCCATTTGTAACATTTGCTACCTGCTGTCTCCTGTGCTTTAACCTGACAAAGCACTTGTGTGATGCAGTTTTCAAAGCATTAAACTATTGTCTTCTTTAAACCTTTTAAGATGGACATACAGCATCTTCTTGTCTGGGCAGGAAAAAAAATGCAGTCTGCCTTTAGGTAACAGGTACAATGTTTGGAAGAGATTGCATCAGAAGAATAGGATTTTTTCCCCTGATGTTATAAACACCAATTTTCAATGTCTAACTAGCTAGCAGTCCATAGAGTACAAGACCCATATAACTTCCCTTCTCTGACATGACACTTGATCAGGGGACAAAGTGTGAGCACAAGTTCGGCGCCATGAGGAAGGGAGCAGTGAGCGGGAGCTTTAAGAAAGAGGAGAGGAGGGCTGTACCTGCTCTCTGGCGCCCATGCAGCTTCCTGCTGGAGTGGCATATGTCCCAAGTACCTGGCACCTGTGCATGCATGGATGCCCCATGTGGGGAGGTGGAAAGCAGGAAAGGACCTGCTCTCCTCTTTCTTAAAGCTCCCACTCACCACTTCCCTCTCCATGGCACCAAACCTGTGCTCGAACCTCAGATCATGCATACCTTTAGTGGGGAACCTCCCCCAACTGGGAGACAAAGTGGACAAATCAGGGGTAAGATGGGGTTGAGACCCCAGGAAAGCTGTGCACCAAAAGAACCAGGTAACCCAACTCAGCATGCATATCATGATTCAAAGACACAGCCCTGCCTTCATCTTGTGACTTTGAGTGGTCCTTGGATGACTGCCAGTCATAGGAATATAACAGCCCTGCTGGATCAGGCCCAAGACCCATCCAGTCCAGCATCCTGTTCTACACAGTGGTCCACCAGATGTTTCTGAGAAGAACGTTGGCAAGAGGTGAGGGCATGCCCTCTCTCCTGCTGTTGCTCCCCAGAAACTGGTATTTAGAGGCATCGTGCCTCCAAGACTGGAGGTGGCCTATAGGCACCAGACTAGTAGCCATTGATCGACCTGTCAGCCATGAATTTCTCTAAGCCACTTTTAAAGAGATCCAAGCTGGGGGCCATCACCACATCCTGTGGCAGAGAATTCCATAGATTACTGATATGCTGTTTGAAAAGTACTTCCTTTTATTAGTCCTACATTTCCCAACCATCAGTTTCATGGGGTGACCTTTTTGTCTAGTGGTGTGTGTGTGTGTGTGTGTGTGTGTGTGTGTGTGTGTGTGTGTGTGAGAGAGAGAGAGAGCGAGAGAGAGAGCGAGAGAGAGAGCAATATCTCTACCCACTCTTTCTACTGCATGCATAATGTTATAGATCTCTATCATGTCTCCTCATAGTTGCTACTTTTCCAAACTAAAAAGCCCCAGATGCTGTAGCCCTGCCTCATAAGGATGGTGCTCCAGTCTATTCATCCTGGTTGCCCTCTTTGGCACATTTTCCAATTCTACAATGTCCTTCTTGAGATATGATGACCAGAACAGCACAGTATTCCAAATGTGGTCCAACCATAGATTTGTATAAGGGTATTATAATATTAGAATTTATATTTTCAGTCCCCTTCCTAATGATACCTAGCATGGAATTGGCCTTTTTTTGCAGCTGCCACACACTGAGATCCTCTTGGAGTTCCTCACAAACTGTTTTGGATTTCACCACCCTAAATAGTATTGTGTCATCTGCAAATTTGGCCACTTCACTGCTTACCCCAACTTCTAGATTACACAAAAATACACAAGTAGGGTTATATTCACCTTCTGGTCATGCTGAGTGTTTCCTTACTGATAAATGGGGACTGCTTCTGTGCCTCCCCACACACTTCCCCACTAAACTGTATGCCAATCTGTTTCAATATCTGTTTGCCAACCCCTGTTTGCAAAGATCCCCTTGCCTGAGACTTGTCTTCAAGAGCTGCTTCCAAACTGAGCCACTTCAGGAATGTTTTCCCTCCCACAAACTGTGTACTATGCCAGATTAACCCATTAGCAAAGGTAGCAAATGCTACGGGTCCTACATTTTCTAGGGCCCACCATGGCTTGACGCCTGCCTCTCTCTCTTGCAGAGCAGCCTGGAGAAATCTCTGCAGCCAGGCACTGTCTGCAAGCTGCTGCTGTTATCTTATCTGGCTCTGCAAGAGCTTGTTGATCGAGCTAATCATGAGCAGAGGGGGTGGGGACCCTGGGCTTCCTGAGCAGGCATTGAAACAATGCTACTTTGCAGAAGCATCATTTTTCAATCATTAATTCATATTTCAAAATGTAAGCAAAAAAGGAGGTGGATGCATATGAGGGATATTTTGTGAAATGGGGAGATATCTGGCATAAAATCACTTTGTGTGTCTGTGATTCTGCTGGTGACTGTGACTGATGGTTACTTTGCTTATATTATTAAATCCTAGTAAGAAGTTGGGATGACTCCATATATACCATCCTGTTGTCTAGTTTGAAATGGCATTAGTGGTTGTATATGTATTGGCTAAGGCTAGTAGGCAACTTCTCTTTCTGTTTGGCATAAATGGCATTGAATGGGATGCATTTATTGGAGACATGTGGCTAAATGTCAGCATAAATATGAATATGTTATATGCACATCATGCATATATGTGTTTTGTCATGACACTTGTATCCTGCCCTTCCTTTAAGAGGCTCAGTGTGCATGATTCTTTCTTCCTACTTTTATTCTGACTACAGTCCTGTGAGGTGGGTTAGGATAAAAACTTTTGCTGTAAACTATTGTTGTGGTTGCTTAATTGGTTAAATGCCTGCCAATAAACAGTAAACTTGGTCTAATAATTAACAACCTATAACTACATAGCCACCCCCAGTGTTCTGTCTAACAGGGATTCCCAGATGTTGGGTCAAAACAGATTGAACAATCTCACTCTAATGAGCATTGAACATGAACTTCTGCATGAAATAGACATTTCCAGTATCATCAAGAAAGTTGCTCATGCTAAATCTAGAAAATGTAACTTTTAAATTGTTGTTTTCTTACTTTTGACATATGAAATTGATACCTACATGTAAATAATAGTATTACTGAAGTGTCAGACATTTGTCGTATTATGTGGCTGTATAGAAAATGAAAAAAATTGAATCACCTCACTATGCAAGTAAATAATTTTTGTTTTAGTATTTATGTGCATTTTTAAAATTCAGGGCCCCTTCATAACATATGCTATAGGCCCCACACTAGCTTAATCCAGCCCTGGCTGTTTGACTCACCTGGAACTAATCTCTCACCCAAACAACTGCCCAGTCAAATCACAAACCTCTAGCCAGCCAGAAATCAAACACTAGAAGAGATTAGCCCTAACAAACTAGCTTGTCCTTTCCCCCTTGTTTTCTTGTGGATTTATTCAGTTATATAATTGCTTGCTTTCTTCCTTAGGAGAGAAATCAAAAGCTTCCTGCCTGGTCTCAGCCTTTCCTTCAAGAGCTGCTTCTAAAAGTAGAGATCCCCCAGTACCACCAGAGAGGCATGTAAACAACTGAAAAAGACTGCTTTAAGCAGCAGAGCCATCCAAGGGAAGCGGTGGTCTAATTAACTCTGCCTTAGCAGCAGCCATAAAAACCAGCAGTGTGCTCCAAGCAGCTCTTGTGCTGCTACACCAAGCAATTGTGTGTATCTGCTCAGGGCTAGCCATAGTCCTGGCTCTGCTGCTCTCTCCTTTTAGCTGCCTGAGGTCTGTTCTCTGCCATATCGCTGCCTAGGCAGAAACCCAGCACCAGCTTGATGGAAGCTGATACCCGATGTAGAAAAAGCCATACACACCTCTGCACAAGGCCTGCTCCCTGGGCCAGATCTGATGCCATCCCGACCCTTCTGTTCCAAGCCCTTCCTAAACAAATAGAGAACCACCAATTTATTCATACTGGGCTTCCAGATACCTAGAAGGTTAACTTACGAAGGATTGACTTGCAAGTGGTATATTTACTTTGGGGTTCTCAGCAGCAAGGCTGATTTTGAATTTTCACTTTAAAAATTGGTGGTTCTGTATTTGTTTACCATTGTTAAGTGTTTGTACATTTTTAATATACATTGTCTACATCTATGTTTTTGAAGAGAATGTGTATTACATATTTATTTTCATGTTACATTTTTACTACATGATATTTGGAAGTATTGCATACTTCCACCATTTATAAATCAGTTTTTAATGCTCCATGCATACTTTTTAAAGAATTCATACTTTAAAGAATTATTTAAATCTTCAGGCTGTTGTATGGTGGTGGGTTCTTGTTGGGTCCACTTTCATACTGATGACACCTCCTGATGACCTCTCCCAGCAGTTTCATGTAAATGTTAAACAGCATGGGGGCATTACTGAGCCTTGCTCAGACCAAGGAGCCGAGCAAAATCCCCCAGAACCATCTTCTGGAATCTCCCCCCAAGAAAGGGCAAGAACCATTCCAATGTGCTACCTCAATCCCTATAACCTGAGAGGTAGTCTAGAAGAAGCCCATGGTCAATAGTATTGAATACTGGTGAGAGGTTCAGCAGGACCAAATGGGGCACCCTCCCCCTTTCTAGTTCCTGGAGTACATCATGCACCAAGGCAGTTTCAGTCCCAATCTCAGGGTGAAAGCCAGATTGAAAAGGGTCTAGATAATTCATAGCATCCCTTTGCAGCTGCACAGACACCACACACTCTTATCACCATGCTTAAAAAGGGAAGATTTGAAACTAGCCTATAGTTATCAAAGTTGGTGGAATCAAGGGACAGCTTATCACCACCTGCTTGAGGCTCAATGGGATTTTGCCTTCCCTTAGTGAAGCATTAGTAATTGGTTTCAACCACCTACCTATTCCTTCCCTGACATGAAACGCAAACATCCAGAGCACATGTTTTCGCCCGCACACTGCCTAAGATGTTGTCCACTTCCTCAGGCTGCACTAACTGAAAAGAATCCAACATAATGGCTGCTGAGGCACAACTCCTGAAACTGCCAACATCCTGAAGTCGAAATCGGCACAGATACGAGCAACTTTATTTGCAAAGTGACATGCAAACTGGTCACAGCAGGCTGCTCATGTTCTTCCCACATCACCCAGGGGCGTTTGTGAAACAGTGACTTCGCCATATGATACAGCTCCACTGACCTACACTGGGAAGATGCAATGGAGGTGTGTGTGTGTGTGGGGGGGGGGAGTTTCTTCCCACTCACACTGCCACAGAGTAGCCCCTGCTCTAGCCCATGTTTGGTCAGATTCATTATGAGTCTTCGTCCAGCATTGCTCTAGCCATCATCTGAGTTGATGAAGGAACAAGGAGTAGAACAGGCTCCACCAAGCCAGAGAGGGCATTTAGGAGCGAACATATCAATAGTCCAGGCTGTCTCCATATTCCGGAGATTCACCAGGGCCTGAACAAAGTCACCAGTTATGGACACTGAAAACTCCCCAAGGGCTATCTGGAAACTGAGAAGATCCATAAGCCTTAGGGGGCGGACCATTCTAATTGGTCCACCACCCCTGCAGAGGTTGGTTGAAGAAGTCAAACTAAGCCCCACCAGAGGATGATCTGTCCATAACAAAGGAGTTATGTCAGACTCCTCAGATTCACGATAGATGACTGCAACTCCTCTTCCCCGACCCTCAAGGTGGGGCTGCTGTAGGATCATGAAACCTGGAGGGCATTGCTGGGAGAGACCCACTCCACCGAGCTCACCCAACCAGGTCTCAGTCACACATACCAAGTCACTATGCTCATCTACAATTAAATCCTTGATGTGAGATGTTTTTGCATTTACTGACTTGGCATTCAACAGCAGAACCCTAACCCTTGAGATAGTGTTCCCAGAACTCTCTGGAGCTACAGAATTAGGAGAAGAGCCAGAAAAAGGAATCAAATTGCCTAGACCATTTCCCCTTGTAATAGCCTGCCCAACTCCCACCACTATATCTTCCTCTGCCCGTCACCCAAGAAATAGCTGGCCCCAGAATACCCCCAGTTCCCTGCTCTCCCAGGCACATGCAAGAAGAAAAAAAAAAGCAAAAAAACCCGAACACAAAATAACCCAACAGGTGGGCAGAGTTTAAAAAGGCAGAGTTCAATTAACAGTACAAGGACTGTACTCACAGGAAAAGAAACATACTCCAAGGCCAACCAAAGGCAAAGTCCCCTGCCCCCAGAGCACTTGGAAGTGGGTTTCTGCATGTAGCATTATGTGTAGCTTGCTGTGCAGGGCTGCATGGAGAGGCATGTTTTTACCGCTATCCTCCTTGCAGATCCCAAGTGTTCCCCAGCAAATTCTGCTCTTCTTCAGTTTCTGTACTCCAGTCTATGAGCCCCAGGCTAAGTGCCAAAGGCCAAGATCCCTTTGCCTCTTGCCCTTTGGCTTGCTCCTTTGGCAAGGTGCGTCCCGTAAGTATTATTAACTGCAGGGGGAAGGGTAGAATGAGCTCACTGAACCTTCCAGGTGGCAGAAGACACCCAAGACCTTCCCAAGTCAGCTTTCTCCCCGGTGGTGCTTTGGAAGAACTAGCATTCATTCTCTCTCACACTCACTCTCTTTCTCCCCTCCAGCACTTTGGTGCTGGAGGGAGGAGAGAGAGAAAAAGAAAAAGAGGGCAGCTTTGGTGTTTGCAAAGCATTGTACTGAGCGGTGATAAGTGACCAGCCAACAGAAGTGCTGCTGCTGCTACTGGATGCTAACTCCATGCTGCCTTCCCAGGGTGTAGGCAGTGGCAAGGCTGCATGTAGCATGGAGGCAGTAGTGACGGCAGGTCCTTGGCTGGCTAGACTTTTGTTGCTGTGCATTGCAATGCTGTGCAAACACCATCACAGTGTGTTCTTTCTCACTGCCTCTCTCTCTCCTCCCCCAAGCATCAAAGCACTAGAGGGGAGGAAAAGAGTGAGAAACCGAGTGAAAGAGTGCATGTTGGTGTTTAGAAAGCACTGTAGTGGGTAATGACGAGAGGCTAGCTGGTGAAGGAGATGGTTTTGCAAGTTCGATGCTACTGCCACAGAGCACCCCCAGAAGCCTGGTGGTGAGAAGGAATACAAATACAATGAATATACCACTTCCCAAAGCAGTTTACATAGATATATAAACAAACAAACAAACAAACAAAATGGCTCCCTGACCGCAATCTAAAAAGAAAAAGAAACATAAGATAGAGACCAGCAACAGCCACTGGAGGGATGCTGTGCTGAGGATGGAAGGTGGCAGCATTTGCACTAGTGAAGGAAGAACCTAAGGAAGAGGAAAAATACAATGAAAAAGTATGGGTTAAGATAATTAAGACAACATTTGTTAGCCTTGATAAACCAGCTTGAGGGTGGGGGATAGAAGAGGAGGTGGCATGTTGTATTTACCACTGAGCCTACTAAACTTGGTTATAATCCATTTCTGTCAGTACAGTACTTTGGTAAAGGGAACTGTTATTCATGGGTTTAAATTAAAATGTTTAATTATTTAAAGACATGTAGGCATTGATTATCAGATTTCATTTTCCCCCCTTTTTGGTTGTATTTTTCCAGAATTTGTCCTTGACAACAAATAAAGTGAGACGATGAGGATCATTCCAGCTGAAATAACAAGCTTCTTTGGAGCTTGAAAATACAAGCAGCCATCAGCATCTTCTGCTAAGTGAGTGAGACAGAGATTGGTTCTGCCAGACACTTTGCATCATTAACTTTACAAGTTACAAGGTTTTTTTTTGCAAACAAGTCACCAAGGCTTTCATATTCTTTATTTCTTTTCTTCCACTATTCCCTCATGGTATGGAAAGGATCGAAATTCATAAGTATGCATGCTGCAATCATCTCTTAGCACTGCAGGATTTGCCTGCAACTATCTAAAAATTGCTTATAGTTGGCAAAAGGTCTTCAGACTCATCTTCCCACTTGTATCTGAAACACCACTTGGGCAAATTTATAATTTTCAGTCAACCTGGTACTGGAGCAAAGGAACAAGACCTAAGCAAACATCATTGCTTAGTCTCAGCTAGCTAACAATGATGGCAGACATAATGAGTGGCACACAGTAGATATAATATTGTAAGTACTTCAGCATTCCACATCAGACAGCCACACTATCCTCTGAAGGATTCACACCCCAAGCCCCAGCCCTCACAGGCCCAAAAGGGTCCTCTTCAAATTCTGAATATAAAGGCTATATGAGACAGAGTTTTAACTTGTTTTAACTTGTTTAACTTGTTTTATGCTATTGTTAACCGCCCAGAGATGAAAGTTTGGGGCAGTGTAAAAATTTAAATAAATAAAGTGTTAGTTTATCAAAGTGGAGGGAGGAGAGCTAGTCTTAAGGTAGCAAGCCTGACTTGTTCCCTTTGCTAGGCAGGGTCCACCCTGCTTGCATATGAATGGGAGACTAGAAGTGTGAGCACTGGAAGCTATTTCCCTCAGGATATGGAGCTGCTCTGGGAAGAGCAGAAGGTTTCAAGTTCCCTCTCTGGCTTCTTCAAGATAGGGTTGAGAGAGATTCCTGCCTGAAACCTTGGAGAAGCCGCTGCCAGTCTGTGACAACAATACTGATGAGCTAGATAAGATAGACCAATGGTCTGACTCATAAGGCAGCTTCCTATGTTCCTTTGTAAAGTGGTAGTTTATCAAAGATGGCCAAAGTCTGTCATGCATCCTAGGATCTGAGGCACATGAAATGACATTTGGATACTGGAGTGAGCTACTTAGATGTTTGGCATCAACCCAGCTCCTAATGATAATATCTTGAAGTCATTATCTTGAATGATAACAGCTTCAATATAATGATAATATCTTGAAGATATTATCATTAACCTAATGATAATTTCTTGAAGCTAGCCTTGAAGGCTAATATATTGTTTCCTGATCTCTGATATGTTGGTTCTATTTTGGTTTACCCTTTGCTTTTTGCCCATTTAGACTATGTTTGAGCTTGGAAAGGTTAGACCAAATCGTTTGACCCTGGAGCTGGCTTAAAGCTGTGGGAGGAAATTACTGAAAAGGATTTTTATTCTTTGACCTTTTTTTGCAGCCTCGAGGCAACTGAAATATTAAAGGAGGATCATCTACCTGCATCTCGTAGCATGTTTACCAGTCGATACACATCTGAGCAGTTGTACTACAAAAGCTCCACAGTGAATTAGTCCAGCAAAGGAACAGAGCAGAGCTCAAGTTCATGCCTTGCATTCACCCCCGAACTGCTTTTTTCTGCTATGGTGAGGATTTCAGAACATTTCCTTTCTTACTTCAGCTATAATGATGGAAAGCATGTTCATCTGTTTTTGTTCTTTTTACCATCTCCTGCTCCAGTCTTAAAAAAGACATGGCATCATTTAATAGAAAAGTACAGCATAATAGTTTAGAAGAATAACCTTTGTGGGAGTCATGCCATGCTAGAAGGAGGTACAACCTTGAAATGGTTCATAAAAAAAAATCCCAAACAACAAAAGGGAAGATGGCCATAATTTTTCTAACTTCTCACAAAAAACAAACACTTTATATTTTCTCCTCTCCCAATCTGTACTTCTGGGTCAGAGAGGAAATCATAGGTAGGCCACCACCCCACTACTACAACCCCCTACTAAAAGAGAAATATATTGATTTTTTAAAAAGGCATCCTTCAGCCATGTACTGTATCTAAGTCATTGCTTTTACCATTGTACCAAGGAAAATATTTGAGAATTATACAGTATAAGCATTAGATCAGACGTGTAACTACCGGTAGGGCAGGCAGGGCACGTGCCCTAGGCGCCAGGTGAAGAGGGCGCAAAAGTGCCTGCCATGCCCTACCCACGCCTGGCTCCCCCACCACCACAAAACAACAAAAAAATTTTTTTCCAATTTCCCCCCCCAAATTGAATCGGTGGGTGCCTAGCGGGCCAGCGTCTCCGGCGCCCCATCCCCCACGCAGGCACAGCAGCCAGCACCCTCGCAACTTACTCACGAGAAAGATCTCCAGGCTGGGCGGGGCTGCGCGCGGCTGGGGCAGCTTGTTAGTTATTGCAGTGGGCGCTCACTGGATGGCGGCGCCCCCCTGCTGGCCAGTTCAATGAATCAATGCTGTGCCGCACATGCTCCTTGCATGACCACGTGGATCAGGTCTTGGAAGGAGAGAGAGAGCGAGCAGCAACTGCTGTGCTGGCCTGGCTATGGGTCAGGCGTTCGCGCTGTGCCTGTGTTGCTGCTTGTTAGACAACAGTACTGCTTGCTTCCTCGTGTGTGCCTAACTCATTTACAAGTAAGTAAAATAAGCTACTGTTTTAAAAGATGATCACTGACTCTGCTTTCCGATCATGTAGTGTGTGCTTCTGTTCTGGATTCCCCCCGCCCTCACCCAAATGTAAAGACTAAGAGTTCTTGGAGGGTCAGTGAGGTCTGGGCTGGGGTGTGCTGCTTGAATTGGGGTCTGGGGTGGGTGGGTGGGTGGATCACACACTTAAATTTCTGCCTTTAATTTGGTTGCCTCCCTCCAAACGGAAGCTGAAGTGGGGAGAGGTTTCTTCATTTTCTGCAGCGCTCAAGCAAGCAAGCCCTCCCTGCCTTGGGTGTGTGTGTTTTGGTGCTACTTAGGGCAGACAAAATCCACTGTAAGTCCTTGTTCTTCATCTTCTGGGTGCAGAGCGCTGTGTGTATGTGTGTGTGTCCCACTGTTGCTTCCCCCAGCGCCTTCCTTAGTAAGAGAGGCGCTACTTCCTTAGCCGTGTGTGTTTTCCCCTCCACGTTGCTTTTCCCAGTGCCTTCCTCAGCCCTGTGTGTGTGTGTGTTTTCACCTCCACGTTGCTTTCCCCAGCGCCTTCCTTAGCCCTGTGTGTGTTTTCCCCTCCACGTTGCTTTTCCAGCGCCTTCCTTAGCCCTGTCTGTGTGTGTTTTCCCCTCCATGTTGCTTTTCCCAGCGCCTTCCTCAGCCCTGTGTGTGTGTATTGTCCCCTCCACGTTGCTTTCCCCAGCGCCTTCCTTAGTAAGAGGGGCACTGCTTCCTTAGCCCTGTTTTTGTTTGTTCTCCCCCCACCCCCCAGGAAAGCATCGGTTCCTCACCCCAAAGTTTTGACTACGCAGTGATTTTCTTGGGAGCTGAGGGGAAGAAGGCAAGAAGCTGGGGGCCCCAATCCCAAGCAGCTATTGGGGCAGCTGTGCAAGGAAGGGAGTGGCAGCAGGTAGGCTCCCCACCCTGAGCTACCGCACCGAAATGATAAGGCAAGGTTTCCTATTTCTGTGCTGCCAACACACAGCAGAGAAAGATGAACTCACAACTCTTTCCTGCTCTGTCTGCTGTTGTCCCAAACAATAATCTCATGATACTCAAGCTTTTATGTAACTTTTCTGTGTTGTTAGATTTACATAGCTTTTAGGTGGAACAGCTTTGTCTCTTTTACCCATTGTATGCTTAGAAGCATATCTACAGGTGAAACTCGGAAAATTAGAATATCGTGCAAAAGTCCATTAATTTCAGTAATGCAAATTAAAAGGTGAAACTGATATATGAGACAGACGCATTACATGCAAAGCGAGATAAGTCAAGCCTTAATTTGTTATAATTGTGATGATCATGGCGTACAGCTCATGAAAACCCCAAATCCACAATCTCAGAAAATTAGAATATTACATGGAACCAAGAAGACAAGGATTGAAGAATAGAACAATATCGGACCTCTGAAAAGTATACAGTGTACTGTGCTTGATTGGCCAGCAAACTCGCCTGACCTGACCCCATAGAGAATCTATGGGGCATTGCCAAGAGAAGGATGAGAGACATGAGACCAAACAATGCAGAATTGCTGAAGGCCGCTAATGAAGCATCCTGGTCTTCCATAATACCTCATCAGTGCCACAGGCTGATAGCATCCATGCCACGCCGCATTGAGGCAGTAATTGCTGCAAAAGGGGCCCAAACCAAGTACTGAATACATATGCATGCTTATACTTTTCAGAGGTCCGATATTGTTCTATTCTTCAATCCTTGTCTTCTTGGTTCCATGTAATATTCTAATTTTCTGAGATTGTGGATTTGAGGTTTTCATGAGCTGTACGCCATGATCATCACAATTATAACAAATTAAGGCTTGACTTATCTCGCTTTGCATGTAATGCATCTGTCTCATATATCAGTTTCACCTTTTAATTTGCATTACTGAAATTAATGGACTTTTGCACAATATTCTAATTTTCCGAGTTTCACCTGTATTTCTTTGCCCATGATTTGGGAAGCCCTTCAACTAAAGCAGGGGTTCCAAATCTGTGGCACTCCAGATGTTGCTGCACTACAACTCCCATCATCCCTAGCTATACTTTTTGTGGCTGGGATGATGGGAGTTGTAGTTCAGCAATGTCTGGGGTACCACAGGTAGGGAACTCCTGAACTATGGTAAAGTTATCTGAAAGATGGGTGTCAGATGGGGGGGGCGCAATTTCAGTGCTTGCCCTAGGCGCTATTTTCCCTAGATACGCCTCTGCATTAGATGTTTAAAAACCACAGCAACCCAAACTCAAAACTAATTTGAGTTAAAGCCTGAAAAGGTGATCAAGGTTGCCAACTTCTGATTTCCAAAAAAATGAACCAATAAGTTGGTTCAGTATTTGATACCAGGTAGACTAAGAATGAAGCAAGCTGAACCAGAAGCAGGCTAAGAGACGAAGTCACAGAACAGTTTTGTCGATCTGGCATGTGGCCAGAGTGAAATCTTATCACTCTGGACTCTGGTAGAAACATGGACTCTGGTATAATCTAGAGTTTACTGGGTTTTTGGAACACAATACTGTTTATCTGTGGGTTGGACTAGTAAAATAATAAGTGGTTCACAAATCTGGCTGTGGGTGGCAGTGGAGCCAATCATACATTGCCTATCAGTCTTCTGCACATTGAGCAAAGGAGCATAGGATTGTGCTGGAAATGCATCTGGCTGTGCATACAGTCACACACGATACCAATTCTGATCCAAGACAAGTCAACAAAATTCAAACTCTGTCAAATGTTAAAGCCTCCTAAAGGCATGTACAAGCCTGCACACAATTTTCCAAATAAATTGCTATTCAAGCCACTTGCAAGATCATGTTGTTTATATTCACTGAAGAAAAACTATAATACTTGTGAAGGTGAAGCTGGAAATCTGGTTAGTGTGGATGTATTTTGCATATCAATAAATCTAACTCTGTGCTCCATCATAATTAGGAAAAAGCCTAGTAGCCAATAGAGAATTTTCATAATATATCAGCAGACATGGCACCATAACATTCTCTCAGATTACGTTGTCAATCATTAAACCTAGTAAGGGCAAGAAACCTATTGCCTACAGTGGCCTTGTCAATGTACAAATCCCAAGGACTATTTATGAGCTGCAGAGGCCAAGAGCAGAAGAAGATAGAGTGAGTACTTAATCAGGTCAAAAGCAATCTATCCCCACCCCCGCCGCCTTTACTTGCAAACTGCATTTTGGGAGAAAAAGAAAATGGCTTCTTAATTTAAAAAAGTGCACCATCTTTATTACTGTAATGAATAAA
The DNA here is from genome assembly GCF_027244095.1 of Hemicordylus capensis. Taxonomy (NCBI): domain Eukaryota; kingdom Metazoa; phylum Chordata; class Lepidosauria; order Squamata; family Cordylidae; genus Hemicordylus; species Hemicordylus capensis. The sequence continues at coordinate 90,750,203 of NC_069657.1, read as the reverse complement.
AGGTAGGAATAATTGTTTATTTCCTGTTCTGCAATGTTGTTGTTGTTTACAAATTAGCCTGGCTAAAACTTTGATTTCCTTTGCCAGTTTTGCTAACTAGTTTCTGTTCGGTCACAGCATTTATATCATCAGAGCTTTGGAATAAATTCACTAAAAGCAGTCTAACTACACAGTTTCAAAGAAAATCATGGAGGCGTAGCTGCAGCTGAACCCCTGGAATTTCCAAAATAACTCGATTTTTTTTAAAAAAGTCATGATTTTGGGTCCCACCCCCTACTTGCTTATTTTTGAACATTGGTGGCTAGTGAAGAAGCAAGTAGCCTTCTTCCTAAAGTTATTATATTAGAATACTGCCGTTAAGGAAAATATGCCAAATGTAACTCCTAATCTTGCCCGATAATGTACTTGCATAGGTGTTCCAAATTACATGTTTCTGAATATGTTTTGATACTAATTTATAGAGATTCAAGAATGGTGTCCATTAGACCGGTCAAAATTATCTCTCCTCCCTCCACATACTCTGAAATTTTTAGGGGGAGTATATGAGGGGGAAGAAATTCTGAGGAATATTCCTCAGAATATTCTTCCAAATATTCTCAAAATTCCTCTTCAACAGAGCAGCTGACATTTTTTCAGCTCAGAAATGACTCCCCCACCTCCCCAGCATGAGCCCCATTCAGGAAAAGAAAATAAAGAAAAAGGGATAGTGGACACCCACCACTGAGGGGGACAAAAACAACTGAGGCTTCTTAGATTGCTCTTGCTCTGTATAAAGAACAAGAGAATCACTCCACAAGCAGCTGATAGCATCTATTTCATTTTATAACCATGTTTATGAACACGTTTATGAATGGATGTGCTCAGGAACTGTGGACACACTTAGATTCATAAATGCAGATTGGGGTCTTACACTCAGCACATGCTCATAGTAAACAGTAATAACAAGTAACAAGTAACAACAAGTAACAAGTGTTTACAATTCAATAACTAATAGAACAGAAGGTGGAAATTGCCAAGAAGTCCAACGTCAAGAAAGATAAAGACCTAATGAAGGAACTTAATTGGGAATTTCAGAAAGCTGTTAGTAGAGACAAGGTGCAGTACTATGATGACATATGTAAAGAACTTGACAGGGCAGAGGGGGGAAGGCAAGTTTTCCAGAAGATCTCTGAACTCAGAAGGAGGTTGCAACCTTGAATTGGTATGTTAAAGGATGCCAAAGGATGATTCAGAGAAGGATGATGAATAAAGGATGATTCAGAGAAGATCAAATAGAGATGGAAGGAATATACTAAAAATCTGTAGAGCAGGGACATCAACATCCAAGATACTCTAGAAGATTGAGAGGAGAGCTGATCTTGTGGTAGCAAGCATGACTTTTCCCCTTAGCTAAGCAGGGTCTACCCTGGTTGCATATGAATGGGAGACTAGAAGTAAGATATTCCCCTCAGGGGATGGAGCCGCTCTGGGAAGAGCAGAAGGATCCAAGTTCCCTCCTTGGCTTCTCCACGACAGGCCTGAGAGAGATTCCTACCTGCAGCCTTAGAGAAGCCGCTGCCAGTCTGTGAAGACAATACTGAGCTAGATAGGCCAATAGTTTGACTCAGTATATGGCAGCTTCCTATGTAAGATATTCCCTACTTGCAAGAACCTCTAGCGTGGGAAGATGAAGTTAGATCAGTACTCCAGTCATTACCAAGTCAGAAGGCTACAGGAATTGATGGAATAGCTATAGAAATATGGCAAACTATGCCAGCAAATTTGGAGAATGACATGGTGGCCAATATACTGGAAGAGGTCCGTATACATACCAATTCCAAAGAAAGGAGACTTAACAGATCGTGCACAATATCCTTAATTTCACATGCTAGCAAAATAATGATCAGGATCTCCCAACACAGATTAGAGCCTTACGTGGAAAGAGAAATCCCGGATGTTCCAGCTGCTTTCAGAAAAGGCCAAGGAACAAAAGATTATTGCTGATGCACACTGGATAATTGAGAAAGTCAAAGAATACCCCAAAAAAATCTTTATATGTTTTATTGACTACAGAAAAGCCTTTCATTGTGTCGACCATGTCAAGTTTAAAGCCACAAACGGCTTAGGTCCGGGTTACCTTAGAGAGCGTGTTTTGCATGATCCCCACTGCCCATTGAGGTCATCTGAGGAGGTCCATCTCCAGTTACCACCAGTATGTCTGGTGGCAACTCAAAGGCTTCTCTGTAGCTACTCCTGGGCTGTGGAATGCACTCCCAGCAGAAATCTGTAGTTTGAATTCATTGTTGGCCTTCAGGAAAGCCCTTAAAAACTATCTGGCCTGGTCTTCCAGGGTTTTTAAACTGTTTTAATGTTTTAATTGTTAATGGTTTCATGCTGTTTTTAAATTGTTCTGTAAGGATTGTTTTTAAAGGACTGGTTTGTGGGTTTTATTTTTGTTGTTGTGCACCACCCAGAGCCATTGGGATGGGGCGAACTACAAATGAAATAAATAAATAAATAAATAGTTGTGGAATATCCTTAGGAAAATGGGCACCCCAGAACATCTTATTGTTCTCATGAGAAACCTAGACACAGGACAGGAAGCCACAGTCCAAACAGAACATGGTGAAACAGACGGTTCCAGATTGGCAAAGGCGTAAGACAAGGCTGTATACTTTCTCCTTATTTATTCAACTTATATGCTGAACATATACTGAGGGAAGCTGGATTGGAAAAAGGTGAGTGTGGTTTTAAAGTTGGAGGAAGAAACATCAATAAGTTGTGCTACTCTGATTACCACTCTGATAGCTGAGAATGCAGATGATCTGCAAGCTCTAGCAGTAAAAGTCAAGGAGCAGAGTGAAAAAATGGGACTACAATTAAATGTAAAGAAGATTAAACTATTAACAACGGGTATAGCAACCAGCCTCAGAACTGATAATGAAGACATTGAAGTGGTGGATAGCTTCTGCCTTTTAGTATTGACCGTCAATAATAAAAGATCCAGCAGTCAAGAAATACACTGCAGACTAGCACTTGGCAGGGCTGCAATGAAGGCTTTGTAAAGGATATTTCGATGTTATGACGTGTCTATGCCTACAAAGATTAGAATTGTTTAGACAATGGTTTTCCCCATTACACCCTATGGATGTGAAAGCTGGACTTTGAAGAAGCAGGGCAGAAAAAGTATTGACACTTTTGAACTTGGGTACTGGAGAAGACTTTTGAGGATACCATGGACAGCCAGGAAAACAAACAAATTGATCATAGAACAAATCAATCCAAAATTTTCACTTGAGGCACAAATGACCAGGCTTAAACTATCATACTTTCGACACATTATGCGAAAACCTAGCTCCCTTGAGAAGTCCATAATGCTGGGGAAAGTTGAAGGAAAGAGAACAAGAGGACGACCAGCAGCAAGGTGGATGGACTCGATTACGACAACAATGAATGTACCACTGAGAGGCCTTAAAGACCAAGTTGAAGACAAATAATCTTGGAGAGAATCTATCTATGTGCTCGCTAGATTCTTGATGAAACTTAATCAATCAACCCATCAACTTTCACAGTAGTTTCTTCAGGATTCTGAATTCTTTGATTAACCCTTCCAGATATTTTCACAAATGCTTGGGAAGGGTTAACAGTTTGTGTAACCTTTATCATCAAAGAGTGAAAGTATTAGGAGAGTGCATATGGTCTCATCCAAAAAAGTTAAAATGTTCTGTGAATGTAAATAACACAAGAAGTGAGCATTACTTATAAGCAGATTAGCTACAATTGTTCCTAGATTGCAGAATGGCCATCAGAATTTTGAGATCAGGAAAGATGTAGCAGAAAATGCATCTATGACCCACATTTCAGGTTTTGTGTATGTCATCCTTCCAATATGATGGGGAAATAAAGGGTCTTAGGTTGCTGGGTGAATGTATAGCAATTCTTTAACTAGTATCACATTTATATAGGAACAGCAATTACTCCTTGTGCTTGTGTTTTAAGGATTTGGAGATTGATGGTGATGAGGTACTTCCTTGACAAACAATTGGTGGTTGAAGTGTCTGAAGTATGGTAGTTTGAGCCTGGTCATTTGTGCCTGGATTGATTTGTTCTGTGATCCATTTGTTTGTTTTCCTGAATGTCCATGGTTCCTCAAAAGTCCTTTCCAGCAGCAAAGTTTAAAAGTGGCAATATTTTATCTATCTTGCTTCATTAACTGTGAAAGTTAATGCAAACAAAATCAATTGAAATTTGAACTGTTACTGGACAGGAGAGGCAACTCAGGGTTAATTACCCAGGTGACATTTTCTTCTTATACAAAAACATAATGAATGGCAGGATGCTGAGCTTGAACAGGGGGAAATCCATCTACTGATATAACAAGGAGGCTTTATATTTGTTTCTTGTGAAATATTCATGATATATTAAAGCTGATCTTCAATTTTTGTTTTCTTCTCCACAGGCTAATTTTCTTCTGTCCCCAGAACAAACAAATATTCACAATTATTCATTAGGCTGTTCCTGGTTTATCGCCTCCAATTGATGAAACAGAGAGGCAACCCCCCCCCACTTAAAAACACAATAAATTTTTAATTACTTGTTACAGTCATTTAAAATTACTTCAAGAAAACAACTGCTGTCTTTACAAGCAACCAGGCAAAAGAAAAGGAGGAAAAGAGTGAGGTCATGTAGTCACAATTTTCTTTTAGAAAAGGGCAGATCTTCACAGTCCAAACTGCAGTTTATGAAATTTACAACATCATTTTTGGGGTTCATTTCCAATCAAATTTGGAAAGTGGCGAGGAATCATGAAATGATTCATGGTGGAATCATTTCAAAAAAATGCCACCATAGTTTCCCAAGCTCAAATGTCAACTTAAAGAACAAGGCTTAATTTGCACAAGGTTTTACTTGTCGTTGGACAAAGTGAACAAGGAGAGAGGAGAAAATAATTGTCTGAATTCAGACAGTCACTGAGGCTGTTCTCACAACCAATCTAACCCAACCTGGGGCAGCCCAGCCAGGGTTAAGCTGGTCATTAGAAGCAGCAGGATCCTTGCGGATCCCTCTACTCCCCACCTGCCTAACCCACTTAAGGAACCTGGCCATTAGTCGAAGCTAAGGGTGCACTTGCACCTTTACCCTGGCTACCCACTATTGTGTGTCTCCTTGGGCTCATGGGTGGATAGAGTGCCTGTCTGATGGGGAAATCTCCAATGCAACATGTGTGTTACACATAGCATTGTGGAATATCTGGAGACCAGACCAACAAGTTCTGGCTCCAGATCCTTCCACCCTGTTCTGTGTCTCACTGAGCTGCACAAAGCAACGCTCACAGTTTGACAGTTCGGTCATCTGGGGGGAAGGTAGGTTGAGAGCAGCCAACCCTCCGCACCCTCCCAGCCCTTCCCCCGTGCCTTCCCAGAATTAATTGCACTAATAACCCATTGTATCTCCCATACAACTTTGTACATCTGCTTGCACTTACTCTGCAAATTTCTAAAGTATCAGTTAAAACCAAAACAAGAACTTTGTTAATGGCAAAGTATGGGTTGATTGTCAGACTGATTGATTATAAAGATGTATAGCCTGATCAAGACACATCTCAAGGCAAGCAATAATGTTACAATAAACACAATTTTTTTAAAAAAAACCAGCTATAAAGAATAAAACAGCAAACACCACAGCAGCTAAAGCAATAAGAAACTAAAAGGGCATTCTCACAATGATGCGGGGGTGAGAATGGCATGCTGTAGGGAAGGCAGGGTTGACCCTACCCCCCACCCACCCCAGATGACCTTTTGATGCACAGCTGTGTGCTCTCCATGCTGCTCCAAGCGGCATAGATCTCTGGAAGCTGGGAAAATGAGTCCCAGACCTCCAGGAATTCCAAGATGCACCAAGCAAGGAGCACAGTGCATTCAGGGATTCTCCCCCAATCTAGGCACCTATGTATGCACACATAAACACACATGCACACATACACATACATGACCGCGGACCTGAGTTAGAGGGTGCACTCGTGCCCTCTAACCAGGTTAAAGGCTGGGTTAAAAACCTAGGCTTCCAGGGGAGGCAGCACTAGGATTGGCCTCAGCGCTGCAAACATGCAGCGCAAACCATGTTGGGCTGTTCTAGCCTGGGTTGGGCTGCTCGTGGGCACAGCCATTAAAACTCATAGCTAAGAGATACAAAACAGAGAGGATTCACAGACCTGTCAGCCTACAGGCACAGGTGTTGTGTGGCCCCAACATCAGGTCAAAGTGAAACCCAGCCAATATTCCTGAGAAACCAGATAAAGCACATGACACTTCCAGACCCCCAATATAACTATGGAGGAATGAAAATGACCACTATTTCTTGAGCAAGTATTGAGCTGAGTGTGCACTATTTGTGCCATTTGAGAGCATAAAACAGTAGATGGCCTGCTTATATGAATAACAAGAAGTGAAGGAGAAACAAGTATAGAATAGGGATGTGCAAATTGATTCGGGTACAAATCTATTTGTACCCGAATCTAGCATTCAGGTGATTCGAAGACAAAACAAATCACCCCTGTGGTCCATTGGCTAGATTTCGGTACAAATTGAATCGTGCCTGATTCAATTTAAATCAAACCCATGGGGTGCAGGGTTCTGTTGTTTCTGAGGTGTTCTGAGTGTAGATTTTCTGGTAGCAAACAAGAATACAAACCATGAATCTACTCTCATTTGCTATCAGATAATACACACTCAGAACACCTCAGAAACAACAGAACCCAGTACCCCATGGGTTAGAAACCCATGGGGGTGGCAGGCACCCTCTGTTCACTACACTGCCACTCACTCTGGGCCACTCCAGCGCCCCCCAACTGCAATTATGGGGCTGCTGAAATCTACATAATTCCCTAGGGAGAAAAAAATTTAAATATGCTTAAACTTCAATAAATTACCAAAAATCAGCCCTATGCCCCAATCCTGTGAAAAAATTCTGGTAGCTTCCTTGCCCCACTTGGGCACTACCACCAACCCCACCCTGCTCTAGGCTACCCCTTTCCTCCCGATGTGAAGTGATACACCTCCATTATACCTTATGGGGGAAAACCTTAGATGCGTAAACTTCAACAATTCAGCAAAAATCAGCCCTTTGCCCAATTCCTCTGCAACTTGGGTGGTAGCCTCCACCCATTAGGCACTACCACCCCACCCCACTGTTTTGGCCCTGGGACCCATTTTATTGATCGGAATCAATTCAGATTCAGATTCAGATGAATTTGGATTTGAATCGAATCAGGAGTGATTTGGATGGGTCCGTTTTGGACCCACAAACAATCAGGGGTGTTTCGATTCAGATTCGAATCAAAACACCCAAAATCCGAATTGCACACCCCTAGTATAGAAGTTCTTGGAAACGCATAGAAACAGAATCCATATGGCACTTTAAGGTAGACCTTTGAAATGATGTTAAGGTGAGTACCTTTGCAACATATTACACTTTTAATTTCAATATTTTTTTTGAAAAAAATTTTTTTACTGGTATTTTAACTTAACCTGTTCAACTTTATTAGTCTTATAAACTATAACACTGTATCTGTTTCATTAATGTTGTAAGCAGTAGTGTACTGGAGGAACAGGGTATAAATATTTTTTAAATAAATAAATAAATTCCAAATACTAATTTGCAGTTCTACCATGTTTGGAGCTGGTATTTAATAGCAAGAGTATCTAATTTGAAATTCAGTTTCATCTCACCTGACAGCCCTATCCCATTCTTCTTTATTCTTTTAGAATATTAGTCTGAGACGCTCCGAAATTGCTTATATGTGTATTTGAAGGGGGGGTTGTACTTAGTGATAGGATTCAATCTGAAACCCAGCTTCTCTTCCTCCTTCCTCCTGCAAATTAAACTTGTCTTGTATCACACACACATTTTAAGACAAATGCAACTGTCGTGGATCTGTCAATCTGTGGTCAGAAAAATGAATGGCAGACAAGTTCCTGGGTGTGAAGAAGGTGACAGAAACAAGTGGACAAGGGAAGTCAATAATGCCAGGCAGCTCCAGTTATGCCCCATGCGCTTGATGTCACACACATAGGGTGTGGCTCGGGCTTCAGAGGAGCCCAGAGCAAACACTCCCCTCCCACACCTGGGCTGCCAAGAGCCCAAGTAATCTCTCTGTTTCTTATTTCAGGCAGCGCTGGCTACCCAATAGGATGTTTCCCTCTTTCTCTCCCTGGTGTCACGCACAATGACCCGGTCTGCTAAGAGCCTGAGCGAGCTCAAAGCTTGTCATTTCAGGCAGCGCTGGCTGCCTGATAGGATGGTTTCCCCTTTCTATCCCTCTCTGGAGAGAGAGAAAGGGGAAAAAGTTCTATCAGGTAGCCAGTTCTGCCTGAAATAACAAAGAGAGAGTTTGCTTGGGCTCTCGGCAGCCTAGGTGTGTGTGTGGGGGTCACTCTGGGCTTCTCTGGAGTCTGAGCCAAGCCCCCCTGCAGGCTTCAGTGGCTCTTTTCATTGGCAGCCTGGATTCTTTGAACCTGTTTGCACAATGGTGGCTATGCCCCTGAGGCCAGGCTACCCAGGATCAGCCCACCCACAAAGATTAGGTGCCCATTGTCTTCTTCACCAAATACCATCAAACTGGGCAGATGGGACCAAGTCTGCTGGCACTATTGGTAGTACTGGAATTGGAGGAATTCCATCATATTCCATCATATGCAGATAGCACCAGGACCAAGAGACATATGCACTTCTCAGGGAGATGAGAGTGTTGTTGTTATCCAGGTTTCCCCTCCTCTCCCCTCCCCTCCCAATAAAGGATCCAAAAAGGTTCACAAATGCCACACATTCTACCAACAGTTTGAATCCATAGTTTCCTAGCATGCTGTTGCTTGGGTGTAAGTTTTTGGTGGCTTTTTAATAACCTGAAATATGTTTTTTCACAGCATGATCTGAGCCAATCAGTGATCAATCAGCAATCACTCAGTGAACCTAATGATGCCACAGACTCACATAGCCAATCAAATTTGTCTATTTGTTACTGTCAGTGATGACAAAGGTTTGATTCTTTGGAGAATCAGTGCCTGAATATGTACCCAGAACGGGTAATTTTTTTTCAATTTTGTTTTTTAAGTTTGCAGACACACACCCCCAACCAAATTGAACTGGGGGTGGTGGTTTTGAGGGGGTGCTGGACAGAACTGGCCTGGCCTGGTTCAGGTCCAGTTCAGACTCAACCCAACTGAACCAGCTGGTTCCATCTACACCCCTATTGGTGAGTAGATTCTACTGTATGTGCATGGATAATAGAACAACAAAGCCTTTTCTTGGTCCAAACAGTACCAAAGAAGTTAGCTTTCATGTTACACACATACCAAAAGTCTGTGGAGTGAGGCATCCACTTATATCAGGTTGGACAAACTTGGCCCTCCAGCTGTTGTTGGACTACAACTCCCATCATCCCCAACCACAATTAACAGTTAATAAACTGTGTCTGGAAATGAAAGGAGTTGTAATTCAACAACAGCTGGAGGGTCAAGTTTGCCCAACCTGGTATAGGTGGATGCCTCACTCCACAGACTCTCAGGAAACAGCTGTGTGGATCATAGGCATGTGTTGGAGGCTGTTGTGCTTCTGCAGAAAGGGTCCATTTGAGTGGCTTTGTTAATGTGGAAGAGACTGATGGGACTAATTCTGTGTTGCTAGATAAACATGTAGCATGAGAAGCATATATTCTGATCAGCAATTCTCAGCAATGGCAATTCTCTTGTGTGCAAAAAAGCCATATTGGTCATGAAATGTTAATTCCCTTTGTACAGCTCTGAAATAATGAGGGGGTTGGAATGAGAAATGTGGCATTATTTAATAAAACGTCAAATAATTTAGATTAGCATAGGTGGTTTTGTGAAAACAATGCTTTATTTGCATTACTAAGAATAGCAATGCTTGTGCTTCGAAAATCCTAGCAGATCCGGATTTGATTCTCTCGTTTTCTCTTGCATGCATGGCATGAATCAACACTTGAAATCAAGGTTAAGCCAGAAACAATGTAGCCAGAGGCGCTCTAACCCCCGAACCTTGAGTATTAAACATATTAAAAGCTTTGAAAAGAATGGGGGGTGGGATGCTCTGACAAAATGGATATGTTTTTGTTTATGTTCCTGAAGATACACTGCTTGTAGCTCTAATCTGGTTTCTCTGTGTGGGTTTCTTTCTATTCCCTTCACCCCCACTCCTTATTAGAAATATTTATATGCTGCTTTTTAAGCAACAGAGTTCTCAGAATGGCTTAAATAGCAAAATATGAGAAAATGGTTCTCTTAACATGTTTCCTCTTTTAAACATTACTATTTTATTTTATTTTGCTTTGTGCTTGTAACATGCTCCCGCACCAAAAATCTATTTTGTACACTTGCTTCAAAATAAGGCTTTTCAAATCAGTTCACAAGAAACTCATTTTTAAAACTCCCTTGCACATGAAATGATTGGTTGTCTTTAAATTCTGCAAAATTGAGGTAACTCCATATATGACATTCTGCTGTCCTATTTGAAATCAAAATGGTGGCTTTTCTTTTTGTAGTGTATAGACACACACTATACATTGTACTAGTGGACCCAGGCACAGAGCATCTGCACCTCTAGTTGGGCTCATCCATTCCCCCCCAATGCTGCTGCTGTCTCACCCTGGGGGGCCGGGGTCAGGCTATTCCGCCTCCGCCGCCTCCCTCTGCCTCACTGTCCTCCTCGGGGTAGCAGGGCTTCATTCGCTGCCCGTCCTCCTCCTGCCACCTGTCATCCACCCGCTCCTCAGGGTGGCACCTCTGCCTCTCTGTCCTCCTCCTCCTCGGGGTGGTGGGGCTTCGCCTGCCACCCATCCTCCTCCTGCCACCCGTTGTCCTCTTGTCCTCCTCCTCAGGGTGGTGGAGCTTTTCCTGCTGCCCCAACCACCTCCTGGCACACGCTGCCCCAACCGGCTCCTGGTGCACGCTCCTCCCTCCCACCCTTGCATGTGTTACCCCCTCTGGGCCCGCCATTGGTTGTGGATGCAGCGGGTGCAGAGGTTTCCACATCCCCATGCATTCCCTCTACAGGAATTAATTATATAGATATATACTGTAGTATATAGACAGACATATACTATAGTTGCATATGATTTTCTGCTTAAATGAAATGTAGTCAATAGAAGAGATCAAACTGGATAGCAGTTTGGTGTTAAAAAGGCTATTTGAATTTGCTTCTGAGTTTACATGCATAGGATTGGACTGCATGTGGCTAAAAGTCATATATACTGTGTGTGTGTGTGTGTGTGTGTGTGTGTGTGTGTGTGTACACACACACACACACACGACACACATCCTGAGCTCAGGGTAGTGTACATGTTCTTCCTCCCCACATTTATCCTCAGAACAATCCTGTGGGGCAGGTTTGGAGGCGTGAGAGAGAGTGTCTCAGCTAAAATACCACAGTGAGTTTCATGTCTGAATGGGGAACACAAGTCCCCCAATCCTAGTCTTAACACTCTAATCGCTACACCATACTGGTTTTCAACTGTGTGTGTATTGATTGCAGGAGAAAGCTGGTGCAGGAGGAAAGCTGGTGCAGGAGGAAAAGATTCATTTTTAGGGTGAAACAAACTAGTGGGGAGGAGGTAAGATAAGAGAGATTTAAGAGAGCATGAAAGGGTTTATTTATCAAAATATGGGGAAACTGTGGGCCCAAGCCCTGGATCTTTAAAGTACCTAACAACACCTCTGTTAAGGGAGAGAGTAAAAGTAGTAGGATTGTCCATGCAAAATCTGGTATTGGCAGCTATGTTCAGAATTTCTTCCAAAAATACCAAAAAAGTAATGAATTCAGCTAATTTAGAGGTGGTGGGGGACAAGAAAAAGAGTAGAGAGGAGGAGGAAGAAGAAAGAAGGTGTTGGGAGGTGGGCGCAAGGCTATGTGTGGCTCCCCAGAGGTGTATCATAATTTAATCTGGCCCACCAGAGTTTGACACCCCCTGGCATAGTGCATTTGCAAGAGAGAGAAAATCCAAGCCTCGATATTTTTATTTGGCGGTGGTGAAAATCTTTTATGGGGGGGTGGGGGGAATTCCTGTTGTACCCCCTGTAATTTCCTGCTGGATTCATTCCTGGCCCACCACATTGTCTAATAGTCTCCCTGCCTGAGCTCCTTGAGGTTGTCTCAGATGTGGTGTTGAGTACAATGAGGGTGTTAGTCTTGGGGGACGTCCATTCTGAAGCCGCCTTGTCTGGTGCAGCTTGGGCAGCTTGGGACTTAATGTCCTCCATGACAACCGTGGGCTTGTCTCAACTGATTTCTGACCCCACACATGTGACAGGTCATATGCTTGACTTGGTCTTTGGGTCATTGGTGGACAGTGGTGCTCCATGGATAGTCCAGGAGGCTTGAATACCATTGTCATGGATGGATCACTCTTTGGTGAATATTGCAATAAGAGTAGACCCAATACACCTCTGCAGGGGTGAGGGACCAGTTAAGATGTTCCGCCTTGGAAGCATGCTTATTTATTTATATTTCACATATTTGTATACCGCCCCCACTATTGAAGTCTCTAAGTGGTTTACAACATCATGGATCCTAATGGATTCCTGATGGCTCTGGGGGATCTTCCAGCAGAGAGAGTGGGCAATCCTCACTGGTCTCCATTGATGCCCTGGTTTCCTTCTGGTATGAGGAGATGGGTCAGGCAGCTGACACAGTCACACCTAGGCATCCACTCTGGACCTGCCAAGTCCAAGTGACTCCCTGGTATACAGGCTGGTAGAGGCCTTGAGAGTCATTGACAGAAAACTCAGAATGAATGTTAGAGCCCATATTAGAATGTTAGAGCCCAAACACATGTTAGAGCCCGTATTAGAGACTATTAGTGGTATACTACATACTTAAGTTTCTCCTCACAACAACCCTGTGAAATAGGTTAGGCTGAGAGAGAAGTGACTTGTCCAGAGTCACCCAGCAGGTATCATGGCTGAATGGGTATTTGAACCCAGGTCTCCACAGTCCTAGTCCAGCACTCTAACCACTACACCATGCTGGCTCTCTAAATTGGATAACTTTAAATCCTAATAATAAATAAAATAAACTTTTTTAGCCACCCCATAGTTAACATACAGTAGTTAACATAGCTTACATAGTTAACCCCTGCTAACTTGGCAAAGAGGCACCTTTCAACGTGGTGATTCTCTTTATTTAGCAGGAGGAGAGTAACTGGCCCTATCCACCCCCAGCACAGTACCTCCAGTGACTGTTGCTGCTGGTGCCTATCTTATGTTTCATTTTAGATTGTGAGCCCTTTGGGGTCAGGCGTCCATCTTATTTATTTGTTATTTCTCTGTGTAAACCACCCTGAGCAATTTTTGGAAGGGCGGTATAGAAATTGAATGAATGAATAAATAAATAAATATTCTATGGAGATGATAGTGGCAAAGAAATCCTACTTTTCCGCCACCATCACGTCTGCTCAATGTCATTCAGGGGACCTTTTTCAAGTTGGGTTTCCTATGTGAGGACCCCAAGGACCATCAAATGGAACCCTCTGCAGCCCACTGTATTTGTGTTACAATTTGCATTACATTTTTCCGATAAAATTGCCCATATCAATTTTCAATTTGCATTATATTTTGTGCATAAAATCACTCATATATGTTCTGACTTGGATACTAAGATTTTTGCAGCACCAGCACTGGATGTTACCAATACACTGTCTGGTCTTGTTATATTGGATGGTTTTCAGACTGCATTGCCTGAGGAGTTGGACAAGCTTCTTGGGAGGCTGAGGCCTACCATGTGCGTGCTCAACCCTTGCCTTTCATGTTGGTCAAGGTTGCTATAGAAGGACTGGGTCCATGGATAGCAGGAGTGGTGAATGCCTCCCTGAAACAGAGGGTGGTGCCCCCTCAGCTGAAGGAGGCAGTCATCAGGACCCTTTTTTAAAAGCCCTCATTGGACCCAGATGATCTAAAGAACCTTTGACCAATTTCTTACCTCCACTTCTTGGGCGAGATGTTGGAGAGAGTGTGGTGGCATCTCAGCTCCAGGCAGCCCTGGATGAATCACATTACCCAGATCCTTTCCAATCTAGCTTCTGGCCTGGATACAGCATGGAAACTGCCTTGGTTGCCATAGTAGATGAACTACCAAAACCAAAGTCAATATCCTGGCAGTGCTTCTGGGCCCAACAATGTCCTTGGAGGCACAGGTGGTGGCAGTATGCAGAGATGCTTTTCATCAGCTACGGCTGGTATACCAGCTGCAACCCTATTGGAGAAGTCAGACCTGACCTCAGTTGCTCATGCTTTGGTGATGTCCAGTTTGGACTACTGCAATGCACTCTATGTGGGGCTGCCCTTGAAGATGGTTTGGAAGCTTCAGCTGGTCCAGAATGCTGCTGCAAGGATGCTCATGGGTGCAAGTTGCTTCATAAGTGTTATACCTATCCTGCGGCACTGGTTGCTGGTCCACTTCCGGGCGGTACATTAAAAAATCTAATTTTAAATGTGGTTTTAGCTTGGTCTTTAAACTTGTTTAATATTATTAATCTTTTACTTTATATTGTATCTATCTTATTAACGTTGTAAGCTACTGCAAGCTGCAGTGTACTGGAGGGGCGGGGTATAAATATTTTAAATAAACAAACATACATACATACATTAATATAAAACCTCAGGACCAATTTGAGTACTGAAACAATTCAAGTACTGAGACATTTAAATGTTCAGAAACTGAGAATTCAGAATGCCCATGTTTGCTCACAGTGGCAGTGAAATAGTTAGTGGAATGATACAATATTTTTGCATGGCACTTCAGAGTATGAATTCACCCTGTTCCTGACAGTACCAGCCATGAAAAGCCACAATTTACATTTTGTACTTTACAGTATAATTTGTTTTCCCAGATTTACATTAAACTATTTTCTGTTAGCTGATGTTATGCGACTAGTTGAAAATGCTAATTGGAAATGTCTGTTTCATTTGTCAGTTTGTGACAATGAACAAGTTAGGGGGAAAATTACAGTGGGAGAAAAACAAACTATCATTGTTTTCCATGTGTGGTAGTAGTAGTGGTATTATCTATCTATCTATCTATCTATCTATCTATCTATCTATCTATCTATCCATCTATTATTTCAGTTGTAATTTTGCTATAATATTGTTTGCCAGAAAATTGAGTAATCTTTTGCTCCCATTCCATTCCTGAATTTAGGCACAAGACAGTCTCCAAGAGAAATTGTGGATACTAAAGATATAAAAGCACACTAAGAGATTATTATACCTCTAGAGGGATAAAGGAATGATAAGAAATGAGAACCAACCAAGTATTTCTAATCCTTGAGATTTTTACCTTTGAGAATTTACCTTCATGATAACCGCACTGTCTTGAGTTCCTTCATTATCATCTGTATTAAGAATACACATGGAGAACAGATTCAGTTGGTTGTTTTCTTTTTTTTTAAGGAAGATGGCATTAACATTGCATTGGGGGAAAATGGCACAATTAAATTACTCTGAGAAGCTGACTCCTAAAATTCATTGCCCTCCTTCAATTGCTCAATGTTCATTAATACTCTCCTCCTACCATTGCCCAGTCAGGAATTTCCCATGGGTCACATCCTGTGGGGGCCTCATCAGCATCACAACCTCTATTATTTTCTGTGATATTTACTGTCATGGGATGGATCTGTCCCAAGATCCAGTGTTGGTTTCTGCAGACAAATGCTGTATCTATGGAGAAAGAGATGCTGCTAAGGAGCATGTCAGACTTACCAGAGCACTGCCACTGGTGCCATACCTAAGCACAGTGTCCAAGGATTGAGGACACCTAAACAGGGCTAGGGTGGGACAAATACTGATGTATAGTGTTTTGTTTTGTTTTTTGAGAGAGAGAGAGAGAGAGAGAGAGAGAGAGAGATGGGTCCCATATTGTAGTGTGATTTGGGCTTAAAAGCAGGTCCTGTGTCTGATCATGTTGAAAAATTCTGCTATAACTATTTCCTTTTTGGTAGTATGGTATATCATTTTGACTATGCAGGATTTTTGTACAAGATAGCTTACATCCATACAAAGATGAAACAATCCACATTGAAAGATCTAGTATGCAGAGTTGTACACTAAACCCTGAGTGCCAAAAATGAAGCTGTGTGTGCAATATTGTAACAGCAGAATTGCCTCAGTACTTATGTCTAAGTAGGCGTATTCACCTTCATCCTGCTTATAAACCAGGCATCTTGCTGACATCTGTGCATCCTGCTTATGGCTTTCAAATTCTCTAGTACATAAAAAGGAAAGACTGAATACAATACTAGACAGAATAGTACAGTATAGTTGCTAACAATATAAGTAAGGATCACTAAATACAGTATAGTTGCTAACAATATAAGTAAGGATCACTAAATAGACACACATACAATGTATTTTAAATTAAATTGTTTAATATTAGTTGCATTTTCTGGAAGGAAGGAAGCATTTTTTAAAATTAAATTTTTATTAATTTTAACAATAAACATTGACAACACATTAAACAAATATGGGCTTCCCGCTCACACCTCCTTGTGAATCACCAACTATATAATTAACCCTTGCTATAATAATAATTCAAAACATAGATTTAAACCTTACAAACACAATTCTGATCTACTCAACCTGCTAATATTACTAAATTTCAAACCCTGTTGTAAAATCAATATTAGGAAAATAGTTCTTTAAATACAATAAGAATGGTTTCCAATCTTCTTTAAAACATTCTAAATTTTGTTCTCTTATCAGTACTGTAAGTTTCGCCATCTCTGCATATTCCAAAATTTTTATCAGCCAATCTTCTTTTGAAGGCAGTTCATTGCTCTTCCATTTCTGTGCATATATTATTCTGGCCGCCGTGGTAGCGTACATAAAGAATGTTAAATTAGTTGTAGAAAACACTCCTTGTGTTATTCCCAGCAGGAAGGATTCTGGCTTCTTAGGAAATGTCATTTTAAATATTTTCTTTAACTCATTATATATCATGTCCCAAAATGCTTTAGCCTTCCTACAAGTCCACCACATATGAAAAAAGGTTCCTTCAGAGTGTCCACATTTCCAACATTTGTTTGAAACATTTTTATACATTAATGCCAGTTTTTTTGGTGTTAAATACCACCTATACATCATTTTATAATAATTTTCTTTTAAAACATAACATGCAGTGAACTTAAAATCAGTTTTCCATAATTTTTCCCAGGCTGCCATTTCTATATTGCACCCTACATCTTGAGCCCATTTTACCATAGTCGTTTTAACCACTTCGTCTCTTGTCTCCTCCAAAAGCAAGAGCTTATACATTTTAGAAACTAATTTTTCATCATTTTCACACAGCTCTTTCTCAAACCTCGAGATCTGAGCCTCAAATACAACTTTAAGATCCTTCTTATAAACTTCATTCAGCTGATGGTACTGAAACCAATCACTAACCAAATTTTGTACTTCAATTAGACTTTTTAACTTACAATCTTTTTCTTAAAAATATAACAAATCCCAATAGGTACCCCATCGCGATTGGATATTTACCTCTTTACGTGCTAAAGCTTCAATCGGATATAGCCATAACAGAGTTTTAGGTTCCAGCCATTTTTTGTATTTTACCCATCATTAGACTCCTTCTTACATAGTGATTCAGAAAATCTTTATGTATTTTACTTTTTTCATACCACAAATATGAATGCCATCCAAACCTTCTGTCAAATCTTTCCAAATCAAGTATTCTAGGATTTCTTAAGAAGGAAGTGAGCATTTAATTACAAAAGTAATGGCTTTTATGATGGAAAATTTCCTGCTCATAAAAACTCATCAGTCCTTATTATATACCAGAGTTCTTTTGCATTCTGGTTTGCCTCTATGGGCCCATTATTCTCACCAGACTAGTTAACAACTAGCAAGCAAACCCACAAGGAGCCTATGCCTATGTTTGTCATTATCTGAGTAGCATTATTGCAGCTTCATCCCATAGCAGTATTTGTCAAGTGCGTGACATCTTACAATGAGAAGTACTAACAGTGCTCAGCATCCACAGTGACACATGGAAGGCCTTGATTTCCATGAGTGATTTGCTAAGTTGAGCTATCACTAATAGAAGAGAGACCAAGAGAGCACAAGGAGTTCCATATTTACATAAATATGGGGTTGTGCACAAGCTTATGCAAGCAGTCTCTCTCTATATAGTTCATGTGCTAGCACAACATGTGGCATCTCTCACAAGTATGTCTGTGTGTATATTTAGTGCTACATGCATGCACTAGCACAAGAGAATTTCTTCACTACAGTGCAGACACTATGTCTTCACATTAGTACAAGTCAGTAGAAGTTTGACTATTTTCTCTTCTACATTTGTTTTAACCTTATGCTGGTCGCTGACCGAAATAAAGAGATTTGATTTGATTAGATTAGTACAAGTCTAGTCAAGATGCTACTCAGAACCTTTATTCCAGCATGATTTCCCCCCTGCAAAACCCACGAATTAGGAACTTCTTCAAATATAGTATTTGCATTTATATGATACTTTAGTCTAAACTATTTAACATCATTTTCCCTAATCTTGGGTTCAACCAATAAGGTTGGTCAGTATTGTGGCATTTATTAGAGTAAAAGGTATTGTGTGGGGTCTGAATCATCTCCATGGTTGCATCTCCCTCGGGCATTTTCCTTCCAGCTAGACTGACTTATAGGCTGCTTTTGCACGTAATGCGGAACCGCAGGTCCAATGGACCTGGGGTTCCATGCCTCACCTTCCCCCATTCTCCCATCCAAATTTGGAGAGTGTCCTCTCTGCAGTCAGTAAGACTGCAGAGTGGAGGAGGAACTGGCTGTGTGCGCTTCTGTCTTTACTGAAGAAAAACTCAACTCTGGTTCCAGGGGACGTAGTCTGCGCTTCCGCAGACAGACGTAGTGCAGGCTGCATCCAACCTTGGTTTGCGGCAATGAAACTCTCTACAAGCCAAGGGATCAGATTAGAGTTCCAAATCTGAAACCTCGGTTTCATCACCACACATACCTCCAATTGCCCTCATTCACTCTTAATGCCTGCTGAATTTTGTCCCCTTCAACTGCTGTTCCACATTAGGTGTGAATGAAGGCCAGGTATCAGAGAGGAAAAGGTTATACTGGGGGAGGTAAGCCATGAATGTGCTTATACAGCATCTCTCATATTTTGCTCTTTAAACCTGGACCCTTTGCTTGACTGGGACAGATCCACGTTTAAAAGGCATGCCTTGACACCACATTATCTAGTTTGACCATAAGCTCGGGGTATGTGCCATTTTGTGTTTGACCGTTTTGCAACAGGGTGTGTAACATACATGTACTGTACAAGTATCAGGGCAGAGTATGTGTGGAGCAGGAAGAAGCTCCAGAAGATGAGTTAGCAAAACAAAAAGGAAATTGATCATCATATGGATATTTATTTTAAAATGACACAACTTGTTTTGAGGATCATTTCTTCTCATCTACAATTTATATCCCGCTCTACCTCCAAGGAGCTCAGAATGGCATACTAAATACTTAAGTTTCTCCTCACAACAACGCTGTGAAGTAGGTTAGGCTGAGAGAGAAGTGACTGGTCCAGAGTCATCCAGCAGGTATCATGGCTGAATGGGGATTTGAACTCAGGTATCCACAGTCCTAGTCCAGCACTCTAAGCACTACACCATGCTGGCTCTCTAAATAGGATAACTCCTGCTAACTTGGCAAAGAGGCACCTTTTAACATGGTGGTGATTCTCTTTATTTAGCAGGGAGAGAGTAACTGGCCCTATCCACCCACAGCACAGTACCTCCAGTGACTGTTGCTGGTGTCTGTCTTATGTTTCTTTTTAG
Organism: Hemicordylus capensis; assembly: GCF_027244095.1. Classification (NCBI taxonomy): domain Eukaryota; kingdom Metazoa; phylum Chordata; class Lepidosauria; order Squamata; family Cordylidae; genus Hemicordylus; species Hemicordylus capensis. Next base: position 90,730,384 of record NC_069657.1, on the reverse strand, counting down.
ACTGTGAGCCCTTTGGGGACAGGGATCCATCTTATTTATTTGTTATTTCTCTATATAAACTGCCCTGAGCCATTTTTGGAAGGGCAGTTTAGAAATGGAATAAATAAATAAATAAATAAAATAGCAAATTGTTTTCTGAGCGGCTCACAACACTGCATTAAAACAACAAATAAAAGCACATAACACATTAAATCACAAGATACCAAAAGGAAAAAAACAAAATACAATACAAAACTTTTTTTTTTAAACTGCTTTAAAAATCAAATTTAAAAATCAAAATTTAAAAGGCCTGAGTAAACAACAAGGTCTGAAACCGGGTTGCCTTGTATGGCTCAAGTCTGGACTAAACTCAAACTGGACTGGGTATGTTTGGTTTTGGCACCCCCCAACCCCCCCCACCCCATTTCAATTGGGGGATTTGCAATTTAAAAATATTACTCACCCCCTCCAAGGGGGCACTGCCACAGCCATGCGGGTCTCTGGAGGCACCTCCTCCCCCCTTCAGCCTCCATATGTGCCCAGATTGCCTGGTTCAGGCGGTCTTTGGCCTGTTCTGGGCCTGCCTTTCATTTCAGTAGCCATTTTGGAGGCCACCGTGCATGCACCACCTTTTAAAAATGGGCCTCAAGTTAGGAGTGGAACCACCTCCAAGCAGTGCCTCTCACACCCAATCTGGCCGGCCTATCCAAAAGGATACCATGTTAAATGTTATCAAAAGCCTCTGAGAGATCCAAGAAAATTAACATGGCTGCACTCCCCCCCGCCCCCGCCTTTCTTTGCATAGGCCATCCCACAGGGTGACCAAAGCAGTTTCTATTCCAAAGCCAAGCCTGAAGCCTGGATGAAATCGATCTAGATAATAGATCCTAAAAGAACTTGCTGATGTACACTTCTAACTTGTGCCAGAACACTTTGTTAATAAACAAAATACATACTTTATAACAACAATCTTTGTGAAATTCTAGAGATCAGATAAAGTGCCACAAGACTAGAGATGGCAGGGCCATGCTAGCTACCCAAGAGATCCAGGGCCCAGCTTCACAAGTGGGGAGTTAGTATATAAAAAGAGTTAACTCCCACCCCTCCAACCAAACAAATTAACACTATAGGAAATATTTCCAGGGAGAGCAAACTGAAAATAATTATATTGGCCAACATATGAACTAATGAAGTCCTAGTGCTAGAATGTTATGCTAAAGGTCATGCAGCCCTCAGGGACATATTTTTGAGAGACACAGTGGTCTTCAGAGGGAAGGGAAGATATATTGCCCCTCCCGTGTAGTATCAGTGCTACATTAGTCTGGATGTCACCTAGGTCCTCATTCTGTTCTTAAACACAAAAGGATTGCCTTTGCTATCCCTGCTCTTTTGCCGCTAAGAGATGGTGACAAACTTAGCACCCTTTTTCTGCGCTACTGCTTGCCTTGTGGTGGGAAGGAATAGCAGTGGAAGGCACCACTTTCTGCATTCAGCACCACTTGCAGATGCTGCAGGGACTATGCAGTAAAGAGGCTGCTGCTCACTGCCATTACACCATGAGGAGGTCCTGCAGACAAGTCCAATGTTATGCAGTGCATGTGACAGTGATGCTGAGACGCTTGATATAATAGTGCACCTGGTTTGTCAAACAGGCTGGGGGACCAGGACATTAAAGAACTGATCTGGGGCACATGTCTTGGTGGCCCAGTGCTGTCAGCACCCATGAGAGATTGGCCAATGTTGTCCAAAACTTCAAAAAGGAGAACAAGTTTTATCAAGAATAAATCATGCTAGATGAATCTTAGCTCCATTTTTGCTGGATTACTAGTTTTGTGGATAGTAAGGATTCTGTTGTGTAAATTAGCTTGATTTCAGCAAAGTATTTGACAAAGTCCCCCATGTGTCATGTCGTGAAAAACCCAAATGGTGTGTGAACTGCTCCCTGATAACCCACAGGGACTTCAGGGTAAATCTGGCTATGTGAATGCACCCCCTCCATTCTGGAGGAGGTGCGAGTTAAATACAAAACAATATACAATGAATATTTATATACCACTTTTCAACAAAAAGTTCCCAAAGCGGTTTACATAGATATAAACAAATGTTAAAGGGCTTTATAAAACATTGAGGTCATTCACACAATCAAAAACTGTGTTCTACCCAGGTTTGGGAGCTGTGTGTACTCCCAATTTTTGATTGTGTGGAAGCAAGGTTAGAGGAAAACCTGGGTAGCTTTTTCTCCTACCTTGCTTCCACACAAACTTCTACCCAGGTTTTCCTCTAACCTTGCTTCCACACAATCAAACATTGGGAGTACACACAGCTCCCAAACCCGGGTAGAACACAGTTTTTGATTGTGTGAATGACCTCCCTGTGTGAAAAACTTCCAGTGCATTGAGACAGGAAAATCCCACATTCCACTTACAAAAATGAAATCTCTACTGTAACTGAAGTCTTGTTTTGAAGCAAGGTGTCTCCAACAAATAACATGAAGAAAAATGCCTGGGAAAACCTTTCCTTTTCATTAACTTTCACTGCAAGCTATAACCAAGATAGTGTTAACAGCTAAAGAAAGAAGAGGAGGATGAAGGTATGACAATTTCTGCATGTACTAATGAATATTCATCCTCTAATTTATTAACATGTTTACAGCCAAAACGGAATATTCACATAATGCTGATTTGTTACAAAATAATAACCATTTGAGTGAAACAAGAAATGTTATGGAATGCTGCCAGAAAACCAGGAGGGTAAAAGAGAAGCGGGGAGGAACCAACCAGCCATCAAGATATATATTCCTAAAAGCATGACGTAAACATGGGTCGTAGTTCATTTCATCTTCCAAGAGCCTGAATCGATGACAGCTGCATTCTGCTTTGTTCCTTTCAAGATGAGCAATAAACTTTATGGCTTGCAAATTCAGAGGGAATATTTGATATCAGTTTTGATTAATTTTCAAAGATGATCATTCAAAGGATGTTTAGGGTCAATTTAGATAACTAACCAATCATAGGCTGTAGAGATAATGACTGAGCTACATTGAAAGTGGTGCTTGTGCACTTACTTATCTGCATCTTAATTTTGCCATATTGCAAAGCTGGCGAATGGAGCGGTCCAATGGTACATGCAAAATGTACGGTTTGAAATCTAGACTCATGATGAAGCAGTTACAGAACTGCTTCTTGCTCAGCCCATATCTGCTCAATCAATATACCATCAGTACACTTTTGATGTGCGAATTGGCTCAAAAGAGGAAACAACTGTTAAAGTATCTGCAACTGTGTTTTACTGACCGTCTATATGACCACAATTTCCTCCTTTTCTATTGTCCAGTTTTACAATCTTATTTTGACAGTCCCACTGTATGAAGAGAATGATCTTAAATTAATAGCTTGGAATCCAGACATTTCCCTTCTATAGTTCCCATCAAAACACGGAGATTGTTCAGTAACGCTTACAAGTGGGCTCACATTACCCCAGAGCATGGGTCTCTGAGGTACCAGGTGCATTTATTCATAGCTCCCTCTTTCTGACTCTAATAATTTTTTAGCAAAGAGAGAGGGAGATAATTATAAGGTGAAGATGAACGGCCTAATCTGCTGACTTGAATCACCTCATTTTTCTGCATTATTCATATTTCTTGGCTAGGTTCAGCAAATGCAAGCTGAATGCTAATATCTATGATGCTTTCCTGGCTGCCGGCTGCCATATTTCTCTTCAGAGATATATCTCCAGTGAGCACCTATTCTCAAACACCTGATTTAAGAGTTCTACAGCATATATCACTAGATTTCATTTAATCCTGTCTTTTCCCTTCAATTCTTTAGAACCATGGCTCTCAAAGTATGAAGCAGGTCTCCAGGGCATTATGTTAGTTTTCAGTGGGGAAGACAAAATGATTTCAGTGGGAGAACAATATTCTGAACAAATCATGAAGACCAGTACTTGGTTGTGTTCAAATTACAATACAAAATAAGCATGTGCTAAAAGCATTTGTAGTTGTTACTTTGTACTCTCATGATGATAATCCAAATAGCTACAGAAATGTGTGTATCAACACAGGCCAAACAGCCAACCTTATTTTACTTTTGTCATGCAATATGTACTATGCAAAGCAGCTCAAAAGCTCTCAGCCCAAATATGGAATAGGATTTGAGCTTAAGAATGGGCCAACCAATGGCCTCATCCTGGGGAGTGGGTTTTTGCCTCATCCCTGGCTAGAAGGCATGAGGGCCTGGGGATTGGTTGTGCCTGCAGGGGGCGGGTTTGCTGGGATTTTATGGCAGTACCATACCTACTGGGATCATTCACCTCCAAGGGCTCTCCCTCTATCCCACCCCATGGCACAGGATGAGCTCATGCATGCTGGTCATCCTTTTGGAGGCCAAGTAGGAATTTTTTGCACCTCACCTGACTGGCCTTGTGTGGGGTGTTTTTTCGACCACCCTTTTCTGTAACCACCCTTTGTAGTGTTGGAGCTAGGACCCTGGTAGCATCAGCTCTCAGCTGCAATGTCTCATAGTGACCACCGGGGGCGGGGCGGTTTAAGGTCATGGATAAAAGTGCTGGACTCTTCCCCGATTTGTTCTTCCAGTGTTAGTCTCCATTTTGTCTCTCCAGAGATGGCTGTTTGTTTTGGTCTCTATCTTCAGTCATGAGCTACAGCTGGAGTTAAGCTACAGGCATTTTCACATGTGTTTGTAACCTTTTCTTTAAATAAATCCTTGTAGTTCTTCAGTACTAAAGAACTGTCTCAAGAGCTCTTGCTTTACAGCTTTCTCACCAAACTGGTTTTGCTTTGCTATTTGGGGACTGAACTGCCATTCTTCCCCTACAAAGGGTTCTGGGCCCAGAAGCCAGTAAATAAAAGAGAAAAGCCTAGTGAGTTAAACAGAAAGCAAAGCAAAGAGAAAAGCTTTAAAAATGGAAACAGCACAAGGATTCCAGATGATTGAAAAGTTTCAAGGTCTTGAGTACGAGCTCTGGACTTTCAAGATGGAGATGCTCCTCAAGAGTCATGGACTTGGCAGTGTTCTGCACACCCAGCATCCTGCAGATGCAGGAAAGGAGCAGAAAGAATGGGACAGAGCAGATTAAAAGGCATCAAGAATGATTTGCTTGGTGGTGACCCAATCTTAGTGCATCTAAGAGATGAAGAAAATGCAAATTATATGTGGGAAACTCAGAAGGGGTTATATAAAAAGAAGAGAGCTAGCATGGTGTAGTGGCTAGAGTGCTGGACTAGGACTGGGGAGACCTGAGTTCAAATCCCCACTCAGCCTTGATACTAGCTGGGTGACTCTGGGCCAGTCACTTCTCTCTCACCCTATTCTACTTCACAGGGTTGTTGTGAGGAGAAACCTTAGTATGCAGTTCATCGCTCTGGGCTCTTTGGAGGAAGAGTGGGATATAAAATGTAAAAATAAATATTATATATAAAAGTCTGTGGTTTCTTACTTCTTTTTAGTAAGAAAACTGAGCTATAAAAGAGAAGGAGAAAGTCTGTCCAAGCACATACATGAAATGTTAGAAATATCTAGGAAACTGCAAACTCAAGAAGTAATCATGTCAGATGCAGTTTTGATAGGATTACATAAGAACATAAGAACAGCCCTGCTGGATCAGGCCCAAGGCCCATCTAGTCCAGCATCCTGTTTTGCACAGTGGCCCACCAGATGCCACTGGAAGCCACAGACAGGAGTTGAGGGCGTGCCCTCTCTCCTGCCATTACTCCCCTGCAACTGGTACTCAGAGACACCCTCCCCTTGAGGCTGGAGGTGGCCCACAGCCCTCCGACTAGTAGCCATTGATAGACCTCTACTCCATGAAGTCATCCAAACCCCTCTTAAAGTCATCCAGGTTGTTGGCTGTCACCACATCCTGTGGCAGAGAGTTCTACAAGTGGATCACGCATTGTGTGAAAAAGTACTTCCGTTTGTTGGTCCTAGACCTCCTGGCAATCAATTTCATGCCATCTCTAGTTGTGTGAGAGGGAAAAGAATCTCTCTCTCTCCACTTTCTCCATGCCATGCATGATTTTATAGACCTCTATCATGTCTCCCCGCAGACGTCTTTTTTCTAAACTAAAAAGCCCCAGGTGTTGTAGTCTTGTCTCATAAGAAAGGTGAGAAAGGTAAGAAAGGATTGCTGTTTAATTGTTTGCCACATTACTTTGATAGTGTGTCTAGTGCCTTGGAAGTCAAGGAGGATGCAGACTCACAATTTGTAATTAATCATCTAGAAGACTTTGATTTGCATAGAAGGGATGATAGGCAACCAAAAGAAAATGAAGAAAATGCATTTAGAACCTTGCAAAGAAATGGGAAATGCTTTATTTGTGGAAACCCCAAACACTTGCAAAATAAGTGTCCCAAGAACAAGGGGTTTGCAGACAAAAGGCAAGCAAAACAAAGTTGCAAAGAGAGTGAGTCATCTGGAAACACAGAGTACAGAACTTGCAAGCAATCAGGGACTAAAGCTAATAAGCAAAGGATATACATTGCAAGAATAGATAAAGTTTTGGCAGCTAAGCCTGATAAATGCAGCAGTGGCATTTGCATCAACTCAGGTGCTACAAGCAGCCTGATTAGAGAAAGAAGAGATTTGTAAATCTAGATATAAGTTGTAAAATCCCTATATATTTGGCAGATGGAAAACTGATGTATGCAGAAGGGAAAGGATCTGCACAGTTGCTCTGCAAACTGTAGAAAGAAGAAACCACTGGATTAACAATTGAAGAAGCTTTGTATGTGCCTACTTCTAGTAACAAGTCGGATGTCTGTAAAATATGTTACAGAAAGGGGCTATGCAGTAAAATTTAAAGGAAGGCACTGTTTCATGACTCATAAACAGGAATTGCTTATGAAAGCAGTTTTACAAGAGAATGGGTTGTTTGAAGTACAATGTGTGGCTGAAAAGGCCAAAACTGTGAAGGAATGCACACACAAAGGATATCTGAATTTGTGGCACAGAAGGTTAGGCCATAGAGATGCCAAAATCACCTGTCAGGCTGAAAAGCTGAAGTTGGTAAGGGGTGTAAAAATAGCCCCTCTTGCAGCACTGGATCAAAATGTGCCTGCTGTTTAAGAGCAATCCTCCACGCAAAGGAAGAGAAACTCAGCATCCTTTGGAATTGATTCATAGTGATGTTTGTGGACCTATACAAGTTGATACATCAGGAGGGAATAAATATGTTCTTACTTTTATTGATGACTACTCTAGAAACACATATACATACCTGTTAAGTGAAAAGGGACAAGTACTAGAAAGACTAAAAGAACATGTTGCAAGAGTGTGCAACAAGTTTGGGAGAAAGCCACAGATCCTCCTAGTCTACTATACAGGAATATTATTTGTGAAAGTGATATATTCATACACGAAGCACAATTGTTTCAATGTGACTTCAATTTCCTTTCTTTAGCTCTATACAATGCTTTAACTTCACTAATACCTCTGGGTTCACAAGCTAGTTTACCTCCGTACAGTACCTCAAGCCCTGATGCTTTAATGCCCATCTGTGTCCTGAGTAAGCTTTTAATTAACCTTCATGAACTTAAGAATATTGGTGTGTAACAGCAGCTGTTCAAATGGATTCACCCCCTGCCTCCAATTTTTGACACATAACATGTTTTCTGTTCTAAAAAAATAGATTAACTGCTAAATCTCTGTCATAAACCGCCTTTGAGATTATTTGGGTTTTAAGGAGCCTGTCCAGTCATCTTTATTGTTGTTATGAAATGTTTAAATGTATAACCTATTTGATTCACAGAAGGGATTAGCAGAGAACAAAATGTAACCCTGAATGTCAACACACACCACCCTCCTTATAGATGGTTTTATGCTGGCCTTCAGTATTCCCATTTCAAGGCTAACAATATAATATAAATGCACAAGAGTGTCAAGAGAGGTCTCAAAAGAAAATAAGAAAATATTATAAAATAAAAGTCAATTAAGAATTAGTTAATGATTGATGAAAAAGAAGGAACAGTTTACCAAATAAAATATGAACAGCACAATATCTCAGATCTAACTGCTCACAAAATTGAGACTTCTACTGGAGCAGTGGGGAAATGCTTGACTAACAAGCAGAAGGTTGCTGGTTTGAATAGAATCCCCACTGGTACTATATCGGGCAGCAGCAATATAAGGAGATGCTGAAAGGCATCATCTCATACTGCATGGGAGGAGGAAATGCTAAACCCCTCCTGTATTCTACCAAGGAAAACCACAGGACATGGGAGGACACCAGGAGTCAAAATCGACTTGATGACACACTTTACCTTACCTTGCTACTACTTCTATTTATATGCTAGGGATGTGCATGGAACCGGCAGGGGTCAGTTAGACAGGGCGGGGGTGAGGTAACTTTAAGGGTGGGAGAAGGTGCACTTACTCCTCCTTCTGCTTTCCCCCTGCCAGCTCTGGCTGGAAAACAGATCCGGCGGGGCAGAAGCATACCTCCCTGCCACCCCATCCACTCTTTGGATCAAAAGTAGGCAGTAGTAGTGAGCGTGTGTACGTTGCACTCATGCTCATGCATGGGTGCATGCACAATGAGCATGCACTAATGTGCGTGCGCACACCAATGTGCGCATGCACGCTCACTACTTCCACCTACTTCCAGTCCAAAGAGCAGATGAGGCAGCAGGGAGGTACGCTGCTGCCCCGCCGGATCAGTTTTCCATCCAGAACCGGTGGGGGGGAAGCGGAGGGAGTGCTTCTCCCCACCCTTAAAGTTACCCCAACCCGCCTAATTATTTGAACCAGCCAGTGTTGGAACCTGTTCAGAGGCTCATAAAAGGGCCTCTAAACAGGTCCGTGCACATTATATGCCACTTTTCAACAAAAGTTATCAAAGTGGTTTACATTGAATAATAATAAGTGAAATCTTTAAATCTTCTCCAGGATAAGCATTCTCCAACTGTTGCTCATAGGACTTAGTTTCCAGACCCTTCATTATCTTTGTTGACCTCTGAACTCATCACAATTTATTTATCATATTTCTATACCACCTGACATGTGCATCCCTAAGTGGTGTACATAAGTTAAAATAGATAGTCTTCTAGTGAGGTCTGACAAGCCTAGAATAGAGTGGAACAATCACTTTTCATGGTCTGGACACTCGGTCTCTGTTAATGCAATCTAGCATTGCATTAGTTTTTCTGGCAATTGCATGATGAACTGCTGTCTCATGTTCAGCTTGGGGTCCACTAAGACATCAAGATTATTTTCACATGTATGCTGCCAAGCTCAGTCTCCTCCATCATATTTGTGCATCTCAGTTTCTTTTAACCTAAATTTATTTAGGTTAAAAAAAATTAACCTGATTTATTTTAACCTAAATTCAGGGCTTTATAGATTTGTGTCTGTTGAACCTCAGTTTCTTGTGTTTGACCGACTATTTGAGCTTGTCAAGATAAATTTTGAATGCTGAATCTGTTGTTGGCCTTGATAAAACACTCTTCTCTTTTAAGAATCCATACTTTCAATGTATTTTGTTCAGTAATTTTCTTGCATCAGTGTTATCCTAGGATTGCTCTAGGCCTCTTTGGCTCCATTTGGTTAAAGGGATGTTTTTTATATGGGGATGAAAGGTAGGTGCCCCTCAATAAAATCTACAAGACTCCCAGATACCACCACAACTCCAAATTTAGATACAGAATGTTCTTCCTATCTTTACAAAACAGTTGCTAAGGGAACCACAACACAATAAAGACCCTGCCTCCCCTGTAATTCAAAGACTCTTGTATTCCAACTAGTAAATTTTTTTGTGTTTTGTCTTTTAGAAGTTTGACCCAGTAGGAATCCTGTAGAGGGAGGCTGCATTCGCATGTAACACAGAACTGTGGGAGATCCCTACAATCCCATCTGAATTCAGATGTTCAGGAGAGCTGCATCTCTGCAGTCAGCGAGACTTCAGAGAGGCAGGGAAAATGGCTGTGTGGGCTTCCTTCTTGACAGAAGGACAGCCCACAAAGCCAGTTCAGCCAGAAACAAGGGAGGAATGTCCTCCCTCAACTCTGGTACCACAGTCAGCAGCCTGTGGTTCCAAATTTGGACACATTGCAGGCTGCTTGGAACCTCAGATTGAGGTGACAAAACTTAATTTAACCCATGGGTTCAGATTGGAGTCCTAATCTTGAACCCTTGATTTAGTTGCTGCACCTTACTGCACTTCTCCACATTTGGGTGTATCATCCGCAGGACCACAGGCCTATTCAACTGTGGTTCCACGTTTTGTGTGAACACAGCCAGAGTTTGGTGGGTGGAGTCAGAAAGAAGGGGAGAAAGGAAAAGGGGGAAATGTAGTTGTTCCTGAACAAATACTCAGCTAAACCTACAGAAGATTTCTTTGTGTTTATGATGGAAGCAGTTATAAAACATTCAACAATGAGATTTTGAAGCAGCTATGTATGTGAGCCTGCAAAGCCTGTGAAAATGCCTGCATCTTCATTGCATTGCATTATAGGTCCTACCTTCCTGAACTGCTGCATTATGCTATTACTGGTGCTGATTGTTTCTCAAGCTTCCTGACCTGCACAACCCTGAAGGTACTTTCTGCTTAATAATCCTGGACTCTCTTTTTCATTGGATGCCCACTGCAGCATGGCTCACATCTCACCAACACCTTTTTTTCTTGTCCACCTCAGGAGAACTTGCTCCTCCCTGGAAAAAATGGAGGTTCTATTTCTGCAATTACCTCCTCGCTATACAGACCCTTGATTCTACTTCAGTGAAGCAGAAGGCTATATATTGCTTCACTGCCTGGGCCCTGAAGGCCAAAGAACATATAATCATTTGCCCTTCCTACCAACTTGGAAGGAGGTGCCAATTCTTATGGAGCTCCTCTTTGAGCCTTAGACGATCATTTCAACCCTTGAAATGTGTTGAAAGTTGTTCTTCAGCAAGGCCTTTTCTTCTATATGTTTAACAATTTTGTCCTTAAGTATGTTTTTCATCAATTTACCCAGCACCGAAGTTAAGCTGACTGGACTGTAATTTCCTGGATCCACCCTGGATCTCTTTTTGAAAATCAGAGTTACATTGGCTACTTTCCAGGCCTGGTACAGAGCCTGATTATAGGGACAAGTTACATACTTTTGCAAGGAGACTGGCAATTTCACATTTGAGTTCCTTCAGAACTGTTGGGTGGATGCCATCTTGCCCTGGCGATTTGTTAATTTTTAGTTTTTCAAGACAGTTTACAACATCGTCTCTCATCACCTCAAATTGGCCCAGTTCTTTAGCCTCCAAGCCTGAGAAACTTAGTTCTGGAGCAGGTAAATGGTCAGTATCCTCCACTGTGAAGACAGATGCAAAGAATTCATTCAGCTTCTCTGCAATCTCCTTATCCTCCTGAATAATCCATTTCATGCCCTCATCATCTAACTGCCTCCTGCAGGTTTTCTGCTTCTGGTATATTTAAAGAAGTTTTTGTTATTCCCCTTGACACTTCTAGCTATATGCTCCTCAAACTCTCATTTTGCATCCCTTATTGTCTCATCTGTCTACTGCCCAAGGTTACTGATAAGCTGTAGTTCTACAATATGAGCCATTTCAGAGAATGGGATTAATGTCAGGGACCTGCCCTGCATATTTTGGCTGGTGCAATATCAAGTCTCCTTGCCATACACAGTCTTTTCCAGCTGTGCTGGAACCCATACTGCTAAAGTCCCTGGCTCTAATGGTCCAAATAAAACCTATGGTATTCCAACATGCAGCCAAACAATTTCATCCCCTCAGGAGAACAAGGAATATAGACTGTGGAGTGGAACCGAGGTGACTCAAGCCCTTCATTGTGAATGAGAGACAAAGAGATCTATAGGCAAACAGCTGGGAGCATCTCATCCCAGAAGAGCTGCAATTACTTACTAAATGTGTTCTGCTTATCCGGAGGAGATGGATTAGCTATCTAGCCATTGAAATGCCATCACTACTCTACAGAAGATAGGAATTAAACGCTGCCTACTCATTTATTTAAAGGTGCCTAAGATGATAAGCACCTGTGTGGCTGAACAGCCATCTAAGAAACTGGATAAATTGGCCTCATAACATGTTATATTGAGACCACTTAAGAAATAATAGTATCAAATTGCAGCATTATGGGAAGTAGATGAGTATTGCTGTCACAGTTAATATTCTTACTCTTGATAAATGCAGAGGGAAAGCTCTATATTTACATACGAGGATGCTTATTATGTTTTGTTTTCCCCTATGCACAGTGTATACATACATTAATGAATGACTACCCTCATGTAGGATGAATTAATATTTGCAACTGTGTCAGGGAAGTATGCAGGATTTTGCAACATTGTGATCATGCAAAAAAGTTTAGGTTCAGCTTCAGGGAAATTCCAGAGTCTGGGGTGGAGAGGGGACATATAAATGGAGCAGAAAACATAGCTGAATTTGAAGATCTAGCCAAACCATTTTGCTGCCTGTTTCCCCCCAATAAAATATGCTCTTCAGCAAAAGCTGCTGAAAAAATTTGACTGGATTCCTTTTGCAAGTTTATGTAGAAAATACACATTTCAATACTTCACAGACATTGTGGTAGTGAATGTTAAATGTTCATTGAACCATACAAATCACACTAGGCACAAAGAACATTATTTTTTTCTCTAGAACTGTGGTATTTTCCATGGTATAATAGTAGAATATAAGGGTGTGCACACGGCTGCTCATGTGAAGCGCCGGGATCGAGGCTGATTCCAGCACTGCCCTCTTGGGTATCCTGGGATTCTTACCTGACTGTTCACTTCGGTAAAAGAGTGTGAGTGTGTCCTTTTACCCAGGTAAGGAGTGGTGTGAATGCTTGGGCTGCGTGAGGCCAGCTTGAGGGGGAATCCCTCAATGCACCACACTCCTTGTGCAGTGCATTGTGCAATATCTGGAGACCAGGCAGTGTTTTCCTGGCCTCCATGTTTTAAAGTTTTTATTTAGCGTCATTTTAAAGCTCTTTTATATGTCAAGTTTTTTTTAGCATTTACTTGCTGTTTGCTGTTTCTTTAAATTGTAAACCACCCTGAGATTTTATATAGGGCTTCATACATACACACACACACACAGTATCATTCCTCCCTCAACCAGGCACCTGTCTTTGTGTGTGCTTGGGCTGTGCGACCCCAGCCTGGGGTAAAGGGCACGCTCACGCTCTTTAACCCAGGTAAAAGCCTGGGTTAAAAACTTGGGCTACTTGTGGAGGTAGCATCGGGACCAGCCTCTACCCTGGCACTGCACAGGAACAGCCCTATCCAGGTAGGACTGCTTCTGTGCACAGCCTCATAATGTGCTCTCAGTGACCTATCTTTAACTGGTCTTGAGTGCCTCTAGTCCATATAAACATGAAGTTCTTCTCAATTTTATAAAAACAACACTAGACAACAATCAAGTGCTGCTGCTTCTGAAGCACCCCAGTTACTGCCTCTCTCCAAAAAAAGGGGGAGGCATACCACTCTATATCAGGTGCTATAGGTTACTAGCCTTGGGTCCCCAGATGTTGCTGGACTATAGTTCCCATTGTTTCCAGCTGCAGTAGCCAAATAGGCAAGGTTGGGAGCGCCTGCTGTAAATAATAACTACACTGGAACCTTTTCCCATCCCTATGAAGTCTAATCCTGCTCTTTTACTGCAGGGAACAGCTTAAAAGGTTTACCAGGTTGATTCTCCATATGACACAAGGATGCCCCTCTGTTCAGTGAACTGGAGAATTGGATGTGAGAGCAACAGAGAGGTGAGGTGACTGCTGCCTTCATGCATTTCTCTGCTGGAATGAAGGAAGCCCAGCTGCTTTTAGATGGCAAAACTGAGGATACAACCAGATTACACACTGAGAATAATTAGGATGAGATAAGTCTCATTTAATTATTTGCATTCACAAGAACCAGAGGGCACAGCCACAGCAGTTGCTGCATGATAGTTTGAAAAATACCTTCAAAGTGACCTCCTTTTAAAAATTCCTGATACCAGAACAATCAGGGCAAAAATACTGGGTGGAATTCCTGTTTCTGTTGCCTCCCCTTCCACTTTTAACTTTCTGGCTGGTTCAAATGATTTCCTACTTGGCAGCTTCAAACACCTTGAGTTAATCCATTAAACAAATCCCATGAATCACCTCTTGACCTCCTTTTTCAGCAGATAGCTTTGACTGGAGGAGGATGGCAGAGGAGGTCCCTGTGCAGCTCTTCAGATTCAGCAGTACAAACGCTGGTGAATAGGAGCTGGTGAATAGGATGAAAAATTGTAAAAAGGACCAATTTCCTTTTCCAGATCTCTCTCTCTCTGTGTGTGTGTGTGTGTGTGTGTGTGTGTGTGTGTGTGTGTGTGTGTGTGTTGGCTGGAGAGTTCATTCCACATAAATCTAAAATCCCAGCTGTTTAGGGTCATATGCAGTAGATAGATAGATAGATAGATAGATAGATAGATAGATAGATAGATAGATAGATAGATAGGCTCACACACACACACAAAAAAACATTTTTTTTCCCTTGTGCTCTAAAAGGAATGCAAATTGCAAGTTAAGGTGCCCATCTTAAGTTTTGTGCCATATAAGTGGAATAACTTTGCTTTGATCTTTCAGTTGGACATTGGGCTAGGGAGAGATGCATCACAGTAGACATTCAACAGGTGCAGCTTCCCTAATCACTTCCTAGAGATGCCCCTGATGAATTTCTGCCTGATGCATCTCTGATCAAGGCAAAGTGTAGGTGCGTGGAGCCTCATTTCTGAGGCCATCATCATATACTAGACTGTACAAAGTCTTTACAGTTTATATGGCACGGAAGCTAAGATGGGCACCTTAACTTGGAATTTCCATCCTTTTCAGAGCATGAGTGAAAATGTAAAGCATCTTAAGGTTTTTGGAGTACTGAATTTCCAGGCATTTTAAAAAGGGAAATCTGATTAGACACTATGGGGAAGAGCTTACCCATGTTGGTTAAGTTGAGTCTTCCCATTCTTGGAGAACATACCTCTGATGCAAATCCTCTGTGTTCAAGGAAGTCTGCCACCACCTAATATACCATCGCAAGGCCATGGACATCTCACCACCACTTTGCATTCCCTGGTAAGTCCATTTGCCACCCTGCCCCCACTGTTCATATAGCTTGAAAGGAACTCATTACCTTGCCACCAGCTTGTGCTTCCTCACAAGCATTCACCCTAGCTTGAGTTCTCTTCCACAACCCCTTGCCACTTGCTTGTATTCCCTCACAAGGTCATACACCACTCCACCGCAGCCATGGAAATTGCACTGGGAGGAAGTACACTTCCCAGATGTCCCCATGTATTTTCCCAACGTCCCGATGTGAATTTTCAGCTGCATGGGCTCTGTTCCTGCAGGAGAAGCCCTTCCAGCACTGGGAATGTAATGAACTGCACCAGAGACAGCCACGGTGGAAGCAGCACAAGGGCAATGATACAGATTAACTGGGAGTGCAGATGCAATGAACAGCCCTAGTAGTCAACACTTGTTTTCTAGAGTATAGGGGTCAATTTTTAACTGCAGCATCTTAGCCACTTTGTTCACCAGATCTAAAAGGGTGGTATACCTTTGTTGATTCCTGCAAACCTTCAGGCAGATAGGACAGACAATTTAGATTTTATCACCAAGAGAATATTCAGGGGTTATAATGTTAAAATGCTGAAACTACTCCATCTTAATTATATTAACAGATTTGTGACATAAGGAAAGGTTCTTTGGCAGGAGTTTTTACCACCATAGAAGCTCTCTCTGCAATTGGAGGAAATTTTTTCCTTTCTATTGAATTGCTGCTGATTTTGATCAGTATTCTTTGGAGGGTACTGTGGTATCTTATGCCTTGCAGACATTACTACCCATGCCTCTTCAGACTAATAACATTATTATTTATTTATCATAGTTTTATAACGCCTGATATATACATCTCTAGGTGGTGTACAAAATATGAAAACAATATAAAAATTATAGCTTAAAATCCACAAAACACAATACAAACGATAGCTTAAAACAGTTATTAAAACAAATTATTAAAATTAATTATAATTAAACCCTGTGAGAACAAGTGAGTCTTGAGGGTCTTCCTGAAAAAAAAAAAACAGAGAAGAAGATGCTATTATTTCAATGGGGAGCATATTCCAAAGCCCTGGGGCAGCCACAGAGAAAGCTCGGTCCCAGATCACCACCAGATGAGTTGGGGGCAAGCATAACTGGACCTCTCTAGAAGATCGTAACAGGCAGTAAAGTTCATGACAAAGAAGGCGCTCTCTAAACAACCCTGGGCCCAAGCCATCAGGGTTTTATAGGTGATAACCAACACTTTGTATTTTGCCCAGAAAAATATTGGCAACCAGTTCAATCCTTTTAAAATAAGTGTTATGTACTCCCTTCATGTTATCCTGGAGACCAATCTGGTTGCCACATTTTGTACCATTTCTAGTTTCTGGACTATGGACAAAGGCAGCCCTATGTAGAGCATATTACAGTAGTCAAGCCTGGAGTTTACCAGCATATGTACCACTGTTTTAAAGTCATTTCCTCTAGAAAAGGATGTAGCTGACATATCAGCTGAAGCTGATAAAAAGCATTCCTCAGCCTGAGAAATCAGGGAGAGCTTTGGGTCCAGAAGTACTCCCAAGCTTTGTACCTGATCTTTTTATGGGGGAGTATAACACTATTCAGAACATGCATATCTAAACCATGTTTTGGGTCCTGGCCTGCCACAGTCAGTACCTCCAACTTCTTTGGATTCAACCTCAGTTTGTTATACCTCATCAAGCTCATTACCACCTCCAAGCAGGCATTAAGGGAAGATATGCCATTTCCTGATGAGGTCAACATAGAGCAGTTAACCTGGGTTTCTTCAGCATATTGATAAAACCCAGCACCAAACCTCCTGATGATCTTTCCCAGCAGTTTTGTGTAGATGTTAAAAAGCTTTGGAGACAGTATGGCGCCTTGTGGAACTCCACACTTTAGTTCTCATTTTGCAAAACAACAGTCTCCAAGTGATGAATCTACTCGAGAGGTAGAAACAGAACCACTGTAAAACAGTGCCACCCAATCCCACTTCCCTCAGGTGGTCCAGAATGATACCATGGTTGATGGTATCAAAATTCGCAGAGAGGTCCAAAAGGATCAGCAGAGTCAAATACCCTTTGTCAATAGCCAGTTGGAGATCATACATCAGGCCAACCTAGGCAATCTCAAGCCCATAGCCCACATCAAAGCCAGTTTGAAATGGGTCTAGATAACATTACTGACAGACATTACTGTCTGTCTTGATTGACAGACATTACTACCCATGCCTCTCCAGACTAATAGCATTATAGGCCTCAGTAACTGGACTCGGTACATAGTTAATCTTCAGACTCGAAGAATGTCACCCATGGGTGTAGCATCCATTGGACAAGCAGGGACATATGTCAAGGGTCAAGGGGGTCAAGGGGCACCCAACCAGACTATCCCGCTTCCTCTGCTCCGCTGTGTCATCGCCCTCACCCTGATGCCCCTGCCCTTGCCCTGCCGGCCCTGCCCTTGCCCTACCACTTCTTATCTTTGCCTCCGTGTGGCAGTGGTGGCAGCAGGTGCTGTGGCTGGGCTGGGTCTCTCCGGCTCGCCTGCATGCCTCTCTCTCTCTCCCTCTCTGACTGGCCAGCCGAATTGCACGCCTGCGCAGTTCAACTATGGAAGTGACATGCCCATGATGTCACGGGCATGCAACGTCTATAGTCGAACTGCACAGGTGCGCAGTTCAGCCAGCCAGCGAGAGAGAGAGAGGCGTGCAGGCTGGCAAGGGCAGGCCTGGCTGCTCCACAGCGCCTGCCGCTGTCACAGGGGCAAAAATAAGAAGCAGCAGCGGGGCAAGTTCAGGGGTGGCGGGGCAAGGGCAGCGGTCGGGGGAGATGTTTGTTGCCCTGCTCCTTGCATCTGACATCAGACACAGGGGTCGTGTCTTGGGGGGCGTACACGCCCTACAAAGATTTTGTCCCTGGGCCCCTGGGGGTCTTGCTACGTGCCTGATATTGCCACTCTAATAGCACAAATCTCTCTTCCTTTTTTTGATAGTACCTAGTTATTAAGGGAGATAAGTCTGCACACTTGGCAACACTGCACTCTGCCCCAAAGAGCTGTCAGGATCCAAATTGCAAGTTTGCAAAATTATGTTTTGACTGATGTTCTAAAAATTACCCATCAAATAATATAATCATGTGAGCTCAAACCACAAGGCAGAACTTCCTGGTGTTGAACACCAAAAAAGTGTAACACTGTTTCTAACTGTTTTATCATTGTGAACCGCCCAGAGACACAAGTTTGGGGCGGTATACAAGTGTCATAGATAAATAAATAAATAAAAATAAAATAAAATAATACTAAGATAAAGTCACACTCCATACCCTCAAAAAACACAATAAAATAAAATAAGTGGATTCAGTAATAGTGACAGTGTGATCCCACCAGCAGTGGGATCAGATTATCCAGCAGTGAATAAGGACACAACAAGAAGCAGGTAAGTTGTGTTCACTATAAATCTGCACTTCATTTCCCCCCCTTAAACACACACACACACAAATATACACACAAAGATGAAAAATAACAAAGGCTTTAACAACAGTGTCCAAAACTACAGATTGTATTCCCAGAAATTTCTCATAAACCACACAGTTCTCCTGCTCACAGACTGTCCTTATCATGCACCGATGTTCAGAATCAGGAAATCACACGCTAGAAATTGCCAGGACTTGCCCCACCCAACTTTGGCTTCAGAATTCTCAGTGGGCAGACTCAATTGTGCTCTTAAATTTCCCTTAATTATTTCCCCTGTTATTATATGTATTTCAAACAAAAATTACTCAAAAATCATTGGACTGATATTTTTCAAACAAGCAAAAGGCACCAGTCCACGATGGACCTGGACGGATTTTGACGGAATGCTAAAAATATTTTTTTAAAAAATTAAATTACATCATCTGTAATGAAAAAATGTTGCCAACACTTTAAACACTGTTTTTAGGAGTTAAAAATGTAAATCACTGTATCTCAGCCATTTTGCAACCAATTTGCACCGAATTTGGTGTCTCTTGACCCTTAGTTGATGTGTGCACAATTTCATGGGGATAGGATGGATACTTTTGATTTTATAAGCAATAGAATGTTCTGGGCTTATAGTGATAGAATGCTGAAAACATTTCTCATCTTAACTACACTGGCACAACTGTGCCAATATCATATCTACTGCATATCTACAAACATATAATTGCTACAAAAGTGATTTATTTTTAAAAGAGGTGAGCCAGGTCTTCCTAAAGTTTGGTATCCCACAATGAGGTAATTGCCTTGGCATCTTATGAATTCTATTCGAGGAAAAGAGGAGGGATATTTTGTGTATGTTAAACCCTGACTTCAGAACTTTGTGATGACTGACTATATGGATTTCAAAGGATAGGCCATCCTGCCCCTAGATGTCTGTATCACCATCATAAAAAATAAAAGTCTTCAATAGAGATTTAAAAATCAATAAGGAAGGAGCTAGACGAATCTGAAGGAGAAGGGAGTCCTTCTCCTTCAGATTCGTCTAGCTCCTTCCTTATTGATTTTTAAATCTCTATTGAATACTTTTATTTTTTTGCCAGCCTTTACCCTATAGTTTACCTATTTGGTTCCCCCCCTTTTTGTTAGTTACTTTAGTTTTTAATTTAGAATGCAAGTTTAATGCTGTCTTGCTCTGTATGTTTTTGTACACCGCCCAGAGTCTTCGGAGTAAGTGGTATATTAAATGTTTCTCAAACAAACAAACAAACACACTTAAAATATAGGCACTCACTCCAAAGTAAGGCTCTTGAAATAAAATAAAGTATGACTTACTCTGTAGCAAGCATGTACAAAGTTGCACAAATAATTCTGAAAAAACATTGGGGGGAAATAAGTGTGGGAGAGCTGATTAATCATGTGTGGTCAGGAAGACTATTTGCTCTATTTATGAGCTAATAATTGCAGGGAAGTAACTTGCCTAGAGAGCAAGAGGTTGCTGGTTTCAATCCCCACTAGTATGTTTCCCAGAATATGGGAAATACCTATATCGGACAGCAGCAATATAGGAAGATGCTGAAAGGCATCATCTCATACTGCACGGGAGATTGCAATGGTAAATCCCTCCTGTATTCTACCATAGAAAACCACATGGCTCTGTGGTCTCCAGGAGTCGACACCGATTTGGCAGCACAACTTTACCTTTAATTACTTTTTGTAGACTGCTTTTCAAGATTCATGTAGAGGACCCCTAACTAGTAATAACTGTTTTCTAAAAACACACTTATGTTATGGATAAAGCACCCCTGAAAGAATGCTACAAGTCAACTCCATGAGTGCAGGAATGATGGATGTTCAGGCCTTGTTTATAGAATTATTTCAGATCTCATTTGTGAAAGCCCTAGAATCCACAACTTTTTTTGATATACATGTATCCAGCTCCTGTGCAGAGGACATTTCAGAATATCCCGTAAATAAATCACAAACATTTACCTGGACTTGCACTATTCTTGTAGGAAACTGAGAGATTTGTGTGTATCTGAGGAAGTCCTTGACTTTGATGCTTTGTTCATTTGTCCAGGACTAAATAAAATATTTTAATTTCTTGATCCTTTCTCTCTTTTTTGCACTGTAAGTATTGCCTACACAGCCGCAGACATATCCTAAATGCTGGGTGGCTTATGGGCTGTGCAGCAGGCTCTGGCAATGCCGAGAACTTGTGGGAGCTATTATCACAAGAGTTCAAACCAGAATCAACAAAGCCATGACACTTCTTTTAGAGAGTCATTTTCACTGCTTTAGGCAGTTACAAGTGAATCCAGCAATTGCTTCATTATTCCCAGATGTGACTGGAATTTCACTGTTGTGGATGGAGGGGAGACAGAAAGCAAAACATGGCGTAACTTGATCTGGATAAGCTGATGGGGTCTGCCATCTCGTGCTCAAGTTCTGAACAGATAAACATGGTCCTTCATCCTAGGGGTGTAGGAAGAGGCTGCAGTTGGTGATTGGTGAGCAGGAAAAGGTCTATATATTATCAATGGCACCTTGCTTAACATTTCACATATTCCAGGACTCAACCCAATTACTGAAAACGAATTTTGAGACGAAACCTTGGTGTGCTCAAGCACAACTCTGTGTGGCATATATGACAGGAACATGGGAAGCTGCCTTGTACTGAGGCAAGCTATTAGCCCATCTAACTTAATTTTGTCTATAATGAATAGCAAATGCTCTCCTGAGTTTCAAACAAAGATTTTCCTCAGTTCTAGCTGGAAATACTTGGGATTGAACTTGGGATCCTCCATGTGCAAAGCACATGCTCTAGATGGGGGAAAAACAGAGGAAAGAACAAGGTGTGTCCCCCTTGGTTTCTGTTCCTCTTCTTAAGGCAGAAACATCATGTCAGTAACCATCATGTATTTTGCCCAACAAAAGGCAAAACCTTTAAGAATATATTTGGATATATTTGGAATGAGTGAAATTTGTCAGGGTGCAGCGAAAGGTTCCCCCAGCAGAATAAATGATGTATAAGTTTTCCTTAAATTGAAAAAGTTTAGAAATTACTGTTCTAATCAAGAATCTGTAGGATAACGGCTGCTAAGCCACATGTGGGGGGAAAAAAAACCCTGCTATATACAACTGATATAATGAGAGAAGCAGAAAATGGTATGAGCTGCACATTTTTGAAGTGTCTGCATCTGGAGGGGCAAGGAAGTGAGGTCGAGCAAATCTATAAATAAAAGAAAATGCTAACTCTTACTTTTTGATGTTTTCACCATTTTAGAATGTTTTGAGTGAAATTAAGTACATCTGGATTGTGGCAAGCACAATGAGTTTATTTCTGTTCTTCTGATTGCAGCCCTATCGGTTAGCCTAAGAGCTTTACTATCGTCACTTAAGATATTGTAATATATATGCCCTTTGTCTCCTTATTATACATTTGCAGCCGACAGTAAAATCTTATTGTGAAATCTTAACTAACTCCAGTTGATGGTTAGAAGAATATAAGCATCTCCATTATCAAATTTATCATCTTAGGATATCTGAGTTACTGAAAAACATAAATTTACAACAATGATGTACTTGGAAAGATTGTCCAGTGAAAAAAAAAGTACATACGAGTTTGTGCTAAAATTCAAATATTAGAGTAAAATGGGATCATGTCTACCTTAACATTGCACACACTAGCTGACTCCTTCCTTTCCCCTAATCTGAGATGTGTAGAAGATAGGGATATGGTTTGAATATGAACCAGAAACTGGTTTGTGGTTCAGCGTTATAGTCTGGCCAACCCATGAACCATTTCAGTGGTTTAATTATGGCACGGTGGGAGGGGGGGGAAGCGAGCGGCACCTTTAACATTATGTAGTGCAGGTCCTTACTGGCATGCCCACCACTCCTTACAGCTTCCTGGGCAACAGCACTCCTCCCAGCAATTCGTGTGTGGTGCCAGGATGAACTTGGCCACCACGCATGTGCAGACAGCATTTGCTAGGTCAGCAACACCATGCTGACCATGCAAATGGCTTCTGCGCATGTATGGAGGCCATGCTCATGCCAGCACCACACACGGGTTGCTGGGGGGAGCGCCACAGCAGCAGGAAGTTGCATGGAGCAGTATGCATGCAGGTAAAGGCCTGCACTACTCACTTTTAAAGGTACCGCTCGCTGCCTCCCCCGATGCCACACTCAATTTGCCAAACCAGTTCGTGGGTCGGCCTTGGAGGAAATGAACCAGTCTGTGGGTCAAACCATGGAGAAAATGAACCAGTTCAGTGAATCAGAAACCAGTTCATATCTGAACCAGTGAGCACATTCCATGGTTTGTGCAAAGCCCTAGAATGGTTATGTGATTCCTCATGATGATGCAGAAAAGTTCTTCTAAAGTTCTTCTTTGCATCTGAACTTTGAAGTTCACTTTTCCATCTCAAAAGATTAGGCAATATTTTCAAACTCCCAACATTCTTCTCTAATTGGAGCAGCTCACTGGATCTTTCCTGTCCTAAAGGACTCTCCCTGTACCAATCCTTATCATCAAAGCAACATTTGCCCCTTCCCTTTACTTACTGGTCCCGTGAACAGCTGTTTGACAAGTCTCAATGATACTGGGGGAAAGAGGAATGTTTTCCCTCCCCTTTTTCATTGCTTTGCTGTGCTGCAAACCGGTGCAGCAGAAGAAACAGTGGTGGCGGTCCAAGGGCTGAGAGAGGTTTTCCTTCCCCTCCCACCCTGTAGGCACAGCACTCTGCTCCTTAGTGCATCAGAAATAATGAGAAATTTTGCAATGACCCTTGGAACTTGAAATTTTGACACTGCTATTGTGGTAACTGTCATTCATGTTTATTGTTAATTGGTACCTGAAAGAGCCATGCCTTTTATAATAGGATAACCCTCCCAGCTGACCATGTCATCAGGGTTGACTGCAGCCTGCCCATCCATCCATTTTTGACAGGGCAATATTAGCTGGCCACTTGTTGGGATGAGTGGGAATATGGATTACCTTTCAGACTGTTCAGAGAGGGAAATTTTTTTAACCTACTCTTCCCCGTCTGGTTAATTGGCAGTCAGTTAAATCAATCACAACCATTGGGTACAGTGTGGGAAGAAGTAAATATCAATAGGCCAACAACAACAAGTACCTTGAGGCACTAAAGAGTGAGGAGAGATTTTATGGAACCAAGCCTTGATGCTGTCTGGCTCGGGGAAGGTCACTGAACTCAGAACTTACCAGCCCTAGAAGAATAATGTCCTTGGCCTCCTCAGCATGCTGCTGTTGTGTATGCCGACAGTGAAGGGCGGGGAGTAGAGTAACACTGTATCCAGTGCCCGGAGCCTGGGCCGTGTAGCCATACAAAGGTAAAGCAGGAAAGAAATGTCTCTGGCTTTTACCCTGACAGAGCTTGTTCTATGGGGAGTAAGTCTCATGGTTTTGTTGTTGTTGTTGCATGCAAGTCAGGTTGTTAACAATGAAGTTGTGGCACTTAGTTTATCTGTGTTTTCCTTCCTGGGAAGGAATTATGTAGACAATTTGATTTATTGTGCCACTGGAAAGATCTTCAAGGAAATGATTTTAACATATGATAATGCATTCAACCTGAATTTATTGTATGTATGGTTTTACATTTCTATTCTCAAATTACTTCCAAGGTGTTCAAAGGTCTTTCATAGTGCAAGGTGAGCTCACTCAAAGAGATGACTCAGAAATAAGGTTGTTCATGGCCAAAAGCACTGGGGACAGGGAGCAAGGCAGGAGCCTGCCTGCCTCCCCTACATGATTGAGAGCTGCTCTTGGCCTCCACAGTGCTGTGTGCCCACACAACAGCATGTGAGTGCTCCAGAACCAGTGTGGGTGAGGGGGAAAGCAGGATGGGTCCTCCTGCATCACACAATGCATTCAGCAAGGAATACAATGCATTGAGGGATTTCCCCACTGTCGGGCACTCCTTCTCCCTGGCTCTATGGACGCTCCGGCTGCCGGCTGCCTGAGCATCCACATGACCAGTTGGTCAGGGAGGAGGACATCTTCTCCCTCACTTTTAAACTGGGTTTCAAATCCAGGCTACCCGACTGAATAGCACTGGGATTAGGGCTGACCCTGGCGCTTCTCACAAGCTTCTCACAACTATTTGGGTAGGGCTGCGCCAGCCCGGGTAGAGCTGGTCATGAGAATGACCTCATTACTGACCCAAAGTCATCCAGTGAACTACATGAATAAATGGAAATTTTGAACTCATGTCTCCAACAATCTGTCAGATTGGTGCTCAAGCAGATGACTGTTTTAGCCAAGTGTACATTCACCATTACTTGAATGTATGTGTAAAAAAACAACAAACCCTGCAAAGTACTGACAGTTTCCATAAGGACTGAATACAAATGAAATGACTGCAGCTACCCTGGGTATGGAAAGCTTTAAAATGGGAGGAACCTTGCAAATCAATGGGGCTGTTATTGGTGGAGCTGATTGAGAGGAGGGATACACTGAATTTTATCATGAATAGGAAAATATAGGGGTTTTTTGATCCTTCTTCTATGTCTTCTCCTCTATTGTAGGTCTCCACTGCAAAATTATTTTGCATTTCACAGAAGTCAAAACATCATCTGTATCATGTGAGTCTTTTGACACTTCTGCTTGTGTGTGAGATTTAAAACCTTTCTAGAAAGTGTATTCATGCACATTATTTTACTAGAGCTGCAAGTTGTATTTAGGTTGCAGGGAGCATGGGACATAACCTAATGTTAATGTGAGCAAAAGGCCTTGGGTTTATCTAGAAGGGTATCTGAAAGGCTGCATGCGCTCACCTGCTCAGCTGCATTTTTATATGCTTCTGCAGCTTATTATTCCCCATAAATATTTATAGCTATTCATGCTTCAGTAGTTCAAAAATCCTTTCATAGCCAGCATCTTTGACTTAACAATGTAACCTGAAGGAGATTATTTTGCTAAAATACTAAAGAGGTTCAATTTCTACACAAAGAATCTGTAGCGTTTTGGTCACAAACTAAATCATAGCAGCAGGTCTACCATTGCTCCATAAGATCTGCCATTACTTGGTATATGTAATTTGCAAATCAAGGCTAAGATCTAAACAGCACCATCTGTATATCTGCACCTAAACTGTTAACATATGCACTGAATATGTTATGTGCTAATGAACATGTGAATGAACATGTTATGTGCTAATGAACATATGGACATGTGCAATTTTTTGCCTTGTGGCTGGTCAGTCTAGATCAGGGCTGCTCAACTTTGGCCCTCCTGCAGGTGTTGGCCTACAACTCCCATAATCCCTGGCTATTAGCCACTGTGGCTAGGAATTATGGGAGTTGTAGTCCAAAAACAGCTGGGGGGCCTAAGTTGAGCAGGCCTGGTCTAGACCTTCCATTATTCAGAAACTGATCTATTATTTATTCAAAATATAGATCATGCCTTCCCACTAAAAATATCCAAGGTAGCTCCTGACAAGAAAGAACAATGAATTAAAAACAAAGGCAGAGTTCACAGTCTAGTCAAATTTTAAGCTTTGAAACAACACAGGAGGTGTGGCCAGCAGCAGGACATGTGCTGCCTGTCAGCATCATCCACTTTGCAGGCAATGCATTAGTTGCCTGGAGGGGGGATTCTCCCCCCGCCACACACACACACACAAGTGAGCACTGGAGGAAACCATTCAGATCAAGGGCAGAGCCACAATTGAGTGGCTGGGTTAAAAGAATACTGGCTGCCAATTAAAAGGACCACCGTGCAAGCCCTCCTTGCATGCGACATCATGCACAAAAGGGGCATAGCCCAATCAGCAGAGGGCCCAACCAAGCCCTCCAGACCAGAGTGCATTTGCAGCCAGCATTTGCTGGCTGCTTTTATTTCCCTTCCTCTCCCTCCAGTGAGGGAGAAAACAGGAAATAAATGCACCCAGCAAATGCTGGCTGGAAATGTGCTCTGGAGGGCTTGTGCAGGCCCTCTGATTGGACCACGCCCATGTGTGTGTGACATCACATGCATGGGGTATCACTGGCACACACAGCACATGCATGGCAGGGTCACTGGCAGGGCAGAACACGGCCTGGCTCCTCCACTGAAGCAGCTAGCGAACCACTTCCTAGCCAGAAAATGTGTCTGGCAGCAAGCTTGGGGCAGCAGGGAGCAACAAGTTGAGGTAATGGCCAGAGATGGTGTGTGTGTGTGTGATGCCTGTATCCTTTATTAACCAACCCTGGGTGCAAGCAATGCCTGAGGCCATCACCTCATTAATGAGCCACCTCTGCTGGCAGCAGTGGCACTTTAGATGTACACAGCACTTTACACCCAAGCCTCTCAAATTATGTAATAATCAGTTAATAAACATAAATGCTTTTTTGTGAAGGCTAATTAACTTGTGCACTTCACAGCTGACTAACGTAAGGAGCAGCATGATTTAAAACTTGGCCATGTGCATAAAGTTCAGGCTAAAAGATGGGTAAAATGGTAGATTCCATAAAAACATAATAATACAGCAATGTTGTTACATTGGCCTTATTGTTATAGAGTGGTTAAATTTTTAAAAATGGTAAGAGCTAAATGGTTTTAGATTAAAAAGAACGAAGAGCGTTTAGGTTAAAAATTAAAGAAACTAGAGAACAGTTACTATGAGTTATGAAGCTATAAAACTTTAGGCTAAAAACACTGTGCAGATTATAAAACAGTAAAAACCCATAGGGTAGTAAGAGTATGGAGCCTAAAACTGCAAGGCTGCTGTGCAAAACCTTTGTATAGCAGGACAACAAACTACATGCAGCCTGTCATTGTCCATCAAATTTTAGTTGCAGCCACAAAGAACCTGGTCACATTGTAGCTGATATAAGGCCTAGCACAATCTCTTGATAGGATCTTTTGTTATTTAATTTTTTAGCCTACTTTCCAGTAGTGATGTGCCTGGACCCGTCCGGAGGCCATTCTACAGGCCTCCGGACCTGTCCAGACATGGGCGGTTCGGATTGGGGAGGATTGGGGTGTGGGGTTCCTTTAAGGGTGGGTGAGGGTTTACTTACCCCTACTGCCGCTTCCCCCCATCCGACGCCCGTATTTTCTTTAGTAATTGGGGCGGCAGGATACCTCCCTGCCGCCCCTTCTCCTGGTGCTTGGCTGCAGTGCAAAA
This sequence comes from Hemicordylus capensis, assembly GCF_027244095.1. NCBI lineage: Eukaryota > Metazoa > Chordata > Lepidosauria > Squamata > Cordylidae > Hemicordylus > Hemicordylus capensis. The sequence continues at coordinate 90,702,766 of NC_069657.1, read as the reverse complement.
GGCTTTTAGAAGCATTTTGTGCATGCGCGCACGCAATTTCTTCAGTAATTGGGGTGGCAGGGTCCCTCCCTGCCACCCCTTCCCCCGCTTAGTGCAAAAGGCTTTCCCTGCTGCAGTGCAAAAGGCTTTTAGAAGCCTTTTGCACGCGTGCCCGTGCTTTCTTCAGTAATCGGGGCGGCAGGATACATCCCTGCCGCCCCTTCTCCCACTCGCTAGCGGGAGAAGGGGCAGCAGGGAGGTATCCCGCCCCCCCAATTATCAACTTGGATCAGGCTGGATGTCATCATTACAAATTGCACCATTGAGGTGTCCCTATGTGTCCCTGTAGCTGCAGAAAATTTGGTTCAAATTGGTTAAGCGGTTCACAAGTTAGCCCACAAATTTACGCATCTGTCATCCTGAATCGATGTGGATGGCATCATCACAGACTATGCCATTGGAATGTCCCTGTGTGTCACTCACTGCAGCTGTACCCAATTTGCTTCAAATGGGTGTGGCAGTCCACAAATTAGCCCGCTTGTGCCTCAGATGTTCACATGGCTGCCATTTTGAATCAGGGTGGATGACATCATCACACATTCAAGATGGTGGAAATGTAAACAACTCAGGCGCAAGTGGGCTAACCTGTGAACCGCCTAACCAATTTCAATCAAATTTGCCACAGGTGTAGGGACACATAGGGATGCCCCAATGGCATAGGTTGCGATGATGTAACCCACCCACATTTAAGTTGGTGGATGCATGAACGTTTGAGGTGCAAGTGGGCTAACTTGTGGAACGTCTAACAATTTGAACCAAATTAGGTACAGTTGTAGTGAGTGACACACAGGGACATTTTAATGGCATAGTTTATGCTGATGTCATCCACCTTGATTCAAGAGTGGGCTAACTTGTCAACTGACTAACCAATTTGAACCAAATTTGCTACCACTGTAGGGGCACATGGGGATGCCCCAATGGTGTAGTTTGTGATGAAAAAGAACCAACTAGATATAGAATATAAACTATATTAAAAGTGAAACAATCAAATGTATATAGTGATATGGATAAATGATATAAAGTACAGCAATAGATATAATAATCAAATATCAACAAAAATATACATATAAGAACAACAGAACAGTATAATATTGTGAACTATGGAAACAATAGTTTTCAGGTAGTATATTTGCTGTTTCACTAAACTTTTTCAAGTGTTTGAAAAAGTTCAGTTTTTCAAAAAGTGTCAATATGACTTTTTAATAATTTTGTACTGAATGGTAAATCCTTCTCAATGAGAGTCTGTAAGTCTTCACCCACCATATGTCCATTAAATGTAGAGTTCTCATTGTATATAAATAAAATTCCCACATGGTTATCAAGGACCTGCCTCTTTAAAGGTTTCCAACAGACTGAGGCACAGGTGTGCTAACCTGTGAACCATTAGAGGTGCAAGTGCACTATTTGAGGCACAGTGGTACCCCTTTACTATACCATCAGATGGCACATGCCTGGCTGCTTCCTAATTACTGTAATGAATTCTGAAATGAAAGCTTTTTTGTACATTTCTGAAAGAAATATTAAAGCACCAGCATTTCTTACTGTATGTATGTTGCCCATCTTTAGAGATCCATGTGGTAATGACTAGTTGCAGCTGGCAAGTGTCCAGCTCCAGGGCTGTGAATCATCCAATCCAAGAAACAAGGTAGAAGTGGATTCTAAAACCATCGTAAATCCAGAATTGAAACATGATCAAAATAAAAGTTCATTTTGGAATTTCCTCCAGCCATGCCCCCTTGTGAGTGACATCATGTGCAAGGGGACATGGCCTAGGCTTTGGAGGGACCATGGAAGCCCCCCAGGGCTAATTCTCAGCCATCTTTGCTGACTATGTGGTCACTTTGCTTGTTCTCTTCCTCATGGAGAGAATGAGCAAAATGTGTACCCAGACAGCTGAGCAAACAGTGGCAGGAATGAGTTCTGGGGGACTCGTGTGGCCCTTCCGGGGCTCTAAGTGAGCAGAGCTCCAATTAGACAGCTTCCAGGAGCTGGGCAGTCCAGCTTCCTTGAACCCATCTGCCCATTCATAGCTCCGCCCCTGCTTGTACCTTTAATGGTTGTTTGATTGTGAGCCAACTAGGTGTAGCAGTAAAAATGTTGGAGAGACCTAGATTCAAATCCTGCCTAGTCATCAAGGCTGATGGATGATCTTGGGTCAATCACTATTTCCCAGGCAAACCTTCCTCACAGAATTGTTATGAGGATAAAAATAGGATAGTTTCATATAATCTGCCCAGCATTCCCTGGAGAAATACAAATGTGATGCATAATTTGAGGGATATTATGATCCACTGGTGGGCCACATCACAGTTTTAAACCCAAACCTATCAGGAGTGTCAGGCAGTTGGGCTCAGGAAAACAAATATAGATATTGCAGAACTGTTGCCAGTCAGGGTGGATGATACTGAGCAAGATGGACAAATAGTTATACCAAGTCTACCACCACTTCATATCTGTTTAGTACTTTATAAGACAGAACTTCTGAAATCACAGCTCATGTCATGTTCATGACAAACTTAAATGGGGTGGAGGGTCAGCAGATGCCAAAACTCTACATCTATAATTATTTTCACTGAAAAACATTTTCATCATTATGAACATGACAATGATATTTATATACCACTTTTCAAAAAAAGTTCCCAAAGTGGTTTACATACATATAAATAAAATGGCTCCCTGCCCCCAAAGGGCTCACAATCTAAAAAACAAACATAAGACAGCCACCAGCAATAGCCACTGGAGGGATGCTGTGCTGGGAATGGATAGGGCAAGTCAGTGGTGCACCTAGGTCATTTAGGAGCCCAGACCTGAAGGGCTTCAGAGCCGCACCACCACAGTGAGGCCTCCCCCTTACAAAAAAAACCTGGCAGAAGCCTGCCACCACCCTGCCGCTGCCCCACCACACAAATTTGCCATTTTCACTGCCATCTGCATGGTTGGGGGGCTGAGCCAAGGGGGTGAGTCGTGGTGGCAGTAGCAGCAGCAGCTGGTGGGCCTGTCTGTAGGGTTGTGCATTTTGTTTTGTTTTTTCCTGGTTGTTGTGTGTTTTTTTGGCCCGAATCTGAAAAACTCCCATTTTGTTCTTTGTTCAAAATTGCAAAATCTGAATCTGAAGGGTTTTGGATTGAAAAAAAACAGCCCTCAGGCAAAACTAGTGGATGGGGGTGGTAGTGCCTAATGGGTGGAAGCTCAGAGGAATTGGGCAAAGCACTGATTTTTGGTGAATTTTTGAAGTTTAAGATTAATTGAGGTTTCAGCAAAAGCATAGGTCCATGTCGGGGGGAGAGGGGTGGTCCAGAGCAGAGCAGGGTGGGTGGTAGATTAATTGAGGTTTCAGCAAAAGCATAGGTCCATGTCGGGGGGAGAGGGGTGGTCCAGAGCAGAGCAGGGTGGGTGGTAGTGCCCAGTGGGGGCAAGGAAGTGGCCAGAATTATTTCAAAGGAATTGGGCAGAGGGCTGGTTTTTTTAAAGATTTAATGGAGTTTACACGTCTTTAAAGATTTCCCCCATAGGGAATGATGGAGGCTTCAGCAGCCCCATAACTGCACTTGGGGGGCACAGGGGTGGCTCAGAGCAAGTGGTGGTATAGAGCAAATAGGGTGCCAACCACCTCCATGGGTTGCTAACCTATGGGGTAGTGGGTTCTGTTGTTTCTCAGATGTTTTGAGTGTAGATTCTCTGGTAGCATATGAGAGTGGATTCATGGTTTGTTGTTGAAAATCTCATATGCTACCAGAGAATCTACACTCAGAACACCTCAGAAACAACAGAACACAGCACCCCATGGGTTAGCAACCCATGGGGGTGGTTGGCACCCTATGTGCACTACACCACCACTCGCTCCTGGCCACCCCAGTGCCCCCCAGGTGGAGTTATGGGTCTGCTGAAACCTCCATTATTCCCAAGGGGGGGAAACCTTAAAGACATGTAAACTTCAGCAATTCCTAAGAAATCAGAAATCCTTTGGAATCTGGGTGGCAGCAGGCACCCATTGGGGCACTACCACCTGATCCACTCTTCTGTCCCCAAAGCCCCCTTTCTGCTCTGAATCCACCCGAAATAACATCAACATCACACATCAACAACAGCAGAGCTTTACAAAGAACCAGGCAGATTTCCAAAGGTCATGCACATCCACATCCCACCCAGAAATCCAATTGATCTACACACAATAGTGTGAAACAACAATGAAATGCACACTGCCCCACGCAGTGTGCACACTGTGCCACTGCCCAATGAGGGTAAATGCACATTGCCCCACTGGCCAATGAGGGTAAATGTCACCTTTAAATTTCCTTAACAAAAATAAGGAGGCAATTGCCAGCAGATCAGCCCATGCTTTCGCTGGCCAATCTGCAGGCTGGAAGGGCTGGAAATTCAAACAGATGTCAAAATGCAAAATGGAGACTGAAGGAGAAAGACTTTTTGCAGCTGCAAAATGGAGTTCCTAAACAGCCCAAACAACAAAACGTTTTGTATCCGAAACAGGGACGTTTTGTTTCGGCTACAAAATTGTATTTTGAGCATTGGGTGTTTTGTTTCAGCTACAAAACAGCCAAAATGGCCTGTTTTGGGCACAAAACGTTTTGTATCCGAAACAAAATGCACACCCCTACCTGTCCAGGCACACCTGTGCAGTGGGAGTATCAAGCATCACAAGCCCATGATGTCATGGGGCATGGGTAGGCCTTCCCTGTACATTTGGAGAGCCCCCAGCACTTGAGAGGCCACAGACAAGATCCCTAAGGTGTGTGGGAAAGATCACCTCTGGGGTCAGTTGCTCTCCCCCCTGCTAAATAAATCACTTTAAAAATGTGACTCTTTGCTCAGTTAGCAGGGTTTATTATATTCATCACCACATAACTATAGCTCCATGCTTTCAAATCAGACACATCATTTCCCATTAGGCCTAATCCACCACCTCTAATTTCTCTATCAATTTTTCAGTGAGCAAAACTAGAGGGGAGAAGTTTGGGCAGTTTTTCAGGGGAGCCTGAGAAATTTATGAGCCTACTGGCAGTTGCCATTTTTACCCAGAAGTCCCCTCAGAATGACACTACATTGTGACTCATGCTGATCTGAACAAGCCCCAGTTCCTTATCCTTCATATCTGATGCTGCATTAAGCAAGAAGACAGCTCCTCTGCTGGGTTGTCCCAGTGCCCACAATTTCTGGTGGGGGTCAGGAGGAGACCTACACAATAGGGAATTGGAAAAAACACTGGACACTATGGAGCACACCACACTCCAGGTGATCTAAACCACCACCACCCCGACACACACACACACACACACACACACACACACACACTTCTCTCCACCATTTTTTTGTCTGAGCATCAATTTCTATAATCTTGGGTGACAGAAGAATGGAAAAATTCTGAATACTTTTTCAGCTCATTATTTTTCTAGAAGCCTTCTTGGAATAATAGTTTGTCTGAACCAGCCCATACTCACAGTGGAGGCCTATTGTGTGAAGAAGTGAGAGTATACTTTCTCTGGCCCCATCCCCAATGAACTCCCCAGTGTGCTTATTTATTACATGGAATTAGTGCCCAAAGCAGTTCCTAACTGCATGATTTGGGCCACAGTATAAATAATCAAAAATGGCCCTGTCATTATCTGAATGGGTCCTATTTTGAGGTAGCACAGATGGAAGTGACATTTTCAGGAGAGACACGCACAACATTCTTCAAGTTCTGTAGGAGGAATTTTCCAGTTCAACCTGTACCTCCTACCAGACTCCTGATGCTGGTGAATATGCTAGATGACAATGGTGTGTTACCCTCTTTGCTTTTCTGAGGGCATTGGATTCCTAGCACTGGTTAATTTTGTTTGAAGTACAGCACTGAAGCTTTGTCCACACTGGGATCCCGAAAGAGTCTGATATAGCCCCAGGCCTTATGTTTGACACTTCTCATAGTGCTACAGTAATTAGAAAAACTGCCTCTGCCAAAATTCCTTCATCTCATCCCTGAAGCACATGGCAAGCTGCATCTGCTGCCATTCTCTCTTCTATATGTCGATTAAAATACAGTATAAGAGCTCCCATCTTATTTTTGCATCTGGGTGCTCTAGTTCTAGTGGGAAAATAGTGACAGAACACAGTTTCAATAAGGAAGACTTGTCTGTGAGTCTTTCTCTGGGTTAAAGAAGGAGAAAGGAAGTGTGATAGTTATGAAGGTTGTTAAATATGTGTCTTATATGAGAGCCAAGAATATTTCAAATAAGTAGACGTTTATTGTTGCAAAGAGGCTTTTCAAAAGAGTGCCCAGCAGCAGAGGTTAAACAATAGAGCACTGGCCAATTTTGAACTGGCCAGACTCCACTTTTCTGAGGAACAGCTAGATTATCTGGAAAACAAATTCCCTGGGACAAACTTCAAATCTTTTGCCTCAATATTTTTCCTTAATAAAAGCTGGACATCTGCCACTGCTTATTCATTGCTTTAGAAAAAGGAGAGCCTCACTGAATTGCACCTGCTGTTTTTGTTTGTTTGTTTGTTTGTTTTTTACAGTTCTAGCATTCATGGGTTGGCAGAGTACACTTCACCTTAATAGCTCAAGTCAGAGTTCAGAGCAGCCCAGTGGGATATCCACTTTTGTGCTTAGCTAAGTACATCCTGTTTCTGAGGTGTGGTGGAGTTGACAGCACTGGAATGGAAGCAAGTAGGGGCTGAGATTGCCCTGTCAGCCATATACTGCCAGCTTCTACAGTCACCATGCAACCTCACATACCAAAGGGTATGATTTTTATTTTCTCAGAGGATATTTAATTTTTTTAAAAATAGAAAACATGGGGCGGGGACCCACTACCCAGGGACATCCTTGTAATGAGGCAAAGAGAGGTGGTGGGTTATAGATGATAAGGGGAAGGTTGCAGCTTCCATCCACCACCTCATCTGTTCACTGCTGCTTGGTTTGGTAGCAGCACAAGAGGAGCTGCTCTGTTCTCATTCTCCTCCACACACTGAAGTGGTTTCATGAATTCAGACATAGGCTGAGTTGAGACATACAAGATAACTGCGGTTATAGCTGGCAGAGGTTATAACTGCAGTATGCCTGAACACGCGAAACCACGTTTATGGCAGAAAGCTAACTCCATCTTGTCTCACCAAACTGCAGTTAGAAACTTTGGTTTTCTTTAAACTTTGCGTCCAACAACTGTGGTTTTGAAACCAATGCATTACACCCGTCTGCTGACAGCTATAACTGCGGTTTCATGCCCACTTCCAAACCCCAATCATAGAGATAGCAGCACAGACCTGCCCAAGGACATGGCTTTTCCATTCTTTCAGTTTTTCCCGCTGGCAGCCTTTCAAAAAACCAGCCATGCCCCTCCTGTCAGCTGTGCAGCTATTGAGTTGCCAGGCTACTGAGATGCCAACACAGCCCATCCCAGACTGGCCAGCCTGTGAAGCCACACAGCCACTCAGGGGCACCCACAAGTCCCACTCCATTCCTTGCTCCCCCCACCTGGCAAGCAGTAGGGTGAGGGCATAAGATGACTGGGTGACTCAGTGCTTTGCTCCCTGGGAGAGCAAATGGCTGGGGGGGAGTATAAAAATGCAGACCCAAGCAGGGAAGCTTGAAGAGCCAAGTTCTATTTTTCATACACAAAGAGTGGGGGGAAGGATCCAGCCCCTTCCCCTGGGATGCATGCATGCAATATTGGCCATGCCTTATGAGAAGAGCTGTCCTGGGTTATATAAAATCTTAGACATCTTACTGCCCCCCAGCCCAGTTACTAGGTAAGCCCCAGGGAAGGGTTCTCCAGCAACACCTTTCCCGGTCTTGGTGCCTGTTGGATAGCAGGATTAAAAGCAGTCCCTCTGGCAGTCTGGTCTTCCCACAGCACATATGCATGATTTTCTCTGCCCACCACAGCCACTCAGCTTGGCAGCGATTGCTGAAGATGCCAGCTCCCTTCACTCAGGGACCCCCCCCCCACCGCCACAGTGGCTGATCTACATACATACATCCTGGCTGGGGAATTGTGAAAGTGTGTTAAGAGACATCCCTGATGTCACCAGGGGTGAAGCCAGGCATGAGAGGGAAAGGCCATGAGGACACCCCCAGACAACTCATGAGAAGGACCATTGCAGGGTGGGTAGGGGTTGTAGAGAAATGCCTGGATAGATCATAAGTGATTCAAGAAGTCAAGAAGTCCCTTTTTCCCAACAACACCTCCTTCACAAGAGTGTCAGGCCATGGGGGCTCATAATGGAGCCAGGTTGCCATGTGCAGATGAACAGGCTCCCACAAAACCATGCCCTCTGCAAGCATGCCCATGTGAATGCTTGCCAGCGCTCAGGAACAGCTTCCCCAGGGCAGCTGAAGAATGGGTGCTGGGAGAAGCAGTGCTGGCATTGCTGGGCATTTAAAAGGCTTTCAATGCCCATCCCCTACCAAGTGTGGGCAGAGCGCTCAGAAAATGCACAATGTGCTCAGCACACCCATCTAAAATCATAGCAAATCACAGCTGCTGTGCTGATGCTTTGCCCACAGTCTGGCCATGGAGCTGGCTGGTATCAGGCTAAGAGGTTCTCCTCTTCTTCAACTCCAGTTTGGCTGGCTTTGGTTTGTTGAACATCTGTAGCTTGAATTGAAGTTAGGAATTTTAACCCCAGCCACAATTAACTGCACTTATCCTCTAGATCTAAACTCAGCCCCAAAGGAGTTCCATCCTCTGCCCCTTTTAACTCCGGTTTTGTGTTACATCTGAATTCAGCCTATATTTCATATACATTTCATGCAGTGAGAAGAAGCAAGCACTCCCCCTATTTTATTTTACCTCCAGATATAAACTTCTCATTCTTGATTTTCTTAACCACCTGCCTGATTTTAGATCTTCAGATCATCATTCCAAACATATTTTATTAGGGAATGAAAAGGAAGAAGAGGGGTACTGCCTAGAAATACACATATCAAGTGGTATAAGTATATGATAAATAAATTAAAGAGAGCTTAAATTTGCAATTTAAAATGCTCCTTACTACAGATGTTTATAACATCCATATTCTCCCAGAATAAGTTATTTCATAGCGTAAGTCACATTTTCACATCAACTGTGAACAATCATACAAGGCATAACAAAGGTTTTGTGCTATAGGTAGGTGGGTGGAATGCTTTTCCTTTTTGTTCTGACAAGCAACTCACGCATTCCTTCTCACCTTCACCCTCTATGCACTTTCACCCAGGGGAAGAATCCATTCTGCCCAGCCCTGATGACACAACTGGATTCATCCTTCTCTATTTTTCAGATAGAGATTCAAAAACAGTGTGATGAAGCTATTTGCCTAGGATTGTTAGCACAGGACTGATTAGACAAGTAATGTCATCTCTGTTCTCAAGTAACTAAACACATCTCTAAGCCAACACTCCTTAAAAGGAGGCATTATCAGTTTTGTCCCCTGAAGGGCATAGAACACAGCACAGTTGCTTGTTTTTCCTTTTCCTTACACCATACTGGCGACTTCTGTTCCTAGTGTTAGCTTTTGTAAGAAATGTTTAGCTTCAAGGAAAAAACTGCTTACACAGAAAGGATACTGGCTTGTATTATTTTTACATTTATGCCCTAGGAATTCCCACCCACCCCAAAACAGGTTCAATTCTTTACTTGTTCTTCAATGGAGCAGCACCACATAGAAAATGACAAATCATCTAAGTGCTTTTACTCAACATTAGCGGAGGAGAATATAAACCCCTTGTTGCTGTTTTCTCCACCACTAGATGAGCAAAGATCATAGCTAGGTTGATTCAGAAGACGGCAGTTCTGCAGTTGGCCCCATAATATTTAAAGCTTTAAAGATCAAAATGAGCACCTTTCATTGAGTCCAGAAACAAACAGGTAACCAGAGAAGTTGCCAGAGGATTGGAATGATGGGATCTAACCCCTGTGCCCCAAACAAAATACTGACAATTACATTCTGGAGTAAATGAAGTTTTTATATTGTCTCATGGGCAATGCCATGTAAAGTGCATAATAATGCATTTGGAGAGGGGCTGCACTAGACCCCATCTTACATGGCTCAAGTCCTCTACAGAAGAGAAGGGAAGGGGAAAAAACATATTCACATTCCCTTTCTTTGGTAGGTTTGTATCCTAATGGAAAGCAGTGGGTACTTTAGGTTTGTATCCTAATGGAAAGCAGAACTGTTTTCAAATGTTTCAGATGCCATCATCTATTACATCAATCTACAACATCAAATCTAGGCTGGAACATTGCCATGGTTCCAGACTGTATTTTTTTAGAAATTGAACTTATTTTATTATTGTGTTTCTAACCATTGTTGTAAACCGCCTTGAAAATTCATAGAGTGCAATATCACACACACACACACACACAGCCCCATCCCTCTTTATTGGAATGCAAGCAATAAGACGCAAGTTTTGGGTGGCATAGAAATATTTTAAATAAAAAAGATAAAATAGAATAAGCACTGACTGCTGACACAGGGCATTAAAAAGCGAATGTCTGATGTCCCAGACACTCTCTCCAGGAGAAAAAGTTTGAAAGTAAAAGCAGAACTATAAACAACTGCTAATGATCACCTAGTACAAACAGCTATCTGTGGGTAATTTCATCCATACTACTGACTAGGGATGTGTATATTTTGTTTTTGTTTTGTTTAGTGGCATGATTCATCTTGTTAATTCATTCCAACAAGTTACTGCATTTTATGTCTGACTTGAGCAGTCACTTATTTTCAGTTTTATTCACCTTTGAGTTGTTTCCTATTGCTTTCATTGGACCAACTTCAATTCATTGTGACTGTATTGCTTTTCAGAATTGGATAAGATATATATGGATGGAAGCTTTCCATGAAGGGATAAAGCCTGCCAAGTTCCATTCCAATAGATGCCAAGATTTTTGTTTTAGGGACAATTGAAGTTTTAACATTTGAGAAGGCTTCTGCTGGTCCTGCAACATGTTTGTGTGGCCTGCATGCATAGAAGTTGTAGGGAATTTAGAGGTGAGATTCTTGAATTTTTTCAGAAAAACAGGCCTAGGGTTCAGAAGTTACCTATAAACCACAGAATTAAAGATTTGAGCCTATAATTGATGGTGGCATAGCTCATTGGTAGAGCATCTGCTTCATATGCAGAATGTTTCATGTTCAGTCCATGGCATCTCCAGGTAGGGCTGGGAAAGACTCCTGTCTGAAACCATGGAGAGCCTCTACTAGTCAGTGTGGACAATACAGAGCTAGATGGACCAATGGGCTGCCTTGGTATACATCATCTTCCTATATTCTATATCCAATTTGCACCAAAGCCACAAGAAAAGCAGAGCTGACCCTAATGAGGTTCATTGCCTAATTTCAGAAGATAGGTTCAGGAGCTCTCAAGCAAATCATAACTGAATGAGAATGTGTATTTTGGTATTGGAGTTTAGGTACTGAGTTAAGTGAAGCAAAACTGGCAAAGACACTGGGAATGGTCTGGGATAGATGGGTTGAACCAGGAATTCAGAGAATGGCTCTGGGTCCTGGGAACACACTAACAGACAAAAAATGTAAGTGAATCATACACAAGAAATAATGACATTGGATGGGGAGAAATGTATCATTTATGAACAATGGGAAGCAATTTATTGATTTTTAATAACACACAAAAGCGCTGCAAACATTCACTCCAAGAAATAACTCATACAGTATAGGCAAACAACAACAGTTAACATGAATCTATAGGTCTTAGGTTTTCATAGTTATCTCCCCATAATCACACTGTTTGGAAGAGAAAGCAAAGGGCACATCAATTAGCAGCGTTTCACTGAGCTGCTATGTACCTCACTGACAGCTCAGAGCTGTCAATCACTTTTTCACTCATCTGACCTCCCCTCCCACCACCTTCCCCCTAACTGCTTGGAAGCCACTTTCCATATAGAAAAGAAAAAGCCTTCAGGGACAGATAGAAACAAAGAGGAAGGAAGCCCAATGAAGCAGCTGGCCGTTTGAATCAGCTCTGAATCACTTTGGATGGCTTTGCTTTGAAAAATTCTGTTTAGGAATCTCCTCTAAAGTGCACAGATTTATTCATTTGAAGAACACAGTTCTTTTCTAAAGGACAGAACACACACACACTCCACTGCAGACCATACTGGAAGTTTATCAGCAGGCAGACCACCATTTTTAAATTGCTTCTAATTAACATGCTCTGTATAGGGCTTGCACAATTTCAGTAAATACAAGTAATTCTTTATTTCCCCCCATTTATTTCCTGATATTTGTATCCTCTTGTGTAAGAAACTTGAGTCAGTCATTGAAAAAAAATTGATATATGGAGTTAGAAATAATGAGTTGTAAACCAATGTTGCAGTGAGGAAGACAAAAGAGATGGACCAGGACTGGGGAGACCTGAGTTCAAACCCCTATTCAGCCATGAAACTCACTGGGTGACTCTGGACCAGTCATGTCTCTCTCAGCCTAACCTACCTCACAGGGTTGTTGTGAGGATGAACATAACCATGTACAGCATGCTGGGCTCCTTGGAGGAAGTGCGGGACATAAATGTAAAAATAAAATAAGATTCAAAAGGGAATAATTTTGCTATGAATTTTATCAAAAGAGCATAGCATAACGTGCTACCTACCAATGTGTAGAGGCTATTGATAAGCCCTCTTTCACAAGCCCAGGGAGACGGACAGACAGCCAAAATGCCCCGCTGGCATCCTCAACCTACAACATTTCTCAGGGTACTAACACAACTTTACTTTCTCCAAGCATATTTGGCAAATTGGAAAGAGTAATTTCAAATTAGGATACTTGTGAACAGATGGGAGAACCATTTCATGACTGGCATTTTAATCAGTTTTGATGTAAATTTTGGTTCAAAAGGGAAAAGAGTTTTGGTTCACTGTTAAGCTCCTTGTACACATACTTGACAGACACCACTCAGCATGAATGCTCTCGAATACTGCGGAGAGCACACAGAGAGTGACTAACATAAATAGTGCATACTGTGCTACTGGCATACCACAGGGAAGGCACCTGCTGTGTAGTTATGTCCTTACACTGTGATGAAAAGGGTACAAAGCTTAGACAATATTACACTGACACATATTGATTTCAATTTTTAAAAGTTAGCAAAAGAGAATACCAAGAGCCAGTATTAACGTAACAAAAGAATGCATTACCATGGCAGATGATCACTAACACATAACAGGTTGTAATGATTATCATACAACTTGTCCAAGATAATACCTCCCCCTTCAATGAGATGAAACAACATTAATCCTTCGTGTTTACCATTCATAGCATGAATAAGGTTGTGTTCTTTTAAAGATGTGTTTGGTTTGGCATAGCTACAGTAAAAAATCTTCCAAATGGTGCAAATGTTATGACATTTCAGTTAACATTACTCATTGAGCATAGTGAGATGGCTTCTCCTCTAACACAAAATAGTGCTTTTCATGACACACATGCAAAACATCCCAAAATTCATGGGGAAATAATAATTATTCTAGTCAAAACCACATAGTTCTAAGTTATCAAGGCATTACACTGACTTCTTTGAAAAGCAACAGGCTGGTGATGTGGAAAAATAATGCCCACTCAACCTACCTACTTTTGTGATACTCAATTTAGTACCAGCAAAATTAAAGTGGCACAGGAGTTTCTCTTTAGGTAATGCAAGTAGTAAGTAAGTAAGTAAGTAAGTAAGTAAATAAATAAATAAATGTCCCACCATGATAAGTCAACCATTGAGCTAAGAACTTAAAGCTTGGTGTGTGAGAGAGATCTATGTGATCAAGTCTACAAATGTGCCTAATTTCAAGGAGATCTGATAAATTGTCACTGCTACAGCAAGTTAAATAATGCTGAAAATTGATACTTGGTGTGTTTTTTTCCAAATTTTATCCAAATAAATAATATCTTTCTTGTAGAAAATGACAGATGTATTATGTTCAGGCTTGTTTAAGAAGGCAATCCTTTGGTGGTTTGGTGATGTTTTGACCAGCGGTTCAAAAGTTATTAAGTTTTTTCTGTCTGATTAAAGTCTATGGGTAACAAGTACTGGCAAAGTTATGCAGAGTGTGACTGTTTTTATAAAGGAGCCAGAATGCTGAAACCTTTCTCCAATACTCTGGTATCAGCAGTGGGAGCCAACTAGTGGATTCTATTGCAAATTCAATGCCTATTCCTTTAGTGACGGAAGGTGAACTCTCAGGGAAGAAGGAGGAGAGGAGACATGGAATGGACAGTTGGGGAAGGCCAGGTGGGTCGTTAGAGCAATGTAGCAGTATGAGGGCTTACTTCTGAGTAGTATGTCCAGGATTGCTGCATCCTGTTCTTTCCTGCCCCCCATCCTCTCTTAACTGTCAGGCAGAGAGTGACTCCCTCACACTTCTTCAGGATTACCATCTGTTAACACTGCCCATCCCACATTGTCAGAATGCAAACAGGAAAACTGCATTTGATTTCTTCAATAAGAAGGTCCCATTGACTTCAATGGAGTGGGCCACTTTAATTACACCGATTTCGTTTAAAAATAACACTGAGTTACTCTCAGCAAAATTTAACCAAGGGGTGGGCATGAAACTAGGTTTGGTGGTTTGGTACAAACTCAAAAGGAATTTGAACTGAACTGCCAGGCATGAACCTGTTTGGTCAAACTGGCCAGTGGTCCTGTCCATCGGGTCGAACTAGTTTGAACTTGTTTGAGAGACTATACTTGTAAAGGGGAATCTGGCGGGGTGCCTTACAAACTGCTGGAATGGTTTAGAGGAGTTGCCACCATGCCGCCGCCACTGAAGCTAGTAAGGTGCCCTCTCACTGCCCCCCACCAGCTGCCCTTAGAACCCTTTTAAAGGCAAGGTTTTAAGGGCAGCCGGTGGGGCCTGAAAATTTTAAAGACAGGGTTCTGCTTTGCTTGCAAAGGGGAATCCTTGCCAGATTCCTTTTCACAAGCATAGCCCTCAAACCAGGTCAAATCAGTCCATATCAGACAGGGCCCAGTCAGGTTTGAACTCAGACCAGCCGCCTTTTTTTGAGGACAGACCAGTGTGCGTCCAAACCAGGTCAGTTTGGCCCTTCATTTAACCTACTTACTGCCTATTTACAAAGCTCAACTTATCACACAGTTCCCATATTGCAAATGTTGTGTATGCTTCTGTCATGCCTCACAAGTTTCTGTCAAGCCTGTCAAGCAAGTGTAAAATGATGCATATTGGGGCAAAAAAACCCAACTTCACATATACACTGATAGGCTCTGAGCTGTCAGTGACTGACCAGGAGAGAGATCTTGGGGTCATGGTGGAGAGCACATTGGAAGTGTCAACTCAGTGTGCAGCAGTTGTGAAAAAGTTTAATTCCATGCTAGGGATCTCTAGGAAAGGGATTAAAAAGAAAAGTGCTCATATTATAATCTCATTATACAAGTCTATGGTGTGGCCAGATTTGTAGTACTTCATACAGTTCTAGTCACCATATCTTAAGAAGGATGTTGTAGAACTGGAAAAGATGCAGAAGAGGACAACCAAGATGACCAGGAGCCTGGAACAACTTCCTTATGGAAGCAAGGCAACAACATCTGGGGCTTTTTAGTCTGGAAAAGAGGCAAAGATGGGGAGACATGATAGAGGTGGGGGGAAAATATACGTTGAGTAGCAAGTGGACAGAGAAATGTTTTTCTTCCTCTCTCACAAACCAGGGGTCATCCCATGAAATTGAAGGCTAGGAAATTTAGGACCAAATAAAGGACATACTTTTTCACACAGCACATAATTGATCTATGGAATTCTCTCTGCCATGGGATGCAGTGATGGTCACTAGCTGGATGGCTTTAAAGGGGCCGTATTTACTTATTATTTATATATTTATCATATTTTTATACCACCTGATATGTAAATCTCTAGGCAGTGTACAAGTTTTAATATTAAAAGCACAGGTTAAAAAAACACAATAAAACAAATTATTAAAATTCTAATTAAAAGCTTGTGAGAACAGGAAAGTCTTGAGGGTCTTCCTGAAAACAAACAGATAAGGAGATGTTCTTATTTCAGCAGGAAGCATATTCCAGAGCCCCAGGGCAGCCACAGTGAAGGCGTGGTTCCAAGTTGCCACCAAACGAGCTATCAATACAACATAGCTGATGTATCAGCCACAGCAGATAAAAAGCGCTCCTGGCCACCGCCTCAAACTGAGAAACCAGGGAAAGCTTTGGGTCCAGGAGCACACCCAAGCTACGTAGCTGATCTTTCAGGGGGAGTGTAACCCCATCCAGAACATGCATATCTAAACTATTTTTCAGGTCCTGGCCCCGCACTGTCAGTACCTCTGACTTATTTGGATTCAACCTCAGTTCATTAACCCCCATCCAGCCCTGATGAGGTCAACATGGAGAAGTAGATCTGGGTGTCATTAGCATATTGATAACACCCAGCACCAAACCTCTTGATGATCTCTCCCAGTGGTTTCATGTAGATGTTAAAGAGCATTGGAGACAGTATGGCGTCTTGTAGAACTCCATACTTTGGTTCTCATTTTGCAGAGCAACAGTCTCCAAGTGACACCATCTAGAATCTATCAGAGAGGTAGAAGCGGAACCACTGTAAAACAGTCTCATCCAATCCCACCTTCTCAGGCCATCCAGAAGGATACCATGGTCGATGGTATCGATAGCAGCAGAGAGATTGAAGAGGATCCCATAACAATCCTATAAGAGGAATTGCTGGACACCTCCACAATAGACTCTGCAACAATCGTGGAATCCAGCTCAGCCCGAATATAAGAAATTTTATCAGCAAAAAAGTTGCTAAAAATGTCACAGCAAGTAACCGATGGTTCCAAGTATACATTCAAGGGGGAGGGGTGCATACTAGTCTGCTCAGAACAGTGAGGCTGGCATTTGATGCCGAAACATTTGTTTGTTTGTTTGTTTTTAACATGCTTTTAACAACATTATTAACAATGTTTTTACAAGGTATTATCTGTTTTTACATAATAAAGGGTATTAAAAGAGTACTTGGGAGTCATCTTAAATATGCGTATTGCACATAAACATAAGAACAGCCCTGCTTGATCAGGCCCAAGGCCCAGCTAGTCCAGCATCCTGTTTCACACAATGGCCCACCAGATGCTGCTGGAAGCCCACAGGCAGGACTTGATGGCCTGCCCTCTCTCCTGCTGTTGCTCCCCTGCAACTGGTACTCTTGCCTCTGAGGCTGGAGGTGGCCTACAGCCCTCCGACTAGTAGCCGTTGATAGACTCCATGATGTTATCGAAACCTATGTGAAGCTTTAATCCCAGGGAAAATGACAACTCTCTATTCCCTCATAGAAAATTAACTGCAAAATACAGTATTTACAGTTCACTCCTGTGGGCTGGATTTGCGTGATAAATAATTTAATTCAGCCCATACACAGAAGAGAGCAGCAATGTGTGTGCTCTCCCTGTGCTCTCAGCATGTCAGCTCCACTTCTGACATCAATGTACCATGACCTATACTCAATAAATTCAATTTTGTGCAGACCAATTTCACATGGCAATTTACTCAAATAATATATTGTAATTGATTGTGCAATCTGTGGCAATGTGAATTTGATTTAGTGTAGAGGCTGCATTTGAGCATAATGCCCTTTGAGAGATATCCAGGGATATGGTAGGGAGGGCCAGAGTGGTGGATACACAGGGAGGGCAGGCAGGTTCTCACTTTTCTCTATGGAGTGGATTGGGGTGAGGTACTGTCCTATCTGGCCCTAGGTTTTCTGAGAACTGAACATTCCAAGCCATCTAATAAGGGTCAGATGTTTCACAAGCACATTACTATATAGATTAGAAGCCAATTTTTTTTTTAATGGCAATTAATCTCATCTGTAATACAGTGTTTTTTGGTCTTTGCTGTCCACTTAGAATTACCAGGTGACTATGCTGCAGAAACATCAGATGCCAGAACTGGCATAATTCGTCTTCTTCCTCAAAACATCTAAGGGCAAATCAGCCCAGAGCCTAAACTTTACACTTAACAGCCCTATGGCCTTCAGGCTCCTTATTGCTCCTTCCCTAGTTCTCCCAACCTCCCTGGATTTTCCACTTTCTTCACATGCTCCCACCTATTATTGCCTTGTATCCTTGTTTTCAGCCTATCATGTTCTTAGTCCCACGTCGTCCTTTAGTTTCTGACTCCTGATCAGCCTTCAGAGCACTGCTCTGATGTTAAGCGCTGAAACGTTTCTGAGCCCTGTCTCACCTTAATAACCTGTTGTCTTTGCCCTAATTATTTACATAATCTTCTCCTTCACCAAAATTTTATTAAAGTTCCCATTTCTCAGTTATTGCCTGTTCTACACACCATCTTGTGTTTAGACTCCCCATTGTTTCGTTTCTATACTTCCTGGGTCCTGTTACAACTCTTCAGTCTCCCCCCACAAAGCAGCTGTAGTCCCTAAGGTCTGTGTGAGGTTTTAATCCTAGTCAAATAGCCAGTATCCTGATATTTTGCTCCCAGATGTTCATGAACAACATTCCATGCCATCACAGTAGCTCAGCCAAATAGTCACAGGCTTTACCCCCACCACCCACAACAAAATATAGATGAGCACACACATTCCCTGAAGCTATATGCAATATTAATTCTCACTTCCCGCCCCCATCAGCTACCGAAGCTGAAGTACAATTGGGATCAGGATGTTAGACACTAATCAGACATGCAGAATAGTTACATATATAGAGCCCTGGCTAATTGCAAGCACTGTTTTACCACACTGCTGCAATTAACACTGACCGATGATACCAACTTCTCAAACTAACCCAACGCAGGAATATTTCAGTCTATTGGAATGCATTAAAAGATAACATACTTAAGGAATTATAATATGTGTATTATGTTAATAAGGAAAAGAATTCCTAGGAAAGTCTAGGTGCTGCCAAGCTGATGTGTATGTGATGTGGTAATGAACAAAGAACCTCTTACTGTGCATGCAAGAGTTTAATTGCTTTATAACAACCACAATGGAATGTTTAAAACAAAAACAAAAACACCTGCCTCACATTCGCATAAAGAATAAATGTGTTAAGGAATACAATTTTCTATATTCAGTGTTCTCCACTATTACTTCCATGGAAAACTTGCCAATATCAAGCTCTTAATATAGACTGGAGGCACTGTAAGAGCCAAACTACATATTATATTAAATGCATTTTGACCCTGCATGCTTGGTTTTTTCTAGTGTAAATAGCAGGGGTGTGTGTGTGTGTGTGTGTGTGTGTGTGTGTGTGTGTGTGTGTGCGCGTGCGCGCACATACACACATATGTATGTACATGGGTGGTGATGCAGGAGCAACTTTTTCTCATATTATGGAACAGATCTGGAGCCCCTCCCACTGTGGCTGCTATTTCTTCCAAGAGGAAAGCTTACATGAGACTTAGTTTGTTCCTGAGCTAATAGCAGCCAGAGGGCAGAATCTGGATTGTGTCCACAGTGGGGGAAGGGGCTAAAGCCCCCTCCACAATGGGCCTGATTCTAATCTACTCAGGCCAATATTTGAGCTAGATAAAAAAAGGCATATAGTGCCAAACAGCTCACTTAAACATAATATGTATTTTTGTTTCAGCTGGAGTGTCCACTGAAGTTCCACATAAAGCAACCATCAAAGCAAATTCAAGGATTTCTCCTTTGATTAAAACACCCAAAGAACATTGAGGGAAGACAAAAGGGCCTCAACAAGATTAATTCTGTCAGGGGGTTCATACATTCCTAATTTAAAAGCAGATTTCACCTAAATTGAAATTCAGAGTAGTTTTGGATATTCCTCTTCCAGCAAAACACCTGAGAGACTTTGAGAGAAGCTAAGAGTTTCATTAAGATTAGATTTCTTAGCTGATTTCCATACACAATTCTACATTCAGCAATGGCAGATTAGCTGGTAGTGGGTGACACATTAGACCACACTGCTGTGGTATTTTAGAACACTTTTATTATCTCATATGCATATCATTTGTTTGAAAACATGTTTACTTTCTGTAAATCCTTGGTATGAAGCACATTTCATGTATCTAAATAGTGTGTGAATGGTTGATATGTATACATAGGATCAAAGCACCCCTATTCAGATCTCTGAAGCCATAGTCAGATCTCAGCATTCATGAATACGATGAATACAACAAAGATTTATTTACTGCTTTTCAACAGAAGTTCCCAAAGCAGTTCACATAGACATAAATAGACAAACAAAATGGCTCCCTGTTCCCAAAGGGCTCACAATCTAAAAAAGAAACCCAAGAGAGATAATAGTCACAGCCACAGCCACTAGAGGGGTACTGTGCTGGGGATAGAAAGGGCCAGTTGCTCTCCTTCTGCTAAATAAAGAGAATCACCAGTTTTAAAAAGTACCTCTTTGCCCAGTTAACAGGGGAAAATTAAAAAGATGAGTTTGTTTTAGAGGCTGAACACTATTGTGTTGTTAGACCATGTTTCATTATTTTATCCCCAACATTACTTTCATTCTATCGCTAAACAAAATAGAAAACTCATTTCCATTAAAAATTAGCAAGCATAAATGTGCATCATTAGATACAGTAATAAAATTAGTTGATTAACAAGACAGAACACAAGCCATTAGCCAAAGACTATTTGTGAAGCAATGAATGCATACAGGATTATTGATGGTTTGCCAATATTTTGCAGAAACCACAAGAAATCAAGATCTGAGTCAGAGAAGAATGCATGGCTTCCTTCTTCCCATTCCTGTCCACTCCAAAACACCCTCCCAAACAGCCTGTACCCGTCAAGATGCCCTCCCCCTTTCCTTTACTTACCCAGGTGTGAGGAGTCTGGAAGCCCATGAGAGAAATCATTCTTCTAAGAGCTACTGCACAGTGGCAGAGAAAAACCTCCCATCCTTGCATGTGCCAAATGTGCCTTCTTCCATGTGCCAAAAGCACTGCTGCTTCCACTGCCCTGTTCAATTCTTTAAAAATAAGGCAGTTTTCCAGTGTCTTGAGTAAGACATTCTTTTCCATTCATTAATAAAGTTTTTATCAATCTATTACTTCTTTTCGATCATTTGTGTCACTTTTAGCGATGGTGTATACTATATTAGTTAATGTTCCCCACCTCTAGCATCCTCAAATCTGCAAGGACTTTTCCTGTCTGTCTAACAGACATAAGACCTGTCACATCTGTACACAAATCTTATTTGACTTTTGATAATAAAAGAGGCGTAAAATATATGAGTGGCAATACTAATTTCTGAGTTCCCTCACTGTTGTAGTCTATCTCGTAATCTTTTATGTTGGGTTGTTGAAAAGTTTGTCCCTGTGGGGAAACTGTAGAGAGTGTGTGTGTGTGTGGGGGGGTGTAGAATCAGGAAGGGAAAGGAGAAGAACCGCTTTCTACTATCGCTGCCGCTGATTGTTTCTCCAGCTTCCTGACCTGCACAACCCCTGAAGGTACCTTTTCCTTATCAATCCTGGATTCTGTTGTTCACTGGATGGCCTCTGCAGCATGGCTCAGATCCAACCAAAACCTTTTTTCTTGTCCACCCCAGGAGAACCTGCTCTTCCCTGGAAACAATGGAGATCCTATTTCTGCCATTACCTCCTCACCATACAGACACTTGATCTTACTCCAGTAAAGCAAAAGGGTATATTGCTTCACTGAAGGCCAAAGAATATATGATCATTTGCCCTTTCCTAGCAGCTTGGAAGGGGATGCCAACCTTTATGAAGATGCTCCCCAAGCCTTAAATCTATCATTTCCCCATTTGCTTTATGAGAGACTCCTTACTACATCAGATCTGAACTTTCAGCCTTCAGACATCCACCCATGGGGATATGGAAGTTCCCCTATTGCCATAAATGGATACTTCACTGTTGTCCTTGAACACAAAGGTTGCATATGTCACAAAAGGGGGTCTCAATATTGAGCTGGAAACATCCAAAGGATCTATGGATAGTGTTCGATCCAAATACCACGGAACTCTTATTACAGATAATGGAATATCCATGATTTCCTGGACTTTTTTGCTGATACTCCTAGCACTACCATACACTTCAAAGATAAAATTCAGATGAAGGCAAATGCAATGCCTATACTACACAAAGTGAGAAACATACCCATAGCATTGCATCAACTACTTACAGAGCAGCTCTTAAGACTACATTAAGACAACAGCATGTGGACATCATAGAGCCTGTTGATTCATCTCACCCATTGGTCTCTCCCATTGTTCTTGTATGGAAATCAAATTGTACACTTTGAATGCGCGTAGATTTATGAGATGCAAATTCCAACATGGTAGTGGATAGTCATCCATTACCCAATATCAATGAAATGCTGCTAACTCTGAAAGAGGCCTCTGTGTGCACAACTTTGGATTTTTCTTTGGCCTATCAAATTCCTTGGCTCACGCTTTCTCAAAAATACACAGCCTTCATTATGCCAGCGAGCTTTTTTCAGTACAAAGAACACAGGTCAGTATGGTGACAGTCTCCAAGGCATGCTAAACAGTCCTTGTGCCCTGTCCAAGATGGGGAGTTTAAAAAGAGACCCAAGCAGCCATAGACTGCCTCAGAGAACAAGGGGCAGGGGTTGACTGACTGAAATAAAGATGCAAATAAATAGGGCATTTAATTAGTAATAAAAATCAAACTCTTGTTTATCAGTTAAAGTTGGCTTCCTGTTCAATTACTTACAGTAGATAAGTCATTTCTCTGCAACACCTATAGTATTTCTTTTTGGACCTTGCAATTAGTACTGGGATATAGTAACCTGCCTGAAGCCTTGCCTGAGTTATAGTGGCTCAGGGAAGCTATTATACAAGTAAAGGACCACATCTGCATGTAACATGGGACCACAGGTCCAATGGTTCTGTGCCCCTCCTCCCACTCTCCTGTCCAAATGCGGACATTCTAGAAAGCAGTATCTGCAGTCAGTGAGACTGTAGACAGGAGGGGGAGCTGGCTGTGTGGACTTCATTCTTGACAGAAAGAAAGCCCACACAGCCAGTCACACCAGAGTTAAGAGAGGAGCTTACTCCTTCAACTCCAGTTCCAAGGGAAGTAGCCTGTGGTTCTGAATTTGGATGTACTGCAGGCTCCCTGGAACCTCAGGTTGCATCAACAAAACTCACTACAGCCAGAGGGCTGAGGGTTCAAATTCAGATTTGAGAGTTCAGATCTGAACCCTCAGTTTCAACACTGTGTGTAACCTGAGTTGCCCGCATTTGCACATAACATCAGTGGAACCGCAAGCCCATTCAACTGCGGTTCCACATTATATGTGAATGCGGCCAGTGAGTGAGTGGCGCAGGTGTTGTTCTCTAATAGGTGAACAAACTTAGGAGAAGTGAAAAGTGAGTCTTATTTAAAAATCAGATTTTTTAAAGATTCAGAATATTCTAAACTGTCAATGTTTGATTATTTGCATGGTCAGTCATGCTTAATTTTATTAAGATATTTTGAATTGTGTTAGAGTCTGTAGAAGTTACAGCTGCTTAGTAATCTTCTCAAGTGTTTGTGTGTGCGCATGTACACGCATGCACATATATGTTTGCATTGTTTCTTAACATGAAGGATTGCATATGTTGCACATGCCCAAGAACGTGTGCACACCAGGGGTTGGGCGATTTGGAGGACCTTCAGGGACAATACCAGGGGCAGCAGAGTGACGAAGAATGGCAAAAATTGTCCCTCCCCATAACACATATGAAACATTCTTGTGCATGGGTGAAATTACTCTGCATGTGAGCTGGAGATTCCACATACATATTTTTACTTATAACCAATGATAGACTCTTTTCCTCCTCCATGCATTTCTCTAATCCTCTGTTTAAAGTCAGCTATGCCAAATTGGTGTATTTTTCCTTTGGGGGTAGACGTTTTGGCAAAGAAATTATCACATTTGTTAATCACAGCAGTGCACTTGTTCACTTGTCTGAGTTCAGAAAAGATGAATAACTTCTTGAGGTTGCTTACAGTTAGAACTAGTACTGAGAGATATGCTCTCTATGCATACAGCCGTCATGCCATTTATTTGTAATTTAAATTTTTGCTGTAGTTGAGATGGTCCAAAGAGAGTGAAATGTTACATTTTAAAAAGCAATGTTGAGCTCTTTTTGTATTATGAACATTTATAGGAGTCATGTTGGAGAAAACATGTTTTACTTTAAAGAGGAAAAGGCCAAAGGAAGGGCCAAAGAGGGAAGGGTTGTGGCTAGAGGGTAAAGGGGTGGTGCCAATGAAACAAGGCGTAAAAGGGGCCTAAAGAGACAAGGCATAATGATACTTGTTGCCCAAAGGCCCACAGAAAGTCTGGAGCTGGCTTACTGGTATGCCATCTATTTTTACCCTAGAGATTATTCTTACCCTAGACCTGCAACAGGTTACTCATAAATTGTACCTATAGTACAAATAATTACTCTCTAACATGTTGTGCACAAGTTTGTAAGTGCTCTTATATACAACAGACTCACACACAGCACGTCCTTAAAGAGGAAAGGGAATCCTATGTGCTGAAAATGCTAGTCAAAGGCTGAGTTTCATTGCCTTGTCATTTCAGCAGGGGACACAGCTGGCCTATCACCTTGTGCTGAGACAGCTCAGAAAATGCTTTTTCAACTATTATACATATAGATGGGGCCTGTCACTTTTCTTTAACACCTTCAAAATCCCATTGCCACCAATTCAGCTGTTTTCTACTCAGTGGAAAGCTGCAAGAATAAACCTGCAGACGTGTTACAATATGACAAATATTCTCCCACCCAGCTGTCTTGTTTTTTGCAAACAAGCTGAGAGTTCCAAGGAAGATCCCAAGCTATAAATCAAAGTGCTGTGCTACAGGTAAATATGGTGTTGTATTTGTAGAGCTAACAAGTTGCTCTACATAGTAATAGATTATGTGAAGGTACAGCAAAATGTTAATAATCCAGATTGTCAAAGTAGAACCCTGTTATATCAGGGCAGGCAATGCAAACCTAACTGCCAGTACCTAGTCAATCAAAGCTGTTCCTAATGCAAACTACAGATGCACAACAATTCACATTGTTTCCCCTAGAGGTGCAGCTAGGTAATTTTGGACCCTGGACCTAATGAGCTTATGGAGCCCACCTGGCAAAATAAGGATCCTACGTGGGTATATGGGTATGTGTGACACACACACACACACCACCACCACCACCACCACCACAAACCTATAGGTCTGGGCCAGAGTACATTTGTGGGGGGAAGCACTACACAACCCTCAAAGGGGTTGAGGGAGGGCAGGATGCCTCTTTGTCTCAAGGAGGCTATTATTAGACCACTTTTGAAGAAAGCTACACTGGATCCCTTAGAGGTAACTAATTGCAGACCTGTTTCTGATCTTCCATGGTTGAGCAAGGTGGTTGAGTGGGTGGTGGCCTCTCAGCTCCAGGCAGTTTTGGATAATGCAGATTATCTAGACCCATTTCAAAATGGCTTTCATGTCTGCTATAGGGTTGAGACTGCTTTGGTCAGCCTGATGGATGATCTCCAACTGGCCATCGATAGAGAGAGTGTGACTTTGCTGATCCTTTTGGATCTCTCTGTGGCTTTTAATACCAACAACCATGGTGTCCTTCTGGATTAATTGAGGGAGGGAGGTTTGGGTGGCACTGTTTTACAGTGGTTCCTCCTATCTCTCTGGCAGATTCCAGATGGTGTCACTAGGAGACTGTTGTTATACTAAGCAAGAGCTGAAGTGTGGAGTTCCACAAGCCTCCATACTGTCTCCAAAGTTTTTTTTTAACATCTACTTGAAACCACTGAGAAAGATCATCAGGAGGTTTGGTGCTAGGTGTTATCAATATGCTGATGGCACCCAGATTTACTTCTCCATGCTGACCTCACCAGGAAATGCCATGTCTTCCCTAAATGCCTGCCTGCAGGCGGTAATGGTCTGGATGAGGGATAACAAACTGAAGTTGAATCCAAATAAGACGGAGGTACTGACTGTTGGGGGCCAGGACCCGATAGATGGTTTAGATCTGTCTGTTCTGGATGGCGTTACATGCCCCCTGAAAGATCAAGTAAGTAGCTTGGGAGTGCTCCTGGACCCAAAGCTTTCCCTGGTTTCTCATGCTGAGGCAGTGACCAGGAGCGCTTTTTATCAGCTTCGGTCGATACGTCAGCTACATCAATTTCTAGACATGAATGACCTTAAAACAGTGGTACATATGTTGGTAGCCTCCAGGCTTGACTACTGTAATGTGCTCTATGTGGGGCTGCCTTTGTACACAGTCCAGAAACTAAACTGGTACAAAATGTGTCAGCCAGATTGGTCTCTGGGACAAAACAAAGGGACCACATAACGCCAGTTTTGAAAGAACTGCACTGGCTGCCGATATGTTTCCAGGTGAAATACAAAGTGCTGGCTATTACCTATAAAGCCCTTAACGGCTTGGGACCAGATTATTTAAGAGACCACCTCCTTTGTCATGAACCTTCCCGCCTTTTACAATATTCTGGAGAGGTCCAGTTACAGTTGTCATTAGCTTGTCTGGTGGCAACTCAGGACTGGGCTTTCTCTGTGGCTGCCCCAGGGCTTTGGAATATGCTCCCTGCTGAAATAAGAGCATCTCCTTCTCTGTTTTCAGGAAGAACCTCAAGACTCTCCTGTTTCCACAGGCTTTTAAATAGAATTAATTTTAATAATTTTTAAAACTTGTGTTAATAATAACTATTTTGTTCTATTGTTTAATTCTATTTAATTTTCTTTTCTTCAATAAATAAATAAATAAATAAATAAATAAATAAATAAATACATACATACATACATACATACATACATACATACAGATCCATACATCATCTTGATCATTCTCCACAACCCCACAGATCTGGGCCAGAGTGCACTGACCAACAACAAAGGCTATGCAAGCCCCAATGGATTCACATGTCCCTTGCTCCACAGTTCAAACACAAAACCAACTTGGACGTAGTGCATTTGTAAGGAGAGAAAAATTAAGACTACAACACATGTCCCTTGCTGCAGTTTTGCCATGCAGACCTTTTGGATCACAAACAAACTTGAGCATAGTGCATTTGTTGTTGTTGTTTTTAAATAGCTCTTTCTGTCAGCTTTACTGCAGTAGGAAAATTCATTAGAAAGCACAGGTTTAACCAATTTCCTTGCAATAAAAATACAAAGAGACCTGCCATCGTGGACTACCTGTGTGCCCAGTTTCAAGACTCTAAGCCCAGCCATTCTGGAAATGTAAATGGTTGGGTAAAAGGGGGGTCATGTTACACTTTTTAATGAAGGCAAAGGGCAGAATCCTTCACATGGGGGTGGAATGATGGTCCAATGTGGGAAAGGGCTTCAGTTCCAGAGTTTTTTGTAATTTTCTGCTATGAAAAGCCACTTATAGTACTTAAAATTCAGAGTCATTAAATTCAATAGATCAACTGATCTGCTTCAACGTCAATACACAGAATCCTAATAAACCATCCTACATGTCTGCAAATTTCAGAACTCCAGACCAAGCCATTACAGAAATATAAAATGGACAATTTTTCCATTGGGGAAAATAATGGGAACCTCTAGGAGAATAGGCACACAAATCTGGGCCCCCACGTCCATGCTTCATGGTGCCCCTGGTTTCTCCATACTTTGGGAGAAAAGATTTCCCAAGAAAACCTTTGGTTGGCTTATATAGCCCATGGAATTTGCCTTACCTACCCTGTTGGTAGAGTTGCCGCACATGGGCACATGTTACATATCTATTTCCCCTAACTGCGGCCACGTCTGTGATCAGAGTTTTAAAATTAATCTATCACTTTACAAAAGTCGCTACAGCTGCATTCCATGAAATTTTGACCAATCAATTATAACAGGGATTCCCAACCTGTGGTATTCCAGATGTTGCAATTCCTATACTTTCCACAGCTACAATTTATTATGCTAGGGATTATGGGAGTTGCAGTTCAGCAACATCTAGAGTAACACAGGTTGGGAACCCCTGGATTATAACAACTGCTCATGCAATTCCATAACTCTTGTGCATATCATCTAATAACACAATGACCTTCAAATTGTTTTGCTGGTGGACACGATCATAAAGAGGAATCTATATTCTGACAACTGATCACACTATTTTCTGCACTGTTATATTGTTAACTTCTCTGCAGCAACATTCATTTTCATACTCGCGCTTTAGAGGTGATATCCTGTATCACTCAACACAGGAATCCCAACTTGTCCCAGTAGGTTTATGTATTAGTAGCAAACAACCAAATCACATTATCAGTCTGCACCTTGAGCTGTTCACATGCATGGGAACTGATGCTTAAAAGATGAAAATCAAATATTACTTCTACCATGAATGTAAAGTTTAATATGCCTTACATCATTTGTGTGCATTACTATTAGGCCACGTTTATGAGGAGTATCCTCTTCAAAATATTTGCTTCATAAATACCATAAGATGTGAAATCTAGATCTTATGGATCTTTAAGATGTAACAGCATTTTATTTGAAGGTTTATAACACAAATACATCTACCATTAAGGCTAGAAAGCTTAACCGAATGAAAGAGGAACTTAGCTGTAGTGAAACTGTAGCTGTAGTGTAGTAAAGAGGAACTTAGTTATAGTGAATCTCACTATAACATACATGTGCAAAATAATTTTAACATGTTATTAAGCAAATTTGTAAATTTTATCTTGTTAGAATAGGGCAAATGAGACTAAAAAATATTGCTCTCACTGGGTGAAGTACTTAGTACTTGGACTTCAAATTGAAAACCTGTCCTGGCCCACTTGCTTGGGAGAACACTCCACTGGAAAAATAAAATCGGTCCACACAATATATGAAGTCCACAAACTGGTGAGGGCAATATCCCAGCTTTTTTCAGTTCAATAAGAATTCAAGGATAAGGGAAAAGGATAAAAGAGGCAAACAAACCATGGAACACAACCTGTTTACTCACATTGTTCTCAAGTCAAACTGTTTCCTTTAATATAAAGACATTGCTTTATATTTTCACGGGGAACCTAAAGGACAAAAGAGCCCTGCTGAGGAAACTTATTGCAAATGTGACACAAAACAGCAGCTCAGAATCTAAAGTGGCAAAACCACCATGTCAGAATTAGTAAACAGCATCAAAAAGGCTCTTGATGCCCTACCAACTGCTCGTTAGCATTCACTGTGGTGCAGCTGCTGTCTTCTCTTGCAGACACTTTGCTGTGAATGAAAGGAGAAAGAAAGAGCCATTTGTTTCCCCCCTCTGTCACCACTAGGGACTCCAGAGCTCTTTTCAAACTCCCTTCAGCATCTTGACACTTGACAGGCTCACAGAAAACAGGCCCTGTTAAAGAGAACTGCCACAGAGCAAACCTTACAGCTACAACAGGGCAGCCAGCAGGCCAGCACGGGGTGGGTCGGTGGGGAGTGGCAGGAGGAAATCAGAAGTTGTGCAACTCAGTATGAGAAATACGACTTGAAGATGCAGAACACCAGGATTATGCTGGCATTAAATTAACAGGAGGAGAAGGACCCATTAAGTAGCTCCTCTCATCAACCACAAACTCTCTATTCACTTCATTTCATCACTTCAGTGATTGTTGGATCAGTTGTTCAGGCAATGCCCGCTAATAAATATTTCGGGGGGGGGGGGCAGGAATCACACATGGTATTCCACTGAGACAAAAAATTGAGTTGGAATGAACCAGGCACTTTCTTCAGATAACAATTTTTTTTACATATGTTTTTCATGATTCAAAATAAGAGATATACATCTCTTATTTTGAATCATAAAAATGGGCAATGCAGAAGTTAATATAAAACAGCCAGCCAGGGAAAATGCAGAAAGGTGTATTTGAGATTTTGAATAAAAAACCAAGTATTAGGTTTTCTGATATTCAAGTGAAAGATTTACAGTCCCAGCACATGCATATTTACTCAGAAGTAAGTCCCCTTGATTCAAATATTTACTTCCAAGTAAGTTGTTTAGGAGAGCTTCTTAAATCCCATTGACTTTAACTGGATTTAAGTAGCCTAATTCAATTCAGGACTGCAGCCTTGACATGCAATTCACTGCTGCATTTTCTGCAGTTCCAAAAATGCTTTGCAAATGTCACTGTAGTCAGGTTTCCTGCTACTCAAATGAAGTTAAACAAGGTTACTAAATATTGTATAGGGCAGAGCATGACAGCTGTTCTCTCATCACATGGTAGGAGGAGCAGCAATTACATTCTGAATGATGATGGGTTCTCCTGCCCAGCATGAAGAATATGACAATTACACTTTCCAGACAGATGTGGCACATTCAGCACTTCCCCAGAATGGATAAAAGGGACAGACTGCTATTTTAAAATCAATTGCTACCACTACCATATTTGCATGTGAGCTGGCAGTGGAGACCACATGGGTCAGAGTTTTGAAAGTTCTCCAAAACATGACTTGGTATGGAGTTCTTCACTCTAGCATGGCAGCATTGTGTAATATGTAACCTGGCCAATCTACCTTTTCAGTGGAGGGGTGTGTGTGTTCTTATTCTAAGTCCAGAGGATGCCACATGAATCCAGAAAACTGTAAAAAGATCAATGTACATAATACAAAACATGAGGACAGACCTTAAAATGTGCTTCCACACCATTAAAAATGGAAATTTGGTACACATCGTCCAAAAATAAGTGAGAACAAGACATGTGTCTTAAAATGGAGTGTTTTGTGTGTATAATATTCTGCTATGCATGGGTATACTGAGGAATACATCAAGCTTATCCCTTGCTAAGTCTGTACCAAAGTCAGAAAGCAGGAGAGCCTAGGGTGGGGGCGGGGCACAAACTTCTTTATTCATTTGAACAAGGGACTGAACATTTGAGCAAACACACAGAACTGGTTCCAAACAAAACAAGGGTGAAAACCAGAGTCATCTGCTAGGGGAGGAAAAAGGTGACAACCAACTAGATTTAGTCTTAAAACTACACACACACCTTAAATAGTTGCAGTAGCTAAGTAGTAAATTATTAAACAGAGATTTTGTGACTAGAAATTTCTAATTGAAGCACTTTTGCACATCTTTAACTAAAAATGGCATTGGAAGATGAATAAAAATTTAAGAGAACTCATGAGCCGTATTCAGATATTACATTGTACAGTTGTCCATGTTTGTGTGTGAAAGATAGTAAATGCTTTCATTTGAAGAGTGAACCTGTGTACAGGCCCCAAAATGCAGGATACATATGGGAAATTAATACACTCAACATGTGTGAGTAACTGCACCTGCATACAAATCTATACATTTGTAAAATGTGCGCCGAAGCCCTGTAGAACTCCTGTAAATATTCTTCCACTGGATTGCCTCAGCATCCTAATCTCTGGAATAATCCCTCCACAAGCACAGTGTTTGTCTCTCCAGATAAATGCTGTAAGTGTGAAGGATGTGGAGGTTTCAGAGTGCAACAGCAAAAGGGTGAAGTTTCCAAGCATACTTGAGGGATGCACTACAAACCACAGCATATCCCCTTTTTAGAATCCCTGAAAATGGCTCGATTGCATGTGTGCACTGAACATTACATGTGGCTTTTTTCCCTTTATTGCAATAAGGTTACAGTATATAGAGATAATCAAGGGTGATGATCATACATGTAATTATAACTAAGAAAAAGAAAAGAAGAAGAAATCCCTTAACTTAACAGGATTCAAGCAACACAGGAGAGGAAAAGGTGTGTTTTTTAAAAATTTTAAACACATCTTCATCAAGGCTATTGGACTTATATTTCAAAGCATTAAAACAGTTCATTGAAGAGAGCCAACATAGTGTAGTGGTTAGAGTATTGGACTAGGACTGGGAAGATCCACAAGTGAATCCCCATTCAACCATGGAACTCCCTGGGTGACTCTGGGCCAGTCGTGCATCTATCAGCCTAACCTATCTCACAGGGTTGTTGTGAGGATAAAAATTACCATGCACAGTGCTCTGAGCTTCTCGGAGAAAGAGCAGGATATAAATGTAATTAATAGATAGATAGATAGATAGATAGATAGACAGACAGACAGATAGGTTTGACCATATCACTAAGAATTATTCTTCTTTATCTCGGTGGGGGGGGGGGAATTCAAGTTCAAATGCAGCAAAGAACACATATCAGTAATCCAAAGTTGTAATTCAGGAGATAATTTGTCCTTCCAGTGTTGTATTATAATCCTTTTGGGAAAACACCAAGCGCAAAAGAGCCCACAGTTCTTGATGTAGTGCTAAATTCAATATGCTGTGGATGTACCCCAATCAAACATGAACGTCTTACCTCATTTGGCAGGGGCACCTGGAGGAGGGCCTCTGAAGAGGATCTTAAGGTACGTGTAGGGACATAAGGAGCAAGGCACTCTCTCAGGTAACCTGGTCCCAAGCCATTTAGAACTTGAAAGGTTAGAAACAGTACTCTGAATTGGGCCCAGAAATGGACTGGGCGCCAGTGCAGCTGACAAAGCACTGGCATAATATGATCAAAACGTCCAGGCCCAGTTCATAATCTTGCAGCCCTATTTTGTACCAGCTGCTGTTTCCGGACTATTTTCAAAAGCAGCCCCATGTACAATGCATTGCAGTAATCTAAGTGAGAGGTTACCAGAATGTGAGTAACTCGCCAAGCTATCTCTGTCCAGGTAAGGTCACAGTTGGCTTATCAGACGAAGCTGATAAAAGGCGCCTCAAGCCACAGCCACCACTTGAGCCTCTAGCGACAGTGCTGGATCGATGAGCACCCCCAAACTGCAAACCTGTTCCTTCGGGGTGAGTGCAACCCCATCTAGAACAGGCTAAACATCATTCACCTGGGCAGAGGAGCCACCAACCAACAGTACTTCAGTCTTGTCTGGACTGAGTCTCAGCTTATTCACCCTCATCCAGTCCGTTACTGCATCCAAGTACCTTTCAGGAAGGGAATACTGGCCACAGGCCTATAGTTGTTCAGAACAATAATTTCAGAAGCTGCAATCGCATTAGGACCAAAGAGCCATGACAATAAAGCTTTAGCTGGATAAACTGCCAGCTAGCATTTGAAGAAATATCAAACTCAGCTCTCAAAGTGTCAAAGGGTTTAAAAACGGCTTCAGAAGATATCAATTTATCTAATGTAATGACATTGCAAGAGGCCCAATTAGTCCAATAAAAAGATTTACAAGCAATCTTCAAACTGGGATTCACCCACAATATAAGTTTTTCATGCTGAAAAAGATCAAACCCATGTCTAGATCTCAGGATTCTCCATATATGCCTTGCTGCTTTAACTACCGATAGTGACCCAGATCCATGAACAAATAATGAAAAGAGCACCTGCCAAGATTTCAGTGGGGTCAAATAAGGATTCTTGAGCTGTGCCCAAGGTGCAGCCAAGACCTGGGACTTATTTTTCAGCCTATAACTGAAGATAAAATAAATGCCCAATGATAAGCCTGGAAATGTGGAGAATTAAGTCCACATTCAATAGATAGTTGAAATTTATGGAGTGAAGATTTGGGTGGGTGGCTTTGCCATAAGAGGTCATTTACTAATTTGTAAACTTGCTTAAAATATGAAGAATGTATAAGAATTAGGAATGTGCACAAAACCAGGTTGCCGGGTTCGGTTTGTGTCAGGATTGGACTCGAACTAAACAGGGCTTTTTGGAACTTAATGGAGGCCAGCAGGAGGAGGGGGAACCTCTGGAGACACACACCTCCACAGCCACGGATAAGTCTCCAGAGTGGCAGCACTGAGTTATATTTCTTTTTTAAAAAGTTTTGAATTTTTAAAAAACAAAAAGAACCCCCAAATTGGGGGTTCATGATGAGGCCACACAGGGGCTGGTTTGGTTTTGTATCGAGCCACTGAACTGGCACTATTTGATATCAGATGAGTTCGATACTGAGCCTGTTTGCACATCCCTAATAAGACATGGAAGACCTCTTAAAACATACAAAAGCCTTGGCATTAGATTAATCTTAGCCACATTTATTTTGCCCCAAATGCTCAACAGGGTCATGGCCCACTGATCCAAGACATTTTTCATTTGAGCCACAAATTTGGAAAAAAAATAAATTTACTAATTGAGAAAGTTTCCTGGAAATTACTATACCAAAGTAGACCACCCCCCACCCAAAACCCCCCAAAAAACAAACCCTCTGGGAACCACCTAAAACCACATAGTTTACACTCATCAGGAAAATCTATAGAGCCCAAAGGCATTCAATTTCCAATTTGCACCAATTTTTGGAATAACTGGATCAACTTCTGAACCATGGAAATAAGATTGGCAATTGAGACCTCTAGTTCATCTATAAAACATAAAATATCATCTGCATATAAGATCAACTTGTGCTCAGTTCCACCAAATGTAATACCCTTTATATTATCCGAGTCTCTAATAGCACAAGCCAGTGGTTCTAATACCATATTGGGTGGAAAGAGGAAATAGAGGACATCCCTGGCATATGCTCCATTCTAGTCTAATTAAAAAATGATAATATACCATTGGTGATAACTCGTGAATAGGGAGACCTCTATAGTATAGTATCACAAGTTTTAAAAAATGGGGGAGGGGAATAAAATTTGATCAAAACTTTTTTCAGATGGACCCTATCAAATGCCTTCTCCACATCTAAAATAATTATAGTGGCCGGTTCTTGCCTCTCCAGGGTACAGCTAATACATCAGTCAACAATCTGATGTTGTCTGATCCTTAATGACCAGATATAAATTCCATTTGAACAGGATGAATCATGGTAGGAAGCACAGTCTGCACCTCATGTGCCAATATAGCTGTCAATATCTTTGCATCAACATTTAACGAATGGTTAGGTCTATAGCCAGTCAGTCTTTAAAGGGCTTAAGAAAAGCCATTATATATGCTTTGTTAAAAGCAGGAGGGAGGTGTTTATTTTAAAAAATATCATTGTAGACATCCAGTAAGAATTATATTCTTATAACGTTCTAGAGAAAATCCATCCGGCCCCGAGACCCTGCCGGAATTCATGGATTTAACTGTGATCATTATTTCCTGTAGAGAAAGAGGTGCAGCTAAAAGATTGATTTCATCTTTTGTTAATTGTAGAAGATGCACCTGTTGCAAAAAGCTATCTATATCTGCATCAATATTAGATGTGTTACAACTATGCAGGCTAAACTAAATCGGGGAAAAACCTACTGGTTTATTAATTCAGGGTCTGTATAAACATTGCCTTGAGTATTGCGAATAGAAGTTATAATGTTACACTGTTTTATCTGCTTCAGTCTGGAAGCCAAAAGCCCCTCCCCACCCAGGCCCCCATAGTTCCGAATATCTTTGCCTGGTAGAATTCAGCAAAAATTCAGTTTCTAAAGAATATAACTTATTAAGTTCATATTTAGCCATAAGTAAAGTTCTCAGAAGAAGGATAACAATTCCTTAACTTGCTTCTCAAAAGATACTATCTGAGCCCTTTGTTACTTTTTGTGTGAAGAATAAGCAATTATCTGGCCTTGCAAAGTGCTTTAAAGGTATCCCAAACCAAGAATAATGATGTAATGGAGCCCCTGTTAAAATCAAAGAATTCCTGCATCTTCTGTTCCATTTGTCTTGTAAACTGAAGATTACTCAGCAGGGATATATTCATATACCACCTAAATGAGAAGTTAGGGCAACTTTCCAAACGAAAAACCATCTTAACAGGGCATGGTCCAAGATTGCTATGACATCAGTATTACATGTCTGAACTTCAGACACTAAGGAATGAGATATCAAAAGATAATTGTTAATGGAATTCCAACCAAAAACAACTTTTATAGAGACAAGAAAGAAAGATATATTCTCACTGAGAAGACATTCTCATTCTCATATATCTGCTAATTTAAAATCTGACATGTAAGCAGTGTTCCCTTTAACAGGGATTCCCAGATGTTGTTGACTACAACTCCCATAACCCCCAAGCAAAAGCAATTGCAGCTGGGGATTCTGGGAGTTGTAGTCAACAACATCTGGGAATCCTTGTTAGAGGGAACACTGCATGTAAGCCTTAAGTGTGGTACGAGTTCAAGAGTGTGGCCTAGAAGGGTGGGGTGTTGTGGTCAAGAAGGAAATCAAGAGTCTGATTCAGGTCTCCACCAATAATCAGGTGATCAAAAGTCAAGGTGTGCAAATGTGCAAAACAACTGTGAACGAATTCTGGAGAATCCATAGCTGGACCATGCAAATTCATTAATGGCAAGTTTTGACCACCCATGCTAGTGATAAGTATAAGAAAATCACCTTCACTATCTATTATTTCCTGTTCAACAATTAGAGGATTTATGAATTAAAGGATTTATGAACCTCAGTAGCCATTTTTCATAACTTGGCCAACATCTTACAAATTTTCAGAGGCTGGCGCAATCTGTGGGCATTCCCGGTAATCATAGAAACTGCCATGCTCAATTGTTAAAAACATCACAACAAAAGGTCAAAACAGCAAAAGCAAGCAGTGTGAACTGGCTGATATGGAAAAAAAGAGAATGTGTGTGAATGTGAAGATATACATGAATACAACTTGACAGATACATCATTATTAGTAAGGAAAACCTAACATGGTACAAACTCCAATTGATCCAAGAAGTGAAAAGAAAGTGTGTGGGGGTGGGGGTGGGGGGAGACACCAAACACAAGTGATCCATTTGGGAGACACCAAACACAAGTGATCCATTTTTTCCTCCAGTTCTAGCATGGTATTCTTGGCTCACAGTGAACTCCAGTGGCCTCCCGAAAAAGCAATTAAAATCAGGATCATGAGTAACTAACTTTAGTATAGAGACCTTGAAGGGAAGAGAAAGAAGATAGAAGCCTTGGCAGATGTTCAAATAGTAGGAGTTAATCTATACAAATTATTCATTCTCCAGCATGGCTCAAAGTAGACAGAAATTGTTCAGCTGTTGATGAATCATGGATAGGGATGTGCATGAATCAATTTTTTTGATTCAATTTGTGCCTGAATTGAATCATAACTGATTTGTTTTGTGTCCGAATCTGTCTCCTAGGATCACCACAGATTTGATATGGATTTGATTCAATTCAATTCAGATCAGATCTGGATAGATTCAGACCACTTATAAAGGTTCTAGGGGCACGAAATTTGGGTGGTGGGTAGGTCCCCATGGGTGCCACCAGTCACCCAAATTTCAAGGTAGTTCATTTTGACTGTCATTGGACAGTGCCAACTGTCAACTGCCATGCACCAACTACACCCCCCCACGTACAAGGCAGTGGGGTACTCACTTTATTTTTTAGGAATTTTTGAAGTGTGTAGATTCTTTGGTGTCTTCATTACACACTTTCATTTCTTTTGTTCATTTTGACCCCACTGCTTTGCAGGCACAGGTGGAGAATTAGAGGCATTCCATATGCCAACTACCCCCAAAACCACAAGCCACTGGGTACTCAGTTTATATTTTAGATATAAACTGAATTTTTGAGGTGTTTAGACTCTGGTGTGTAATGAATCCTCATAGGTGTTCATTATGAGGAATGGTTATTAGACACCAAAGAGTCTAAACACTTGAAAAAATTCCTAGAACATAAACTGAGTAGTACCCCACTGCCTTGAGAGTGGAGCAGGGTATAGTTGGCACATGGCAGTTGGCATTTTCTGAAGACAGTCAAAATGAATAGAAGAAATGAAAGTGTGTAATGAATCCTCATAGGGATTCATTGAGGAAAGGTTATTACACACCAAAGAATCCAAAAACTTGGAAAATAGGGACTACACATTTTGCTCCATAACTCCACTTCTACAAGGGCTAGAGCTTAGCTTCAAAAAAAGAAAAGAAAGAAAGCTGGGAATATGGGGAAAATAATAGTAGGAATCTGAATCTCAAAGCAATTTGAATAAAATCTGGCACAGTTCGCTTCTGATCCAAATCTAGCCAATGGACCACGGGGGTGGTTTGTTCTGTCTCCCAAACACCCAAATCAGCTAGATTCAGGTACAAATCAATTTGTACCCAAATCAGTTCACAAATCCCTAATCATGGAAGGATCACAATTTATTCTCATGGTAAATGCAAAACACTGCTCGGAAACCAACATAATATTCAATTCTTTCCCCATCTAGCCATCATGTGAGGTTTTTGTAAGGAATGTCATCTGTCAGCCACATTTTTGGAAAAATCTGGGAAGAACCTGATTCGAGAGTTTCCCCACCTTTCCTTCTTGAGCACGCCTCAAAAGATCCTCTTTAACTGTAGATTTTATTTTATTTTATTTTACAAAATTACGATGAATGGACGAGGTTTATCACTGGCACATGAAGGAGGAAAAGGTATATGTTCAGCTCTTTCCATTTCCAACACATACTCCTCTGGCTAGGTGAATATTGTGCAGATAAACTTTTTAATGAAATTAACAGTCAGTCTTTCGCAGATGTTCTGGAATTCCCAAACTACGCTAATTCTGATGAAAAAACTCTAATCCCAGGGTGCAGACCCTGGCTTGCAGGCTCTTCTTTTTAAATGTTTTATTATTATTATTATTATTTTAAGATAAGAACAACAAAGCATGTTTACATTGCTTGAGTTTCCAAGTTACAAGAATTGTATATAGTATTACAAATATTCAAGAAAGAAAACCTTTTCCCCCCAAAAGAAAAAAAAAATAGAAGTATGCTATGCTGTTTAACATCATTATGTACACTAGTCTAAAGGAAGCTGATAATAATTCCAAGAAAAACAACTATTAGTAACCTATCCGTACCCCATAATACAGTTGATGCAAGTCATGGATAAGGGGACCTGAATAGTAAATGGACGGAAAGTATAGAAAATTCCCTGGTTAGTTTTAACCTAACAAACTATATTATAAATTATATTGTTATATGATTAAATTATAAATAAAATTTAGTGTACCATAAGCTACCTCTATTGTAGTTTTAAAAAATCTTGCTATTATTTGGATTAATTAGAATATATATTGAAATTTCTATAAGTCATGGATAAGGGGACCTGAATAATAAATGGACGGAAGGTATAGAAAATTCCCTGGTTAGTTTTAACCTAACAAACTATATTATAAATTATATTGTTATATGATTAAATTATAAATAAAATTTAGTGTACCATAAGCTACCTCTATTGTAGTTTTAAAAAAAATCTTGCTATTATTTGGATTAATTAGAATATATATTGAAATTTCTATAAGCTGTCAGTTGGGCTCGAAAATACCAAAAAACATTTTAGTATCAAAAGGTATCGAACTTCAGGAGGAATCTATGTACATCATCCATCTATGTTTGATTCTTTCCTGATAAAAAATACCAGTCTCGCCATTTACTCAAGAGGGAAATTCTTCATCTAGAAGCTTTACCTGTAATTGTAAAAGAATCACTTACAGTCCAGCATATCAAAAGCTACTGTACTTCATGGAGAATCTATGTTGCCACTCCTCCAGCTTACAGGCTCTTATTGAGTGTCTGTAACGCGCCCAAAGCACAACCAACGGAAGAGCTTTTTCCTTCTGAGAGATTCTGCTCTCCAACACCCGCAATCTGGCATTCAGCAGACATAGTTTTAAGAAAAGTCATAACGTCTCCTTCTTCCTCTGAAAACCTTTCTGGTGGAGAGGAAGGCTGAACTTTTTTCTTTCCTCCCTTTGAGGCCATTTGTCAGGAAACCACCCTGACCCCTCTCAAGTCCAGGGAGGTGATTTGTTTTTATATTGTTCTATAGTGTAGTCTCCAGGTTCTGGGAATTTATTCTGTTGTTACTTTCTTTCGCTGCCACCATATGATTACCCTGTTCTCAGTACTCAACATCTTGGTTACATAACCTCGCGAGCTCAGAATAGGCAGATATGTTCAGTGTACAGTTGAAACAAAACTTGACATGTAGAACAAGAATAATAAGTTGATTGTTTACAACTGATTGGAATAAATATCTCTGCAAGGCAGGGCATATAAACTTCTCTACAAAGCTGCTAAATATGTCAGCTGTTTAACTCTGAGTGGTTTTTCTTCATTGATAAAATGTAATGTTTGGGGAAGGTGAGATAACTGGGCCAGAGGTAAATAAAACTTGGTTTGCAGACTTGGAGAATCAACTCAGACCTTCCTGTCTGTTACTAAGAGGTTAAACCTCTGGGCAATTTTATATTCAAGGTTTCTTTCCCAGGTTTAACACTCCCCCACTTGCAGAGCACTGCCCAGTATACTGCTAGTTCCATAGTCTCCACACATTCATCATTCAAGTCCAACACAACCCCCTGAACAATTTCTCCTGATCAGATCACATAAACCAATCTCTCTTCTATGCTTTGTCCAACCTCTCACTCCTAATTCTCAGCTCCAACACTCCTACTCCAACTGTCCTTATTTAAAACCCTCCCCCTTAACATTCTGTGCCTGGCTACTATGGCAACACAGACTCTCACACATTCACTCTCCAGCTCCTATATGTATATTTCATCATACCATTATAAAATCCACTAGTGGACCCCCCCCCCCCCGAAATAGTCACCTGTTCAATGAGGAAAGAGTATCCACTATGATGAAAAGATTAAGCGGTTCAGAATAACCATCTTATTTATTTATTATTTCTCTGTGTAAACCACCCTGAGCAATTTTTGGAAGGGTGGTATAGAAATCGAATAATAAATAAATAAATAGAGGAAGAACCACCAACCAGGAGGCTCCAGAACTCACTGAAGTGCAACTGATCACATCACCATCTTGACCAGAAGTTCAAACATTACATGTTAATAGGGCTATGGTTAGCTCAACTTGTGGAGCTCCACACAGAACCAGATATGATGAAGAATTTGAATAAGGAATAGCTGAGAGAGATACAAATATTAGGCATCTGCCTAATATGTGTGTGTCTTTCAACATCTGTCTTGTTTGTACATGGACACCTTCATTCCAACCCAAGGCTGCAATCGTGTGCACATTTACCGAGGTGTAAGCCCCAACAAACACAGTGATACTTACTTCCAAGTAAACATGCATACGATTGCACTGCAAAATGTTTAAATGGTAATTTGAAAGCACTTATGCTCTTAAATTCACATTTCAATGGTCAATTTCACTCTAAAGAAAAAAGAGGAATTAAAAGTAATATTTTTTTTTCTTCTTCTGTCAACACAATAGATGAGTGACACAAAAGACACTTGAAAAATGTGATGTTTCTGAAGCCACAATAGACCAAGAAAATTACACAAATCTCTACTTCGGTACTTTCCAACATTAAAATCATTGTGTATATATAGTAAAAAGAGTGGGGAGTTTTTAATTTATTCTTCTGAAAGAATAAGAGAGC
Organism: Hemicordylus capensis; assembly: GCF_027244095.1. Lineage (NCBI taxonomy): Eukaryota > Metazoa > Chordata > Lepidosauria > Squamata > Cordylidae > Hemicordylus > Hemicordylus capensis. The sequence continues at coordinate 90,661,534 of NC_069657.1, read as the reverse complement.
AGATCTGCTGAATAAAATTCTTTACTATGTAACCATATTAGCAATCACCATTTCTATGCTGCCATTTGGCAGCTGCTTTTTTCAAGCAGAATAAATTGCTCATTCAAGTCTGCACACTCCCTGGCTTGCTCATGTGATCAGACTCCTACAATAAAAGACAAGACTTCCCACAAGTGTGGGGTACAGAGCTCCACTCCAATACAAGGCTGCTTCAATAAAATTTTAAAAAATGATTGTTGCAATGGCATGTCAGAAAGTAAGGGTGACACTTCCATAGTAAAATGGATACTATAGTACAGAGAAAAATAGTTGGTGAGCTGAAGATAATATGCATTAATGCCTGTGTTCTTATATGATAGTAAAATAGATTTAGTAAGCAAGGGGAATTAGTCAAATGTGAGTACAACTGAAATCATCATATTGTAAATGGCAGCATGACGGCAGGTTTCTCTAAGTACAGGCGCACAGAACTCCTGCTTGATATAGTCGTTTTATGATATCACCTGAATCCAGAGATACATGCATACTCCTATTCACACTAATCACTGGTATGAATGGACATTCCCATAACCTCCAGTTATGGAAGTCCCAGGGAGCTGATCCTTGCATGGAATGGAAAATGTGTGGAATAGCTGTCTTTCTTGAAAGCAACAAGGATGGCATTTGGGGGATGCCTACATCCATGCCTGGGGCTAAAGCATGTATGCACCATTCTTGGAATACCTTCTCGACTTATTTGTCAGGTTGCCCACTCCAAGTCCTTCTTTACGAAAGGGCCATACTTCTAAGACCATTTTCCTGATCTGCTGAAGCTCAATATTATTCCCCTTTCATTGCTTCACCCCTTCCAGACTCGTCCTCATCAATCATTAGCCCTTTTCAGATAATGAGGCTGCTCTCACAAGCAGCCTAGCTCAGGCTCAGGGAGCCAAGCCTTGTGGATCCCAGAGGTCTCACAGTGCCCAACTGAGCGCTGAAGCCCAGTTCTTAGCTGGTGTTAAGAATGTCTACCCTGAACCCAGCGGCCGGGATTGTCTGCAGCTTGTACTGACACAGAGATGGGTGCCCAGAGCACCCATCCCCTGAGGAATCCTGCAGTGTACTGTGGAATACCCAGAGGCCTGGATAATGAATCCCAGCCTCTGTTGGTCTGCGCTGCCAGGATAGTCATTGGTGCTGCTCCCAGAAGCACAGGTTGTATGAGTTTGTGACTTGCACCCCGCAGGGGCAAAGGGAGAGCGTTTTTTTGGGGGGGTAGGTTGAACCCTGCCTTCCCCTCCGCCACGCCCACGCAGTCATGTGAATAGCTCCAATCAATTTACAATGGACATTAAGCAGTGAGCAGGATTACAACAGCAGGCCTTGCATCTGACATATATATTCATTTGAAGGTCAGAACAGAACCGACATATGCATTTCCTCCAACATTTTGCCAATTAAACAGGGACATGCCTGTGAATATGCAGGGGGCATGCCCAAGCAACCTGGGAGACACAGTATACAGTTCTGAATACAGACATGACACAGATGGGAAGCAGGGAATTAAGTGCAGGCAGAGCACATTATTCCAGTAAGAAACGCAGTAACTCTCTATCAGTCTATCTATCTGTCTGTATTTCTCTTAAGCGTACCCGTCACTAATCCCATGTGTGGCAGCTGTCGCGAGAGTTTATTATTTATTTATTACATTTGTACACCGCCCCAAACTTTCGTCTCTGGGCGGTTAACAATAGTATAAAACAAGTTAAAGTATATACAAAAACTTAAAACAATTTAACAATTTAAAATCAATCACGAATTAAAACCTTAAAATTCGCTAGTAGCTGCCGGATAGTGACGAGGACAGGCGGGAGGCAAGAAAATGGTGGTGGCAGCAGCTGGGCCAGGGGCCTGGCAGGGAAAAAAAGACAGGGGTGAATGGTGGCGGCGGCCTGCCCACCCTGCCGGCAAGCAGGCAGAGAAATCAGTGGGGGTGAGTGTAAGGTAGCGGCAGAGGCCGGGTGGGAAGAAAACAAGCCTTTCTAGCCTATCTAGCCTTTGAGAGACCTCTCCTTCATCAAGTTATCCAGACCCCTCGTAGACCCATTCAGGTTGTTGGCTGTCACCACATCTTGTGGCAAAGAATTCCACAAGTTGATTGTGCATTGTGTGAAAAAGTACTTCCTTTAGTTGGTTCTAAATTCCTTGGCAATCAATTTCATGGGATGACCCCTGGTTCTAGTATTATGGGAGAGAGAGAAAAATCTCTCTATCCACTTTCTCCACATCATGCATGATTTTATAGACCTCTATCATCTCTCCCCATATCACCTTTTCGAAACTAAAAAGCCCCAGGTGTTGTAGCCTAAGGACATGCAAATAGGTTTGACGTTGAACGTATTTGGGGTCAAACTGAACCACCCCCTGTTTGGTCCAACCCCAGACCAAGCCCCCCTGGGGGTTTGTGAGTTGTTGGTTTTTTAATTTGGGTTGAAGTGCAGTATCACTCATGCTAAAACTGAGATCTTGGCTGATAACATCAGTATGTTCTCCATTATATGTTGTCATTTCCATTTTTATAGAGTTCTACATGACCTTCCAAACAGTGAGATCTTATTAGTACATGCTACTTGTCTCAGACAGATGTTTCTTTGCTTACTAGGTTTCATTTGCAAGTCTTTCAAATGCAGTTTATCTTTGTAATTTTGTTTTTTAAACCATCTTCAGTTGCAAACCATATTCTTAGACAGAATTGTGAGGGCAAGATTGCTTTTTGTTCTTGTGATCTGGCCTTATTTCAGAAGAATAACTTGGCATTTAGGTGTCTGCCAAACAGGTCTGCTGTGAACTGGGCCAGTTCTACTGGTTTGATTGTGGACCAGACCGGCCCATGCGAAAGGGGTCCAGTCCATGATCAAACTGGACCAAACCGGGTTTGCCCATAGGCCGTTTTAAGAAGCTATGAAGGGGAATCCAGTGAGGATCCCATTTGCTTTTGAAGGAACAAACGTTTTTGTAAAGGGAGGCGGGCGAGCAGCAAATGAGAGGTGCCTTTAAAAGTCAAATAGAAGATGCTTACTGGCAGGCCTGCGATGCTCCCCCCATCCTTGCAGTGGCAGCAGTAATATCTGGCCTCCATGCATAGAGGTCTTCTAGACCTTTTGCTTAGTACTTGAAATTACTACAACATCCCTTTCAGTAGGCCATCCAGCCTCTGCTTAAAAACTTCTAGAGAAAGAGAGCCCACCCATTCATGAGTCAGACTGTTCAATAACTCTTATAGTTTGAAAGTACTTCCTAACATTTGGCCTTAATCTGCAGTCTTGTAATTTCAACCCATTGACTCTAGGCCTGTCTTCAGGAGCAACAGAGAACAAGCCTGCTGCTTCATCTATGCAACAGCCTTCAGATATTTGGCCATCATATCTCCACCATAGTTTTCTCTCAGCGCCTTCAACTGTTCCTCATAGGTCTTCATTTCCAGAACCTTCACTATTTTTGTTGCCCTCCTCTGAACCTGTTGCAGTTTATCAGTATCCTTCTTAAAATGCAGGGCTTAGAGTTGGACAGTGAGGTCTACCACCACAACACAGAGTGAAACACTTTGTTCTCGTAATTTGGACACTTCTGGTAGTGAGGCCTGAAACTGCATTAGCTTCAGAAAAAATGTATCCTCCACATAGAAGACTGGCATATGACAGAGAAGACTAAGCTAGCATTCTTCTCCTTAGCATCTATTTTTCTATGTGGAGGGAACTTTTAGTATGGAGGACCATTCAATTACAGGAACCCCCTCGCTGGCACCCCACCCCTAATCTGAAGTGGTGCAACAGCAATACTGGTTTACCAACTTTGCAAGAACTAGGCCTACAACAATTAAGTAAAACATGCCCATCCATCCTATATTTCATACTATTGCTGCATCAGAAAAATGAGCGAACTAAACACAAACATATTTGGCAGCTGAAGCCTTGACAATGTTAATAAGTGAAGTACGTGCACAGAGTCATGATTTTATGCTTTTATACTCAACACCTCTTTTTTATTCCCTAGCTAGGGCTTTTCCACATTTATTAACCATGATGTGTTGCAATTCATTGAGGACCTTGATAGTTATGAAGTGTGCTACAGAAGTGGAAGCGGGGGTGGGGGGAGAAATATTGACTAATTAATTGGATTAGAAACTATTTGTAAAACACTTTGAAGATGGTGGGGTGAACCATCACATTTGACTGTTGCATAGCTGTCAGCTTGAAAGTACATTACTGGGAATACAGCAAGACAACTGTCCTTTTCAACCTGTTCAGGGTAATAATAGCTCTTATCAATCTGACATTCTAACAAATGTCCCTTGCTAAATGTGAAGCGAGATTTCCTAAGTGACAAGAAAAATAAGATGCCTCGTTTCCCTTGCAAAATCCAAGGGAAAATATTTTTAAAAGGAAGAAATTAGTCATTTTGACCATTCATGCAAGAACAGAATTGGTTCTGATCTGTACTAGAATTGCTGAATGATCTGTACTAGAGATGGGAGAGATGTATGGGAAATTGTCAAGGAAAACACCTCTTTCAATTTGAATCTGCTTCCAGAAGTTCTATTAAGTTCAATTCAGATATATTCACCATTGCAACACATTTACTGTCCCAAATAGCTTTGGTTTCATTGTAGTGCGTAATGGCCAAGAGTGTGAGGCAGAAGGTTGAGAGTTCAAATCTCACCTCAGCCATGAATTCCATTATGTGGCCTTAGACATGCCTCTGCTTTATTGTGCCCATATTGCAGAGGCTAAAAATACCCATACCTTTTAAGAATGCTGTAAGGATGACAGATGGCAAAATACCACATCCTCATACTTTGTTTTTATTGTTTTGTTGTAAACCTCCCAGAGACTTGCATTTTCGGCAGTATATAAATATATAAAATAAAATAAAATAACAACATGAATACTTACTGTAAGACCAGGAACTTATTTTCTTTAATTTTAAAAAAAGCAGTTGTGGAATCTGATTCAGATCAGGACCATGAAGGGCACATAGCACCCTCTGAAGCATTTTGCTGTACTGTACATACTTTGCTGTAAATAACAGTTAGTGGTTGGTTTCCAGAACATAGCCACTTCAGCTCCTTTTTGCAGAATAAGAGAAGTTGCCAATCTTAAAATGACCTGAGTCAAATTATGTGTTACATCAAACACATGATTTGAATTCAGTCAGGTGCACAAACACCTGGTTTTTTCTGGAGAAACAATTAACATTTGGGTCATCTGAATGGAAACATCAACACTGTAAGGTCACATTCAGATGTAACTTCAGTTGAAAAGGTCTGCAGTTCCATGGACACTACATCCAAATGTGGGGAACCGCAGTCAGGCACAGCGACGAAACTGAGGGTTCAAGATTGGGACTCCAGTCTGAACCCTTGGATTGAGTAAAGTTTTGTCACCTACAGGTGAAACTTGGAAAATTAGAATATTGTGCAAAAGTCCATTAATTTCAGTAATGCAAATTAAAAGGTGAAACTGATATACGAGACAGACGCATTACATGCAAAGCGAGATAAGTCAAGCCTTAATTTGTTATAATTGTGATGATCATGGCATACACCTCATGAAAACCCCAAATCCACAATCTCAGAAAATTAGAATATTACATGGAACCAAGAAGACAAGGATTGAAGCATAGAACAATATTGGACCTCTGAAAAGTATAAGCATGCATATGTATTCAGTACTTGGTTTGGGCCCCTTTTGCAGCAATTACTGCCTCAATGCGGCGTGGCATGGATGCTATCAGCCTGTGGCACTGATGAGGTATTATGGAAGACCAGGATGCTTCATTAGCGGCCTTCAGCAATTCTGCATTGTTTGGTCTCATGTCTCTCATCCTTCTCTTGGCAATGTCCCATAGATTATCTATGGGGTCAGGTCAGGCGAGTTTGCTGGCCAATCAAGCACAGTACACTGTATACTTTTCAGAAGTCCGATATTGTTCTATTCTTCAATCCTTGTCTTATTGGTTCCATGTAATATTCTAATTTTCTGAGATTGTGGATTTGGGGTTTTCATGAGCTGTACGCCATGATCATCACAATTATAACAAATTAAGGCTTGACTTATCTCGCTTTGCATGTAATGCATCTGTCTCATATATCAGTTTCACCTTTTAATTTGCATTACTGAAATTAATGGACTTTTGCACAATATTCTAATTTTCCGAGTTTCACCTGTAAACCTGGGGTTCCCAGCAGCCTGCGTTTCATCCAAATGCAGAACCGCAGGTTGCTGGTCTTGGAACCAGAGTTGAGAGAGGAAGCCCCTCCCTCAACTCCAGCCTGCTTGGTTGTGCAGGCTGTCCTCCTGTCAAGAAAGAAGCCCACACAGCAAGCTCCCCCATCTCTCTTCTAGTCCCACTGACTGCAGAAAGGCAGCTCTCCTGAATGTCCAAATTCAGACAGGAGAGTGGGGGGTGGGGAGGGGAGGCATCGAACCATGGATCCAATGGACCCGCAGTTCCACATTACATGCAAATGCGGCCTAAATTTCAGTAAGGAGCTGATCAAGTTGCTAAAGCAAATGTCAAGATGTTTGAAATCCATCCAGAATTAAAATTAAAAATAGTTTGGCAACATGAAAATGTAAGATCATTCCTCAAACAATAAGGGAAGCAGATTAAAAAAAGTACCTTTTGAAATTCTACAGAAGCAAGATGGAAGGAAGAAAATGGTCATGTATTCACATGAATAGAATAGCAATAGCACTTACAATGGGATTCTGCTTGTACAACATTCAGAATTTGTTATGTTGCATCAGTTTAAGAGCCCTACAGTAAGTTCACCTAACTCATTGTGTCCATTCCACCCCCATGCACACTGTACACAAGACTAGACCATATGGGTGTTATCCTAAACACATTGGATGACATCCAAATTAATGCTGCATTGATGTGCCAATGTTTTTCATCATGCGAAAAAGAATGTGATTTTCAGCAGTTGTTCCTTCCCTCTTCAACTATCCTTGTTTTCAAAAACTATGTCCTAAGGGCCCCTCAGCCCTCAGGGACATAGTATTACAAGGCACAGGTGGCTGCAGAATGAAGGGGGCATCATTAAAAATGTTCTACCCCATGACATAAACCTTGAGCACATCAGTATGTTTGGAAAGCAGTCATTTAGACATAACTAAAGTGGTACCCACAATGTGTTTAGTTTTTCAGTATCAAAGTCTAAGGCTAGTACTTAATTGTAATAAAATCACACACACACACACACACACACACACACACATTATTTGTATAATACAAATTAATATGGGTATAAGATTCTGCTTATATAAAGATAACAAGGCTTTTGAGGAAAGGTTAAAGGAAATGAGTACGTTTAGTCTGGAGAAGAAAAGTTGTGGGAGAGGAATGGGATAGCACTCTTCCAACCCCCAAGGATTGGCTACACAGATGAGGACAAAGATATGTCTGCTGCCTCAGCAGACAGGACTAGATCTAATGGGCTTAAGTTACAGGAGGGTAGATTTTGGGTAAACATTATGAGAAATGTCTTAACAGTAAAATCAGTTTGATAATGTAACCAGTTATCTGGGTGGTAGTGGTCTCTCATTTACTGGAGGTCTTCAGGAAGAGGCCAGACAGCCATCTGTTGGGGATGCTGTACCTCTGGATTTTTTACATTAAGAAGGAAGTTGGCTACAAGGCCCCCTACAAGGCCCCCAACCACTCTGACTGCAGACCAGAATATACTCAAAGTAATACAAAATACAGCTAACTATGCCATTTGCCCAGAAATCTATTTTTATTCACATTATGTTCTTCCATTTGAGATAAAATTCCTAAATATTTCACATACAAAGAGATTAAAGTTAAAAACTTGTCTGAAGTAACGGGCAAACTCTTCCTGATCTTTATTGGATTGATGTTCTCGCCTCCAAGCAAATTAAGTCACATTAGTACATGCAGCTAATTAAGTAATCAGTTGTTAGAACTACCACCTTATGTTTGCTTAGCAGAAATCTTATTTAATGAGGTGAGGCACTTTGATTTGGGAGGAACCATCCTTAAGAGGCAACATTTGCTTCTGTTGTGGTGACGTTCTCAGACATAATATAAAAAACGTAGATCTACAGCAACACCTGGTGGCCACCATGGTACACAGCATGTCAGCCATGCACAGAAATTCCACTGGGTGGCCTTATCTTCTGCCCCTTACTCCAGGGCCTTTTACTGGCAAAGTGCTATTTAAAATTGTAATTAGATTAGAGAAATGAGGCTGCATTGGTGCTCCACGAGTGTTGCTGGTGAATTTGTGATCCCAAACAGACAGTGTACCATGATATGCCTAGGCAAAAAGGGAGAACCTTGGAAGAGGACAGGTAGCACGTGTTTCAAAGTAGAGGTTCATGTAACAGCAGTTACAAATCAAAGTCACAAGAGAAGCAATTGTCAAGATTAGAACAATAAAACAAGGTTAGGCTATATGAATCTTTAGGATTTAATTTTTCACTAGCATTCTCAAAATACCACTGCTTAAATGAGACACAGATCTTTTTAGACAAATTGCAGACCGACTGTAAGCAATTTCTGTCTGTGTTTGCTGTACAGCACACTGCAGTTTGTATATACACATGTATTAACCAAAGCTGATCAGATCTGGGCTCCCATCAGGAGTTGCAGACAGCGTTCACTTGAGAACTTATGCATTTTCCATTTTGTTTACTAGCAATGCCAACACTTCCAACATAGGTAAATCTCAGTTCAGAAAAATGTGCAAGATACATACTTCATTTTGACAAGACCAGCAAATTTACTAAGAGAAAACATGTTTCTAAACCTGTTGTGGCAAGATCAAGTTATTGTGTTACATGATTGATAAAACATATACATAAGCAGAACACAATTGTGTGAGCCCGTCAGCATCAAATCAAACCATCCTCCTTGTTGCTGAACATTAGGTTTTTAACTTTTGTATAACTAAATGAAATGTGCAACAGCCTTCATCCAGCCTGGCTGCACAAGGATGATTGTGCATCATGACCTATTCTTTCTTAATGGATTCCACAGTAAATACAGTAAGGAATCTTTATTGGCCCAGAATGTACCTTTTTCTTGATCTATTACAATTATAATTGTTCAAAGGAACTCCAAGGGTTGCTGTAGGTTTCCCAACCTTGTAAATGCCATATTCCTTGCAACATTTATTGTCTCTGGCTTTATTGTTACCTTTTATTGTTGGCCTTAATGATATTTCAGCATGCCTTGAGTGCTTGCACACATGACAATCTTTTTACTCACCAAGACTTGGATTTCAACCTGGCAGGAATTCCAAGAACAATTGATGTTTTTTGAGCTGATTTTAGTTGTCCTTTCTTCTTTGTTGAGGGGCAAAAAGAAGATGTACTTCTTAGCTGAGATGATCACACATATCAATAGTGAAACAGAGAGAAAACATCAAGAGTTGGCTAGAAGAGATGGATTTACCTTCCTTTCCCTACGTTCTCTTTTGCATTTCTTCTTCCAAATAGCTTGTTTTTATCTCATTGCTGAGGGACCATAAACATCTGACTGATTTAGCTGCTGTGGGCCTATTTTGTGCCCGAAGTACAAGTCCAATGGCTACTTGATCAGGGAAGGGAGGGGTAGAAAGCATAAGGTAATCCCCCTTCCTTTTTTCATGCTTTAAGAATCCAGTGTAACATTCAGCACAGACCATTTCTCTCCCTGAAGAGGGATGGATGAGCTGCAGTTATATCTGGAAGAGACATGTCTCACTGCTAAGAAGGATGCCCAAGCTCCCACTTTAGGCACCACACCAGAACTGACAAACACTCACACTTCCTTTCCTGAGCCTTTCCCCATTATAGCCTTGTTTGGGCATTCAGTGTATTGGGCATTCAATGTATATTCAATGAGTGTATTTGGTGGGGTGGCGGAATGCCACATAACAGGAGCAGGCTCTGCCCCAATCTCTATCTCCCTCTCCCGCAATGTCTGAAAGGACACCTGAACACACAACTGTACATGCAGAAGAGCTTATGTAGTTGCATGCATGGGGATACTTTCAGTATTAAGATTTGTGCAGGTCAGGTAGAAGCCTACTATTGTGATGTTGCATACACATCCTATACAAGTTTGTTTCTCTGTGTTTGTTTACCAATGTCTCATTGTGGCTTACAAAAGAAATGAAATCTGAATTATTATTTTTTTGAAAAAAGACAGTTAAAGATTATATAACATTTACATTCTATAACACCTGAAAAGGGATTCTGTGTAATACAGAACATAAAACCATCTTTAGAAGTTTAGAGAAAGGTTACTTTAGAGAGACTTCCTCCCAGGTAGCTAACTATTACCCCATAGAAGAACAGCATAACTAAAATCAGAAATATAGCAAATACTTCACTCTAAACCAGGAAAGTCATGGCACTTTTAAAACCATAACTTAGAAAACAAGGAAAAGCTTCAGTCCCAAATTAATATTTGCCGTACAAGCCTTGCCAGGAAAAAAATGACAACCCTACCTGGCAAGATACATTTTTAATTTACAGTTCAAACTTTAATCAATCAATCACGCCCACAATTGGAAAGTTGCTGCCCTATTTAATATCAAAACTGCTCATGCATGTAAGGTCAGACCATTATATAATTCATATATATGTAAGGGAACTATACTCAAGCAGAATACAAATACTATTATAGTGCTCTCTTATTCATAATGTGCATTTTTCCTAATCACCTCAAGCATTATCCTAGATTCAGGGCCATACCAAGGTTGGAGTGGGCCCGGAGATTTTTAAATGGGCCCTTTGCGGTATATTTAAAGACTGCTTTTCAACAGTGGCAACAACCACTGCAGGGATGCTGTTCTGGGGATGGATAGAGCCAGTTGTTCTCTCCCTGCTAAATGAAGAGAATCACCACATATTTCTTTACCCACTCCCCCTTCTGCCTCTGAAACCATGAAGGACCAGTGAAAGGAGAATCTGGAGGTCAGGAGAGTGTCGGAGGGGGGAGATTAAAAATGGCACAAAATCCCTGCTCAGATTTCCACCTTTTTCTTTAATTAAAAGTGGGTCTTTCTTATTTAAACAGGCAACAGTCCCTTTTGAATGGCAGTCTGAAGCTCAGAGGTGGTGGTGGGGAGAGTGCTGTTTAAAACGTGTGGAGTGCTTATGTTTAGTTTTTAAATTTGAACCAAGATTATTGTGCCCAGCCCAGTGATATGAGTAAAGAACACATGTTTCCAAATTCAGAAAGGGATAAAAAAAATTATATCTGACCCAGAGATTGTCAAACTGGGTCCACAGTGATTGTTGGACCTACAACTCCCATCATCCACAGCTACAATGGTCTTCGGGCTGGTGGAAGGTGGGAGTGGTAATCCACCATCTGTGGACCCCAATTTTATAATTTGCTGGATTAAGTAGATCTAATTTATTGTAGAAGCCATAAAGTGAGCATTTATATGGGTCCTACTCTTGTGAGAGCTCCTTTATTTAGTATGGTAGAAACCCGTCCATCAGTGCACTCTCCACCCTTAATAGCAGTAGCACTAGCAATAGCACTTTCATTTATATACCGCTCTATAGCTGGAGCTCTCTAAGCGGTTTTACAATGATTTAGCATATTGCCCCCCAACATTCTGGGTACTCATTTTACCGACCTCGGAAGGATGGAAGGCTGAGTCAACCTTGAGCCCCTGGTCAGGATCGAACTTGTAACCTTCTGGTTACAGGGCAGCAGTTTTACCACTGCGCCACCAGGGGCTCCTTAAATCGCATTGTGAATGCTTATGCACATAAAAAGGGGGCAATTTCCCCATATGGGGTCAGAGTGGTTCTCTAAGCTTATTGGGGGATTTGAGAAGGGAAGGTTCAGATCTTGGAGATCTGTTCTGACTGAAAGAGGATGGGTGGGATCCTGCGCCTCATTGCACCGACATCCTACATCTCTCCCACCTTCCAGGAACCTGTGGCTCAGCTCCCACGCACTGCCATCCTCTCACTTTTTAGGGTTCTCAGCAGCAACTCTCACTCTTGTGCTGCTTTCTTTGTCCCTCCCCAACCTTCCCCTCAGCAACAGCAGCTTTCATAGACCCACCGCTGCTGTCTCCACCCAAAAATTATAATTGCTGAGCATCAAGTCAATTTTCCAACCCAACCCTAAGTCCGCAGTACAGAATGAGAAGACCAAACCCTCTACCCTGAAGCAAAGAGAGAAATTTCTCTCACACACATATAACACTAAAACCAGGGGTCATCCCATGAAATTGATTGCCAAGACATTTAGGACCAACAATGGAAGTACTTTTTCACACAACACATAATCAACTTGTGGAATTCTCTGCCACAAGATGTGGTGTTGGCTACTAGTTTGTATGGCTGTAAAGGGGGTTTGGATAACTTCATGGAGGAGATGACTATCAATGGCTACTAGTTTGAAGGCTACAGGCCACCTCCAGTCTCAGAGGCAGGATTCATCTGAATACCAGTTGCAGGGGAGTAACAGCAGGAGGGAGGGCACGCCCTCTCAAACATCCTAAAACACACCTTTTTAACAGAAGCTGTTTAATGCTCCATTAGTATTTTGTTATATCTGGTAAGTTCTTTAGCTTTTTATAATTTTCAGTTTTAATTTGAACCTAATAATGATTGTGGTTTTTAATCAGACAACTTTTGTTGTTGTTGAATTTAGTTAATTTTATTACTTTTATTGTATCTTGTGTCTCTCTTATTGTTGTGAGCTGCTCCGAGCACTAGTGCACTGAAGGGGTGGGGTATAAATATTTTAAAAAACCAAACAAACAGTAAATTCACATTTGGGAAAAAGGGCCACAACTTTATTAATGATCAAATTAGCGAATTCTGTGTGTAATAATTTCAAAGGCAAAGCCTCTGAGGACTGATTGACCAATCCACACTTTCCACCTACTCAAGGGTGTTTACCTATTGAAAACCCTTCTGTACCTCCACCTAGCCCGCACTGTACTTGCCCATATGTGACCCAACTAACACAAGGAAAAACAGAACGGAGTAAGCAAAACAAAAACCCGAACACGGCCAATCAGTCGGGGGCCATAGATTCCTACTCGGCCCTCAAAAGGACAACCAGCAAGGCCCGGAGAAACAAATCTGACGAGGGGAAGTGAAGCCAGATCAAATGGCTCACAAATCCCATCTCCCCTGCCTGATCACGGCACAGCTTGTGGCTGTCTGTTGAGGGGGTGGGACAAAGACCCATCCCCCAGCACAAGGCTGCAGGATGGGGCATTTCATGCACAAGCATCTTTTGAGGAACATAGGAAGCTGCCATATACTGTTAAACATTTGGTCTATCTAGCTCAGTATAGTCTTCACAGACTGCCAGTGGCTTTTCCAAGGTTGCAGGCAGGAATCTCTCTCAGTCCTATCTTGGAGATGCCAGGGAGGGAACTTGGAACCTTTTGCTCTTCCCAGAGTGGCTCCATCCCCTAAGGGGAATATCTTACAGTGCTCATACATCAAGTCTCCCATTCATAGGGTGGTCCCTGCTTAGCTAAGGGGACAAGTCATGCTTGCTACCACAAGACCAGCTCTCCTCAATTGGGGTGCTGTTGTCAACATTAGATCCATGTGAAAGATCAAGCAAACCAGAGCCTACAGCTCATTCTTCAGGTGTATCTAGCATGCAAAACTGTCATCTTAAAAGGCAAATGCAGTGAGGGAGAAAAAAATCATCTCCTGGTAAAGCGCTTATGCTAGAAAAGGTTCTAATAATAAATGCAGATTAAAACAATGTATTGCATTATTGGCAAGCAAAGATGTACATTACTACATAAAAATTATAATATACACCATGTTACGCTGGGGTTGTCACCGATATAATTTCCGACATATTTTGGCAGAGTAGACATTAGCATGAGGTGGTTTCACCATAATTAGACTTTGCAAAAGTGAACTGATAATGCTTTGGAAAGATTAAGGGCAACATGCCAGGTGATATTTTGCATACAAAATTAGATAGTAATAAATAATAAAGTTAAAGTGGCTCATACTCAGGCAGCAAGAGACAAGCAGGGGCTAGGTTATCCTCAATGTAGGAATGAATGAAATTCTTTTAAAAAGCCAATCTCAAATGCATTGCTAATATTAAAATAAAAATAATTGTATATAACCAGCTTTGAAAATGGATTCAACCCCATTTCTGTGGTGGATTTTCAAGATGGTCTTGTTGCTAATTAACTAGTGTAGCAAATCATTCACAATACTGTATAGTCCAAAATGGACTACTGGGGCAACCCAGCATTTCTTATAAGGGGTAATTCATAACAGGCACAGTTATGATACATTTTAAATGCAAATCAATGTGGCTCAAGTATCAAGTTTGGACATGAACTCAATTATGAAGGCCACAGGGAAATTTACTAAATTGATGTAGCTCAGTCTTTTAAAGGTTTGTTGTGAGAAGAGGATAATATGGAAATGAAGAACTGTAGGTTCCTTTGGATATTTGAAATTTTAAATGACACTGTGCTTTGTAGAGAGTCAAGGATCCTGTGTACGCATGAAGTCTGAACACACAAACTTCTGCCTAGGGACAAAAGCAGCTACTTTGAATTGTGACTATGACAATCTTACACAACAAAACATGGCAGTGGCAGGAATGAGAATTTAAGCAAGTGCAAGTTGTCTCTTGCAAATGTAAATCTCTCTGGATTAATTTTTACATTCCATATAAGTATTTTATTTAAAAGAGTGGCAATTATACAACTGGGCTGGAATCTTAAGAGCCCCTTGGGCATATGCAGGCACCTCAACATCCATCAGGGTTGCTCAATTTTTTTTACAAACCACACATCCTTGCATTGGGTTGGAAAGCAGTCCTAAACTTCCTTGTATGTTGAGTGTCACTTGCTGGGTAGAATTTATTTATTTATTTAAAAACCCCTCCAGTACACTACTGCTTGGGGCAACTCACAACATCAATAGCATGATAGCTAAACATGCACACAGTAGCCCAGTGGCTCTTTTCTTTGTTCTGGAAAAGCTACATCAGGAGGGAGTGCTTAGGAACTCGTAGTAAGGTAAAGTGTGTAACTGAGTCGGTGTTGACTCCTGGAAACCAGAGAGCCCTGTGGTTGTCTTTGGTAGAATACAGAAGGAGTTTACCATTGCCATCTCCCGCACAGTATGAGATGATGCCTTTCAGCATCTTCCTCTATTGCTGCTGCCTGATATAGGTGTTTCCCATAGTCTGGGAAACATACCAGTGGGGATTCGAACTGGCAACCTCTGGCTTGCTAGTCAAGTCATTTCCAAGTTATTAATGGTCACTATTAGGTGGCTGTAGGAGTAGGTGGACCAATTAACTCTATCCTCACCGACCTTTCTCCTCTCAACTCCAAATAAGCATTTTCATTTTTAAAAGGCTGGGCATAATATACTACATTCAGGTGTCATATCAAAGTTTGGTTTGCCATGTGCATGAAGAGCGGCAAGTCATGGGCTTAGGCACTCCCTGTGCCTCTTCCCATGTATCCTATGGATGAGGTTCTGGGGTTTGGGATCAAGTTACAGTTTGTACAAGTCACCCTTGACCTGTACAATTCGTACAAGTCATCAAAGCTGCCATTTCTTGACTATTATATTCTGGTCCTGAAATTTCAAGCAGTGAAATTTCTCACAAGCAGTGAGAAAGGGCAAAGGGGTTAGCAGGGAGGAAGCCCTAAAGAGCTTATGTCCCCGCAGATGAGTGATGGTGTCCTCTTCAGCGGGCGGATAACCTACCCGTATGACTACCAGCTGCTGCCAGTAGCTCAAAGGGCAAGAGTACCTCTCATGGTCTCCCCCCCCCCACTAGAGCTCCAATAATGCACTGCATGAGTGTGCGGTGCATTATGGGGATCCCCCTCCTCAAAGCTGCCTGGGATCTCAGGGTTAGAAGAGTGCTCACTCTCCTCACCTCATTTTGGAGGGTGGCTTCATAGGCGTGTTTGCCTCCAAGGCACTGTGGGAACAGTCCTCATCCCAGCGTACACATATGCACCGAAAACTGGGCTGGGCTTCCTTAGCATGGTTTTTTGGTGCACATATGAATAGCTTCACCATTTACCACATTTGGATGTAACTGTAAACCATGACTGGCTTCCAGCTATAATTGGATAATTTCTTTTGCTTGCATGCAGAGGAAGGGGAGGGCCAAGGCTTCCTGCTGCTCATGCACATATTAGCAAATTATGATTTGCTTCTACTTCTAATGCAATTGCACTCAGATTCTTGATATGATTGAGACCCTTAACATTGGTTTTAAACTTGAGCCACAACTTTATCAAGTAACAAGGATCTGCAATGTGATCAAGTGTGGGTAGCAAACTTTCGGTAAAGGCAGTTTGAACATGTGGTTATTGCCTCCTGAAACTGGGTGAGCCAACATGACCGGTAACAGTCATGTGACTGCTCACACCTCTTCAGATTCACAATCAACTGTTGAGTGAATAATTGCCTGAGTCATCAGCCTGAGACCCAAAGTCTTGCAAAACTGTTCCATGGAAAACCCCTGCGTCATAGCATGTAATGCCTCTGGTTGCACACAATAGCTTTAGCATTGCTCTCCAGTACCCATTCACACCTGCTAATGTAACCAGGGACTATGCTACTATAAAGCAACTTTGACTACAAGAATAACAAATGCTCCCAAGGGCAACAGTGTAAAATAGGGGAGAAAATCCCCACTAAAGACTAATCATGGTGGAATTTAAAAAATCCTACTTGACCTCAGTCAGGTGTCTGTCTAAATACCACACTGAGAATTGGGGAAACAGGTAAGTGCTGAGCTAAGGATGAAGATACCCAAGGGTGGGGGGCATGGGGCAGACATACAGCCAGCATGAACACTCATGTCTGAACATATGCAGCCTTGTGGTCTCTGCTACAAAGCTGATGATGATGCCACTGCTGAGGAAGGATGCATCTCCTCTCCCAACACTGTGTTGGGTGTCAGGAGAATAAGAGGATTTGCATGTATTTCAAAAAACAAAACACCCCCACCCCGGCCACATGTACACACATACACAAATGTTGTTGTTTTAGAAAATGGGATCCTAGAAGCCCACAGTATGTAAAACTGTTTGGCCCTTTGAGTTCTGACCAGATGTGCAAGGATTTCAAATATACAAATAAAGAGGATACGGACAGAGGCACCAAATCTGCCAGCATCCGTTCCTGAGGGTGTGCTTTGAGCAAAGAGTTCCATGATGCCATTCATTTTTGTGTGCAATGATCTTGCAAGTATTTGTATACATTCGTGAGAATTAAGTACACACGTTTACATCTATATCCTTCTCTTAGGAAAAAGAAACCACAAATTATTTCGCCCTTTATGGTATTTCAACTTCACACCCTTAAAAAATAGATGTCAAACCATTCAAACAGAAATCAATTGAAAGGAATATAGCGGTTGCAGGAGGTTGTGGAGGAGTGCTGGACGTGTTTTGCAAACTTAAAAAACACTCTAAGGCAAGCAGCACAAAAACAGTAAACACACAAATCCCCCCCACACACACACAACCACACATGCTGAGAAACAGGGGGGGGGGGGGACTTGGGGCAGGTTGCTCAGTGGTGGATCATTTTAATGAATTAATGAATTGAAAAGCAAGGATTCATTAAAAGATTAATGAATTGAAAGCAAACTTGGTAAAGCCAAGCATAAACTTGCCTTATAAACCAATATCCTAAAATGCTGGGATAAATAGAAGAATTTGGAGTGGTACATACTGGACTGGAAAAACACATACTGAAAGCAACTCTAAATGCAGAATCAGAAACTCAGAACAACAAACAGTTGTAGGAAGACAGGTGGGGTGAAGTATTATATGTTCTAAACGGATCTGACAAATGGATCACTGCTCTTTTGGGACTCGTTTGTAGACGCTGCACTTGTTCTGGAGTCGGTAGGATGCCAAACAAAACAAAATGGGCCCTACTCATTACATTCACCCAAAAACAAATGCATACCCAACCTCTTATCTGCATTTTGCAAAGAGATGGATAAAAAGCCTTGTTTTGACATAACTTCCTATGCCAGGCTTTGCTAACTAAATTGGTTCTACCTCTGACACTATTTTCTCCATATTGTCCACCCCCGCACCCCCAGTTTTAATATTATTTTAAATTCACAAGTATGGATTCCTGCTGTGGCTTTAGGTTTGTCATACATTACCCTGAGAGGCTGACTAATCAATGCACAAAATAAATCAGCAATGGAATTTATCTTTGGGGAGGAGGGATTAATGATTAAGTAGTTTTTATTAAATCAGTGTATACATTTCCTATTCTCTTTTTAGCTGATTGGAGGCAATTGAAATTGTCTTTACCCAGTGTGAATAC
Organism: Hemicordylus capensis; assembly: GCF_027244095.1. NCBI lineage: Eukaryota > Metazoa > Chordata > Lepidosauria > Squamata > Cordylidae > Hemicordylus > Hemicordylus capensis. Next base: position 90,643,187 of record NC_069657.1, on the reverse strand, counting down.
CTGGTTCTAGTCATTCTATCCACGATGTAGAGGTTTGGAGGAACATCACATCACAGCCTTTACATGTATATGGATAGAAAACAAACAGCAAAACCTTCAGCTTAGGGCAGAGGCGTAACTAGGGAAAATGGCGCCCAGGGCAAGCACTGAAATTGCGCCCTCCCCACCGCCCCCCCAACATACATCTGACTGAAACACATGTTTCAGAAAACTTTTATTTTAAAAATTTAAAAAATTACAAAAATTACCAAAAAATTTCAAAATGTGATAAATAACCAAAAATGCAATTTTTCTTTTCAAGAAAAGAACTTTCAAGAACTTTTCAAGAGAAGCTGGCATTGGGCAGAGACACAAACAAGACTAGTGTCTGGTTTAAAGTGATTCCTGCCCCCCTTCCACTGAAGGGCCCATCTAAAACTCCTTGGAGGAAGAGCGGGATATAAATGCAATAATAATAATAATAAATAAATAAAACGGGAGTTGTGTCAAACGGAGCATTTTCCAAGGGGGTGGGGAAAGAGGTGGAGTTCTCAGCTACTTCCATCTTAAATGCATAGAATGGGGAATGTTCTATTGATTTGTTGTGACTTAAAGCCAAATTGCTGTATTGAGGGAACACTGAGCATGCTGAGAAGTATGTGTAAACACACACACTCTTTATGACAGATAGATAGATAGATCTATCTTTGGGAGATAAACTCCCAAAGCATACGCCTTAGCCTGTTCTGGAGAGTTTAATGGTACAGTCCATACATCACTTGACCACTTGTTCCAGAATAACCCCAACCTCTTCAAATGAACTGTTTCAGAATAAGTGAGGTTAGCATTTACAGACACCGCCACTTCTTTAAACTGGAAAACCACGGAGGCAGTTTCGATCATCAAAAGAAAGTGACAATACTGGCAAAACACACATGCAATAGCACCCAAAACAACACCGGAAAACAGAAACTGAAAAGCTTCTCCCTAGTCCTGGGCATATCTGCTTCCCAAAATGAAAAACTGTTTTTCCCCCATCTGACATTCCTCATATCTTTTACCTTCTCTGAAAAGAGAGACAAAAAAAGATCTAGGGCATTGTTAGAAAACATCCAGAACCAGCTCAAAAGTCTCCAAACCCCTCTGGATTTTCCACCTTAGCTAAACAGAAGGGGGCGGGCGGGCGGGTGAACAGCCTTGTTTGCATGCGATGGACGTTGTGTTCAAGTTCCAGCCCGGTTACACTATACATATTTACTCTTTTGTCATCTTCAGTTTATGCTTATTCCCCCTGTTTCCAAACCCACCCCGCTTTCACATTCTCACTTTAGTGGACCTAATCCAAATGTTAAAGGGTGGAGCAAGGAGGGGGGATATCTAGGTTTTGGATCGATCACTTGTGATTTGGGGGGGGGGGGAGAATGAAATTTTAACTTCTCTGTGCAGCGCTGAGATTTCGAAAGGAGAACAGTTTTTAGAGCATCAGACCCCGGTGGTGCCTAAAATTCCCAAACGCTCTCTTGGAGTGAATGCAAACACGCGCCCTTTCCCACCGAATAGCCAAGCATTCAGTCCAACGATTTTCACTCCAACAACAGTTTTCCGAACAGAACTCAAATCGGGAGCCAATCATTTTGCTCCTTTGCCAGCATTGAGAACCGCCTTAAAAAAACAACCAAAAAAACAACAACAAACCCAAGCCGCGACCGACCACCACCGCCACTGAGACGCACCAAGCCAGGCAGGGTCGGTTTGGAGCGGCAGAGCAGGCGGCCTTTGCCCGGCTCCTCTGGCTAGCAGCCTTTGCTTGACGGTGTCGGCCGGAGGGGCGTCCTGTGTCACTCCCAAGGCTGGCCCTGGCAGTGGCGCTGCTTCTCGCCCCGCCCTCTCCCTGCCGCCACAGCAACCCCCGACGGAGCGGGGAGGAAGGAAGGCGTTCAGATCAGACTCTCCTCGGAAATCAAAACTTACACGAGGGCAGCAACAAAAAAGCAGGGCGGAAGCGCGCGCGAGAGCATTTCAGGCACCCGGAATTTGCCGATTTCAAAACAGAGCTGGGGCTGGAGCCCTCGAAAGAACTTTCTCTCCCACACCGCACCAAACAAAGCCACACACGGCCCCCGGGCAGGAAGGAAAACTGGCGCTGTGGCACTGCACAGAATGGGAATCGGGGATTGACGATTCGAAGAGAAAAAACACACACACCTTGTTGTTTGTGACCACCACGCTTCACACCTTGTTGTGACTGACTGACCACCCACCCTGCCGGGTGTCCGTGTCCTGCTCCTGCCTGCAAGTGCGCCTGCCCTGCTTGCAGCCCCAGGCCCCCAGCCAGCCCCAGCAACAACGCTCGGCTCTCTCCTCTCTGTCTCCGTCCTCCGTACTCAACGGCGCCACGTGCACGGTGCACAGGCGAACGAGCTGGAAGGAGTCAAGATGGAGACGCACTCATACGCATGCACAGCGCGACTCGGCACGCCGGCCGAGTTGCACGTGCGTGCACCCTGCATGCAAGCCACTAGAGGGCATCTGGCCTGAACTTCTTCAAGACAGAGCGAGCCTCGGCCAAGGGCGGCATAGCAGTGAGAAAGGCGCCCGCCGCGAAGCCAGCAGGCCAGCAATTTGCAAAGCAATCATGGGGGGGGGCGCGGGCGTGGAAGGGACCGGACTGCGGCGCTCGTGGCGGGAACGCACTCCCTTGACTGCAGAAATTTGTTTGTTTGTTTAAAAAATTGAAAAAAAATTGGGGGGGGATCAGCGGGGTCATGGTGGTGCCCCCCATGTGACTCACAGCGATGGCGCCCGGGGCACATGCCCCCCCGCCCCCCCTATCGTTACGCCTATGGCTTAGGGAAAACAGCTATGAGAGATTCTTATTGACCAAAAGATCCTTGAGTTTGCTTTACAACAAATTTTGTGCCATGAAACATAGAGGCCTTCTGCATTTTAATTAAATCTAAAGACAAATTTCAGCACAGGTAATCTGCTTAATACATTAGCCTTCAAGGTCTTTTATATAAGCATTGTTGATTTCACAAAGCAACACTACTAGGCATAAGAGAATCCTGCTCTCACAACTTCTCTGGAATACATAACAAGCAATATACAATTTTGGTTGTCAACAATGTTCTGCTTTGTACCTGAATGGCTGAGGCCGTTTAAGAAATGAAGAGCATTTGTTTCAAGGATGCAGGGTAGCAGATCCAGGACTTTTAGCACTTCATTTGAAAGAAAGATGCTCTCCCAGCACAATGTCAATGACAGGTTTGCATGAGCTGAATATTAATCTACTGCTGAGAATTGCTAGATTTTCAGAGACTATTTCATGCCTAGAAAAGGATATTGGGAGGCAAGAGGTAAAAACTGCAACTACCAGTAATATATTAAAATAAGCTAGCTTTCCCTTGATTAATAGAGCTTTCCTAGCCACAGAGCTATTTAAGTTGAAAACTCAGAACCCAACAGAGCATAGGGGAAATCAATAAAGAAAACTGAAGCTTCTCTTCCACCCTTTACTAATCGGGAGAGGGTAGATTTGAAAGGAATCTGTAAGAGAACTTTGCATACTATTTTGTTCTATCAAATAGACCACTTCCTGGCATTCTGTCACACTCTAGGACCAAGAAATAGAAACTGGATAGAGCTATGTAGACCTCAATGGATGGGGTCACCATGAGCAGGAAACAGATTTTGTTCCCCACCACAAAAGGATTCCTTTTACTTTCCCCCATATTTGTGCAAAGTTGAAATTCACTTCTTTAAAGGTAAAGTGTACCATCAAGTTGATTTCGACTCCTGGCACCCACAGAGCCCCGTAGTTTTCTTTTGGTAGAATACAGGAGGGGTTTACCATTGCCTCCTCCTGCAAAGTATGATATGATGCCTTTCAGCATCTTCCTATATCACTGCTGCCTGATATAGTAGCAGCGGGGATTCAAACCAGCAACCTTCTGCTTGTTAGTCAAGCATTTCCCCACTGGGCCATTAAGTGGCTATACTTGGAGATACTTGCAATACCTAACAATGCATGGTCTAGCTTTCACTGCCAAGGATGTGTTTAGCTGCAAGTGTGCATATATGCATGTCATGTGTGCTGCGCACATTGCACCCTCCAAAAGGGTCCTTGCTTCAGTCATAAATATTTTGCTATATTGTAGCCGATGTCATTTTGTTTGTTTCTATGCTAGCGCAGTGTTTTTTTTAAATATACAGTACTGCTCATGGGATTATTTTATTTGTTTGTTTGTTTGTCTGTCACATTTTTATACCACCTAAAACCCAAGTTCTTTGGGCAGTTTTACAAGACAATAAAAACCAATAAAAAGATTAACACATTAAAATTTAAAATGTTAAAACTATTAAAATACAATTAAAACACAGTTAAAACAATGTCTAATTAAAAGCCTGGGTGAACAAATGCGTTAAAAGTTAAAAACTTTTTAAAAGTTGGAAGAGATGGGGAGGCTCTTATTGCAGCAGGAAGTGTGTTCCAAAGCCTCTGGGCAAGAGTGGAGAAGGCCCGTCCCTGAGTATCCACCAGATAAGCTGGTGGCAACTACAGGCGATCCTCTCCAGATGATCTCAATGGGCGGTGTGGTTCATAGCAGAGAAGGGGGCTATTCTCACGATGAGCAAAAATCAGGCTAGGAGAGCCTAGCCCAATTTTTGCCGATCATGTAAAATCACCGGGCTCGCAAGCGAGCCCAGTGGTTTACAAGAGGGTCACCCGCTTCTTTAGCCCTCCCCTTAGCCCAGGTTTGCAGAGTGAGCACTCTGCAAACCCAGGGTATCTGATCATGAGTAGCCGCAGCGTGGCCGTGCCACAGCTACTCATGAGTAGACCCCCGGAGGGGAGGCGAAAAGCTGCCTCCTGACTCCAGGGGTCTCACCAGTATGCCCTGCACACCCACACAGGGCATACTGGAGCTTCCGGGGGCCGTGCGGCCCCCGAGCTCCCCAGCCCCCGCTGGCTCCATCATGGAGCCAGTAATCGTGTGGGCGGCCAATCCAGCTGCCCAGGGCTCCCTCTCTGCTCGTGTGCAGGGAGAGCAGGCTTAGCCCGCTCTCCCCGCACACCCTGCTAAACTGGCTCTCACCAATTGTGAGACCCAGCTCACGGTGTTCTCTTAAATACCCAGGGCCCAAGCTGTTTCGGGCTTTATAGGTTATAACAAAACCTTATACTTTGCCCAGAAACTTATCGGCAACCAGTGTAGATCTTTTAAGATGGGAATGATATGGTCCCTCCGAAATGACCCAGAGACCAATCTGGCTGTTGCATTCTGGACTAACTGCAGTTTACGGACTATGTACAAAGGCAGCCTCACATAGAGCATATTGCATTAGTCAAGTCTGGAGGTGACCAGTAGATGTACTACTGTTCTGAGGTCATTTATCTCAAGAAATGGACACAGCTGGTAAATCAGCCGAAGCTGATAAAAGGCACTTCTGGCCACTGCCTCAACCTGGGACACCAGGGAGAAGTTTGTGTCCAGAAGCACCCCCAGACTGCGTACCTGTTCCTTCTGGGGAAGTATGACCCCATCCAGAATGGGCAGATCAAAATCATCTCCCAAGTTCCAACTCTGCACAATAAGTACCTCCATCTTATCTGGCCAGCCCATCACGGCCTCCAGCAGGCATTTAGGGAGGTTATGCCTTCTCCTGATGATGCCAACATGAAGAAATAGATTTGGGTGTCATCAACATACTGATAACACCCTGCACCAAATCTCCTGATGATCTCTCCCAGCGGTTTAATGTAGATGTTAAACTACATCGGAGACAATACGGAGCCCTGAGAGACACCATACCGAAGTTCAGTTTTTGAAGAACAACAGCCCCCGAAGGACACCATCTGGAATCTGCCCAAGAGGTAAGAGTGGAACCACTGCAAAGCAGTGCCTCCCACCCCCAACCCCCTCAGATGCTCCAGAAGGATACTATGGTCAATAGTATCAAAAGCCACCCAGAGGTCCAAAAGGACCAACAGAGTCACACTTCCTCTGTCAATTCCCAATTGGAGATCATCCATCAGGCAGACCAAGGCAGTCTCTGCTCATAGCCTGCCCGAAAGCTGGTCTGAAACGGGTCTAGATAATCAGTTTCCTCCAAGACTGCCTGGAGTTGGGAGGTCACCACCCTCTCAGTTACCTTGCCCAGCTATGGAAGGTTGGAGACAGGCCTATAGTTGCTCAACTCTGCGGAATCCACGGCAGGCTTCTTCAGAAGTGGTCTAATAATTGCCTCCTTAAGCAAGGAAGCATCCTGCCCTCCCTCAGAGAAGCATTTATGATCTCTACTAGGCCTTCTACAACAACCTCCCTGCCAGATTGTATTAGCCACATCAGACAAGGGTCAAGAGAACAGGTGGTAGGCCTCATCACTCCAAGCAGCTTGTCCACATCTTCACGAGTCACAAACTGAAACTGATCCAGCCTAACCACATTAGAGGAGTCACTGGACACCTCGGATTCACCTGCCTTCTCCTGATGATGCTGACCTCTGATTATATAGATGGTAACTCATTCATTCATTATATGTAAGCACAGATTTATCTAGAGTGACATACAGCCAGAGATAAAGTACAATGCACCAACTCGCATCTCGCATTTATGTTGTAAATGAAGGCAGAAGTTGTTTTGCAATTTCCAAACATTGCTACAAGCCTGGTTCACTTCAGTGGGGCTCCTGCACCATGACTTTACAGTATCTTCAGCAACCATCACCACCACCGGATTAGGAGAGCTTCTTATAGACAGCTTTAGATTCTTAATATATGCTTGGCAATGACTATTTCTTAAGTAAGAACAGTTACCTTTCTCTTCTCTCACTGTTCTTGGGACTGAGGAAAGCTGCTTATTTCATAAAGCTGATTGCCAGGGAATCCTGATTTTGTGCGATCTTTTATGGTTTCTAAGGACTGTGACCTTGTACAGAAAGAGGACACTAGGTTACTCCAGCAACTAAAAGCTCTCCATAACAAAAGAAGAAAAAGAAAACACTGGGCAAAGCACACTTGCACTCGGATGCTTCAAGGAATGTTGGTAGGTTCACATATTGTACCTAGGGATGTGCACAAACCACATTCGTGCCCTGATTCAAATGCAAACTGGTTCATGGTTCAGCAATTCAGTTTGGCCAACCCACGAACTGGTTCAGCAGTTTGAGTGTGGCACTGGGGGACAGCGAGCAGTACCTTTGAAAGTGAGTAGTGCTGGCCCTTTTGTGGCAGCACTCCCGCCCCCAGCAACCCACATGTGACACTGTCTTGTACATGGCCTCTGCACATGCACAGAAGCCATTTGCAAGGTCAATATGGTGGTCAGTACTGATTAGCATTTGTGTACATCTCTAATTGAACCCAGAGATATCAAAAGATAGTGCCACTCTGTTTGATGGAGTCAGCTTCAGGGCAGGGAAGGCTGCAAAGCTGGCATGGTGAGTTCCCTGCTAGTAGTGCCTGAGAGACATATTCTGGCCATGTTCTTATGCTCACCATTCCTAACCAAGAATGTAGGCATCTGTTTGACGACAGAAAGGTAAGGGCAATGACCGAGGCTAATCACCAGTCTTCTGAAGCTCAGTTGCCCTTCACTCATGCACAGACTGATAGTGGTCCTCTTTGCACATTATGATGAATGCACATAGACAGAGAGCAGGATTGTGCCCATAATTCTTCCTCCTACCACATATACACATTTATTATACATAAAAGAGCTTATGTGCATGCAAATCAAATATGTAGATTTTGAATGCACCATGGGGGACTCTGCATTTCCTTGAATTATTTGTCAGGCAGGCTGAGCAGGCATACATACATAAAAGCTCTTTCAGAAGTTACACAAACTCACTAGGAAGCAGGCAAAGTCAGAGTGGGCACTCGTTGTACTCACTGTAATGTGTGAAGAGGGCTTATATCTAAAAGATACATAAGAATAACAGTCACACCTAAACAATCCTCTATAATAAAAGCCTTCAGCGTGATCCTGTGTCCTTTTCTGGCCCGTGTCTTTCTCGGCATGCGCTCCGCGCATGCCCAGAATGGCAGAGAAAGATACGGCCGTCCAGACACGGGCGGCCATGTTGAGCAACAGCAGGGGGAACCGGGAGGGCTGAGGCGGCAGCGGGGGAACCGGGAGGGCTGAGGCGGCAGCGGGGGAACCGGGAGGGCAGCGGGGAACAAAACAAAAACCGGCGGGGAGAAAAGTAAAGAGTTAAAAGATGGGCCCGCGGGGAGACCGGGAGAGCAGAGATGGCAATGGCGGGAAGCGGCAAAACAGGAACCAGGGAGAACTCTGGGCGGCGGCAGCAGCGGAACTCTCCGCCCGGCTGCCCGACAAACAAACAAAAAATAAGGCAAGGAGGGCGAGAGAGAGGGAGAAGGAATACAGAGGGGGGGGGGAAGGTACTAGCGCCCGTTATTTACCACACAAAGTAACACACAAGCACCCCCCCCCCAAACCAGACAAAGCTCCATACAGTGCGGCAGTGGGGAGGGGGAAGGGCAAGAGAAAGTGAGGCATGGGGGAGGAACTCTCCCCTACTAGCGCCCGTTATTTTAACGGGCTTGAAAACACTAGTAATACTATAAAACAGACGATTCCGGCTGAAGATTCTTCCTAAGCAACCTTGACATTCAAGTAGCACAAAAATGTTTTTTTCTAGAAGCTGGCAGAAGAGGCAAAGAACACACAGTATTTGCCATCTGATTTCCAAGGTCTGTATATAGTACAGTTTATCCTCATACTGAGCTTCCTTGAATAGGACTTGAAGATAAAGAAAACTTTTTTGGGCACTTTCAGCCTCTGACAAGCAGCCTTTATAGCTCTTCATAGTATCATATACTTCATTGCACAGAATGGAATAGAAATAGTATTTTTTTCCCTCATTTTGTACAGCTTTACATTGATCTTTATACAAGGTAATGTGACCTCTTTTATAGAGAGGGGCCCAGAAGAGAGACTTGTTCAAAGACACCAAGTGAGGGTGTGAGTCAACACAGTCCTTTCCCCACCAAAGAATAACATTTGCAACAAATCTCAAGGAATGTGGTCCTCTTTCTGTTCACCGATTCTCAAGCCACACAGAATATGTTGGATTATTTGTATCCAAAAGTAAATTTTGCCTGAAGGTTCTGGCAGAAATAATTTAACAATGGGGAGAATTGTTCAAATTCTGTGAATCAAGGGCTTATGCGTTAGTTGAAAATAAGTGCAATTGCAATATTGTTTACCTAGGACCAACTCTTCTCTCCCCACAGGAAAAAAGGAACTGTGGGAGGGATTTTTCTACTCAAAAATACCTCCAGAAGGCAAAGGGTGAAGAAGCTCCTCACTGTGGTTTTTCCCCACAGCAGAGGGCAACAGCTGCATCTGCATTTTATAGCCGTGGTGTATGTTCACGTGTGTGTATGTGCACGTGTGTTATCAACTATGCATGGCTGAATATCACATGTAGGTCAACCTAAGTAAGAGTTACTTCATACAGAACAAAATCATTCATGTGCTGTACTCTAGATGGACTCCCTAGCCACTCTTCCTAAGGCCAGTTTGAATGATACTCTAACACGTGATACACACTTCATGAGTAGCATGCCGAGGTGCCTCTCCCTTTCATTCATATTCATTAGATCTGTGAAGTCTTGTTTGCCGAGAGTTATTCTTCAACAATTCAATATTTATCCCTCCATGCTGCACTGTATAAGTTTAAAGTTGCAAAAAAGTGTACTTGAGATCAAATGTAGCCTACTAACAATACTTCAGTAACCAAAACCAACGGATGACAAAGAGCTCATTCAGATGCTATGTCTGATTGGCTTCATCCATCACGCAGTGAAAGGTGTGAGCATGCATTCTCCATCCCCACACACCGTTCTGCTTTGCATAATCATTTGGGGATGGTGCTCACACACAATTTAGCAATAGCAATAGCAATAGCACTTACATTTATATACCGCTTTATAGCCAGAGCTCTCTAAGCGGTTTACAATGATTTAGCATATTGCCCCCAACATTCTGGGTACTCATTTTACCGACCTCGGAAGGATGGAAGGCTGAGTCAACCTTGAGCCCCTGGTCAGGATCGAACTTGTAACCTTCTGGTTACAGGGCAGCAGTTTTACCACTGCGCCAACAGGGGCTCCTTTAAACACATTAGTGTATGAAACTGACTCTCTGTGTGATTATGCACTTGTGGGAGAGCGTATGGGAGGAAGGGAGGGGGAGATCCCACATAAGTATACTTTGTCAATTTAAAGCAAAAACATGGACCATGGGAATTTGTAGTAAAATTAACATCTAGTCATTCTTCCCAGCAACCGGAAGCTGTCAGGGGGTCCACTAGAAACAAGCCTGTAGCTTATGAGTGGTCCATAGTCTGTCTTCTGCCCTCTCCAGCACAGAGGGCTCCATTTCAAAAATTATTACTATTCTCCCTTGATCCCCCCCCAACTAGGAAGATTACTTTGACTGGGCAAATAGAGTTTGGAGCAGAACAAAGAGAGCTGATATTTCACATTATTGCATCAGGGTGACAAGTCCAGGTGACAGTCATTCCGTTTTGGGCAAGAACTAATCCCTTAAAAGCATGCAGAGTTTAAGACTGGGGGCAGAAAATGGCAATTGCTTCATGGTAAAAAGTTTTCATGGCCTCCAGGAACACACAAACACGTAAATGAATCATCCAACCGGAGAATTTTGATAAGAATTACTGTTTGATTTATTTTCACCAATTTGATCAAAATTAATGTTTGTCGTCCTTGTTTCATGAACAATATATTTCTAAAAGTTAACATAAGCCCAGACAGCACAAAGTGGGTTTTACTAATCAGGTAACCTAGATGACCTGGAAGGTGTCCTTATGAGACTGCCATTTCAAGACACTAAGATTCAGGCTCTCTAATAAGCTTTACCCTAGGCATCTGCTAAAAGTTCACTGCTCTCAAAAGAACAACAGGTTCTTGAGGAGACTTCTGCTTTTCTCATCCGCACAGTACTGACCGATTAGTGAATGTATTCTCTAGGTAACAAATGCAGGATAAAGGACCATTCCCCCGCCCCCATGAACCTTTGGTTATTTTGATGCTTTCAATATTAACTGTATATCCATTTCTTCTTATGACAGTTTTTAATTTCACAGCCATATGATGTGCACAACATGATGTTCATGCATTTCCAAAGCAAAATTCCCTTGCAATGAAATAAAATACTGCAGCTTCAGAACTGTCTAAAACTGGGAAGATTTACAACTCCAAGTATAGCTGTTTCTGCTGTCACAGCTACTTAGTTTGCAGCTGATCCCAACACTTTAACAGGACATACTATTCCCTACTAACAAGATGACTCAGCAACCTGGATATACACATATCTTCAGCCCATATAACGTGTACTTTGGGGTGCAAATTCTAGATTTTGTGGTGGACTTTCTTTTTTCTTTTTCCTGTTTAGCAAACCAAGACAGTCTTGCCAGTTGTCATCCCAGCATGGTTCAGAGGAAGAGAAGAATTCATGTGTAAAGCACCTAGGGTTTCCGAATGTGGAGCAAGAGTCATGGGGCCAGGAGGAATGAATGACTTCAGCTAGGAGAGAGGATGATTGACTGACCAGGTATCTTTCCAAGGGGAAAGAAGCAAATTTTCTTTACATTAGCCATATTCTTAACCTAACATTTAGGTAATTTGGTTTGGGTTTTCTTTTTGCCTGCATTGTTGCTGAGGAACATTCACTGCAGTATCACTTTACTTTGGTTTGTGTTGTCTCAGAGACTTTCCCATAGCAACGCATTGACAAGTACAAGAATATGAAGAGAGGTGAGCTATTATATAATTCTTTAAGCAATGCACTCACAGCAGAATGAACTGAGATACTAGTTTCTATATGGTTTCTATCAGGAAAATATGCACACTTCAAAAATCAAATGAGGCATACCCTTTAATATATATTTTACTTAAAAATATATACTGATAGACACTTGCACAGGTCAACTAACCTACCACAAACTTTGCAATGTCTTATTTTAAACGGGTTAGTTTGATTTCTTCAATACAATCTAAACACTTCATTAGATAGATAGATACACAAACACACACACACACACACACACACACACACACACACAGGGGAAACAATGGTAACATCAAAATGCACCAGAACACACAAAACCAGTTTGGTTTTTATGCATACTTACTGGGAGGAGTACGTCCCACTGAACTGAGTGATACTTACTTCTGAGTAAATGTGTATAGTTTATGTATTTATTAGATTTTTATACCACCTTTCATTAATTACAATATAAAACTATAAGTCCAGCATACTACTGGACTATAACTAGAGTGCATACTACCGGACCTAGAAACCAATCAAGTGAGCTAGAGAGGGCTTGCAAACCAGGATGTGCATGAATGTGAAATATCATGGAATTGAAATAATGTAGTCTACTAGAATATGTATTATTTATGAAACACATACAAAATATTAGCAGGATACAACACAAGATATCACTGGATATCAACACTTGCACTCTTCATATGATGACAGCACCATCAGATTGGCTAGAGCTCAGACTGACTCCAACTACAAGTAATATCATCATGTCTCCATGGATTTAACAATTCAATAACTGCCTCACAAAAGGTAACAAGACTTTCCTAACTCATAGGAACACCCTGTTGGGTTGATGGAAAATTTAATTTAAAAAAAGAGCAGAGAGCTGTATCTCCCCGCCACCCACCACACTCCAAATACTTCCCTATACTATTGAGCTTGATGTTCCAAGATCTCCTGTGCTACATCTCTTTTCTCCAATCCCTTAGAGCCTATCTCAAAATAATCATAGCTTTAGTTTAGATATTCGTGTAGAATGTGTACATCCTTTCCCCCAACAAAAATATGAAAATATTTAATGCCCTAACAAGGTTGAAATGTTTGTGCTAGGTTTAAGGACAGGTTCTTGTAAGGGAAGTAGAAGCAAAAACAAGCCCAAAGTAAATGCCATCGCTACTAGAGACTGGAATGTCATATTCCAATACAGCTATGTGAACTGCAGGACAGCATATGATTTCAGCAGCACTGTATCTGGGTTTACCTTTCCTTCTTTAACACCTCCCCCTCCTGAAGCTATTCTGCAAAAATAATTCCAGACCTTCAAGGAGAAGGCAACAGAAAAGCCAAAGGAAGCATCACAAGAGGATTTGATTTGAGCTGTAATAGAGCCTTACCATTAAGTTTTCAGTTTTATGGTAGAGCATCCTTTCAGGAAAGGAAAGTCTATATATTTAATGGACTAAATAAAGAGGCAATCAAGTAGTTTTGGCTTCATCTGTCCTTACAAAGGTTAAGTATCTAACTACATAATTCATACATTTGCATAAAAATGTACTCATACCTCAACCTGCCTGTTCTCAGCTACATACATGCATCCAGTGTGCAATTGATATCCAGGTGTTTCACATTCCATCAAGTAATCCACATGTGTGCACCAAGAAAGAGGAATCTGTCCCCAGCCTTTTCACTTGGGAACCTCACTTTTCTATTTACAGAAGGTTTCTCTCACTGTCTTGAGGAGCGAAAGTGATGTTAGTGCAGCAATCAAAATACTCAAGTGAAGTATTATCACATTGCAATTGCATTTCTCTCTGAAAGAATAATTGCAAGGGGGTGGGGAAAGGCCAAGTCTCAAATTCCTCACAGAAGACACCTGTAGTGAAGCAAGTCCTGGACCTTGATTCACATTAAAGCTAAATAGCTACTCTGTGAAATATTGTGTCACAATAAACCATACCGTCCTCCTAGATACACCTCACCTTACACACACACATACCACTCTCAAAAAAAAACTATGAAAATTCTGCTGGGGCTCGGACCCAAGCAAGTATATAAGGTGTAGGGTACAAAACAGGAAATCTGCAGTAAATTTTCTAGACTGGAGGCAAGCTTCACCAGCAACACAGACATCACAGAGAAACTTTACATAAGAAGCAGCAGTTCACAAACCCTGACTAATTTCCATTTTGTTATCAATCTGTGCTAGCTAAGAGCAGCAGGAGCAGCTTTCTGAACCCACATATTCATCATTTCAGCTGAGCAGGCTGAAATATACAGGGAAGGAAACAATACCAGCTAAGCAAATGCAAGGACTCCAATCCAAGTTATTACCTACATGGGGGTGGGGAGGATACATTTTTTCCAGAAATAGAGCCCACAAGACAACTCACAAACACTGTTTCAAACCTTCATATATCAGTAGCAGGCATGATTATTTTAAAAGGTATTATTTTGCTGTGCAAGCATAAGATTACCAGAAAGGGAGTTTGCAGATGGCAAGCACTTTAAGCATCTTCAATGAGGCATCAGGTGCTGGTTAAGTGTTCTGCACCTAGATTCCCTTCCCCTCCCCCAATCTCTTTCAGTAAGAAATAAAACTACACTAATAGGAAAAGAAAAAGCAGGAGGAGGCAGAAAAGCCCCTAGACTTACCTTTCTTATAGTCCTCTTTAAAAACTTCTCCAAGGGAAATTAAATTCCTCCAGCTTTACCTGGATGCTTTTAAGTCACACAGGAGCATAACAATTAGTTAGTTTTCAAAGAGTCCATTTGCTGATCATCCAGCCCCAGCAAAATGCGTCCAAGAGACTTTCTCAAAAGTAAGCCCAGAATTCGAAAGCAATTGGAAAAGGGGATAAGGTGGCACAGAAATCAGTGGCCCAAGAATAGAATCCCCCTCTGCACGATACACCTGGCTTTTTGCTCACCCAAACTGTAGAGCAAACTGTCAGTGGTAGCCTCCAATAGCTGCTGTGAATGCTGCAGATGGTACGTCTCACTGTTACCTTCCCAGATGGGTAGAGGATTCAAAGAAAAGCAAAGGCAGCCCCCTCCCCAAAAAACACAGGTGGCATGCCAGCTACTCACTCACTCCATCTAATTAATCAAGAGAGGGACGGGTTGGTCACCAGAGGCATCTCCTTCCAGGGTGCACGGGATTATGGCAAGGTTATTAATCTTGCTTTGCTGCATCCCCCTCCACCCCCTACATTCAGCAGCCTGCATTGAGATGATTGCCAGCTCTGTCTCTGTCCCTGTTCTACTGCATTTTGCTCAGCCCTCCCTTGCTGCAAGTGAAACACAGTGGAGGGAGGAATACTAATAAGGTGGTTAGCTACAGACTTCAAGACATTCTACGTACGGGGTGTGTGTGTGTGTGTGTGTGTGTGTGTGTGTATGTGAGAGAGAGAGAGAGAGAGAGAGAGAGAGAGGTGCACATGTGAGTGAGAGAAAGACAGAGCATGTCTGCCCCTGTATGTTTTCTATGTGGGGGCATTCTGTGGATTTATTTGCAGTTGCTAAATGAAGGCAGTTTCCACATTTTTCCAGAGAAAGAATTCATTTTAGATTACACATTTTATGGACAAGCAAAGCCCAGGATCTCATTTTATTTTGTTCTGTTCCATTTATATACTGCCGTTCCTGAAGTGGCTCAGGGTGGTTTACATTAAAAACAAAACAAAAACAAAAAATTAAACCAGATTAAAATTAAAATTAAACTAGATGTCATTAAAAGCCAGACTAAAAAGATGAGTCTTTAAGGCTCTCCTGAATATCATCATTTTATTGATGATATAATGGAAAGTGCTAATTTCCTGGAAGCCTAAGGCCATGTCCTGGGCGGGTAGTTGAGAGAAGTGCTCCAATCTTTACATATGAATTAAGTGAGTAAATAAGGTTCTGAAGAATCCATAGCACTATTTAAGTTCTGCTGCTACTGTACCTGAAGTACTGCATAGAAATTATGTTTACATACAGTGCCCGAAACTACCAGTTTACAAAAATGCAGGTATTTCTTTAAGTGAATAAATTTGTGAATCACCAGGTGCTTCCATTATTGGAGGTGTGGCACAGTGGTTATTCCCCCATTCTTTTAATGTTTGGCTATTTCTCCTATATGTCAGTATGATTCTTTTTCTGCTCTCCCCTCCCCCAACTCCACAAAAACAAAACAAAGCCCACAAGCCAGGAATATGAATTAGGTCTGTAGATTTCGCAGAGTGTATTGCTTTTAATTAGATGTCCTGGAACAAGAGAAGGGTGTGTGTAAAAGGTTGGCTAAGCAGGGACTGTCCTCACCAGTACATTCATCTTTGATCATCCATGTACAAACCCAGCTATAGAGCTGCATTCAGTGGAATTTGTTTTCTTGGAATAAAGCAGCTGCCCCTGTTTGTGCCAAGCTTTGCTCAGTGTTCAAGCAGGTAAACTCTTGTTGGCTGCAATCCCAGATTTATCCAGCAGATGCTGCTATGTATGACTCAGTCAAGAACCACAGGGAGAGAAACCTACTATAAGCAAGAATGCACATAATTCATTAAGTGCTTTTGCCTACTGTTTTAGCTTCTTGGGTTCAAGAAGGACAGAGTGGTTTTGAATATGAAGAACGTGCTATTGTACTCTACAAAAGAACTGCACCCAGTCCAGGTTTGCATCTGACACTGGTGTTTATAAATAAGAGTTAACCACAATGTCATGCATAGAAGTTGAATAAGGCTGAAGATAATGAAGTATTTTGACCAGAAAGCATATCTCGCAGGACTTATGTTAGAGGTTTTGGCTCACTGAAGGGGATGGACAGAAGGAGCTTCAAGACAATAGTTAGCATTCCAAGTGCCTCCTGTGTGAATGAAAGGCACTCACACAACGTTTGCCACAACCCCCTGCAGCCCTTCTCACCTCATACAGTCTTGTTCCAGACCCCCCTAAAAATCCACTCCCAAGAGCTGGGGAGCACAGGGGGTGGTTGTGGGGCAGGAGGTGGCAGGGAAGTTTGCTTATGGCTTCCTTAGGATATAATTCTATCATTTGGGAATGTTTCCTTGGTATCACAATCAGGGGTGTGCATTTTGGAATTTTCTTGTTTCGATTTGTATCCGAATCGAAACATCCCCATTTTGTTTTGTACCCAAATTTTCTGAATCCGAATCAGCCCTGTTTTGTTTTGTAGCCAAATTTTCCAAATCTGAATCGATTTGGATTTTTAAAAAGGGTCCCAGGGCAAAAAGAGGTGGTGGTGGTGGTAGTGTCCAATGGGTGGAAGCTACCACCCAAATTTCAAAGGAATGAGGCAAAGGGCTGATTTTTTGTGTGAATTTTTTAAAAGTTTACACATCTTTAAGAATTTTCCCATATGGAATAATGGGGATTCCAGCAAATGTATCGCTTCAAATCAAGGGAAAAGGGATGACCCAGAGCAGAGTGTGGTGGGTGGTAGTGCCCGATGGGGGCAAGGAAACTTCCAGAATTATTTCAAAGGAATTGGGCAAAGGGCTGATCTTTTGTGATTTGTTGAAGTTTATGTGTCTTTAAGATTTCTCCCATGGAGGGTTTCAGCAGCCCCATAATTCCACTTGGGGGGCACTGGGGTTGCCCAGAGCAGGGGTTGTGTAGTGCACATAGGGTGCCAACCACCCCCATACCCACAAGCCTGTGGGGTACTGGGTTTTGTTATTTCTGAGGTGTTCATTGTAGATTCTCTGGTAGCATATGAGATTTTCAGTGAAAAACAAGAATCCACTCTCATATGCTACCAGAGAATCTACACCCAGAAAACCACAGAAACAGCAGAACCCAGCACCCCATGGGTTATTAGCAATCCTTCCCCTGGCCAATGTGGGGTCAGTAAAGAGTGGCAAGAAGCAAAAGAGCCAATGCGGAACAAGGAGGGAATTGTCAGCAGGTCAGCCTATGATTTCGGTCACTGATCAGAAGGCTGGAAGGGTGGGAAATTCAAAGAGATGTCAAACACAAAATGGAGACTGACCCAGAAATCACCACAAAATGGAGGTCCGAAACAACAAAACGTTTTGTAGCCGAAACAGGGACGTTTTGTTTTGTATACAAAACTTTTGGATCTGGAAAATGGGTATTTTGTTTTGTCTACAAAACACCCGAAACAGGCTGTTTTGGGTACAAAACATTTTGTATCCGAAATGTTTCGCACACCCCTAATCACAATATACAACGAAACAGAACTTGATTTTATGAAATATTTAATTTTACCCAAACAGAGATATAGGTGGGATTTACTATAGATTGTTTGAGATGCAAACATTTTGAAGCCCATTGTGGGCTGGTCCAGTCTACAAATTGTAATGATGGCTGCTTTAGGATGACATAATTCCAGGGCCTTTAAGTTGCTGGGAAAATCCATAAAGGGTAAATACAAATACAAACACACACACACACACACACACACACACACACACACACCCCAATACCAATATTGAGATAAGAGGATATTATTATTAGGCATCAGAGCAGGACTGCAGATGTTGGACAACTCCCATAATTCCTAACTACTGGCCACTGTGGCTAGGGATGATGGAATTGTACTTCAAAAACTGCTGGAGGGCCAGAATTGTGGAGCCCTGTATAACAGCAATCCTATATCCCCTCTGGTTTTCACAACTGAGGCCAAGTAGGGTACAAACACCATATACATATCCGATTTTCCCTACAACATTTTGTCCCTTGGGGAAATCCACTTGATAGCTTTTCTTTCATGGTCATATATTTAGCATCAGAAAGGAGCTCCCTCTTAAGTCAGTTCAGTTAACAACCTGGACACAGGACAAGTCTGACTTTTCTTCAAGGCATAATTGTTGTATTTGCTTATTTATTTAGCACACATATATATTGCCAAAACACATTAAAGATGGTTTACACAAAGTTAAAATACAGAAAACCACAAAAATTCAAAAAACCACCCAGTCAAAAACCACCCAGTCAATTCAATCAGACATTTTAAATGCTGCCGAACAAAACTTAACCAAAAGTTTGGTTAAACAGGTGCATCTTAAAGAGGTTTTCTAAATACTGCTTGGGGTGTTGAAGCTCTTATTCTGAGAGCTCAGTTTTGGGTCACTAAACTGAGGCCCGATTAAATGTGATGTTAAACACTTCTCTAGAAGATGGGCTTAATCAATAAGTTTAAGTGGTGTTTTTTTTACTGTTTAAAAATAAGCTAAAAAAGAGGACTCCAATGTGGGCAAGGGGTGGGGCATATTGCAAGAAGTGGGAGTTAATATTTCTTTCCCCACCCCAATGTTTTCTCAACCAGCAATTTCCAGCAAATTGCCACTGTGCCAAATCTCCCCCAGCAATAATTTGTCCCCATAGGTGCCCCCATAGTGAAAGGGGGAAAGCACTAAGCCCATTCATCAAGCACCACACTCCTGATGAGTGTGTTCCCCTCTAACAGAGGTTCTCAAGTGGTGTTGACTACAGCTCCCAGAATCCCCAGCAACAATGGCTTTTGCTTGGAGAGTATGGGAATTGTAATCAACTACATCTGGGAATCCCTGTTAGAGGGAGCACTGCTCCTTACCCACCTCAGGGCCCCATCTGGCTCATTCTTGAGGATAAAAGGAACATTCCTCATTAAGTGCATCTTCTAAAGACATATTTAATATCACATTTATGTTTCTCTTTAGCCACCAGGCCATCTCAAAACATATTTTTATTCCAGGGATACTCTCGTGAAGTATTTCATGTTACCTCTGCTGTCTACAAGGGATGATAAAAGTCTTACAATGTACCCTTCCTCTTGCAGGTTAGAGCAATATCAACTGTAAACTTGGTAGAGAAGCAGGAAAAGACAGCACTAACACCAAAGGGAGAAAGAGACTGTTAAACCGCTCCCCCAGTCCTGAGAAAGTAATAATAAAACTACAGAAATAATGTTCAGTTGTCAGTAGGTAGGTTCAGGAAGTACCTTAGACTACTATCTCCTGGTATTAAAGGATCAAGTCAGAGTCTGCCAATTGGTTCTGAATTTAGGCAGAACCCCTAAGGTCAGTGCTACATACTAGGAATTTGCACCACACAAATAAGGAGTTTGTGAACTCCACCTGGCTCATTCTCCCCAGGAACAACTCACTTCAGCCCTCCACAAGAGGCAATTCAGGCATGATAGGAGAAGATGCCCCATCACTCACCCCAATAGCGCATCCTTCTCAATTACAGTGATGTTCATCTGAATATCTGTGATAGCAGCCCCTGGTGGCGCAGTGGTAAAACTGCCGCCCTGTAACCAGAAGGTTACAAGTTCGATCCTGACCAAGGGCTCAAGGTTGACTCAGCCTTCCATCCTTCCGAAGTCGGTAACATGAGTACCCAGAATGTTGGGGGCAATATGCTAAATCATTGTAAACCGCTTAGAGAGCTCTGGCTATAAAGCGGTATATAAATGTAAGTGCTATTGCTATTGCTATAGGGAAGTGCATGGAACCGGGCAGGGGAAGCTTGAAGGTGGCGGGTGGGTCTGACTTTAGGCAGGGGAGGATGCACTCACCCCTCCTTCCCCTTTCCCCCCACTGGTGCTGCTTTAGCAAATGCTCCTTTGGGATGGCAGCGTACCTTCCTGCCTCCCCATCTCCTCTTTTCCCAGAAATACCAGGAAGTACCTGGAGCACATGCCGGGTACATGCATGTGCACACACACGACGTGTGCATGCAATGATTTAACAAATGATTTAACATGCAAGGTGGGCAACATGTGACGTGGAGAAGAATTAACAGCCTTTGTGTTCACAACAATGCTATGGAGAATAGATGTACAGCACAGAGACAGGGGCTGACAGAGAGATAGATGAGATAGGAGCTTCTGTAACTTTCAGTACAGTAGAATGATTTCCTCATGTCTCCCTAGAGTTTCCATCTTGTTCCTCAAATATTCTGGTTATTCTCATTTCCCTCTTCTCACCCCTACTGCTAATGCTATTCTCTCTCTCTCTCTCTCTCTCTCTCTCTCTCTCTCTCTCTCTCTCTCTCTCTCTAGTTCAGCTTAAACTCAAACTGCCTCTGAGAATCTCAGAAAGGGGAGCGAAAATAAATCCTGAAACAGAGAATGCAGGAGAGGTGTAAAGTATGTTTACTATTCATTTAAATAAATAAAAAAGATTTAGTGAAGCTATTCTCATGACCTGCAAAAACAGGGCTTGAGGTCTGAAGGCGGGGTTAGCAGTCCCATGTGAAACCTCGGCAAGCTCTCAAACAGGGCTCTATCAAAAGAGGGTCACCCAGTTCCCAGCCCCTCCTCTAAAACCAGGTTTACCAAGCAGCAGAGGTTGCCTACCCCCTCCCAGTACTTGTGTGAAGCCACGGAATGCTGTGGAAGGCTGCCTATTCGGAGATACCATAGAGCCTGCGTGCCAGAGTGGGCTGCAAAGCAAGCAGAAGTTTGCTTAGGGAAAGCCTGTCCAGCAAACAGCACTGAGCTTCCTTAAAGTGGCAGGCACCTTGCAAATGAGCCGAAGGGAAAATATGAACATAGGAAGCTGCCTTCCACTGAGTCAGACCATTGGTCCATCCAGCTTAGCAAGACCCCACAAGCATCTGTGCAGTTTTGCACTGAGCCTGTGGCATCCCACCCCCACAAATCTCTCACTTGCTCTCGCCGCCCCCCACAACTCTCTTGCTCGCTCTTGCCACCCCCACAATGCTCTCTCTCATCCGTTCTCGCCGCCCCCTCAACTCTCGCTGCCCCCACAACTCTCTCATCCGTTCTCGCCGCCCCCGCAACTCTCTCGCTGCCCCCACAACTCTCTCACCCGCTCTCTCCCCCCACAAGTCTCGCGCTCGTGCTCTCTGTCCTCCGTCTTTCTATCTCTGTCTCACAGTCTTTGCTTCCCCCTGCCACTGCCAGGGACTGTTACCTGCTCAGCTGACAGCCTTTGAGCTCCCTGCTGCTTCACGGTGGCTGCTGCCTGCAGCCCCTAGAGCCAACTCTCCAGCTCCCAAAGCTGCCCCCAGCCTCAGAGCTCCCTGCTGCTTCACAGTGCCCCTGATCCAACTGTCAAACTGTTTTCCAGCCACCCCACAGGGCGCATGACACATCTTGAAGAATTAATAATATCGAATATCTCGCTCTTCCTCCAAGGAGCCCAGAGCAGTGTACTACATTCTCAAGTTCCTCCTCACAACAACCCTGTGAAGTAGGTCAGGCTGAGAGTGAAGTGACTGGCCCAGAGTCACCCAGCAAGTGTCATGGCTGAATGGGGATTTTTGTGCTCCTTCCTGTCCCCTGCAAGTCACTGGACAAGAGCAGGAGTGTCCCTGCCCTTGCCTGCAGCTGCCCTTGACTGCAGTGTGGTGTAGTGGTTAGGGTGCTGGACTAGGACTGGGGAGACCCAAGTTCAAATCCCCATTAAGCCATGAGACTTGCTGGGTGACTCTGGGCCAGTCACTTCTTTCTCAGCCTGACTTACTTCACAGGGTTGTTGTGAGGAGGAACTTGAGTATGTAGTATGCCTCTCTGGGCTCCGCTGGTTCCTCCTTCCATTTGCTGCCTCAGAGGAGATGCTTCCCAACCTCCGCCCCCTGGCCAACCGCCAAGGCAAGGGCAACAGCACCCTTGTCCTTTCCAGGTGGAAACTGCACAGGTGATGGGGCTGCTGCTCTCCCCTTCCTGGTGCCAGTGAGGGGAGTGGGAGGGAGTGCATGTTGTCCACTATATGGTAAGAAGAAGCCTGCAGCAAGGTGGCAGCATCAAAGGAGAGAGCAGCTGCCATGGGGAGAACAGTTTCCATTAGCGGGGACCCACCAGTGCTCCCCTCCCAGAGGTAGCAGGGCCAGTGCACACAGCAAAGAGTGTTCCTTGCCAGTGCTCTCCTCCTTCCCAAGCAGACAGCAGCTGCTCTGGGTGGGTCCAACAACATCTCCAACAGGCAGGGAGCGGGTGGGATGCCCGGCCAACATTCCCGCAGGCAGGGGAGCCCCTTCCCGAACCGCAACAGGCCCCGCCACACATCCCACCTCCAGAGAGTCCCAGAGGTTCAGCCTGATGTCACTCTCACTTCCAGGCTGGGCCATGGTGCTGGCAACAGAAGTGGCCACTGCTGACCAGGGCCGTTCTGTGGCACCCCGCTGGAGGATGGAGCTCTCCTTCCTGGGTGTGCTCCTGCCCCCAGACCTCGCAGCTGCACGAGAGGGAGCCCTTCGCACCTTGCGAGGGGATGCAGAAATGCACTCCATATGGGGAGAGTGCGGGGCCCTTGAACATGTGAGGCTGTAGCATATGGCCAGTGGACGGGGTGGGTGGACAGATGTTCAGCATCATCCACCCGCCGCAAAGCCAAACTGCTGATCTTTGCAAGTATTCTAGCCACCATGTGTGCGGGGGGGGGCTGGAGCAGGCTCCCATGGTGGCGGGGGATGGAACAGGAGTGACCGCTGGACTGACAGACTGTCCACGCAAGGGTCATGGAAGCAGAAGGTCAGCCCAGCAGCTGCTCCCGCTCTGCCCGCCACTGTCCTGGTGGGGGGGAGCGGTGCACACATGGTGACTGGGATACTTGCAAAGTGTTTCAGCCTCTTGGTGGCAATGGCAGCAGTGACGGGGGCTTGCAGTGGCCACAGGGAGCTCAGCGGCGGGCAGAGCAGCTCCTACACCCACTCGTGTGGTAACGTGAGTGGCCTCTGTGCATGTGCAGAGGACCAAAATGGGTTGCAGATTGACTTACCTGCTATTTGGGAGGCTGGCAGGGGATGGCAGTGGCAGATTGATGGGGAGGCAGAGTTGCCACTTGGCTATGGTGGCGGGGGGGCAAGGGGGGTTCTTACCATCTACACACACTATACAGTGGGATGGGGGGTGCCACGGAGGCCACAGCTGCAGGGAGGGTGAGGGGACTGGGCAGGTTCCCCGTTCTGCCTTCCCAAACCATGCTGTTGTACAGTGGGATGGGGCTATGGGGGCTGTCACAGCTAGAGTGAAGGGGGTGGTGGAACATGTGGCAAGGAGGGCAGGTGCACACTCCCCATTGCCTGCTTGTCTACCCGTCCACTATGATCAGGGGGGCAACTGGACAGGGGTGGTAGGAGACACATCTCATCGCCCTTGCCACCAGCTTAGTGCCTGGGCTAGTTGTGGGGGCCGATTACTCTCACCAGCATTTGGCAACTGCTCCAGGGGGCATCTGCTGTGTCCCTCCTGGATCTGGGGTGTGTGTTGGAGTTTGTATGTGTTCATGTTGGCTATTCCTTTGCTGGCAGCTTCTCTCTTCTCTCTCCTGCCTTGTTGTGAGCAGGGAGTTTTGGGCATGGGGACGGAGTCCAGTGCCTTTGACAGTGCTGCAGTTGCCAGGAAAGGGTTAACTGAGGCTACCAATCAGGGATCAGCAAAGAGGGACTGCAGCTTGCAGCCCTCTGAGTGGTCTCTTTGAGTCATGTGCTTGCCCTATCCACTAACAGAGCTTCTGTTGCCAGGGGTGGGGCTGGAGGACCAGCAATGCTACCTGTGGCTGGTGAACCTTAAAACGTTAATTGTCTGTCACTTACACTCCCTACCTCATCTTCAGCATGTACCTGTCTGTTTGCTATGAGGTAAAAATAGGGTTCTGTCTGCTTTCAGTGGGTCACCTTGTTTTCTGCTCGTGTGAATAGCTTCAGTATATCAATCAGTGCAAATGAATGGGGCCATTCACACAATTAGCAAAAATCGGGCTAGGAGAGTCTAGCCTGATTTTTGCTATACGTGAGAACCACCGGGCTCTCACGAGCGAGCACTCCGCAAACCTGGTTTTTAGAATCGTGAGTAGCCACGGCGCAGCTTCGTGCCATGCCTACTCATGAGTAGACCCCTGGGCAGGAGGCTTAAAAGCAGCCTCCCGGCTCGGGGGTCTCCCCAGTATGCCCTGCGCACTCGCGCAGGGCATACTGGGGCTTGCAGGGGCCGTGTGGCCCCCGAGCTCCCCAGCCCCTGCCGGCTCCATCATGGAGCCGGCAATCGTGTGGGCGGCTGATCCGGCCACCCAGGGCTCCCTCCCCACTCACCCTGCGGAACCGGGTCTCACGGATCGTGAGACCCGGCTCATTGACTCAATGGTTGACCATGTCTTCACACTTTAATACTCTAATGAATTGACCAATATAAGCAGCTTAATATCTGCAGGATTTCCAAAGCTATATGAAAAGCTATGGCTTTTTGTTTTTCAACATAATTTGCAGAACTGACTAAGGGCCAGGTCAAGCTGAAAATACAGTAGAGAATATTAGAAAGATCTAATATAGTTTAAAAAGAGGGCCACATCCAATATGAAACAAAACATGCAATCAACAATTGAATTAATCAATTAATCAACAATTAGTGAAAACAGTATGGAATGCAGTAGGTTCTTAGCTGCATACAAAGACCTAGATCATTAGAAGTCATAGGAAATATCACTGATATTAGAGGATAGTACAGTATAAATGGGCCCCTTGTATTTAACACAGAATTCAAAAAGAAGAAGCCCCTTTCGTTTACAGTATGGGCTGTATTTGGCCTCAAATTCACTTTGGCCAGCCTGTAATTGTTTCATGAAGTGTATGCTTAGATTTCCACCATAAACAAAGACAGCAAAACAGATGATAAAAATATTGTCTAGTGAAAACCATAATATTTGCTCCCCTTCAGAACTTTCATACCTTAGACCAACAAGTGACACAGCTGTGAAGTGATAATGTGAGCCTGAAAGAGAGTTGGTTGCCATATCAATGATAGGAAGCCAAGATAATGGGCATTTTGTCAAGTATTCAAACAATTTTTCTTCCACTAGTCTTGAGGAAAACATGATTATTTGGAATAGCAAAATCTGGGTTTAAAGCACAGCCATAGGCACTTTTACACTGCTCCACATGCTCCACATTCTTCAGTCTTTAAAGATAGGAAGGAATCGATTTGTCTTTTCATTCACTGCTAGGGAGAATGAAGTAACCAGATGGCCTGCTGCTTCACTCCATATTGAATAAACTAATATTCAATAGCAGATAAGTCAGCAGTGGAGAAGAATGAAGTGCTTGCTCCAAACACGCCACTCAGTCAGCAAGGAAAATAAATTCTAATTGGTCATTTCCATCTTTCAAATTCGTTTATTTGGTATATGAGTTGAGGGTTTGTTGAAGGTTACCACCTTTTTCTTCCTGCCTTAAAAATGCTCAAATAGGATTCAGGCTTTGTCAGGGAGAGAATCCCCTCATCGAACCCAATGGGTCTAAATAAACACACACAAGACTTTATAACAAACAAACAGCTCTGTAACAGATCTGTGTAGCCCCTGCCAAAGTATGTTTCTTCAGTAAGTCTCACTGATTACAGTAGATCTTACTTGCTGGTAAGCATGCATATGATCATTGTAATTGATGGCTGCAATATGTTTTTTTTCCTTCTCTAGGTTAGTAGTTTGCTCATTTTTATCTACTAAGCCAAACCAGAGGTTTAGTACCATACACCCTTTCTGGTCACAGCTTTTCAGGACCTCAGGTGCAGAAACTTTTCCCAGTCCTTGATGTCTAAGGTCTATCTGGAGAGGCTTGAGCTTAGTATATCTAATACATCGGTCAAAAAGACATGTACCTGTTTTTTCTCAACATATCATTCTCACTAGGACTTACCACAGTTCTCCAATTATTGGTCCCAAAGAACTTTTCTGCTGCTGCCGAGTTATGGTATAGCAAGGCCAAGATAGGGCCCTATAATCACTTCCTACTGATCTTCAACTAATCTCTTTCAATCAGGGGCGTAGCAAGGTTGGAGTGGACTCAGAGACAAGATTTTAAAATGCCCCCCCCCACTGAAGCTCAGTTCATGAAGTAAAGAAATCTTAAATGAGGCTGAATAGTGGTAACAAAAAGCATAGTAATATATATATAACCTGTGTGCCACAATAGATCATCCTAAATTATTTTTTAAAGGTTTTGTAAATTGTGGACGATGCAAGTCATTTAATGGTGCTAGAGAAAGACATGCTGTTCTGGTAGCTCCAGGTCTTAACATTCACATCAATTTTGGAGGATGAATACATACAACTGAAAGAAGTCCAGGTGGGTGCACGGCTGGGGGAGTCAGTCATGTGACTTGCCTCTGTGGGGCCCACCAAGGCAGTGGGCCCTCAGACAACTGTCTCCCCTTGCCCTGTTATAGTTACGCCCCTGCTTTCAATTATAGATGCTTATAGAGACCAGTGGCATACAGAAATCTTTACAATCCTTTCACTACCAAACCCCACAGCTTCTTGTTCTGAAATCAATCTCTAAAGTTGGAGCCCCATAGGCCCTCAGTCTAGACTAAAAGTCAGATAATCCTACAAGGCATGATCTGTTGCTTTCCTCAGACCACAAATTATGTCAAAGAACTGTCTCTCAGGCCTTAGAGTCACCACCAGGTAATCAGAGTTCTCATGCCCCACACAAGTGGGCTACATCTGTATTCATTATTCCAAAGACACAATGGATTCATTCAGGCACTTTCCCCTTTTACTGAGAGGCACCTTTAAAAATAAATTAGCAGGTACTTACTAGCATTACTGCAGCACCTGCTAACTCTCTCAAGCAGCTCCATGTGGCATCCTGACCAGCTGGTACTGCTCACCCCCCCCCCCCCATGCCAGCATTTCATTCAGGGTGAAAGTGATGTATTTTTAAAGGTGCCTCTCACCGCCCGCCCACCCACCCCCACCACCGCAGGCCTCACTGGCCACTACTGGGAGTGAGGCAGACCAGCAAAGCATACATCGTTTCAGAGGTTGAGCACAGTAAAGAAAAAAGCAATGAGCCAGATAAATCAGAGAGGCCTCGCTCCCCACTTATTTCTAAAACTAATTGAAAAGACTAGGGGCAGGAAATTTGATTGACTCTGTTACTTTTGATAAAAATGAATGTTTTCAGTAGGGCACAAGTGAATTGAACCTATATTAACACATTTAAAAACCTAGTGGCTAGATGAATTGATGTGCATAATGTCTTACTTGTACATGCAGCCAGACTGCCTTGATGAAAAGAGGAGGAGGAGGAGACAGCAACCAGATTCATATATGTGTGGAATGCTTCAGAAGGCAGCAACCAAGGGGCTGTGGGGGGGGCAGGGGGGAGAATAACAGGCTGGTGGCAGTCACTGTAAGAAACTAAGGGTTGCTCTAAGAAGAAACAGAGGCTATTCCCACAATCGATGGAAAGCGGGCTAAGCTTTGAAATTGTGGGAACCACTGGGTTTTCCAGTGATTGTGGGAACCACCAGACTTGTGGCCGAGCCTGGTGCTTCCAAGGCAGCTAGCCCACCTAGAACACCCTCCCGTTTAATGAGGTTAACAGAGCAAGCGCTCCGTTAACCTCATTTCTTTGCTTGTGTGTCACTGCGGCACATGGCGACACACGAGTAGACCCCCATCTAGGAGGCTGCAAGCAGCCTACCGGGTTCAGGGGTCTCTCCAGGATGCCCCACACACTAGAACTGGACAACCCGGAACTTCCGGGGGCTGTGCAGCCCCCACTGGCTTCATGATGGAGCTGGCAGCCATGTGGGCATCCAATCCAGCTGCCTAGCTACAAACTGCTGCTCATCTGCAGGGAGAGCAGGCTAAGCCTGCTCTCCCCGCAGAACCCCATCAGGCACTTCACATGTGTCGTGTGAAGCACCTCATTGAGACAAAAAGGGGAATAAAAACAGAAGGAAAGGGAAGAAAACAGAAGGAAGGAAAAGCAGTAAACCTCTGTTCCAGACATTAAGGCCACCTTTGGACATCATCCCAAACCTCAGGCAATCAGACCAGAGGTTTGGGTTATGGTCGTCTGAATTCAGGAACGCTCGGTTCCATCTGAAAAGCAACCCGGTGGGGGGAATGTGGGCAAATTGCAGATCCATTGGACTTGCGGTTTCCCATTTTGTGTGATGGTGGTCAAAGAGAAAGTGTTTGATCACAGCCAAAACACCTATGACATATTCAGAGTTGCTTCCTGTGGGTAAAAACTATGAGATAAACTTAAATTTTATTTTACTGAAAAACACTTGGGATTTATAAATTTGATCCTGTCAAGAACCAAAGAAAGATGTAAACATTATTCCATTTACTACATTGTTATTGTTTCTACAAGGGAAAAGGGTCTCAACAGCATTTGCAGCTTGCAGTCATCATTATTTAATTGATTACAATTATCTAAAACAACATGGAATTTAAGTATCTGTCAATATAATGTGTATCTCTTTATTGCTTCTCATTAATTACTGTTAACCCATTTTTAGCCTACTTTACAGTAGGGTTATGAGATCACCTGGCATTTCGTGTGTCTGTGTGTGTGTGTGTCCAGCCCATCAACTTTGCACTGCCTGGACCAATATGAACCAAATCAGGTACAGTTGTAGGGACACATAGGGACACCTCAACAACATGCTCCATCCCAATTCAAGATGGCAGACGCATAAACCTTTGAGGCGCAAGTGGGCTGACCTGTGAACTACCTAACCAATTTGAACCAAATTTGCTACAGCTGTAGGTACATATAGGGATGCCCCAATGGCATAGTTTGTGATGATGTTATCCACCCCAGTTCTAGATGGTGGACGTGTGAACTATTGAGGCACAAGTGCACTAACTTGTGGACTGTCTAAACAATTTGAACCAAATTTGGTACAGTTGTAGTGAGTGATACACAGGGACACCTCAATGGTGTAGTTTGTAATGATTTAATCCTCCCTGATGCAAGATGGTGGACACATGAACATTTGAGGCACAAGAGATCTAACTTGTGAACCTCGATTTGAACCACATTTAGTCCAGCCGTAGGGATAGTGAAAGCAAATTTTGTAGACTAGTTTTCACTAGATTGAGAACTAGTCTACGAGACTAGATTGATTAAATTGAACAATTTGTCAATTATTCTATGATGCAATATAAAAGATTTCATTTTCATATATTCTGTATTTCTTATTTTCTTAATACCTTAACTTATAACTTCTTAATAACTTAACTTATGTATGTATGTAGTTATTTAGTGTCCAAATTGTTCAAATGAACTCTGTTTCAATGGTCTGTTGCACATTTTATTTTAAGGGCAGATTTACATAAAATAACCAGGGAATTACAAAACCTAGGAAGGACCTAGGAAAGTATCACCTTCACCCACTACCAGGAAACTAGGTCTTCTGGTTAGGGCTATATACTCCTACATATGTATAAGTCATCACTGTGTCTATAGTTAGAGGAGAAGGAGCACAATTCTTGGTGAAGGACTGCTGCACTATTGAAGGACTGCAGACACTTTGAGGCATTCCCCCTTCACTTTCATAAAGGAGTGAAGGCCTCTTCCACATGAGATCTACAACATATAGAGGTCATTCTCATGACTGGTTTTACCCAGGCTAGGGGACCCCTATCTGGGTATAGCTGGTTGTGAGAAGTGCCAGGATTGGTACCGATCCTGGCACTCCACAACAGGATAGCCCTGGGTTTTTTGTGAGTGTTTCCTTCTACCCTACTTCCCATTATGTGGATTTTTGGGTTGCCTCAGGATGCCCGTTCACCAAACCAGGTAACAAGAGCTCCTGGAAGCAGAGATATCCCCCAATGCACCATGCTCCTGGTGTGGTGCATTGTGGGATGTTGGAGGACCACCTCTTCTGGCTCCCGGTTCTGCTGCTCACCTCTCCCAATTCCACCTCGGGCTTGGCTCATTTGCTGTGCTGAGGGGCAGAGCTGTCAGGGAAAGGCTATTGTGTGTGGAGAGGCAGGTAGAAGCCTGCCTCCCTGCCCGCCTTCCACAGCAAGGTCATATGAACAACCTTATACATTTGCTAGCTTAAAAAAGAAAAGGAAGTATGCTTCTTTATTCAGAACTACAATGTCAGTCATGCACAAATTTATGCAGATCTATGCAGAGTTAGCTTAATTACTTTGAGTACCTAGAATTTATTGAATAGGGTTACAGATCTACAATGCATTCCTATGCATATTACTGTGAAACAAGTCGCACTGTTTTCCATGGAGTTTGCTCCCAGGCATAGGATTGCAATCCAGTGACAACATTTGTTTCAAAAACTGTTAATATTGTTCTTTTGTCTGCTTCTTTGGCTAAGTTATGCTGCATCATGGACTGAGTACTCTTAATTAATTGATATGTAGTCTACAACATTTTGATGCAATATGATTATGGACAAAGTAAGCATGCAAAACAACATTCAGGATGTATAATTTTGGGACTGGGGGCATGGTCTGGCTGGCTGGGGAACTATAAGAAGTAAAGCAATGCAAATGTGACCAGCTAAAACTTGGCAGGCATAATGAATTTTCTGTGAACTCCAGGGATCTAGCTCAGACGATATGGTTTCCAGGGCAGAATTTCTCCTGGACTTTCTATGTATCTCCCCCTTAAATGCCATTCCTACCCTACAGATCTTTGAAAGTTCCAAACTATTGCCAGATTTCTCAAAAATACTAAATTGCCTAGGGGTTACATCTTAGTGTTTTCTCCATTTTTTTTTTCATTTATGGAAGAACACATGAAACATTTTCGTCATAAATTTCACTCATTCAAAGCTTATCATCTTCCTACCAGTGTTCCTTGATAGTCCCATTTTTGTCTTTGCAGTAATTCAACAATACATTGTATATATATCTTTAAGGTTCGAGTGTATGTAGAAAACAAAGCAAGAAAGATCTCTTAAAAGCTAACCAATTTGATTTAATTTGAACAAGACAGTCAAGCACATCCAAGCACATTTTCCATAACCATTGCATTGCCTTAAACTGAGTTGCTGAACAGACAACTGCTTAGAAGCTGTGAAAGAGCAGCTTTTGAGCCTCCCACCCTATTTCTCCCTGATCCCGTTGTCTCTGCTTGCTGTAGTGGGCAGAAGTCCAGTTTCATGCCATAGCAGGTGAGATGTGAATAAGGTCAAAGTGGTGTGTGGAGGAACAAGGCAGAAGATGCAATGCAATGGCAGCATACTTTCTCATTGATTTGGGGCATAATTTTGAGCAGTCATATATTTCCTAGGAAAGGAACTAAAGTTTATTATTATTTTCTCAAACGTTTGGATTTCTAACACATGTTCAAAATGTAAATGCATCCAGCTTATTGTCATGTAACAGTTGTGCTTTAACTGTCTATGGGTACCAATGCAATGAAAGAAATTGTTTTGGTCAGCTAAAATTTGTTTTCTCCTTCTTCAGCAGAGAGAAAGGGAGGGACGAGTATGGAAAACATCATTAGCAGCTGTGTCTAACGACTGGGTTCCTAGGAAAAAGTGTTTCAAAACAGGAAGATTCCTCTTCTTACTGGGCTTCGGACAAGTTGAAAGAAAAGTGCCTGACAGTCCTAAAGTTAATCCAGGTTAGGCATGAAATGAACATTTTATTTGGAAACAGAAATTAAAGCACTTAAGTGCGCCCACCTATTTGAACAGAGTTGAGAATGTGGAAATAACACTGGCATTCGTTTCCCTTTCTTTCTGTTTCCCATTGATGTGTTCCCATGTACAGCACTGGCTGAATACATAGCCTTCATACAGAAGTACCTGTTCCCACATGGGTGGAGTATAAGGATGCCCACCCACACACTCTAGAGGTGCTTATGTGGGAGGAGTCATAAATGTGAACTAACTGAGATCTTTATCAGCTTCAGGATATGATTACATGACTAGCAAAGATCCTGGAGCACATTGCTCTAGACAGTCTGTCTGATTCTTAAGATTGCCACCATTATTCCCCTTCAGAAGACTCATCCTACCCAGTTTTTGGTTGTGTGAACAACCTCAGTGTCTGAATAGGACCTGTGTGAATGACTGTATGTGCATTTATTTAAAGAGTGAACTTGAGTACAGGGCCCCTCAGGGAACAAATAGGAAGTGAACAATTGTATGTCTGTTCAACATAATGAGGCAATTCTCATAATTGCCCTGCATGGGCAGGGAGGGCATGGGGGGTGGGGAAGGCTGCTTTCAACTTACCTTCCCCTCAGATGACCAAGCAGGTCATCTTCAGTGCTCCTCCCGTGCACCCACACAGGTAGCTCTGCTTGGAGCTGAATGGAGCAGGGCAGAGGGATCTGGGGCAGGAACTTGTTCTGGCCTCTAGGCTTCCCACAATGCAATGCATGACATGCTCATCTGTGCAACCATCTTTGTGTCACCTTGGGCTGAATTCAGCCCAAGGAGACACATGATACCCGGTAACCCCTGCTAAATGAGGAAAGAGACTCCTTTTAAAGTGGTGATTCTCTTATGTTTAGCAGGGGGAGAGCAACTGGCCCTATCCATTCCCAGCACAGCATCCCTCCAGTGGCTCTTGTTGGTATCTGTCTTATGTTTCTTTTTAAACTGTGAGTCCTTTGCGTACAGGGGACCATGTTATTGATGTATTATTCATTTTTATATCTAAACCACTTTGAGAACTTTGGTTGAAGAGCAGTATACAAATATCCATCATCGTCATAGCAGCAGCAGCAGCAGCAGCAGGGTTAAAGGTGCGAGTGCACACTTAGCATTGGCTAACAGCTGGGTTAGTTATGAGGGTTAGGAGGGCAGGGAACAGAAGGACCCGTGAGCATCCCACTGCTTCTCACGACCAGCCCAACCCTTCCTGGGCTGCCCCAGGCTGCGTTAGGCTGGTCGTGAGACCAACCTCTTTGTGTGAATGAATGTGTGCAGATCTGTATGTAAGAGCACTGTACACAGATTGTATATGGATTAAACAAAACATGTGAATACTACTACTGTTATTAATCCACAGTGGAGTTTAAAGTCTTAATCAGAAGACTGGTTTTCCAAAGCTCTACCACTAAGCGACTGAAGGAAGAGTTATATATACTGTATGTGGTTCTAGATTGCTGTTGTCTAATCTTCTCAAAAATGGGCCCTGACATTGCATTTCAAGTTTCAGATATAGATATGTGAAACCCTTCTGAGAAATTTTGCTAGTGTTATCAAAACTCTAGGTTGCACGGCATTTCTCAGGTGTTCTGCCTTAGGAGGAATCTTGTTATTCACTATGAATGGTGCTTTAGGCAAAACTTCAGTGATAGCCCAGGGATGTGAAAAGCAGGAAAAATGTGGAGTGGGGACCTAAAAGAGAAAGAGTCCAAGAAGGATGGGACTTTCTGAAAAGTGAGCTACTGAAGGTGCAGTCACAAACCATTTCCATAAAAAGGAAACATAAGAGACATTTTTAAGAAATCATTGTTGATGCACAAAGAACTCTCTGAACAGCTGAGAAGCAAAAAGGACATGTATGGGGGGGGGGGCATATAATCAAGCAAGAGTTCAAAACAGGACCTGAGTCTGTATGGAGGGTATCAGGAAAGTTTAGACTCAGAATAAGCCAAAGCTTGTGAGAGATGCCAAAAGCAACAAAAAAGGGTGTTCATATATGTCTGAAGCAAGAGGAAGGTCAAGGAAGTAGTAGGTCTGTTGCTTGGAGAAGACAGTGAAATGGTAATGGGCGGTGGAGGGAAGGCAGAGCTGCTTAATGTCTGTTTTGCATCTGTCTTCTCTCACAAGGGAAACGTGGCCCAACCTGGAAATGTGCATCAAGTTAGGTAAACAGATGGTAAATAAATATCTAGCTACTTTAAGCTAGTGGCCAGAATCTGGATAAGATTCGAACTTTGCTGATTGGCTCGGGGGTGGGGGGGGTATACTTGTAAAGGGGAATCCAGGAAGGATTCCCCTTTACAAGTACAGGGGAATTCCCTACAGTTAATGGGGGTGGGGGGCTGCCCGAACCAGGCCAGCTTGATGTCAAGCCCAGCTTGAAGCAAGATGGTTCACAACATCCCTAAGATGAACTCAGGATTCTTCAGCAATCTCAGATTGACACCACACCAAACTGAACTTAAGATGGAATTGACCAGCCAGGCTATGGATCTCATCTCAATGTCAGTTTGGTGTAGCACCAGCCAGAGATCACCAAAAAATCCTGAGTTCATATGACACACTTTGCAGGAGCATGCACCACTAGGGATGTGCACAAAACCAGTTTTTGTAGTTTGTTTCTAATTAGAACTGAACATGAATTGTTCTACCAGTTCAGATTCTAAACTGTTAGAACCAGCCCATGGTTTGGTTTAGTTTCAATTAGAACCCCATAGAACCGGTTCAAAAAAGTTCTCCATAGGGAATAACGGGGCTCAAATTGGCCCATTATTCCCTATGGGTAGCACCCAGGGGGTGCCAAAGTGGGGTATGTTGTAGGCCTCCATGGGTGCCAACTATCACCCAAGTCCCAAAGCAATCGGTCAAAGGGGCAATATTTAATGATTTTAAAAAATATTTAAAAAGTTTTATTATTTCTCCCATAGGGAATAATGGCGATTAGATTCTTTGTCAAATAGATTCGCCATGAGGAATCCCTATGTAGAATCCATGTGCCATCAGATAATCAAACACTACTGATATCAGAGAATCCTCATGTGTTGGATTCTCTGATGGCATATAGATTCTACATAGCTGGCTGGGCAACAAGCAGGAGGCCGGATTAGAGTCCCACCATGCACTCACTCACTACACACACAAAAATTTAATTACACTACAGTCAGCCAGAAAATAAAGTACTTAAATATTGTTAATTTAAAAATAAATAAATAGAGGCCCAGGAAGGCAGTGTGCTTCCAAAAGAAAAATGGGAAGGAAGCATCTACTTCAATAATCAGAAATAAATTTTAAATGAATTTTTTAAATCCTTTTAAAAAGGAAGGCAGCCAGAAAGGGGGGTAAACACTGGGGGGAAATGGCCCAGAGGCCTGAAGCCAGGCTAGCTGGCTGGGCAACAAGCAGGAGAGAGGATTAGGGCCCCACCACACACTCACTCACCACACACACACACACATGCACACGCGCACACACACAGACACACACACTATAGCCAGGAAAATACTTACATTTTGTATTTTTTTTAAAAAAAAAATGGGTGTGGGGAGTAGGAGTCAAACCTCTCTCTGGAGACCACCAGTCCAGACCGCAAAGCAAGGCAACCAAAGCAGCAGTAGTAGCTCCTCAGTCTCTCTTAGGCAGCAGGCAGAGCAGCTGCAGACACAAGCAGCTGAAACAGATATTCCAAGCCACAAGGTGGTCTTTAAATATACTTTGAATAATTCTCCTTGCAACCCTCCTTGTCCCTTCCCCTGGCGAATGGGGTGACAAGTGTCCCTGAGCGACACACTCTTAAAGCCACTCAAAGGGCCAGACACATCTGGCCAACTGGGATCTGCAGCAAAGTCAATCACTTCGAGTGATACAAGTGTCAAAAAAAGAAAAAAGGATGACAGTCTCTTTCTTACACAAAATGGAGGCTTGAGCCACTTGAGCCAGTTAGAACTGGCACTATCAGAACAGGGCTTGGTCCAGTTTGACCTAGCGCCAGCTCTAATTTTTATTTTAAAGTTCAGCCTCTATCTAGAACTGCCGAACCAGGGTGGTTATATTTAGAACCACATCCCTATGTGCCACTAGGATCTCTGGTTTTTGTTTGACGTAGAATGGATTGTGTGAGCCTGCCCTTAAGCTCTTACAGCTTTCCTTAAAGCATCCTAGATTTTCTAAGGCAGAGTCCACACATTTGCTTTAAATTTTGCTTTATGAACAATCTTGGCAGCAAGTATAGTTTAGGACACTTCTTAACGGCAATTTCTCTGTCAAATGATAAGGCATTAATGAAAATAAATTGAAGTTTAGTATTGGCCAAGCAGATTATTAAGAACTATTAGAACTACTAGATTACTAAGAAATCAAATAATTGTCATGGGGCATAGAAAGTAAGACCTTTAAAGAAACATGCTTCATTGTAAGAGGCCAGTCACACCCTTGGACCCAAAAGAAGTCTTGGACTTTACTCCTTTGTTTTGCTTTGCAATATGATACTGCCACAGCAAGTACACTTGTTATATTGAGCTATTAGAAAAAAGAATGCCATTCATTTCAGCAATTTGAGCAGCAGCCCATGAACAAAGATATAGGGTTTATCATAAAATATGTACCTATGTTAAGAACATGCCCAAACTAATCCCAGGGTTTACAGTGCTACAGAACTGAGTCTCAATCCCTACAGCATCTGAGGGCCACATCATAAGTTGTGGTATGATCTGATTGATTGGTTATGTGTCGTCAAGTTGGTGTTGACTCTTAGTGATAGATTATCTCCAGGATAGGTCTG
Organism: Hemicordylus capensis; assembly: GCF_027244095.1. NCBI lineage: Eukaryota > Metazoa > Chordata > Lepidosauria > Squamata > Cordylidae > Hemicordylus > Hemicordylus capensis. The sequence goes on along the minus strand of NC_069657.1, from coordinate 90,606,265 downwards.
TCTTTGACTTGTCCTTTAAGGTTTCACAGTGGTGCATTCATTGTTGTCGTAATCGAGACCATCCACCTTGCTGCTGGTCGTCCTCTTCTTCTCTTTCTTTCAACTGTTTTACTGTTCTAATTTTAATGTCATTGTGTTTTTTATTGTTAGTTGTCCTGGGAAGACTTGTCCTAAAGGGCAAGATATAAATATTACAAATACATAAATAAATATCCACCAGAAAAGCTTGTAAAACATATGGTAACAGCTACACAAGGGACTGTTTAAATCCCAGTAAACATGTTTGAAAAGTGATACAAGCACTGGCTCATTAGAGAGTTAGTTTTACAGCAAGAATAACCCAGGGTGCCCTGAAGGAAAATTCAGAGCAAGGCTATATATGAACAATAGTCATAATAATATTATTTTTGCAGGATAAAAAGAACTACCAGGGCACTTTCCAGACTAGACCCTACAACAGGGTCAGGATGTAACATGGAAGTAAGCATCCACACTTCCTGTGTCGTGACACCGCAGTTCCTACATGGACAGCGGTGTGCCGTTCACATTTCCAATGCCTTGTTCCAAATTTAATCACAGCAAAATAGATCTAGGATGTCATATATCTGGCATGAAAAAGTTGCTGTTTTTTCAAGTTGTTATTTACTGCGAGGCTACTGCAGTAGCCCCTACTGTTTACGTTTTTAATGTGACTTGCCCGAACAGAGGCATTTTGCTGATGATGAGCAGGTTGTCTGGAAAGTGACCAGTTCACATCCAGAGTATTTGCACCAGTTTGGAGGTACATATGCAAATAAAAAGAAGCAGCAAAGCAATAATAATGGCAATAGTCCAATATAATTTCCCTGGGGAAATGTGGATGTATTAATGCTACCTAAAACAGGTAAAACTTTTAAATATTTTGTCAGCCTGCTATAAAGCTTGCGGCTCCAGAAAATTGAGACGTACTAATGTAACCAGAACTTTCAAAGGTTTCAGTAGTCTGATGGAAAAATTCCCCAGAAAATAAGTACTACTAGCTGGGCTGGGTGCAGAGCATCTGCTCCAGGCACAGAGCATCTACTAGTTCTTGGCCCCTTGTTCTCAGCCATCCCCCTCCAACCTCCAATATTTCTTTCCTCTGGCCGGCCACCTGGCCAACTGCTTTGTCTGGCTGCCTCCGCCACCCCCGCATTTCCCCCAGCGCCATTCTCTCAACCGTCCATCCGTTTCTGCCCGATCGCTTCCCCCCACCCCAACAGTTCACTTGCAAACTCTCATGAAAGCTGCCACGCATGGTATTAGCAACGGGTACACTTAAGAGAAATATATAAATAGTTGGGGCTCCAATGTAGACAATGCCACCTACCAACAGAAACGACAACACAATACAAACTTTTCAACAATGTCACACCACTGTTACAGACAGGTGTGCTGAGCATAGCTGCTTGGCTCATGCCCCTGGACTTTGCCTTATAGTGTATAGCTTGGCTCACTTGAATTGTTTAGACCTATCTGCATATTGGGTAATTTGGTCTAACCAACCTTGTTCATCTACTCTATTTTGCAGCACGCTATGGTAAGAACATGCACACTATCTTGCTGGATCAAGCCAACTTCTGTCTAGCACCATTCTAGCAGACAACCATATGCTTCAGGGAGCTCACAGAAGCAGAATGTGAAGACAGTTCAGCCTGGATTTCATGAACTGATTCGTGGGAAGGATGACCTTGATAGCCTTCTGGGTTTTTTGTTTGTTTGTTTACCAGGTGTTATCTCAGAAATCCAAGAATGTGGATGTACCTGGTGGGCTTTGTAGGTCTGATCCTTAAAGCCTGGATGCTCTGAGCATGCTTTGGTGGTTCCATTGCTGATAAGATGAATGGGAATTGTAAAAACAGCAAAATATCTTCTGATATTTCCAATATTAACTGATTGATTGTGACATCAGCGTTCATGGACCAAAGTACACATTAAAGTTTGTACTACAATAACCTTTTAGCCTTTAAGCTGCTATTTTCAACAGACTAACATGGCTAATCCTCCTGGAATGTGTCCTTACCAGTTCAGTAAATTTGATCTGGAGGTACTGGAAACTACAGTTCCCATGCATCCCAGCAATAGCGGTCCTTACGATAAGGCCACCATCACAACTAGCCAGTTCTCTCCATCACTGGGGTATATCACTTCACAAGGGTAACATTTTTGGGGAAGTGGGGGCAGGGAAATGCAGGAAAATTTTGCTGGTGGAAAGCCTATAATGAGGTAGGCTGGACACTGATAGAATTGTGGGTGAAACTTATAATAGGCTGAGGTGTGTGATTGTGAACTCTTTACTATGCTGTTACAAGCCCTCCCAACCCAAACCAGCTGCATCACTAAAAATAAGTTCATGGGATGCTGCAACCAACTCAGTTGTTGGGCATCTGTTTTGCATGCAGACAGCCCTAGGTTCACTCTCTGGCATCTCCAGATAGGAGTGGGAAAGACTCTTGTCTGAAACATTGGAGAGCTGCTGCCAGTCAGTTTAGACAATATTGAGCTAGATGGACCAGTGGTTAGACCATATATTCCTATGTTATTTGGAAGTAAACCCTCAGTGAAAAATACATCTGAGCAAGCATACTTGTTATCACCAAAAAATGAAATGCAAAAAAGAGCAATTCCTGCCAAGTGACTTGCATGTTATTTTTAATTCTACCAATTGACAGAGTAAGACAAAGTATATCTGCATACTTGCCAATAGTGTCATAGGAACACATACATATATAATATCACATTATGTCAGTGAACCAATGTAGTTGTTAGTATATCCTGTGTCCTGCCACAACCTGTCAAAGGACTGTGCTATAATAAGTCAAAAATGATTTTATTTCACAACTCAAAATACTTTATAAGTTCCACTGGAATCGATGAAAATTATTTTCATCTTATAATAATTATATCCCAGCAAGTGAGCAAGATTCGCTCATGCAGCTAATGTTGATACATATTGGATTTGTGAGAACAGCAGCATGCAACAGACTTCTAATAACTAAGGCATTTATTAGTTATACTAGAAAGATCCAAGGAAGAAAAAAATTGGCGAATTAACTACACTGGGAATTGTCTGGATACTGGTCCATCTGAGCCTAAGACTGCTCAGACCCATAGACTTTCTCCCTAAAAGCAATTCCTCCCCCGCTCCCATTCATTCATATGGCTTGTCACTTGGGGTGTGCATGGATCCGCTCCAGATGGTTCAATTAGAACCAAACTCAAACTGAATTACCCACTCCATATACCTAGAACCTGACCAGTCTGTTCATAACTAGAACTGGGGTTGAACCATGTCAATCCATTTTGACCCTGATTCTAGTGCTTGCAAAGGGCAATAAGGTAATGGTTCATCTTTACAAGCACCAGGGGAGCCCTACAGGGTTGAAAAAGGGAAGGCAGGCAGGCAGGGAGTGGGTGGGAGGTTACCCCATGTACCACTGCAGCAGTGCAGCTCCTTAGGGGCAGCATCGGGGTGGCAGCAGCTCCCCTAGGCCGCACCAGTGCTCCCCCATTGGCTTGGGCTGGTGCAGGCCTGAATCAGGCCCCTGCTAGCCCAAGCTGATGGGGGGGGGGTGTTGGTGGGGCCTAGCATAGCTACTGCTGCTCTCTAGCCCCTTAAGAAGCTGCACTGCCATGGAGGTCTGTGAGTTAACCTTCTGTCTACCTCCTGTCCACCCTTTTGCAACCCTTTAGGATCCCCCCTGTGCTTGTAAAGGGGAATCTCACTGGATTCCCCTTTGCAAGCACTAGAAATGGTTGAACCGGGCCTGGTTTGGCTCAAGCTTGGGCTGGTCCCCCTTTTAGGGGGGCTAGACTGGTTTGAGGTTGAACTGGTTGAACCAGGCCAGTTCGAGCTCAAACCTGGTTCAAACTGGAACCAGTTTGCACACCCCTACTTGTCTCATCCTGAGGCCTTCTGGGCTTGCCTCTCAAGAGGCAGTATATAACAACACATATCAATATTGTGATTGGCAGTTGGGCCTCAATGAACTGCATGAGAAAGTCTGTTAATGAAGACATGCTGCATCTTAGATCATTAGTTGGGATGCACTAAAAATAGGATAAAGAAACAAGTTCATTATGTCATATCTCAAAGAAATCACTCAGTAATTATATATGATAATCTGTGTAAGAGAACCCATAGCGATCACTGAACTGTCCTATTACTGTGACATTATAGGGGATTATATTTCTTCTTTCACATGATAATTTGTGTAAATGAATGAACATACTCAGGTTAATATTAAGGCTCATGATGTTCTACAGTCAAAGAAATATATGCCTCAGTAATGACAAGCCAAGGAAGGAAAAACAGACCCAAGTGTCTGAGTATGTTACCAGTGGGATAAACTACACTGCCAGCTGATATGTTCACCAGCTTAAATGCTGTTCTCCACTTTAAAAAAAAGCTTGTCATTTTAAGAAATTTTACCTCCAGTGCTAGAGAAACATTTCAGTTTGCTGCTTCCTCAGACACAGATAATAGCACTGTGCCCTTCATACAAGTGTTAAATACCAATCAAGTTGTGTGTTAACCTATGACAGCAAGGGTAGATGCAATTCACTCAGCAGCACTGACAAGTTACTACTCATATGGAGGAATGCAGCATCTGTCCATTCTTTTGCAACCAAAAACCATCTTGTCACACTCCAGATCTCAGCAGGCTTGAATCAAATTTAACCATTACTGTTTCCTACAAGAAGCTTCAGGAATCTTAGTTAAGGGACTGCTCAGAATTCTGACAGAGATCTCTAGGTCACAGAGCACAGAATCCCAGGTTTCAGAATTCCATAGAGGAAACCATATGCACCTCACATAATTATGAACATTATTAATTAAATAATTGTCAACAGTCTTATTACTGATGCCATAACTATCACCAAAAAAGTGATTTATGGGGCTGTTTTCTCTTTCTTTACAAAAATTATATTATACAAATATACTATGAATATGATGAATATTTATATACCACTTTACAACAAAAGCTCCCAAAGCAGTTTACATAGATATAAATAAATACATAAAATTGCTCCCTGTTCCCAAAGGGCTCACAATCTAAACCAAAAAACCCAACACACATAAAATAAATACCAGCAACAGCCACTGGAGGGATGATGTGCTGGGCATGGTTAGGCCAGTTGCTCTCCCCCAGCTAAATAAAGAGAGCCACCACTTTTAAAAGATGTCTCTTTGCTCAGTTAGCAGGGATCTCTCTCTCTCTCTCTCTCTCTCTCTATCTATCTATCTATCTATCTATCTATCTATCTATCGTATTTATATACCACCCAAAACTTGGGTCTCTGGCCAGTTTACAATTAAAATCATTTAAACATTAAAATCATTAACATTAAAATAATTTTAAACCAAACATTAAAGGTATTAAAACTATAAATCTTATTAAAAGCCTGTGTGAACAAATATGTTTTCAGTGCCTTTCTAAAAGTGGCCAGAGATGGGGAGATTCTTATTTCAACAGGGAGCGCATTCCAAAACCCAGGGGCAGCACAGAGAAAGTGTTTATGGTATATCATAATCAGACTGTGTTGATTAAGGTGCATCATAATTAGATTATGTGTTATACACAATATGTATTGATACCGGATTTTTACCTGAATTGAAGATGACTCTGAATTTAAGATGACCCCCCCCCCATTAAAAAGTAGAGGTTAAATACATTTATACCTACATTTACTAAAAAGGAACAGGACTCTGAATTTATGATCACCTCCTGATTTCTAATACAAACAAGTTGTTCTGGTAAGAACTAATATGCCTACTTTCCTTTCACTATAATCTTAATTGATAATTACTATCCTCACAAGTTACAGTAGCTCACTTGAGCTCATTCACACATCCGCCATCTTGAATTGGGTCAGATGACATCATCACAAACTATGCCGTTGAAGTGTCCCTATGCATCCCTACAACTGTACCCAATTTGGTTCATGTTGGTCCAGGCATTGTGAAGTTGATGGTAGGGAGTGGGCGGGGGGGAGAGAGAGACACATAAACACACAGACATACACACACAATACCAGGTGATCTCATAAGCTGACTTTCCTTAAGGAAATTAGGCTAAAAAAACTTGGAGAAAACCTAGTCTTGGATCAGATAAATACAATATTGTATTTTTTCCATTTTCCCTTTTGCTTTTCTCTGATTGCCAGCATTTAAATTACTTAGAACTAGCTGGGCCAGGTGCAGAGCTCTTCCTGGTCTGCTGAGGTTTCATCCCAGCAAGCACTTTCATAGTCAGACTGTGAGCAAGGTATCAGAATATCTCCAGGGCAGCAGCCATTGGCCATGATCTGTAAGGGGATGTGCTGAGTGTGATCGTGCCTTTTTGGAATGGTCCACCCACCCTCGGCAGGGAAAGGGCATTTGAATCCCTTTAAATGCCATGCCATGCAAGCCCTTCTGACAGCAATTGCACCACCACCCTCATAAGAGCCCCACAACAAAACAGTCTTACACAAGCACAATTACTGGTGTGGGGGGATCTGGGGACACTCTTTTTCAGTTAAGAACAGGAAGGGAACATGATGACTTCCTAGGAGGGGATATGTATATGAAAGAGAGCATTATGTCCAGTGGCAGCCAATATGTGAACACTCTCTTGCTGTAGATATTCCCCTTAAAGAATGGGGTAGTAATTCATGGGTAGAGCATCTGCTTGCATGCAGAAGATCCCAGGCTCAGTCCCTGGTATCTCCAGGTGGGGCTGGGAAAGACCTCTTCCTGAAACCTTGGGGAGGTGCTGCCACTCATTGTAGACAATACTGAGCTAGATGGACCAACGCTATAAGGCAGATGGGCTTGGTATAAGGCATAGATAGCTATCTTTTCACCTTTCCAGTTAATCGCATACAATCTTGACTGCCGTGTGCCACAAGGAGAGAGCAGGTCCATCATGCAATAAGGTGCTTGCAGAGTGAATAGCTGGAGATAGTTCACAGAATAAGACAAGCAGAAGGAGAAGCAAAACAACCACCACCAAAACACACACACACACACACACACACACACCACCCAACATTCAGAGGTTACAGACTATTAATATGTGGTATAAAAATTCCTTACTGAGCCTGCAAGATTCATTTCTATGTATTATTCTTACATTTTGCAAAATGCTAATTACCACTTGCCCAGTCTCTGTTATTAGCAGGTATGGGTAGCATTTCATATCTGAAGCAAGACTTCAAATCAAATCATTTCCTGGGCATAAATGTGCTCAGGTATCAGTGGGAGATCAGTATATGGGAATCTACAAGGTCATTTATGGAGTATAGTTTTGCTCTACACATAATAAAGCTTACAAAAGTTAGTGCCTTCCTAGGGGATTGTTTAGCTTGAATGTGGGTTTTTTTTTGGCAGACTTACACAGTTAATCAGCTCTGAAGAGCAGCTCTGTTCTTTGAAACAAGCCGGCTCTCTACTGTCAAGACACTGATACAAAAATATATATTCCAAAGAGATTTGCTTTTGCTTTGGAGCTGGCGAAAACTAGAAGCCCACATAGAGGGATTTGTATTACTGAATAAGATAAAGGCACTCCAAGAACCATTTTAAAAAAATGATGTTGATTGATAAGAAAGTGTTTTAGTTGTCTTTTCATTTCTCCAAAAGAAAGTGATTTAAAATTGACTTTAAAGTTATGGAACAACAAATCATGACAACTTAGGACTGGGACATACTTAGGACTTGCTACATGTATGCACCCTAAAACAGGCTCCCTCTTACAACAGTACAGGAATACATTGAACCCCCACCCCCGTCTGCTGTTTTCCACAGTTGTTTGCTGGATAATGTGTAGCACAGTGATCTTCACTATTTTTCAAGCAGAAGCCATTTTTTTGGGGGGGGGAATACAACCAAACCATTTTGATTGGTTTTCCATGGTGCTGACTTTTGTGCTGCACTGTATTTTTTCCAGCACTGGGGGTGGGGGGGGGGACCTTTAAGACTTACAGACTGCCACCTTGCAAGACATGCAGACAGAGAGCACTGGGAATACTTCCCAACACTTTTCCATATTGCTCTATGGGAAAACTGGCTCGAGGTTGAGCTGGTTCGCTATTGAACTGGGCCAGCTCAAGGGATTTCCCTTGAGCTGGACCAGACCCAGTTCAGCTCAACCTTGAGCTGAATCTCTCCTCCAGGCCGGCTCGGGGCTGGTTAGGTGTTCTAATATATATACGTACATATATATATATTAGCCTACTGGCAGGTCCAACAACTTCCAGGAGAGTGCTGCTTTGGCCCGGGGAGGGGGGGTGTCACCAGAGGTTCCTTCTCCCCCCACCACCCCTGGTCTTCTACGGGCCATTTTGGTCCATTCTCAGTGGTCACCGCTGCCATTTTGGAGGTAGTTGCACATGCACCCTGGCCACTTGTGTGGCCAGGTAGGCCTGCCATCTTATGTGACCTGGTTTGGGCATTTTAATAATGCACCCTGCACATGCACCCTGCTCTTTTTAACCCTGCACCCTGAACCCTGCACACAGTTACAAAATGCCTGAACAGGGCTATATTCATCAATAATTCCAGTACCATGGCATTGTTTCCTCAGACTGAGATTGCTAAAACGTGGATTCCCATAACAGTCAGCTTTCTACAGTTATATCATAAAGTAGCCTGGTGAGGCCTTTGTTGTACTTGAGACTATGCTCTTGGAGACTAAGCCTTCTCTTCAGTGGCTCCCCATCTGTGGAATGCCCTCTCTAATTCTGTATGCCTGGCACTGACACTTCCATCTGACTGGAAACAGGCAAACATGTTTTATATCACCTAGTTTTTAAACCAGTTGGTTAAAAAGCCTAGGTAATATAGGCTTCGTATTACTAATTGTTTTGCTGCTGTTCGCAATTCTCTAATTTTACTGGAGTTTCCCCCATACATGTTGTTGCCATGTTTTGTTTGTCTGTTTGTTTATTATTTATTTATTTGATTTATCTACTGCCCTTCCAAAATGGCTCAGGGCGGTTAACAATTAAAACAAACCACTAAAACAATAAAGAGCTAAAACAAATTAAAAACAATATTACAGTGATTATAGTCCCCAAAATCAGGTTAGAATATTAAAATAGATTTTAAAACCCTGGAAAGCCAGGCCAAACAAATACGTTTTAAGGGCTCTCCTGAAGGCTAATAAAGAATTCAAATTGCAGATTTCCACAGGGAGCGCATTCCACAGCCCCGCAGCAGCTATAGAGAAGGCCCGCCTCCGAGTTGCCACCAGATGAGCTGGTGGTAACTGGAGACTAACCTCCTCAGATGACCTTAATGTGCGGTGGGGATCATACAGAAGAAGGCGCTCTCTAAGGTAACTCGGGCCTAAGACGTTCAGGGCTTTAAAGGTAATAACCAGCACTTTGTATTTTGCCCGGAAATATATTGGCAGCCAGTGCAGTTGTTTCAAAATAGGCGTAATATGGTCTCTCCGGGTTACCCCAGAGACCAATCTGGCTGCCGCATTCTGAACTAATTGAAGTTTCCAAACTACATACAAAGCCAGCCCCACATAGAGCACATTGCAGTAGTCAAGCCGGGAGGTTACCAGCTGGTGCACCACTGTTTTGAGGTCATCCTCCTCTAGGAATGGGCACAGCTGTCAAATCAGCCGAAGCTGATAGAAAGCACTCCTGGCCATGGCCTCCATCTGAGAAACCAGGGTGAGGCCTGGGTCCAGGAGTATTCCCAAGCTGTGCACCTGCTCCTTCTGGGGGAGTGTAACCCCATCCAGCACAGGAAGATCTAACTCACTCCTCAGATTCTGAGCCCCCACAATGAGCACCACCGTCTTGTGGTCTTGTGGTAGCAAGCATGACTTGTCCCCATAGCTAAGCAGGGTCTGCCCTGGTTGCTTATGAATGGGAGACTTGATGTATGAGCACTGCAAGATATTCCCCTTAGGGGATGAAGCTGCTCTGGGAAGAGCATAAGGTTTCAAGTTCCCTCCCTGGCTTCTCCAAGATAGGGCTGAGAGAGATTCCTGCCTGCAACCTTGGAGAAGCTGCTGCCAGTCTGTTCAGACAATACTGAGCTAGATAGACCAATGGTCTGACTCAGTACATGGCAGTTTCCTATGTTCTTATGTCTTGTTTGGATTCAGCTTCAATTTGTTATCCCTCATCCAGCCCATTACTGCCTGTAGGCAGGCAATTAGAGAAAGAGTGCCATTTCCTGAAGATGAAAGGGAGAAGTAGATTTGGGTGTCATCAGCATACTGATAACACCCAGCACCAAATCTCCTGATGACCTCACCCAGCGGTTTCATGTAGATATTAAAAAGCATTGGTGACAGAATGGAGCCCTGAGGGACTCCATATAACAGCTCCTGCTTTGAGGAGCGACTGTCACCAAGCTCCACCATCTGGGATCTACCTGTGAGATAGGAATGGAACCATTGCAGAGCAGTGCCCCCTATTCCCAAATCCCCCAGGCGACCCAGAAGGATACCATGGTCGATGGTATCGAACACCACCGAGAGATCCAAGAGGACCAACAGAGTCACACTCCCTCTGTCGATTCCTCGGTAAAGGTCATCCATCAGGCCGATCAAGGCTGTCTCAACCCCATAGCCCGTTCTAAAGCCAGTTTGAAATGGGTCTAGATAATCAGTTTCCTCCAAAACCGCCTGGAGCAGCCAGGGGAGATTGGTCTTTAATTATCCATCACTGAGGGATCCAGGGAAGGCTTCTTAGAAGCGGTATAACTATTGCCTCCTTCAAACAGGGAGGCACCCTACCCTCACTCAGCAATGTATTTATGATATTAACTAGGCTATCTCCAACAATCTCTCCGCTAGATCGAAGCAGCCAGGTTGGGCAACGATCCAGAGAACAAGTGGTAGGCCATACCACTCCAAGCAGCTTGTCCATGTCATCAGGAGTCACAGACTGAAACTGACCCAACCAACACTGCAAGAAGGATCACTGGATACCTCTCTCACAGACCCTGCAGAAATAGTGGAGTCCAAGTCGGCCAAAATACAAGAGATTTTATCTGCCAAAAACCCATTAAAGACGTCACAGCAGAGTATCTCCGGGAGCTGATTTGAGGCAGAAGGAGCAGAGATTATACTCCTCACCACCCGAGATAACTCTGCCATACGTGATCCTGCAGACGCAATGCGCGCCGACCCAAAATGCTTTTTTGCCGCGCACACTGCCATCGTGTAGGTCTTCAAATGGGTTCTATGCTGCATCCTGTCAGATTCAAGCTGAGTTCCCCTCCACTTGCATTCCAGTCGCTTACCAAGCCACTTCATCCCCCGCAACTCCTCCATGTACCAGGGAGCCATCTTAGAAGCAGGCCTGGAGGGACGCTTAGGAGCAATAATATCTACTGCCCTGGTAAGTTCTCTATTCCAGGTTCCCACCAGGGCATTGACAGAATCACTGGCCACACCAACATCGAAACCCTCCAAGGCCATTTGGAAACCTGCTGGGTCCAGCAGCCTTTTGGGGCGGACCATCCTAATAGGTCCATCACCCCTGCAGGGGTGGATTGTGACCGTGATACCAACCTTAACCAGGTAGTGGTCCGTCCATGACAATGGGGTAACCACCGGATCCCCCACCCATGGAACAGCCCCCTGATCCGAAAAGAAGAACAAATCCAATGTTTGGCCGGCAACATGAGTTGGTTCAAAAATTAATTGGGATAGGCCCATAGTTGTCATGGCCGCTATGAACTCCTGAGCCGCACCAGACAAGCCAGTCCCAAAGTGAATATTGAAGTCCCCCAGCACCAAGAGCCTGGGAGACTCCAACACCAACTCCATGACCAGCTCCGTCAGCTCAGTTAGGGAGTCAGTTGGGCAGCGGGGTGAGCGGTACACCAACAGAATCCCCAATCTTTCCCTAGTTCCCAGCCTCAGAAATACACATTCAATATAAGTCAACTGTCTCACAGGGGCCCTGGTAAGGGAGATAGTATTTTTATGGACCACAGCCACTCCACCCCCACCCCACCACCCACTTCCACTAACCTGAGTAACAGAGTAACCTGGAGGGAGAAGCTGAGCCCACACTGGGCCACTCACCTCCCCCAACCAGGTCTCAGTTATACATGCCAGGTCAGCTCCCTCATCCGTGATCAAATCATGAACAATTTCGGTCTTTTTTTAAACTGATCTGGCATTACAAAGGAGCAAGGTCAGGCTCTGTGGGTAGTTGATGCTGCTCCCCAAGGCTTGAGAGTTGACAGAACAGTTGGAAGTAGACATAGTTACTACATTACTAATTTCTCTTCCCCTGTAATGGCCAGCTGTTCTGCCAGTGCCAGTTCTTCTATTCCCCACCACTACAGCAATAGCTGCCCCAAGGCTGCCAGGCGCACCCCCCACATCATCCCCTTCAGGAGAGCCCAAACACATCTCATCAACTAGGCCTGGCACAACTCAGGGCAATAAAAACAGCACTTTGACCCAAAAAATCCACCCACCCACCCACCGAACAATCATCCCCCAGCCCTCAGTCCCACTCCCGAAGGCCTGGCCCCAAAGGCCGGCCACCTACAGGCAGGCTACCGACCACGCCGCTGGAGTGTCTTCAGCAATATTTATGAGCCTCTAAAACTTCCCAGCAGCCCCTTCTGCCACAAAGGACTGCTGGCTGACCCAGGTGTTAATTGTCAGGCTTTCTGAAGGCAGCAGGCTGGCAGAGAGCTCCTTGTCCGGGCAAGATGGAAGAGCAAACCCAGAGGGGCCAGATGTCAAGTCCAAGCGGGGGGGGGGGGAGGAAATAACAGTCAGACCCTCAAACCTTCTCCTCTTCATGAATTCATTCATTTATTTATTTCTATTGTTTGTTTGTTTGACGTATTTGTATAGCACCCAAAACTTATGTCTCTGGGCAGTCTACAATAAAACAAATACAAATACAAATTACAACAGAAAAAAAGTTAAAATGTTACAACAATCTTAAAAACTATTAAAACAGTATGTAATTAAAAGCCTGGGTGAACAGATGCATGTTTAAGGACTTTTTAAAAGTTCTCAGAGATGGGGAGGCTCTTATTTCAGTAAGGAGTGCATTCCAAAGCCTCGGGGCAGCAATGGAGAAGGCCCGTCCTTCTCCATTGTTAAAATGTTTTTGCTTTTTATGTAATTAATTTTCATATTTTATGCTTTTTGTCTTTTTACTGCTGCCTCAGTCATTTCCCCCCTAAAGGTAGGCTATAAATTATACTTTTGAAAAAAATACCCCATCAAATCTCATATGTTCTTCAAAGTTCCATTCCCACTTTTTAAAAAAAAAAAATAAAACTGTGTATTGAATTAAATTGGATTGTTCTAGAATAGATTTACTAGGGATTGCATCATAGTTCTCTAGTCTGCATCTTTATAGTGATGATTCAACATATTTATCTATGCTTTCAGTCTCTAGTTGATTATATTTGTGAAAATAAATTTAAAGTGTCTAAAGGCAGAAATGTATTTGTACGACAATTTCCTCTTAGATTTTGCTTGAAAACAAAGGTTGATATTTTTGGAACTATCATTGACCCAGAATGACTCCTAAACAGCAAAGCGTACCAATACTTGTGATGACGAAGCAGGAAATAAAGCTGTCCTTGCAGCCTGATCCTATGCTTGTTTCCTTCGACATATGGCATATTGAGTTCAATGAGTCCCTTTAAGAAGTGTGCATAAACTTGTGGCCATAGTACTGAAAAACTGAACAATTTCTATCACAAAAATACTGCTTTTGGGAATATCTGCAGTTCTGCAAATATCCAGCAGAGGGGGAGAAACGCTACATTGTGGGGAGCAATTTGCATATAAGACACATTGTTTTACGTTGTGAATAGGAAGTAAAATATCCAGATGAGAAGAAAAAACACATGTCAGAAGCAATGGAACTTGTGCTGCTTTATTTTAGCTGTATAGAAATAGGCCTTGGCACAGAGAGAGAGAGAGACCCATCCATGCATGGTCAAGTCTAGAGACGTGATATGTGTGTTGTGAAACTGCGAAAGAACATTAAAGCTTAGTAATCAAAATGAATCACCTGTGAGTCTTGAATAAATTACCCTCTTCTCATAGCTATTTGGCACACCCTTACTCAGACATGCATTGCCAGTGCCTGGCGGGAAGAGTATTTTATTTTATTTATTGGCTTTTCCATAGCATTCATTACTGAGTTGTCTGAACTCCATAATGAATTTATCCTCAGTATGTACCCTTTTAAGGTAGGAGGGAAAAGATCAGGCAGAGAAACATTGAGAGCTTAATGTACTAATTGTGCTTTCAAATGTACTTCCTCGCTTTGCTTTCTGCATATCAGGTATGATAAATCTTTTTTAGAAATGTGTGGTCCATATACTGCCTTAATTAGTAAACTATATGAAGTACAAAAGTTGCAAAGCAGAGAGAGTTTTTCCAGGTGCAGCTTGCCCCATTACAAGACTGGTGTCAGGTTGGCCCCAGGCTGAGGGCCCACAGCAAACCCTCAAGACTCCAGGGACTGAATGGAGGATCCAGGAGAAGGCAGTAGCACTGCAAATTTCTCATTGTGTTGCTTCTGCTGCCTCCTTCTGTCATCCTTCTGCCATGCCAGAGGGGCCTCTGGAGGAAAGCCCATTTGTCAAGGGGAAGAGAAGGAGAAGCTTCTCCCTCAGTGAATGGGGAGAATGTGGCAATGGCGGCTCCTCCTCCACCACCCCCCTTTGGAAAAGAGGAAGAGCTGCTTTGACAGTCACTCTGGGGACCCCCAATTGCTGAGGGGGATTATGGGAGGAATTATCCTCCCAGTGTCTCACTCCCCACTTAGGTAACTTTGGCAGCAGGGAGGGATACACTAGGGGACATGGAGGAAAGGTCATTAAGGAGTCCAATGCAGGACTTTGCTCCAGATCCTCCTGAAGGTGGGCCTGCTTCTGCCCATCATCACTACATTTTTGTATAAACTGACGTAGTGGATGTAGTAGTCGTTGTGTAGTAGTAGTACTGTTAGTAGTAGTACTGCTAGTAGTAGTAGCTTTATGCAACTCTTAAATATATGCATGCCTTCTCAGGGTGTGGATTTGGCAACCCTAAGCCAGGGCTATGGCTGCCAGTTCTTCATATAAACCAGTGATTCTCAAACTTGGGTCCTCAGGTGTTATTGGACTTCAACTCCCATAATCCCCAACCAAAGGCCACTGAGGCTGGGGATTATGGGAGTTGAAGTCCAATAACACCTGAGGACCCAAGTTTGAGAATCCCTGATATAAACTATTCCGGTAACTTAGTAGAGTCAGGTAGTGGGGATTTAGAAATGGAGTTCAGAGTGGGTTTGAGAGTAGAGCCAGCTGAGGAGCTCAGTGGTTTATGGCAGCCCAGCAGTTATGGGGAATTTGGAAAAGAACTGGGCTGGTCTTTTCTGGTTAGTTGCCAACTCTAGCCAAAGCTAGCTCAGGTTATGAGAGTAGGCACTTCCCCCCACTGAAAATGCACTGGGTATGCACAGCCTCCGGGCACAATTCAAAATGTTAGTACTGATCAATAGAACTCTTAATCTTCATACTCTTGCAGATCATGCTTTAAATTTTTAACAATCCTTCCACCACTAGGGAAAGATTGTGTGTTGATGTGAGACATTTGTTATCTTCATTTACTTGTGGTTGTAAACATAACCATAAAGATGTGATAGCACTGCTCTTAAAATGGATCCTTTAAAAAAATAAGTTGCAAGTACAACACAAGGGCAGTTTAGGGTGCAATCTTGCTACTTCCTAAAGAATGTGGGATATGGTGGCTTCTGCAATGTCAGGCGCACATCAAAATGTCAGCCAGAAACACAGAAACTTCGGAGCCATCTGCACTACCCACTGGAACACGTAACAATCCAGAGCAAGCTACACATATGGAAGGGCTTGAACTTCTTGCTGTTTCACGAGGGGCTGGGTGGGATAGAATCAAACCTTCTTCTCTGCACCCGCTGCTTGCTGATTCACACAATTATATTTTTACTGAGTTTAAACCACAGCAATTCATTTTGTTTTAGTATACATATTTATTTATTTGCTTATTTGTTATTTTATTTTATTTTATTCAGTCTGTATACTGCCCTTCCTAAAATAGCTCAGGGAGGTTTACACTAAAAATTTAAAAAATACATAACAATTAAAATAAAAAACCACTCAAAAGCAGATTAAAATTTTAATTAAAACTAAATATAATTGAAAGCCAGGCTAAAAAGATGGCTATTAAAGGCTCTGTTGAAAACCTCCAAAGAAGATGATCCTCTCATATCCATGGGATGTGTGTTCCATAGCCTAGGGGCAACAACAAAGAAGGCCTGATCCCTGGTCGTGATGAGATGAACTGGTGGCACCCAAAGATGGACCCCTCCTGATTATCTAAATGCACGGTGGGGATCTTGTAAAGAAAGGTGCTCTCTCAGATAACCCAAACCTAAGAGATTCAGGGCTTTAAAGGTAATAACCAGCACTTCATATTTTGCTCAGAAACATATCATCAACCAGTGCAACTGTTTAAAAACAGACATAATGTGGTCTCTCCGGGATACCCCAGAGACCAATCTGGCATTTTGGACTAACTGAAGTTTCCAAACTATGTACAAAGACATCCCTATCTAGAGTGCATCGCAGTAGTCCAACCTGGAGGTCACCAGCTGGAGTACCATTATTTTCAGGTCATTGTCCTCGAGGAATGGGCAGAATTGTTCCATCAATCACAGGAGGTAAGCACTCCTGACCACAGCTTCAACTTGAGGCACCAGGGTGAGACTTAGGTAAAGAGCACTCCCAAGCAATGAACCTGTTCTTTCTGGGGGAGTGTAAACTCATCCAGAAGTTCAATCCTGTCTTACAGATTATGACCCTCAACATAGGGCAGTGTGAGCTGGGTCAAGGTTGAGCCAGCTCAGCTTGAAGGCTTGAGCTTGAATCAAACTGGCCCCATAAAGAATTAGGCTGGTCCAAGCTGAGCCCTATTCAATCAAACCAGCTCAAATATGGCTCAATGGATCGAGCAGCCATTTTGTATTGGGTGAATGGCAGTGGCCATTTTGTGATATGATGTGTCACTTTTACCGGTTGGCTGTCTTGCTGCTGCCCTGGTTGACCAGCTGTGTTCTCTGCTCTGCATGGCTTGTCATCGTGCCACTCGGAGTCATTGTTGTGGCAACTGTCACTCCATTGGCAGGGGTGAGGTGGGGTGCAGCAAATTGTATTTAAGGCCATCCCTGGCCTAGGAAATGTACTGCTTCTTGAGCTGCTTAGATCGGAGAGAGCTGCTGTTGCTGGCTGAGTCAGTGTGTGGAGTCTCTGATCTTCACAGAAATTTGCCTTTGCCTGATTTGATTATTTTTTCCCCTTGGATTTGAAGTGGCCCCATAATTCCCCATGAGTAGCATCTAGGGTCACCAAAACAGATTGGATGGTAGGGACCTATTGATGCCAACTGTCAAGGAGCCCCCAAAGCATCCGGGCAAAGCAGTGAAATTTTATGAATTTTTATGTATTGTGGGTTGTTGCTTGTGAAATAACTTCTTTCCACGTGGAATCCCTATGAAGAAGTTATTTCACAACTGAGAATCTACACTGTGTAGATTGATCACACTCTCTCTGTCAATTCCCTGGCAAAGGTTTTCTATCACGCTGACCAAGGCCATCTGAACCCTACAGCCTGCTCTAAAGCCAGTTTGAAATGAGTCCAAATAATCAGTTTCTTCCAAGACCACTTAGAGCGGGTCAGCCACCACCCTCTCAATCAACTTACCCAACCATGGGAGGTTGGAGACTGACATGGTTATGCGTAGTACATATTATGTAATCTACTGCAGTAAAAAGAATGTTCAACTTTTTGAAACAAGGAATATGGAATAAACCACAAACTTGTTCCGATAGCTATCTATCTATCTATCTATCTATCTATCTATCTATCTATCTATCTATCTATCTGTCTATCTATCTTTACACTCTTACTTATTTTTACCCTCTCTTCCTCCAAGGAGCTCAAAGTGGTGTACATGGTTATTTTATCCTCACAACAACTAGGGATGTGCATGGAACTGGTTTGGAGGCCCTTTATGGGCCTCTAGACTGTGTTTCAAAGGCAGCGGGGTTGACTTTAAGGGCTGTGCTGGCTATGCTGGCTCTCAGTAGTCTCTTTCTCTACATGTGGTCATAGAGAACATATACAAGGCTGAGAAGTATACAACTTGACAATGATCTGATGCTTTTAGCAGGGATCACCCTACAGATTTTTATGGGTTAAATTGGCTAACTTATTTCTCAGTGTACTTGACACTTCCTAATGGACCCTATGTTTACAGACCCTATATTGCTAGCTATAGGTTTGTTGCCTTTTGATTCTAGCCCAATTCCAGTTTTCAATTAAGTCTTGAACCAGAAGACAACTTTATGGTAATACTACCCAGTGGCATAACAAATTCAGTGGGGGCCTGTGTTCAAATAACGACCACCCCCCAATTTTGTACATTTTATTTTGGTTTGGTAGAAGCAGCATCAGCCATCATTGCCACCACAGGGCTCCTGCTGCTGCCACCACAACTGCCGCCACCACTCCCCAGAAGCACACATGAACCTCCTCCTCCTCTGCCACTTCTTCCTCTGCCTGCACCTCCTTCACCACCACCTCCAGCTTTTACAGCACCAGTGGCAGAGGTGTGTGAAAAGCCTGCTGGGAAATGGCACATGCCCACCCGCCACAATTTCTCAGCTGGCTTATCACATGCCGGCACACTGTTTAGTTTTTCTGCCACAAGTGCCACAAGGGCTGGTGGCAGGGGCTGAAGGTGGTGAGGGCAGTAGCAATGGCAAACATGAAGAGGTAGCTCACGAGATCAGAGCATGGCTCTGGAGTTCAGCACCAGAACATGCAGCACAAGGCAGAGGAAAATGAAGGGCCTGCAGTGGCACCCCCCACCAAAGGCTCCAGCATCCCTATGAGCTCATATTTATTGAACACATTGAGACACCGCTAGCTCCACCCTGATACTACCAATTTTCACAGAGAAATAACTAGACCATTTTTGGGTGGGTCCACAGACACAGAAAATGGCAGGAGGAGTCTAAACTAGGAATATACGTATATGGATTTTTGTGATTCGATTCATTCAAATCCAATCAGCCTAATTCGATTCAAGCTGAATCTGCTGCCTTGAATCTTGGGTCGATTTAATTCAAATTTGATTCTATTCTATTTTGAATTGATTCAGCTTAATTTTTAAGGGATGGGGCCCCAAAGTGGGTTGGGAGTAGGGATGTGCACAAACCGGTTTGGAAGGTCCGGTGTTTGGCCAGTTCGGCAGCAAGAGGGGTTACCTTTAAGGAAGGGTGCTCTTACCCCCTGCCAGGTTTCCCCTGCCGGCGCTATGACAAAAATCACTGGTGCGGGGTGACAGCGTACCTCCTTGCAGCCCCGGTCAGCGTCTTCCCAGAAGTGGCTGGTGCACACATGCATGTCATGCACGCGCCCATGCACTGGCCACTGACTGGGGCGGCAAGGAGGTACGCTGTCACCCCGCACTAGTGATTTTCATCAAAGCGCTGGTGGGGGGAAAGTGGCAGGGGGTAAGAGCACCCTCCCGCTCCTTAAAGATAACCCCCCCACACACACATTGCTGAACAGGCTCAGACCCAGTTCATGCACATCCTCGTTGGGAGGTACGGCCCCCATGGATGCCAACTACCACCCAACCCAACCCCCAAAGGAATTGGGCAAAGGGGTGAATTTTTAGGAATTTTTAGGTGTTGTGGGTTCTTGGTTGTGAAATATAACTTCTTCATAGGGAATACCTATGAAGAAGTTATTTCAAACCGAGAATCCACACCAAGCAGCAAGGGAGATTGCTAGCCAATCGTGATATAGTGCAAACTATTTCACATAAGCAGCACATTCTTTTTTCGCACTGTTCACTTATATTGTAGGTGGCTTAATACACAGAAATACACTGCCACCTTCTTGCAAACAATTAAAATGTTTCCCTTTTAAACATAAGCATCCTCTAGGTTCAATTCTACTTAGCAATAGGGCATTTTAATTCAGAACTGTATGAAGCTATGTCAGAGTAACGAAGTACCAGATAATCTTGTCAGTGAAGGTCCCATTTTTTCAGCTGGTGAACTGAAGAAGGAGTCCCAAAGCTTTACATCCAAAACTGAGCCAGGATTTGACTCCCAGTTTGCATATGAACACTTTATCTACTGTACCAGACTAGCTAGATTCAAATATTCGTACCTGAATTGCCTCGACTAGAAAATATTTACTTCTCCATATACCTGTACGTTTCATCCTTAGTCCCTCAAATCTTCCAGTTTCTCTGCCTTTGTAGTCAGAAGAATAATATTTTTCCAGTGGATTCAGCCATGACATTTGTTTCATGATAAGCTGGTTTCTAGCATCCTTCAATAATACTTGCTGTTGGGATGACATTGAAAACAAGTTCCACTGCCATGCAATAACAAACATTAAGATCATGCACATGGCCAACTGACCTGGCAGCTAGGAAGACTGGCAGGGAGGCAGACTCCTGCCTGCCTCCCCCCACACAATCCTAGTAGCTCAGATGGCTCGGCCACTTGCCACAGCACATGAGCAACACCATGGCGAATGGCAGAGCAGGGAGTGGGAGGAAGAAGTCCTAAAGCATCCCTTGATGCATTGCATCAAGAGTGTGATGCATTGAGGGATTCTCCCGCAGCCAGGGCACTCTTGCCTCCTGGCTGCATGCAGCCCCTGCATACACACCACTCCAATGCTGGGGTTAAGGGTGCACTTAAACCCAGCGATCCTGGCATTCCACATGAGCAGCCTAACCCAGGCTGGGCTGCCCTAGTCTGGGTTAGGCTGCTCATAAGAGTAGCTTCATTGAGTAACTAACTGGTGAGGGGAATTGCAGGTGATATATTTACATGGGTTCCCCCCCCCCATTATTTTTAACAGTTATGTCTGCACATGGAAAACAAATTGAGTTACAATCAGTATCCAGAAAAATCTGAATGTGCCAAGTCCCCAAGAATATCTATTGTAAATAAAATGATGGTCTGCTAATGTAATGCCACAAAAGGTCAGCCCTTTTGTATGATACCCTCCGCCTCAGAAGAAAACTGATGAAGATATAGCTACATATTGTAGCATAATGACTTTGCATCCTGCTTATATTGAGTGTACTGAAGTTGACTAACTTTGTTTATTATAATAGGTGACTGGTACAGTCATCACACATTGCCACATTTACACACAATTTAATCTTTACTTTTTGTGAGGAATGGGTGGGGGCAAGCTTGCCCCCACCTCCACTTTGGCCTCAACCAGAGGGAAGTGTGCTATTCAGACCCCATTCCTTTTCCTGGGTGGCTCCTGGTTGTCTACCTGACCTGGCTGTCTTCCTGAGCTCATTACTGCTTGGCTTCCTCCTTCCTCTGATCTTGTTATTCAACTTCCCAGCCACAGCCACTTACTAACACCTTTGTTAGTAAGGGACTCCCTTGTGTTGTTCATGACTAGATCCATATAGCACACAAGCTATTGCTCATGAATTGCATCCCTCTAGCTCAAGAAAGCCTGGTGGACCTGAGTAGCTACTGGGGCTATTCTCACGATCGGGAAAAATCGGGCTAGGTAAGCCTAGCCCGATTTTTCCTGATCATGGGGACCACCGGGCTAGGCTGCGAGCCCAGTGGTTTCTAGGTGGGTAACCCACCTAAGTGCCCCTGCCCTTAGCCCGGGTTTCTGGAGCAAGCGCTCTGCAAAACCGGGCTCCCTGATCGTGAGTAGCTGTGGCGCACAGCTACTCCATGCTGCAGCTACTTCCGAGTAGACCCCCAACTGAGAGGCGAAAAGCCGCCTCCCGGCTCCGGGGTCTCCCCAGTATGCCCTGCACTCTCGTCTCCCCAGTATGCCTGTGTGGCTCCAGAGCTCCCCACCCCCCGCCGGCTCCGTCACGGAGCCGGCAATCATGTGGGCAGCTGATCCAGCCACCCAGGGCTTTTGAAGAGATCATCTTCAGTTTCAGCAAAAGCGGGTCTCACGGATTGTGAGACCCGCCTCACTCTCTCTCCAACAGGGTTGCTGCTTCTCATATGGCTTCTCTGCCAACATGGCCTTCCTTCTTTTTCTGCCACCCATATCAGGAATGCTGTTCACACCTGGGTTTTTTGATGAGGTGGGGGATGTCTCCTGAGTCCCTGTAAGGACCCACTTAGGCTTCAACTTGGATGAGACCCTGTTGGAGGACGAAGATGGGCCTTCTCGGCTGCTGCCCCAAGATTGTGGAATGCGCTCCCTACTAAGATATGAGCCTCCCCATCTCTGGCTTAAGAAACTTCTGAAAACACATCTCTTCAACCAAGCTTTCTCAGCTTTTTAAAACTTGTTTTTAAATTGTTTTGGCTATATAATTGGTGTTTTATGATGTTTTAATTGTTAATTAATTTATGCAGTTTTATAATTTCTGTTTTAATTGTTAATTGATTTTAATGGTGTTTTAATGTAAACTGCCCTGAGCCTTTTGGAAGGGCGGTATAAATTTTTTAATAATAAATAAACAAACAAACAAACAAATAAATAAATAAATAAATATTGCAGGACCCATGAAAAGTCCCCTAGATCAGAAAGACTCTGAGCAGCCAGAGCTTGCTGCCCCTCCTCCAATCACTCACTTGGAAGAGCCCCGGAGCTCTAGGGACCAGGTGGCCCCTGTGAGGCCCGATCCTGTACCTAGGGCCCCATCTCTTGTTTCTGAGACCCCAGGAGCAGAGGTGCTGCTACACCAGGGACAGACTCTAACACCAAAGACAAGGTGCCCACTGGATTCTTGGGCCTCCCTCTCAATGGGCCTACTCAGGAGCAGGGGAAGGCCAGCTCAGAACTCTGCTTTGGATCAGGCCCAGCCTGAGCTCCAGGAAGGAATGGGGGTACTACTTCCTGAATAAACCTTCCACTTGAAGCCAGCCTTTTCTGGTTCAACAACAACTCTGAGATCTGCCTTACTAGACTGGGTACAAACAGACCTCTTCCCATGGAGTTCCCTATCCTGCCTAGTGCTAACCGATGAGATTTGCTACAAACATTGGCTGTATTTGCATGTAATGTTAAAAAGGAGTTTGCCAAAACTCCACTTAATTTTTGTAACCATGAATTGCATTGCAGGCATTTGTCCAACCGCAGTCTGGCAATCGCTGGTTTCGGGGTAGGGCAGATACTCCCTCTTCTTTGTCCACTGAAGCCTCATCCCAGCAAGCTCCATAGTGCTCGCATTGCCAGACAGTGGGCAAGGTGTCAGAACATCTGAAGGGTGGCAGCCATTGGACACGATTTTCAAGGGGTCATGCTGAGTGTGATTGTGCCTTTTCGGAAAGGAACACCCACCCTTGGCAGGGAAAGGGCATTTAAATCCCTTTAAATGGCATGTAAGCCCTTTTCCTGACAGCAATTGCACCACTGCCTTTGTAATAGCCCCACACCAAAACAGTCATGCACAAGCAAAATTGCTGGCAAAAGGGGGATGTAAAGTGGCACTATTTTTCTGTTACTCCGGAACGGGATTGTGATGACTTCCTAGGATGGAATACATAAATAAGAAAGGGCAAAGGATCCTGGGCTCTGGTCCACTGTGACCAAGGATGATCTTGCATCTGATCCCAGCTAAGCAGTCCAGGGACACCAAACCACACTCCTGCTCCTGTGTTGGCTTATCCAGGGATTAGTCCTTCTATAAGAAGGCCAATCCACTGGGGAGGACTAGAGGCTGCAAGACCTTTGGTCCTCTGTCAGACTGCATTTTCATGAGGTAGTGAATCCAAATAAAGGGCCCCCCACTTGTGTGGGCCCCCAGTTCTCTCTGGTTAATAATATAATTTTTATACAGTGACCCCCTCCTCCCCAGGCAACTCTTCCATGCACCCAAAAGAGAATTTTCCCCTCCGTGTTTCCAGGTGGTACCAGGTGGGCAGATTAGGGGAAGATTGGTACTGGGGATATATCTTCACTCTTGTTCATATTTCCTGGGTTCAAAACTGCATTGTGGTGTATGCAGATTGGCTGCAATGGGGAATTGCAGGAGAGGGGAGCCCCAGTTATCAGTGATCCCCGGAGTGTAGGGTTGCCATGCCAGGCAAAAATAAAAATGGCTATGTTCCAATGCGTGGCTGGACAATCTTCAGTCTGCATGCTTTGCGGCAGTTGCCAAAAACAGGCCAGGGAGAGCCAGGGTCCCCGCGGCTTGCTTGTGTTGAGCAATCAACACAAGCTCAGTTGGAAGCCTACTCTGTGAAGAGCAGACACAGCTTGAGGAGGTGAGCAAGATTTTCTAAACAGAACAACATCTAGCCTTCCCCCCCTTCAAATTAACTAACAGGAGGAGGGGAGATTTTGAGAGGCTGGTTTCTCTTTAAGACATAATTCCGTGTGTGGTGTGTGTGTGTGTGTGTGTGTGATTTGCCTAGGCTAGAAAACTCCAGTGTTTTTGTTTGTCCCTGCCTGGAGGGGGTGGAGTCAGCTAGGGCTGTGGGAGACCCCACATTCCTTTGGCATTCCTTTGACCCACATCCTGTGTTTCAGTTGGAAGCCTACTCTCTACATAAGAGGTGAAGGCCCGAGAGCATAGCGAACAGGGATAGCAAACAGGACGTTGGAGTGTTGCAGGAGTTTAGTGGGAAGTGTGCAGGGGAGCCTGGAACAAGCCCCTGTGATCACAAGGAGCCCAGTGGAGAAGAGAACATAAGTACAAATCCCTCCTTCATATTCCTGAGGAAATCTGTTTGGACAGTTAAATAGCTAACCATTACAGCTGAGACCTATACTTCTAATAAACTATCTTTAACTACTGTAAACAGCTAACAAAACCAGTATGAAGATAGAAAGTCAGCAGGCAAGGGGGCACTTCCCAGTGTATTGCACAGAGTGCCACATGTATGATTAATTGCCCCACGGGAAGAAGTCATGGGTGTGTGCTCGGTGCAATTAGCTCCTGGCTCCTTGAGACCAAAGTGGCAGGTCTAGAGAAGCTCAGAGAGGCAGAGAGGCATGTGGATGAGACCTTCAGGGACATGGTAGAGACATCTGACTCCAGGGCTGATAGCTCTTCTCCTGTCAGGGAGAATGAAGGTATCGGGCAAGGAGGACATCGGTCTGAGGAAGAGGTAGATGCTCCTTTAGAAGAGACCCCTTCCATGGATGATGAGCCCATATCCTCTCACACAAGGGATATTCCTCCGAGGGGTGGGGGCCTCCTTGTAGTGGGTGATTCGATCATTAGAGGTATAGAGAGCTGCGTTTGTGACCTGCGTGCTGACTGCATGGTAACTTGCCAGCCTGGTGCGAAGGTTGCGGACATCACACAGCATCTAGATAGGCTCTTAGGCAGTGCTGGGTAGGAGACAGCTGTCATGGTACACATCGGTACCAATGATGTGGGGAAATGTAGCCGGGAGGTCCTGGAAGCCAAATTTAGGCTGATAGGTAGCGTATTGAAGTCCAGGACCCCCAAGGTGGCATTCTCAGAAATGCTACCTGTCCACATGCAGGTACAGTGAGACAGGCAGAGCTGAGGGGTTTCAATGTGTGGATGAGACGTTGGTGCTGGGAGGAGGGGTTTAGATTTGTTAGGCACTGGGCTACATTGTTGGGCAAGCAAGGCCTGTACAAAAGGGACGGGCTGCACTTGAACCAATATGGAAACCGGACTTCTGGCGCTTAAAATAAAAAAGGTCGCAGAGCAGCTTTTCAAATGATGACTGGGGAATTGCTGAGCTGGGCAATATCTGGTTCAGCAAAAGCCATCCTTTAAAGTGTGAAGGTGCAAAGGATTCAGATGAAACAGAGCAGAACCATATAAAGAGCAGGCAGGAGCCTGTGCAAGCTGGTCAAAGAGTCAAAAGAAAGATAGCATACATCAGGTGAGAGATTCAGTGTATAGGTGCTTATATGCCAATGCCAGAAGCCTCTGAGCCAAGATGGGTAAGCTGGAGTGCTTGGTTGCTAACACAGAAACAGATATAGTGGGCATAACAGAAACATGGTGGAACAGCGAGGACCAGTGGGACACTGTTATCCCTGGATATAAACTCTATAGAAAGGACAGGGAGGGGCACCTTGGAGAAGGGGTAGCACTGTATGTCAAAGAAGGCATAGAATCTAACAAGCTAGAAAACCTAGGTGGACTGGAGTCCTCCACAGACAACTTGTGGGTGACAATACAAGGCCTGAAAGGAAATATGCTACTGGGGATGTGCAATCTCCCTTCGGATCAAAACGTTGATAGTGACTGGGAGTTGCAGCAGGAAATCAAGGAGGCATCAAGGAGACGCAGGGCTGTAATAATGGGTGACTTCAATTACCCACACATAGACTGGGTAAATTCAGTCCGGTAATGACAGAGAAGTAAAATTTCTAGATATGCTGAATAACAGTGTCCTCGAACAGTTGGTCTTGGAACCAACCAGAGAGAAGGCGACCTTGAACTTAATCCTGAGTGGCACCCAGGACCTGGTGTGTGATGTCAGTGTCATCCACCCTTTAGGGAATAGTGCCATCAAATTCAGCATACATGTGGGGAGAGAATCACCAAGGAAGTCTAACACAGACATTTGAATTTCAGAACAGGAAACTTCTTCAAAATGAGGAGTATGGTGAAAAGAAAACTGAAAGGGAGAATCAGGAGAGTCACTTCGCTCCAGAATGCATGAAGTTTACTCAAAACCACACAACTAGAAGCCCAGTTAGATTGTATACCCCAAAGGAGGAAAGGTACCACTAAGTCCAGGAGGATGCCAACATGGCTAAGAGGTAATGTCAAGGAAGCCATACAAGGGAAGAAGACTTCCTCCCAAAACTGGAAGGCCTGTCCAAATGTAGAGAACAGAAAGGAACACAAATTCTGGCAAAAGAAATGCAAGGTTACAATAAGGGAGGTGAAAAGAGAGTTTGAGGAACATTTAGCTAAAAGTATCAAAAACTTCTTTAAGTATATCAGAAGCAGGAAACCTGCCAGGGAGGCGGTTGGACCATAAGACAATGGAGTGAAAAGGATTATTAAGGAGGATATGGAGGTTGCAGAGAAGCTAAATGAGTTCTTTGTGTTCGTCTTCATGGCAGACGATACTGAGCATGTACCTGTTCCTGAACCAGGCTTTTTGGGGATGGAGGCTAAAGAACTGAGTCAGATAGAAGTGACAGGAGATGATGTTCTAAACTGTGTGTAAAAACTGAAAACTAACAAATCACCAGGGCCGGATGGCATCCATCCAAGAGTCCTCAAATAACTCAAATGTGAAACTGCTGAGCTCCTTGATAAAATATATAACTTTTCCCTGCACATTGGGACAAAGTGATGCACATTGGGACAAAAACCCCAACTTCAAGTATACACTGATGGGATCTGAGCTGTCAGTGACTGACCAGGAGAAGGATCTTGGGGTCATGGTGGACAGCTCGTTGAAAGTGTTGACTCAATGTGCGGCAGCTGTGAAAAAGGCTAATTCCATGCTAGGGATCATTAGGAAGGGGATTGAAAATAAAACTGCTAATATTATAATGCCCTTATACAAAACTATGGTGCAGACACATCTGGAGCACTGCATACAATTCTGGTCACCACATCTACAAAAGGACATTGCAGAACTGGAAAAGGTGCAGAAGAGGGCAACCAAGATGATCAGGGGCCTAAAGCACCTTTCTTATGAGACAAGGCTACAACACCTGGGGCTATTTAGTTTAGGAAAAAGATGACTGTGGGGAGACATGATAGAGGTCTATAAAATCATGCATGGTGTGGAGAAAGTGGATAGACAGAAATTCTTATCCCTCTCCCATAACCCTAGAAACAGGGGTCTTTCCATGAAATTGATTGCCAGGAAATTTAGGACCAGCAAATGGAGGTACTTTTTCACACAACGCATAATCAACTTGTGGAATTCTCTGCCACAAGATGTGGTGACAGCCAACTACCTGGATGGCTTTAAGAGGGGTCTGGAATACTTCATGGAGGAGACAGAGGTCTATCATTGGCTACTAGTGGCTATAGGCCACCTCCAGCCTCAAAGGAGGGCATGCCCTCAACTCCTGCCTGTGGCTTCCAGCGGCATCTGGTGGGCCATTGTGTGAAACAGGGTGCTGGACTAGATGGGCCTTGGGCCTGATCCAGCAGGGCGGTTATTATGTTATTATGTTCTTAATCAAGGCTCTCCGGCAGCTGCTGTCCCGCCCACATGTCCATGGCCTTTCACTTTCATGAGAGAGTGGTCCTTGGGATAAGGGCTATCATCACACATTATTAGTAGTTCTGCCCGATGCCTATGTACCCCTGGATGGTTCTTCTCATGAGCTGTGAATGCGTTTCCCCATGGCCTTCCACTCTCATGGGAGAGCAGTCTGCTCCAGAGCAGCATCCATCCTCATCACATAGGAGGAATTTCTCCTTTCACTGGAGGCAATGCTGCTCCTGCTGGATGATTCTTCTCATGAGAAAAGCTAGGGAGGGACCGCATGTGTTAACCCAATGGGAAGGGGCCCCTTCCCCAACTTTATTGTACAAAGAAATAGAGCAGAGCCATTCAAGAATTCCTGGGTGCCACTGCCTTTTAAACCTGACCCTGGGTATCACGCTGCCATATGTTATCTTTGCAGTGATCTAATTGAATTTCCCAGTTTATGGTAACACTGTGGCTGAATGTGCTTGTGAACATACTTCTTTACTGATTCATTTTCAGAGAGCAAAACACAGAGTGCCCAGTTTGCCATCCAATCCCCTTCCTCTTCTGATTGCCAGAAAAGGGAAACAAGGGACTCAGTGAGAAGCAGGCATCCCCCCCATGTGACTTCTCCATTTGACAGGCTTAGAAGCTTGGTATGAGCTGTGGCAGCATCCCCGTTGCTGGTCAACAGCTTGAGTAGTTTGGAGACAGGGGCTGGGGCAAGTGCTTGGAATGGTGGCCACTGAGAAGCATGGCAAGCATGGGTCTGGGCCATCTTCTCTATTATTTCAGTCCCAGAAACAGCATGAAACTGTGGTTATGGCAGCATCTGTGTTTGGATGTAATGCCACCACCCCCAAACCTCAGGTTGGAGCAGTGATACTCACTGCAAACCGAAGGTTCAAATTGGAGTTTGTTGAGAAAAATTGCAGGTTACTTTGGGCATGATGCACAGGAATTCCAACCTCTGCCCATTAAACCTGATTTGGCATTATGTGAGAATGGGGCCATTGTCTCAGTTCTTTATACAGGGCATGCTTCTTTATTTGTATGTATCTATGTACTGGCTTGGGGTGGAGTCACAGTTTGTCTGCTCTTTACTTGTTGCCTTGAATTCAAACTGAGAGATTCTCCCTCTTTCTGAATAAGAGATTGTTAGGGGCTATTCTGACGATCACAAAAATCGGGCTAGGAAAGCCTAGCTTGATTTTTGCGGGTTGTCAGAACCACCGGGCTCGCAGCCGAGCCCAGTGGTTCTGGAGTGGCTAACCCGCTCCTGTAGCCCGCCCCTTAGCTTGGGTTTGCGGAGCAAGCACTCCACAAACTGGGCTATCTGCTCGTGAGTAGCTGCGGCGTGGCTCCGCGCCATGGCTACTCGTGAGTAGACCCACGGCCAGGAGGCTTAAAAGTATGCCCTGTGCACTCGTGCAGGGCATACTGGGGCTTCTGGGGGGCGCGCGGCCCCTGAGCTCCCCAGCCCCCACCCCTTCTCAGAGCCGGCAATTGCGTGGGCGGCCAATCTGGCCGCCCAGGGCTCCCTCCCTGCTCGTGAGCAGGGAAAGCAGGCTTAGCCCGCTCTTCCTGCTCACTTCCCCAAACTGGGTCTCATAGATCGTGAGACCCGGTCCTTGGTCTGTTTAGTGTTTTCTTAGCCTATGTTTAATTAGTAACAAATATCAGACTTGTTTCTCAGTTAAAGTTGGCTTCTTCAATTACTTATAGAGGATGAGTAATTACTCTGCAACACTGTCTCTCTTCCCCACATCCCTACTGCTTCCCCCCATCCTTACTGTCTCTCTTCCCCACATTCCTACGTTTCCTTCAATCTTCAGATCAGTTTAGTTGAATGTCCATGCCCAGATCCTCACTCAGGTTTCCTTGTTTGTCATATCCCTCATATAAGGAAAGAAAAATATAATCACTTAACCATAAACCTTTTCTCCTTAAGTAACTGATAAAAGATAAAACAAAAGGTCTAAGAATCAATTGCTGAAAATCAACTGAATGTGGTTTTCTTAATAATCCTGTGGCCTACAGGCATTTCTTTTAGAGCTAAGGGAGCAACAGCCAGTTCAGTTACAATTCTTTTGAAACTAGTCAAGTTTAATTAATTTCCAATATGTTCTTTTTTATACATTCAGTTCTGTCAAAGAAAGCCCTAGTCGCCTACCAAGTTTGTTATACATGATAGAAAACACTTTCCTTCATTGCTGGAATGACTTGCAGGTACTTCTGACCAGATTTATAGGAAGTCATATGTCACTAAATATCATGGGAAGTTTCTGGCTAAATGTTCTTGTAAGGATTTGATATTTGACAGAAGAAGCTCTTCAGCTTCTGTGTCAGCTGGTGAAATCCCTATATCAAGAAGTCACCTATTGTAGCTTGTTTCTAATTGTCTTCTCCTAAAAACAGGATAGAATCCCTCACAGGCAACCAGATTGGCACTGGATAAAACTGTCTTGAGCAATTTGCTTTCTCTGTCCACCTTTAAAATGGGGAACAACAATAAGCTATCTCACAAGGGTGTTGTAAAGAAGAACCAGTTAGAGATTATGAAACCATTAAGCTGTTATATAAATGAGAAAGTGTAGGAAATATGAAAGGGCATCCTTTCCTTACACTGCAACCCACAAGTGTACAGGGAGCAGTAAGCTGTAGCATATTGATATCTATTCAGTGCATGAGAGCAGTTGTCCGGCTTATGAAAAAGCAAAAGAACAAAAAATGACTTTGTATACGCTGCTGGGAATGATCAGGACCAGCCCACCAATGAGCTCCAGTGAGGTGGTGTACCAATCGGCCCCTCCATTACCCTAAAGAGTGAACCGGAAGTGAACCCTGTCAGGCAGTGACCTCTGGGGATCAGCGACTCACATGGTGACCGGGACCTAGAGGGCCTGGTAGCAGGTAGTGAAGGAAGTCTTTGTTCTCAGAAGGAGCCAGGAGGAGGATGAGAGAAGATAGGTGGAAGGCTTAGTGAGGAGCAATGGAGTTTGCTGCCTCATGGTCAAAAGCTAGCCTGAAGAATCCTCTCATGGAAGGACATCTGCAGATACTTGAGAGACAGGATTGCAGGAAGCTTGAATTCTCTCCTGGAGTTTGTGGTGATTTCAAAGGGGAAGGAAGCCAGGGCTTTTGGGCTTTGGAAAGGCTTAGCCAGGGAACTGTGTGTTAGTTAGCCTTGTAAGATTACTTTATTTTGGTGTTATGTAGATCCTTACAACTGGTCTATTGTGTTTTATTTGTAACATAACCTTCTAAGAAACCCTAGCCTGAGCCTTTTTAAAACCATGATTTTTAAAGCATGCCACTCCAAATACCACCTGGAGTGTTCTTTGAAAGTAATCTTGTAAAGTATTGAGCGGACCGGGTCTCACGATCAGCGAGACCTGGTTAAGGGTGCTGAGTGGGAAGAGCGGGCTAAGCCCGCTCTCCCCGCTCATGAGCGGGCAGGGAGCCCTGGGCGGCTGGATCAGCCACCCACACAATAGCCGGCTCTGAGATGGAGCCAGCGGGGGCTGGGGAGCTTGGGGGCCGCGCGCCCCCCGGAAGCCCCAGTATGCCCTGCACGAGTGCGCAGGGCATACTGCGGAGACCCCTGAGCCGGGAGACTGCTTTTAAGCCTCCCGGCCAGGGGTCTACTCACAAGTAGCCTACTCACAAGTACTCACGAGCAGATAGCCCAGGTTTGCGCAGCGCTCGCTCCGCAAACCCAGGCTAAGGGGAGGGCTTCCGGAGCAGGTTAGCCACTCCAGAACTACCGGGCTCGGCTGCGAGCCCTGTGGTTCTGACGAACACAAAAATCGGGCTAGGATTTTCCTAGCCCAATTTTTGTGATCGTAAGAATAGCCCCAGCATTTCTTTTTACCTGTAACTCAAATATGAGAGAGCCTCAGAGTGAAACAGTCTGTAGTATTTTGAATAAAGTTTTTTTCTTTTTGTTCTTTACATTTCATCTGCCTCGGAGTGGGTTTTTTACTCAGGAAAAAGGGGTTTTACTCTGGTGCAAACACGTCTCAAGTTTGATTGCTCAACAGCTCACACTACCAAGTTTGCTCTTCACATGTAGACTGCACATGGAAGGTTTTCTGATTTTTTCCACTGGTTAACGAAGGAGAGTTTCCCTGGAATTTCGCCCACACCAGGGAGAGATTAAACTCTTTTAAAAGTGGGCGTGGTGGACAGCAATTACCAAGAAATGGTTAAGTTTTAAAGGAATAGCCTTTGTTGAGCAAACATGGAGTGAATGAATCAGCATTTTTCTTTCCCCCACGAGGACTTGACTTGAGACAAAATCTGGTCAAGTCGACTATTCGCTTCAGGTGGTCAACTCAGATGGCAAACAGGATGAATCAGGGGCAAGGTGGTGCCCTACTACCACCCTAGTCATGACCACAGCTGCACTTCCTGTTGCTCAGTTCCTAGCTGTTTCAGAAAGTAGAAAGAGTGGAAGACAAGCATCAAGAAGTGGAGGCAGGTGCCACTTCTAGCACCAAATAAGTGTGTGGGGGTAAAGATTAAAATGCTGGGGTATGAGGCTGTGAATGGAGCAGGAGAAGAAAGTTGTGGTTTGGAGGAAGGAAGAGAAGGGTCCAGGTTATTGTGGGGAGGAAAAAACTTTGGCTACATACTCTGTGCACTACAGGGATGGAGCTGGGCGAACGAGGATGAGAGAGGTCGAGTCTAAGGCTGGGCAGATGCGGGGGGGGGGGACTAAGTTCTTTACTCTGCATGACACTGAGATGGGTATGTGTATGTAGGTTGGGAAGCAGAAGGAAAGAGGTCTGTGCTATATGGGGAGAAGCAAAACTGTTTTATAGGGGATGGCAGCTCATCAAGCCTTCTCAAGCACCAGCAGGGCTTCTCCAGGTGTGGATATGTTCCTGTGATAGATACAGAAGTTGGTGAAGAGAAGCAGCACCAGCTGCTGTACACTAGACTATTCCCCTCCACCACAACTTCTGCTGTTCTCTCTCATCACAGCATTTGACTGACTTGAGACTCACTCCCTTCCTGGGGTCCACAGATGTTGGCTTGGCTCAAAAGCCAGCCAATATGTGTAGTCACCACCAATCTTCTCTCTTCCCCTAAGTTCGGACATGCGGACATTTAGAAGACAAGCAGATCTTCTTTCATTTGCACTGAGATATAGAGATGGTAACAGACAATGGGAGCCTCTCTTGTTGCTCAGACAGGACCCCTGCTGTGGGACCCCTCTTTGGAGGTCTGCGTGGTGTTGGGTGTCCCACTCACGAGAGGGCTGGGGCACTTGCCTCAGGTGAGCTGGCAAGTGGATTTGTGGATGCCTGCTCTGCTCCCTTCCTCACTCTAGTGGTGGTGATATTACCACTGCTGCAGAAGGGAGAGGAAGAGAAAGCTTGTAAATGCTAAGCATATTCTAAATTAAGCCAAGCAAAGTTTGCTCATGACCTGTTGGATGCAGCCCACTATCCATGTATTATGTCCTTCCAGGTGCTGCATTCTCTTTTGCAGACTGAGGAAAGCAGTGAAAACAGGAGGCTTATAGAACGTCCGGTGGGTCACTATATGTGGCTGATCACCCAGTCTACTCACCTGCTTATAGATACTCATTGCCTTTCTGCCTGAAAAAACATATCTGACAAGGGAGTTTATCCCTGCACATATCCGTGGAGAGCAGTAGGGGGAAGGAAGTATCCTAGCAGCTTCATATGTTTAACGTACAAATGAAAAGGATTAGACTCTTTGTAAATTATTCAGATGTGCTTATGAATTTCTGCAGAAGAGTGGTAAGAGATTCTAATTTTTATAAAAATGAAGGCCCAGCATTTTTAAAATAAAAAAAATAAAAATGAATTCCAGTATAGTTCACCAGATGAAGATGAAGTGGATAACCTACTTACCCATTTAATCAAGCCCTAATTTCTGTAAGCGGATGCACACTTGCTTTTCCATCAGTCCCATTGATGGTATTGACTCTCCATCACCACCACCTCTTATTCAGACACAGCTCAGCTTTCTGCTCCAATACAGGATGTACAGAGTGGGAGTCCTACGAACAAAAATGTAATTTGGTCCTGATTAAAATTTAATGTTAGTGTGGAAACCCAATCACCTTGACAGAGCAGCAAGCCTTCATCAGATCAGCACTATATGGAATGGTTCCAGACAAGCCATCCATCCTCCAAAAGTGACAAGTGCATTTATTAAAATGTCTCAGACCTATAAATCAGAGCAAAAATTGAAAGAAATTTATGTAAGATTGATATATAAATATATTATAGCAAGCGAAACGAAAGGCAGCTACAAACGCAATTATAGAATGTTTCCTTTCTGGCTCTTCATTTTTATTCTCTCCAGTATTTTACATTTGTGGATTGCTAAGGTGATCTTACTTATGCCATTATATGTTATCCTGAACTAGTGTAGCCTGCAAGCTTTTGAGTTCACAGAGCTTCAGTTTTGGACAGAATGGGGAAGCTAACACATGGCAACAGGGAAATTTGCAGTTCTGTGCAGTAATTTTACTAGCAGAATTGGAGCTAAACAGAACATCCAAAGCTGCCTTATGAAGAGTGAGACCGCTGATCCATCTAGCCAGTTTGCATTGTTTACTATGACTGGTTTCCCAAGTTTCCAGTAGAGGCCTCTCCATTACCTGTTACTTGAGGTCTTTTAAAGTAGAGATGCCATAAACTAAATGTGGGATTTTGTGCATGCAAGAAGAAGCCTTTATCCAGGGTTAAGGGTGCGAGCGTGCCCTTAACCCCAGCACCGGGGTCGTGTGTATGCTTGGACTGCATGCAGCTCAAGCATACACAGAAAGTTGGGTGCCTAGATCGCCTGACTCATGGGGAAACCCCTAAATGAATCATGTTGCTTGCGCAGTGCATTTAGGGATTCCTGGGTGCCGGGACTCTTTCTCCCAGCCTCCAGCAATCTCCGCTGTCAGGAGCATCGTGGATTGTGTGGACACATGCCAGCATGCGGAAGAGCAGCTGCCTGCTCATGTGGGGGAAACCTATGTCGAGCTCTGCCTCCCCCCATCCCCACCGCCCGACACCTACCCTCCCCGCTGCTTGCATGGTCATGTGCATGGCCTTACTTTATCAAATAGTAAAGTCTGTGATACTTTTTACATGTTTAGTGTGACCATACACCAACTAAATTCAATCTTCTTGAACTGAGAGACTTCTTCCCATAGGACTATGGTTGTTTAAGAGCAAACTTTCCAACATAAGTAGATTAAGATTTGCTCATTGTATGTGTGTATAGCCATTTCCCATCACTACATAGACCTTCTATTTTTAATGCATCTTTTTAAACTAAATATTTTTATTTTTAATGCATCTTTTAAAACTAAAATATATAGCTCAAAATCCAGTTTGTTCCTTTAGGTACACCCAGGAGCTTAAGTGTGCCCAGTGGGACTTCTGGATCCCCCCGCTACCGCCCCCCCCCCTGCAAATTGCTATTTTTCATTAAAGGCAGGGTTCTCCTGTTGTTGTTTTTCTTGTAAAAAGAGCCCTACTGGGTATACAGAGTCAGAATATTATGAAATGAAAAAGATGACATGTTGAAGGGAGATAGTTCTCACCAAGCAGAAGTGCAGCTGATTTTCAAATGAAAATATATGGGAAAGTATTAAGTAAAGGATTTTGCCAAAGTCATTTTATGTAATAGGATTAATAAAAGAAGATACTAAAAATGAAAGGCTTGCATTGAATATCTATGATAACTGGCCCGAGTTTTCATACATTGATCTTTTACACTCCTTCAGCCAAGATAATATACTAGTGAAGTATATTGGCCATCTGGCTCAGGAAATGGAGGACCTCCCTCCCTGGCAGCAGGTCAGCTTCATGAATTGATATACAGATTAGGCGGCCCAAACCGTGCTCAAATATAGATGAGAAATAAATGGGGAATACCAATCCTGGCAAAGCCCTTTCAGTCCTTTAAAAAAAAAGTTGCTCTAGTGGATCTGGGAAAGGGAGACAGCAAAATTAAAAGTTAAATTAAAAGCTTTGTCGCATTTCAGTGGGCACGATGCCATACACTTGTTCTGTGGTACAACATTTCTAAAAATACTCTGGTATATTATGGTGGATATTGAATTTTACTGTCCAAAGGGACAATTTGCAGTTACAGGAAGAAGAGAGCAAGATAGGCGTGTCCTGTACACCGCTGAGAAATGGAACTTGGTTATAAGATGGCTCAACATGAACTCCTCTGACCACTAAGGTCAACAGAAGTGCTACTTCTGTGGACAGGCATATTTACTATTATTGAACCAGCATCTATTTGTAGTTCCTTCTGTCCTCTTCATATGGAAGGAAGAGCCTGCAACATGGACTGTATCATCAATTGTCAGGGCTAAAAGAGACTGACTCCCCAACCTAACACTAATTACATTGGACCTTTGCATGGATTTTCATTATAAGCTGCTTTGAGAGCAGATCTTGGCTGAAAAGCAGAGAATAAATATAATCAACTATATTGCGAACTAGTTTGAACTGACCCAATTCTCTACTTAAGAATTCCTCAGTATTTATTTTATTTATATTTGTATTTATATACCGTCCTTTGTCGTAAGACCCCGGAGTGGTTAACAACAAGATAAAACAGTTCAAAAAAACAGCTAAAAGTTTAAAAAGAGCAAAGAACAATATAGAAGGGCACTTACACTTGTTTTAATGTGCCTTGTTAGATGGGAGACATAGAGGTGTTGATTACTCTGACAGACTATGGCCTGGTGGTTCAGATGAAATTGGAACATTGACTGAAATCCTGACTAATGAAGTGCAAACACGTTGAGGGAATGTTGGGGCATGATGGGAACTTTTGCACAACTTCCCCTGTCCTCCTGCATGTGTACTGTTGCACAAGAACCCTGTTGCATAAGAACCCTTTGTTGGTCTGGAGTACACAAAACCTTCTGGAAAGGCTCTGCAAGATCAGAAATACTTCGCTGAAGGTTAGCAATGTATTTCCAATTTTTGCAGAGTCCTTCCAGAGCACAGGGAGCACTGTGGACTCTAAGGGCTCTTGAGCAACAACGTGCCCACAGGGGGACTGGGGAAGCTGTACAAGTGCCCCTGCTGAATCCCTACAGTCCCTAAAAGTGTGCATGCTTCGTTAAACAGGATGGCAGCCAATCAGTCATGTGTTGCTCTTTTGTAATTTTTATTTAGTCCTGAGGCAAAGGCTAAATGGCCTATTGATCACTATGATCCTGGAAGCTCATTTGACTATTATGTCTTCTTATTTCCTTTTAGAAAATACAATTATAGCAAAACTAATGCTGATAATCATGAGAATGTGAGCTAAAATGATTAAGGGGGTGTGAACAAAACTGGCTGCCCCAGTTTGGTTCGAGTCTGAACTGGAACTGAACTGGACTGGGCCAGTTCGGTTCTGTACCCCCTTGAACCCCACCCCCCATTCAGTTCTGTTTGGGGGGTTCACAATCATAATTTTTTTTTCTCATCCCCACCCGGGGGGAGGGCGCTTCTCCAAGGTGACAGGGGGTCTCCGGAGGTTTCCCCTCCCTCCACTGGCCTCCATTATGCAGCAAATTGCCCTGTTTGGGCAGTCATGGCCCGGCCACGCAGAGGATCATTGGGCATGCACAGTGGCCTCCAAAACAGCCACTGTAATGGGGGTGAGGCCCAGAAAAGACCACCTGAACAGGGTGATTTGCTGCATAATGGAGACTGGTGGGGGTGGGGGACCATGTCTGGAGACCCCCCCCCCACAGCCTCAGAGAAGCCCCCTGGGGGAGGTGAGTACAATTTAATTTTTTTTTAAAGATCACAATGCCCCCCCCCTCCCCCGGCCGAGGAGGGCGCAGGCTGGATGGTCCTATATCGAACCGAGGGGGGATTGGTTTGATATCAGACCATCAAAAAGAACAGGTTTGATGTTGAAACTGTTTGACATTGAACCTGTTCACACATCCCTAATGATTAATGATCTATATAATAATCTTGGGTTGCTTTGTGTACATCCATGTTATATCACAGTTTGCGCTCTCTCGCTCTCTCTCTCTCTCTCTCTCTCTCTCTCTCAGCAATATGATGTAACAGAGCATTATTCTGTTTATTGAGGTGTGTTGATTGCTGAATAAACTTGATTCTTGCTCATTACCTAGTGAGGTCATTCACACAATCAAAAACTGTATTCTATCCAGGTTTGTGAGCTGTGTGTGCTCTCAATTTTTGGTTGTGTGGAAGCAAGGTTAGAGGAAAACTTTTCCTCCTACCTTGCTTCTACACAATCACTTCTGCCCAGGTTTTCCTCTCAACTTGCTTCCACAAAACCGAAAATTGGGAGCACACACAGCTCCCAGACCCAGGTAGAACACAGCTTTTGATGGTGTGAATGACCTCAGTATGTTTCAAATTAATGTTCAGCTTGGTTAACTAAAATTATACTTGTTTCTTCATTTGATTTATTCTCTGCCTTGCTATGGCTCTCTGTTCAACTGAAGTATTATAAAGATAGAGAAGTGCTCACTATCCAGCACACAGCAAAGAATGAAGATTTAGCTGGGTCAGGGATTTCCTTGTTCCTTCCTTACAGCACAAAACAGTGAAGTACTGCAGTGTGTGAGCACTCTATCTGGTTATTTTAATGTTCAAAGTGCAGGGCAAGAAGAAGGATGGCTGCAGGATCATAAGAAGGTTGCTGTAGTGTGGCAACCCTCTGCTATAGGCATATATCCATGTGATCATTCATTAAAAGGTAAATGTTTGAACAGAAATAGAAAGAGTTTACATATCAAAGCCAGCCAATTCTCATAGTTCAAATCAAATTCAGGCCACAATCCGTGAGCCAATTTGGTCGGACTGACCAGCCAGTACAGTCCATCAAACCAAACCCACTCGAAGCGGTTCACCGCTTTGAGTGGCTATAAAGGGGAATCCTGCCCTTATAAAGGGGAGAATTAGTGCTTTTCAACTTTCTTTTCAACTTGTTTTTCAACGTTTCCCCTTGTGTTTGAGTGGATTTTTAGTGAAACCCCCCCCCCCGGTTTTGAGGTGCTT
Source organism: Hemicordylus capensis (assembly GCF_027244095.1). Taxonomy (NCBI): domain Eukaryota; kingdom Metazoa; phylum Chordata; class Lepidosauria; order Squamata; family Cordylidae; genus Hemicordylus; species Hemicordylus capensis. Next base: position 90,567,046 of record NC_069657.1, on the reverse strand, counting down.
TCACGACCACGATTCTCCAACCACCACCACCCCTTGCCATTGATTTCTATTGCTTGCCATCCACGATTTAGCCAACCACGGGGTTTTGATGGAACGTAGCTACGGCAGTTGTCGAAGGATGACTGTACACATTTCAGTTAGATGCTGGATAGTTTGCCAAAATGAAGCTGTCTGTTGGAATGCAGCTCATTCATGTATGACCTACAGATCCACATCACACAGCTAACACTGCATTAGTTGCCAGTGATTGTCTCCCAGATCTTTCCTGAAAGCAGAAGCTAGGAAAACACAGGGCACAGCAGCAGATAACCTCGGAGAGACAGCAAAGGCAAACTGACAGTATCAAAATGCATACGCACAGCCAGGGAATGCATCCTTGGAGATCCAAACCTGTCAGATGCGGTATTTAAATTAAACTGTCATCTTCCTCAGTGCACATGCTTATGAGCTTAAAAGTGCCCTTTAGAAAACTGTTTTGAACAACAGCGGAAGGGCTTGATGTTAGCCTGTTGCAAATGGCTCAAATTTGCAAGGGGAGCGTAGAGGGAGTGATGAAGAGAAAAAATTTATGCGTGCTTATATCTGAAAACCAAATAGAGTGATTCAGACTCCTCCCCTGATCTGGAAATACTCAAGCTTTGTTCTGTTTTATCAATAATGCACACATATAGAGGAAGACAGGATTATTTGCATTCATTCCAATCATATGTCCAAATGTGTTTTAAATATGTTCATATTACAAGGCTGTAAGACTGAAACCTGCTTTGAACCAGCCTTCTGTCTTCCTCATCGTCTAGTCTCAGAGGCAGTGGGAAACATACCAGCCTTGCTAGAATGCATGGCTCAGAAGTACAGCACTGTTCCTCTAACTGAGGACTGCTATAGGGAGGCAGGGCCTAGAACAGAAGTGTTTCAGTTCCCTGTAGGCTTCATTCTTCTTCTTCTTCTTCTTCTTCTTCTTCTTCTTCTTCTTCTTATTCTTATTATTATTATTATTATTATTATTATTATTATTATTATTATTATGCTATTTACACACAGTCTACCAAATGTTATTGATTGGATTTGGTACTTTTATTATCGGGCCCTTTCCAAGGGTTTAGAATAACTAAAGAAAAATTAAAGATATCGTCATAGTATTTGTGCTGTCCCAAGTAGCGTGGCCTTCTGTAATTGATGTGTTTATTGATGCCCAAGGACTTATTATACATTTATAAACCACCCTGTAGAGAGAGGAGAGGAGAGCTGGTCTTGTGGTAGCAAGCATGACTTGTCCCCATAGCTAAAGCAGAGTTTGCCCTGGTTGCATATGAATGGGAGACTTGATGTGTGAGCACTACAAGATATTCCCCTCGGGGATGAAGCCGCTCTGGAAAGAGCAGAAGGTTTCAAGTTCCCTCCCTGGCTTCTCCAAGATAGGGCTGAGAGAGATTCCTGCCTGCAACCTTGGAGAAGCCGCTGCCAGTCTGTTAAGACAATACTGAGCTAGATAGACCAATGGTCTGACCCAGTATATGGCAGTTTCCTATGTTCCTACATTCCTATGTTCCATCCAATGGCTCTGGGCGGTGTACAAGTTTAAAAAGACACAAAAACACACACCATTTAAAACACAGTGCTCAAAACAATATAAAAATATAAAAACAATTCAAAACCATTTAAAATACTTTAAAAACAACCTTGGGAGGCCAGGCCAAACAAGTCTCTAGGACTTTCTTAAAGGCTATCAGCAAGCCTAAAGTGCAGATATCTGCCGGGAGTGCATTCCATAGTCCAAGAGCAGCTACAGAAAATGCCCATTTCCAAGTTGCCACCAGATGTACCGGTGGTAAGTGGAGACGAACCTCTCCAGATGACTTCAATGTGCAATGGGGAACATACAGAAGAAGCAGCTCTCTAATGTAGCCTGGACCCAAGCCATTCAGGGCTTTAAAGGTAATAACCAGCACTTTGTATTTTGCCCGGAAACATATTGGCAGTCAGTGCAATTGTTTCAAATAGGCATAATACAGGTGAAACTCAGAAAATTAGAATATCATGCAAAAGTCCATTAATTTCAGTAATGCAAATTAAAAGGTGAAACTGATATATGAGACAGACGCATTACATGCAAAGCGAGATAAGTCAAGCCTTAATATGTTATAATTGTGATGATCATGGCGTACAGCTCATGAAAACCCCAAATCCACAATCCGAGAAAATTAGAATATTACATGGAACCAAGACAAGGATTGTAGAATAGAACAATATCGGACCTCTGAAAAGTATAAGCATGCATATGTATTCAGTACTTGGTTTGGGCCCCTTTTGCAGCAATTACTACCTCAATGCGGCGTGGCATGGATGCTATCAGCCTGTGGCACTGATGAGGTGTTATGGAAGACCAGGATGCTTCATTAGCGGCCTTCAGCTCTTCTGCATTGTTTGGTCTCAAGTCTCTCATCCTTCTCTTGGCAATGCCCCATAGATTCTCTATGGGGTCAGGTCAGGCGAGTTTGCTGGCCAATCAAGCACAGTACACTGTATACTTTTCAGAGGTCCAATATTGTTCTATTCTACAATCCTTGTCTTCTTGGTTCCATGTAATATTCTAATTTTCTGGGATTGTGGATTTGGGGTTTTCATGAGCTGTACGCCATGATCATCACAATTATAACAAATTAGGGCTTGACTTATCTCACTTTGCATGTAATGCGTCTGTCTCATATATCAGTTTCACCTTTTAATTTGCATTACTGAAATTAATGGACTTTTGCACGATATTCTAATTTTCTGAGTTTCACCTGTATTGTCTCTCCGAGTTACCCCAGAGACCAGTCTGGCTGCCGCATTTTGAAGTAATGGAAGTTTCTGAACGATGTACAAAGGCAGCCCCATGTAGAGTGCATTGCAGTAGTCAAGCCTGGAGGTTACCAGCTGATGCACCACTGTTTTGAGATCATTCTCTTCAGGGAATGGGTGCAGCTGTCAAATCAGCTGAAGTTGATTGAAAATGCTCCTGGCCATACCCTCCACCTGAGATACCAGGGTGAGGGCTGGATCCAAGAGTACAACCAAGCTGCATACCTGTTCCTTCTGGAGGAGTGAAACCCCATTCAGAACAGAAGGATCTAACTCATCCCTCAAATTCTGATCCCCCATGGTGAGCACCCCCAACTTTCTTGGATTCAGCTTCAATTTGTTATCTCCCATCCAGCCCATTATTGCCCAAAGGCAGGCATTAAAGGAGTGAATGCCATTTCCTGATGATGATGATGATGATGATGATGATGATGAGGAGGAGGAGGAGGAGGAGGAGGAGGAGGAGGAGGAGGAGGAATAGATTTAGGTGTCATCAGCATACTAATAACACCCTGCACCAAATCTCCTGATGATCTCACCTAGCAGTTTCATGTAAATGTTAAAAAAACATTGGTGACAGAATGGAGTCCTGAGGGACTCCATATAAAACCTCCCATTTTGAAGAGCAGCCGTCACCAAGCTTCACTATCTGGAATCTGCCTGAGAGATAGGAGTGGAACCACTGCAAAGCAGTGCCTCCTATCCTCAGTTCCTTCAGGCGATCCAGAAGGATACTGTGGTTGATGATATTGATCGCTGCCGAGAGATCCAAAAGAACCAACAGAGTCACACTCCCTCTGTCAATACCCTGGTAAAGATCATCCATCAGGCCAACAAAGGCAGACTCAACCCCCATAGCCTGCTCTAAAGCCAGTTTGAAATTGGTCTAAATAATCATCAGAGCAACATTCTGGCCACTTTTAGACACAGTATGAAACCCAGGGTAGATGAACCTGTGGTTAATCTGTGAGCCTGGAAATCATCCAGCAGATGATCATCGAGCTGTGCTCTTGCAGCCTCTGGCTTGTGGGCAGAGGGGCCCCTCTCTCTTTCTGGTCCACCGAGGCCACATCCCAGCAAGCTCCATAGCGCTCATGTAGCTAGACTGTGGGCAAGGTGTCAGGATGTTGGTAGAGTGCCAACCATTGGCTATGATCTTTGAGGGTGTGTGCCCTGTGTGATCATGTCTTTCCAGCATCAGTTGGCTGCCCTTGGCAGGGAAATGGCATCTAAATCCATTCCTCACACCACTTATACCACTACTCTTTCAATGGCCCTGCAGAATCTTACACAAGCACAATTACTGGTACCGAGGGATGGAGAGGTGCATTACTTTCCTTTCTTCTGGAAGGGGTCGTGATGGCTTCCTAGGAGGGAATATGTATATGAGGGCAGGCAAAGAACCCAGAGATGGAAATTTGGGGTGGTCTACAAACAAGTAAAATAAATAGGAAGGAAGGATGGAAGGCTTGATCCTGAGGATTGGTCAGTGGCGTAACTAGGGAAAACAGCGCCCAGGGCAAGCACTGAAATTGCGCACCCCCCGCTGCACACACCCCCCGCCACCACCCCCAACATACATCTGACTGACACACATGTTTCAGAAAACTTTTATTTTAAAAATTACAAAAATTACCAATATCATACATGTGGTCAAGCTCCTATCTACCACTTCAGATTTATTTTTTAAAACTATCCAAATTGTGGGGCTATCATTAATTTGTTTGGATAGCTCAGGTTAAAATGCTGGAAAACGACAAATTTCAGTATGTTGCGGCTCATGAAATCCCCAAATATTATGCGGAGTTGTACTTGGAAAAACTAAAAGAAGTGCCTGTCTAATTCTCTGCTATGCATTGTAGCATCACCATTACATAGGTTTTAAAAATAAATGGAGAATTTGACTTTTCCCAGATACTCTGAAAATAATTAAATGATATGCAGGGTAAACTGTGTCACTGCTTGGAATATATTCTAGTATTTCAGAAAGACATTAAAAATGAGAGAAAGAGCAAGAAACTCCCAGTGGGCCTTAATACTAAGGATTTCACATTGATTCAAAGACAAACTGACCATTAATAGCCATATTATTAATAGCAATAGCAATAGCAATAGCACTTACATTTATATACCGCTTTATAGCCAGAGCTCTCTAAGCGGTTTACAATGATTTAGCATATTGCCCCCAACATTCTGGGTACTCATTTTACCGACCTCGGAAGGATGGAAGGCTGAGTCAACCTTGAGCCCCTGGTCAGGATCAAACTTGTAACCTTCTGGTTACAGGGCGGCAGTTTTTACCACTGCGCCACCAGGGGCTCATTCCACTGCGCCACCAGGGGCTCATTAAGACATCACATTTAACTCACTTATCACAAGAAGCAAAGTAAGAGCAAATGGATACAATCTTAGCTCATAAACTTCAGCTCAGTATTCACAAGCCCTTATTCTCTGTACATAGTGCCAATCTAAATATGTGTACAGTGACATATTATATTAATTTTTTTTAAAAAAAGAAAATTTACCTGTAGCCCCTTTGGGGGACATCTTAAAGGCTGTGGGGGGTCTGCAAAGTTTCCCCCTCCTCCCACTGGCCTCTAGGGCCTCACAGGCACCATTTGAGCATGTGCGGTGGTCATTAAAAAAAATATTTTTTAAAAAAAATGGCCGCTGAAAACAAAATGGTCACTGTGCATGCTCAAATGGCCTCTGTGAGGCGTGGCATGCCCTAGGGCCTCATAGAGGCCATTTGAGCATGCCCAGTGGCCATTTTGTTTTTGGTGGCCATTTTAAAAAATTATTTAATTTTAAGAAATTGCGCCCCCCCTTCAAGTGGCGCCCGGGGCACGTGCCCCCCCTGCCCCCTATAGATACGCCCCTGGGATTGGTCCATTGTGACAAAGGATGGACAAAAGGAATTGTAGACCTGGGCTAAGCAGTCCAGGAAGCCACAACCAGCTCCCATGTCAGCTTGCTGGTTGGAGATCAGCCCTCTCAAGAGAGGGCCAGTCCACTGGGGAGGACCAGAGACTCCATGTGCTTCAGGTCTCTGTTGGATTGCACTCTCATGAGATAGCCCATACAACTATAGGGGCTCCCACTGATGTATCCCGGTATCTCTGGTTAATAATAGATGCACTCCACACCTTTCCCTCTTTACAGACTCACAAGGAGCCCGTCCCTCTTTTTGTGTGCAGGTGGATCTGGGTGGGCAGAGATTGGTAACAGTGACTATGGCTCCTAGTCCGCATTCAAACTTCCCGGGCTGGAACTGGTGATGCAATGTATGTAGATCGGCTGACTTGGGGCATCCCAGGGCAGGGCACCTGCTGCTTTGATGGTACCTTGATGGTACCTTGATCATAGATTGGCACTGCACCAGTCTGGGGAACCTCCAAGCAGGAGAGCCAAGGCTGAACATTTGGATTTACATACATACGTATGTGTGCAGTGTTTAGGGGAGCACTCTATAAAGTAGGCAGGAGCAGTACTGTCCACAGGGACCTTAATCGTACATGCACTGTCCAGACAACCAGGGTATTAAATGCCTCACTGACTGACCATACCACACATTCATCACCTTATTAAAAAATCCCTTGCTGGGCAGCCACACTTGTTGAGGTGTCTTATTAATGAAAGGGCTCCTTGCGCATGTGGCCCCTCTCATTCCCTGGATAGAAGCTGTCCAAACATCTTGTATGAAAGCTGCAATCAAAGGTCCTGCCAAGGTGTGCATTGCAGGCTGCTCAAGTAACACAGGCTAACTGACAGACACAGTTAAGAGAATTGTGGGGATACTTGTCATGCACTGGCCTGTGATGACAGCATCCAACCACCTCCCTTCCTCTGATCCTGTTCATAGGCTGTGGAAGTGGCCTCAGAGGTGCTGGTGAGGGGGTTAATTGTCACCCTATTCCTCTACCAGCTCTCAGGGAGAGGGGTAAGACTGCTCCTTTCTGGGAGACTCTAGGTCCAAATCATTCCCATCTCTCCAGACCTTGTCATCCCTGGTCATCCAGCCTTAAATAAAGCCCTGCAATCAGGGCAATCCCAACCACCCTCTCCTGACTCCACCCTCTCTAATGTAGCTGCCTGCATCCTCCCACCTTCAGCTGTTGCCTATCTTGCCAGCTGTTGAGGCCCTGCCTTCTCCTCTTCGCCACCAGGAAGCAACCTGTTGGGTCATGCTGGCCCACCCACGGTCTGTGGGTTCCTGAGTGTCCTGGCTCTCCCTGGCAACCGTGTAAGGTCCCAGCTGACTTTGCCTGTACCCAGGAGCTGTATTGCCTCTGTCTTCTTACCCCCACCCAACTGGCTGAATACTCAGGCCCGTCTGCAGCTGACAGGAAGGCCTGACACACACCTTCTCTCTTTTTTTATATATGACTAGACAACAGGAAATTTTCCATGGACGGGGTTTCCATAAGTTTCTGCCTGGTGTCGGCACACACTGGTATTTCTGTCAGACGAAGTGGTACCACTCTTCCGGCATGTGTGATCTTTGTTGAGAAACAACCATGTAGCCCAGTTCCTGGTCCCACTGGGGCACCATGCACTCATGCACATACTTCCACAGCCCTTTATTGCTCGAGACCTTTCCCACTGTGCACATCTTGCACATCTTGTCATCCCAACTGTTTTTGTGTGGATTGACAATGGGGAGACCACAAGATGCAGTGGGAAGCCCAATGTGGTTTTATCTCTTTGCATGCATTGGAGCTTGGGACGTGGAAACATGGCATCCCTATTGCTGAGCAATGGCAGGAGGAGTGCGGAAACTGTGGAGGGCAGGACAACAGATTGGAGAGGCAGCCAGTGAGAAGCGTGGCAGGCATAGAACAGATGCGTTTCGGTGCTGGTTTGAGTTGCCCTCTCTATGGTTTCTTGAGCAGCCACAGCACAAAACCCAGGTTATGGTGGCAGCAGAATTAAAATAACACAATGCTACTTTCAAACCCGAGTTTTCAGCAGCAAAACTCACTACAAACTGAATGTTAGGAACATAGGAAACTTCCATATACTGAGTCAGACCATTGGTCTAGCTAGCTCAGTATTGTCTTCACAGACTGGCAGCGGCTCCACAGTCTGTCCCACTTTACACAATTAATAAATTAACGTAAAGCATAAGAAAGGCCCAGTGTTTTTTAATTATTATTTTAATGACAATGGAAAAATTAGTAAATAGAGCCCACTCAAACACTTTGCTGCATCTCTTCCACCCATATCCCATATCCACTGCTCAATAAGTGGGAATTATCTGCTCATAATCCCCTTGTTGACAGCCCTCCCATTAGCAGAAAGCTGACGTACCTATGTGCATGAAGAATGTGTCAAATATGTCTGGCTCATCCCCACAGGGTCATGTTGGAAAACATCCTAAAGTGCGGGTGGCGGGGGGGGGGAACATTCCATAAAATTGCACCCTTGCTTCCTTCTATTTCCCAACTCCTGTATTTTGTGGCACTACCTTTCATCTTTCATCCACCACCTCTCATATACCATTTATCTCTCTATTACTTCATCAGTGCCCCTTTTGATCCTTGGACCCAGGGCAGTTAATTGGATACCGACAGCAGCATCTCAGGATCTTTGTACATGTTTCTAGATGAAGCAATATCTTAGATACTGTTCTTTGATTTTCCTTTGTAGGATGTTGTATTGAATATGAAGCTATACTTGCATCCTTGTTAATTTATTCTGCTCCTTTGTTGACTCAAAAATAGAAGATCAGCAATTAATCATTGTCACATTTTTTTTAAAAAAAGTCTGCTCTTAGCTAATGATTCACCAGGGTAACATAATGATGACTTATTAGCAATTCCAGCCAATAATACATGGGGAAAGATGTGGCAGGGTCATGGCTAGTGCTCTTTCAGTTCCCCTTTTGATGGGATCCTGATCCATTGACAAGTGGAAGCTTACAACCAGGGTGGAAGGAAAATAAGCTTCAAACCCTTCCATTACTGGTGTGTAAAGTAAAGTGTGCCGTCAAGTTGATTTCAACTCCTGGCACCTACAGAGCCCTGTGGTTTTACCCAGGACACAATACACTTGTCAACAACACTCAAATTTTATATTTCCATCAAGACTGTAATCAGGCTTATTTTGTCCATGTGAGCATAGCTGCCTGTGTCTGTGTATGGCTGTTTTATCGGTGTTGTCACTTAAAAGGCACATTAAATAAGCTATTAGCAGGAAAAGAAATCAGTTAAATACTCTTAATCGGGCTGATTCCAGTAACCTCTTCTTCCATGTTGTGCCCACTTTGTGGAAGCTGTTCCTGCCACTTAAAGACATCTATGTCCGGTTTACACTGGTCATCAGACCAGCAATACAAGCACTAAGAAGCATGAAGTTGATGAGATGTGAAGTGAACTGATTAGGGATTTTTGCTATTCATTGCAACACCTGGTGGAACAAACATGTCCATTGGTGCATTGCCAAGGTATTCACTGGACCTTGGCAGCACTACAATGGAAAGGGGCTGCCTCAGGAAATGGTATCAAATGGTATATGCAAACGGAACTGAATGTCAGAATAAGCAGCAATCCATGCAGATGCCACAAGAACTGCAGGTTGTGATTAAATTGTAGAAACTCTTTCCTGCTAGAAAGCAAAATTGTAGGAGGATGAAATCCTGTGCACACCATTTATTTGTCCTCCATGCAGTCATTTGCAAACTGGACACACACTCTTGTACAGAAATGGAAGTACTACAGGTCGCACATCAGCAGCAATACTTATGTTCTAACAGGGCTGTCACATTTGTGCAACTAATTGTGTTTTGTTCTGTTCAGCTTCGTTTATACTTCCATTTCTCCATGCAGTTGTGGGCATTGTCTGTGCATGGCCAAAGAAGAGAGCTCAGTGCTGCTTGCAATGCAGAGGCCATTCACTATGTGGACTGCCCCACACAGGTTTTATTAGGTTTTAGGTTTTATTTCAGGTTTTATTCTTTGTTTGTTTGTTTGTTTGTTTGTTTATTGAATTTCTATACCACCTACAGTAGTATAAAAATATCAAGGTGGTGTACAGAACTAAAACATAAAATATACGATAAACATTAACATTCATAAAAAGATGAAATAGATAAAAACACATTAAAATTTAAAAGTTAAGTCTCAGTTGAAGGCCTGGGAAAATAGATATGTCTCCAGGTTCCTCCTAAAAACAAGCAGAGAAGGAGATGCTCTTATTTCAGCAGGGAGCACATTCTAAAGCTCTGGGGCAGCCACAGAGAAGGCCCGGTCCCAAGTTGCCACCAAACGAGTTGGCGGCAACCGTAGTTGGACCTCTCCAGATGTGGTTTTGATATGGTGTCTTTGGTTTCACAGGGTTTTTCCTGTGAAAAATATACCTGCATTCATCGACTTGAATGATTCCTTCTCCATTTTGAAAGGAAGGCTGAGCAATCATCTTTTAGAGATGCTGTAACTATTTCTTGCTCTGAGCAAGGGCTTAGACTACAAGACCTCCCTGGTCACTTCCAACTCTAAAATTCTAAGATTCTGTAAACTCCTCTATTATGCCTAAGTTGGGAGAGATCATCAGGAGATTTGGTGCAGGGTGTTATCAGTAGGGGTGTGCATTTCGTATTTTTCCTATTTCGGCTTTGGCCAAATTTGAAGCCCCCCCAATTTGGGGAGGGTCCGAAATCAACCCTCCCAAAGCCCCCAGTTTTTGGTTTTGGAGCCAAATTGCTCCGAAACTGAATCCGAATTGTGGGCTACAAATCTCCCCGCCGCTTCCCCCTCCCTTCCGCCCCAGTCCATTCCCCATTGTTGTGTTCTCCTTCCCTGTCCATTCCCCGCCTTCTGTTCTCCTTCCCCAGCCCATACCCATCCTCCTCCCGCCAACAGCAGCTTTCCCTCCCCAGCCCCCGGTGGTGCTTTCTCTCCCTGGTGCCGGGCTCCCTCCTTCCCTCCTGCCATTTTTGCCCACCCGCCTCCTATGATAGGGCCCGCCATCGCTGCCTCCATACCTCGCCATCCGCCTCCTCCGCCACATCCCTGTTGTGGCTGTGGCCTTGGTCGTGGCCATGCCTGCTGCCGCCCGCCTTCGCCCGCAAGAGTAAGGAGCTCTTGGGCCAGCAAGCTCCCTGTCTCTGCCGCTCTGGAAACGGCCACATCTGGCCCTGCTTACACCTGCGCAGGCCTGAAGGGTGGGAAATTCAAAGAGACATCAGAACAGGCTGAGAAACTTAGGAACTAAAGCCCTATCCACCCCCAGCACAGTATCTCCAGTGACTGTTGCTGGTGACTATCTTTTGTTTCTTTCAGATTGTGAGCCCTCTGGGGACAGGGATCCATCTTAAATATTTGTTATTTCTCTGTGTAAACCACCATGAGCCATTTTTGGAAGGGTGGTATAGAAATTGAATAAATAAATAAATAAATAAATAAATAAATAAATAAATAAATAATAAGGGAGCAATGGCAAAACAGGTCTGAAATTTTCCCTGAAATACAAAACTTTGTTTCAGAAATGGGGTCATTTCGATTCGGGTACAAAAATCTTCGTTGTGTCATTTCCCTTTTTCATTAGGTGTACACAATGTCCAAAAGTGCCGTTTTGGGACGCAAAACATTTTGTACCCGAATTGAAATGCACATCCCTAGTTATTAGTATGCTGATGACACCCACATCTTTTTCTCCATGTCAGCATCATCAGGAGAAGGCATAACTTTCCTAATGCTTGCCTGGAGGCAGTGATGGGCTGGATGAGAGATCACAAACTGAGGCTGAAACCAGATAAGATGGAGGCACTTATTGTGCAGGGTTGTAACTTGGGAGATGAATTTGATCTGCCAGTTCTGGATGGTCACACTTCCTCAGAAGGGAAGGTATGCAGTCTGGGGGTGCTTCTGGACACAAACCTCTCCCTGGTGTCCCAGGTTGAGGCAGTGGCCAGAGTTGCTTTTTATCAGCTTTGGCTTATATGCCACCTGCATCCGTTTCTTGAGATAAATGACCTCAGAACAATAGTACATCCGCTGCTCACTTTCAGACTTGACTACTGCAATGCGCTCTATGTCGGACTGCCTTTGTATGTAGTCTGGAAACTACAGTTGGTATCAGGGGCGTAGCTAGTGGGGAGGGGGCCTGTGTTCACCCATCTTATTGGCGGCCCTTTAGAGTGAGGGAGATAATGAAGATAATAGGGAGGAGTGGAGCTGGGGGGCCCTCAGGAGCTGGGGGGGCCAGGTTCTTTGAACCCATCTGCTCAATTATAGCTACACCTCTGGTTGGTATAAAATGCGGCAACCAAGTTGGTCTCTGGGTCATCTCGAAGAGACCATATCACTCCTATCTTAAAAGATCTACGCTGGTTGCCGATAAGTTTCTGGGCAAAATACAAGGTCTTGGTTATAACCTATAAAGCCCTAAACAGCTTGGGCCTTGGGTATTTAAGAGAACGTTTTCTTTGCTATGAACCACACCACCAGGAGAGGTTCGTCTGCAGTTCCCACCAGTTCGTTGGGTGACTACTTGGGGACGGGCCTTCTCCATTGCTGCCCCTAGGCTTTGGAACGTGCTCCCTGCTGAAATAAGAGCCTCCCCATCTCTTAGAACTTTTTTTAAAGGCAGTCAAGACACATATGTTCACCCAGGCTTTTAATAAGACACTGTTTTAATTGTTTGATTTTTAATAGTTTTAACCTATTAAATTTTAACCTGTTGTAATGTTTTAACCTTTTTATTTTGTTGTTTTTATTGTTTTGTTGTAAACCACTTGGAGACTTGCATTTTGGGTGGTATACCAATATGTTAAATAATTAAGTAAGTAAGTTTATTTATATAATTCTTACCTGGCCTTTAAGAAAAACTTCCCAGGTTGGTAGTACACCTACTTTTTGTCTTTTAGCTTTGTTTGGCCCCACAAATAGAACACTATCTGGCATAATGTCTAGAGATGCTGCCAAATTCAGCAGCATCCACATCCTGAACCTGATTTTGAGATTCCATTTCCAGAGGCATACCATCTAGTCATGTTAACTGACTAGTGTCTAGCAGGATCCCCTGCCATGCCAGTTCACTCTATGGAAGCTTCAAGGCCTTAACTGCATCACAGAGCAATGATGCCATTGATCCAATTATGCTCTGGCCTATCTTATCCCAGAGATGTCACTAGTCTTCAATAGGTTTCATTGTGCACATGTGGAGTCGGTTCTGATCCACAAACCTTTCCAGATTAAATCTCAGGAATTCCACTCATTCCAAATGATGACATGTAAATGAAGAATTAGTGGGTAGAGCACTGGTAGTGGCAATTTAGAAACACATATAGAACATGGGAAGATGGAGGTTTGGAGAGGATTCCTGGAGGCTTGTGGGAAGGCGCTGAACAGAAGAGCAAGAGGAAGCTTCACTAGAAGCTGCAGGGAAGCTATATTTGTCAACAAAGCATTATTTACTTCTTCAGTGTGAGCTTCATGTGACTGAACCACCAGCATATTCAATATATACCGGTAGTACATACTTCTCTGTGTGTAGAACTGATATCTACTTCTCTTCATGGACAAAGCATAAAAATGAAATATTTATAGGATGCTATTCATTTTCATTAAGTCAGAGTCTCCTCATGTTTATATTCATGTTTATATTCCTGCATGTGTTGTTCAGCATGTTCAGCATCCCTGTTGGTCCAGCGTATGCCTCTAAGAGCCAGGTTATGAGCAAACATTTTCCACCCCTTTTCATACATTTTCATGCGCTTTAATATAAATCTAGTCATGCTATCTGATGTGGTAAATACTGTAATCCTTCAGGACTATGATATCAGTATCACCTTTTCAGAGATAATGAAGTCCTAGAAGCCTTCCATAATGGTATTCTGGTTGCTGCCGACACAGAAACCCAAGACTACCATGATCCAACCCAGTTGAGATTCTACCACAATTACATGGGGTGCACCTCCCAAACTTACCCTTCAGTGCTATCAGCAAAGTGATAGCAACAAAGCTCAGGTTCATCCTGTTCCATGAGATGAAGTATACACTTACTGAATGCTTTCTCATGACCAGTGAGAAGGGCTCCAGAGCGGGCTGCAGAGAAGGAGGGTTAGAGTTACCTTCCCTGCAGACGACTGTTCCTCCTGTGCTGGGCATGCTCCCCACATGCCCAAACGATTCTCCCCATGCCCAAGCTGCGGGCAGGGCCGGGATGAGTTGTCCTGACCCCTGGAAATACCATGATGCACTGCATGAGTGTGCAGTGTATCATGGGGATTCCCCTCCCCTCCCTGGGCTCCCTGCAGTCTGGCAGCCGCAGCTGCAAGCAGTGGCAACTGGCAGATAATTTAAAAAATGAGGCTTGGAGAGTGCTCCCTTGGATGTTGCCATCAGTACTTCTGGAACATCTGAGAATGTTGGGGGTGGGAGGCACTGTTTTACAGTGTTTCCGCTCCTACCTCTCAGACAGATTTCAGATGGTGTCAATTGGAGATTGTTGCTCTTCAAAATCTGAGCTTAAGTATGGTGTCCCCCAAGGCTCCATACTTTCTGCAATGCATTTTAACATCTACATGAATCCGCTGGGAGAGATCATCAGGGGATTTGGAGCTGGGTGTTACCAGTACGCAGATGACACCTGGCTCTATTTCTCCATGTCAACCTCTTCAGGAGTTGGCATATCCTCCCTATATGCCTGCCTGGAAGCAGTAATGGGCCGGATAAGGAAGAATAAACTGAAGCTGAATCCAGATAAGAGAGAGGTACTTATTGTGTGGGGTCAGAACTCTAGAGACGATTTTGATCTGCCTGTTCTAGATGGGGTCACATTTCCCCAAAAGGAACAAGTTCGCAGTCTGGGAGTACTTCTGGATTCACACCTCTCCCTGGTTTCTCAGGTTGAGGCGGTGGCCAGGGGTGCTTTCTATCAGCCTCCCCATCTCTGGCAATATTTAAGAAATTACTGAAAATGCATCTCTTTAACCAAACTTTCTTAGCATTTTAAAACTTGTTTTTAAATTGTTTTGGCTATTTAATTGGTGTTTTATGTGTTTTATTGGTGTTTTATGATGTTTTAATTGTTAACTATTATTTTATGCAGTTTATAATTTTTTGTTAATTGATTTTAATGGTGTTTTAATGTAAACCGCCCTGAGCCTTTTGGAAGGGCAGTATAAATTTTTTAATAATGAATAATTAATAAATAAATACTTGTTAGCTGAGCTTTGGATTTCACGGTCTTTGGTCTTTGATACAGCCAACAAACTATAGGCTGAGCCTTTTCTCACGATCATGAGAAAGGGCTCAAATGGGCCAGGGGAGGAAGCTTTTAAAAGCTTACCTCCCCCACAAATGAGCCATATTCCTGTATTGTTACTGGCAGCAGGGAGACCCTCAGAATGCCCATAATGCACTGTGCAAGTGCACGCTGCATTATGGGGATTTCCCCAGCACCAGCAGGGAGCCCTGCAGTGTCCTAGCCTTGGCTGCAGCCGGGGGCTGGCAGACAATTGAAAAAATGAGGTCAAGGGAATGTTTGTCCCCTCAGCATCATTTTGAAGGTTAAACCAAGGTAAACTTCCCTATGTGGTTTTGCCATGGTGCTGCTGCTGGGAGCCAAGTGGCTCCCGGCAGTTCTCACAAACAGGCAAAACTGCTCTGGGCTAACCCTAACTCTAACCCAATCCACAAAAAAAAATGGGCAAGCCGGTGATTTTAAACAATTTTTAACCTTTCTAAAAAAAGACAACCCTAGGATCCTATGGGGGTTTGGGGGAAGGGTTAAAAATTAGTTTAAAACCACCCACTTGCCCATTTCTTTTGTGGGTTGGGTGGTAGGTAGTACCTATCATGCCTTACCACACAACCCACTTTGGTGTCCCTTGCAATGCAGATTGCAAAGCATACCAGAGCAGTGAGTGAAGCACAAGTTAGTCTCAAGGCCAGCCATGGAGCACATCACAGCAATCACAAGGAAATATTGCACACAGAGAGATAGCTGCCACTGTCCACTTCTTGCCACAACACTATCTCACAAACAAAACAAACCCCAACTCAAGGAAGGAAGGCACCCAAATTCTGCCTTTTTCAATCTGAGATCTAGCAAAACCTTGGGTCTCAAGGTACAATCTCTTTGTATACATATGAGCATGGACACACCACAGTATTCAGAGTAGTGGGGAAAGAATCCCTGTCCAGTTTTCATTTTGTCCAAATCAAACTGATTAATTAAAAGCTTACTTCCATACCTTAAAACAAACTGCTTTTTTCAGATAAGTCATGACTCTACCTCCCCTGCTGAGAGACACTAATTCCTGGTGCTAAGCTGGTAATTGCCTGATAATTGATTGTGAAGAGGTGCCGATTAACTCTTCATTTGCAAATGAAGCCAGAGTGAAAATTATTCAGAGAACCTTCTGAGAATAATTGGAAGTCCAGCAGGATATCATTGGGATTTCCCACCTCATAAATTCGCCATGAGAATCCTTCGAGAATACTTTGTGGCATATTTGTCCCAAGTCTAGTTTCAAGTGTTTCAGCCATAAGTGGGGAAACCTATGTGGCGAACTCAAAACATCCCATTGTTCCCCATGGATGGCTCCTAGGGACACGAAAGTGGGTTGAGTGGTAGAGCATGATGCGTGGTACCTTACACTGATGGTAGGCAGAACATCATGTCAGCCACTCTCTCTAGTTCCTTCCAGGAGGATAAAGAAACCAAGTTCTGTTGAATCTCATAAATTAGGAATGCAGTCCTGACTGGACTTGAACACAAGTCTCTATCATTTTCAAAGGCGACCTACTCATAATTATGAGCAGGATTATCGCCTAAACCTTCATTGCTGCATATTTCTTATCAGCTGTAGAGCAAGAGTGGCCAGCTGACATTAGCTGGCAAAAGCATAAATTAAGGATAAGCATCAAGTACAAGGCGAAATGCATTTGGATGGCAAAAATACCTGGCAATATTAAGCATGTGTTATTTAAACAAATGTGGTCCATTTGTCATTCTGTGTATGGATATGGTTAAAGTGTATTCTTTTCAGGGAAGGTTAAATATTATGAATGTACTGAGAAGTTCTGTGTGCTGATTATTTTATGTTAAAAATGTTTCAGTTTGCATACTCAAACACCAACTCCCACTTCTTCCCACTCTGGGTGAATTTATGTTACAATTAAAGGTCATTTGACAGCATGCTGTCCATAACCGACTGCAAAAGGATAGTTCCCAAATTTACAACTAACCCCTGCTATAACAGCAGTCACA
The DNA here is from genome assembly GCF_027244095.1 of Hemicordylus capensis. Classification (NCBI taxonomy): domain Eukaryota; kingdom Metazoa; phylum Chordata; class Lepidosauria; order Squamata; family Cordylidae; genus Hemicordylus; species Hemicordylus capensis. Next base: position 90,549,988 of record NC_069657.1, on the reverse strand, counting down.
AGGGTAACATTGCAGGTTATTACCTTCCTAATAGTATAACCAAACCCACATCCTGGCTAACGTGCTAAAGTTAAAACCAGCCAGAATGAACAGATGGACTTTGCAGCATAGAACAGAAGTTGACGAATATTAACTGTAGATTTGTAGGACTGGAGTGAGAGTGTAAAATGTGTCTATGCAGAGGAATGGTTTCTGTAGATGCTTTGCCACCTGTCCCAGGGCCCTCAATAACAGCCAGATGCATGGAAGTGCTCTGGTCTTGCAGAGACATGTACTGATGGAAGATTCCTAATGCCTATAGATAGGGTTGTCAACAGGAATTTCTGAGCCTAGCACACTGTCTAAATCCCACCTTTGATTAGCAAATGAATGCATGCATGCTAAAAGGAGAGATGCCAAGTTACAAAAATCCCCACTCTGTGACCCAGTGGAAATGGTAGCCCCTTTATAGTTTGCCTTGAGGTAAACAAGGGAGTATACTACATCTGCCAGAAGGGTTTTCCTGCCTGTGATGCATACACAATGCAGATGAAAGTTAACCCAGATTTGAAAGTTCATGTTCTGGCATCTGGCCCCTCACCTGCACTTTGATGCCTGTGGCCCTCATCTTAGATCAGTTTTAAATATTTCCTGAACTAATATGTACATGTATTTGCTCATGTGATTGATTTATTCCTGTGGGCACTGGACAGTGTAACAAGGAGAAAGCTGAAGATTTCTGTTTTTAAAAACACTCCTGTGTTGGGATGGTTATCTGTGTAATGTAATGCATAAAGCAGCTCATAGGTTCTATCCTCAGTTTCTTGTCAGTGCCGAACACCTGCATTACTTCCTGTATCTTCCATTTTTAAATACCCATGCCAGCTATAGAAATGGTAGGATTGGGTTATACAACTCTAATTTTGAAATAAGCCATTTGAAGGTTGCTAAATTAAATGTACATAACCTTGCAACATATTATAGATCTATATCTAAATGTTCTCAGTCATTACAGTCATCTCTTCCTGATTAAAATGTTTTCTATGTCTATTTGAATGCAACAATAGAGATGTACCACCATATCCAGAGTATGCAATTCACTCCCCGCTGCAGCACTCCTGAAGAGCTCAGTGGACTCCTGACCTGTTGGCTTTCTGTCTGTTCAGCCTGTTTGCTTTCCATATGCTCAACCTCTATAACTGTAAACAAACAAATATAACTGAAAGCCACTCTTCTCACAAGGAAACACACTCAGTGAAGCTGCTCCTGGGATTTTCTAGGCTCTGGGGAGTGCAAAACAAGAAACCCTGCCTGAGACAAAAGCACCCTGGATTGTCTTAGAGCAACCCTCTCGGTTCCATTTAATCTATACTTCCCTCCACTGTACAGTCAAATTTAATGGCAGTTTCTTCTCAGGGATAGGGGAGGGGTAAAAAGCATACATTTCCCATTGATCATTTCTGTCTCTGCTTGGTTTGTAGCCTTTTGCTCTTTTCGAGTGGGATTTATAACTGTCAAAGGCAAGATTGTGAATTACACAGGAATCAATATAGTTATAGGTAAGAAAAATGTGAAGCTCCCTAACTGCAAATCCCATACGGTTAATGGATGGTGTTTTACAACTAGTAAAAGCTGATCTTGTAGTAGTAAGCATGACATGTCCCCTTAGCTAAGTAGAGTCTGCCCTGGTTGCATATGAATGGGAGACTTGATGTGTGAGCACTATAAGCAGGGGCATAGCTATAATTGAACAAAAGGGTTCAAAGAACACGGGCCCCCAGCTCCTGAGGGCCCTCCAGCTCCATCCCTCCCTATTTTCTTCATTGTCTCCCTCACTCTGAGGGGCTGCCCAAGAGAGGGATGAACACAGGCCCCCTCTCCCCTAGCTACGCCCCGACTGTAAGATATTCCCCTCAGGGGATGGAGCCACTCTGGGAAGAGCAGAAGGTTCCAAGTTCTCTCCCTGGCATCTCCAAAATAGGGCTGAGAGAGATTCCTGCCTGCAACCTTGGAGAAGCCACTAACAGTCTGTGTAGACAATACTGAGCTAGATGGACCTATAGTCTGACTCAGTACATGGCAGTTTCCTATGTTCCTAACTAAGACAAGAGCTGAAAGAGAAATTGGACAGAGAAATCAGCACATTCTCACAATGTGGTTTCTTGCAAATGATTGCAAGGGGGGAAATCACCAAGAAATGAATTAAGTACTACCTTTGTGTTCTTTCAGATGACTGAGGGCCAAATTTAGGCCCATACTATGCAGCTATGAGAACATAAGAACAGCCCTGCTGGATCAGACACAAGGTCCATCTAGTCCAGCATCCTGTTTCACACAGTGACCTACCAGATGCCTCTGGGGAGTCCACAGGCAAGATGTATGTGCATGCCCTCTCTCCTGCAATTGCTCCCCTGCAACTGGTATTGAGAGGCATCATGCCTCTGAGGCTGGAGATGGCCCACAGTCACCAGACTAGTAGCTATTGATAGACCTGTCCACCATGAATCTGTCTAAGCCCCTTTTAAAGCCATCCAAGCTGGTGGCCATCATCACATCCCATGGCAAAAAATTCCGTAGATTAATTATGCACTATGTGAAAAAGTACTTCCTCTTGTCATTCCTAAATGTGCCAACCTTCAGTTTCATGGGGTGACCCCTGGTTCTAGTGTTGTGAGAGAGGGAGAAAAATTTCTCTCTGTCTACCCTCTCCATTCCATGCATAATTTTATACACTTTGATCATGTCTCTTTGATCATGAAATTGATTGCCAGGAGGTCTAGGACCAACAAACGGAAGTACGTTTTCACACAACGCATGATCCACTCGTGGAACTCTCTGCCACAGGATGTAGTGACAGCCAACAACCTGGATGGCTTTAAGAGGGGTTTGGATAACTTCATGGAGGAGAGGTCCATCAATGGCTACTAGTCAGAGGGCTGTGGGCCACCTCCAGTCTCAAAAGGCAGGATGGCTCTGAGAACCAATTGCAGGGGAGTAATGGCAGGAGAGAGGGCATGCCCTCAACTCCTGCCTGTGGCTTCCAGCAGCATCTGGTGGGCCACTGTGAGAAACAGGATGCTGGACTAGATGGGCCTCGGGCCTGATCCAGCAGGGCTGTTCTTATGTTCTCCCCTTAGTCGCATCTTTTCCAAGGTAAAGAGCCCCAGATGCTGTAGCCCAGCCTCATAAGGAAGATGCTTCGGGCCCCTGATCATTTTGGTCACCCTCTTTTGCAGCTTTTCCAGTTTTACAGTATCCTTCTTAAGATACGGTGACCAAAACTGTATGTAATACTCCAGATGTGGCCACACCATAGATTTGGATAAGGGCATTATAATATTAGCATTTTTGTTTTCAACCCCCTTCCTACCTTTTCCTATGATGAGCAGCATGTGTGAGCGCCTGATCGAAACTGAAACATGGTGGAAGAGAATGGAGTTTAACCCTTTGCCCTAGCACAGTCCCAATCTCAACAGTTCCTATTTGATCATGGAGAAAAGCATTTATGTTCATGCGCAGCATGTTCTTAAAGTAACATCTATTTTTATCTTACTTGCACTGACTGAAATTCCCAATGGGAGTAGCATTGCAACTGCAGTTATACAGTGCCGTGCTTAGTAGGCACACAGCAGCCATGCCTTGTGGGTACCTTGCAGCAGTATGTCCACCTCTCTCTCTTTATGGTCAATTTATGGTTATGTCAGCCACTATTTGTGGAACAGATGGAAGAATGGTTATGCAATCACTCTTATTTCTGCTTCTCCACTGCGAATCACCTTCCCTTCCTCACTGATTTGCAGTAAAGTAGGATCCAAGGACCTCAAAACTACATGTTTCCCATCTTTGGTGTAATTCCAACGGAAAGTGCCCTGGGATTTGGGATGTTTGATTTGGTGAAACTTGGTGGGGAAAACATTCTTCCATACACTACACTGCGCAACAGATTCATTTGCAGCTAAAGCTAATTGGAATGTTCCTTAGGTAAAAAGCTAATGAATCTACAGAAAAGCTGAGCTGTGATGCAGTGCTTTTAGCAAATTCATAAGTTAAGAAGATCTGAAAAGACAAAAGATGCAAAGCTGCTGGATCAAATCTCTTCACACAACACCTCAGCTGCCTTGCACAATAATGCATTTTAATTGCTTTGTGACCTAGCTGAGTTCTCTTAAAGAGCTTTGATTCAGCAGCTTAAGATCTTCTGAAATTAGGATCCCTTCTGAAACTAGGATAAGACATACTTGAGCTCTTCTCTCAGATATATCTCTGAGTTTGGTGTCTCTCTCAGCTCCAGCCTCATCTCCTTCAGCTTTTATTTCAGTCCCGAATCAAAGTACTGTTTTTCAGGAAACCACCATCAGTGAACTTCCCTTTATAAAGGTGAAGGTATTTACTCTCTGTCTGCTCCCTTCATTTTTAATGAGGATATGCTCTGGGGCAAACGTCTATGACAATTCTCTGTGGACACATCCCAAAGTGGGAGTTATTCTCACTTGTCTCTGGCATGACAGGTGAGAAGGTGGTACTCACTTACACAGCAGGGCATCTGCTGTAAATTGTCTAGTTTATTAGAATACAGCCAAAGGCTACACTTTCTCCTATATTAAAATTTCTTCTTCTTTCAAACTAGTGTTTTGGTAAAATGAAACACCCCTATTTCCCTACTCCTGACAGCTCTGGAGTTATGTGAAATGTTCATATTGTAGGCAGTGATTTAAACTCATTTTCTTCCCCCACTCAGCTGCCTAATTGAACTACCCTAAAAATACTGACCCCAATCTAACTAGAATTAGTACTCACCAGGTCCTATTGAAACCAATCAAACAAGTTAACACCCGTAGCTTAAATCTCATTGCCCCATATGTTGCCCACACTTGCTAAGTCTCTCTTTGTTGGTTAAACCGCCCATTAACTCTCTATTTTTGTGCTCTTCCAAGCACTCCTGAATCCCTGGTTTACTTGATTTCCTTCTCAGATCCCTAACCACAAGTAATCAGATAAGCCAGAACTTCAGAGGGAGAGAGGGAGGGGAGGGGGAGAGGGAGGGAGGGAAGTATGGAGCCAAGATCACAAAAAGAAAAAGAAATTGGGTAGTGTCCTGTTCTCCAGTTTCTATTGCACAAAAAGAATTTTCCTCCTGGATGGTTAACTGATAAAAAAGAAACTCCCCTGTAGTTTCTTCTAGTGTGGAGAGGCCAACAACAGAATAGGAAGGGAGCTGCTGTTCTACTGTCCTGATCTTTGGCCTTACCTGTGGATGCAACTGCAGAAGAAAAAGAATGGGGAAAGAGTAGCCTCTATGAATCATACATGAAACCCTTCAAAAGAAAATCATAAGACTTGTGCTTTCGAGAGCACTGGAATAAAATATGGCAAAGTTATCTTGACATAGCACAGCAGGTGCTAAAAGCAGAAGACTTACACACTTTCACATCAGAAATGGAGGAAAGCACTTGTGGATGTGTAAGCTAGGCCTGACCGATATTGTCATCATGCGTCTCTATGAGAACTCAGGCTAACAGCTCAGTGAGAGCACACACTCCCAAGTACCAGTTTACAAACCCTCCTTTCTTATAGTTAGTCTTCCAACCAATCTTTAAACAAAAAAGAAGAAAAATACTTGGCATCAGCTTTAAAGAGGTGAAGGGCTATTTAAGTCATTAAAATCTGTACAAAAGTTTAATCGATTTCTAAATAATATATCAACTCTGGGTGCTCTTAATAATCTTGGTGTAACACATTTCAATCCAGAGGCATTACTTAGTATTTATCTTTAATGAATAATAAATGGGACACTGATATTGACAGAACAAGTGATTAAATATTCCATCAGTAACAGACCAGAGAAATCATTTTCAATTATTAATAAGCAACACATTTCGCTTGTCAGGTGCAATCATCTTTTGACATGAATGGCTTGTTTTCTATGCCATCTTCCTTGGGCAGGTGAATTCTGCCAGTGAGGCTTCATACTATGTTTGCAACATACTATTTCCACCACTTCAGGCATCAGGTCCAGAGATTTCAGAAGACAAGATAGCTCATTCAAAGAGTTTCAGAGATGTGCTAAGTTCTGATTCTCTTCGAAGTCTTAGGCCTAGTTAAACACAGTCCCAGTTGGCAGGCTGTACTCATGATGGGGTATGGGAATGTTACTGTAAACTTTAGTTGATATTCATAGCTGGCAATTGTTTTTTGAAATGCTGAACAGGAAGTCTGTTCCTACCCTGCCTGCACACAGACTTTTCTTGAAAGCAAAGCTGATAGAAGTAGGTCAGCTATTTCAATATTGGGATTAATTCCATTTCCATTCCAAAACACACACAAAAATCCATTGTTTGAAACACCATTCGGAAAGGGCAGCAATAAACAGCTTGAATTTAGAGTAGAGCAAGATTTCCAGTGGCATTCAGAGTTCCGTGCAAGACATAGGCCAGGTTCGGACATAATGCCAAACCAGAGGCAAACATGCCAGAGGTTCGGGTTTATGGTTGTCTGAATGCATGAAACTTTCGCCACCCAACTATGCAGTTTCGCTACTCAACTATGACTCAGTTTTTGATGCCAAACCTGAATTTGAACCTTTGGTTTGTATTGAGATTTGCTGATGAAACATCAGGTTCCAAAGGACCATTGTTTTGTTCAAATTCTTCCACTTTTGTATCCTGGGTTTCCTTCTGTGGCCCCTCCCAAAATCATAGAGAGGGCAGCTCAGAGCAGCCCAGGAATGCGTCAGCTCTATGACAGCCATGCTTCCCACTGGCCGCCTCTTGGAGCTGTTGCCCCATCCTCCACTGTCTCTGCACTCCTCTTGCTGTTGCTTGACAGCAGGGATGCCATACCCCTAGCATTTATCAATTTAAAGGGAAAGAACTACATTGGGGGAAAACCCATGTTCCCCAGCATCTTATGGGGCCCCATTATCCATTTGCACAAAAAGGGTGGGATGACAAGAAAGGCACAGCAGGAGAGGTCTCCAGCAATTCAGGGCTGCAGAGATATGTGCACAAACACACAAAACCTCGGCAACTGCAGAAACGGAATAACTAGGTTGTTTCCACAACAAAGGGCACACATGCAAGGCAGTTGGGGGAGTGATGCCACAGTTAGCAGAAATACCAATGTGCCGACCCTGTGCATTAACCTGTGGAAACCCTGGCCATGACAACCTTGCTGCGGTCCAATCATATAAAGAAAGAGACTACCTTAGAGAGCGCCTTCTTCGGTATGATCCCCATCGCTCGTTGAGGTCATCTGGAGAGGTCCGTCTCCAGTTACAACCAGTACATATGGTGGCGACGCAGAACTGTGCCTTTTCTGTAGCTGCTACTGGTCTATGGAATGCACTCCCGTCAGATATCCACAAATTAGTCTCACTGTCGGCCTTTAAGAGAGCCCTAAATACTTATTTGTTTGTTTGGCCTCGCCTTCCAAGACTTGTAAAGTGTTGTTGTTTTTTAAAAGTATTTTAATTGGTTTTAAATGATTTTAATCATTTAATCGTTTTTGAATTATTTTAATATTGTTTTTAGCACTGTGTTTTGAATTGTGTGTTTTTATGTCTTTTAAAAGTTGTTGTACACTGCCCAGAGCCTCTGGATGGGGCAGTTTATAAATGTAATTTATTTTATTTTATTTTATTTATCAAATTTGTATACCGCCCCAAACTTTCGTCTCTGGGCGGTAATAAACAACAACAAGAAGTAGCCCCACAAATCTGGTGTCTGTCTCTCAGACTCCAAGGGGACAAGGTGGGCTCCTGGCCCTTCTTGAACTCCAGAATGACTGGTTAAGCACACACAAAAAGGTCAGCCTCAGGAACAGCCAGGGAAGGAGGCTGGTTTGTCACCTGAGTCCTCCTCCTGGCTTGCTGCATTCAGCCAGTTCCCTATCTTGGATAACTCCCATACTCAGAAGCAGCCTTGTCTTTAAATGCCCAAGTGCAGAGCTGACAGGACTTACAGCCCACTACCTGCCCCAGCCCCTTCCTGACCTTGCTCCCTGTTTCCTGCCACACCCAACCTAGCTGTCTCCCTGGAGCTGTTTCCTGCAGTTCTCCCTGCATTGCCCTCTCAAACCCACCAGGATCCAAACAGCCTAGACTCTTCTCATCCCTGCTAGGGATGTGCATGGAACCAGATCGGAGGTCCTTTATGGCCCTTTAGAAAACTGCTAATTTTATAATGCCCTTATACAAAACTATGGTGCGGCCACACCTGGAGTACTGTGTACAATTCTGGTCACCACATCTAAAAAAGGACATTGTAGCACCACATCTAAAAAAGGACATTGTAGCAGAAGAGGGCAATCAAGATGATCAGGGGCCTAGAGCACCTTTCTTATGAGGCAAGGCTACAACATCTGGGGCTTTTTAGTTTAGAAAAAAGATGACTGTGGGGAGACATGATAGAGGTCTATAAAATCTTGCATGGTGTGGAGAAAGTAGATAGAGAGAAATTCTTCTCCTTCTCCCATAACACTAGAACCAGGGGTCATCCCATGAAATTGATTGCCAGGAAATTTAGGACCAGCAAACGGAAGTATTTCTTCAAACAATGCATAATCAACTTGTGGAATTCTCTGCCACAAGATGTGGTGACAGCCAACAACCTGGATAGCTTTAAGAGGGCCTTGGATAACTTCATGGAGGAGATGTCTATCAACAGCTATTAATTGGAGGGCTTTATGCCACCTCCAGCCTCAAAGGCAGGAAGCCTCTGAGTACCAGTTGCAGGTGAGTAACAGCAGGAAGGAGGGCATGCCCTCAACTCCTTCTGTACGCTTCCAGAGGCATTTGGTGGGCTACTGTATGAACCACGATACTGGATTAGATGGGCCTTGGGCCTGATTCAGCAGGGCTGTTCTTATGTTCTTACTCTGGTCTCCCTGCAACACATATCCATAGTTTTTTGCCCCTCACCTCCACCTGACTTGCCTGGGGCACCCTTCTAGCTTGTGGGTGCTCTCCCCCGGGATTCCCTGTGGTGGCTGATTTACATATTATGCAACACCAGTCCCAGCCAGGGAACTTTGAATATGGACGTAGGATCCATCCCTGGTCTTTCCCAACTCTGCCCACCTGAAACTGCTCCGACACATGGAGTGGACCTGCCTCCTTCGAAGTCTGGAGGGGTTTAGTAGAGAGGTAAATGTACAGAGTAAAAGTTCTATGATCAACCAGAGATACTGTGAGCCCCCCATCAGTGCCCCCCCCATAGTTCATTTAGCCAGGCAGTTCAACAGACACCAAAAGCACATGGTGCCTCTGATTCTCCCCAGTGGACTGGCCCTTTCATGAGAGGGCTAATCCCTGTGTGGGAGCCGACATGGGGGCAGGAGTGTGTTGGGGCTTCCATAGACTCTTCTGGGGTCTATGAGTTCAATAGCATCCTTTGACATAGTGGGCCAACCCCAGGCTCCTTTGCCTGCCCTCAAACACATATTCCCTCCTAGGAATTCATCACAATCCCTTCCCGGAGTAACATAAAACGAGTGTCCCTTGCCATCCCCCAGTATCAGTAATTGTGCTTGTGCAAGACTGTATGGTTGCAGGGCCCTTGGAAGGACAGTGGTGTGAGGAAAGGGTTTAAATGCTTTCCCCCTGTCGAGGGTGGGTGATCGATGCCAAAAAGGCATGATCACACTGGGCATGCCTCCTCAAAGATCATGGCCAATCACTTCCACTGGGCATGCCTCCTCAAAGATTATGGCCAATTTTACTGACTTCCTGAGACCTTGATTGCCATATGACAACATGTGCAGTATGGAGCTTGTTGGGATGCAGTCTTGGCAGACCAGTAAGAGGGAGGGATCCCTCTGCCCAGAAGCTGGAGTTTGCCAAACCATAGTTGAATGATCATCTGTAGGAAGATTCGCGGTTTCACAGATTAATCACAGGTTCATCTACCCAAGGATTCATGTTATGTCTGGATGCATCCTTAGTATTATTCAACGGGGCTATTCCCATGATCGGGGGAAATCGGGCTAGGAAAGCCTAGCCCAATTTTTCCCGATCATCAGAACCACCAGGCTCGGCTGCGAGCCTGGTGGTTCTGGAGCAGGTAACCCGCTCAAGAACCCCTGCCCCAGGTTTGCAGAGCGAGTGCTCTGCAAACCTGTTTTTTTAATCGTGAATAGCCATGGCGTGGCTTTGTGCTGTGCCTACTCATGAGTAGACCCCTGGAGTGGAGGCAAAAAGCTGCCTCCCAGCTCCGGGGGTCTCCCCAGTATGCCCTGTGCGCTCACGCAGGGCATACTGGGGCTTCCGGGGGCCACGCAGCCCCTGAGCTCCCCAGCCCCCGACGGCTCCGTCTGGGAGCTAGCAATCATGTGGGCAACTGATCCAGACACCCAGGGCTCCCGCCCCACTCGTGAGCAGGGAGAGTGGGCTTAGCCTGCTCTTCCCACTCACCGCCCCAAACCGGGTCTCACGGATTGTGAGACCCGGTCCAACATCTTCTTCAAACAAGATTAAAGGAATAAATTGAACAGTACATTTGTGGGCAGTAGAAAAACTGGGAGCAATCACACTGTAGAGGATATGCTCTATACGACTAAGGACAAATTCCAATGTTATTTCCCCCTCCCTTTCCCCTTGTATTTAAGACAAGTGTAGGAAGTTGGACATGTGTGAAATGGCTGTCAACATAAGCATTTATAACATTGGGGAGGTTAAATGTGACCCTGCCCAAAAATCTTCTTCAAGATGACATGCTCATCGTAGTCAGATCTGATTGATCTGTTACACAGATACATCTTGGGACATTTTCTTTTCTCATCCTTCCACATGTCTTCACAATATGGGGCACAATCCTACTAAAGTTAAGTATGTTTTTAATTTCATTGACTGCTACTTGAGAAAGTTAAGCACAGGCTTACCTTTAAATTAATAAGACACAGAAATGTTTAACTCTGACTGGACCACACCTGTAAGCAAGCAAACATTAAACTTTAGTTAACTCTTATTTATCTTGGGCTGCATTTACAGTCGGCTAGGTATGCACAACAGTGTGAGCGGAAGGGAGCTCCCCCACTCCTCCTCCCCATTCAAAAAGTTGCTTCTGAGGATTGGAAACAGACACAATATTGCGGGCTGAAGGGATTTCTGTCAATTACCCCAGAAATAAAGCACCTGATGCCAAGGACTGCTCCATCCCTCTGCATCCTGCAGTGCAACATCCCACATGATCCCCAAGGGTTCTCAATTCTCAGAGCAGCTTTTCAGGGGACCTGAGGATGAGGAGGGGGTGGGGGGAGCCTTTGTGCTTGTGCTGTTGTGTGAACTGCGAATGCAGCCTCTTGAATTACTGTATTTTGTGAAGCTGTGGATTGGAATAATGGTTAGGTTGGCCACTTTGTGCACAATTTGTAAAAGTGCCCAAAGATTGGAACCATAGTTTAAAAATGTGTGACGGAGAGTAGTATATAATGCACCCATTATACAAATAAAAGTTCTGTTTAAGATTTAGGGTATCTGAGGGCAGGACTGTAGCCAATTTCCTAGGTCCCAAATATCTCCCTATCTAAAATGAGGAAAACATCATATGGGCCAGTTCATCATCTGGGCCAGTTCATCATCTTATTCAATGATTCCCTATAGCCTTTTCTTGAGCTCAGCTGTATTGATGACCAGGCCACATGCAACACAAGGTGCCCAGTATGTAGGTGGGTGTGCAGACCATGACACCTGGATAAACTGTGCTACAGTTTCCGTGCTCCTAGCTGCTTTGTGGCGATGACAGAGCAACCTGAGAACCAAGCGAGTGCTATTGTGTCATGCAGGGCATGGCAGTGCTGGTCTATCAGCAAGGACTCACCAAGGGAATGAGACACAAATTAAGGTCACTAAGTCGAGGTCCAAAAGCCAGGATTTTGGGAAAGTCTACATAGGAGTAACATGAAGCAGGTCCAGTAACAAGTCAAGGTCAGATGCCAGGTCTACAGGAGAGCAGGCTAAAGCAGGTCCAGTAACAAGCCAAAGGCAAATGCCAGGAGATCAGGTCTACATGGGAGTAAGATAAAGCAGGTCCAGTAACAAGCCAGGGTCAGAAAGCTAGGGGAGCAAGGTAAAGCACAAGGAGCAGGCTGGGAGCTTGGTAACGATGTTGCTTCTGTTGGAGATGAACTTCCAGTGCATCGACCTTTTGCACCAACTGTCCTAATGACCACTAGGGGCATTGGGAGTAGAGACAGTGAGTAAGGGTCTCCCTATCTGTCCCTACTCTATGACCCCTGAACTGACTCTGCAGCACTTCCTGTGCTGAGACACAATCCTTTCTTTCCTCCTAGAGAGCAGATGGAAACATCTCTTTGTCTCGCCTTACCTATCCACTATGCAGTCCTTTAGATTAGATATAGGTCTTTCCTGTCTAAGTGTATTTAACCAATAAATGTTTAGTGTTTAGTCACACAAGGATCTCCATGTGCTTTCTCTAAATAGCTGCAATATCCCAACCATCCTCTGCTACCTACTCTGTAACTGGAGTGTGTGCTCATTCCTTAGTGCTCTGCTGTTTTACCAATTGTGGGTAAAAGTCAACAACCTCTAACAGCTTCAGCAAAGGTTCTGCTGCAAACTGAGTGCTTTTGAAGGGAAATGTGGAGCCTGGCTATGCCTCTTTGTATTGCTACAGGCTTAAAGTGCCCATGCCTTAGTTTTTAATTGTTGGCTGCAGTGGAACCGAAGCACTGGTGCTGGGACTGGTTTGGATTCTGCCTCCTCTTTTGAACTAGAAGAGGAAGAAGAGGGCAGTGGGGCATCCTCAGGCTGAAGAAGAGGTTCAAAGGATATAAGATCCCTTGGGACTGAAGTGGGGGGACCTCACAGACTGCTTCCTCCTTGGCATCATTGGATGCTGTCTTGGGGTCTGCCTTAGATGAAGAGGGGTTAAACCCATGGATTGTGACAGGTTCAGCTCACCTGAGAAAGCACTTGCCTGTGGCAGGCACATGGAGCCCAGCTCAGTGGATAGAGAGCCAAAGCCCGCTTAATGCCATCACCAAGTGGTAGGCTGGGAGTAGAAGGAGGGAGTTGCGGCAAAGTCAGGGGAAACCCAGTCAGCAGAAGTTAGCACAAGAGAGAACTTGGTTCTGTCAGGAGAACCAGGAAAGCTCTTCAGTATCAGGGTTGTACTGGGGCATTTAAAGAAAAGGGTGAGAGGTGTTGAGGAGGACAACAAAGCCCAAGCAACAACCTTGGCTCCTTGCAAGCAACTGTCCAATTGACTGAGCAGGGAGGAGGGCAACAGTGATGACCAGAATAAAGAAAAACCTTCTCCTCTCACCTCCCATACTGAGGCTCTAGGGACAGGAGGCAGGAGAAGAATATGTGAGGCAGGGGCTCCAGTGACTTGGAAGCAACACATAGAGGCGGGTCTCACAATCCGTGAGACCCGCTTTTGTTAAAACTGCGGGGAGAGCGGGCTAAGCCCGCTCTCCCCGCAGACGAGCGGGCAGGGAGCCCTGGGCGGCCAGATCAGCCGCCCACATGATGGCCGGCTCCATGACGGAGCCAGTGGGGGGAGCGGGGACCACGCGGCCCCCACAAGCCCCAGTATGCCCTGCGCAAGCGCACAGGGCATACTGGGGAGACCCCCGATCCAGGAGGCGGCTTTTTGCCTCCAAGCCAGGGGTCTACTCATGAGTAGGAGTGGCGCGAAGCTGCACCGCGGCTACTCACAAGCCAAAAAACCGGTTTGCTGGAGCACTTGCTCTGCAAACCTGCTTTTTAGCAGGGGTTCTTGAGCGGGGCTGTGAGCCCAGTGGTTCTTACGACCAACAAAAATCGGGCTAGGCTCTCTCTCTCTCTCTTTTGTTGGTCGTGAGAATCGCCCCATAGTTTTTTGCACGAAGTGACAACCAATCTGCTGCTGTTACCTTTTGGAATCTCCCTACATACTGCTTGTGCTTGTTTACCCAGCTTCTACATTTGAAAATAAACAATTTAATATAAAAGGCACAATTTAATATAAAGGCACAAGTATACTTCTTGCTTATTACTATTATTTATATACTGCCTTTTAAATAAAAAGTTCTCAAAGTGGTTTACATAGAAAAATAATGACAGCAACAACAACAAGCAGTTGTTGTAGTTGCCACTGTCTAAAATTCAACACACAAAGTAGATGCCAGCAACAGCCACTTGAGGGAAGGTGTCCCATAGTGTACGTTCACAATGAAATTGTGAAGGTTCATTGAGTCATCCCATTGCTCAAGGAAATGAGGAAAGGACAACAGTACATTTATTCAGTCTGGTGAAGGGCTTGCTCCACTGTAAAATCCAGACACCATGTTACTTAACTGCATATTTTGAACCTGTATGCTTATTTTTTAAATTCTAAACAGCAGCCATGAAAGCAATCAGAAATGAGACTCTGGCACATGGCAGGAGGTGTAATCCTTTTGCATCATGTCGATGGCAGCTGCCCTCCAAGGCAAATAGAAGATTTGGGGGTGTGTGTGTGTGTTTGTTTTGTTGGCATGGCAGTGCAAAAAGAAAAAGTTAATCCCCCTCCTCTACAACCTGCAGTCCTGATTGCTCCCCCCATTGCTACTGTTATTTACAAACCATACAAGGCCAAACTATATACTTAACATGAGATGTACTTGGGCTGTAAATAAACGGTATAACTCATGACTAATTTACTCAATAGGATTCAAAGCGTCTGATATTATGATCTATAATGTTGATGTTTTGGTGCATCGCTCCCCCCCACTTCTGTGATTTTTCCCCTCCAAATAATAATAATTAAGGCTCTTCCCATGAGTCATTTAGCTTTTGCAGATGACATTTCACAGGTTGCTGATCACAACCTACTCCCATCCTCATAAATGCCATAAACTCACAGATTGAGGGGATAAGGGAAAAGGTCATCTGCTTCCAGTATCTGTCGCTACTGATTTTTTATAATGTTCATATGTTTATATGTATATATATATATATATATATATATATATATATATATATATATATATATATATATATGAATGGATGATTTTTTTAGTTGAAATACATCAGTACAAACAAATTTACCAGGACCAGTTATCAAAATAAAATCCCTTGATTGAAAAAAGGCATGTAAAACTATACTGTGTCATTACACTCTTTTATGTACTATATTGATCTTCTCTTACTAAAACATATGACTGTACATTATCTTGTAATTTATTAGCCCAGAACATAATAAAGAAGTTCCATTTTTGGACAAAAGTATTATTTGTCTGTCTTCCTTCCCTTACTCTGATTAAATTGGTGAGCTTTATCATCATCTCAGACTCTTAGAAAACATTCAAGTATTGTTAGTGGGTTTGTTTTTGTTTTGTTTTCCCATCTGGAGTTTATTGACACTCTAACTGCTGTTATAATATGAGTTACAATTTCTAAATCTTCTGAGAATACTATGGATATCAGATAACAAAAATGTGTCACCATTGGCCTAGGGTAGCAGGTAGCAGAAACCTGTCATATCCTTAATACTAAAAAATAATAAAAATTGGACCATATGTCTTTAACAAAATATTCATTTCATGGATAACCTGAAAATCCTAATCGAGCAACAATCTATGCTGTCTCACAGAACTAGATAATTCTGTGTATAATTCTGTCATTCCATTCTGTTCTTTCCCTGTTTCGAAGAGGTCATTGTCATGCAGAGTTTCATATTGCCTAATATTCCCTTATTTCCCAGCTTTTCATTATAATAAACTGTGTCCAAAGATCTGAGTTGAGCTTATCCTTCAGCAAAAGTCACACAAAACATAGGCTACTTCTGAGGCCTGTGCAGCCTAAAAAAAAAGTCAGATCCAATCCAATCTAACAGAACAGGAGGGCCATCATGGCATCCTAAACTTTTTGGATCAAGTCACATTAGTATAGGAAATCTGACATTTCCTGAAATTTGTATCTGACCCTAGTTAAATGGAACTCTCAACTGCGCCCCCAGCTGTGACCCTAGCACTCTCAACTGAGATGCAGCATGTGGGCCATTTAAAAGTTAAACAGCCAGCTCAGTTCCTATCCACTGAGAAGCGGTGAACTGCCCATTTAGCTTTGAATTTTAAAATATTCAGTCTGGCACCTCTCAGCTGAGAGGTGCTGTGTGGGCCATTTGAAAGTTAAATGGCCAGGACAGCATCTCTTAGCTAAGAGATGCTGTACTGGCCATTTAATTTTTAAAAATAATTTTTAAATGGCCAGCTGGCACCTCTCAACTGAGAGGTGCTGTGCTGACCATTTAACTTTCAAATGGCTCACGTTGCACTCCTCAGCTGAGAGGCACTGTGCAAGCCATTTAAAGATTAAATGGCCAATAAGTTGTCTCTCAACTAAGAAGCCATTTGCTGGCCATTTAACTTGAGTATGACAGGAATGTTAGAACTCTGTCAGAGTTCAGATATGACAGTGGGGAGCTCAGCTGAATCTTCCAACTGTTAGAACTCCCTGCTGCTGTGTCTGAACTCATTCCAATAATGCCTGACAGAGGGCATATTGGGTCTGACATGCCTGCTGGACTGACAAAACTGCACTGCCCTACTACTTGTATATAGGTTAGTTAGAGTTAAAAGCATCCAGATCTGTTTTAGTGGAAAAAGCCTTTTCTTTTAAAAAATTTTTTAACTTTCCCTTATTATCAGTTATGGAAAAGGCCGCCTTTTTTTGCTAGTTTATTCTACCTTTGCATTTCAAATGTAGCTTTTCTTTTGATACATTTTCCTATAATATTCCTTCCTTCCTTGTTGTTTTACAACTTACCCCCCGCCCCCACCCAGACAGACCACACCACCTATTTTTTTTCACTTTTTTTCATTTGGGATTGTTTATTTTTAATTAATTTTCAATTCAGTCAAGTGCTGCCCTCTTGGCTGTGTTTTTCTGGCAGAAGTCAAGTGCTACTGCCTTCACATTAAAGACGCTGACTGTCTTCTACTGTGCATAAGAGCACAGTATATATAACAAATAAATACCCGCCAAAGCCCAAAACGACTTTTAGGAATCCACAATGCAGCAGATGTGGGAAAGACAGGGGGGAAAGTGTGGGAGTAGACAGCAGTGGCACCTGCCCAACCAAATCATTCTCTTTTTTCAAAGGGGAAAGACTACAAGGGAACCCAAAACAGCAGGGCTTTCTGCTGTTGAACTGGAGACTGAGCCTCAGAAGCATACCAGAAGCATTTCTGTGCCACATCAGCAGCCTCCTTCACCTTTCAGTTTTGGCACAATGCAGGGGCAGAAGGAGCAGTGGGATAGTAGGCAAGTAGCCAAGGCCTGTGCAGTAGGGATGTTCAAAACAGTTCAACATCAAAATATTTCCACTTGAAATGGGCCATTTCAAGTGCCACGAGCTTGAATCAAAATACTCTTTAAATAAAGGGCTAGTTTCAAGCTCGAATAAAGCCACCTAATGGCGCAGTGGAGAAGTAATTTGCTACAGAGCAAGAGGTTGCTGGGTTGAATCCCCGCTGGTGAACACCTATATCAGAAATACCTATATCGGGCAGCAGCGATATAGGAAGGTGCTGAAAGGCATCATCTCATGCAGTGTGGGAGATGGCAATGGGAAACCCCTCCTGTATGCTACCAAAGAAAACCACAAGGCTCTCAGGAGTCAACACTGACTCGATGGCCCAACTTTACTTTTACCTTTCAAGCTCAGAACAAAATAACCAGTCAAAATGTTTCAAGTGCCATTTCGGAGACCTGTTTTCCCCTTGCTGATTGGTTTTCTGGCACTGGCTTCTGATTGGCTTTCTATCTCCTTGCTTCTTGGTTGGCTTGTTATGATACAAATCAAGTGTTTTCATGGGCAACTGTGCCCCCATTGCCTAGGGGAAGGGAGGGGAAAACCCAAAGGAGGAAGTTGCTCGAGTTGAGCTTATGACTATGCTTGCTGCTAAGGGTGCTGCTGTGACAACTGTTGCAATGCTAGGAAGTAAGGCATCAAAATTGTGTGCATGAGAGCAACTTGTACCAATGATGTTACTGCAGCGCAGGCACTGTGGCTGGCAGTGGATTCAGGGTCAGTGATTCTTTTTTGGCCATTTTTGGACTGTGTTTGAAATCTCCAGCCTCAGATGCATGGTGCCTTTCAATACCAGTTGCAAGGGAATAATACCCTGTTTCCCCGAAAGTAAGACCTACCCCGAAAGTAAGACCTAGCAGTAATTTCTGATGTACCGCTAATTGCCCTAGTGCATTTTGGGGGGCTAAAATTAATATAAGACACTGTCTTATTTTCGGGGAAACACGGTAGTAGGAGAGAGGGCATGCACATTCCTCTTGCCTGTGGACTCCCTAGAGGTATCTGGTGGGCCACTGTGTGAAACAGGATGTTGGACTAGATGGGCCTTGTGCCTGATCCAGCAGGGCAGTTCTTATGTGTGTTCTGTGTCAGGAAGGACAGATTCCCCTTTACTTTGTGCTTCTGCAGTGTTTTTCAAGGCAGGGTTGCAAAATGCATTGCAAATTGAATGCAAAACATGTGGGTGCACTCTGTGAGTGCAGCTTATTCCTTATATAGGGAACAATGAGGAAACGCAAAACAGCTCATTGTTCCCCATGGGTAGCTCCTAGGGCATGATGGGTGTTAGCTACTAGGGATGTGAGAAATGACACAATCACAAACGTTTCGGGTACAGAATGATCTGTACCCAAATCTGCCTGTTTCAGGCGTTTTGTGCACAAAACAAATCACCCATCTGCAAGTCCTGAAAGATTTGGCTCCAAAACAAATCGCCCAAATTTCAGAGCCAAAGGTTTTGTTGTTTCTAACCTCCATTTTGTGGCGATCTCCATGTAGTCTACAATTTGTGTTTGATGTCTATTTGAATTTCCCGCCCTTCCAAGCTTCAGATCAGTGAACAAAAGCATGGGCTTATCTGCTGAGGAGTCCCTCCTCGTTCCATATTGGCTCTTTTGGCTCTTGCCAGTCCTGACTGACCCCACATTGGCCAGGGGAAAGGTTGAAGAAGGGGCAAGGGTGGTTGTGCCTTTGTATTTTGGGGACCTCATGGATGGGCACAGGACAGGTTCTCTCTCTCTCCCTCTCCCTCTCTCTGGACTTCTTTGCAATGACGATTAGGTCATATTGTGACTTCTAGCATCATCATAAATTTTATTCACACTAGATTGCTTGCATCTACAATAAGTTGTGCTGGTGCCACAGGCTCCGATCTGTTGCAGAAATGTTAAAAAACAAAAAGTGCCAAGAAATTGTGTGCCCTGTTGTCATCATCACTCTTTTACTTGTGAAGGGGGGGGGGGCAAACCTCGCTGTTCCACTGGCAGAATGTTGTTCTGCACCCTTCCTTACTTAATCCGCTTTCATGGCCGGGTGCCACAGATTTTTTGTCATTGAATTCACTCTCATTTGCTACCAGAGAATCTACACTCAGAACACCTCAGAAACGACAAATCTCAGTACCCCATTGGCTTGTGGGTATGGGGGTGGTTGGCACCCTATGTGCACTACACCACCACTTGCTCTGGGCCACCTAGGTACCCCGCAAGTGGAGTTATAGGGCTGCTGAAATCCCCATTATTCCCTATGGGGAAAAAGCTTAGACACACAAACCTCACAAATTCTTTAAAAATCACCCCTTTGCCCAATTCCTTTGAAATCTGGATGGTAGTAGGCACCCATTTGAGGCACTACCGCCTGACCCACTCTTCTGCCCCTGAAACCCTCTTTCTGCCCTGAACCTGCCCCAAAGACATGCCAACTTCAAAAATCATTTAAAAACCAGCCCTTTGCCCAATCACTCTGAAATCTGGAAGGTAGCTTCCGTGTACCCATTGGGCACTACCACCCACAACAACCCACCCTAGGACCCCCTTGTGCCACCCCCCAGGGATTTATGACTAAGGCTGCTGAAATCCCCATTATTCCCTATGGGGAAAATCATAAAAACATATAAACTTCAATAATTCTTTAAAAATCACCCATTTGCCCAATTTATTTGAAATTTGTGTGGTAGCTTCCACCCATTGGGCACTACTACCACCCCACTCTTTTGCCCCTGGGACCCTTTTTTAAATCTGAATCAATTCAGATTTGGAAAATTCGGGTACAAATCGAATCTGGGGTGATTTGGGAGGTCAGATTCTGACCCCAAACAAATTGGGGGTGTTTCAATTCGGGTACAAATAAAAAAAATTAATTTATGCACATCCCTATTACCTACCACCCAACCCAGAAAAGAAATAGGCGTGGCAATTTTTAACATATTTATTTATTGTTAGATTTATATACCGCCTTTCATTAAAAACAATCCCAAGGCGGTTTACAAAAGTTAAAACACATAATAAAAATGAATTAAAAGTATTTAGTTAAAAATATAAAAAAAATCTGATATTAAAATACATAATATACAAACACAAAAAAAGATACATGGATAAAAACACACAAAAGCAGCAATAAAACAATCATGTAAAGGCCTGGATAAAAAGCCAAGATTTAACCAGCTTTCTAAAAACTGTGACGGAGTCTGAGGAGCGAATGGCCACTGGGAGAGCATTCCAAAGCCTGGGGGCAGCAACAGAGAAGGTCCTGTCCCGAGTGCATGACAACCTAGCCTCCTTCATTGTCAGCACCCGGAGCAGAGCCCCCTCAGATGATCTTGTCAAGCGGGCAGCAACCCTTGGGAGCAGGCGGTCCTTCAGATATCCCAGGCCCAAACCGTTAAGGGCTTTAAAGGTCAAAACCAGCACCTTGAATTGGACCTGGAAATACACTGGTAACCAGTGCAGCTCTTTCAGAATAGGTGTGATGTGATCACACCGGGCAGCTCCAGATAGAACCCTAGCTGCCGCATTTTGTACAAGCAAAAAACTATATAACAAAACCCATGTAAGGGGCTTGTTTAGCCCTTATCTTTGTACTCATTGATAGTCATTATATGGGTGCCTGTGAGATTTGTCATTACATGTTCAATCTGGTCACTACCTGCATTGGGCCTCTGTTATTATTGCCTTTGTCCTTGTACATGGGTTTTGTTATATAGTTTTTGCCTGTTACCCATGTTCCCCTTATTTTTTCCTTGTGCATTTTGTACAAGCTGCAGTTTCTGGATATTCTTCAAGGGTAGCCCCACATAGAGTGCACTGCAGTAGTCCAGCCATGATGTGACTAAGGCATGGGTAACTGTGGCCAGATCTGCCTTCTTGAGAAAGGGACACAGCTGGTGCACTAGCTGAAGCCGTGCAAAGGCACCCCTGGCCACCACCTCCACCTGAGCTTCCAAAAGCAGAGCTGGGTCCAGTAGTACCCCCAAGCTGCGTACTTGCTCCTTCAAGGGGAGTGCAATCCCATCCAGAACCAGTAAAATCTCCTCATCCTGATTGGCTCTCCTACTGACCAGCATTACCTCCATCTTGTCTGGATTCAGTCTCAGTTTATTAGCCCACATCCAGCCCATCACAGCCTCCAATCCCCAATCCAGGACATCCACCGCCTCCCTAGGATCAGGTGACAAGGAGAGATAGAGCTGAGTGTCATCCGCATATTGCTGACAACTCAGTCCAAGTCCAATGTTTAACCTTGATGCTTCTGCAGCTGCTGCTTGCTCTGCCCCTCTCTCAGTGTCTTGGGGCATTGATGTCTCTATTGCTGCTTGCTCTGCACCATACAAAGAGTGTGCCAGCCTCTACCACTATCCCTGTGCTGCCACTCTGCTCCTAACGTGGTGCCTTGCTCTGGTTTTAATAGAAATAACATGAACAGCATTGAATAGCATAAACAGTAACAAAAATAGTGCAATGACATTTTTAAAAATCAATTGTACAACGACACAGAACAATGTTTTTTCATGCAGATCTCTAGCTTCCATGTGTCCTGCTTCTGGGCTTTCCAGAGCCGTTGAATTGGCCACTGTGGAAAACAGGATGCTGGACTAGATAGACCTTTGGTCTGATCCTGGAGGCATCTTCATAGGTTCTTTTTTGTTACTGTTTTTCTTAAGTGGAGAAAGGGCTGCCTGATAAATGGATGTATATATCACAAGTGCATCTCATCTTTCTTTCAGAGAACTCAGCAGCATGCTTGGAGATCACTCCATTTTAGCTTCACAACAACCCAGGGAAGTGCATTGGGTTTAAAGACAGGAGCTGTTCAATCCATAGGTGTGATACCTTTCCTCCCTATTGATTGTATTAAACTATTAAAGTATTGACTGTATATTTAACATGTATATAGTCATAATAGCAACCGATTTAAGGCTACATGATACGTTCGACAGAGTGTCAGGCATGGACTGTAGAGACCTAGTTTCAAACTACTATTTAGCTATGAACCTATCAATACACTTCCCTGGGTTGTTGTGAAGCTAAAATGGAGTGACCCCCATGCATGCTGCTTGTGTAAAGAGCCCTATGAGTTTTGCCCTCAGTTAGGGGATTGAAGATTTAAGAAAGAAATTTGGAAAGATTTAAGAAAGAAATTCGGAAAGTTTCTTTTCATGAGTTTCAGAATATCTAAGAAACAGAATGTATTCCCTGCTGCTGCTGCAAGTACTTATGCCTTAACCAGAACAGCCATCTCTCTAGAAGTGCCTTCTGGTCTTCTCCAGTGGTCGTTATTTCCTCCCCTATAACTTCTGTTTGGAAGAAAGCCATAAACAGATGTTCACATTCCATTAGAGCAATAAGCATTGGTTTTAGAGGAAAAACACAGCTCTGCAATGCAAAGGGCCAGTTTGTAAAGGTACAGCCCACATTTGTCACTTGCCATTAATTTAAATTCCCTTAATGCATCTGCTCCAAAAATAATTGGGATTTCATGCTGCAGTAAATATGCTTGTTCATTCATTAGTGCAAAGCAGAAGATTAATTACATTACAATGGGAGTCAGGACTATAGCATTCAGACCAACAATGATAACAGTGACAGCTGGGCTACCAACAATACTTTGATAAGCATAAAAAACAAATGTAGATGAGGAAACAATTAATATGCTGACTAGGCAATGGCAGGCTCATTCCATTTGTTGGAGCCATCATCAGTAAAACAGCCATTTTCAGAGATAAGGAGTTCAGAGTTTCTTTTAAATTGGTACATTAAGGTGTAATAAAGAAGATCACGGCTACCATAAATGAGTGAGGCCAAATTCAGATATAATGTGAAACCCGAGGCTGATAAACCTGCGGTTTCAGTTTGCAACTATAAATTAGATCACAGAGGTTGGTTCAACCACAGTTCTGCAGCCTCCAGTTTCAGGGCAGGGTGGCCCCTCCCTACTCTTGGCTGCCAAATCTGTATCCCAGCAAGCTCCATAGCCAGACTGTGAGCAAAGCATCATCACACCACCAGAGCAGCTGCCATTGGCTACGATCTTGAAGGGGGTGTGCCTTTTCAGAACATGATCGTGCCTTTTTGGAATGGTCCACCTGCCCTCAGCATTGAAAGGGCGATTGGACACCTTAGATAATGTTTAATAAGGGATGGTTGCAGACTGCTATGTGTTGGAGGTGTAATTTGTATGAGGGTGCACTTACACATATGGTTTGGTCCTGACCAATTATCACAACATTTTGGTCTGAAATTCACAAGTCAGTCAATGCAATATTGCAGCGATCACTGTCCATTAAAGACATTCATGTCTTGCTTGGGTATATCCCCAGCATATGGAATTTAGCACTACATCAAGAACTGTGGATTCTTCATGCTTGGCGTGTTGCCAAAAGAATTCTAATACAACACTGGAAGGACAAATTTACTCCTAAATTACAATTTTGTTTTACTGATATTTGTTCCTTGTCTGCATTTGAACTATGTGTTTGTTTTTTCCTTCGCCAAAGTAAAGAAGAAGAATTCTTAGCTATTGGGTCAAACTTCAATGAACTGTTTAACTTTGAAATATATATATTTTTTCTTCTTCTTCCTTTTCTCCTGTGTTGGTTGTATCCTATCATGTTAAACTGTAAGGGTTTTTTATTGTCTTTTTATTGTCTTCTTTGTTTTTAGTTACGTACCTGTATTAACATCATCATTGATACGTTTATATACTGTAACCTTACAGCAATAAAGAAAAAAAGGTGGGTGGGGGACATTTAAATGCCTTTAAATGCCATGCCAGCACTTCTTCTGTCAGTGATTGACAGAACTATCAATCACTGCCTACCTCCTAAGAGCCCTGCCACAAAACTGTCCCACACAAGCATGATTCCTGGGGGGTTAGGTGCTTTGGGGGGCACTATTTTCCTGCTACTCAGGAAAGGTAAGGGAACGTGATGACTTCCTCATATATATATGAGGGAGGGCAAAGGATCCTGGGGGATCTGCCCCACTGTTACCTAGGATCCTCTTGCAAGGGCTGACCTTGGCAAAGCAGTCCATGCAGACCCAATCACACTCCTGCTCCCCTGGCAGCTTTCTGCCAGTGGGCTACTCCTCTCATGAGAGGCCAGTCTACTGGGGAGAACCATAGGGGTAAATGCTCTGCATCTTCCATCAGACTGCATGCTCATCAGTGCAGCAAACACAACAAAGAGGTCCCTGCTTGCATGGGTCCCCCACTCTCTCTGGTTAAGGATAGAACTTTTGCACTGCAAACCCCTCCTTCCATAGGAAGCCTTGCACAGTCTCCAAGGGGATTGTGATGCTCCATGTGTCAGAGCCTAGCCATGTGTGTGGACAGAGGAAACACCAGGTGCATGGACAGATCTTCACTATCTTTCAAAATTCCCAGGTGTGGGCCGGTGTTGTGCCATATGCAGATCTGATGCCACAGGGAATCACAGGAGGGAGAAGCCCCAATTTCCAGTGAACAGAGGCAGCGGGGTTGCCATTTTGGGGCACAAGCAAGGGTGCACATCTACATGGGCAAACAGGCTGGCAGGGGGCATGGTTTGACAGGTACTGAGACAGGGAGATCAGTTGCCAGGGTACTCTTCCCCGTGGCTTTCCTGCACTGAGCAACCTGGCTCGATCTAGAGCCCCCATGGCCTGACACTCTCGTGAGAGAACTAACCATGGGAGAAAGGGTTGTTTTATCATCACACATTATTAGAGATTCTGCCTGACACCCTGATCCCCACAGATAATACTTCGCATGAGTTGTGAGAGGGTGTCCCCCAGGCCTTGCACTCTCATGAGTGAGTGGTCTGCTCCAGATCAGCAACTATCATCATCACATGAGGAATCTCTCCTTTCACTGAAGGAATGCTGATCCTGGCACCTGGCCATTCTCATAAGTAAGTCAAGCGAGTGCAAATGTCCGCAAAGGGGAAGGGGCTGAACTCCCCCTTCCCCAACCTATCTGTGAGAAAAATAGAGATTGGATTCTAAGGATTCCTGGTTGGGGCTACCTTTTAAACTCAACCCTGGGAACCCTCTACCCCCACCAAATGTCCCTGCCCTGCATTGCAATGAGATGTGTGGATAAACAAGTGTGTGGATAAAGGTGATCCAGTTGACATAGTTTGCCTGGACTTCCAAAAAGCTTTTGACAACGTTCCTCATCGAAGCCTCTTGAGGAAACTTAGCAGTCATGGCATAAGGGGGCAAGTACATGTGTGGATTGTTAACTGGTTGAAGAACAGGAAACAGAGGGTAGGTATAAACTGAGAGTGTTCACAATGGAGGGAAGTAAGAAGTGGGGTCCCCCAGGGATCTGTACTGGGACCGGTGCTTTTACATTTATTCATAAATGATCTAAGTTGGGGTAAGTTGGGGTAAGCAGTGAGGTAGCCAAATGTGCAGATGATACCAAACTGTTTAGGGTATTGAAATCCAAAACAAGAAGTCCAAAATTATCTCTCCAAACTGGGTGAGTGGGTGACAAAATGGCAAATGTGGTTCAGTGTTGGCAAGTGTAAAGTGATGCACATTGGGATGGAAAACCCCAACTTCAAGTATACGTTGATAGGATATGAGCTGTTGTCGGTGACTGACCAGGGGAGGGTTCTTGGGGTCATGGTGGACAGCTCATTTAAAATGTTGACTCAATGTGCGGCAGCTGTGAAAAAGGCCAATCCCAAGGCTAGATATCATTAGAAAGGGGATTGAAAATAAAACTTCTAATTTTATATTGCTCTTATACAAAATGATGGTGCGGCCACACCTGGAGTAGTGCATACAATTGTGGTCACCACATCTAAACAAAGACATTGTAGAACTGGGAAAGGTGCAGAAGAGGGCAACCAAGATGATCAGGGGCCTAGAGCACCTTTCTTACGAGGCAAGACTACAACACCTGGTGCTATTTTGTTTAGAAAAAATATGACTGTGGGGAGACATGATAGAGGTCTATAAAATCATGCATGGAGTAGAGAAAGTGGATAGAGAGAAATTCTTCTCCCTCTCCCATAACACTAGAACCAGGGTTCATCCCATGAAATTGATTGCCAGGACATTTAGGACCAGCAAATGAGGGTACTTTTTCACACAACGCATAATCAACTTGTGGAATTCTCTGCCACGAGATGTGGTGACAGCCAACAACCTGGATGGCTTTAAGAGGGGTTTGGATAACTTCAGTGAGGAGAGGTTTATCAATGGCTACTAGTTGGAGGGCTATAGAACACCTCCAGCCTCAAAGGTAGGATGCCTCTGAATACCAGTTTGTTTGTTTGTTTGTTTGTTTGTTTGTTTTACACATTTTATACTGCCCAAAACACATGTCTCTGGGCGGTTCACAACAAGATAAAAACAAAAGGAAAACACCAGTTAAAAACAAAAGCAAGGAATTTAAAATACAACAATTTAAAATTTTTAAAACAACATTCTAAAACAACATTAAAACAATCAAAACTTGTTGCAGGGGAGTAACAGCAGGAGAGAAGCCATGCCCTCAACTCCTGCTTGTATGCTCCCTGTGGCATCTGGTGGGCCACTGTGTGAAACATGATGCTGGACTGGATGGTCCATGGGTCTGATCCAGCAGGTCTGTTCTTATGTTCTTATTTGTGCACTGGTTATGTTGCCACCTGGAGTGTTTGTGCTTGTGAACATATATCATTGCCGCTTCATTTTTGGGGAGCGAAACCCTTAGTGGCCATCCTGCC
Organism: Hemicordylus capensis; assembly: GCF_027244095.1. NCBI lineage: Eukaryota > Metazoa > Chordata > Lepidosauria > Squamata > Cordylidae > Hemicordylus > Hemicordylus capensis. The sequence continues at coordinate 90,523,018 of NC_069657.1, read as the reverse complement.
ATCTCATCCCCTTTCCCTATATCTTGCAAGTAGTGGGGAACAAAGGACTGAGTGGGGAGAGGGAATGCCCCTGTGTGACTTTGCCACTTGAGAGGCTCACATGTTTGGGATGGGATGTAGCCATGTCCCTGATGCCGGGCAATTGCACTTCTGCATTGCAGATAGGAGGGGAGGGGCTGGTGCTTGGAGAGGCGGCCAGTGAAAACCAGCACAGGCATGGCGTGGGCATTATCCCGGATGGCTCTGAACCACCATCTCTATGACTGAGGTTTCAAAAACCACACAGAACTGCAGTTATGGCACCATCCACATTTGGATGCAATGCTTCAGTGTCCAAACCTCAGGTCTCAGTGGTGAACTGTAGTGCAAACTGAAGGTTCAAATTGGAGTTTAGCAAGGCAAACTGCAGGTTGCTTTCGGCTCAAAACCAGGGTTGCACAGATTTGGATGTATTGGTGTTCCAACCTCTGCCACATTTAACTCCAGTGCTGTGTTACATCCAAATTCAGCCTGAGTGTCATGAACACAACTGGGACTTTTCCATTGTTACTTGTATAACTGTTGGTGGTCACAGTTCTGATGCCTTTTGAAGTGGTTATTTTTTATTTCTTGGGTTTTCCTTCTTAACATTTTGCTTCTTGTATATTTGTACCCAAACACTCCAAACCATGAAGAATCTATTTGAAACCAGTGAGAGAGATCATCCAGAAGTCTGGGTGTCATCAATCTGCTGTTGGTACTCACTTCTAAATGTATTTAATAAAGTACAAAACCTATGTTTGGAGGCTGTGTGATCAAGCAGATGACAGAGAATAATTTAAAATTAAATTCAGACAAAATTAAGATGCTGCTGCTTGGGAATAGCCATAGTCTGAAATGGATTAGCTCACCTCTGATCGATGGGGTCTTTTTGACCCTCTTGGACCAAGAACTTCTTGCAAAGACTGCTGGAGTGGTTCTAGGGATGACTTCTATATTCTGCTAATGTGGAAAGCATTCCATTCCTGCACAGGTCAGAACTTGTCATGTTGACTGATGCTTCTACAATTCCAAAGTGGTACAGAACACTGCAACATGCCTCTTAATCGGTGCTGGGTTTTCAGACCCAGGTCAGGTGAGGCAATTGGGTGGCAAGGCTGGAAGCGTAAGCTCTTAATGGGAGCTGTTGAGTCAGCAACAGATTGGTGCTAACTGAAGAATTATGTAGCCAGCAAGAGTCATAAGTCTTGAGAGGAGAGCTGGTCTTGTGGTAGCAAGCATGACTTGTCCCCTTAGATAAGCAGGGTCTGCCCTGGTTGCATATGAATGGGAGACTATAAGTGTGAGCACTGTAAGATATTCCCCTCAGGATGGAGCTGCTCTGGGAAGAGCAGAAGGTAACTTCCCTCCCTGGCTTCTCTCTCCTTGTGAAAGATTTCTGCCTGCAACCTTGGAGAAGCCGCTGCCAGTCTGTGAAGATAATACTGAGTTAGATAGACCAATGGTCTGACTTAGTATATGGCAGCTTCCTATTTTCCTATGTTCCTATAAGTCTTCCTGGATCCCTACTCCAGAGGAAATACCTGAGCTGGCCTCTCCCACCTCCTTAGTAGGCCCATTAGAAGAAAGGCATTGAGCATCAGGTGAGCACTCCATTTACGGAGCTGGAGTCTGCCCTGGTGTGGCATCACTTCTGCTCCCAAGAATTTGGGGGCAATAGAAGGGGTTCTGAGGAAGGAGAAGCAGCCCAGCTGGGGTTAACTGAGTCTAAAGTGCTCCAGGGGCTGAAGGATGTGTGCAGGGTGGCTATCATATCCCTGGATCCAGGCTGGGGTGGTCTCCTTCTCCTCTGTGGAGAAGTGGGTGAAGTCCGCAGTGGGTGATTATCATATACCCAATGTGTTTTGCACCTTCTGTACTGTCAATTTGCTTCTAGACCAATTCAAGAAGATGGTTTTGACCTGTAAAACATTGCATGGTGTGAAACCCTAATACCTGAAGGATTCTCTTTCCCAACATGAGTCAACTTGGCAGTTAAGTGCTAGTCAGCAGTCCTTAGTGTCTGTGGCAGGCATGTTTGTGGGAAATCTAGATGATGAAATCAGGCTTTTACAGCAATTGCTAATTTTTTTGGGACCCTCCTTCCTGAAACAGTGTATTAGACTAGCCGCCTTTTCAGCCCAAATCATGCTTGCTGGACTCTCAGGCATTACCGAGACTTTATGTCCAGATTGGTGCCACTAGAAACCAAAGAGAAAAAGACATTTTGAAATGGAATGTGGGAGAAGGTTGGCATCTCCATTCCTCTCCCTCATTTGCTAACAATGGGCAGAATAGGCCATTGTGGGATCAATGACCTGGGAAGATCCTGGAGAAAACTATTGGTAGCAGCACATGAAACTGGTATACATATGCTAAAGCACCTTCCCTCTGCTGAATGGAGTTGCAGAAAATATTCCCCAGTCAGTGCAATCCTCTCCCTGGCATTAACGAGATTTCCTCTCATTGACTGAGTTAGTGAAGAAGACTAGCAATCCATGATTGAATCAAACCATTGCTTCCACTAGACACAATAGCCTTTAATAGTTCAACCTGCCTGAATCTCGAAGATAATGGACTCAGGGGGGAAATTCTGAGTCAACTCAGAAGCCAGCTTTCTGCCCACCTTTCCATCTTAATTGACTAGAAAACTTTCCTTTGGAATTGTCCCCTCTCGTATTCACCCTTCTGAATGAAAGATGAGGCAGAATCTATTCAATATTGTTACTTCCAATCAATTTTGAGGTATAAGAACCCCAGCTAAGAGCCAGCACTCTGAACAGTCCAATCCATACACCCAGAACTTTTGTGGACTGTTCCCAGAGGACACTTTGGTTGTGTGGGCCTCTGTCCCAGAAGAGAAAGAACATTGCAGACTTTTCCCCAGAGATCATGACTGTGCAGGTCTCTTCCCAACAACCATCCACTCCATTGCAAGCCTCAAAGAGAGAGCATTCGGTGGATAATCTTTCAGATATCATTGGGTATGCAAATCTTTGACCATTAAAGGGCTGAGTTAACTCCTTTGCATCCTCCAACCCCTCAGAAACTTCACCCAGATGCCCAGAGTTCTCCTTCACAGAGTGGATCTCCAATTCCTCTGTTCCAGTCCAGGAAAAGCTATGCAGACAGGACAGATGTATTCCCCACTTCTTGTCAATGATACCATATACATCTGATCTCTCCCCCTCATCTCTGCCTTTTACCATCTGTTCCAAGATCCATCTCTACATAGCTTTACAAATTGCAAGCCATTTCAAGTGCTAAGTAAACGCACTAGGAACTGCATCTTCCACAACTCAATGGTTTCCCCCACTGATTTCAATTGAACTCTTTGGATGCATCATTTTTCTGTGTTAACATTCTTGCAAGTGGGTTTGTTCTACCAAATTCCCCAAGTGAATGAGTCATTTTGCTAATTCCCTAATCAGAATGTATATTTTGACTCTCTTCTAATAAATCTTGAATGTTTTGCATTGAAAGCCTGTCTTCCCCATTTTGTATCACTCCTGCAACTATGCACAAGTTAGCCCTTGGTTCAAACATCCCTATCAAGACACAGGTCTAGCCTCACTTATTGTAACAGGTGAGGAGAGCTATCTCTTTGTTTCCTTTTTCAGAAGGACTTAAGGCACATGTCTGTGAGATTTTGGTTGATTTCTTAGGTGGCTTGTGCTGTTGATGTTGTTTTAATATTATGTTGTTGGTTTTTAAAATTGTATTCTTAGTACGGTAAATCTCTTTCATATTTTCAGAAAAGTGGCACACAATTATTTGAGTGAAAAGAGATGGAGAGATAGAGCAAGCAAAAGAGATTTATGCAAATAGCTGATGCTAGTATGTTATGGATCCAGAGCTATATCACAATGCTCATCTGGGTCCCATTGAACTGAATGGCCACATGCAGCTTCTAATGCAGGTAGGGGCAGAGGCGTAACTATAGGGGGGCAGGGGGGGCACGTGCCCCGGGCGCCATCTTTTCTGGTCACGTGGGGGGCGCCGCCATGACAAATTTTTTAATTTTTTTTTAAAAATTTTTTGTTAATACAAATGTTTCCTGCTCAGTGCAGCAGCGCTGCAGCAGTCAAGGGAGTGCGTCGGCACCCCCTCCCCCACGAGCGGTCCCTTCCGCGCCGCCCGCAACCCCCCCATTGCTTTGCTGGTGCCTGGCGGCCAGTCAGTGGCCTGGCTTGGCGGCGGCGGGTGCTTGTGAGGAAAAACCTAAGTATAATGTAGTATGTTGGGGGCGCGGGGGGGCGGGCGCCATTTCAGTGCTTGCCCTGGGCACCACTTTCCCTAGTTACGCCTCTGGGTAGGGGTTAGGGGAAAGAATATCTTAACTGACAGCATGCTTCAGCACAGGAAAAAGTATCCTCCTTTTAGTAGTATGCAACATCTGTAAATTCTTAGCTACACCCATATTTAGTTTTTGAAACATTAAAGTTAAAGAGAAGTTCAGTGGGCTCAGAGGATGGTCTGGGCAAATATTGACTTGTTATATTGTTAAAGCAAAGTAGGTCTCAGGCTGGTCAGTGCCTGGACAGCCTAAGAACAAAAGCACCTAGACTGCTAAGAGCCCCAGGTTAAATCACAGTGAGGGATCTCTTCAATAGTTCTTACACTGGCCCTCATACATGCAAAGACTTATTTTTCTTCCTGTGTGGGGGCTTCTGACAATGTAGTTAGTTAGCAATCATATATATGACCTCTAGCTCTTTAGTAGATAGCTAACCATGACAACAGGAGCATTTATGTGAGCAGAAGATTTTGCATATACTGGGACTGGTGTGCAAGCAACTGCCATGTAGGGATGTGCATGGAACCAGCTCCTTTCGAGCCGATGGTGGGGTGGCTTTAAGGATGGGGGAGGGTGCACTTCCCCCCACCCCCCACTGCCGCCACGCTTCCCCCTCCGGTGCTCTGTGGATAAATAGCCCGGCAGGGCGGCAGCATACCTCCTTGACATCCCATTGTTTTACTGACCAGAAGTGACCAGAGGTGCCATGTGCACATGTCTGCAGTTTGTGTGCACATGCCTGTGAAGCACCCACAGCACTTCCAGTCACTTCCGGTCAGTAAAACAATGGGGCGGCAAGGAGGTACTCTGCTGCCCTGCCAGGCATCCACAGAGTGCCGGAGGGGAAAGTGCAGAGGGGGGAGGAAGTGCACCCTCCCCCATCCTTAAAGCCACCTCCATGTTTGGACTGGATTGAATGTGGGGGTTCTGAACCTGTTTGGCGTTCTAAGAATAGAACGCCGAACAGGTTCATGCACATCTCTACCGCCTTGTTGCAATGCCACACGAATTATAGCAATAGCAATAGCACTTACATTTATATACCGCTTTATAGCCGAAGCTCTCTAAGAGGTTTACAATGATTTAGCATATTGCCCCCAACATTCTGGGTACTCATTTTACTGACCTCGGAAGGATGGAAGGCTGAGTCAACCTTGAGCCCCTGGTCAGGATCGAACTTGTAACCTTCTGGTTACAGGGCGGCAGTTTTACCACTGCGCCACCAGGGGCTCCAGGGTGTAAAAGAAGTCAAAGCCTTCAAAAGAAGAGTGGAATGGGACTGCAATAACAGTTTTTAAATGTGTTAAGTACAGCAATTAGAACAATTAAAGTACAGGTGGACCTTGATATTCGCGTGGGTTCCATATCCAGCTACAGGTGCAGATATGGAAACAACGAATATTGAGGCATTGGGGTTATGGGATTGTTGGGGTTTGGTTCTCGGTCATCCAAAAATAGCTGAAAATGGGCCGATTTTCGGGGAAAATGGGGGGGGGGATTACTTACCCTGTTTTGCTGCTCCCCCTGAGTTCTGCTGTGTCCGGGAATGCCCCCAAATAGACAGAAAATTGGCCAAAAATCACCACCCCATGCCCCTTTTTAACTTAAATGGAGTCATTTTGTGGCTGCAGCGTACAAAATGGTGGCCAGTAATGACCTCTGCACTCATTTCCGGCCACCCCTGACCCATGGATATGCAAGGTCAATGTGATTTTCTCCCCCCCTCCCCCAACGCCCGTGTACGCCGAGGTTGGGTATCTTTTACCCGACCATGGGCATGCAAATCTGCAGATACTGAATCTGCAGATAACGCAGTTCTCCTGGTTCTCCTGTATTCAAAAACAAGGAAAAACAAAGCTCAACAATAATATTATATTACAAAATTGTTACTGTATGTAACAGTTTGTGAACCTTAAATGTGATGCCCTAACCTACCTCACAGGGTGGTTGTGAGGATAACAATAACCATGTACACCGCTCTGAGCTCCTCAGAGGAAGAGTGGGATAGAAAAGTAAGTAAGTAAGTAAATGTATTTATGGGCTTGGCCACAGACCTCTGCTTGTTTTACTACAATTGATTGTTGTTTGAAATGAAACTCCATAGATATCTTTTGTTCTTCAATGTTTTGCTGATCTTCTGGTTCATCTGTGTAACACGTGCTGCAAAGCTGTGAAGAGAGTCAGCTATTCCATTAGAAATGCTTCATAACATGGCTGATATCAGAATTAGTTTCATTGTACATATAAGGAGATCTATATGCCTGGTAATTACAAGTACAATCTTCCTGGAAAATCTCCAAGCTCAAAACGATTCAGAAGCCATAAGCAGTTATTGCTGCACAAGGTACCTAGCTTCTATATAAGTGACTCTGATAAATCACCAACTCTTTCAAATGTTAAAACCAATTATTCAGAGCTCAAACCAAAGCACTGCCTCAGTCTCTCCAGCCAGGAGATACAAAGCTAACAGTAAATACCACAATTAAAGTAGTTGGGGGGGGGTGGGGGATATTTTCAAAGGAAAGCAGAGAGTACACTATACAATTTCAACAAGGCTGCTGATAATGGGATGGTGGACAGTGGGAATGGATATGGAAGAAGGCCCAGATCCACATCTCAGCTAAGGAAATTAACCATAAGGGCCAATATTCTTAGGAAATTTGTCTACAAGGAGTTATGCAATGCCACAAGGTAACATGAGATCCCTTTTTTGAGTGATTTTTAATTGTTAAAAGAGGCATCAAAATTTCATTCCGGCATTTCCCCCCCCCCCCCCACTGAGACAAGAATCTACCCTTATTTAAAGCAGCATTTTTGAATCTTTTAATTCCACCTGAAACGCATTTTCGAGGATAACATCCTCCATCATAGTTTTAAAATATCATTTCCACCCCCCTCTGCCAGGCAATGAGGGATTTCGAAGGGGAAAAAACCTCATGGATAATAAAACATTTCTTTCAGTCCTGGGATAGCTTTTAACCATTTTGAATATTGGGCAACTTAACATTTTAATACTATTTCAGGAGAACAGTAATGATCACTGACTAAAAGATAATACTGAAGTATAACATGTAGGCTATGCTATGGAAGATATTTACTGCTAAGAGTACATTGTCTCACTCTGCAAAGATTTCAAGAAAACGTCATTATAGCAATGATCTTCCTCCATATTATTAACTGCTACTCAGGAGCATAGCAAGGTTGGAGTGGGCCCAGAGACAAGATATTAAAATGCCTCCCCCCCCCAAGCTCAGTTCATGAAGTAAAACATCATCTTAAATTTTTTTTAAAGGTTTTGTAAATTGTGGATGATGCAAGTCATTTAATGGTACTAGAGAAAGACATATTGTTCTGGTAGCTCCAGGTCTTAACGCCAACATTAATTTTGGAGGACGAATACAACTGAAGGAAGCCTGGGCGGGTGTGCAGCTGGGGGAGTCAGTCATGTGACTTGCCTCTGGGGGACCTTCCATGGCAGTGGGTCCCCAGACAACTGTCTCCCCTTGCCCTATTATAGTTAAATCCCTGCTGCTGCTACTACTACTACTACTACAAAACCACCTTAAGTGGTGCAGCGGTGAAATGCTTGACTAGCAAGCAGAAGGTTCCCGGTTCAAATCCTCGCTGGTACTATATCAGGCAGCAGCAATATAGGAAGATGCTGAAAGGCATCATCTCTCACTGTGCAGGAGGAGGCAATGGTAAACGCTTTCTGTATTCTACCAAAGAAAACCACAGGACTCTGTGGGTGCCAGGAGTTGAAATTGACTTGATGGCACACTTTACCTTTTACTACTACTACTACTACTACTTTGAAACTTGCCTGGTCTGTGCCAGAATACAAAATGAACAGCACCTCACTCTTAAACATTTGAGCATGTTTAAGACATTTATTATTGTGGCTTTGTATTGGTGTGATTTTGGCATATTAATACCATGCCATCTAGTCTAGGCACATGGTTGGAACTAAGCATGCCATCTCTAGCCAAGGCTCCCAATGGCAAGCTCAGCCAATCAGCAGCCCCCAAAAGATCATTCTAAGCTATTCAGATCTTCTCTGTGTCACTACTACAGTTGCACTAGAGAAAGTTGAGGGCAAAACATATATCTAAAGTGTTTCAAGCCAGTGAATCAAATTCAACAGTATAGAAGATTAACCCACTGGCTAGTATCCAAAGTTTCCCTTAGTTTGGAAAACTCTCCTTACCTCAGAGCAAGCACTCCTGACTAAGAGAAGCTATGGATGCTTCCAACTGTATCCAAGTCATCAGCTGATTTGCCTGATCTCCGATATGCTTTCTCCTTGATCTTCCATTACATGTGATCATCACCTTGACCTTAAATATGAGCAAAAGGTCATATGGCACCTCCAAAATACTTAGGTTCTGGTGCAACAAGGCTAGGGACATAATTCTTCCTCCCTTCACTCATCATTGTTCTCCAGACCTTTATCCTCCTTTTCTACTTTTGTCTCATTTTGGTCTTGTGCCCACCCCCCACATTTTTAATTTTATTTTAAATAATGCTGCTTGGCTCCTTTCATGAACCAGAGCAATTATATATGGCTCTGTAATAGCCATAAGGTTGGAGGCCCTTCTGTTCATGGGGAACAATGTGCTAACACAGCAATATAGTGGAGTGTGGAAACACAGAGTTTAATGTAGCTTTAATTTATGAGAGCACTATAACACAAGATAAGGTGATGAGACAGAAAATGGAAAAAATGATAAATTCCATATTTTAGGAAATGCAATACGATAGAAAATCAATAATACATTGAAGCCCATTTAGACAAATGTCTTGTAATAATAAACCTGTTCAAAGAATAAATGCAATGTGTGCCAGTAATTTTCCTTTTTTAATTTACACTATGAAACCAAATTTCTTTTAAATGAATATATTATGATTTAGTTTATGGGGTTCTATTGAAAAAGGAACAAAAAGCTTTTAAATTAATATTAAAAAGGTGAAGAACATAGCCAATGGTTTAATGTATGTCAGTAGCAGGGGGAGGATAGGAATAGTCCAGTCACCACATTTAGAAAAACCTAGAATGGATTTATACACCATGATGCTGAGCTATTATAGGGCAGGTCACAGAACAAACATAAGCCATGTAATCCAGTTGAGTTGGACTCAGGAAATCCAAGATAGAATCTCATCTTGGCTATGAACTGGTTGTGAGTTGTAATCTCAATGCTCAGCTTCTTCATCTAACATGGAGCTAACAGAGTGCTGTCCTGCCGAGTTGCTGAGGAGCAGAGGTTCTCTATGTGGCTGGGGTTGTAGACAATGACATCTGGGGACCGAAAGTTGAGAACCCCCTGCTGTAGAATATGAATGAGCTATGAAAGCATGCTTGAACAAGGCTAAAGCTCAGAGGTGCTCCATTCTACCACTGGGCGCTTTCCGGATTACCTGCTAGAACTGTTGTAAAATGCTTCAGCTTGGCAGGATCAAATAACGAGCCCAAGAACCTACAATGGAAAATACAGCTACCTTTGGGCAACACACATTTTAGTGTTAAATTGCAGTGATAAAATCCGAAACAAGGCATCTGGCATCCTTCTGACAGTGTAGGGACTGCTGTGTCACAACACAGGAAGTACGGCAGCACACTTAGCAGATATATTGTAGGGGTTAATCTGGAAAGGGACCTGGTTTCCCTTTTTCATTCCTTCTTCCATGGCTTGGAGCTGGGACAGTGAGTAGGGACTGGGCATGCTGTCCACTAATTTGTAGCTGCTCCAGACTTAATCTTCACTAGGACTCACTAAATCAGTCATGGAATCTGTTTTCAGTAACAGGCAGTGAGTGGAAGCTAGTGAGGCAGGGCAGTGTGCTAGGAAAAGCCACTTCTGGATGCTGTTTAGGTTGCTGTTCATGGAATATCCAGTGAACATGCTTACAGTGCCTCCTGCTTCAGGCAAATGGTGCCATAAGTGTGTGTGCCTGGTGGGAGGAGGTGAGTGATAGTGGTGGGGAGGGACTTCCTTCCCACCTTTGCTGTTGCAAGTGTGAGTGTTGTTCATGCTGATGATGTCTGAATGGGGCTCATGTGATTGCTGCACCAGCTTCCACTGGCATGAGGGCTGAGAAAGCTTGAAATATCTATGTACATGAAATCCAGTTCCCAATGTTTCATCCCTCTCTGCCATGACCAAGAAACAAAAAGCCTAAAGGGGCTATGAAGGTGAAAGGGAAGATCATTGCATATTGAAGCAGGGCTGATTTTCAGTTCCTGGAGTCAAAAGAGATAGGGATAACGCTCACTCTTATTATCTCCCCAACAACAATATTTTACCTTCTCCTATATATGTCAATGGCTGCCATTTATCCTTTGAAGAAAAGGGCTGCACTGTTGCAGTGAGAGCAAACTTGCCTGGCCCTGTGGTTCCCTCATCCTGTGGGATGAGGTGGGGGACAGCATATCCTAGACATTTAAAAAACTCTCTCATGCACATCATAATTATGGACATTTTGCTAGTGTAAAAAAGAGACTATAGTGTCTGTAGGTACCATTCCCACTACTACTTAGTAACTACAGAGTGAATTCACACACTTAGGACTAAGAAGCCATGTTTCAAAACCAGATGCCATACCTTCTGGTCATGTTTGAAGAGTTGCAACATTTTTAATTTAGTGAAGGGGCTGCATCAGTGCTACCATGGTTGGCTTCTATGGCTCCTCACTGGAAGAGGCAAGCTCGTGGCATTTGATCCACCGGGCAAAGGCATGGCTGGCTCGGGGAATCGGTAACTTTTGGCAAAGTTAAGATTGCTGCACTTCTTTTGCCATTGTGCTGGCTGGCAGGTATCAGTACAAAGCAGCAAGGTTGTGGATCATGCTCAAAGCTGGAACTTAAGTCACTAAGGGATTATCTTCTGGCAGGGGAGTAGCAAGGTTGGAATGGACCCAGAGACAAGGTTTTAAAATGCCCCCCCCCTCACTGAAGCTCAGCTCATGAAGTAAAGAAACCTTATATGAGGCTGAATAGTGGTAACAAAAAGTATAGTAAAATTTACACACACACACACACACCCCTAGGTGCCACAATAGAACATCATCCTAAATTATTTTTAAAAGGTTTTGTAAATGTGGACAATGCAAGTCATTTAATGGTACTAGAGAAAGACTAGTACCAAAGACAATTTCGGAGGATGAAAACAACTGAAGGAAGTCCGGGTGGGTGTGCAGCTGGGGGAGTCAGTCATGTGACTTGCCTCTGGGAGTCCCCCAAGGCAGTGGGCCCACAGACAACTGTCTCCCCTTGCCCTATTATCATTACGCCCCTGTCTTCTGGCCTCCTCCTCACCCCAATTGTTTGTTGTTTTTATCCTTCTCTGCAGAGAGTCCTTGGAGTGCTCATTCAGGGCCTCTACTTTTAAAACTGTTTATACACTTGGTTATAATTTAGAAAAACATTTTAATTAAACATAACTCACTTTTGCTTTCATGTGTTTGCCTCTGATGTGTGGACTTCAGTGTGTGTGTCAATAGAAATGAGAGCATAATAGAAAAAGGTTCCCTTTCCCCTCTTGTTCTCGGTGCAGGCAGCTGGAAAGGTGCTTTTGAGTAGGGCTCTGTGGGAGGTGTGATTAGCCCCTCTGAAGTGCTTGCTGCCTGCTGAGGTCAGCAGTTTAGAGAACAATTGCAATGGCAAATGGCCAGCATTCACAAGCTGTGAGCTAACAGTTCAGAAACAATAAGCTACAAAGGGGCCTCTAGTGACAATATTTGTATGGAATATTGCAGTCATGCTAACATCTTGCACATATAATAATATTGGAAACAAGAGGGCTTTTTCTAAGCCTCTGACTCCAAGGACCTACAGAAGGTAATGTCTTCTAGTAGATTCCAAGCAATCATATTACAGGCTGGTAATACTGTACAGCTATTGGACGTTGGAATCATGCATATATCCCTTATTCTGTTTAGAACATAATACACTCTGTGGCCCAATTTCCTTTTCACCATCATCTTCCATTTAACTACATCCTTTTCAAACATCCTCCCTGTGTTCAATCTCAACCTTAGGAGAGGGGAAGTAGGAGCATGCCAGTCAGTCTCTCATGACGCTGTGGCAACGTACTCCATGGTCACAATCCTCTGCTTTTCTCATATTCAGCATTTGTATGCAGGAGCAAGCACTGAATACAGTTTATATCCATGCCCCAGAACTCTTGCTGGCCAGGATCTCAGAACACAGGGAGAAAATGTCTCAGCATTCAGTCCCTGCAGACAAATGTGGAACATGGGGAGCAGGGGCGTAATTATAATAGGGCAAGGGGAGACAGTTGTCTGGGGGCCCCCTGCTTGGGGCCCCCCCAGAGGCAAGTCACATGACTGACTCCCCCAGCCAAGCACCCGCCCGGGCTTCCTTTAGTTGTATTCATCCTCCAAAATTTATGTGAGTGCCAAGACCTGGAGCTACCAGAACAGCATGTCTTTCTCTAGTACCATTAAATGACTTGCATCATCCACAATTTACAAAACCTTTTAAAAAATAACTTAGGATGATGTTCTATTGTGGCACATAGGATACACACACACACACACACATACACACATATACATATACATACATACACACTATGCTTTTTATTACCACTATTCAGCCTCATTTAAGATTTCCTTGCTTCATGAGCTGAAGCATTTTAAAATCTTGTTTCTGGGCCCACTCCAACCTTGCTACGCCCCTGATGGGGAGAACATGGTTTCAGAACATCATGGTGAGGAAGCATTGCTAGTTGGCGTGCTACTGGTATGAGCCGCTCAGGGTCTTGAGACATGTCAGGAGGGTACTTGCAAAATATGTTAATTTGTAACTGAGAGGTAAGGGAAGACAAAGACAAGATCACATATGCAAAGTGTGAAGTAAGACTTTGTACCTGGGGTTTTGCAAGCCTAAGGAGGGGAGGGGGCATCACGACAATGCAGAATTTAGGATATAAAACTTGTGTATAACAAAGGGGCTTTGCTCTCGATTTGGGTGTGATCCCGAAAGCCTTATTTCTGCAGAAATAAACTTTGAAGCTTTTCCTCTGGTTTCATGTTATTGGCACATACCCAGACAAGAACCCAGGGTGCCTGGGTGTGTATTGGCACACACCCAGACAAGAACCAGCCCTGTTCAGGCATATTACTACTTCTCTTACACTCCCCATGTTGAGATGGAATGTGAGAAGAATGGTGAGGGTTAACATCTTGCTTCAGTTTAAATGTCCAGTCCTGCGATCAGCAATATGCCTGTATATGGATAGAAGTGTCCCTGGTAAAAATCTTTGTCTGTGGTGGTACTGCAAGGTGACTCAGTGATCACAGCCTTTGCGACAACACACTGAGGGCTGCCTCTTCTGCTGCTGCTCTCTGTCCATCATGCATGAGAGGCTGGAAGGCTTCAGCTTCCGCCTGCTTCAGCACAGGCTGTGAGGTTGAGCCGCTAAGGGAGGCTGCCCTCAGGGAAGCAGAGAGGGAGGAGAGGTAGGGACTAGGGATCTCACAGTAGCAGCCCATGAAGAGAGCAGCTCCTTGGACAGGAGGTGGGCTGTGTTGAAGGCATCTCTGCTGGCGGCGGCAGAAGCAGCTGACTTGGTCTCTTGACTGGACTGGGAAAAGTGAGAGGAAGATGAGTTTAGCCTAGCTGTGGTGCTGCAGCCAGAGCCACCTGAAGCACACTCCATTTGGTTTTGTCACTCACTAGACAGTGTTGGAAGCAGCAACTACACAGGGCAGGCTGGGCTGCATGGCAGAAGAGCAGCTGCGGAAGAGAGAGCACTTGTCTTGGAGGCTTTGGCCCAGGAGAATCAGCAGCAGGGCCATGCCATGGCTGAGTTAAAGGAGGGGAAAGAGGAGGAGGAGAGAGTCACAGCAACAGGTGGAGGCAGTCACTACCAATAGGCAAGGCTCTTCTTCATAGAGCTCGCTCTGCTGTTTCTTGCTTCACATCTTCATTCAAAAATATTAAAGTGAGTAAACCCTCTCAATGTCTGTCACCAAGTCCAGTCACTTCATCAAGTTTCCATCATACAATATGATGCCCCTGTCTCCTGGCCCAGACTGGTTTCTACTCTGTACTTTTCTTCTGAATCTATCTGATGTAATTTTAGTCCCAACTATGGTGATAATGCACCACTACTTTCCTTTATCCCAGTCACCTAATGGCACAGCAGAGAAGCAAACTGCTTAGAGAGCAGGAGGATGTTGGTTCAAATCCCTGCTAGTGGGAAACTCCTATATCAGGCAGCAGCAATATAGGAAGGTGCTGAAAGGCATCATCTCATACTGTGTGGGAGAAGGCAATGTTAAACTACTCCTGTATTCTACCAAGAAAACCATAGGGCTCTGTTGTCACCAGGAGTCAACACTGAATCATCGGCACAATCTTTCCTTTCCCTTTCCTTTCCTTCATCACACAGATTTTAAATCCTTGCCAGAGTTTACACAATAAGGCAGTGCATATGCACATGGCACCTATATTTATTATGTATGCATACTATACAGAGTGACCTACATCTAGATGAGTGCTGCGATAGCATGATGCTGTTGCATAATACACAAGTATGATGTGCAGTGACATTGTAGTAAGAAAGGAATGTCTGTTCCAGACTAGTGCTTGCATAGTGGAAGATGCAGACACGTTGCACAACCTTGAGCTATCATGGAATAAGATCTTCCAGTAGCAGTTGTACAACATTATGGTGTAGTACAGCTTTGCACAGCACTGCAAACATCTTGAAGCTGAAGTACATTTGGCTTCTCTTGTTACACTAGCAGAACACTAGCCTGGCTATCAGCCAATATTGCTGTTATCTCAGGCAGTATATGTGATTTATCACATTTTACCCCTGTAGCAAAGTTGTAGGTCTACAGGTAGCAGGTTTACCCCTGTAGCAAAGTTGTAGCAAAGTTGTAGAGAGCTATTTGCTTAAATCACCTATGAGTTTTCAGCTGAGAGTAGGGGTGTGCATGGAACTGGGTTTGGCGCAGTGGAGACTCTTCACTTAGGGCAGGGTGGGCAACACCCCCCCCAAAGGCCAAAATATCCAAAGAAACTAATAAAAATGGTCCAAAAAGAATAATAATTGTCAGCCATTCTGTCCTCTGCCACCATTTTAGGTCTGACTGACTCAGTCACTGCAGCCCTGTACTTCCCTGCTTGTAGCTTGCAAGCCTGCAGTGTTGACATATAGTGGGCACTGGTAGTAAAATTCCTTAAACACTTATAAGAACACACGAAACAGTTTCAAATAACAGTGTTCATAAGGCAGGAGCCAACCCATGGCTTGTCTTTGTTGTCAAAAGGTGGGCTGAATTCAGATAGCCCTATCAGGAAGATATCATTCTGATTGACAGCTCCCTCTGCCTCTGACTAGCAATCAGTGTGGCCGGGGGCAGTCCTTGTTCTAGTCTTCTGAAGGAAGAGAGCGGCAATCGCCATTTTGTTCACTCTTGGACAGTGTGCTGTGTGAGTTGCCTTGCAGAGAGAAGAGAGACCATTTATTTTGTTTATTTAGCCTCAGATTATGTAAATTAAGTTTATGTAATTGTCAGATTATGTAAATTATGTAATTGCTAGCAGCAATTACTAGCAATTTGCATTTGGGCACCTTTAAGGAACCAAGGAACTTTAATCAACACAAAACAAAACATGTAGGTAGCCCCCTGCACCTCTCCTCAGGTCTGTACCTGAAGTGATCACTTTGCCCTACCATATGAAAGGGCCACTCCTGCTAAATGCATGCTTTATTTGTGCTTTTATTATCATGAACTTGCAATAATTACTGATTTCCTGCCAGGTCTGCCATGATTTAAAAAATATCATGTAACAAATTGGGAATCTAATCTTCCCATAGTTGCAGTTGCAGAAATTTCCTATCATCATTTGGATAGTTTTATTTATAAAACAGGAGGGGTAGCTTGGAAGCTTTTTATACCCGCCTCCCTAGTTACACACTCTGGGGCCCTGCCAAGCCCCTCCCCCCCCCACACACACACTGTGCCACGTCTCCTCTGCATTCACTCAGCCCACCAATTTCTTTGTGCAGGACAGTGGAATAGGCATGGCCCTTCCCGCCCCTGGAAAGAGCAAGCTGCAAATGTGCAGAATGTGAGAAATAATGATAAGCCCCTCATGCTAGTACTACGTGGAAATAACTACTTGACTTAATTTGTGGAGGGTTTTTTGTTTGTTTTTAGCATTTTTAAATACACCAAAGCTGCAGAGCCAGACAGATGGTTTTCTAGATATTCAGGTTTACAAGTAAAAAGAGAGAGGGAAATGATCAATAAATATTTTAAAACTCTCTGTTAGGCATTTCTGAAATAGTAACAAGTGGCAGGTGGGCCAGGCTTCCAGAGAGGCCTATGCATAGGCCTCACTGAAGCCTGAAGCTCTCCAGGCAGGCCAGGAGAAAACAGTCAAGAAAGGGTTAACTTTTCTCCCAGCCGTATTGGTTCTCCTGGAGTCTTGTGCTCCTCCCCCACTTGGAATTTGTATGGAACTGCAGAGCCCAGGTAGCTGGCTGTTGGAATGAGGGTCTCCCTCCAACCAAGAAGGAAAGTAAAACATTTGCTGTTTGAAAGTAAACCCTTTGCTGTTTTGTGTGTGTGTGTGTGTGATTTGTTCCCCTTGGTCAAGCTACCATGCTGCTTGCTCTCCCCACCCACCCACCCCACGAACCGTGTGTGTGTTGCACATGGGAGAGAAGTCCCATCCTCTGTGTGTGTGTGTGGTGTGTGTGTGAGAATTCTTAAGCTTTAAAAATCAGCCAACAAAACATTTCCAAAGTATGCCAAAACATGTACTCATGGCATGTTTTTATAACTTTCTGAAAATGGGTGTTCTTGAGTGCAAAAGCTTTTGCAGGTATGTTCCTTGGAATGACATAGCCACCTAATGGTGCAGTGAGGAAGTAACTTGGGAGCAAGAGGTTGCTGGTTAGAATCCCCACTGCTATGTTTCCCAGACTCCTATACTACTACTATTATTATTGTTGTTGTTTACACAGTCAGACAGGTGTTATTGACTGGTTTGTTTTATTCAGACATTGAGTCCTTCCCAAGGACCTGGGATGGTTGAATTTTATTGTCAGTTATAGATATCGTCGCAGAATATAGGCTGTTCCCAGTAAAGCTGCTTTTTGTAATTGGCTGATGGTGATTTCTGTGGCCCCTATGGTGTTGAGGTGCTCTTCAAGGTCTTTTGGGACTGCACCCAGGGCGCCAATTACCTCTGGGATTATTTTGGTCTTTTTCTGCCACAGCCTTTCAATTTCAATTTGTAGATCTTTGTATTTGGTGATTTTTTCTATTTCTTTTTCTTCTATTCTGCTATCCCCTGGTATTGCTATGTCAATTATTTTGACTTGTTTTTATTTCTTCTCGACTACAGTTATATCTGGTGTATTGTGTGGCAGATGTTTGTCTGTTTGTAGTCGGAAGTCCCATAATATTTTTACATCTTCATTTTCAACAACTTTTTCAATTTTATGGTCCCACCAATTTTTGGCTACAGGTAGCTTGTATTTTTTGCAGATGTTCCAGTGTATCATCCCTGCTACCTTGTCATGCCTTTCTTTGTAGTCAGTCTGTGCGATCTTTTTACAACAGCGGATTAGGTGGTCCACGGTTTCATCTGCTTCTTTTCAAAGGCGGCACTTGCTGTTTGTGGTGGATTTTTCTACTTTTGCTCTTATTGCATTTGTTCTTAGTGCCTGTTCTTGTGCAGCCAGTATTAAACCCTCTGTTTCTTTCTTCAAGTTGCCATTCTTAAGCTATTGCCAGGTCTTGGTGATGTCTGATTTTCCAGTTATATTGTGCAAATATTGACCATGCAGAGGCTTATTTCTCCATTTTTCTGCTCAGTTCTTGACTTGTTCTTTCTTGTAGGCCTGCTTTGTTTCATTGGTGTTGAATAGTTTCTCGTTCTTGACCATTTTAAGTGCATCTTCTTCACTGTCCTTGATATATTCTTCAAGGCCTCTTTTCTCCTCCTCTACTGTTTGATGGACTTGCAGCATTCCTCTTCCACCTGAGCTGCGAGGGAGGTAGAGCCTATCTACATCACTGCGGGGGTGCAGAGCATGATTGATGGTCATGATTTTCCTGGTCTTACGATCTAGCGTCTCTAGCTCTGCCTGGGTCCAGTCTATTATCCCTGCAGTGTATCTGATAACAGGTATAGCCCAGGTGTTTATGGCTTGTATGGTGTTCCCGCCATTGAGTTTGGACTTGAGGATTTTTCTAACTCTCCTGATGTATTCACTCCCAATTTTACTTTTAACTTCAGTGTGCGCGATGTTATCAGACTGGAGAATGCCCAAATATTTGTAAGGTTCTTTCTCTTCCAGGTTCTTGATCTTGCTTCCATTGGGTTGCTGCTATTATTATTATTATTATTATAATATCTGGCAGCAGTGATATAGGAAGATGCAGAAAGGCATCATCTCATACTGCATGGGAGGAGGCAATGGTAATCCCCTACTGTATTCTATCAAAGAAAACCACATGGCTCTGTGGTCGCCAGGAGTAGACACCGACTTGATGGCACAACTTGACCTTTTACTTCCTATATGCCCACAGGAGTTAGTGTTGTTGTGTTCTTGTTTTTTTGCTCCACCCCTGCGCCACCCACTTTGGCTCTGCCCACCTACCTGGTGCCCACCCAGTCCCAGAGTCACCAGCCGCCACTGGTTTGGCGGTTCAGTTCATATTCAAATTGAACCAGTAGGCTGCGAGCCAGTTCAGTCAAACTGGCTGGTTATCTGGTACCTTTGGTTGAACCAGGTCAAACCTGGTAAGGTGCTGGCGGTATAATGAATGAATGAATGAGTAAGTAAGAATTACCAGATTCCCCTTTATAAGAATTACCAGATTCCCCTTTATAAGCATAGCCCTTGAACCAGGTTGAACTGGTCCGTAACAGAACAGGCCCTTTCCAGTTTGAACCTGGACTGTCTGCCTTTTTTTTAGGCTGGTCTTGTTCAGGTTCAAACTGGACAGATCAGGCCGGTTTGAATTTAACCCGTTCAATTCGAACTGGTCTGCAGCTGAGAAGAAATCTGAATTCAGGTACCTACAGTCAAAGTCTGGTACCATCCATTGGTATGCACTGGCTCCGTGTGTGTATGTATGTATGAATGAACAGGAGGCCCTCATTTTCTGCAGGTTAGTTTTCCATAGTTTTGCTTATTCATGGTTGACAAACATACTAGTCTCGTTTCCCACAGTATAGGGTTTCAGCTATTTGCGGTTTTTGTGGGCATGATTTTTAGTTTCACTTTTATCATGTGCCTTATACTGGCATGGTTTGAAGGAGGAGTTTTGTGGGTTGTTGCGGAGCTGATGGTTGAGACTGGAGAGTGTGTCTTGGAGGAGTTTGGAGTGCTTTGGAGAGTCTCTTTGGTGGGGTTCTGCTGCTGCTCAAGGTACAGTACAGGTCATCTTTGGGATTTTTCCTCTAGGGCAGGGGCCACAGGGCTGCTCAACGTCATCCCTCTTGCAGATGTTGGCCTACAACTCCCATAATCCCTGGCTATTGGCCACTCTGGCTGGAGGTTATGGTAACTGTCATCCAAAAACATCTGGGAGGGCCAGAGTTGAGCAGGCCTACTCTAGGGTGTGTATGCTTTGTACCGTACTCTATTGGACAGTACAGTACTGTACTGTGCCTTATACAGTATAGTGCTGAGTCAAACCATTGGTCCTTCTAGCTCAGTACAGACTGACCTCGGCTTCTCCAAGGTCGCCATCAGTTTTCCCTGCCAAGCCGTCCCTTTTGTAGATTGCATTGATAGAAAGGGGTGTGTTTGGTTATGCAAGAGTGAATTTATCTTAGCCCTGTCTGGATGAGCCAGGGAGGGCATTGGAACCTTCTCCATGCAAGGATTCAGGTACTTGTCCCAGAGCAGCCTCATCCTCTAAGAGGTATATCTTACAATGCTCACATGTAGTCTCCCATTCAAATGCAAATCAGGGCAGGCCCTGCTTAACAAAAGGGACTAAGTTGGTTGGTTTGGGGGGTCATTGCTGCAGTAGCTAGCAAGTTGGGGAGCTAGAGCAGCCAAGGTACAGTGCTGTATTCCTCACTTATTTCTGCCCCCTCCCTTTTTCTGATGACTTTGGGTAATTTCGGGGACTTGGAAATTTTTTGAGGAACCCCCAGATTCCCATAGGCTCAAGGTTTGTTTCCCTACGCTTCTGCCATTTGCGGTCATACCCTGGAACATAACCGTCGTGGTAAACACGGGCCTCCTGTATGTTATTAATAAGTACATGCTTATTTAAGGTTATATCTGTACTCTCTACTAAAGCTTAGGATGGGTAACAATACGTTAGTCAAAATTAGCCCAATGATAATACCATACACTTTCAAGTTGTTGTTGTTTTCAGTTGGTAATTCTGCTGAACTCTGGCATGCAGGATTTGCCCAACTTGACATTTTTATATTGCATCTGAAATATATTCAGATGCATGATCTGGCAACCAAACCTTTTAGGAGAAAAGAGTTCCATAAAAATGGAGCAGGAATCGAGTTATAACTACAGTTAGCAAATAGTTTATGGACAAAGCAGCTCACAGCTTCAGTAGCACTGCAGATATAATGCTGACCGTGCTCCAGTTTTAACTATAATTATTGCTAGCCATGTGAGCACAACAAAACTCAGGAAATCGTATATGTTCACTAAAAAAAAATTGCCTCACAAATGTTGTCTTTCAGTTGATAACTGTTACCCCTGTTAACACAATCTAAAGTGACTACTTCTCCCCACTGGGAGAGTATGCAGGATGCATGACATTGGCAGCCTATGGAGGCCAAAGCCACGTTTTAGTTTAGTTCAGTGTTTTTATTCCTTTTAAAACATATGAAACACATTTGCTGTGGCTGTGCTCCTCTGTTTGACTTATCCTCCTCCTCCTCTTCAAGCACAGCTATTTCCCTTCCTTTCCTCTTCTTATCTAGCTTTGTGTACTTTTTTAACCTTGGGTTTTCCCCCCCTCGTTTTCTACAAAGAGTCTAAACATCACTCAAAATCTCCCAGAGTTCATCTCCATAGCAGTGTAGTTACAAGCTCACTCTGCCAGCACTGTGCTGCAGTTTGGGGGAAAGAGAGCTTCTGTCAGCCTTACATGTACAGATATCTGATGCATTTCTCTTTAAGTCTCAGCTCGCTATCTCTCATTATGGCTCCTGGATTCTGCTGATTTGAGACACCAAGGAGAAATTCCAATGCATTAAAGAAGATCTATTTCAGCAATAAAGGAGATGCAATCTCCTCCATTTCTCTGAGAGCTGGAGAAGAAAAACATATTTCCTTGTGGGGTTGGCCAAAAAAAAGGAAAGCTAATTGAACATTTTTTACAAGGGCTCCAGCAGTCAGACTTTGCATTTGCTACTTTGCTATGTATGAAGTTCTACTTGGGGGTAAAACATTGTGGAATAAAATAGTCACAGTAGCTCATTACAACTCCTATATAATCAAGAGGGCCTGCATTTCAACACACCATTTTATTTATGCATCTAGACTTTATTTTTAGCCTGCTTCATAATTAGCGCTCAGAGTGCATTGCAGTTTTAGCCATCTGAAATCACATAAAACCAAAACATCCAGAAACGTCGATATAATATCATCAAGAAAACCCTATATGATAATCTCAATCTGTTTAAAAACATGACTACACCAAAACTCAGCATAAATACAATGCTCCTTTTCTGTGTCTATATCTATGTCGACATTGACATCTACAGTATACAGTATCTATATCAAGCTGCTTTGACCTCACTGACTGACATGAAACTCCCAGACCAAACCAAGAAAGGTAAAAACATGCAGTTTTACAGGTAGGTTCCAGACCTTGTTGTGCACCCACACTACCAGAAAAAATAATTAAACCCCCCAGAAAAAAATCATTAATTTTCTGGAAAATGCAAGGAAAAAATCTCCCATAGAAAAGCATGGGAAATGATGCCATCTGACAAACTTTGGCAGTTTTCTTGGGTGCTTTTGCAGAGAGGAAGTCTGGACTTTAACAAAACAAGAAGAAACAAACAGGCTATATTGTTTCAGTTCACTGGATTTCTAGCATGTTGGGTTTCCATGAAACTCACTTAAGAAACTGAAAAACCCATAAAATTTTCCAGTAGATATCTTTGTTCATCTCTCCCATTCAGTCTCCTAGAATCTGTCTTTTTAGGGGTTCTTAGCAGCAACACTCTTCCATGCTCAAAACAAAACAGCTCTTCATCAGCTACCAAGGAGTGAAGGGAGGGTGCATGGTCATTTCATGATACAAGTGGAATGTT
This sequence comes from Hemicordylus capensis, assembly GCF_027244095.1. Lineage (NCBI taxonomy): Eukaryota > Metazoa > Chordata > Lepidosauria > Squamata > Cordylidae > Hemicordylus > Hemicordylus capensis. The sequence continues at coordinate 90,500,399 of NC_069657.1, read as the reverse complement.
GCAAACTGCAAGCCCATTTTACTAGTAAGAAGATCGATAGATATAAACATGTCTCTACACCTTTGCTTTCCAATTTTGGTACAAGGATAGAATAATCAGCAGAGCATTCACTGAGATCCAAAGTTATATATGGAAGGACATAATGGCTTAGATGATTTGTGTTTGGATCTTTGCTTGGACTGCCTGATTTATTCCCCCTCCCTCCCTAGCAAGTCACATTTTCTCTGAACAGAATCTGTATCTCTTATTACACCAGGAGAAGCCAGAAGTACAAGATCTTGGTCAGGAGGCATGTCAATTCAGTGATACTAGCCACCTTCAGACATAACGCTGAACCATGCCAGGGGTTTGGTTTTGTCCAAATGCATGAAATCACAGTTTCGTCACAAAAGCGACCCGAGGTTTTCGACCCTGAAGCCATAAACTGAACCTTCAATGTGTAGAGAGTTTTGCAACTGAAACCTCAGGTTTGAAGGTGGTATCATCTTGTGTGAAATCTGGCACTGCCATAACCTGGGTTTTGTGCTGTGGCTGCTCAAGAAACCATATACAGGGTGGCGCAAACCAGCCCAGAAATGTGTCATCTCTATGCTTGCCACACCTCTTGCTGGCTGCCTCTCCGATCAATTGCCCTGTCTTCTGCGATCTCCACATCCCTCCTGTCGTTACCTAGCAACAGGGATGCCACATTGCCATGTCCCAAGCTCCAATGCATGGAAAGGGAGAAAACAATGCAAGATCCAATGAATTCAAAGGGAGAAAATTACATATCCTGCACTCTGCTTATTTGTGCCCCACCACCTTTGTCAATCACACAAAAAGGATGGGATGGCAAGACAGGCACAGTGGGAGAGGCCTCCAGCAATAGTAGTGTGCACGGATCGGTTCGGAGGCCATTCTACTGGCCTCCGAACCAGTCCGGACAAGGGGTGGTTTTGGTTCGGGAGGGTTAGGGTGGGGGGTTCCATTAAGGGCGGGGGGGGCTTTACTCACCCCTCCCGCGCTTTGCTGCTTTGGCGCCATAATTAGTTTAAAAAATGCGCCGCAGAATCGCTCGCCGCTCCGGGGCTCCTTCTTGACTTCAAAATCGGGCGGCAGGATACTTCCCTGCCGCCCCCGAAGCCCCCTCAAACCATTTTAGCTCTTTAAATCTCGCCCCGGACCGAGTGCTAAAGCGCTCGGGCGGGCGGCGGGGAGATGTCCGCCCGTCCGCCCGCCCCCTTCCCTGCCTTCTGCGAAGTGCAGGGAGCCTTCTGCGTGCGCGTGCGCAGAAGCAGGGAGCCTTCTGCGCACGCGCACGCAGAAGGCTCCCTGCACTTCGCAGAAGGCAGGGAAGGGGGCGGGCGGGCGGACGGACATCTCCCCGCCGCCCGCCCGAGCGCTTTAGCACTCGGTCCGGGGCGAGATTTAAAGAGCTAAAATGGCTTGAGGGGGCTTCGGGGGCGGCAGGGAAGTATCCTGCCGCCCGATTTTGAAGTCAAGAAGGAGCCCCGGAGCGGCGAGCGATTCTGCGCGCAGTTTTTAAACTAATTATGGCGCCAAAGCAGCAAAGCGCGGGAGGGGTGAGTAAAGCTCCCCCCGCCCTTAATGGAACCCCCCACCCCAGTGCCGAGCCGCAGGTCCGCGGTCCGGTGCACACCCCTATCCAGCAATAAAGGGCTGTGGAGGTATGTGCACAAACACACGGAGTCCTGGTGATACCAGGAACTGTGCAACTTGGTTATTTCCCAACAAAGATCACACTTGCCAGGGGAGTGATACCACATCGCAGGAGTGTGTTGTGGCTTCCTGGACTGCTTGGCCTGGGTCTTCCATTCTAAGAGCATCATTTGACACAATGGACCAAACCCCAGGATCCATTCCCCCCCTCCCTCCCTGGGCCATCCCTAAGGGTGCGCAGGGCTAGGGGCAGAGCAGCATGTGTGAGGCCTCCTTAATATTGGGTGTGTGGGTGTCATGTTCATGGGTCCAGATCCCATACTACTCATTTTACTGAACACCCTCTGAAAACCTAATCACCCATATTTTCAGTCCTCAAAGCATACTATTCTCTTCCCCCACCCTGCAAAAAGTGTCTTTCCTCTCCCTTCTCCCCACAAAAAAACCTGAAGTGAGAGGTGGTTGGTCCTCAAGGAGGTTGCTCTGTCTACCCCTGGGCCCAAGGAGCATTTCTAGATGGGGCTTTTAGCTCACTTTTCCTTCAAAATGAAGGGTATGCATTCACATAATGGCCAGATTTTCCCTGAAGTTCCTGCCAGCTATTGGGGAGCACTCCAGACAGATGTAGGCCGGTGGCAGTCAGCAGTCCTGCACTAGGAGTTCTGGCAGTGCCCAAGGAGGAACCAGCATCCTGGCTTTGCTCAGAGAGGTCTGAGTTGGAAGGGGGCTCAGGACTCTCTTCACCTGCTGTGGGACATTGGACTTGGCAGGCAATTTTTTTTCCTGGCAGCACTTTGAACTGGCAGGAGCATCCCAGAGGAGGGGGCAGGGGCTGAAGGGAGGTTTTGACTCAGCAGAGCTCAGCTTGTGTTCCCTCTCAGGTTAACCCAGGAATCTGACCCCCAACCTCTGCCCTCTTACAGACAAACTGCTAAGAAGGGGGGGGGAGCTGCAAACTAGACCAATGAGCCCCAGAGCACATCTCTCTCCTCCTGTTGGAAGCTGAGCCTCTCCCTGACCCTTCCCTGCTTCTGCAGAACTTGTTGCACTCATTGAAAGGACCCATTTGAAGGGGGCATGTTCTTGCGCAGCAAAGCAGGGAGAAAGAGTGCAGGCAGGCGAGAGAGGTGGGTCCTGGGGAAGTGCAGAGCCCAAGCCTCCTCTCTGAGCAGCCATCACCCACTGGCTGGGCAGAGGTGGCATGAGCAGGGAAAACAACAATTGCCCGCTCTGTGTCCTGCTGCTGGATGATGCAGTCATGGTGGGGCAGGGAACACCTGAAAGAGTTGCTGCTCCTGAAGTCTGCAGGCTGAGCAGGCAGTGCAGCAAGCAGGTTATGGCTGTTTGGCCAGTGTGCACCTGGCGTGGGGCCTCTCCCGGTGCAGGCCTGGGGCAGTCGCTCCAGTTGCCCTGCCCTAAGGAGAGTCCTGATTCCTCCCTCCCTCCTTTTATTTATTTTATTTTTCATTTTTTTCAAATTTGTAAACCACCCCAAACTTCGTTCTCTGGGCTTTTTGCCCACTCTCATATACATGTTCCCTCTGCGGAAGTCATCATGACCTCTTCCAAGAGCAAGAAGAAACTAGTGCCCCTCTCCATTCCCTGGTACCACTAATGGTGCTTGTGCAAGACTGTATGGCTGTGGGGCCCTTGCAAGAGCAGTGGTGCATGAGGAATGGTTTAAATGCTCTTTCCCTGCTGAGGGTGGCTGATTGATGCCAAAAAGGCATGATCACACTGGGCACGCCTCATCGAAGATCGTGGCCAAAGCTTGCTGCTCTCCCAACATCCTGTCATCTTGCCCTTAATCTGGTGACGCTAGCACTACAGAGCTTGCTGGGATGCAGCCTTGGTGGAATAGGAAGAGGAGGAGCCACTCTTCCCACAAACCAGAGGCTGTGAGACTGCAGCTCATCTATGGGATGATTCCTGGGCTCACAGATTAACCGCAGGTTCATCTACCCAAGGTTCCACGCTGTGTGTCAGCCTGTTCAAAGTGCAGCTTCACTCCCTTTGAAGGTTTGGAGTCTGGGAGTATCCTGGATCAAACTTTGCTTCTGAATGCTCAGGAAGTGATGGTGTCCAGGGGAAGGCTTTGCCTAGCTTTGATTGGTTGGTGTGCCAGCTATGCCCAGAGATATATCAGACCTGGCCATGACCATCACATTTGAAGATTGCCACTAATGCAGTTCGTTGCTGCTAGAATGCTGATCATCAGCACTAGGTATTGGGATTATGTGACTCTATGTTTTATCACCTATACTAGTTGCTCATCTGTTTCAGGATGCCATTAAAGTTGTTTGTCATTGAGGCGAGTCTCACAATCAGTGAGTCTCATGATCAGCCGAAATGAGGTCTGTGAGGAGAGTGGGCTTAGCTCGCTTTCCCCGCAGATGATCAAAGGGAAGCCCTGGGCAGCTGAATCAGCCACCCACACGACAGCCAGCAATGTCACAGAGCCAGCAGGGGCTGCAGGGATCAGGGGCTGCTCGGCACCTGGAAGGTCCAGGATGCCCCACGCAAGCACACATTGCATCCTGGAGAGAACCCCGGGGCCGGGAGGCTTGTTTCAGCCTCCTGGGGGGGTCTCCTCATGTGTTGCTGTGGTGCGGAGCCACGCCGCTGCAATACGTGATCAAAAAACCAGGGCTACCAGAGCACTCGCTCCACTAACCCTGTTTAAGGGGAGAGGTATTTTAGCGGGTCACCCACTTTGGATAAATCGGGTGTGCTTGCGAGTCCGGTGGTTCTTACGCTCAGCTGGAATCGGGCTAGGCTTCTTTAGCCTGACTTTGGCCGATCATGAGAATCACCTCATTGCCTTTTAAGCTCTAAATGGCTTAAGAACAAGGTACCTGAACTTTGTTGGTTTCTCCCCAACCCTCAACCCTTGATGCAAATCAAATGTATATTTGACAGTGACACATGGAAGGGTCTTTTCCATAGCTATTCAGTCTTGGAGCAATTGTTATTTTATTTTATTTTATTTTATTTTTTTGCTCCTGTTGCTGATCTTGTTTGTCTTTGGAGAAGTTCAAGTGATACAATGGCAGCACATGTAAAGAGGATGGGGGCATGGTATCACCATGCCCATTGGGACATCCTCCACCAACATACCAACACTCTCTGGGCACATCCCTTGATCACATGTTGGGGCTGTTCATCTGAATCATCCCTAAACTTGCACTCCAAATACTGGTTTAAACAAATGTTTTGAGCACGTGTTTAGGGGCCATTCAGATGAACAGCCCCAACATGTGATTAAAGATCCCCTGGAAAGATGTTGGGATATTCATAGAGAATGTCCCAATGGGAGCGCTTTTGGCACTCCCCTTCCTTCTTTACATGCGCTGCTGCCAGTATAGTTCAAACTGTCTCTGTGATTTTTAAAATAACATTGTATATTATTTCATTTTTAAAAACTTAATTGCAAGCAACATTGAACATTCCACAACAAAAATGGAAAAGTAGGGTACATTATACGTTTTTTTAAAACGTAATAAATAATTGAATTTCTACTACTTTTTGCTTCAGTGGTAAAAGACTGCCACTGATGCTATGCCTTGTGTACCACATCTGTGCAAGAAAAGATGCAGTCTAGCAAGATTTGTGAATTTGGGATGGACTGTTTTTGTCTGTGGTTGCCATCTACTTTTCCGGCAAATCTGTGAATTCTGGGTATTCAAAGAACACAGAAAGTCTACCTAGACTTGGTAAGTGAGTTAATGTGCTTTCTGCAATACTGTGACTGAATTGCTACTTTGAGATAGCTATCATGATCAACATATAGTTGCCATGATCAACATTTCTTAAAAAACCCCAAAGATAACCATGTAAATATTTCATAATGAAAACCATCACAGATCCACAAGCTTCAATCCCTGATGATTATGTATACATTGCAGTATTCTTTAATATCCCATCAATCATGACAAAACTGTGTCTTCAGTAAAGATATAATGAGAAGTAAGTTTACCTACTAAAAACAAATTAATCATATGCAACTGTGGTGAATGGCAAGTAGAGGCTGTCAATCATGAAGAATTTAATCTGGGCACTTTGTCAGTGGATAATTCATAAGGGAGGGGCTTTAGAATGGAGGGAAAAGGAAGTTATAAATAGAGTTGTCAGTTAAATAAAAAGTCAGATAGGGATGGTTAGGGTCTCTTGATAGAGGCTTTGGATAATGTCTCTAGGGAGGGACTAAGGGTTGGAAATTGGGAGGTTAGGTGGGTAGGTTTTACACACCAGGTTAAACCTCTGTCAATCAAGTATGACTAACAGATATAAATGAAGGAAGTGTGTAATTATACATGGGTTATTATAAGGGGTTATTATAACACAACTAGTGGAGGTTGTTTTCCAGTGAAGGAGTGAAAGTCACAGAAAGCTTGTTATTTCTTATTCAGTCACCTCAGAAACCTGAAAGTAAAGCCACTGTTTATGGATTGCAACAATCATAAATAAGAAGCACCTTTTTTATGAGGCAAGGCTGCAACACCTGGGGCTATTAAGTTTAGAAAAAAGACGACTGTGGGGAGACATGATAGCGATCAACAAAATCATGCATGGTGTGGGGAAAGTGGATAGAGAGACATTCTTCTGCCTCTCACATAACACTAGAACCAGGGGTCATCCCATGAAATTGATTGCCAGGAAACTGGAACCAACAAATGGAAGTACTTTTTTACACAACGCATAATCAACTTGTGGAATTTTTTGCCATGAGATGTGGTGACAGCCAACAACCTGGATGGCTTTAAGAGGGGTTTGGATAACTTCATAGAGGAGAGGTCTATCATCGGCTACTAGTTGGAGGGCTAAAGGCTGCCTCTGAGTACCAGTTGCAGAGTGCCAGTTGCAGGATGCCTCTGAGTACCAGTTGCAGGGGAGTAACAGCAGGAGAGAGAGCATGCCTTCAACTCCTGCCTGCAGCTTCTAGTGGAATATGGTGGACAACTGTGTGAAACAGGATGCTGGACTAGATCAGCCTTGGGTCTGATCCAGCAGGGCTGTTCTTATGTTCTTAAGAATGGGGGGAGGAGGAAGAGAGTGGTGATGGCTCCCTCTTTGCAGCTGGAGGATGGGTGCAGGGAGCCGAGCACAGCCAAGGGGTGGAACCGCCTTGAGCAAGCCAGCAGGCTGCTGTGCTGTCTTTTGATTCTGCTCACACGGTTGGGGAGGCAGGCAGACAGGGTGCACTGAATCCAATCCCTTGAGCCCAGCGTCCACCACCACCCTATGAGTGAACTAGGAGCACAGTGGTGGCAGGCATGGAGAGGAGCCTGCACCAGTTCACACACATGAATTCTCCTCCCAACAAATGTGTTTTCCTTAAAATCAAAAGAAAGATCACCTCTGGGCGCGAGACCTTTTGTTTTTATTGTTAGTTTGATAGTTCCCATTCATGTTTGCTTTAACTTCAGCCTTACAGAAGATCAGCGAGACAAATTGCAAGTAGCACCCTCTGCTGACACTTGGTGTTCCACAAGTTCACCCAGCAAATATTTTTTTAAAAAAACAAACCATGTAAGTGTGAGTTTTGAAAAAAGCCAAATTATCAGCAATGGCCCCTGCACACATCACAGAGAAGCATTGTGGCATACTAGAAGCCTTGAGGTTTTTTTTTTTTAAAAAAACAGCAGCTGAAAATAGAGGATTTTTTTTACACTGGACATAATTCAGGCTAAGCCAGAATGTGCAGCCTAATCTGGGGGTAAACCAGAATCGTGTGTGAACTGGTCCTTGATAGCCCGCAGCAACTTCAGGGTAACTCCAGCTGAAATGTGAACTTGAACCCTCCATTCCAGAGGAGCTGCTAGCTAAAAGCCATGTGTGTAAAAATCTCTGGAAGTATATCTTATTTTTCACACACACACACACACACACACACACACACACACACACACACACACCCCTACTGTGGGAGTATCCATGTCCAGTCATGATCAGGACCACATTACTTGGGAAGGGAGGAGTTATCTCTTCTACCCAATGCCATTTTCTCACGGCTCCCCCCCACACCAACACACACACTATTTGTCCCCAGAGGGGTTATTTGCAGTAAATAACTTCCTTGGGGAGCAAATAGCTACAAGGAAAAGGTGATTTTTAGCTGGAAACTAGACAAGTGTCCATGTCCCCCTCTCCATGCACCAGAGTCCAAATCTGGTTCACATCTAGTTTGGTCTCGAGAGTAGGTAGGATGACATTTACTGAACCAGTTTATATTTCCACAAGCAAACCAGACCAATTAAAATGCCATATCTTCTGTGAAGCCTATCTGTTATTTCCATAGTAGGTTCTGTTTTTCTGCTTTATATTCTTGGATAGCTACAAAACGTTGCAGAAGTCTCAGATGCCCTTGTTCCTAGGAAGTACTGGCATAACTGGGATGCCCATGAGACTGCATATCCAAATGTGTTGCCATCTATCTAGAGCCTATGTCATTGCTATCCATTGAATGCATATTTGGATCATATTTTGAAGCAAATTCCTTAATGATTCTTCAGTCCCCAGCTTTTTTGCACATGAGTTTTCCAGCCAGCATTTCCCCCTAAGACTAGCTTGTGGAAGAATGTGCACAGGAAATCAGTGATAATTCTCCTCACCCCCACTCCCAGAAGGTAAACTAGATTCCAAAACTAGATAGTTTCAGACATAAGGAGGGATCAAAGTAATTGTCCACAGCAGCACAAGTGCAATATCTGGGTCAGAAATCAAACCTGTTCAATTATTGTGGCATTCCTACTCAAACCTACTAGTTCACTGAATCTTCTGAGAAATATTCATTAGTGAAAATATGAGGTGGTGGGAGAAAGCAATGTTGCTCTGCAAAATATCATCAAGATTTTCAGACTGGATGCCAGACATCAAATCCTGGCCAGAGGCCAGATATGAAATCACAAGAGGAAATAAGGGAACTTATCTTGATGAAACTCTACATTTTAATCACTTCAGCAAACATTTTGATGAACTGATTAAAGCTCGATTGAAGCAAAACCTCCTCTGTCATTGTTCAAAGGTACATAAGCCAAATATTTCTCCATAGCTTTTTGGGAATAGGAAGGAGCAGATGCTCTTGGGCTTAAGAGTAGTGGGTTATAACGTAAGACAAAACCAAACCTTGCTTTGTGTTTCCTGAGCAACTGAATGAAGTGAGAGAGCACTGAGAGAATAGCCCAAGAGAGATAATAAGTTGTTAAACATCTATTTAGAAGCAAGAAACCTTCAGTTCTGTAGATACCAGAACTAAATTCAAACCTGTTGATGCCAGAGCCTTTTCAAAAGTTATGTGCAATACACATACAGTCTGTATACAGTACAAATTTATAGTGATTCAAACATTATGTTCAACACATGTACAATAGTTCACTTTTTAACTATACCCTGCCTTTGAGGGGGCCTGTACCCAGATTCACTTTCAAGGTGAACTCATGAACAGTCATTCATACAAAGACACCTGGAACATAAGTTTGAAGACTGATTAGGACAAGCATCCTACCCAGCTTTGGGATCTATGTACACTCCTGATTTTCAGATGTGTTTGAGGTAGGAGTGGGTAGGAGGAGGGGAGTGATTGTGTATGAGAGAAGAGCTGCATTGGATGTTTTTCTTCCTACCTTGTTAAAATGCTGAGCATGAGAATTGGATGTTGCTGTCCTACCCAGCTCCTGCCTCACACACAAACACCACCACCCCGCATCTAGTTTTTTGCTCACACATGATCAAAAATCGCAGGCACACACATTTCCCAAAGCTGGGTAGGATGCCTATCATTCCCAATCTTTGATTGTGTGAACAGCCTTAATGTCTGAATAGAGCTTTAGTGTACTCCATATCTTGCATACAAGCCCTCAGAGCAGAGTTGACAACCATGCATTTTGATGGCTGTCTTACAACTACAGAACTACCTTCCCTATGCTTGCCTTTGGATGTTACGCCAAACTGGGAGTCAAAGATTCAAGATTGTGGTCATCTGAATATGTAAAACCATGGTTTCACAACCCAACCACGGGTCAGATTTCAACCCCAAAGCTGAATTTGAACCTTCAGTTAGTAGTGAATTTTGCTGCCAAAAGCTCAGATTCCAAAGGGCTGTTACATCTGAATTCTGCTGCTGCTGTAACCTGGATTTTGTGCTGTGGCTTCTCCTGAAACCATAAAGAGTGTGGCTCAGACCAGCCTGAAAATGTGTCAAAAACTATGCCAACTGTGCTTAGGAAAATAGGAGCATAGGAAGCTGCCAAATACTGAGTCAGAGCATTGGTCTATCGAGCTCAGTATTGTCTTCACAGACTGGCAGCGGCTTCTCCAAGGTTGCAGGCAGGAGAGTGATGGGATAGCCGAACCACCTGTCCACTCAGAACCGCACTCTGTGTTAACGGTAAAATTTGTAGCTCATGCTGATGATGTTACATTACTGTTATCGAATGAAAATGAAATCTCTGTAATACTAGACCTCTTCTGGGAATATGGCAAGATCTCGGGCTCAGAATTAAATGCTGACAAAAGTGTATTTGTTAAAATGGACCCCAGACGCCAGCAATTCTCGTGCCTACTCATCTCTGAATGTAAAAGTGAAGGGGCCCCAGAGTCCAAACTGAAGTGGGTAGATACAGTAAACATTTTGGGGATTGAATATGGGATTAAGGAAAAAGTCTGGTGGGAAAAATTGGACAGATTGGGAAGAAAAAGTAATGCTTAAAATCACCATGTGGAAAAAATGGAGCCTCGCCATGTACCAGAAAGCGGTTTACATCCGGACTTACCTGATACCCCCAGTGCATAACCTGGCGGTAGTCTATCCTCCCCCGCTCAATCTCTTTCAGAGAGTTGAAAGCCAGATCTTCCATCTAGTATGGCACACAGCGTCCTTCCGTTTGGCCCGTGCGGTAGCATTTAAGGAGGTAGAGCGGGGAGGCCTAGCTCTACCTGCCCTGCAACCCTATTTTGTAACTGAATTCATGTCCTACAATTTTGGAAACTGGATTTTCATGAATGTCCATAATATGTCCAACCTCCTGCAAAAAACCTGGGTCTCGCTTTTCACTCTGCGTTGGCGCAAGTCAGCATGGGCATAGCATGGTGGGGGAAAGGATCTTTTAATGGTAATATCACACAAGTATTAAAAAGAGAACACCCAGACTACTTGAGAGATTTGTTATTCACACTTGAAAAATGGAAGGTTGAACCGGATCTATTTAAAGGATCCTCCTCAGTTAAGCAGCTAAGGAAAACAATTTATGGAGAGATTCTAGAAGTGGGTTTCTTAAAACCTGATTTAGAACGTAAACGCTACAAACACCGCACTTCACAGTACTTGTTGCAACCTGATCACCCTATCGCTCTCTTTAAGGAGAAAAAAGTCCCTTTCCATTTATGGGAAACAAGGTGGCGCTTATACCATCAAGTACTATCACTTAATGCGGCTAAGCCATGGCTCCCAGAGGACCAGCAAGAGTGCCCTAAAATCACCTGCAAACAGAAAGCTAGTGAGCTAGGTAAAACATTCAGGGAAACCCACTCACATTTCTTAAAAGAGTGTGTGGTAGCCAAAAGAGTGTGGCAGGGAGTAAGCAAGCTGTTAGAGTGGCCTGATTTGGAAAAACTAACCTTGGGAAGAACTAACCTTGGGTTTGAGCGATAGAACCTCCTTTCGAGGTCCCAGAAAGAAACCTTCAAGGAAACGGAACGGAACGGTTGCCCTCATACTAGGGAATTGGAATGTTCCCCTCCTCGTAATCAGGTTAGTAAACCTGTATGCCATTTATGCAATGCTCCTGCATAGGAATAGGGAGGGAAGACGAGACCAAGAGGTTCACGCAGATGAGATAGTAAATCTCTTCTGGAAAAGTTTGTATGGTTATGTGCAAAAAGACAAGAGTATCTCTTCTAAACAGCAATGGGGCAAATTGTGGAAATGGACGTCGGACGTAACCCCCCCCCCCCGATTACCTGATGTGCCTTGAAATCCCCCACCCCTGAGTTACAGTACTACCTGCATATACTTCATAACCTTGTGGGTTTCCAAATCATTGTGTGTAAATCTTTGTAGATATATCATGTATAAACAACCACTTTGTATATAATTGTGCTTTAGCAACGTACTGTATGTTTTGGTAGTTTGTTGGTTCAATAAAAAAGTCTTGTCCTATTAAAAAAATAAAATCTTGTCCTATCTTGGAGAAGCCAGGGAGGGAACTTGAAACCTTTTGCTCTTCCCAGAGCCACTTCATCCCATGAGAGGAATATCTTACAGTGCTCACACTTCTAGTCTCCCATTCATATGCAAGCAGGGTGGACCCTGCTTATCTAAGGGGACAAGTCATACTTGCGATGCTGGCTGCCTCTCTGAGCACTTGCTCTGCCCTTTGCTAGACAGCAAGGAGTCTTGTTCTCATTCCTTCTGATGTTGCCTGCCAGCAGGGATGCTGCATCGCTAGTTTTAATGCATTGACAGGAAAAGAACCATATTGGAGGAAGCCTGCTTTCCATCTTTTCCATTGTGTCTTATGGTCCCCCTTGTCAATCTGCACAGAGAGGATTGGATGACTAGACAGGTGCAGAAAGAGAGGTCTCCAGCAATTCAGGACTGTAGAAATACGTGGACACACATGGAGCCCTGGTGACAGCAGGGGAGTAACACCTCGGCAGAAATGCCAATGTGCTGACCCCACACAGAAACATGTGGAAACTCCACCCATGCAAACCTTCAATTTGTCCAGTAATGTAAAAACAGAGACAACATGTATCCCCACAAAGCTGTACTATGTATATGTCCATTTCCTTTCAGTCCTATAGCAACCTGTAATGCCTACCTTGGTGCATCACCTGGGATGTAGGAACTTTAATCTCAATTACCATGCCAGATCTTTTGATAGCTTCAATCTGGGGAAGAGGAAGGGGCACATGAGCAAGGAACCCTGCCATTAAAAACACACCTGATGAAGAGCAGGTGCCCAGCAAGGCTTCCTTTCGAAGGTATTTTGTGTACTGTCTGTCTGGTCAGCAGGGCATTTGTTTCCCTGGATGCCAGGAAAATGGCTTCCCTGAAAACAGTGGGTCCCCAGCTGATAGGCCGCAGTGCCATTCCCATCCCAGTACATTTGAATGTGGACTAGGATCCATGCCTATTTTTTCCCAATTCTGCCCACCCAAAACCATCTGACACATAGAGTGAACTGGACTCCTTGGGAGTCTGAAAAGTTTGATTGGTGAGGGGAAAGCATGGAGTAGGTGTTCTATTATTAACCAGAGATACTGTGGTGGGGCACATCAGTGGGGGCCCCTAGAGTTGGATGGCCTACCTCATGAGAGTGCAGTCCCAAGGAGACTCAAAACTCATTGAGCCTCTGGTCCTCCCCCTTACACTGGTACTCTCATGAGAGGGATAATCCCTGGCCAGCAAGCTGGCAATGGGGCAGGATTGTGTTGGGACTTCATGGGCTGTTTGGTCTGGGTTAGGGATGTGAGAGCTGGCTCAATTCAAACTGCAATTTGAAATGAACCGGCCTGGTTTGGTTGGTCTGAGTTCCAACCAGACTTGCCCCCCGAAGGGGGGCATTTGCAGGTTGATGCAAATGGCCTCTGCATGGAGGTCAAATAAAATTGCCTCCTCACATGTGCAAAGGCCCAAACTAGGCCACAGTCAGCCTGGGCTGTTCTTCAGGAGGCCAGCAGGGGTTTTGGAGGAGCCACCACCACCACTGTCTCCACCTCCACCGCCTTCCTTGCCACCGCAGCCAACTCCGTCATCTCCCACCTGAAAAATCAAGGAACTAAGTACCCTTCCTATCTCCCCCCTGCCTTATTACAGGGAATGGCCCTATACTTATAAAGGGGAATCCTTGCCAGATTCCCGTTTTCAAGTATAAACCTAAACCAGCCCACGAACTGGTTTGTCCTCGTTTTATGGCCGAACCAGACTGTACGCAGTTCAGCTGGACCCAGTCTGGGTGGAATGGGACCAGGCTGGGCCAGTTCAAATCTGGTCCAGATTCGAATTGAACCAGCCAAACTGGTTCCATGCACACCCCTAGTCTGGGTCGACCAATCTGAAAGCATCCTTTGTCACAATGAATCAAACGCCAGGATCCATTGCCTGGCCTCATATACCTATTCCCTCCTTGGAAGTCATCCCTTCCCAAAGTAACATAAAACTATTGCCCGTCTCCATCCCCCAGTACCAGTGCTTGTGCTTGTGCAAGTCTGTGTGGCGATTGTAAGGGTGGTGGTGCAAGTGATGCAAGGAAAGGGTTTACATCCCTTCCCGGGAGGGTGTGGGGAGGTCAATCCATGCTGAAAAGGCACAGTTGCACTGGGCCTGTGCCCAATGATCCCTTCGAGGATCGTGCGAAATGATTGCCGCTCATTACATAAGTAATTACGCCTTCCCCGCAGTCTGACAACGCAAGCACTGTGGAACTTGCTGGGATGCAGCCTTAGAGGACCAGAAAGATTAAACAACTCAAGAAATCAAAAACATTGCAAGCTGTTTCTGTTTGAGCTCACTTTTGGTGGCTAGAGTTAAGCCAGTTTGAAAGATGGAGTTTAAACTTTGGTTGCTTTTTTATAAAGAATTTTTTACAAACTGTTACAATTCCTTCAGGGAAGGGCAGGTCACAAATCTAAAAATATCACATATGTAGAGAGAGAAAAGCTTTTCCCAGACTGTTCAGTTCTTTATCAACACCAACAAACATCTTTAGAACTTTAGCCTTTCAAATACGAGGCAAACATTTCAAGTTCTTGGGTTCCTTTCTAGCTTGGATTAAATCTGAGCTAAGACGATAGATAGATAGATAGATAGATAGATAGATAGATAGATAGATAGATAGATAGATAGATAGTGTGTGTGTGTGTGTATATATATGTGTGTGTGTGTGTGTTTGTGTGTGTGTGTGTACACACACACACACACACACACACACACACATTTTATAAAGTCAAAATGATATGAACACTTTAACCTAATAATAATTAATGATAATAACAGACCCTTTCCTAGACCCTTGGAAATGGCCTGATAATTAAAGTACCAAATCCAGTCAATAATGTCTGGTAGACTGTGTGTTAATAGCATCATCATCATCATCATCATCATCATCATCATCATCATCATCATCATCTTTATTTGTTAGCAGCCCCATTAAAAATTGTTCTCTGTTCAACTCTGGAACATTAAAACATGAAATAAAAACACACAACACATTAAATCATAACAGACCAAAAAGAAAATATATAATATAATGCAAAGCAATTTAAAAGTTCTTTAAAAGTCAGTTAAAAATAAAATTTAAAAATAATAAAAAATTAAAAGGCCTGAGTGAACAAAAAGGTCTTTCACCAGGCGTCTAAAAGAACAAAGAATCCAGGTGACCTCACTGGGGAGGTTGCTATTCCATACAAGCGATGCAATCACTGAAATGGCCCTCTCTCTAGTAGCCACCCACTTCACCTCTTCATCACTAGGAGGAGGGCCTCCAAAGGAGATCTTAAGGTCCGGGTTGGGACATATGAGGCAAGGCACTCTCTCAGTTAACCCGGTCCCAACAGAGGCATATCTATGGAAAACAGCACCTAGGGTGAGCACTGAAATTGCACTCCTGTACAAACATCTGACACCCATCTTTCAGATAACTTTGCCATAATATTAGCTCAAAAATACAGGTTCAGACACTTTCAGGAGAAACAGGTTGTAAGCAACACACACATACACACACACACACACACACACACATGCAACCACACATGTGGCACATATGTGCCAGTCGCCTTCCCAAGGAAACACAGCATATCCATGTGCTGGGCATGCCTCCATAGAGCTAAGCAGTGAAAGCTCTCTTTAGCAAATGCTATGCCGCCTCAGCACACCTCACTACAGGTTGCTGCCACCAAGAAATTAGGGGATGGGATTTTTCTGTCCAAACAGCTTTTGCCTTAAAGGGAGTGCAATGGGAAATCCTAGGGGCCCCAAACAATCTGAAATTATCCAGCAGCTTACAATAGGCTTGGATCAAGCAGCCTGATCAGGAAGAAGGTGGAAGTTGCAGCTAGCCAGAGAACAGCAAAACATTGTGATATTAAAATCAGAAAAATGGTGTGTGTGTGTGTGTGTGTGTGTGTGTGTGTGTGTGTGTGTGTGTGTGAGTGTGTGTGTGTGTGTGAGAGAGAGAATTTATAACAATAATCTACCCTGCACTACAATCAACAATTTTGTCTCTGCCACACTGCAAAAGTTTGGTAAAAGGTTGCCTCTGCCCCCATCCCCTCAAGTTCTGCCTGGCATGCAGAGGGGAAAAATATTACTGGCTTCCCTGCAGAGTAGCTACAGGCTGAGAAAGGGGGAAGGCGCACCAAGGGAAAGGGGTTTGGCTCTGGAATGGCCAATGAAATAAATTAAAAAGAGACAAATTGCTTGACTTCATAACCAATCAGCCAGATTTCCCCTAACTCTGCTCCAGGAGCAAACATAGATGCAATTTTGCCCTTGATTCAGTGTGCTTCCTGGGTCTAAAGGTAAAAACAAAACAAAAAACCCAATTCTACTGCACACGTATTCCATTTCCTATCTGTTGCTGTGACAGATATTAAGGTAGTAAGAGCATATGTGATAGTGTGTATTGGATGGAGGACACCAGCCACCTTCATAGCATTACAACCCTTTCAAAAGTGAGTTTTGCCATAAATGAACCAAGTAGGCACACAAATATGGTGCATTGGATAAGTTACACCTCTCCTGTTCAAAACAGAAGCAGGCAATAGGCAAACTGGACAGTAAACTTTATGTCTAGTTTATCAAATACATTAGTCAATCAGAATCACAGCATGACTATTCAATGTGTCTTTTAAAAACAATTGTGTTCAAAGTAAAAAGGGAGTTGCACTGATTTTTTTTAAAAAGACATTCTAAAATACAACTTTTTTTAGAAGGCAAGGAAACTTGAGCAAATCTACTTGGGATGCACAGGCAATAAAAACCGAGTACAACTTGGCTAAATTGAAGGGAATAATTTGCAGCATGTTAACCACTTATTTCAAAAGACAGGCCATTTATCAGTATGGTAAAGAGCCAGTGTGGTGTAGTGGCTAGAGTGCTGGACTAGGACCGGAGAGACGCGAGTTCAAATCCCCATTCAGCCATGATACTTGCTGGGTGACTCTAGGCCAGTCACTTCTCTCTCAGCCTAACCTACCTTCACAGAGTTGTTGTGAGGAGAACCCAAGTATGTAGTACACTGCTCTGGGCTCCTTGGAGAAAGAGCGGGATATAAATTGTAGAAAATAAAATAAATAAATAAACAAACACAGGGATGGCAATACATTGCAAATGCAACATTTCTGGGTGTGAATTCTTACAACATTGGTGTTTTTTTAAGCACCACACAAGTTAAAGGCAGGCACTTTCCAAGTTTGAAATCCCACAAACCTTATAATCAGATTACTTGACAAATATGCAGATAAAGATAGAGCGCTGTATAGAGAATTAAACAGCATGCGAGTGAATATTTCCATTTTATTCCTTACTCCCACCCTTCAGTTTTGCCAGCTTACAAGGTATTAAACCAACATTGTCTTTTAAAGGGATGTTTTGTCCACTTACATTTGTGCCATTTATATCTTTTTTTAAAATTGCTCAGGTCCATTGCCAACTTTGCATTCTTCCAGCTGCCTAGGTCATGGAAAAAACTAGACTAGGGCCTCACAGAGGCCATTTCAGAATGTGTGGCAGCTATTTTGTTTTTGGCGGTCATATTTTAATTTTTAAAATGGCCATCACACATGCTCAAATGATCCCTGCGAGGGCCTAGGTCTTGCCAGGCCTCGCAGAGGGCTTTTGAGCATGTGCAGTGACCTCCAAAATGGCCACTGTGCCGATCTTTGTAGGCCTGAACAGCCCTGAAAATCAGCCTGGGACAGGCTGCGGTGGTGATCTAAGAGGCCAGTGGGGGGAGGGGGAACCTTTGCAGACCACACCCCTCATGGCCTTTAGGAAGCCCCCCAAAGGGGCTACAGGTTATTTTTTTTAGAAAAATTCACAAATTGGGGAGGGGGTGGGAAGCAGCATGGCACTGGTGCCCCCCTCAAGTGGCACCCAGGGCACATGCCCTGGCTGCCTCACTCTAGATACGCCTCTGGGGTCCCAAGCCATTTAGAGCTTTAAAGGTTAAAACCAGCACTTTGAATTGGGCCCCAAAATGGACTGTGAGCCAGTGCAGCTGATGAACCACCAGTGTAATATGCTCAAAACGTCCTCTCCCAGTTAATAACTATGCAGCCCTATTTTGTACCAGCTGCAGTTTCCATACCATTTTCAAAGGCAGCCTCCTATACAATGCATTGCACTAATCTAAGAGAGAGAATACCAGAGCTTGAGTAACTGTGGCCACGCTATCTCTGTCCAGGTATGGTAGCAGTTGGCATATCAGCCAAAGCTGATCAAAGGCAGTCTGAGCCACAGAGGCCACTTGAGCCTCTAGTGACAGTGATCAATGAGCACCTCCAAACGGTGAACCTTCAGTGGGAGAGCAACCCCATATAGAACCTGGCTGAAAATCATTCACTCGGGCAAAGGAACCACCAACCAGCAGTACTTCTGCCTTGTCTGGATCGAGTCTCAGCTTGTTCGATCTCATCCAGTCCATTACTTTATCCAGGCACTGATTCAGGATAGTCACCACCTCACCTGTGTCTGATGAAAAGTAGAGATACAACTGAGTGTCATCCACATACTGATAATACCTCAGGCCAAATCTCTGGATGATCTCTCCCAGTGTTTTCATGTAGATGTTAAACAGCATAAGTGAAAGAATGGAACCCTGTGGAACCCCATAGCATAACTGCCAAAGGGTTGAGCAGTAATCTCTCAGCACCACCTTTTGGGAATGGGCCTCAAGATAGGAGCGGAACTACCTCCAAGCAATGCCTCCCCCACCCAACTAGGCCTGCCTATCCAAAAGGATACCATGGTCAATGGTATTGAAAACTGTGGAGAGATCCAAGAGAATTAACAGGGTTGCACTCCCGTATCTCTGCATTGGTCATCCCACAGGGCAGCCCAAGCAGTTTCTGTTCCAACACCAGGCCTGAAGTTTGATTGAAATGGATCTGGATAGATTGTTTTCTCCAGAATGGTCTGGAGCTATTACATGTTCAGGCACCTTGCCCAGGAAGGGAACTATGGCCACAGGCCTATATTTGTTTACATCCTCTGAATCCAGACTAGATTTCTTTAGGAGTGGTTGAATAATAGCTTTCTTCAGTGGAGGTGGGACCACTCCCTCTTTCAGTGAGGCATTTAGAATCTGCTGGACCCAGCTAAAAATTTCCTCCCTGCTAGATTTAATAAGCCATGAAGGGCAAGGGTCAAGCATGCTTGTGGTTGCCCCTGAACATTTAAAGCTTTC
Organism: Hemicordylus capensis; assembly: GCF_027244095.1. Lineage (NCBI taxonomy): Eukaryota > Metazoa > Chordata > Lepidosauria > Squamata > Cordylidae > Hemicordylus > Hemicordylus capensis. The sequence continues at coordinate 90,481,332 of NC_069657.1, read as the reverse complement.
AGGGGCAAAATCAGAGGATGGAAGAAGATCACCCACCACAGAGGATCCTCTTCCCCAAAGGGCTTTACAAGGTGAGTGAGCTTTTCTCTAAGATTTTGCTCTGCAATCTATTTCAGTTACCTCATTCAATCTATTGCAGCAAAGTGTTCTATTGTGTTGAATATGGCAGGCATACAAGGACTGCAGTAGTAAAATCTGAAGGCAGAAACTCACCCAGCATGGATGACTTGTCGAAGAAGAAGAGGATCTTCCAAAGTGGGTGGGCATTCCCTCTCCCACAATCAGATTTGTCACACAGCCTCTTTATGCTTATCCCATTCAATGTAATAGTGTGAAGGCTCTATTAGATTAAATGGAAGGAGTCAGTTAGATTGTGTGGTAAAAAGTGCTAGTAAGGGAGAGATACCACCACGATCGCAGAGGACTCTCTTATCCCAAGAGTTCTCTTTGGGGAGTAGATTTCTTTCCATCTCCAGGTTTTTGCTTGTGTAGCTTGCCTTATTAAACTGCATTGTACAAAGGACTATCAGCCGATCTGAGAAGCAAAATGGGTGGGTGGGGGAGGAGTTTTCTTTAATTTTTTCATCTGTGTGGAATGAGCTTTGTTCTGGGAGGTGGTATTAAGGCAGTGTGTGCACACCTATATTCAGAGTGGGACCTTCCTGATTCAATCTGAGCAGGATCTAAAATTAACTAAGTGTACATTAAAAAATTGTGTTTGTATGTATGTGTGCACGCTTTAGAGGAAACACATGTGGGGGCTCCAGATTCACTTTGAAATTGCAGAGCCATTTCCTGGTGTATGTGTGTGGTTGTTTGTTGTTGTTGGGTTTTTTTAGGGAATTGCTCGGCTTAATTGCAATCCGATCCAAACAACTGGTGGTTCACCAATCTCTAGTTTTTATCTTTTCCCATAATATACATTAAAATATATATTTGACAAGTTCTCTTTTTTTTTGGGGGGGGGTGTCCATATTTGAACTGGAATTCTGGTGTAGGCAATATTACACAGTGGCAACATCCAGACTGATGTCATGTTGGTAAAAAGTATTTTTCATTCACATGGAGGAAGGGGTGTGTTGGGTTTTCCAGTTCTTAGTGGTCCCTGATGCCCTTTCCTCCCACTGAGAGCTAACCAGCTCACCTCAAACATGGCTCCCATCATGGTTGTTTATATGGGCAGTGGGGCTCAGACAAAACCAAAAGGCAACACTGCATAGTGATTAGAGTGTTGGACTAGTACTGGGAAGGCCCCATTCAACCACAAAACTCACTGGGTGACTCTGGGTCTGTCGTGTATCTCTCAGCCTAACCTACCTCACAGGGTTGTTGTGAGGATAAGCATAACCATGCTCCTCAGAGGAAAAAGCAGGATATAAATGTGAAAATATTTTTTTTAAAAAAATGCTGAAACCTCAGCATGAAACCTCTGTTGCTGAGGCAACAGAGTGGAACTCTGTTGGAGCAAATCAGGTTGGAGCAAATCAGGGGGTCATTGGGACAACATGGATGCAGAGAAGAATGGTGAGGGCGGAGGAATAGAGAGAGGATATTAGAGAGAGATGGAGAGGAGGCCAAAGATGAGGCAGATGATCACCAGGCGGCCTTAGAAGGGCACCCGGAAGCAGCCACTGAAGCTGATCTTGCCAGGTAGGAGGAGAAGGAGGGTGTGAAGTGAACCACTTCCCCCTCATATTAAAGCCTCGGGGAGGAAGGGCCAAGGAATCCTTACAGGGTAATGTTGGTGATTCCCCTTCACCCTGCAACCACATATGACTCCCAAAAATATGCCCCTGAAGGAAGACCACTGGAAATTGCTCCTTCCCAATTGCATTATGGTAAACTCCATTCTGTCATGTTTGTCTAGATACTGGCCACTGAGGAAATGACACTAAAATTTAATCAAAACTAAAACCTACAGGAAACATGGAATGTGCGTCTCAGAATGCACAGCCCAGAAGTAACTCCCATTGAGTTTAATGGGACTTATTCCCAAATGTGCAAATGATTCCAGCCATAATGGATTGAACCTATTTTGGTGTAATGTTTGTGACTCAGCTCAAGAAACACTAGTTATCTGGAAGATGTTTTGGGGAAATGTAAAGACATTCATCTGACTCCTTTGACATTTATCAGTCTGTGAGTTGTCTGTCTGGGGATGCTGGAGAACTCACTCCCTGCAAAGGGAGTTAAATGCTGTATGTGTGTTTCATTTGTGCTGATTCTTTAATTACAAATTAATTATCTCCATCTGCTCTGCAATGTTCTAGTTAATAGTTTTTGCAAATCAATTTGTTTCTGACCAAGGTCAAGCTGTACTAAAGATGTCAACAGTTGTCTTGTAAAGTAGTGTACTTTCATTCAGGTGGATCCTCCAATCCGTGTATTCCAGGCCAAGTATTCTCTAGGCTAAGACCTAAATGTCTTCGTTTGCAATAGGTGCTCTTGTTCATTTATTTTGTACTGCTATGCCTGCTGCTGATTAATGGGAACAATTTTTTAAAGCTAGAGTTGTTTTATTCTTATTTTTTAATTTAAAATTGAATGACTGTTTGATTAAGCTTCCTCCAGCTGGGTTTTCATATTGATGAAGTATCTTTGCTACACTACCTGGTGTAAATGAACGAGGGGGAAATCTAAATTTCTGGGACATAAATACCTAGCAATATAAACAGCACCACTAACAAGACAAGCAAAACACTCCTGTAAGGGTTGCAAGAGAGAGGGGATAGAGTCAGTGGAAAGAAGGACCAAAAGAGTTTTTTGCAGACAGGCCCAGCCCTCGAGGAAGCTGTATGTGCTGAATATCTATTATATTAATTCTCCTGGGTGCCTTGGAATGTGCATCCTGGCGTCCAGCTGATTGGCTGGGCGGTGGAGGTGACTGATTGGCTAAGGTGCACCCAAGAAAATTGGCCAGCCGGGCAGCCGTGGAGGCAAGGCGGTGGCGGGCCTGGCTGCGGCAGCAGTTGTAGCGGGTCTGGCCGCGGAGGTAAGGTGTAGCAGTGGCAGCGGGCCCGGCTGCATTTGTGAGGCGGCGGATGCGAGGCAGCAGCGGGCCCGGCCACAGAGGTGAGGCGAAGCGGCGGCGGGCCCAGCCGTGGAGGCAAGGTGATGGCGGACCCGGCTGCGGAGGAGGCACTTTGGCAGCAGCAGTCGGCCCAGCAGCCTGGGCCCAGCACTCGGCCCGGCCGGAGATTGGGGCAGGTGGTGGGGAGAGGTAGCCAGCCCCAAAGAGCGCACAGATGCTCTGTGTGGGTCGGCTAGTTGTATTTAAAAGTCACTTGACTGACACACAATTCACCCAAACAGACTAATCAAAAACTTGCTGTTGCACAAGTTCTATAGGCAATTAGGATTTGTAATTCCTTGGGTCAGAATAAATTTAGACTCATAATATTCATCTAAATTAGGTGAGCATTACAATCTCAGATTTCTCAGAATCTGATCATAGTAGGGAGGGAGGTCTCTCTCTGAGTCTGTCCCTGCTTCCCTTCCTTTCTTTCTCTACCCACACTTCCATACCTAGCTAGCTGTTTCCCCAGCAAGCTACCATTGTAGTTAAAGTTAAAGGTAAAATGTGCCATCAAGTCAATTTCGACTCCTGGTGCCCACAGAGCCCTGTGGTTTTCTTTTGGTAGAATACAGGAGGGGTTTACCATTGCCTCCTCTCACGCAGTATGAGCTGATGCCTTTCAGCATTTTCCTATATCACTTCTGCCCAATATAGTACCAGTGGGGTACTATAGCAACGCTGTAGTCCTGTTGTACAAAAGCAACGCTGATCCTGTTGCCAGAGTCCTGGTTCAAGATCTCCAGTGCCTTATATTGTGAACTGATTTATTTATTTATTTTTACATTTTATATCCCACTCTTCCTCCAAGGAGCCCAGAGTGCTGTACTACATACTTAAGTTTCTCCTCACAACAACCCTGTGGAGTAGGTTAGGCTGAGAGAAAAGTGACTGGCCAAGAGTCACCCAGCAAGCATCACGGCTGACTGGGGATTTGAACTTGGGTCTCCCCGGTCCTACTTCAGTACTCTAACCACTACATCACGCTGGCTCCGAACTGATAATAGCAGCATCACAATGACTGCATAATTGTATTGTGCTAGTGTCCGAAGACTCCTGCATAGACATTTCAAAGTGATGGTTACACATACTGGTCCAGTTTGAGCCCCTCCTGCCACTCAGTAGCAGAAATCACCACAATTGGAAGGCAGTGATTGCCTGTTATCCACAAATTATAGCTATGTCAGGGAAGTTGGAGCATATGTTAATGTATTTATTTCATTGTTCAGGATCCAAAAATAAGCTTTGGAAGTAAGTGAGGTCATTCACACAATCAAAAACGGTGTTCTGCTCAGGTTTGGGAGCTGTGTGTGCTGCCAATTTTCAGTTGTGTGGAAGCAAAGTAAGAGGAAGACCTGGATAAAAGTGATGGTGTGGAATCAAGGTAGGAGGAAAGCCAGGGTAGCTTTTCTACACAACCAAAAATTGGCAGCACACCCAGCTCCCAAACCCGGGTAGAATACAGATTTTGATTGTGTGAATGACCTCATTTATTTCCTTTTTGGAACACTAGTAAATTGGCCCAGGCAGTCTGAAGTCTGCTACAGCCATCCCTGTTTCATTTCTCTTCCAGTTTCTTTCTTAGGGCAAGAGTAAAAGAGTTTTTTTGAAATTTAACTGCTGAGATTAAGTCCTGCCAGCTCTACTTTGCATTTAGTCAACAACTTTTCAATACCTTGAAATGTATCAGGAAATTGTTCTTCTATGGTACTTTTGACTTGCTGCTCAGCAGCATATACTGTTTGAATTAGACAGATCTTTGCATGCTCTTAATACAAAAATAGGCACTTCTTTTCCTGGAACAATTACAAACTGAACCATTACAATATTTCCCTTGTGTCTAATTTCCAGTTCACAAACAACTATAGGTAGAATGAGATTCCCATTACATTCAGAGAGCTTTGATTTCTTATTTTCTATGTACATATTTAATTTTCATTTCATCACAAAGGCATTTAACTATAATAGTAACTTGTGCCACAGCATAACATTTAAAACTTTTGATTCTTTCACTGGATTCTAGAAAAAAAACTGTGTCTTCCAGTACTGTTTTTTCTACTTGCATTTTTCAAATGTAGAATTTTTGTCATCTTCATTATAATGCAGAGTGTACACCATCTGTTTATTGCATATGCTGCTGTTGCTTGTAAACTCTTGTAAAATGCTTAAATCTTTTTTTACTTGTTGCGACACTTTCATATGCTTTAGATTGTCCCCAGACACTACGTAACGGTGTGTTGGCCGGCGTGGTTCCAATCCGGACCAGATTCTGTAGACTAAGAAGGGAGGGGGGCAGCGAAAGGGGAATATATAGCTTTAGTTTCTGGCCAGCAGGGACAGTGGGGATGGTGGAGGTGGCTGCATAAGCAGCAACACTGGAGGCAGCAGTGGGAGCTCCTCCAACACCCCCCCCGCCAGCCTCTCAAATGACAGATCGGGCCAGCTGTGGCCTAATTTGGGCCACTGTGCGTGCATAGAGGCCTGAACCAGGCCACAGCTGGCCTAACCTGTCATTTTGGAGGCCGGTGGGGGGGGGGGTTGGAGGAGCCCCCACCTTCCCCTCTAATGTTGCCATTGCCTCCGCAGCTGCCTGCACTGGCAGGAAACTAAAGATAAATGTTCCCCTTTCCCCGCCTCCCTTCTTAGTGTAGGGAATCCTGCTTTACAATTATAACCCCAGAGTCAACCCGTGAGCCAGTTTTTCAAACCGGCCCGCAAGCCAGTTCTTAAAAAGTGGGGGGGAATCTGATTCAAACTCTGACCGGCACTTTCCTTTGGGGGGCTGGTCCAGTTTGAACTCAGACCAGCCGAACTGGGCCAGCTTGATGCATGCTGGCTCATACATCCCTACATTATGCTCTGAGCGAGGGGTTTCCAACCTTGGGCCCACAGCCATCTTCAGCCATTTCCAGACCCCCCATCTGTACTGTTTAGAAAGCCAGTTCTTGTCTTTGTTGCAGTTATCACTAGTTTGTGTCTGAGGCTAATCTGGACCAGGTTTTGCAAGTGATCCAGTAATCCGGAATGAGGCCTCTGCAGCCTGGTTTTGTGTGAGTCTCAACAAAGCTATTTTCTTCAAACAATTCTCAATACCTTCTTCGGACACCAAGAAAGAGCTTGATATCTCACCATGGTGATGAGGATGGGATTGCTAACAAGGTGAGAGGACTGCTTGAAGTTTTCCACACCCTGCTCCGGAATTGAAGGGGTGCATTCGCAGTTTGGCCAGATTTACCCCGAAGTCCCCGTGAACTATCAGGGTGTGCTTCACACACAATTTGGGTTTTTCGCTGTGCATTAGAATGCAGCCCAATTTATATCCACAGTTTAAAAAATCTACTGTTGTTTTGGGGCAGCTTCAAACTTGCATAAAAGCCTTGCAGTAAACCTGCTTTAAAGTCTGTTCTCTGGGAAAGCTCCTTGTATTTGTACTCCGATTACAAGCATATTGTTCTGCTCAGTAAATGGCAGACAGCAAACATGGCTGCTCTTCCTGCATTTCCCTTGTTTTGAAGCTCATGAATCCCATACAGCACTAGAGCCTTGCTGGGAGAAATGGATTCAGCAGTTTGAAATCTTATTCTGTGCCATGGAAGTAGAGAGTGAGTCCAGGAAGCGTGCTTTCCTCCTACATTATGCAGAGGACTAAATGTATGATGTCTTTGTCACTCTCCATGATACTTGAGCTGATGACGATTTCAACAAAGCAAAGCAAGCACTTAAAAAATATCTTTCCCCAAAGCAAAATATTAACTTTGGGATATATAGGTTCTGCCAGGCATTGCAGAGGTAAGGGCAATGCATGGATGAATTTCAGGCACATTTGAGACATCTTACTTCATCTTGTCAATTCATCAATATTGACAAAGAGGTGAGGGCTCAAATATTTCAAGGATGCATTTGCCCTCATCTCAGGAGACAGATTCTGAGAGATCGAGATCTGTCGTTGCAGAAAAACCTGGACATTACACGAGCCTATGAAACAGCTGAAGTGCATGTCCAGTTAATGGAGTTTCAGAATGTGTCTGCTACAGAGTAATCTGCAATGGCTATCAGATCAGTAAGAGAAGGGACCGATTCTCAGCTTCTCACATTATGAGGAAGCAAAGATGAGACATCTCATGCTATCATGGTGGAGGTCAGTATCCTCATGAGTGCACATGTCCAGTCCAAGGAGTTGTGTGTCACAAATGTGGGAAACAACACTTTCAGTAGCATAGGGAGGCTGGTGGTGGCCCTTGTGCGGCCGCCATGGACCCCTGGCCCCGTCCCCCGTGTCTGATGTCAGACGCAGGGGCCCAGCTAGCCACACCCCCACATCTGACGTTAGACACGGGGGCGTAGTCTCCCTCCCAAACAAGGTTGTGCGGCCCAGTTTGGAAAGGAGATCAGCCCGCACTGCATTGGACAGAATGGGCCAGAGCAACTCTCCCTGACTTAAAGGCAGGGAGAGCCGTTCTGGCTGCACTGCCAATGCAGCGTGGGCCGATCTCTCTTCTAAACGGCCAAGTGGCCCCATTTGGGAGGGAGATCAATTGGCCCCGCTGCATTGGCAGTGAGACCAGGAGCGGCTCTCCCGGGGAGAGTCACTCCAACCATGCTGCTAACGCAGCATGGGCCTATTTCTGTTCCAAACAGGGCCACACAGCCCCGTTTGGGACTGAAATAATGCCCCCCCGCATCTGACGTCAGACACGGGCGGCATGGCTGGGGCCGCGCTTGCAGCCCCTAATTGGTGGCAGCCCAGGTTCTTTGAACCTGTTCACCCAATGGTGGCTCCGCCCCGACCACTTTGCTGTAGTCTGCAGGTCAGAACATGCCTCATCCTCAAGAGTTGGTAAGTCAACATATAAGGCTGTTAACAGAATTTAGTCAGACCCTATGGATGACTCTGGATTAGACCCACCTCTTGCTGTGGCAAATCCTGCTTATGATTAGATGTGGTTTGAACCATTCACCCTCTTCCTATGGCTGCAAAATATGTTCTCAGGAGTCCTTTTAATGCATTATTTAATTTCAGAAAGATTTATTTGGTGCATACATTTTCCACAAATGGCTAATGGGGAATGTTTTCACTGAATGAGGCATAGTATGTTATTCTTCTTTTCTGCTAGAAATATTCAAGGGACTGACAAAAATGCATTTCCAAGGCAGCTAAAATACGCCTGAGCCTCTGATGCTATCTCTTCTGTGATAACAAAACCTCTCCAAAAGAATCCAAAACAAACAGAGATTGGAGTCTCTGCAAAGCCCAGGAGGCACCGAAATGAAGTGATGATAAAAGCAGCAAAATGTTACCTGGAGATCTGAAGTGGAGATACAGATTAAAACTAAAAAGAAAAAAATCCTTCACATTATAAACTTCAGTGGGAAGGAACTTCAATGAAACTTTGAACTCCTGTTAGAGCTGAAGCTTTGCCACTGTAACTTTGAGCAAAAATCCTATCCTTCTAACTGTACACACAGAGAATAACATTGCCAATTGGATGGGAATAACTTTGTATGATCTTTTATGTCTGTTCAAATACTGAACTGCACCAGAACTGCTAAAATGCCATTGCATACAAATGCAATGAAAGTTGTGTTCAGATGTAGAAAGACTTGGGAACAGAATATATAGGATTCAAGGGATTCTATATATTGTCCTGCCATTTATTATTTTGCATAGTAGTACATAGAAAGCATAAGGTCTAGTTTACATAGTCTTTGTCCCATGTACCTTTGTCCCTTACTGTGCACTGAGCTTTTGTTCTAAAGAATGATCTCACATAAATATGTAAGTACTACTCCTGTTGTCTTTCAACCACAAAAATGGCCTCAGTGTTAGGGCATGGAACCGTTCCGAGCGGTTTGGTTTGAGTCCAAACCAGACTTGAACTGAGCTACCTGGTCCATGTACTGGTTCTGCCGAACAGGCTGGTGGTTTGGTTTATGCCTAGAACCGTGGTCAAACTGGTTTACCCCAAGTTCTGGCACTTTCCCTTTACAAGCACTGGAGGAATCCTATGGGGGTTAAAAGGAGGTCAGGGCAGGTGGGAGATTAGCTTACCCACTGCGGCGGCAGCATAGCTCCCCTAGGCCCCACCGGTGCTTCCCCCATCATCTCAGGCCGGTGGGGGCTCAATTCAGGCCTTAGCACAAATGCAGAGGCCATTAGAGTGACCACTGTGCATGTGTGGAGGCCATTTACATCACCATGCAAATTTGTATTGATTTTTTTAGAAATTTTGTGATCTGCATGGTTGAAATCTTTTATAGAATTTTAAAACAAAGAATAATACAGGCCTGGTGTTTCTACATATTAACAGGCAAATGGCTCAGCTAAGGGACAGCCTGATGTGTGAAAGAGAAGCACTGGGAGGTTCTAGGGATATGCAAACTGGTTCTAGATAGAACCACCCTGGCTTGAGCTTCTTTGGAAGTTCTAGCAGGGGGGCGCAGTTATCATATACCTATACTTATGATTTCTGAGATCTAAACCAAGAAAGACCTCTACAACGTGGGTTTTTTAAACTTCAAAACCAGAAAGTTGGCCTACTGGGTTCAACAGTGACAAATAATATACTGTAAACATCCTCAGCATACTACTACTACTACTACTACTACTACTACTACTACTACTACTACTGCTACTAATAATAATAAAATAAATAAAGCCTAAATGGTTTTGCCTTTGAAAAACTATTAATTAAATCTGGCAAAAGGGCATTGGGCTTCTGTGGACTGGGCTTCATGTAATGATAGTACTAGGGGTGAAAGCAGATTCTGTGCCTGAAGACCAGCATAGCATTTTCCTTATGATTAGCAACATTGTGGCTTAGAATAAAAGGTATCCTACAGAGGTCCTATCAATGCAGTGATTACTGAAGCCTAGAGCATGCAGAGAAGCAAGGCAGAGTACCACGATGGTTTGTTTATCATCATCATCATCATCATCATCTATCCTCTTTAGACTATTATTGTTCGATGCATTGAATGACTCCTCCTCAAAATTCAGGTCAAGTAACAATAAATTGAAATGTTAACAACCCATTATACTGATTTAAATGCGATCAACTCATTCTCTCTTCCTATCACTGTTCACTCTAAGCCAATTTGATTTAAAAAAGAAAAAAAGGAACATGCACACTGCTTTCAGAAAAAGGCTAGATGTAGTCACTGATGTGGCTCAACAAAAAGTGGTTCATGAGCAACCATTACTGCAGTCTTGGCAAGATGTATAGAATAGAGTCCCAATTGATCTTAGAAATTGTGTTGGACTATAGGGGTGGAGACAGTCTCTTAAGTATGATGGAATCAAAGCCTTATATGCTACCAAATCTTGATCTAAATCAGGGCTGCTCAACTTTGGCCCTCCTGAAGATGTTGGCCTATAATTCCCATAATCCCTGGCTATTGGCCACTGTGGCTGGGGATTATGGGAGTTGTAGTCAAAAAACAGCTGGGGGACCTACATTGAGCAGGCCTGATCTAAATACAATAGGAAGCCAGTATAGATGTGGAAGCACTCATGTAATGTGCCTGCAATGATCCACACAGGTAATATTTCTGTAGTCATTTTTCTGACTCTAGTATGACCCTAATGCTCAAGGTAGGCTGTAGCTTTCTGCATCAGGTAAGCTCTATATTGCCATAAAAGACAGCCCTTCTAAGAGAGCAAGGCAGTTGCCCAACCTCTAAATAAACACATGAATGATAGTCACTAGGTCTGCTTCTGAGAGAAAACACAAACAGGAGAATACAAAATTCACAATTATACTGGAAAACATACTATTATCTGAACCTAGTAGGCAGCTGAGGTGGAGGGGGGGAGCATTTCTTGTTAATATTCCAAGATAAGGCAGAGGTTTATCTCTATTATATCTGACATCCCTAAAGTTAAGTAATATAATTTATGCATATATTAAAATATGCAACTGATCAGATTCCAACTCTGCTTGCATTGCTAACTACTTTGGCCATCTGCTTTAATTAGAAATGGTCTTGGGCAGATCTATATACTCTAATGACTTTGTGAGGTTGTCAGTCATATACACGTTTTACGCTATTTCACTCTCTTGGGCTATAAGCTTCACATCACTTACTCTACAGTAATCTAATTGAACTTAATAATGAGACTATTTCAGTATCGGTGGCTTGAGGACTGTCTTCTTGCTCCCACTAGGAATCTAGCTACTATGTTGGCTTCTATCTGGCAAATGTAGGACAAGCCCTGCCATGCCTATCTACATGAAATATTTCTAGTTCAAATTTGGAAGAATTGCCTGCACATTGGGAAAAGAGTGCATGGGAGAGAGACAAAGGGAGAGAGAATGCTGATACACTCTTACCAGGCTAGATCCGTTCCATCAAAGGTGATGTATGGCCTCATATGAGAAAACTAACCAACAGTTTAAACTTTTTCCTTGAATCTGCAGTTTTTATCTAAGAAGTAATTTTCAACCAAGAAGGGGAATGATAACATCTTTTAATCTTGCAGTGCTTTCTTTGGCAAGCCAGTTCTGGTATCCCAAGTATATCCAGCAATTTTCTAAAAAGCAAAATAATTATAAATTAATATCTCCCATTTATATAGCTCTTTTCATTGTGATCGAAAGCTACGGCACATTCAAGACACTCAGTTGATAGAGTTGAAATCATATGCGCAGAAAAATAACTTCATCTGCTATGGGAGTGTAAATGTTCATGGGTAGAAACAGAAGTGGTTTAATAGACTACAACAAGGTTACACAACAATTTAAGAAAGAATGGTGGCTGAAAAACAGCAGCTAAAAGAAACGCAAGGGAGATTTTACACAGGGCGAAAATACAATGCCTCTAACCATTGCTTCTCTTTTCTTAAGTTTTATATTTGATGGATATTTAGCCTTTTGCAGCAATTTATGAACATGCAGTTCATTGGTTAATTAATGATAATGCAGTCTTTGCTTTCAAAGAATCCTTGCAGCAAATATGTTTTTTGCTCACTATTTGTACCCTTCACTTTTTAAGCTGAACTAAGCAGTCTGACTTAGTATTCTTAAATTCTTTGCATGACTGTGTTTTGTCAACTGATCTCTAGGTTTATTTTTCGCCTACTTTATAACTAATTATATGAAAAGTATTGTATTGTAAATATAAGGACACTGGATACTGCAGAATGTTGACTTTTTGTAACTTAGGATAGCTATACAAATTTAGATTATATATCAGAAAAAGTCCCTTTACTTCATTAATAGGGGCTGCTTTCATCAGTAGTCAAATGGTGCAACCTCCCACCCACCATGCACTGACTGCTTCTGCCTCTCAATAATTTTTAGCAGTGGCAGCCTGTGAACACACCTCCGGGGGGGCTGGCAAGAGGCATCTTTAAGGGTAAATTAATTCAGTGTTCACCTCTGCCACCTTGGCACCTGAATGCTGTTCAGAGCTGCAACGTGCTGTCCAGCAGCCCATACGGCGGGGAAGCGCCTCTGCCACTCTCCTGGTTTCCACGGAGCTGAGCCCCTGCCAGCGGCCAGCTGCGTGGCGGAGGCACTTCCCTGCTGTAGGGGCTGCTGGGCGGCACGTTGCAGCTCTGAACAGCATTCAGGTGCCACCGCGGCGGAGGTGAGCACCGGATTAATTTACTCTTACAGGTGCCTCCCACCCACCACCCACCCCTTGGTGGTGTGTACACGAGTCGCCACTGATTTTTAGTGAAACTTCCACATGAATGGCCCAACTTGACCAAACATGTTCAGTGTCTGTTGATCTTTGGAATTGTTTCAAAACACCGCATGAAACAAAGGAATAGCATGACAATAAAGGCAAATGCAGTATTTGTTCTCAATCCACCTTTTCAAAATCAAGTTTGGTACACTTATAACAAGTTGTTCTGGTAAGAACTAATCTGCCTACTTTCCTTTCACTATAATCTTCACTATAGATACCATCCTCACAAGTTAGCCTACTTCAGCCTTAAACGTTAATACCTTAAACGTTAACACGCCATCTTGAAATGGGCTGAATAACACCATCACAAATTGATTGATTGATTAAGTGCCGTCAAGTCTGCGTTGACTCTTAGTGACCACATAGATAGATTCTCTCCAGGATGATCTGACTTCAACTTGGCCTTTAAGGGGTCTCAGTTGTGCATTCATTGCTGTCCATCCACCTTGCTGCTGGTTGTCCTCTTCTTTCCTTTCCTTCAGCTTTCCCCAGCATTATGGACTTCTTAAGGGAGCTGGATTTTGCATAATGTGTCTGAAGTATGATAGTTTGAGCCTGCTCATTTGTGCCTCGAGTGAAAATTCTGGATTGATTTGTTCTATGATCCATTTGTTTTCTTGGCTGTCCGTGGTATCCTCAAAAGTCTTCTCCAGCACCAAAGTTCAAAAATGTCAATACTTTTTCTGTCTTGCTTCTTCAAAGCCCAACGTTCGCATCCATAGCGTGTCATGGGGAAAACCATTGTCTGAATGATTCTAACCTTTGTAGGTGTAGAGACGTCACAGCATCTACATATCCTTTCCAAGGCCTTCATTGCAACTTTGCCAAGTGCTAGTCTGCTGCGTATTTCTTGACTGCTGGATCCTTTACTCTTGATGGTCAATCCTAAAAGGCAGAAGCTATCCACCACTTCAATGTCTTTATTGTCATTTCTGAGATTAGTTGCTGTACCCGTTATCATTAGTTTAGTCTTCTTGACATTTAGTCATAGTGCCATTTTTTCACTGTGCTCCTTGACTTTCATTACTAGACCTTGCAGATCATCCACATTCTCAGTTGTCAGAGTGGTGTCATCAGCGTAGTGCAGGTTATTGATGTTTCTTCCTCCAACTTTAAAACCTCCAACTTTAAAAGCTCATCTTCTTCCAATCCAGCTTCTCTCAGTATATGTTCAGCATATAAATTGAATAAAGAAGGAGAAAGTATACAGCCTTGTCTTACTCCTTTGCTGATCTGGAACCAGTCTGTTTCACTATGTTCTGACTGGACTGTGGCTTCCTGTCCTGTGTATAGGTTTCTCATGAGAACAATGAGATGTTCTGGGATGCCCATTTTCCTAAGGATATTCCACAACTTGACATGGTCGACATCAAAAGCTTTTCTGAAGTAAATAAAGCACATATTGACTTCTTTCTGGTATTCTTTGGCTTTCTCAATTATCTGGCGTGCATCAGCAATGATGTCTCTTGTTCCTTGGCCTTTTCTGAAATGCTTGAACATCCAGCATTTCCCTTTCCACGTAGTGCTCTAATCTGCACTGGATGATCCTGAACATTATTTTGCTAGCATGTGAAATTAAGGATATTGTGTGATGGTTTGCACAATCTGTTAAATCTCCTTTCTTTGGTATGGATATGTAGACTGACCTCTTGGCCACTGTGTTGTTCTCCAAATTTGCTGGCCTAATTTGGTTAGAGCCTTGACTGATTCTTCTTCTATTGCTTGCCATATTTCTGTAGCTATTTCATCAATTCCTGTAGCCTTCCAACTTGGTAATGACCAAAGTGCTGATCTAACTTCATCTTAATGTACTAGAGGTTCTTGCAAGTAGGGATTATCTTCTAGAGTTCGTTGGATCTTGATGTCCCTGCTGTACAGATTTCCAGTACACTCCTTCCATCTCTGTTTGATCTTCTCTGAATCAGTTACTATCTGTCCTTTGGCATCCCTTAACATGCCAATTCGAGGTTGGAACCTCCCTCTGAGTTCAGAGATCTTTTGGAAAACTTGCCTTGTTCTTCCGTGGCTATTTCCATCCTCAAGGTCTTTACAGCTGTCATTGTAGTACTGCTCCTTCTAACAGCTTTTTGAAATTCCCTATTAAGTTCATTCATGAGGTCTTTATCTTTCTTGACTTTGGCTTCTCTCCTCTTCTAGGTAATTTTCACCATCCTTTCTGACATCCATTTTGCTTTCTTCTGTTTCTTGGTCTTTGCAGTCTCTTTTCACATCTGTCCTAAACAACTTCTTTGATTTCATTCCACAGATCCTCTGGTTCCCTATCAATGAGGTTCAGAACTTCAAAGCGGTTCCTGATGTTCTCCTTGAAAATGGTGGGTACATTCCCAAGATCATATTGTGGAAGCTGGATATCTTTGTTTTTCCGCTTGAGCTTGACTTGGAACTTGCACATGAGCAATTTGTGATCTGTTCCACAATCGGCCCCCAGCCATGTATTTGCTGTAATAACTGAGCTCTTCCACCTCCTTGTACCAATAATGTAATCTATTTGATTTCTACGTGCTCCATCTGGTGATGTCCATGTTTATAGGTGCCGCTTTGGTTGTCTGAAGAATGTGTTAGCAATGGCTTGGCAGGAACTAAGTCATTCTCCTGCTTCGTTTCTGTTTCCTAGGCCATATAGGCCGACTGTGTTTTCCTCCTTACCTTTTCCAACTTTGGCATTCCAGTCTCCAACCACCAGCATCACATCTTGCTTGCACGTTCTGTCAATTTCAGACTGAACTGGAGCATAAAACTCCAGCTTCCTCTTCATCTGCATTAGTTGTTGGGGCATAGACTCAGAGGCGTAACTAGGGAAAATGGCGCCCAGGGCAAGCACTGAAATTGCCCCCCCCAAAAAAAATCTGACACGCAGCAGGACAGAGGAACTAATCACAGTTTTTTAGATCAGATATCATGAAAACAGTTTTATTTTTTTATAAAGGAAATGCAGATAAAAATAGTGCCGCGCCGAGGCGAGGGGGTGGCTGGGGAGCAGCAAGGTGTAACCCTATCCTTGCCAGCTCGCGCCGCCGCTACCTGCGCCCTGGCCGGCGCTCCAACGGAGTCGTCGTGTGCCCCCTGGGATGGCTTGTGGGGAGTGAGCACCAAGGTCGTCAGCCCCCCTATCCTTTAGTGACCGCATGCGGTGGTGGCGGGCGGCGGCGGATCGCCAAGAACAGAGCGACGCCATGGCCTGCCATCTGGCCCGGAATCGCTTCCCAACTGCACAGGTGCGCCTGCGCAGTTAATAGAATGAACTGCGCAGGCATGCCTCACAGTTGGGAAGCGACACCGAGCCAGATGGCAGGCCTCGGCGTCGCTCTGTTCTTGGCGATCTGCCGCTGCCCGCTGCTGCCACGCGGTCACTAAAGGATAGTGGGGCTGACGACCTTGGTGCTCACTTCCCACAAGCCATATTTCATTTCCCTTAAAAACTCCAGATGATCCTGACAAGGAGGGTCCCCCCCGTCACCCCCCCCTCTCTCTGGCTTCACTTAAAGGCTTAGGAGAAATACTGCTCTTTGGTGGTGGAGGGCTTGGAGAGCTGCGGGGTTGAGACATTTGCTTGTTTTTCTTAAAGGCTCCCTGAATAACGGGGACAGAGATAAGGTTCGCAGGAAGCCAGCGGGATCGAGGCTGGTTATAGTTGGCGGCGAGAGGAGAGACCAGAGACGAGACGAGCAGAGGCGAGCAGAGCAGGCGAGCTGCTCGAGTCGACGGCGATGCTGGGCGGGCAACTATCTGGTCACCTGAGTCGGCCCGGCCGCGCCCGCGCAGCAGCAGGTGGCGCGGCGGGACTCAGAAGGGGAGACGGGGAGAGACACAGGCGGCTGAGGTGGGAGGAGGACCCAGCCCAGGTGCGGCATGAGAGACAGACAGACAAGCGCAATGCCAATGCCCAAGCCCGCCCAAGTTCCAAATTTCAAATAAATATTATAAGAGATCACACACACCTTGTCCTCTGGTTTTATGATGAGGCAGGCCTTCCTCCGTCCTTGTGCGCACACACAGCCCCAGCCAGCAGGCAGCAGCAACACAAACGCTCTCCGACTCCCACCCTGCCTCGTCGCCAACGCACGCAAGACAAAGTCCACATGCAGGCGGCGAGCTGGGAGGAGGACACGCATGCACGACTGGGGGCGGGGAGTGAGCGGAGGCGGAGCGAGCCCAGGTTGCCCAAGCAAGCAGCAAACTTTAGGCGCTCGCACCGTGGCGCCCAGCGCCGGAGCTGAGCAATGGGGGGGCAGGGCAGCACCGGGACCGCTCGTGGGGGAGGGGGGCACCACCCACACATGCGGACTGCTTTGCGGACTGCTGCTGCACTCAGTGCTGCGATGCAAACAAGAAAAAAAAATTTCAGGAAAGGAAGGGGATCGGCGGGGGCACTTTTTGGCGCCCCCTACCAAGTGGTGCCCAGGGCACGTGCCCTGCCTGCCCCCCCCCCGTGGTTACGCCCCTGCATAGACTTGAAGAACTGTCATGTTAAAGGATTGCCCACAAAACCTGATATTAATCAGTCACTGACCATATTGTACTCAAATACCGTCATTGCTATATCCTTCCTGACTATGAAAGCAACACCATTCCTCTTTTGTTTCTCATGTCTTGAGTAGTAAATGGTATGATTTCCTGACTGAAAGTGTCCCATTCCAGTCCATTTTAATTCACTGATGCCCAAGATGACAATCTATAGTTGGTTCATTTTATCTTTCACTGTGTCAAACTTTCCCATATTCATGCTTCTTATGTTCCACGTTCCCATTGTAATTCTGTTTTTGCAGCTTCAGATTTTCTTTTCTCGCACGGCAACATCAGGTGCTAGATTTCCAAAAGGCTTTAGTCTAACCGCGTCATAAACACCATCGGTACTCTGAGAGATCCTCAGCTCCTCCTCAGTAGCATGTTTAATACCACCCAACAACAGTATATTAAGTACCATCCAACCTGAGGGGCCCATCATCCGGCACTACATTGACAATCATTCTATTTTGTCTATCCATGTGGTTTTCTTGGTAAAAATACAGGAGTGGTTTACCATTGCCTTCTCCCACACAGTATGAAATGATGCTTTTGTCGTTGTCACTGAAGTGATCATCCGCCTCCAGCACCTTCCTATATCGCTGTGCCCAATATAGGTGCCTGCTTGCTTTAGCTGGACAGCTAGGATGACCTTCACGCATCACAAACTAGGCCATTGAAATGTCTCTATGTGTCTCTCACTACTACTGTACCAAATTTGGTTCAAATTGGTTATGCAGTCCACAAATTAGCCGACTTGTGTCTCAGTCGTTCATGTGTTTGCCATCTTGAATAAGGGTGGAAGACATCATTACAAACTACATCCTTGAACTGTCCCTATGCATTCCTATATTTGTAGCAAATTTGGTTCAAATTGGATAGGCAGTTCTCCAGTTAGCTCACTCGCACTTGAAACATTCATGCATCCACCATCTTAAACTGGGGTGGATAACATCATCACATTGAGATGACCCTATTTGGTTCAACAAGAAGATCAATAATGCATACCGGGATGTCCAAGATCAAACTAATGAGAAACAATAAGATCCCCACCAAGTAGGTCTTTGTACCTTACAAGAACCTGTTTTTCTGAGTGAAATCTTCAGAGGTAGTAGAGGTGGTTGCTAACATAAAGACTGGACTCCGGAGTATATGGAAGAGTAATCTGGGAAGACCATTTTCCACTTGAAAAAGACCTACAGTGAAACAGAAGTCATCGTCATGGATGTATTGACTTCACTCTCCACACTATGGACTTTACCAACTCTCCAATATTTTATTTCATTGATATGTTTTTTCTCATCTTAGACTGCAAATATTTTGCATTATAATACTACACTAGATCAAATTATGGCTTACTTTTCATTATATGGTTATTGTATAGTTTGGTGGTGATCTTATGGTTTCTTGTTGCCTATTTGGTTCAAATCAGATAGGTGGTTCACAAGTTAGCCCACTTGTGCCTCAAACATTCATGCATCCACCATCTTGAAATGGGGTGGATGACATCATCACAAACTATGCCATTGAGGTGTCCCTATGTGTCACTTACTATAACTGCACCAAATTTGGTTCAAATTGGTTAGATGGTCCACAGGTTATGCATCTGCCATCTTGAATTGGCGTGGATGACATCATCACAAACTAGGCTACTGAGGTGTCCCTATGGGTCTCTACAACTGTACCCAATTTGTTTCATATTGGTGCAGGGATTTTTTGTGAAGTTGATAGGGACACACACACACACACACACACACACACACACAGAGAGTTTGGGGATCTCATAAACTTACTTTCCTTCAGGGAAGTGGGCTAATAAAAATGTATGTAATGTAAAATGTAGAACGGTTCCTGGACTATATCAGTTCACATTGTAGATGGGGAATTGCATAATTGAAAATGTCTCCCTGCCAAAGAACAGTCCACAAAAGGGAATCACCCAAAGGTGATTGAAGATGTATTTAATGCAAAATACCTTTTAGTATTCTCTTTTAATATCTGACACATGTTGAGATACACAGGCCCTCCTTCAGGGAGCTAGGAAAATATACTTTATGCTAAAATACTTTAGCATTTTTCAGTGATGTCAAATCCAGTATTATTTATTGCTATAAAATACGGTGTTCTATAGAACTATGGAAACTATCCATCCCAATATTTAACTTATTTTAAAGCAGCACAAACCTTTCTTTTCTTGTGTTGTAAAACTTTCCCCCCATTGTACCACTTCAGACTGTAGGTGATCATATGACTGAATATAACTAAACATGTCATGTAACTTAAAAAACAAAGATCAACAACAAAACAACAACAACAACAACAACAAATCTTTCATTGCATAGAAAACTGACACCAGGAAGAAGTGTTCCATCCTCACCTTCTTCCTGTCATGCTAATTTTCTTCTACTGTAGGATTTTATTTTATTTTTGTTCTCTCATAGGTGAATATTCAGAGATGTGATCTACTACTTGCAGTTTGAAGTAGTACAATCTAGCAACAGTTTTATCGAGTGATTGGCTGTTTGTGATAGGGGTGTGTACGGAACTGAGCCACCTGGTCCACGAGCTAGTTTGATATATGCAGTGGTGGTTTGGTTCAAGCTGTCAAACCAGGTCGAACCAGTTCAGCCTGTTTTGATGGCCCTGATTGTAAACGGGAATCCAGTAAGGTTCCAGCCCATGCTACGGGGGGGGGGAGGCGTTGGTGGGCTCAAGAGGGGCCACCACCACCATGGAGAGCTGCTGATGTGAGAGCCAGTAAGGTGCCATCTCACATGCCCCCCCCCCCAATGTTTAGATTGGGAAACCCCCAGCCCCCTTTGCTTGTAAGGATTTTACTTTACAAGCAGGGCCATTGAGTCGGTTGAACCGGGCCAGCTTTGGATTGAACCTGGGACTTTCTGCATGCAAAGCAGATGCTCTATAACTGATCCATGGCCCATCTTCCTCGATGTTAAATCTGTTCAGCACAAACTAGGGGTGTGTGAATCAGTTTGGACAGTTCAAGTTTGAACCAAAGCTGGCCTGGTTCAACCGGCTCAATGACCCTGCTTGTAAAGTGGAATCCTTACAAGCAAAAGCCTAACACTTTGGAGAACCACTGCCAGTCAATGTAGAAAATACTGAGCAGGGGCATAGCGAGGGGACAGGGGGTTCAGGTTCACATACAGGCAGCCTCCCCACTCATGGTGGCATCTCCAATGTGGTGTGCACACTTATGTATGCACACCTTCTCACTCACTCAGCTCCGCCCATCCTCCTTCCATTGGCTTGGCTCCTGGCCAGTGGAAGGGGTATGGGTACAGGGCAACAGGCTCCCAGGCAATGGAAGGAGAATAGGCAAAGCCAGGCAAGTGACTGAAGGAGGCAGCTGGCAGTGGTGGCTTCAGGTGTCCATCAACAGCTGTGGTGGGAGCCCTGGCCAGGGGGAAGGGGGAGCTCGGCGGCTCCTCTTGGAGGCTCCCAGATGCAGGATATGTTGGGTTCTTTGAACCCTTCCACCCTTTTACAGCTCTGCCCCTGATACTGAGCTAGATGGGCCAATAGACTTTGTATAAGGCAGTTTCCTATGCTCCTATAGGTGCAGTCTGTGCACAGCAATCAGCTAGCTTCTGGGAATATGGTGAGGTCTGAGAGGAAAAGGTCCCTACTTCTACTTAATCAGAACACTTTCCAAGCATTACTGCAGTATATGATTGTGGGAAGCTGTAGTCTAGATTAGCTCCTAAATTTCCCATTGTTCCGTCACTTTTATTAATCCTACTTAGACCTGCTGAGATCAGCCCATCATCCATTCTTTTCTTACATGCTGATGCTCTTGAAATACTTGTAGACAGTCACTCCACATCACATAAACATCTAATTTATTAAACTCTTTCATCTTTTAGTCAGAAGGGTGTTTTTTTTAAAGAACAGGAATTATGCAGATCTGCCTTAACCATGGGGACACAAAAGCTTTTGTTTCAGAAGATAATTTCTGAAAGAAAATAACACTTGCCTTCTGCATCCTTTTGGAAAGTGTTTTATTTATCATTAACTAGAGATGACAGCATTTAAGCAAACACACCTGAGACAGCAGGATGAGAAACTGCTGGTTGAAAGAAACAGAAGGGGGATGTCAAAAATGAAAAAGAGAGAACATCTGGGAATTTCCTTACTGATGAGGCAGGTTCAAGTAACATAAGGTATTTAACTTGGTGTTCATATTTTAAACCTTGTTCTGTAGAGTCATTTTTCAGGAAGATCAGATTAGGCAACTATTATGAAGTACATTTTGACTCAATTTTTCGAAGCTTATTTTTTCACATTGTTTTTCTTTCCTGAAATCTTCAAAGATTATGGGGTTCAGCTATCCATAATGGGGGGAGGAGATATATGCGAGGAAGGTAAGCCAAAATTATTGCTCGTGCCACCAAGATCAAGGTGGCAACACAAACCTCTTTTTAAGGCATTAAAAAATGTTCAGGAGCAGGAGCATCACTCATCCAAGCAGGCTTCCTTAGACTGTGTCTACCTGGTAACTTGATTTTTAAAAATGTACATGATAAAATCAGCAGCCATTAGGATATGTTGAGGTCTACATGGTCCACACGCTGGTTTTGTACCAGTTGTTCTAATTGCTCATTTATTTCTTGACTCAATTTGAAGTTCTGGTTTTGACCTTTAAAGCCCTCAGTGGTCTGGAACATGGTTACCTGAGGACTGCCCGCATCTATATTAGCTTTTAAGATCAGGGTGCCAGTCCCCACTCTCTGGCATACCAGTATGTCCAGTTTGACTGGCACACACCAGAGACATGCTTTTCAAGGTAGTCAGGCTCATACTATGTTTGTGGAAACTCTTTCCCTGGGGAGCAGGGGCACAGTGAGGTTGGAGTGGGCCCTGAGACAAATAGTGAAGATGAGGCCATTCCTTCCCCTACCTTTTTCTTCAGGGATATGAAAGGAGGACAGCAGAGAGCAAGCTGGGCCTCTCTCGGGGGCCCAGATACATTTGACCCCGCCCTTGTTCAATTGTATCTGCGTCTCCTGTTGGGGAGTTATACTATGTCCTCCTTCTCCCTGTTTGTAAGCATTTGGCTGGACAATTCTGTATTTTATTATTTATTTTAATACAATTCTGTGTTTTCTTTGTTATTGAATTTTATTGTGCTTTTATGATGTTTTTATTCTGTTCATAAATTGCATTGTGGAAGCTTGCTTCAAAAGATGGAATATAAATCTATAAATTAAAGAACTGCCTGTACTTTACTTTGCTTTTTCTCGAATGGAAAGCAGGGCTTAGCAGAACAGGTATATCAGAAAGAGTATGATATGTGCTACATTTTAGGCATGTTGTTCTTTATTTAAAATATTAAACTATGTCTCTCCAGTACACTACTGCTTAGGGTAGTGTTTAATCCAGACAGCTTTAATCCAGAAGCTTATTATCTAAGACTGGGAGCCAGCCTAGTGTGGTTAATGGGGTGCTCCATATTAAGTGGAGAAGCTACCACAATAGCGAAGCAACAGGAGGAAAAATTATTAATAGAATGAATGGCTCTTATTCCAGTCCCATTGAAGCCAAGTGGAAGCTTGGCTTCAATGGGACTGAAAAGACGATTATGGACAAAAGATCACTGTGTCTGATCCTGTAGAGAACATCTTAGTAGCTTGAATGGGGGAAGGGGGGCTGTAATGTCTAGCACCAATTACCATATGGATTCTCTGAATTAAGAAGAAACTTTATGGCATATTCCTAGTGCTGTTCCTGGCACAGAAACTCATTTTATGATGTGAAGGAGTTACAATACTCAATTTCCATTACTCAATTTCCAGTAGATGCCTTTGTTGACTATGGGGCAGCTACGGTGGTGGTGGGGAATAGAATAGTTGGCAGGTCAGAAGGCCATTCCAGGGGAAGGGTAGTCAGAAATGTATTAGCTGTCTCCCCTTCCAGCTGTCCTGCCAGCTCTTTGACCTCGGGGAGCACTGCCAACAAGCCACATAGCCTTACCTTTCTCCTCTGCAATGACAGGTAGGTCCAAAATAAGCCTGAACTCATCCATGATTTGATTATGGATGAAGGAGTCCACCTGGTATGTATTACCGAGACTTGGTTGGGGGAGACTAGTGGTCCAGTCTGGTCCCAACTTCTCCCTCTAGGATATTGTGTAGAGGAGGAGGTGAGGGGATGTGGGCGGGGAGGTGGAGTGGCTGTGGTCTATAATAAGGATAACACCTCCCTCACTAGGGTCCCTGTTAGGGTATCAGACCATATTGAATGTGTGTACTTGTTTTGAGACCAGGGATAGATTAGGACTTCTGTTGGTGTACCGGTCACCCCGCTGCCCTACGGAATCCCTTACTGAGCTCACGGACTTGGTCGCGGATCTCACATTGGAGTCTCCCAGACTTTTGGTCCTGGGGGACTTCAATGTTCATTTCGGTGCCAATTTGTCCAGGGCAGCTCAGGAGTTCATAGCGGCCATGACGACTGTGGGCCTCTCCCAAGCAGTCTCTGGACTGATACATATTGCAGGTCACATGCTTGATTTGGTCTTCTACTCTGATCAGGGTGGTGTTCCGTGGGTGAGGACTCCTGTTCTCTCCCCATTGTCATGTACAGACCAGCATCTGGTTAAGGTTGGACTTACAACCACTTTCCACCTCCACAGGGGCGAGGGACTATTAGAATGGTCTGCCTGAAGAAGTTATTGGATCCAGTAGGATTCCAAGAAGCCTTGGAGGGATTCAGCGTTGGCTTTGCTGGTGATCCTGTTGATGCTCTGGTTGAGAATTGGAACAATTTGCTCACCAGGGCAGTAGCACGATTGCTCCCAAGCGTTCCCTCCGACTTGCTTCAAAATTGCCCCCTTGGTATATGGAAGATCTATGGGGGCTGAAGTGGCAAGGTAGGCAACTGGAGTGCAAGTGGAGAAAGACTTGACTTGAATCTGACAGATTACAACATAGAGCACATTTAAAGATTTATGCTCAGGCAGTACGTAGGGCAAAGAAGCTGTTCTTTTCTGCCCATATTGCCTCTGCGAGTTCACGTCCAGCGGAGTTGTTCAGGGTTGTGAGGGGACTAGTATCCGCCTCCCTCCCTTGAACCAGAATTTGGAGTCATCAGTTACCCGCTGTGATGTGTTTAAAGAGTTTTTTGCAGATAAAATCTCTCTGATTTGGGCCGAACTAGATGGAGACTCCACAATTAATTCATGTCTGAACTGGAGGTGTCCAACAACTCCTCTTATGTGATTTGACTGGATCAGTTTCAGTTTGTGACTCCTGAGGATGTGGACAAGCTGCTTGGAACGATGAGTCCTACCACTTGTTCTCTTGATCCTTGTCCAACATGGCTTGTTCTATCCAGCAGGGAGGCTTTTGTAGGAGGCCTGGTAGAAATCATAAATGCTTCTCTGAGGGAGGTCAGGATGCCTCCTTGTCTTAAGGAGGCAATTATTAGACCTCTTCTAAAGAAACCTGCATTAGATCCCTCAGAGTTGAGCAATTATAGGCCTATTTCCAACCTCCCATGGCTAAGCAAGGTAACTGAGAGGGTTGTGGCCTCTCAGCTCCAGGCGGTCTTGGAGGAAACTGATTATCTAGACCCATTTCAAACTGGTTTTTGGGAGGGCTGTGGGGTGGAGACTGCCTTGGTCGGCCTGATGGATGATCTCCAATTGGGAATTGACAGAGGAAGTGTGACTCTGTTGGTCCTTTTAGATCTCTCGGCAGCTTTCGATACTATCGACCATAGTATCCTTCTGGAATGTCTGAGGGGGTTGGGGGTGGGAGGCACTGTTTTACAGTAGTTCCACTCCTACCTCTCGGACAGATTCCAGATGGTGTCGATTGGAGACTCTTGCTCTTCAAGATCTGAGCTTTATAGGGCTTAAGTATCCCTCAAGGTTCTATACTTTCTCCAGTGCTTTTTAACATCTACATGAAACCGCTGGGACAGATCATCAGGCGATTTGGAGCTGGGTGTTACCAGTATGCTGATGACACCCAGATCTACTTCTCCATGTCAACTTCTTCAGGAGCTGGCATATCCTCCCTAAATGCCTACCTGGAAGCAGTAATGGGCTGGATGAGGGAGAATAAACTGAAGCTGAATCCAGATAAGAAGGAGTTACTTATTGTGTGGGGTCAGAACTCCAGAGACAATCTTGATCAACCTGTTCTAGATGGGGTCACACTTCCCCAATAGAAACAGGTTCGCAGTCTGGGAGTACTTCTGGATTCACATCTCTCCCTGGTTTCTGAGATTGAGGCAATGGCCAGGGGTGCTTTCTATCAGCTCCAGCTGATACACCAGCTGCACCAGTTTCTTGAGATCAATGACCTCAAAACAGTGGTACATTTTTTGGTAACCTCCAGACTTGACTTTTGTAATGCGCTCAACATGGGGCTGCCTTTGTATGTAGTCTGGAAACTTCAGTTGGTTCAGAACGCGGCAGCCAGGTTGGGCTCTGGGTCATCTTGGAGAGACCACATTACTCCTTTGCTGATGGAGCTTCACTGGCTGCCGATAAGTTTCCGGGCAAAATACAAAGTGCTAGTTATAACTTACAAAGCCCTAAACAGCTTAGGCCCTGGGTATTTAAGAGAGCGTCTTCTTCACTATAAGCCACACCGCCCATTGAGGTCACCTGAGGAGGTCCGTCTCCTGTTACCGCCAACTTGTCTGGTAGCTACACAGATTGTGGAATGTGCTCTGTGTTGAGATACGATTCTCTCCATCTCTGGCAATTAAAAATAATAATAATCTGAAAACCCATCTTTTCACTCAAGCTTTCCCAGCTTTTAAAAATTGTTTTAATTTTATGGTTGATTTTAAATTGTTGAATTGTTTTAACTTTTTATATGTGTTTTAATTGTTTTATGTTAACTGCCCAGAGATGAAAGTTTGGGCGGAATAGAAGTTTGATAAATAATCTTGCGCTTTCTTGCGCTCCCTGGGGAAGATTTTCCCTATCTGTGTAGAAAGTGTTTGATTGTCTCGGTGCTCCAGTTTTATCAGGGATCATCTCTCCTCCCCTTGTCTTTTACAGTGCTTTGGGAAATGCAATAGCTGTATTTAAGAACGTGGCAGTAAAATGGAAGCATCCCATGTTTATGATGCATTAAGTTCACATTGAGCAGCACTGGCGTGCAAGGAGTCACTCCTGAAACTCATTTATGCTAAACAAGGCCATGAAGTGCCTTGCTCTAAGCTTCCAACTGAGAATAAGTTTTGTGCCTCTCTGCAAAGAACCCTGGGTGACTTGAAAAGCCATGGCAGGTATTAGGAAACTTTGATTCCTCCCCCCTTTTTTCCTAATGCTCCATTAACCTCCAACATCTGTTCTCCCTGTGCGTACTCAGCAGCTCCACTAATCTCTCCCTGATCTCTTTTCCTTCCTCACCAAAACAGTCATCTTTAATAAAACAATGCTCCTATCCACAACTCCCCCTTGCTCCACTTAGCCCAGCCATAGGGAATCCATAGTGCTGTTTAGGCATAGGTTTTCTTTTGTCTCAGCACATCTTTGGCCTAAAGCTGTCCATGCACGCACAGGTCAATTAAAAACTAGTGAACAAACTGATACATCCCACAGTTGTGAATTAAACTCCTTTGCTTTCGAGGACAGAGGATGTTTTGTAAGGAGATGGCCTAAGTTCCTTATTACTTGCAAATGGGAGCCAGAGTACTGTATTTTCTCAGGTGCTTTGCATGTAGTTATGGCTTGTATGTCATTTATGTGCTCAACCATCCTGGAAGGGCTTGATTCAGATGGTCTGGTCATTGTGTAATGCACATGTTTGTGGGTTTGCCACACACTGATGATATCTGGCTGTGTGGAAATTGATGCAGTGGTACAATTGAAACAAGGCTTACCATGTTTTATTTATTTATTTAACACATATTTATACTGCTCAAAATGCAAGTTCTCTGGGCGGTATACAACAAAACAATAAAAACAACCAATACAAAGTTTGAAACATTTCAACAATTGAAATTAAAAAGTTAAAACTATTAAAACACAATTAAAACAATATCTAATTAAAAGCCAGGGTGAACAAATGTGTCTTGACTGCCTTTTTAAAAGTTGTAAGAGATGAGCAGGCTCTTATTTCAGCAAGAAGTGTGTTCCAAAGCCTCGGGGCAGCAATGGAGAAGGCTGGTCTGCTAGTAGCTTCCAGAGGAGCTGCTGGCAACTGCAGATGAAGCTCTCCTGATGATCTCAGTGGGTGGTTTGGTTCATAGCAAAGAAGACATTCTCTTAAATACCCAGGGCCCAAGCTGTTTAGGGCTTTATAGGTTATAACCCAAACCTTGTACTTTGCCCGGAAACTTATAGGCAGCCAGTGTAGCTCTTTTAAGATGGGAGTGATATGGTCTCTCTGAGATGACCCAGAGACCAACCTGGCTGCTGCATTCTGGACTAACTGCAGTAGGGGTGTGCAATTCAGATTTTCGTGTTCCGATCCGGATCTGAATTGAAACACCCCCAATTCATATTTGGGTCTAAATCTGACCCATCCGAATCAATTCAGCTCAAGAAAACAGGTCCCAGGGCCAAAAGAGTGGGGTGGGGTGGTAGTGCCTAATGGGTGGTGGCTACTACCCAAATTGCAAAGGGATTGGGCAAAGGACTGATTTTTGGTGAATTCTTGAATTTTACACGTCTTTAAGGTTTTTCCCCATAAGGTATAATGGAGGTGTATCTCTTCATGTTGGGGGGAAAGGGGTGGCCTAGAGTGATGTGGGGTTGGTGGTAGTGCCCAAGGGGGGCAAGGAAGCTACCAGAATTTTTTCAAAGGATTTGGGCAGAGGGCTGAGTTTTGGTGATTTGTTGAATTTTATGCATCTCTTTAAGGTTTTTCTCCACAGGGAATCATGGAGGTTTCAGCATCCCCATAAGTGCACTTGGGGATGCTGGGATGGCCCAGAGTGAGTGGTGGTGTAGTACACATAGGGTGCCAACCACCCCCATGGGTTTCTAACCCATGGGGTACAGGGTTCTGTTGTTTCTGAGGTGTTCTGAGTGTAGATTCTTTGGTAGCAAATGAGATTTTCAATACAAACCATGAATCCACTCTCTTTTGCTTCCACCCATTGGGCACTAACACCACCCCCACTCTTTTGGCTCCAGGACCCTTTTTTATCGGAATCGATTCAGATTCAGGAAATTTGGGTAAAATTGAATCTGGGGTGATTCTGAGGGGTCAGATTCGGACCCTTTGGAGACAGGGAGCCATCTTATTAATTTATTATTGTTTTCTCTATGTAAACTGCATTGGGAACTATTGTTGAAAAGCAGTATATAAATATTTGTTGTTTGTTAAATGTTAAATAAAAGTCAGGTACATTTTTTAAAAATGCACCAGTTTCATTTTCTCCATTCTGGCAGAAGCAGAACTAGCAGTCCAAAGTAGCAGAACATTTTATCTATGGTAGTGTACCTGCCCCAGAGTTGCAACTTTAACAGCGGTACAAAAGTGTCTCCAAAACTCATGCAATATGTTTACAATTATTAAAAGAATATTAGATTATTATGTATCTATGTTTTAAGTCTGGAATAATTAGACATGTTTTCATGGTGGTAGATGAACAATCAAAGATCAGCTTTGCTAGGAAGTTTGATGAGGGAAACAAGGCAAAGTGGAACCCTTGCAGCTTCTCTTTGGATCTCAGTAAAGCATTTTTAGCTATTGAAAACTCGCTGGTGGGAGAGGAGAGTGAGCTGGGGACCTGTAGCTCTTCCCAGAAACTCCTAACTGTAAAAGAATAAACAGCAGTTCTTTATTATTATTACTTCAGATCCGGTTTTGATCTGACTCACTGAAAAGCAACAATCAGCAATAGCACTCATTCTGTTCACTGAATGTTTGGAATTTTGTTAAAAGCAAGCTTAAAGCTACGCAACTATGTTCCTTAACTTACACTCGAGCAGGGCTGCTCAACTTTGATCCTCCTGCAGATGGTGGCCTACAGTTCCCATAATCCCTGGCTATTGGACACTGTGGCTGGGGATTATGGGAGTTGTAGTCCAAAAATAGCTGGGGAGCCAAAGGTGAGCAGGTCTGCACTAGAGCAATTCCAGCCACTCGCTGCCCAAATGGGCAGCGCGGCTTGTTTGCTCCAGCCCCCTTCCCACAAGGAGCACGGAACACTGAGTGAGCACTTCCCGTTGGCTCCCCAGGTGGGGAGGTGGGGTTAGGGCTGCAAGCGAGGGAGGGGCTAGGGCTGCATGAGGTGGGGCTAGGGCTGCAAGCGAGGGAGTGTACAGGCGCCCGCTCATTCCAGCTCTCAAAGGCATCCCCCCTCCCATCCCTCAAATATAGGCTGGGCTTTTCTGGTTGCCGTTTGAGGCCGGGCAGGAATTTTTTGGGTCAACACCTAATTGGCCGCTGGTGTGCACCTTTTCCCGCCTGCTATGGTCTATATCTGTATGCCTGGTAGTCAGTTAGCACCATAACTTCCTGGTCACGTTTGGCAGGTACAGTGTGGAGGGAAAAACAGCTTAAATCGGGTGATGCACCTTAGGTGAGCGTTTGGCTTCAAGAAGGAGGAGGGGATCCCTTGAGGCTTGACAGATCAGGGATGCCTCTGAGCCCTTCTTCTCTGTAAAGCAAAATCCTTCCATATGGCTGTGCAGCGTCAGAGGGGTGTCGTTAGTACCAGAGACCTAACCTAGGTCGGCTAGGATGGGCGGTGCCCGCTTTTTAGCGACGGAGCCACCTGCAGCCAAGGTGCTAACGCCATTCGTCTCTAGGCCAAGATTGCCACTCCTTGGCTAGCCTCCTAGGAACTGCACTGTGGTGGTTGGAGCGCCAATCCCAGCTGAGTGCCATGTCGACACACAAAGAATTATGTCTCAATAAATGTGGCCAATTTCACCAAAGAATCATGTGTCTGTGTCTCCTTGGGTCTGGGCATGAAATCTTATTTGCTTAATTTATACTCTCTGTGAGATCAGAACCTATGGTAGATTGGTATACAAAGAACTGCCCAGGTAGCTCTGCATGCCCAAGGGTGCTTCAGATCAACTTTACTTTGTCTTTTTAATTTAAAATATTTATTTAGCACTGTTCAACAACTACAACAATAACAAGTTCTAAGAGCAAACATTGCAAGGGATGCTATGTTAAACTAAATAAGGATGATTGTTTCCTGCCTATTTGCCGTAAAACAAATTCTCCATGTTATTTGCTGCTTCTTATGCTTCTTATGTCCCAGAGACATACGTTTATGTGGTATATGAATATAATAAATAATAAATAAAATATGAGTGACATCATTTTAAACAGTGCCCCCTTGCCAGTTAGAAGGGTTTCTTAAGCAGCAGCTTCCTACAGCCTCATAGCAAAGCACTTTTGAAACTGAGGGGAATTTCAAAGATACGGCATGCAGGTCTGCTTCCCAATTGGGGCGGGGGGAATCAAATGTGCCACTGTGCATGCCTAAGGCTTTAGGCACACTTACAGTCACTCTTTGAATCATGGCCATGCCTTCCATTGAAGTAACTTCTTATGGGTAAGCCAAAGCATGTTTTCTAGAATTCTTCAAATTTTATATTAATGAAAAAAGCTAAGAAATAGCCAAGGATAAATTGATTTGAGTCATGATAGTTTGGGGGGAAAGCCAAGGAAACGAATGAGTAATTGAGGCTGCAGAGGCTTAGAGAGCCAAGTTCGTATTGGAAATGTCTGATCAACCATTATTTCAGCAAAGCTAACCAGCATAGGTGCACTCCCTGGATAAAAAAGGTAATGCATAAGACTTTTTCATGTCCCTTACTATGGTAGTCCTCTTCCATTTACATTTTAGTTAGTAATAACACCTTGTTATTTCTGAAGAATCACAGGCCTGCCAAAGGTGAAAACACAGTTAAACAGGGCAGAATTTATGAATGTCTGAATGCGTGCAATCACGATTTTGTGGCAAAAGCGAGCTGCGGTTTCCCTTGCCAAACTCCAATTTGAACCTTCAGTTTTTAGTGAGTTTTGCCACCCCAACCTGAGGTTTTGTTGCAGCAGTTTTATGTCTGAACGTGGATGCCACCATAACCACAGTTCTGTGCAGTTACTGGAACCGCTATCATAGAGAGGGCAGCCCAGACCCATCTGGAATCATGCCCACTTCATGACCATGGCACTTCTCACTGGCCACCATTCCTAGCACTTGCCCCACTCCCTGTCTCCAATCTAACAAAGCAGTTGCCCAGTAAGAGGGACACTGCCACGTCCCATCCCAAGTTTCCAAGCCGGTCGAACAGGAAAGTCACACTGGGGCATGTCCTCTTCCCACTCTGTCCCTTGTTTCCTGGCAGTCAGAAGAGAAAGGGGATGGGATGGCAAGTTGGGCACTACATGCTTAGCTCCCTGGCAATGAAGTGATACGGAAGTATGTTCACAAGCACATCTAGGCCCAGGCCCTTCCCCTTGGGTTAACTCATGCAGTGCCTAGGTTTATTCATGAGAAGGGCCAGGCAGCAGGATCAGCATTGCCTTCAGTGATGGGAAATTACTCCTCTGTGATGATGATGAATGCTGTTCCTGAGTGGACCCCTCTCTGTTGTTGAACTATGTTGAACTAAATAAGGATGATTGCTTCCTGCCTATTTGCTGTAAAACAAATTCTCCACATAATTTGCTGCTTCTTGGGAGTGGAAGGCATCACATCTCATGAGAAGTCCTGGGACAGGGGTGTCAGGAAGAATGCCTAATAATGTACAATGGCATCCCTTCTCCCACAGACTGCTCTCTCCTAAGAGTGTCAGGCCAGGGAGATACACATGCAGACCGAATGACAGATGCCATCCGGCCTGGTTGTTTGACACAAGCAAGCTGTGGGGACAGGTACCCTGGCAACATGTCTCTCTATCTTGGTGAGTGCCGCAAAGAAGCAGTCAAAGTGGGCCTTCTGCCAGCCTGTCTGCCCATTTAAACATGTTCTTTCCCCCCGAACTGTGTTCCCGCTCTCCTAGGTCATTGGAAATCTGGGCTCTCCTCACCCGTGATTCCCTGTGGTGGAAAATCTGCATATGGTGCAACACCGAACCAGAAAATTTGAATGAGAGTAAAGATCCATCCATGGTCCTGGTGTTTCCTCAGTCTGCCCACCCAACTACACTGGGACACATGGGGCTTCCCTGGAGAGGAAGGGGTCACAATACTAAAGTTCTATCCTCAGCCAGAGAGAATGGGGGCCCCATGCAAATGGAGGCCCCTTTTTTGAATAGCTCAACTCATGAGTGTGCAGTCCAATGGAAGACCAAAGGCTGGTGAGCCTAAGCTCCTCCCAGTACTGTAGGGATATGCAAAGAACTGTTCGGCCCTCCATTCTAGAAACACCGAACCAGTTCCAGCAACCAGCATTCAAATCAGTTCGGGGGGGGGTGGGCCACTTTAAGGGGCCCAGGAAGGTACTGCCTACCTGCCAGCCCCAGCCCCACCGCTATCTCCCCTCTGGCATTCCTCTGAAAAGCAGGCACACAGGGCTGCAGTGTACCTCCTCACCATGCACATGCACATTGGCCATTTGCATGGCAATGCTGAAACTGGCTGCAAGGAGGTACGCTGCAGCCCCAAGCTTCCACTTTTCAGAGGAGCGCTGGTGGGGGGAAAGCAGCAGGGCTGGGACTGGGAGATAGGCAGCGCCTTCCCTGCCCCTTAAATTGACCCCCCCCATGCATGGAACCAGTTCTGTGCACATCCCTACAGTACAGTGGCCCTCTAATGATAGTGCTAGTCCCTGGTGGCATGTCACCACAGGGGCAGGGAAGGCGCTGCCTATCTCCCAGTCCCAGCCCTGCTGCTTTCCCCCCACCAGCGCTGCCTTGCTGGGGTGAGCCCTCACAAGAGCATCCTTGGTCATAGCAGGTCAGACCCCAGGATCCTTTGCTCTCCCTCATATACATACCCCCTCCTAGGAAGTCATATAATGTTCACTTCCCTTTCCAGAGTGACAGGAAAATAGTGCCCCTCAGCATTGCCCCCCCCCAAACTGTGCTTGTGCAAGACTGTTTTGTCGCGAGGCTCTTGTGAGGGTGGTGGTGCATTACATTTAAAGGGACTTAGAGGCCCTTTCCCTGCCAAGGGTGGGTGGAGCATGCCCTCTTGAAGATTGTGGCCAACGGCTGCCACCCTGGAGATGTTCTGGTGCCTTGACCACAATCTGGACACGTGAGTGCTATGGACCTTGCTGGGATGCAGCCTCAGCAGACCAGGAAGAGGGAGGGGCTCCCCTGCCTTGTAAGTGGAGGTTGCCAGGCTGTGGTTGGGCAAACATCTGCGATATGATTCATAATTTAAAAAATTAACTGTGGGTTCGGCAACCTCTAATTTCATGTTATGTGCGAATGTAGGCAAAGTTTTCTGTGGAGTAGCAACTTATCTGATAGTGCGAGAGACAATTCGTGCTGGTTTGGATGATACTTTCCCAACCCATGTGATTAAGAGGGAGACTCATTGGGTGCACCCACCTTGATGTCTTTTATGGATATCCAAATGTCCTCCCAGCACATTACTTTATTATGTGGTGGAGGTGGTTCTTCTTAAGCACTGCTCTACATGAACCCAAAAACTAGTTACTATCAGCAGTTTGTACAAAATGTCCCCTTACTTGATAAATAATGGTCTAGGAGATGTCTGTGAAAGTCATCAAGGTGAGTATGCAATCAGCGCCTCTCCCTTTTAATTGTATGGGTCAGAAAAGTATCAACCCGTTCAAAGTCCCTCAACCAGCTCAAAGTTCCTCGGTCTCCATCACAGATTTTAGAAAATGTTTGAAATCTTGGCTTTTTACCCAGGCTTTTATATGATTGTCTCTACTGCTGCTTCTTTGTGTTAATCGCCTTGGGATTGTTTTAATGAAAGGTGGTATATAATTTTAACATAAGTAAAATAAAATAAAAGCCACATAATGGCACAGCGGGGAAGTAACCTGCCTAGAGAGCAGGAGGATGTTGGTTTGAATCCCCACTGGTGTGTTTCCCAGAATATGGGAAGCTCCTATATCAGGCAGCAGCGATATAGGAAGGTGTTGAAAGGCATCATCTCATACTGTGCGGGAGAAGGCAATGGTAAACCACTCCTGTACTCTACCAAGAAAATGACATGGCTCTGTGGTCGCCGGGAGTCGACACCGACTCAGAGGCACAACTTTGAAATAAAATAAAGTTTAAAGGCAGGTTTAATTATAATGAATGAACTTAACTAGGACTCCAAACTAGCTGGAAGTCAAAGACATTCTTCTCTTAAGAGGAAAAGTTTATACTTTTATACACCAACCTTTCTTCAAAGGACTCATGGAGATGTCACTTTTTCCCCCCTTACAGCAACTGGGGTGAAAATTAAGCTAAGAGACAACAACTGGCCCAAATGTTGTGGTTGAGCAGGAGACTGAACTCAGATTAACCTGATTATATCCAGTACTTTAACTGCTACACCAAATTGGCTCTCATTGCGATTTCACTGCCTGTCATGGCAATCTCTTTGCAATTCCGTTAAAATGAGCCCAAATATCATCTCCTAGAGAAACCATATACACAGCTTTAAGTCCTGCAAAATGATGTGTTACCAAAGCTTTCATTTCTTTTTTTAAAAAAATGTGAAATAGGGATGATCAAATGTCAGGCTAAAAATGCTTTCTAGTGGAAAGAAAACGTGGGGGGGGGGGGTTTCATATCAGGAGACCAGTATTTGAGAGTCATATTGAGTATAATCTCTCTAGAAATATGAGAAATATATTTTATTGCTCCAAGGACTCGTGATACCAGCATCTCTGGCCACCAGTAAGTAATACTACTGAATTTGACTTTAGTTAACTACCTAAACTGTTCTTCAAATTAATCTCTGGCTTAGTTACTATAAATAGCTTTGTTTTATTTGTTCAGTTTCTAGCGTACCCCCTTTAAGGACTTGGACTGGGTTGTAACCAGAGGCGGAGCCACCATTGTGCAGGATGGGTTCAAAGAACTTGGGTGGCCATGCTCAGGGCCTGTGCCTGGCACCCCACCCATGCCCCCTGTGTCTGATGTCTGATGCAGTGGGCATGCTTTTGCCCACCAATGGGGCCGCACATCCTGTTTGCAAGCAAATTGCAGCCCCCCTAAGCCATTGGTAGCAACAGTTAAAAATAACACAATCACAACAATAGAAAACCCTGCACAACTAAATTTCATCCACTTGGTTAATCCTGGCTAATGCCACCCGTCAAAAGTAAAGCCTTACATTTCTGCTGGAAAATTTTCAGACTGACAGAGTTCTAGGAGAAGAGTCTTTCACAATTATGGGTCAGCCCTTCTCTCGATGTGCCCTTATTGTTCAAATGTTATGTACATATGGCATTGTCAAGAAGGCTCTTGTTATTCTGGCCTATTTTTGGACTATCCTGGTCTGTGGAAGCTCGTACTGAAATCAATATTCATAATATTCATCATATACTATTAAAGACTCTAGCAGAGAGGACATGGCTAACTTTGCTTGAAGAACGGGCCTCCAAGCAAGAGGTAGGCACAGCTCAGTACCATTTAGCCAAACGGTGCTTAAAGATGAAGCAGCTAATAAATCTTGGGTTTACAAGTCTTGCAATGTATGTGAGGAAGAGACTGGAAGATCCATTCCACCTGTGCCTTGTCAAGTTGGTACCTTACTGAGGGATGAAGAAGAATGACCAGGCCTGGTGGTAGCAGTTAATTAGGGGAGTAAACAAGCCCTGTCAAAAGTGATGGATTGGATTTTTGATTGGTGCCAGGTTGGCATGATCAACACAGAATATTAGATTTCTAATAACTATGGAAATAGATAACCCAAAGAGCCTATGAGACTCTTGGGCTCAACATGTGGAAACCAATCAAAGGCCTAAGAAAACAAAGGGGAGAAGTCTGATTTTTTGAGGAGCCTGAAAACACCTCAAGCTGCCAGAAGGGTAAATATTATTGCTCTTACGGGTATAGGTTAAAGAGTTTAGGTCCATTTAATATTTAAAAAGGTTAGGGGACATTCGGGTGGATTTTATTATTCACAACATCACTCTTAATAGTAGCTTCAAATGCCACACATTTATGCTTCTTAGAATGTTATAGTTTGCTTATGCTTGCATTTTAATGTATCTTTTGCCATACATTTACTATTTCATGTATCTTCTGCCATACACTTACCATTTTGTATGCCTTAAGTCTTTGGATAAAAAGATTAAGCTTTAGAAGTTGTGGTCATTAGGTATTGGCTTGATCATACGAAAAGCCTACTGAGACAATAAAAGAACATCTTTCAGCTCTCGGGATGCAACTGGCCCTAACCTTCAATGACTTGGTTGGGAGTATTCCTGACTTCGCACAAGGAAACATAACATGCATGACAGGACACTCTCTTTTAGACAGGGAAACCCTTTGTACAGCAGCTTAGCCCAACAGAGCAAGACTGTGGAGCCTTTTGAGATGATAACCCCACCCCTCACTGGCACCTTGTGAAGCTGTATTTAAATGTAAGCCAGCTGATGATGAGGGACCAATGAGGGAAGAGGGTGCAGTATTGCATGAGAGCCCGTAGACTCCTTAACACAACCTTTGGCTGCGGTAGGCTAAGCAGGGCCAAAGACAGAGCTATGGGAAGCTCCCTATATCCCCCATAGACGCAGTGGCCATAAATAAGGGCAAAGATTCTGTGCTACATGAGGCCTGACAAAGGCAATCTCACCAAGACTTATGTATGAGGGCTACCCAAAGGAGAAAACTTTAAATAATTCAAGGAAAGAACTCTACGTGTGCACATTCATTAGTTGCAGATGTGCTATCTGACCAGGCTGTTTGAGAACATGTGTTGTACAAGAGGAGATCAAGAGGACATTTACTTGGAAGTTTAGGACTCATTTGCCGCTTTCTCATCTTGACAACTCTTCACTGTTTATCTGCAAGATACACACACTAAAGGAGTTCTCCGTTTAGATGTGAAATGTATATTAACTCTGCCTATTATATTCCTTCTCCTCCTACATTCTATAGCCCTGCTTTTCCTTTTTTTGTCTTTTCTTTCACCTATCTTGTTTCACATCCCCTTTCTTTGCTGAATGCTTAGTACATGTTGTATTTGTTGCTATACATTTTGTTAGTGGAAAACTTCAACACAAAGAAGTAAAATAAAATAAAAATCATCAAATGACTTAATGTTCTTGCTGATACAAGGGAGAAGAGGCAGTCCCTGAGGTATGTATAGCCTGTGCCATCATCGCCTTGGACTTGTTCTTAGAAGACAATAGGAATCCAGTGCAGAGTATGTTGTGAAATCAGTATTAAGCCTGAAAGTAGTGACTACACTTTGATGACTAAAATGAACTGAGAAGAGAATTATGGCAAAAGTTGTTCTCTGAAGCCCTGCCATGGGTATAAAAAAAATGATCTGGCTCCAAGAAAGTGAATGTGTAAGTAAAAATTGTAGCAGCTCAAGCCAGAGTAGCAAAGAGCAAAAAAAATGTGCTGAGTTTTTGCATGAATTGTGGATCACTTTTCAAATTAGCTGCAAATTGCTCTCACTTCAATGTTGCATAATTGTGATACTTTAATAAATTGATGTTCTTAATACTTGTTCATTATTTACTTAACATCCAATCACTATTTTATTAGCTCTAAATGAAGTGCCATATGAAGTAGAGTACTTAATATAAAGTGGAGATCATAACTACTGGTTTCTGAGAGCAAACAAAACTTGCCTTTGTATGGATTGGATATCTCAGGCACGTTTTCTGGCATTCATATATGCTCTGGAAAAGGAAGGTCACAATATATCTGTAGATCCATCACTTGCTTTTGAAATGTGCCCAATGGTGTAGTGGTTAGAGTGCTGGACTAGGACTGGGGAGACTCAAGTTCAAATCCCCATTCAGCCATGATACTAGCTGGGTGACTCTGGGCCAGTCACTTCTCTCTCAGCCTAACCTACTTCACGGGGTTGTTGTGAAAGAGAAACTCAAGTATGTAGTACACCGCTCTAGGCTCCTTGGAGGAGGAGCGAGATATAAATGTTTTTTAAAAAATTCCCAAAACTAATCAACCACAACCTCATTGCAATATAAATCATCATAATTGTGATCATCTGATTAAAAATTAAGAATATTGTACAAGCTAGCTTAACCAATCTTGAGCTACATCTAAGACGTTATCGAGTGTTTGGTCCCAGGCCAGAAATATTTGACTTTGTGGTGTAGTCCATTCATTTGCTTCCCATATGAGATAACTACATATAGTCACTTACACAAGAGAAGACCCTCTAATCAGAAGAACCTTTGGAGTCAGTGACTAGCATTACTGCACATAGTACTTACCACTTATAGTATACTGTTGATGTGTCTACTGGAAAATTGCAGTAAAGAGTTCCACATATGTAACAAGGACAAATAGACACAGGCCATATATGGATTATACTTATAATCACACTGGAAACATGCCATCAGTGATGACAAAGTTTTATTTATTTTATTTTATTGTTAAATTTATATACCACCATTCATTAAAACAATCTCAAGGTGGTTTACACAATTTTTTTTAAAAAAAAACTATAAAAATGACACAATTAAAATATTAAGCTAAAATATAAAACAAATTGACTAAAAAGATTTAAAATACAAGCATTAAAACTGTACAAAATACAAAGAAGCAGCAGTAGATACAATCATATAAAAGCCTGGGTAAAAAGCCAGGATTTAACACACTTTCTAAAAACTGTGATAGAGACTGAGGAGTGAATAGCCAACAGGAGAGCATTCCGGAGTCTGGGGGCAACAATAGAGAAGGCCCTGTCCTGCATGCACGACAACCGAGCCTCCCTCATTGTCGGCACCCAGAGCAGAGCCCACTCAGATGAACTTGTCAGATTGTTCTTCAAAGCATCATATAGAACTTACAACTGGTAAGCCTTTACATGACCTGTATATACATTGTGATAGAACTTAATAGTATGTATGATCCCCATTGAAGCAATGAATCTGGATAGGTGGAAGATACATCCATGTGGTATAACGGGAAGTTCCAAGTTCTATGCATAATTACCCTAATCCGGTAAGAAAAATCTGCACATGTAAGCATTATTCCGCTTACATATAAGCAGAACGTGTTGCAAGTATATTCATTTAGATTTACATCCCTATCATGATGCTCATCTGAGCCCATTTGAACTGGGTACATGTGTCTTTTAATAAGATGTGGATATGTAAGGCTACCAATTGATATGCATGACTGTGTTGTGCAACCGTAGCTGGATCTAGGTTTGTATTATTCATATGTATGCTATAGGTACATGTTAGAAATGCATTATAGAAAATCAAATCAGTGGCCGACATCCTGACTTATGAAACATACGTGTTTCATATTTGCTGTGTTCCAGAGTAAAACAGCATGGGCATTCATGCAGTGGGGAGTGATTTTTTTTCTTGTTTCCCCTTCCCTTTGAAGTGGCCTGTGACCCTGAAAATATGTTTTTGAGGGTTATGCAGCCCACAGAGTGCTTCAGAGGCAAGGGGAGATCTCAAAAAAAACCCAAAAAACCTCCCCCCACCCCCATGTGGGAGGCCAAGCTGCTTTATCCTCACTATTAAGTGAGGATGCTGGCCAATTAAAATTTAAGTATTATTGCAGTTCAATTAAAAACATAGTGCCAGACTAGAGATATGAAATCTAGTACCAAAGCAAACTAAAATTCATGTTATATGATATTCTGTTGGGTTTTGAAGAAAGGAAAGAAGGGAGAGGGGGAGGGAAGAAAAATAAGAGGAGGAGGAATATTTATATACTGATTTTCAACCAAAAAAATTCTCAAAGCAGACTACAGAGCAAAATAAATGAGATAAGAGCTCCCTGTCTCAAAATGTCTCCGTCTAAAAAGAAAGATGGAGAAGTTGATGGGACCAATAACAACAATGCCTTTCATACAAATAGAGCAAGAGAGTGAAGAGAATCTCCATTTGGTTTCGCCATGCTTCCAGATTAGGCTCCAAATAAATACAAAAGTTTTGTAGGAGGTGCATCTATGATTGAATTAAATGATATAGCCCACAAGTAACTCTGTAGTCACATATGCCTTCTCTGTCTTCTCAAGGGCAACAAGTTCTACAAAGGGGCCACCTTCAGATCAGTGTTCTTTAATTTTTTTCATCTGTGTGAG
Source organism: Hemicordylus capensis (assembly GCF_027244095.1). Taxonomy (NCBI): domain Eukaryota; kingdom Metazoa; phylum Chordata; class Lepidosauria; order Squamata; family Cordylidae; genus Hemicordylus; species Hemicordylus capensis. Next base: position 90,440,910 of record NC_069657.1, on the reverse strand, counting down.
GAATGCATTTTGTTCTGGGCGGCAGTATCAAGGCAGTGTGTGTGCACGTGCAACTAGAATGTGGCCTTCCAGATTCAATCTGAGCAGGATCTAAAATTAACTGAGCGGACATTAAAAATGTGTGAGTGTGCACACACGGGCATGCCTTAGAGGGAACACTGCTTCAGATGTAATGCGGAACCGCAGGTCCAATGGACCCACAGTTCCACACACCCTCCCCTCCCCTGCTCTCCTGTCTGCATTCAGATGAAATAGAGAGTGATCTAACTGCAGTCATGCTGAGTTCTGCAGAGAGGAGGGGGGATCTGGCTGTCGGGACTTCCTTCTTTAATGAAGGCCAGCCCCAGCAGTCAATGGCAGCCAGAGTCAGAGGGAGGTGCCAGGTTCAGATGTAATGGATGCCCTCCTCTCTGTCCCAATTGGCTGCCATGGCTGTCCATCAAGCAAAGGAGGAAGCCTAGCAGTCAGTTCTCCATCCTCTCTGCTGTCTCGCAGACTGCAGAGAGGAGGCCAGCACTTACGTCTGAAATTGGACGGGTAAGCACACAGCAGGGAGTGGAACCGCAGGTCCATTGGACCCTCGGGTTTAATGTTTTTATTTTTCATCCTAGTGTATTAAGGAAATCATGTTTTGCTGCAGTCTTGGAAAACACTATAATTCCCAGGAAACTCTATGCCTTTCCCAGGACTGCAAGGGAAGAAGTTGCTTCTGAGAGTAAATTTGATATAATGCAATGAAAGATGTTGTTCACTCACCACATGCTGATAAAAAATAAAATAGAGTCAACCTATCTCCTGCCTTTGTCCAGTAAATATTTACAGGGGTTGGGGGAACGTGATGAGGTGGGAGACAGGGGCTAAGGAGGCCAGGTCACTTGAGGAGAGATTTGCCAAGTTCAGCCATATTTGATTAAGTCTTCACCCATTCTCTGGTGTGTTGGCTCAGATACAAGTGGAAGTTTCAGTGGTCAAACTGGGCAGAATCACTTCTGAAAGGTATTGGCTACGGAAGCTTTGCACAGTCCTAGGAAACGACATAATTCAAAAAATCTGAATGGCTAAGCAAAAGGTTAGCAAAAGGCTTTCCTTTTAAAATGTCTTATACTAGCAGGGCTGCCTGCAATTTAGGCATCAGACCCACCTAGAGAGTTTCTGTTATTCCCTATGAAGACCATTTTTCATCCCTTGCAGGTTCATTTCTCTTGGGTAGACGTTTATAATATTCTCATCAAATTTCAATTTGCTGTCATAGAAACAACTATTTCCTGACCAAATCAATTGCATTTTAGTTATAAGATTCCACTGAGAAAAATATAGTTCTTTTGTTCAATGTTCGCCATTTCGGGACTTGTAATAAGGGAAAGTTCTTTTTACAGGCTTTCTCAGAGCTCTGCTCTTACTAAGGAATTCAGAGGTAGCCAATATTCAGAGCTAGATGTATTTTTTGGCCGTTATCCTTGATGTTTTAAATGGAAAATATCACATCACTAAACTTTGGTTCTGTGTCTGAAGTTGCACAAGATGGTGCACATTATGGAAAGAAATAGCTTTCTAGCCCCCTTTATATAAATTACACTAGGCTAGCCTGGCTTGCATCCTAATATGTTGATCACTCAATGGCTGTAAACACAGGGCTTGTCTTCCAGAAAACAGTCCCCTTGCTCCTGCTTGGCACTCCATTACTCAAATATGAGCATGGATGACACGGGGGAATGCTGGTTCCTTTTTTTATTTTCCCTGGAATGCACCCCCATCACTGTAAGCAACAGCTATGTGGATTGTCAGGAAACAATATGGGCAGAAGTATCCTAGATGTCTGGACTGCCATGCCTGTGGTATCTTAGATGTCTGGACCACTATAGAACAAAGAGATAGCATTCTGAATGCTGTACACTGCAGACTGAAGGTGGGATGTAGTATTTTGAACAAATGCTCCCACACATAAAATGCCACATGAAATAAGCTAACACAATTAGAGAGGTGCTAAACATGGCTTATTTGCTTATTTACAATGTTTTTGTTTTTTTTTAATGTAGGGGAAGATTTAGAACTAGAGGCCACCTTCCTGCTGTCCAGAATTCTACCTCATTCTGCACAGTGTGTAATTCAGAACTAAGAGCTGGTTGAGTGAACTCATAGTATGCACAAATGATGCCCTCCATTGATGGCCAGATTCTCCCCCACTCCAGCTTGCTTACCACAAAGCAGCAGCTGCCACAACTGCCAAATATTGTTGTCACAATAATTACACGTAACCCATATAAACTTCCACAACACAATAATTCTGCTCAAGTTAAGCACTTGAAAGTCCCATTGTTTTTAATAGGACACTGTTCTGCTTATTCTTAAATGTATTGCCCAACTTGACTTCAACCTGAAGAAAGGATGGGGTAAATATCAAATGGGTAACCTCAAAATGCAAACCTCACCTTTCAAATCTGCTGACTCCAATTCAAGTGCGTTGCAGCCTGCTTCAAGCAGGGCCGAACTTGGGACTCACACTCTCCAGCTGCCTCCCATGGAGTGGACTTCCATTCCACTATTTTCCTGAGCCAAAATAAAGCCTGGCAATGGGGCTTTTTGTCAAACCTTATGATCTCTGCCAAAAGAAATTTCTCTGAACATCATTTGCCACCACAAAGGGGCATGTGAGGACTGTCTCCATGGAAACCCTCCACTGCCTGCTATTATGTCACTTCCCCAAGGTAAGGTAACGTCAGGGGCTTAACAACAATTGGGCAAGGGGAGAGAGTTGTCTTGGGGCCCGCTGCCTCGAGGGGCCCCCAGAGGCAATTCACATGACTCCCCAGTGACTACTCGGGCTTCCTTCATTGTTCCAAATGAACCTTCCGTGCCATATTCTTTCTCTCTGTGTGTCCCTCCCTCCCTCCCTCCCTCCCTCCCTCCTTTCCCCATCTCCACCCTTTTGCCTCATTACTCGTAGGCTCTTCCTCCTTCCCCGCCCTGTCCCTGTCCAGAGGCTCTCATTGGCTGGCAGTGCCACACATGGAAAAGTCCAGAAAGGCACATGATCAGCTGGAACACACCAGTGGGTGAGCAAGAGATTGCAGCCTGTGAACACTACCCATTGCCCAGTTTATCGAGGCTGCTGTTCCCTTCCTGCCTTGCTGCTATTTACCAACGCATCATAGGCAGGGAGGGTGGCTGCAGGGGTGTAGCCACCGTTGTGCAAAAGGGTTCAAAGAACCCAGGCCACCAATGGCCGGAACTGCCGAAGAAGCCCCTGGGGGCATGGCTCAAGCTCTGGAAGAGCCCCGAACAAACGCCCCTGCTGCCCCCTTTCTCTCCCTCAGATGGGGTTGAAACCGAGCAAGGCTTCCGCCTTCCTTGCAATCCCAAAGCCAGGAAAGCACCCCCATATCCCTCCCCATACCACACGCCCTCGTGGATTCCCTGTATGAGTTCTGGTCGCCTTTTAGGAAAGTGTTTCTTTAAATACAGGATTGCCACTGGATTGCTTGCCGCCACTTCCTGGTTGCTCTCGGCAAATCACAGGAGGCAAGGAGAAAGCCTCAGCCCAGCTGGTTGGGAAGTGGAGGGACTGTGAACTTCTTCTCTCAAGCACAGTAAAACAACCAATACAAAAACAAAAAAACCCCGCTTTCCTCATCCCATATCTGTTTAGCTTTATTGTTGCCCTTTATTAAGCCACTGGGTGTGTGCTTGCATTTCAAAAGTCAGGCTTCTTGTGTTTGTTCTCTCCTGCTTCCTTCCCTGATTTAAATCTCTCTCTCTCTCTCTCTCTCTCTCTCTCTCTCTCTCTCTCTCTCCATTACAAAAGTTTAATAAAAATCCTCCCCACAGCCCAACAATATACCTTCTTGTTCTCCACCAAAGTCACAGTTTGGATGGGTGTTTAAGATACAACTAAATGTTCAATAAACAATATTGAGAAAGCCACATTACCAGCTTTTGTTAGTGTAGTTTTGTTATTTGTTAAACATTTCACTAAAAAATAGTGCTCTTTTCTCTTAGGTGCTCCTTTCAGTTGAAGGTATTTGAAACATGTCACTTAATTACACCTAATTTGTGTGTCATGCCTTGAGGAGGGGCAGCTGGAGCTGGAAGGTCTCCACATTTACAGGACAGAAGAGACTATGATGAATTTGGGGTTACGATTGTAAATGCGAGCTGGCCAACTCTTTTTGGCTAAGACAGAGCTCTGGCCGATAGTCCAGGAAGCCATTGGATGTTTCTGAATAGGGTGCCAATGACTCTGAAGAATGACTCTGAAGTAGCCTGATTCTGTTTTATTAGTTGGTTCTGCTGTTATTTACACCTTGTAACTAGTTGGGATAGTTAGTAGAGACGTCAGGCCAGGAGAAGGAGAGGAAAGCAGTGCAGGGGTTGGGGCATTTTAAAATCTCACCTCTGGGCCCACTCCAACCTTACTACGCCCCTGGGCAAGGCATTTATTTTGTTCTGAGGAGGAGGAGGAGGGAACAGTTTAGGAAAGGGAAATGGGAGTTAAAGAAGACTTTTTGAGTGATCACATCGAACACTCAAACTAGAAACGTGGTGGGTAGGAAAACACACACAGAGAAATGGTGAATGCTCTCTCTCTCTCTCTCTCTCTCTCTCTCTCACACACACACACACACACACACACACCACCTCTCCACTCAGCATCTCAGCCAAAAGTTAGAACCACATAGAGGGGGGAAAGTATTTTCTGGGGATGGAGGAAGCTTTGGTTTAGTTACAGGGAATTGCCTCCAACATGTGGTCCATGTGACTAAAGCTGCAATCCTTTGTGCACTTACTGGGAGTAAGTACCACCAATTAAATAGGCATGGGATCAAGCTACAACATATCAATGGGAAGAGAAAGATGTGGTTACGTTGTTTTATTCTTGAAAAAAGAATGACACATGCCAGACATTTTGGAAATATTGCCCAGATAGATAGAAGAAGTTTTGCTATTTTAAAAAAAAACCTGAGCAATTTTTCAATTGATGTTTTTGAAAGTCTTAAAATTGAAAGTCTTCCTTTGGACAATTTATCTTTTATATCCTCTCCTCTCATGAACTTCTGTCTTCTTTCTCCTTATCACCAAATCCTCAGTGTTCAAGAAACATACTCATTTTATACAAAATTCCATTATGCTTCAGTGCTGTGTGGGCCAAGGTTCAACATTCCTTCTTAACGTTGTGCCAAAAAAGAGATTGGTTTTGTGAGACTCTTTTTATTGGGCTGTTCCTATTGCTGGATACAACATTTAAACAAGAGAAAATGCTCATTTTCCCAGCTGGCACCCCTTTATTTAGAGAAGGGAACAGAGGCTATACAATGGCACCTAGAATTCTATATTGCTCAGAGAGATGTTAACAAAGAGAAGATATTAAATATAAAACAAGCTCACAATGACAAAGTTTCTGTTCAGCACTTTGAAATGTAGACTCTGTGAGCTGTTAAATTTCCTCTAACATTGAAATGGTTTCAGCTGGGGGGAGGGGAGAACCCTGTAAATGGAGCTCCAATCACTGTAAGTGGCAGCAGAGAGTCGTTAAGAATGACAAGTGGAGTACTTTTATAGTATATTTGGAGAAGTCTTGAGTGCTGATGAGACCCTTCAGCCTGTAAAACTGCTAAGCATTGCTGATGAGGCTGCACTCATTATGCTTTTGTCCCCAGCAAAGTATTTTGAGCAGGAAATGCTGCCTTTTTATTTTCAGGGCTGCGAGTATAGGGATGGATGTTTTGTTTGTGGTAGCTAGGTTTTCATACCTGTCAACGTGTCCCTATTTTCTCATTTGGGAAAATAGGGACATGTTAGCAGGTATGGGTTTTAATAAATGCTGCTTTTAATAAGTAGCACTTAGCCACATTAAGAACTTCTTTATCTTACTGTTAAAATCACTTGTATACCAGTGCAACATGTATCAGAGACATCATTAATTGTCTTGGCTAGGATCCAAAGAACCATCTAGCTAGTTCTGGGTTACTCAGGGAATTTATGTTTCTCAAATAGCATCTCTCTCTCCCCCACACCACCATTTTACATGGTAAAGCACTGTTGAGAAAGAGGGTAGTCTCAAAAGCAATTTGCATTCTGGTATGGATGTCTGATATTGAAAATTTAAAAACCCACTGTTTATATAGAAGCCCTTGAGCTCATCAAAAAAAGCTCTTTGAATTGTAGCCCATTTTTAATTATATTCACAGATCACATAGAAATACAGAAATTAAATCATCTCCATGCCTGTCCTCATACACAAAAATCCTGTTTTAATAAGGGGAAAAAAGCATTACATTCGAAAAATGCTCAAGCTCAGGCTTCAGTGAATCACCAAATAGGAAAAATTCCTGATCTAGGAAGCAGCCATTAAGAATATTTCTCCATGTTCCCTCACTGTGTTTATTTGATGCGAGAAGGGTACAATCAGTATCTGCCATAGGCAGACTATAGTGAGTCTGGTGAAATCTGGGAAGAAAATGCAGGTTGAGTATCCCTAATCCGGACATCTGAAATCTGGAATACTCCAAAATCCGGAAACCACCACAGCGTACGCCCACAGCACCAACTCGTTGTGGCTTAGTTTTCATTACATTTACAGCTACCTGTAGTTATCGTAAATTCAATGCTTATTCATTTTTATACTTTAAATAAAACCTAAAAAAACCCCAAAAACCAGTGTACAGTAACCTTTCATGTTTAGACTTGGATCCCATGCCCAAGATATCTCATTACAAATATGCAAATATTCAAAAATCCGGAAAGGTCCGAAATCCGGAACACATCTGGTCCCAAGCAGTTTGGATAAGAGATACTCAGCCTGTAGTCTGTTTGCTATATTGTCTCTGAGCACTGTCCAAACCTTGTCACTATACAGGACAAACAGCAATGCAACTGATTAATTCCAGGAAGCATTTGGTACAATGTGAATGAGCGCAGCATGCTGTTGCAGACAGTGAAGCTGAGAGAAAAGCAGGAAAGCATGCAGCAAAGCATTAAACACCAAAACAGACATGGTGTATCATCAGTGTCCTTACAGCAACTCTTCCTATTATTGTTGTCTTGAATAAGAGGCTGTAGATGGCAGTGTGGCTCAGCCTTCCCTTGATAGCTAAACGCTGCAGCAGTCAGCAATACGTTAAAGCTGGTTGTCCCACTGTGCACCACTTTTGTCAGTAAGAAAGCATGGAGCTTCTCTTGGAGTCAAGAAACACTTCAACTCCAGATTTCATGTGATTAATTGTCTCATGGGATACATCTGCACCCCCCACTCAATTTTTCTTTTGTAGACTCATTTCTTGCTCTCTCCTTTACATCAAAGACGTCACACTCAAAGTCTAATTTTTTAAAGCATTTTTTGCATCTTCAGCTGGAATTTCTATTACGAGCATCGTTTCACATGCTCTATAAAGCAGTTGTTTCACATAATCTATGCACTACGGTGCACAATTTGACTTGGCCAACCCCCTCTCTTTACACAGTGTAAAGATAAAGGTAAAGTGTGCCATCAAGTTGATTTTGACTCCTGGCGCCCACAGAGCCCTGTGGTTGTCTTTGGTAGAATACAGAAGGGGTTTACCATTGCCTCCTCCTGTGCAGTATGAAGTGATGCCTTTCAGCATCTTCCTATATCACTGCTGCCCGATATAGTACCAGTGGGGATTCGAACTGGCAACCTTCTTCTGCTTGTTAGTCAAGCATTTCCCTGCTGTGCTACTTAAGGTTGCTGTGTAGTCAATCTGAAAAGAAAAGACTCAAAACAGAATATACTTGCTGCTAGAAGCAGTGCTTCCCTTCTCTCACAAAATTAAGAACATAAAAAGAACAATATTGAATTAGTGCAAACAGCAACCTTGTCCATTCCCATTTACACCTGCCAGAGACTTTGGGAAAGCTTCCATGCCAGATATGACAGCAGGAGCCCTCTCACGCTATTGCACCCCAGCAACTGACATTCAGAAGTGCTCTGCCTCTGAATATGGATGCTCCACTTCTGCGAATAGTTTTTGATATGTCTGTCCTCTATGAATGAGTCTAATCTTCATCTAAGGTGGAGACCATCACAGTACAATATGAAATACTTTATTACAGTCATTGACCAACTGTGTGTACAAAAATGCAAAAGATGAACAAAAGATGAAATCTAATGAATGAATGAATGAATGAATAAATGAATGAAAAGCAGAACCAGCATAAAATTAGCTGAACACTAGCATACTTTAAAAGGCCATCATTGCATCTTGTGATGCTGAATTCCATAAATTATGAGACAGGAAGAAAACAAAACAACCTTTATCTTTTTTTTTAAAAGTATGTTCATGGTTTTCTGTGCTATGATTTACAGAGGCCTTTTAAACAACTGGGCGGGGAGTGGGCAGAGTGGGGAAGGCTGGGTGCAACTCACCTTTCCCTCAGATGATGGGAGGGGAGAGCCGGTCTTGTGGTAGCAAGCACGACTTGCCCCCTTAGCTAAAGAGGGTCTGCCCTGGTTGCATATGAATGGGAGTCTAGAAGCGTGAGCATTGGAAGATATTCCCCTCATGGGATGGAGCCGCTCTGGGAAGAGCATCTAAGTTCCAAGTTCCTTCCCTGGCTTCTCCAAGATAGGGCTGAGAGAGATTCCTGCCTGCCTTCACAGCCAGTCTGTGAAGACAATACTGAGCTAGATAGACCAATGGTCTGACTCAGTATATGGCAGCTTCTTATGTTCCTGTGATGAAGTAAATGTTGCTGGGAGTGCAGACCATGCTCCATGCTCTCAGAAGATCCATGCTGCGCCAAGCAGCGCAGATCTCCCGAGGCTAGGAGGATGCAAATCCTTCAATGCACCACACGATGAGCAAGGTGCAATGGGGGATTCCCCTGGGAGACAGACACTCTAGGCACCTATGCAGACAGAATCCCGGAAGCCGGGTTAAGAGTGCACTGGGCTATGGAGCTGGGTTTGGAGGTGCAGCAGCCCATCTGTTCTCACGGGAAGCCAAACTCAGGCTTGGCTGCTCATGAGAACAGCCTTACAGTTTTTACATATGTTGTTCTCTTACTTGTACAGGACTATGCAGAGAAATAGCAGCATATAAATAAATACAGTCTCATCTATGTCTGTAGGATACACAATTCCTGGGAAACAGGTGGGTGGCTTCTATAAGGAATTATATGAGTTTTAATCAACTTGATCTTCTCCACTATTTTCAGTGTTCGCACATTTACAGTTTATTTTCCAGGCCAGATTTCAGCCTCCCCTCTCCCAATTATCTCTGAAAACACTTCTACAAATCTATGAATATTCAGCCACCTGTAATTGTCTAGCCAGAGTCTGCCAGTGTTCAGCTATAACTGTGCATCTGATAAATGAATGTCTGATAAAAGCAGGGAGAAAGAAGAAGAGAATGGAGAATGATTGGCCAAATTACACAAAATGTGGGAAATAGAGCTATCACTTAGTTGCCACTATATATAATAGGAGCTGGGTACTTTAGCTATGCTCATAGAAGAAGACACACAATACTTGGGCGGGGGGATGGGGACTAACAACACTAGAAGAAGTGCTAAAGACTAGAAATGTCAACAGGTGGAACTGGATTCTCCAGGAACAAGAAAAACGGGTCTGCATTCACACAGAGATAACTACAGTTTTAAAGTTACTAGAGTTGCCTACTCTAGTTCCATTCATGCCTCAGCCTGAGAAAGCAGGGAGAGTTTGGAATCCAGGAGCACTCCCAGACTATGTGCCTGATCTTTCAGGGAGAATGTAACCTCATCCAGAACAGGCAGATCTAAACCATCTCTCAGGACCAAACCCCTCACAGTCAGTACCTCTGTCTTATTTAGATTCAGCCTCAGTTTGTTATCCCACATCCAGCCCATTATCGCCTCCAGGCAGGCATGTGGGGGCAGGGGTTATGCCAATTCCTGATGGAGTTGGAATGGAAAAATAGATCTGGGTGTCATCAGCATATTAATAACACTCTAGATCAAACCTCCTGATGGTCTCTCCCAGCAACTTCATGTAAATGTTAAAAAGCATTGGAGACAGTACAGAGCCAGGTGGAACTCCCCATTTTAGCTCTGCAGCATAACAGTATCCAAATGACACCATCTGGAATCTGCCAGAGAGGTAGGAATGGAACCGCTGTAAAACAGTGCCACCAAAACCCACCTCCCTCAAGCGACCCAGAAGGATACCATGGTCCATGGTATCAAAAGCTGCCAAGAGATCCAAAAGGATCAGCAAAGTCACACTCCCTCTGTTGATAGCTAATTGGAGATCTTTCATCAGGCCAACCAAGGCAGTCTCTGCCCTATAGACCACTCAAAAGACAGTTTGAAATGGGTCTAAATAATGCACAAGTATTATATTAAATACTTGTACAATGTGTATACCGATCTTTGTGTACTTAAGTTATTCAGACATAATGTTTTATGCACAAACTTCCTGTCTGTACCCTGCATTTGAGGGTACATATGCCCAGGTTTACTTTTAAAATGAATGTGCCTTGTACAATCATTCACACAAAAAACATGCTTACAGATATCTGCACACACATACAACACAATAAGGTCATAAAAACATGACCATAGAAACACGTCCATAAAAGCAGGGGCCAGTGAAGGCGGGGGGGGGATCATTCCTACCTTCCCTCACATGACCATGGTGAACCTCTAGTCATTCCGTTCATCCACTCACATGATCGCTGCTGTGGTGAGCAGTAAGGTGTTCTGGAGGCTGGAGAAACTAAGTCCTGCCTCCAAGGATCCCATAATGCACCATGTAAGAAGTGTGATTCGTTGTGGAAATGCTAGAGGCCAGGTGGTTCCTTCATCTGACCTCTTTCATTTCCATGGCTCCCAGCAGCCTGAAAGGAGCTGCCAGCAGCCTGGCTGCCCACATGACCAGGAAGCGAAGGAGGAGAGCATGTGTATGCCCTATAATCTCACTTTTAGCTTAGGTAAAAAAAACCCGGGTAACCTGGCTGAGGAGCGCTGGGATTGTTCCTGATCCTGGCCGATCTCACAGCAACTCTACGTGGGTGGGCTTCTCTAGCCCAGGTAGAGCTGGGCTGACACATCAACCTTTTGAGTATAATCAGTAAATTCTATGCTCATGAGAATGACCTCAGTGTCTGAATAGGGCTTCTAACTGACATTATTCCTGGCTACACCCCCTCCCCCCATTTTTTCCACAGGATCTTTCGAGGTTGGCAACCCTCACAAAAAAATGAAAGTAGTCTGAACAACGCTGTCATGTGTACCATAGTGGAAAGTGAGGCAATGTAATCAGCTTCTGGGTGGTGACTGAGGATGGGGCGTGTTAAACAACTTAAACCCAGTAAAGCCCCAGGCAATTATTTTATTACAACTCAAGTTAGAAGTTGCAATATGGAGTGGTGGACTCTGGTTTTGACCTATCTTTTTACCTGACCTCTCTTTTTACCTCATTGTATTGGTTCCAAGGGATTGGGGCATAGCCATTATGATCCCTATTTACAACAAAGTCAAAAGGGATCTTCCTGACAATTATTGACCCATCAGCCTTTTGAGTATAATCAATAAATTCTATGCTAAACACTTAAATGAAAAAAGATTGGATTGGCTTAAATCTGAACATATCTTGGCAGGGGAATAGGCCGGCTTTAGAGCTGGCTGGCCTCTATTAGACTAAGTCCTTATCCTGCAGCATCTGGTTCAAAAGTATACAGATAAACCTGGTATTGCATTCTATGCTGCGTTTATTGATTTTAGAGTCAATTTTGTGGTGCAAACTAAAGAATTCCACCATAGATGGACGCTTATTACTCTTACTATTTAAACTCCATGAAAAATCCTGATTGAATGTCCATTGCAGTGTGCAAGGTCATCTAACCAAAGAAATTCCAACATGGAGAAGCGTTAGGCAAGTATATTGGTGCCATCATTATTTAATTTCTTTATCAATCCCCTGGTATCTCACCTTAATAATTTCACCCATCATCCTCTGAAGCTGGCAAATAAACGTATTACAATACTACTTTATGCGGATAATGCAGTTGTACTGTCTCAAACCCTGGTTGGCCTAAAATGATCATCATGATCACTTGCTTCATTTTGCAACAAGGAAGCTTTAGAGATCAATTACACTAAGGTCCATAACTTTGCTAAGCATTCTAAAGCTCGTACTTGGCAGTGGAATGGCTATGAAATTGAACAAGTTAAAATCTTTAAATATTTGGGCATAGTTTTTCAAGCCCCTGGTGGGCAGAGTGCCCATTTGGATTATGTTTCACAAAACACCCAGAGATCAGTGTCAGCCATACAATCTTGGTACTACACTAGAGGTGTGCTATTTATTCCAGCAGCCATAAAGCTATTTTTAGCTTAAGCCCAAGATTGAATGGTGCACAGCTTGCTCCATATGGCAATTTTGTTTCATTGGAAGCTGTTCAATCAAAATTGTAAAACAAAAAACAAAAACGATTTTCCAAGCAGCACAGTGGGTACAAAATATGGTTTTCCACCAGGAAGCTGGTGTTACCAAGCTGGAGATGGGATTATGGTTAAATATCTTTACTCATTGGTTAAAGTTATCTTTTTATCCTGTTGGATTAGTCTAATTGACGTTAGTCGATAATTTTAACACGAAGTGGAAAAGATCTCTCCTACATAAATTGTATTATGATAGCTTCTCTTTGGATGCTGCTATGGTGATAGGCTTTGAGCAGGCTAAGTTAGCACTTATTTATTTATTTATTAAAAGATTTAATATACTGCCCAATCCACAGACTCAGGGTGGTGTACAAACAAGGACAGCATCTGAGATCGGGGGGCGGGGGGATTAAAGGGCAAATGCCTGGTGGGATAAATGTTTTCAATAAGGTTTTAAAGGCTGAAAGGGAGGAGGCAGACCAAATCTGGGGGGAAAGAGAATTCCAAATTGAAGGGGCAACAACAGAGAAAGCCCTCCCACGGGCTCTAGTACTATTGACCTCTCTGAGACCAGGGAACAAAAGAAGGGCAACCTGAGAAGATCTAACAGGATGGGACAGGTCTGGCCAGGAGAGGCAGTCCTGAAGATAAGCAAGTGATAAGCTCTGAAGGGTTTTAAAAGTGAGAACCAGACTTTGAATTGGACACGGAAGCAAATAGGTAACCAGTGCAGTGACCGCAAGAGAGGAGTCATACTATTATATCTCCTAGTGCCCATAAGCAGGCAGGCCACTGCCTTCTGTACCAACTGAAGCTTTCGGGTTGTCTTAAAAAACATCCCCAGGTAGAGCACATTACAGTAATCCAGATGGGAGATGCTGAGGGCATGAGTTACTGTTGCCAGGGCCTGTCAGTTGAAATAGAGCTGCAACTCGTGGACAAGCCGAAGCTGGGCAAAGGGACCTTTTGCCACGGCTTCTACCTGCTGCTCAAGCAGGAGCCACTCAAGCAGGAGCCACATCCAAGAGGACCCCCAATTCATGGACCACCTCCTTCAGGGGCAGCACAACCCCATCCAAGGAGAGACTCAGACTCAGCAACTGGCGAGATTGAGGAGTAAGCAAAAGCAACTCAGTCTTGGACGGATTAAGTCTGAGCTTGTTTTTCGGGATGTGCATGAGCCCATGATAGAGGCCTCCAAACTGGTTTGAACATGGCCCAGTCTGGCACCAGAGGGAGGTGGTTCTTTAAGAGCTGGTGTGTGTGTTTGCACTTACCCCTCCCACCACTACCCCCCCCACCCGCTGGTGCTCTGTTTTTTGAAAATGATTTTGGGGCAGCAGTGTTCTTCAACGTGCGATGTGGGTGCACGGGCATGGTGACAGGCATACACACGATTGCTACTTCCAGTATTTCTGGCAAATGATGCAGCAGGGGCGGCAGGGAGGAACGTTGCCACCCCAAAATCATTTCCAAAAAACAGCACCGGCGGGGGGGAGGGGTAAGTGTAACCCCCCCACCCTTAAAGGGAGACCCCCTCCGGCACTGGACCGTACCTCTACAGTTCCGTGCACATCCCTACTTGTTTTGGCCCATCCAAACTCTGACAGCCTCCAGTCACTGGAAAACACAGAAACGGCATCTCTGGAGTGGCCTGGGGTGGCAATATACAACTAAGTATCATCAGCATATTGATGGAATCTTACCCCAAACCGACAGATGACCTGACCCAGCAGTTTCATGTAGAAGTTAAAAAGATTGGGTATGAGAACCGAGCCCTGAGACACCCCACAAAGGAATGGCCACAGGGCAGAGCACTTGTCACCAATGCACACCGACTGAAAGCTTCCAGTAAGAAAGGAACAGAACAACTGCAAAACAGTGCCCCCAGTACCCAACCCTCACAGGCACTTAAACAACAGGTGATAGTTATAGAAGGATTTTTTTAAAAATCCATACGTAGCCTGTCTCTACCCTTGTGGTGTAGGTGCCATAGTATCTATGGCTCATATCCTTCTTTGTTGTCCTTTTTATCATGATAGTAATCCTTGTTTTGTTTCCCCTTTTTAAACTAATTTTTCAGGCTGCTCAGATTTATTTTACTTCCAATATTTACTTCCCCACAGTGTAAAAATCCTTTGTGGTCCTGCTCCCAAAGTACTTCCAAGGTAAGTCCCCCCCCACCCCCTGCCCTTAGGGAATCCCCCTTTGTTTGTAAAAGGAATCATCAGTGGATTCCGCTTTATATCACCCTGAATCGGTTCAGACCAGTTCTGTTCAAACCATTTGGACTTGGACTGGCATCCCCTTTGCGGGGGGGGGGGGGAATAGTGCAGTTCAAACTCAGACTAATAAAACTGGGCCAGTTTGAGCTGAACCAGTTTGCACATCCCTAGCACTGGTGAGACAGAGCGGGGCCACACAGAGTGATTGCTGTAGAGCCATCTTCACTGCCACCAAGGAGCCACCACCACCACACTGCCACTGTCAGTATGGTGCCCTCTCACTCATTGCCCCACCCACCTGTCAAACTACATTTTAGCTAGGGAATCCCCTTTGCATGTAAAGTGGAATCCTTACTGGATCCTCTTTTACAAGCAGAGAAGCTAGGTTGCAGAGAAGCTAAATGAGTTTTTTGCATCTATCTTCACAGTAGAGGATACTGAGCATATAACTGTTCCTGAAACATGCTTTTTAGGGATGGAGGCTAAGGAACTGAGTCAGATAGAAGTGACAAGAGATGATGTTCTAAACTGTCAGGAAAAACTGAAAACTTGCAAATCACCAGGGCGGGATGGCATCCATCCTAGAGTCCTCAAAGAACTCAAATGTGAAATTGCCGACCTCCTTGCTAAAATATATAACATCCCTGCAATCAGGCTCTGTACCAGAGGACTGGCAAGTAGCAAATGTAACACCGATATTCAAGAAGAGATCCAAGGACTATCTGGGAAATTACAGGCCGGTTAGCTTTACGTCCATTCCAGGCAAATTGATGGAAAGCATCCTCAAGGATAAAATTGTAAAGCACATAGAAGAACAGGCCCTGCTGGGAGAGAACCAGCATGGCTTCTGCAAATGTAGATCTTGCCTCATGAACCTTTTGGACTTCTTTGAGAGTGTCAACAAGTGTGTGGATAAGGGTGAACCTGTTGACATAGTATACCTGGACTTCCAAAAAGCTTTCGACAAAGTTCCTCATCATAGACTCCTGAAAAAAACATAGCAGTTATGGGATAAGCGGACAAGTACATATGTGGATTGCCAACTGGTTGAAAGACAGGAAAAAGAGGGCAGGTATAAATGGAGAGTTTTCACAATGGAGGGAAGTAAGAAGTGGGGTCCCCCAGCGATCTGTACTGGGACCGGTGCTTTTTAATTTAATCATAAATGATCTAGAAGCAGGGGTAAGCAGCGAGGTGGGCAAATCTGCAGATGATACCAAACTCTTTCAGGTAGTGAAATGCAAAACAGGTTGTGAGGAGCTCCAAAAGAATCTCTCCAAACCGGTTGAGTGGGCGACAAAATGGCAAATGCGCTTCAGTGTTGGCAAGGGTAAAGTGATGCACATTGGGACGAAAAACCCCGACTTCAAGTATACGTTAATGGGATCTGAGCTGCCGATGACCGATCAAGAGAGGCATCTTGGGGTCGTGGTGGACAGTTTGTTGAAAGTGTCGACTCAGCTGTGCGGCAGCTGTGAAAAAGGCCTATTCCATGCTAGAGATCATTAGGAAGGGAATTGAAAATAAAACTGCTAATATTATAATGCACTTATACAAAACTATGGTGCAGCCACACCTGGAGCACTGCGTACAATACTGGTCACCATATCTACAAAAGGACATTGCAGAACTGGAAAAGGTGCACAAGAGTGCCACAAAGATGACCAGGGGCCTGGAGCACCTTTCTTATGAGGCAAGGCTACGACACCTGGGGCTATTTAGTTTAGAAAAAAGATGACTGCATGAAGACATGATAGAGGTCTATAAAATCATGCATGGTGTGGA
Source organism: Hemicordylus capensis (assembly GCF_027244095.1). Lineage (NCBI taxonomy): Eukaryota > Metazoa > Chordata > Lepidosauria > Squamata > Cordylidae > Hemicordylus > Hemicordylus capensis. Next base: position 90,424,522 of record NC_069657.1, on the reverse strand, counting down.
GAATCGGTGTTATGTGGTCTCTTCATGTTGTCCCAGAGGCCAATCTGGCTGCCACATTTTGTACCAATTGTAGTTTCTGAACTATGGACAAAATCAGCCCCAAGTAGAGTTTCTTCAAATAAGGTCTAATAATATCCTCCTTAAGACAAGAAGGCATCCTGCCCTTCCTCAGAGAAGCATTTATGATATTTACCAGACCCTCTCTGATAATATGACTGCCAGATGAAATAAGCCAAGTTGGGCAAGAGTCAAGATAGCAGGTGTTGGGATGTACAGTCTGAAGCAGTTTGTCCACATCTTCAGAAGTAACAAACTGAAAGTGATCAAATTCAGTCCTATAAGAGGGGTTGCTGGGCACCTCCACAATAGAATCTGCAGTAACTGTGGAGTCTAGTTCAGTGCAAATGCAAGATATTTTATCTGCAAAAGTTTTTAAACAAATCACAGCAAGTGACAGATGGTTTCAAGTTCAAATTCAAGGCAGAGGGGGCATGAACTAGCTCCCGCACAACCCTAGACAACTCAGGTACACATGAGTTTGCGTAAGCAATGCAGGCAGAGAAGAACCGCTTCTTTGCCGTCCACACTGCCAGAGCATAGATCCTCAAATGAGCTCTGTGTTGCAATCTATCGGATTTGCGCGGAGTCTTCCTCCACTTGCACTCTAGTCGTCTACCTCGCTGCTTCAGCTTCCACAGTTCATCCGAATACCACGGGGCTGCCTTTAAAGCAGGTCAGAGAGGATGCTTAGGAGCAATTGTGTCTACTGCTTTAATAAGTTCATTATTCCATCTTTGCACCAGAGCATCGACAGAATCACTAGCTGAGCCAGCTTGAAACCCTTACAAGGCTTCTTGGAATCCTATTGGATCCAATAACCTTCTCTGGCAGACCAACCTAATGGGTCCTTCAACCCTGCAGAGGTGGGTTTTGGCTGCAAGTCTTACCTTAACCAGATGATGATCTATCCATGGCAATGGGGAGATAACAAGGGTCCCCATCCACGCGACAGCTCCCTGATCAGAGCAAAAGACCAGATCGAGTGTGTGACCTGCATCATGCGTCAGTCCAGAGAACACTTGGGATAGACCCATAGTTGTCATGGCCGCTATGAACTCCTGAGCCGCCCCTGACAAGACAGTCCCGAAATGGACATTGAAGTCCCCTACCACCAATAACCTGGTCCACTCCAATGCCAACTCAGCAACCAGGTCCATCAGCTCATTTAGGGACTCTGTTGGGCATCGGGGTGATCGGTATACCAGCAGAAGTCCCAAACTATCCTTGGTCCCTAGACTTAGGAACACACCTGCTCCACAGTGGAGTAGCCCATTGGGAGGAGCTGGGACCAAACCTGGCCACTAGCTTCTTCCAACCAGGTCTCTGTAATGCACACCAGGTCGGCATCTTCATCCAAGATCAAATCATAGATGATCTCAGGCTTATTTTGGACCGACCTGGCATTACAAAGCAATAAAGTGAGGTGCTGTGGTTTGTAGGCACTGCCCTCCAAGGTCAAAGAGGTAGTAGGCCTGATTTAGGGGGAAATCACAATTAGGTTACTACATTCCATTCCCCTATTATGACCTGCTGATCTGTCAGCACCAAATCTTGGTTGATTCCCCACCACCACTGGAATGGCTGCCCCAGAGATGCCCCCACCTCCCCATCTCTGGACTATCAATGTTGTGTTTTTTTAAAATGTTTTGCAAACCATCTTGAGATTGTTTTAATGAAATGCAGTATACAAATCTAACAATAAATAACAATAAATAAAACAAGTATGAGGAAAAACCAGTGTTTCTCTTTGAGAGAAATCCTTAAATTCTCTTTCAAATTTAACTTTTGAGCATTTTTAATCTAACCCTAAATACCTCTCGGCGGGGGGCGGGTGGTGGTGGTGAGTCATCTGTAGATATCATGGTATGTTAAGTATCTGGGGATACTGAGGATAGATCAGTATGATGAGAGGAGAGACTAGAGAAGGCAGAACTTTTCTAAACATTAGTTGCTTACACTGCACTCCTTGGACACAAGAACTGTTTCAAAACGACAGAAACCTTATTGCTCTTAATGAAGTATGAGGCTGAAGTTGTTATGTTCTCTGTCAGTATATGTGGGCCTTTCATTTATTACACAGTTCTCCTCAATAGGAGTAGTTTTTCTTTTAGAACTTGAGAGTACCAAGTCCATGAAGAAATTCCACCTTTCCTTCCCTCACTAAAAACAAATGACAACTCCTGACTGTGGCTTATTGTTAAAGATGCACCAGGTTATAATCATACTAGGCTAACCCCAGATATAATTTGGTATCTCTTAGACCACAATATTATAGATCAAAGCATCCAAACACCTAGAAAATATGTCGGCACATTTACAGAATAGTGTTTGGGTAAGTAGGGGTTTCCTCTGTGTTGTACCAGCCCTGCCAATGCTAAAATGCTATTATTGGACTTCAAATGACAGTATTTGACACAATGTAGTTGCTGTTAGAACAACCTAATTTCTGGTCTATTGATGTGCTGTTTTGTCATTTGTCATAGAGAAAAAGGATGCACTGAATTGAATGGAGAAGGATTTCATTGTGACAATGCTGAGCTAAAAGAGCCTGTTTGGTATGTTTCCTGTTCTATTCTATAGCTCTCAAGTTGATTAAATACCACTTGCTGTTTCTACAGAGTCCCAATTGAACAAAACATTCACAAGACTCACTATGGCATCCAGAGATCAATAATCGGCTGACTGACAACAACTTGCCAGCAAGCGAGCACATTCCTTGTATGTTCCTTACCTAGGATTGATAGAAACCCAAACACAGTGTGAAGCATGTGCTGTTCAAGGGTTATAAAACATAGGCCATCAAATTCATGTAAAAGATAAATCATTAATAACAAATCTAATATGAGAGTCTAAAATGAAACAATCTATACTATTTTGTGATTATGATTGATTTTCCATTCACAGGCAGAGGACAATTCATCTGTCTATGACTTAGTATGTGTGGCATTTCCTGCCTGCTGCTGATGTTGTACTGTAACATGAATTAGAAGTGATTGTTTTCTGAGCATGTTCCTGGGTTTTCAGAGATGTTAACCTAAGACCTAAACATCAGATTCCTCATCCAGCCAAGACCAAGAATACTTGCACTCGAGCACCTCTGTCCTTTTCTCTCCCCAACAATCCTTTCTTCTTATACTGACTTCCTTCTACCACCCAAACATTAAACTTTCTAGGGATGTGCACAAAACAAATTTTGCATTCTGTTTTGAGCTTGAAACAAAATGCAGATGGCTGAAATGTTTTGTTGAAATAGCAGTCAAAGGATGCCTTTAAACCTTTCCCTTTCACGTAAACTGCAAGAGAAACTTTGACATTCATTTCTATATGCACTTCAGGTGCTTGCCCCCATTTGTTGAATCCAAGCTCTGCATGGGAGTCAGCAGCTGAGGTACAGAACTGGAGAACTCAGAGAAAACCTCAGTTGTTCATGTTGAGTGCAGAGGGAATGTTAAATAATCCTTCATCTGTGTCTTGGTCCCACGGGGGTGGGGGGAAGTGTCACAAGGGTCCTTTTGACTGAGTTCTGTGCTGGGGGCAAGGCTAGAAGGTCCTGAGTTGAGCTTCGGGACCACTTTTAGTCTATCCCACTTAATCATAGCTTCCCTTAGGGTCTGTCACAGTAGCCACCACTTGACATTGCAGACACTGAAGTCAGGGCCAGAAGAACTAAGCAGGATAATCGGGAACCAATATGGGGTGAGACAACAGGCAGCCTTCTGATCTATGGCACATTGAGTTGAGGGAGGGATCTCCTCCCTTACTCCAGCTACTATTGGCTGCTTCCTTAATGAAGAAGCAGCCTTCTTTTCCCCCGGCTGCTTCTTTAATGAAGGTCATTAAAGAAGGGAGCCCCAGTAGCCAGTTCCGCCTCTCCTCTGCAGTCAGCGAGACTGCAGAGGGAGAGCTTCCCGTTTCATCCAAATGCAGATAGGAGAGCAGGGGGAGGGTGTGTGTGGAACCATGGGTCTAGTGGAACCATGGGTCTATTGGACCCATGGGTCCACGTTACATCCAAAGCCGGCCACTGTCTCTCAGCCTCAACCAAGGCAGCTCCTGACAGTCTCATTTTATTCTATATTTGTTTGGCCTGGCTTTCCAGGGTTTTTAAATCGGTTTTAATATTTTAACCCAGTTTCGGGGGTTTTAATTACTGCAATTGTTTAATTCTTATTTTAAAGTGTTTTTAAATTGTTAACTGTTGTTATATTGTTTTTAATTTTTGTTTTAGCTCTATTATTTTGGTGGTTTGTTTTTGGTTGTAGACCGCCCTGAGCCATTTTGGAAGGGCGGTATACAAATCAAATCAATCAAACAAACAAACAAACAAATAATAAATATGAAAAGTTTTTTTTTAAAAGTATAAGGATTTAAATTTCTAGCATACCTCCATCCTGTCACAGACAAAAAGGAAAAGGGAAATGCGACAAGTTCAGCAATACAGACTTCTTTTTAAGTATGACAGAACAATCAGTGATTGACATTTTTTTTACTAGTTGTTGCAATATACTTCTATAAACTACTTTGTGTTATTTTGGGTTCAACTTTTCACCCAATCTGTGGGGGGGGGGGGGTTTGAATCTCGGGGGGTAAAAGCTTAGAAGCACATAGTGAAGAAGAAAGGTCAGAACTTTGTTCTGTTAAGTTATTTATTACTCTTTTCCGTTAACACATAGCAGTGAAAAGCTTTTAAGTAACTTTAGGTACAGCTCACAGAACACACCAGACCTACTCAGTGGGATATATGAAAGTAAAGCAACACAGGCATATTTATATCAGCAACTTCTCTCTGTTAAGTAATAACTCAGTTAAATATTTTATCAGAAACTCAGCTGCCTTTCCCATTTGTCTTATCCATACTCAGGTTACAAAAATTGTTAACTGTATTTTACACAAGTTGTCTCTGTATCTTCTTCATCCTTCATTAATTGCTTCTTATTTTAGTTAGGTTGGACTGTTTCTGATTTTTTAGTATAAGTTGCCTATGATTCTTACAAAATTCCACAGTTGCATGAATTAGTGTAGACAAAATATTACCAGGGGGTTTCAGCTTTTGATCTTCACTCGAAATAGTATTAGCTGTCAAGGTTTAGCAAATATTTTTAACCAATCATTTTATCCAGCATTGTCTAATATATAATTCTATCAATGGGTATGGTATTTCATACCTTTCTAAAAAGGACAGATCTCTGCCCCAAAGGAGCACACAATTTACATTTTTACAGGGAGAAAACAATAGAAGTTAGGAAGAATAAGAGAGGCAAAAATAACAAGATTAGACAAGTTTTAAACTTGATCTCAGGGGTGCAGCTGCTAGTGTTCAAAGCTGTCCTTGGAACATGAGCTACACCACTCCAGGGGGTTACCTCGCTCATCCCCCCCCGATCAGCTGGCTAGCCACTCCTGCTGATGCCCGCTCCCATATACCCGCCTACCTCCTCCCCTACCTCCACCACCCCACCTGTCCATCTGCCTCTTCCTCCACCGCTGCCACCCACCACCTCTGCTGCCTGCCAGCCCTTCTGAAAGCTTAGCAAGTGGCAGCTGCAGCAGTTGCAGGATGGTGGGTGGCCAGAAGCCACATGCATCGCGGTGTGTGTGTGTGTGTGTGTGTGTGTGCATGTGCTGATGGGGGGGGTCCCCCTCTCCCCTAGCGACACAACTGCTTCATCTGCAATACACAGGGTCTTCTTTAGCCATGATATCAATACCAGGCATGTTAGAAGAGCTTACTCATGCCATGTCCCACATAGCCAGCATCTCATATAAACCACGTTTCTTCATTTGTGCATGTATCACCAATGCAAGAGGGATTCATTGCCCAGGCAGATGTTTGACTAGCATTCTAACACTGCCTGGACAACAGCTCAGGGGGCAGCTTAAGGAAGATACATTAGCCACATGGAGTATTGTGCAGGACATGTTTATCTTATCTTACATGCACAGCAGCATGTTTATCATGGTACCAAACTTCATAAATAGAGTCCACCAGTCCTTATTTATTTGACATTTACTCTTTCAAACCAGAAACCAGAACCTGTGGATACAGCCACACCTTAAAAACAGATCTGACCTGAACTATATCCTCTCTCATTTAGAACTCAGTGACTGGATGAGATCGTACATCACAGATGAGTACCACATTTTATTGTATTTTGAAGGGGGAAATTCTAGTAATTTTTTTTTAAAGGTACTGCTGCAGTGGATGTGCAGTGCATGCATAGTGAAACATTTTCTAATGCCCTTTATCCAGCCAGAACCCCAAGTTCATCTTCCTTCACCTATCTCAAGACTTTAATTTTAAAAAATAATAATTTAAAAATAAATTACATTTTTGTTTGTTTGTTCATCCTCCTACTTCCATTGTTATTTATTTATTTATCATATTTTTATACTGCCTGATATGTACATCTCTAGGCAGTGTACAAAATTTAAAACAATATTAAAATCAGCACAGATTAAAATACATGAAACAAACAGCAGCATAAAACAGAAATAAAAACTAGCATAAAACAATTATTAAAACAAATTTTCACAATTAATTCTAATTAAAAGCCTGTGAGAACAGGTGGATCTTGAGGGTCTTCTTGGAAACCAAAAGAAAAGGAGATGCTCTTATTTCCACAGGGTGCATATTCCAAAGACCCGGGGCAGCCACAGAGAAAGCACGGTCCTGGGTTGCCACCAAATGAGCCGGTGGCAACCCTAACTGGACTTGAAGATTGTAACAGGCAGCAGGGTTCATAACAAAGGAGGAGCTCTCTTAAATACCCTGGACCGAAGCCGTTAAGGGTTTTATAGGTAATAACTAGCACTTTGTTATAACCCAGAAACTTATTGGCAGCCAGTGCAATTCCCTTAAAACCGGTGTTTTGTGGTCCCTTCGAGTTGTCCCAGAGACCAATCTGGCTGCTGCATTCTGAACCAATTGTAGTTCCTGGACTATGTACAAAGGCAGCCCCATGCAGAGTACATTACAGTAGTCAAGCCTGGAGGTTACCAGCATATGTACCACTTTTAAAAAGTGATTTACCTCCAGAAATGGATGTAGCTGTCGTATAAGCCAGAGCTGATAAAAAGCACTTCTGGCCACTACCTCAACCTGAGAAACCAGGGAGAGCTTTGGGTCCAGAAGCATTCCCAAGCTACATACCTGATCTTTCAAGGGGAGTGTAATCCCATCCAGAATGGGCAGATCTAAACTATCTCTCAGGTCCCAATGTCCCACAGTCAGTACCTCCATCTTATTTGGATTCAACTTCAGTTTGTTATCCCTCATCCAGCCCATTACCGACTCCAAGCAGGCATTTAGAGAAGATATGCCATTTCCTGATGAGTTTGTCATGGAGAAATAGATCTGAGTGTCATCAGCATATTGATAACACTCAGTACCAAACTTCCTGATAATCTCTCCCAGCAGTTTCATGTAGATGTTAAAAAGCATTTGTTCCCTGTGGAACTCCACACTTTAGTTCTTGGTTTGCAGAACAGCAGTCTCCAAGCGACACCATATGGAATCTACCAAAGGGATAGGAACATAACCACTGTATAACAGTGTCACCCAATCCCACCTCCCTCAGGTGGTCCAGAAGGATACCACGGTTGATGGTATCAGAAGCCGCCGAGAGATCCAAAAGGATCAGTAGAGTCATACTCCCTCTGTTGATAGCCAGTTGGAGATCATCTATCAGGCTGTCCATGGCAGTCTCAAGCCCATAGCCCACATGGAAGCCAGCTTGATATGGGTCTAAATAATCTGCATCATCCAAAACTGCCTGGAACTGAGAGGCCACTACCCACTCAGTCACCTTGCCCAACCATGAATGACTGGAAACTGGTCTGTAATTAGCTAACTCTGAGAGATCCAATGCCAATTTCTTCAAAAGTGCTCTAATAATAGCCTCCTAAAGACAAGGCGTCATCCTGCCCTCCCTCAGAGAAGCATTTATAATATTTATAATATTTATTTACATTTATAATATTTACCAGATCCTCTCTGATAATATAATTACCAGGTGAGATAAGCCAAGCTGGGCAAGGGTCAAGAGAACAGGTTGTAGGATGCACATTCCGAAGCAGTTTGTCCACTTCCTCAGGAGCCACAAACTGAAAATGATCCAATCTAACCCGTAAGAGGAGTTGCTGGACACCTCCACAGTAGACTCTGCAGTAGCTGTGGAATCCAACTTGGCTCGAATCTGAGAGATTTTCTCTGCACAAAAGTCATTAAAAATGTCACAGCGAGTGACCAATGGTACGAAGTTTAAATTCAAGGGGGAAGGGGTATATACTAGCCCCCTAACAACTCTAGACAGCTCAGCTGTATGTGAATTTGCAGAAGCAGTGAAGGCAGAAAAGAACCACTTCTTTGCCATCCGCACTGCCAGAGCATAGGTATTCAAATGTGTTCTGTGTTGTGCCCGATCAGACGCATGCCGAGTCTTCCTCCACTTGCGCTCTAGTCCTTGCTGCTTCAGTTCCCATAGTTCATCTGTATACAATGGGGCTGTCTTTAAAGCAGGTCCGAGAGGATGCTTAGGAGTGATTGTGTCTACCACTCCTAAGCATCATTAAAACATTGTTGAGTTGCATAATCACACTGGCCTCTCTATTTGTAATGTTCACTCACCAGTAGAGTTGTCAGTAAATGGAAAGCAGACATTTTACATGATTAATAAGTTAAACAAATTAAAAGGGGAAAAAACTAAAGGAAAAAACCCACAGAATGAAGGAGCTCAGGAAAACATAACCTGTTACCATCAAAGCTAAGCTATTCCCCCCAACAAATGCTCACCTCACCAATCAAAAGGCATTCTACTAATTATGGGAATTACATATGAACAGCAAATGTACATGCCGTTCAGGGTAGGAGCCCAGAGAGATGAGACAAAGGGGACAGACTATCCCAAGTCCTATAAGTCTGAAGGCCCCAACGACATAGTAGTTCCGGCGGGGGAGAGGGGTACCCAGGAGAAGGGCCCCAAAAACTATGTTTTATCCTGGCCCTGGGTTAGCTTTTTGTGACCTTGCTTCAAGGGGATCTAGGAAATGATTAAAAAGCAACATGTTCAAAGCAGCAGCAGAGAGATTCAAGTACACGTTAATCCCCATCCAACCAATGTTTAGACTTTTCTGAATCCTAGGCTAACACTTCAAATATTACAGAAAAACAACAACAGAGAAAGATGTTGTTCCTTTTGTTGTTCCAAAACTGCCAATTTTGGTCCTGGGAGCCCAAGAGAACGCAGTAAAGACATCCCTCTCAGCATCTTAGGCTGTGCATCTGGTCTGATCAACAGCAGTGCCCACAGCAACAACAACTGGGTCTCCTTGTCTGCCTGGTTTTCTTTTAGTGAGAAATGCTTAGAACTGTTATGACTATGTAAATGCTTCTGAAACAGACAATGCTTCTCTAGACCTTAAATATAGCTATGCCCATATGGAATGTATTCATAGTGATATTATGGTTGCATTTGTGGGGGGAAATACCAATTGCCTCAGCTAAATTAATCAAACAAAAATTATTTAGAAACTGAGAATGAATATGCTATAGATATCTAGCTAGAGTGAATATGAATGAGAAGGCTGATAGCTTCTGGCACAAATAATAAATCTTACAACCTGAGTCTTTTTATTAATTTCAAGGTGTTTTGGATTAAGTTGTTACTGCAGCTGAAGTGCATCCCCAGGGATATAATAAGTGACAATTTTCTCAGTTATGCAGCATTTTGCTACGGCAAATAGGATGAACATAGCATTTGTTTGAAAGTTTAAAGATTTTCCCTTCAAATCCTCTGGGTCCTTGAGACTCCTCTTTCATTTATTGTGATTTCTTTTCTCTCTTATTGGCTGCCATGGGAAGAGCAAAAGAATGGTAGGCTAGAGGAAGAGGCCAGTACTGTGTTTCAAACAGTAAATTAAAACAACCATGAAGTGGTTCAGATGCTACCCTCTTCTTTCCCAACCAGCCAACACAATTAGGAAGGGAGACGCACAAAGAACGCACTAATCCTGACATCATTCCCAGATGTTCTGATGTAAAGTATCCCTCATGTGATAAAGGAATGCACTGGAGGAAGGCAGGACATGCAGGAAAGATATCAGGATGAGTGTATTCTGGGTGCATCATGTGGATTTGTCAGGGAGAAAGTATCATCGGAACCAGCCCCATGTCAGTTAGTTCACAAATGATGTTAGGTCACAGTTAAAATATTTTTTAAAAATCTAAATAAAATCCCAGTTGCAGCACAAATCTGACATTTATTTTTAAAGAAGCAGCTGTACTGTTTGACGGCCAATCTGCACATGGTTTCCTCTAGTCCATGGAGACTATACAACAATGCCACAGAGGTCTGGAAGCCACTGAAATGGAAGCTCTTAGATTGTTATATTGAATAACAGAAAAAGCAATGTCCAAACACCACAGGTTCTAAATGGAGGATTATCAATTGCAAAGAAATTTCAATGGCTTCCAGTTTAGGGAGGTAGTGTTTGGATCAGCACACACACACAAAGTAACTGCTAATGTGCAGAGGACAGGGAATTAACAAGTGACTATCACAACAATTGTGATTAAGTAGGTTTTCTTTAATGAAAAGAACAGGTTTCAATATCTAGTACAAGGATGGCTCCAGGGATTCCTTGCCGGATTCCCTTTTACAAGTATACCCCCAAACTGGCCCATGAACTGGTTCTTAGAACCAGGCCAGTTCTGGTTTGAACTCAGACCACCACCACCCTTTGGGGTGAACAGCCTTTTGGGGGGCTGGTCTCACTCAAACTCAGCCTTTTGTGGGGAAGCCCATCAAACAGCCCTTTGATCTGGTTGATCTGGTTCAAACAGCCCTTTGGGGACAGTCATCAAACAGTCCTTGGGGGTGGGGTTCGTTTCGGACTGCCCCAACTGGGCCATTTTGATGTTGAGTCTGGCTCAAATCGAGCCTGCTCGCAAATCCCTACCAGTGGTTTGAGTTTGTGATTGTTATTGCACATAGAGGGGGTTAGAAAATCTGTGCCCCAATAATTGTCATGGAAAGGATTTGCTTTAGGCTTCAGAAATCAGAGGCATGAGTTTTCCTGAAATCCAGATGTCACATCAACTGTTTGCTCAAGCATGACACAGTTCAACTTAGATGTCTTAGTAGCTGAATGCTTACTTTTGCTATTGATCAATAGTGTGTGTGTGTGTGAAGAGTAAGAATGACATAGTCAGGGAAATAGCAGGTTACTGGCTGAAATCAAGGGAACTTGTCTCCTGGAAAAATACATGTCCTAAGAGAGAAGCCTCCATCTGGAACCAGGACATGCATGCACCACACTTCTCTGTCCTGATCAAGCCCAAGCACCAAATAATTCTTGGAGTCTGGCCAACTCCAAAGTTAGAGTAAGTATGAATCTGTGAGTAAATAAGGTACATCATTAATTCTTGCTATTGAAATGTGGATGTTTTATCCTTGTTGCTGCTACTATGATTTTTGTCATCTTCATTATTATTTGTCACTGCTGCCAGTGCTAAATATATTTGACTTTGTGCATCCCTTGCCTTAATAAAAGTTATATACATTAATGTCAAAATTATATCAGGCCTCCAGTGTCTTCTTCCCTCTAATGCTCTGGAGGTGGGAAACCCCAACCCCTTATAACATTGTCTGAAAGTGTGAAGCCGCCATTTCGTCACACAACTAGAGCTCCATTTCAAATCTAAATTTGAACTCTCGGTTTGTATTGAATTTTGCTGGTGAAACCTGAGGTTAGAAGGCAGCATTGTTTCATCCAAATTCTGCCACCACTATAACCTGGGTTTTATGCACAAGCTCCTCTCCTCTAGAGAGGCCAGATCAAAGCAGCCCAGAAATGTGTCAGTTCTAAGGCAGCTGCATTTATTGCTGGCCACTTTTTGGAGCTGTACCCCACCCTCTGCCATCTTCAGGCTTCTCCTGTCACTGCTTGGCATCAGGGATGCCAGGTCCCTGCAGTTCCTGCAGTTAAAAGGATGGAACATCATTGGGGAAAGCACGTTTTTTAAAAAGGTGCATGTGCAGGGAGCCCTTTCATTGACCTGATCTAGCTGCATTCTTGAGACTCTCAGATCTTATTAATGGAGTGTAATTTCTTTGGTCTTAATGTACACAAAGGTGCAGACATACTCAAGAATCCTGGGGGAAGACACAGGTTGCTGGACCATGGAACAGCTGGGGCTGCTTGTCCAGTATTCCAGGAATAGATATTATTATCTTCCTAGGTGGGATATGTATATTAAGGCAGACAAAGGATCCTGGGGTTTGTTTCACTGTAACCAAGGGTGCCAGCAAGCTAGCAGACCCAGACAAAGCAGTGAGAAAGACCCAACACACTCTGGTATCTATGCTGGCTTGCTGGCTTGGGCGTTATCCTTCTCATGAAAGATCCAGTCCCTGGGAGAAATCAGAAACAGTAATATGTTTCAGCTCCCCATTTGATTGCACTCTCATGAAGTAAACCTGTCCTGAACCCTGAGTCTGCCATGGAGTCATTGCAGGATGAAGGGGTCATGACCTCTGAGCTAGACACTAGGGGCTCTTGAGGTGAAGTGGTTGTAACCCCTGAGCCTTTTTCTGACTGAGAGGACTTAGAGGGTGAGGCAAGCTTCAATGGGCCCTCACCCCCACCAATGAAAATGCCAGTACCTGTGACCCCCCTCAACACACCCTTTCCTGTGTTCTCCAAGTCGGAGGATGAACCTGAAGCACCCCAATCCTTACCAGCAGTCACCAAGCTATATCACAGCCAATGCTTAAGAAATAGGTTACAGCCCCTTTAAAACATTCCATACCTTGGTGGGCCTGCAGTGTTGGCTCTGTATTTAAGGCCTCAGTTTGCCTCCACCATTTGCTGAAGCAACTTCATTGTGGATGCCTGCTCCTGCCCCTGTCCCCTGTTCTTGGTTTCCCTGGCTTCTGACCTTTTAGTTGTTTGTGGGCTTCAACCCCACCTGCTCCCTAATGGACTGATCTTTGACTTTTGAACCTTTGCCTGTTTTGAATCTGACTTGCCTGCCCCTACCTGATTGATCTTTGGGTCCTGACCTTCTGCTTGTTTGACTTTCCCTTGCCTGCTCCCACAGTGTGCTTCCTGCCACACCTGACCCACCTAGATACAACAAAACCTTCAAACCATAGGGCCCCCTGTTTTTGTTGGGCTCCTGGAAGCACTGGTTAACAATACACCACACCTTCCCCCCTTGAACACAACCCTTCCAGACTTCAAAGTAGTCTGAGGTGCTTTGGGTGTTCAAGCAGTTGTGGGTTGGGTGGGCAGACAAGGAGAGACCACGAATGAATCCTATGTCCCAGAATAATCAGTACCAGATGGGTCCAGCGCAAATGTGAACCAGTCACCATTGGCTAGCCAGATGACCATGAGAAGCTAAACTGAGCATGAAGATGTGTTGCGAGGAGGCCAGACTTGTTTAAAGGGTGCTTATATTCTCAGTTCTTGCAAATTGCTGGGACTGGGAGGGATGTTGCTGAGGGACTCTTCCGGGGGCTATGGTGGAACTGTCAACTGGGCCATGCAGGAAAAGCCCTCCAGCCCACATACATGTCTCTGTGGACAGGCATTCTCAAGAGAGAGTGGTCCACTTAGAAGCAGGATCCATCTTCATCACACAAGAAGAATCTTGTATAAAAAACAGAACAATACTACCAAAAACTGAAGGGGAAAATCTTAAGTAATTTCAACCTATTCTTTGCAGTCTCATCCTATCCATTAATAATCACTCATACACAGGATAGGGATAGGGGTCTGGGGTGGGGGAAAATAGAAGACCCCAGAGAAATTAGGAGAGGGACCAAGCTCCTCCTGACACAAATGGCCATTACTGGAGGACCAAGTAGATCAGTCCTTCAAAGCAGGCTGAAGTGCTAAGTCCAGAGCAGAGGGCTGGCCTACCTGCCACCCCCAACTGGTAGACCACATCTCCCAGGAAAAAGCACCATTTTGAGGTCTGTTTTCCCAGAAAAATGGGCCTCAATATGGCACTCAAATTACCTGAATTGGTTCAAGTGATTTGAGGGTGATTCGTCAAGACAGCCGGCCAAACCGGCTGTTCTCTATAAATCAATTTTTAAAGGTGGGATTCCCCATTGCCTGTAATGGGGAATCCTCACTGGATTCCCCATTACTAGATAGCCCTTCAAACTGTCAAACCAGTTTGAATTGGTCCATAATGGACCAGGACCAGTTTTGTTCTAACTCGGACTGGCCATCATTTTTTGAGTTTGAATTGGTTGAACTGGGTCAGTTGAAATCAAACCCAGTTTGATTCGAACAAGTTCTGCATACCACTACCAGGGACTGTCCCTGGTAATAAGTTAGACAGAGGGGCATTGTCTTCACATACAATAATGTGATTACCTTTCAAAATTGTCAATACAAGCCTCTCTTATCCCTACATTTTATTAGGTTCTGCTCCATGTTCCTTTCATTCAGCCACTCCGATCTTCCAAGGTTCTTTTCTGCAATGCAGAAGCGCAGACATGCCATGACACTTTTTTGCCAATTCATAAAATCCTTCTTTTTCTCTCCTAAAGTTATTTAGAGCAGTTTGTTCTGCTACTACCATTATGGTTTTACATGATCATTTTATTACATAGTTTAATGTTATTGAGTATTTAATGTTTTTGTTTGTTTGTTTATCAGTTTGGGAATTTCCTCCCTGAAAAGATGACAAACAGACCAATTCAAAGCCTCCTCTTGGCAGTCTTTTAGAGTAACTCCTGAGTAATTCCATTGAGTAACTTAGTCTGGAAGTCAGCCACTATTAATAAAAGGGCTTTCCTGCAATTGGAAGGAAAAGGGCAGCCTGCCTATTGTTCTGAAATCTAATTAAGCCACTATTATACTCATATATGTATTTTTTAAAAACATTAAAATGAGGCATAGCTCTACTTTTATTCCAGAAAGAAACTGTCCCTTCTGTCAAAAGTTTGGGAAAGGCTGGCCGAATCAGTCACTAAATGAATTCAGATGTATTTTTTTAACTTCCGAGGAGCAAAGAATTTCAGAGTTGCCACATACCTGATATATATCCTTGCTTTTTAAAAAAGATTATATATATATATATATATATATATATATATATATATATATATATATATATATAATGCATAATGTATATTGCAGACAGCTTCTCTCTTTTTTTGTTTCCGTTTGAAGATAAGTTAGGCTAGAAGATCCTCTTTTTCTAATCACCAAGGAAACAAACACTGTAGGTGGCGGAATTTAAACACACACGCAAAACTATTTAAATGTGAAAAGCCTGCAAGATACAGCCAAATGAGGTCCGTGTTAAGAAAATAAATAGATTCAGAAATACGAACAACCCAAACTGGATGACTTACTGCTTTGTCTCTTCCCCTGTTATTTATATCTAGAAACCAATCAACATCTGAAAAGGAACACAATAATTTATAAGTTAAGAGCTGTCAAATTCATGTGGGTCTAAACTGGTGAAAGTTGCCCCCATTTTCTCCTGAAATCTGATGACAATAGCAAAAAAATCCATTACAAGCCTGTCAGTCATGATAAGATGCATTATGCTGACGTGATTTCTTTAAAAAAATCATGAATGAAAAATGCAACAATAGCTAGGAAAATGAAAGTGTCTACAGTCTGTACAGAACCCCTTCTCCTGCCTTGTCAATATCTGTATTAATGAAAATAGATTTGTGAGGTGGGGCATTTATTATGGTAACAAGTTAACGAAAAAAGACTTGTCAGTGTGATGGAAGAGGTTATTTGTGCAACAAAACAAGAGCATGAGGTAATTTTCAGGCATAACTCAGATTGTCCAGCTTCTTCCCTTTTTGCTGGCAAGGAGGACATTGCATTTCAAAGGTAAGCCTCAGGGCTGCTTCTCATTATTCATACTTGCCAACATTTCAAATGCTGAAAGAGGAAGTTTTAAGCTCTTTGATCCTGATGCCATCTTGTCTTGTTCCACCTACTGGAGCCAACATAGGGAAGTGGCACCAACAAAGTATCCATCCATCTGTAGCTATGCTCAGTTCAAAAGATAAATCTAACCAAAGCATAAGGATGGGGAGAAGAAGGTTTCAGCCTATCAGGTTACTGCTCAATCTCCCTGCTTCAAGTCACAGGCTTAACTCTCCCCTCCCAAAACCAATTGGAGACACATAGCCTCTAGGGAAGTGCACAAATCAATTATTGTGATTCAATTTAACGTGAGGTCAAATTGAATCAGCCTGAACTCGAGTCAGCCTGAACTTGAATCAGGGCAGATTCAATCCAAGGTTGATTCGATTTGAATTGGTTTTTGAAAGGCTAGGGGGCACCAAAGCAGGTTGAGCAGAAAGGCACCATAGGTGCTGCTTACCACCCAAACTGCAAAGCAATCCAGCAAGTGGGTGATTTTAAAGGGATTTTTCCCCCCTAGTGGTTTTCCCCCTTTGCCATAGGGAATAATGGGGATTTGTTTTGATTTGGAACTTGATTTGGAATAGTGGCCCCCTTATTTCCCTTGGGTAGTGCCTAGTGGCTCAAAAGCGGGTTGTGAGGTTAGGGAACCAACTACTACCCAGCTCGCAGTCGGGCACTCAGGTAATGTTTTAAGAATTTTTATGTATTTCAGATTCTCTGGTGTATTATAACTTTTTCTCATAATGAATTCCTATGAAGAACTTATGTAACATGCAAGAATCTACACACAAAGTGGGTGGCTGATTGTGGGGCCAAAAAGAGGTAGGGCCAAGGGTCAAGGTTAGGACTCCAGTTGTGTGAACCACACATTGCCATTGGTCAGTAGGCACACAAAAGTTGCAGGAGTTTCTTAAAAATTAAAAAAAAATCAAGCAAGTGGGGGGTAGCTATTTGTGGTGGGCAAAAAGAAGTAGGGCCAAGGGCCAAGGAGCTGACTTCAGCTGGTTCTAGTGTTGTGTGTGTGAAAGAAAAATTTCTCTCTGTCCACCCTCTCCACTCCATGCATAATTTTATGTACCTCAGTCATCTCTTCCTTTAGTCTCCTCTTTTCCAAGGAAAAGAGCAGAAGATGTTGTAGCCTAGCCTCATAAGGAAGGTGCTCCAGGCCTCTGATAATTTTGGTTGTCCTCTTCTGCACCTTTTCCAGTTCTACAATATCCTTCTTAGTTTTGCTAATAGTTTTAACATTTTAAATTTTAATTGTTGAAATGTTTTAATCTCTTTATCGGTTGTTTTTATTGTTTTGTTGTAAACCGCCCAGAGACTTGTGTTTTGGGCAGTATTATACAAATGTGTTAATTAATTAATTAGTTAATATCTATTTCTGGAATACGTGACAAGCAGCCCCAGATGTTCCATGGTCCAGCAATCGGTGTCTTCCCCCAGGATTCTTGGGCATGTCCCTTGGTCGGGATCCCCTCTGCACCTCTGTGTACATTAAGACCAAAGAAATTACACTTCATTGATAAGATCTGAGAGTCTCAGGAATGCAGCTAGATCAGGTCAATGAAAGGGCTCCCTGCACATGCACCTATTCTCTTCTTTTATTTAAAATGTGCTTTCCCCAACAATGTTCCATCCTTTTAACAGCAGGAACTGCAGGGATGTGGCATCCCTGATGCCAAGCAGTGACAGGAGAAGCCTGAAGATGGCAGAGGGTGGGGTATAGCTTCAAAAAGTGGCAGTGATCAATGCAGCTGCCTTAGAACTGTCACATTTCTGGGCTGCTGTGATCTGGCCTCTCTATGGTGGTGGGAGGAGCTTGTGCAAAAAATCCAGGTTATAGTGGTGGCAGAATTTGGATGAAACAATGCTGACTTTTAACCTCAGGTTTCAGTAGCAAAATTGCTTAAACCAGCCAGTGGGCAGCGGGCACACAAAACCTGCAGGAGTTTTTTTTTTAATCAGCAGAGCAGGGGGTGGGGGGGACAATGCTAACCCTTCCTTTTCCTGACACCTACCTAATGGGGACCTCTCCCATAGAACAACTATTTTAAAAATTTTTTAAAAACACACCTAATTAAAAACCCCTTTTAAGGATTAAACCTTAAAATGTACAAAATAAAAACCGTAATGAAAACCTTCAACCTGAAAAAAACCCCACCTTAAATCCTGAACACTATAACAATTTACAAAATATGTGTGTGGGGTGGGGGCTGGTGTAGTATGTGAGTGCGTGTATAATACAAAATGGACTATTCACCACCTCAGAAGTCTTCTCCCGCATTGAATCTCACTGTCTCAGTCCTCCTCCTCCTCCTCCTCTTCCTCCTCCTCCTCCTCCTCTCTCTTCAGCTGTAGTAGACTCAACAGCTAGGGGGAAGGCAGCTGGGCACCACAGAGTGGGAACTCAGCCACCCACCCCCTCCAATAAGCCAGCCAAAAATGAAAACAAACACTATTAAGGGGGGGAGGGGGGAGATGGTCTGGGCTGGCCACAGGCTCCTTCTCTCCAGCAAGACAAGGCAGGCAGGCACTGGGTGCTCAGGGATTCCAGAAAGTGGGGCGGGGGTGGGAGAAGAATCTTCTTCCAGTGCAGAAGGGCACCTATATGGCTCAGGAGAGCGTTAAGGGCCCTTGCTCTCTACTCTGAACAAAACCTCCTCCCAATCAGCTATCAAAAAAACCCAAGACAATAGCTTTTGCTAAAAGAGCTAGGGAGCATAATTGGTTTATCATTGGGATAAACACTGAGCAGGTCAAGTATTTTAAATGCGTAGGCATCATTTTCTATGTCTCTGGAAGTAGGAAAGCACTGCCAAATATGCTCATTAGAGTGCTTCTGCCATTTTGCCTCAAGGCACGTTTGGGGCTATAACTGGCCCTAGTCATACCAGTGTGCTTCCTTTGGTCTCTGTACCTTTGAGTCACCCACTGTTTGGGCAATTGACCTGACACCCACCATAAGACCAGGCCACGCATTGCTTTTTGCACCATTTCTGCTCTCAGCCTCCAGATCGACCTTCTTCACTAGCCCGATCTTCACAGCACACCTTGCAGCTATGAGAAGCTAGCTACAGGAGACCAGACCTTTTTTGGACTGACTCCTGCTGCCTAACCCTCAAATAGCATTCGGTTCTCCACTGCTGCCTCCCGGCTCCCGGTCCATTCCTGAAGAGAGAGGTGCTCCAGCTGCACCTGCACCATAAAGAAGGAGTGGGGTAGTATAATAACCACTGTGCCCCTCTGGGCTTTTCCCTATCCCTGTTCTTTCCTACATGCAAAAACCTGTTTCTTGAAACAGTGGCATATCGGGGGGGAATGGCGCCCAGGGCAAGCTCTGGCCCTGAAATGGCCTGTGCAGGCGCAGGCGCAGGTACCTGTGCAGTTGGGAAGCGACACCAGGCCAGGAGGCAGGCTCAGCGTTGCTCTGCCTGCACTCCGTCCTCGGCAGGCGATCCGCCGCTGCCGCTCGGGCCGCGCTACAGCCCATCACCGCCATGCCAGCCACCAGCCACCGCTGCACTCGGCAGGCTGCAGGAGACCCTCCGCCGCCCGCCGCCGCCAAATCGCCGCCGCACACCCGCCGCCACACTCGGCGGGCGATCCAGGGGGGGCGGTGGGAAAGCCACTTTTGGGTGCCCCCCACGTGGCCTGCCGGGGTGGTGCTCAGGGCACGTGCCCTGCCTGACCCCCCTATCGTTATGCCCCTGTCTTGAAAGCCTTCTTTCTCTAGCCAGTCTGGAATTCATCTAATTCAGATACCAACCTAAATTGCCTCTTTGTAAGTTACCTGGTTAATCTCTGCACATATTTTAGTAATAATATTGTCTTAACTATTTTTCCACTGTTGCCCTAACCGATTGTATTTCTTAAATCTCTGTCAGTTCATTTCCCTGGGACCAGAACTTTGCACAAATTTATTCTGACATGGGACTGCTCCATTCTAGTTTGCTAATTACCCCACACAAGCCCGAACACAGTTAGGGGTGTTTGCCAGTCACCCCAGAGCAGTTCCATTAAGAGTTTGATGGCACAACGTCTTTGGGGTTGGTTTGGCCCATTTCCAGTTTTGCCCCATTGGAGTTTGTACAATCCAAATGATTGAAGGCAGTATTTCACGTAGCCAGATGTGTCTCAAATGTTAAACTGAGATTAGAGGCAGGACTGATCAAAGTAGAGGCCAGAGTTTGGTTAACGCTTTTCAAATATAGACTGAAGTTTGAAGTTTGAAGATTTCTTCTGATTGGTTGAGCCCCTCTAACACTAGCGGATGACTTTTGGACTGAAAACATTCAGTATGGAAGCAAGTTCTGCTGGCGAAAATTTCATTTTATGGGTTCTTTCCTGATTTTCCCCTAACTTCAGGCTATAAGCGGGCCGAGGCATTCCTCAAGCAATGAGTTTTCAATGTGGAATGCCAGATTGACCTAGTGGCAGTGCCAAATTTTATTAGTCTGGAAGTGGGATAAGCCCTGTTGTAGAATTTGCCAATTATCTTGTGCAGCTAATGATTCTCAAGGATAAAATTGTAAAACACATAAAAGAACAGGCCCTGCTGGGGGAGAATCTGCTTGGCTTCTGCAAAGGTAAATCTTGCCTCACAAACATTTTGGAGTTCTTTGAGTGTCAACAGGTCAGTGACCACAGGTGATCTGGTTGACATAGTATACCTGGACTTCCAAAAAGTTTCTGACAAAGTTCTTTATCAAAGATTCTTGGGAAAACTTAGCAGTCATGTGATAAGGGGACAAGTACATGTGTGGACTGCTAACTGGTTGAAGGAGAGGAAACAAGTATAGGTATAAATGGAGAATTTTCACAATGGAGGGAAGTACAAAGTGGGGTCCCCCAGGGATCTGTATTGGGACAGTTGCTTTTTAATTTATTCATACATGATCTAGAAGTAGTGGTAAGCAGTGAGGTGGCCAAATCTGCAGATGACACCAAACTGTTTAGGGTAGAGAAATCCAAAACAGATTGTGAGGAACTCCAAAAGGATCTCTCCATCCTGGGGGAATGAGTGAAAAAATGGCGACTGTAGTTCATTGTTGGCAAGTGTAAGGTGATGCATATTGGGGCAAAAACCCCTAACTTCACATATACACTGATGTGATCTGAACTGCTGATGACTGACCAGGAAAGGGATCTTGGGGTCATGGTTAACAGCTCATTGAAAGTGTCGACTCAATATGCAGCAGCAGTGAATGGTCAATTCCATGCATGGAATCATTAGGAAGGGAATTGAAAATAAAACTGCTAATATTATAATGCCCTTATACAAAACTATGGTGCAGCCACAGCTGGAGTACTGTGTACAATTCTGGTCACCACATCTAAAAAAGGACATTGTAGAACTGGAAAAGGTACAGAAGAGGGCAACCAAGATGATCAGGGGCCTAGAGCACCTTTCTTATGAGGCAAGGCTACAACACCTGGGGCTATTTAGTTTCTAAAAAAGCCGACTGCAGGAAGACATGATAGAAGTCTATAAAATCATGCATGGTGTGGAGAAAGTGGATAGAGAGAAATTCTTCTCCCTCTCCCATAACACTAGAACCAGGGGTCATCCCATGAAATTGATTGCCAGGAAATCTAGGACCAACAAACAGAAGTACTTTTCTCCACAACACATAATAAACTTGTGGAATTCTCTGCCACGAGATGTGGTGACAGCCAACAACCTGGATGGCTTTAAGAGGGGTTTGGATAAATTCATGGCGAAGAGGTCTATTATCAGCTACTAGTTGGAGGGCTATAGGCCACCTCCAGCCTCAATGGCAGGATGCCTCTGAGTACCAGTTGCAGGGGAGCAACAGCAGGAGAGAGGGCATGCCCTCAACTCCTGCCTGTAGGCTTCCAGTGGCATCTGGTGGGCCACTGTGTGGAACAGGATGCCTGATGAGATGGGCCTTGGGCCTGATCCAGTAGGGCTCTTCTTATGTTTCATTTATAGGAGGGTTTTTACACTGGGGCACTGCAATGCAGTCCCATCAGCAGTGGTGGAAGGAAGGCTTAGAAAAATCCCTCTTTCAGGGTGTATTTGTACTTGCAATGTGTATGCTTGTGAGACAACGGGACATGTCCTCCTATACTGTAGATGTTATGCTGTTATCTGTAATGTCTTTATTACTGAATTTTTAAACTAAACTGTCAGGTTGTTCTTTTCAATTTTATGTTTACCTTTTGCTATCTGAACAGAATCAGAATTACATACTGTATATAATGTTGCCAAATATTGTGCCACAGCATGTAAAATTCAGCAAAAGCTTACCACCACTGACAATGGCTCTTATATTGAGCGTTAGGTGCTTAGTGTTTGCCTTATTGTATGCTTCAGTGGTCCTGTATACTTGCTCTCTATATACCTACATTTTATCCTATTCTAAACTGATTTTGGTGGAAGATGGAGCAGGACTCTTTCTTCCTCCCCCCCCCCTTTCTTTCTTTTTCTAAGCTGGGCAAAGATCATCAAAAATTTAACCAATTAACATACTTACATCCATTTTTACATTGTCCCACAAGAGTGTCTTGAGAATATTTTGATTTGAGTAGTATTTCTCTTTCTCTCTCTTTTGTTGAATTTCTCTTCTAATTTAATTAGTTTGTGAATGCTTGTTCGACACTTTCTGGCCTGGTTCAGACATAACACAGGACCTTGGGCCCACGGTTCCACATGCTCTCCCCTCCTTCTCCCATTCATGTTTGGACGTTGGGGAGAGCTGCCTCTTTGCAGTCAGTGAGACTGCAGAGATCTAGGAGAGTCGGCTGTGTGGGCTGAAGGACAGCCTACACAGCCAAGCAGGCTGGAGTTCTGCAGGGCCCAAACTGCAGTGCCAGAATTCAGATGTAATGCTGGCAGCCAAGATGATCAGAGGCCTGAAGCAGCTTCCTTATGAAGAAAAGCTACAGCATTGGGGCTCTTTAATTTGGAAAAGAGGCGACTATGGGGAGAAATGATAAAGGTGTAAAAAATTATGCATGGAGACATGGTAGAGAGAAAAATTTTCTCCTTCTCTCAGAACACTAGAATCAGGGGTCATTCCATGAAACTGAAGGTTGGGAAATTTAGGACTGACAAATGAAATACTTCTTCACACAGCACATCATTGACATATGGAAAGGTGAAAGGACCTACAGTTTCCTGTTATGTCTGAACTGGGCCTCTGTCATATATGTTGAATGATCATATGATCTTACTTTATTATGTATGTATTTACTGTCTGCATTACTGACTTGAAATATGCATTGTATCTTTTTGATTAATGGTCATTGATTGTAATATAGATTTTGTTTGTCATTCAGTTAATTTGGGCCCCTTTATGGATTCATTTCATGATAATTGAAAATGTATCTGAATGGAGGTCAAATTAGTTTGAACCAAAATAATTTTGGTTCAGTTTTCCATTTAAAAGCACATCCCTAACATTTACAGATATGGGCATAATTCACAAAAGTGAATTTTGAAAATATCCTGGAACACATAAGCAACAGCACTGAGGAGTGACAGCTCTAGGAAAAAAACTGGGGGTCAGCACAGAAGGGGCAGCATGCTCTTCTGGATGGGCAAGATATGTCCCACATGTTACATTTCTGAACCAAAAGTGAGGGGCAGGTGGGGAGCAAACTATTTGTCTGAGGGGGCACTTGCCCCTCCCCCGGAGCCACACTTGTGCGAACAGGCTCTATGTTGAATCTAGCCAGTTTGGTTTGATGGCTCAGCGTTGAACCAAACCACCTCCTGTTTGGTCCGGCTCTGGACCAAACCCCAGGGGGGCGGGGTTGTGAATTTTTTTAAAAAGTTTTTTTAAAAAATTTTTTTTACCTTTTCCCCTGAAGGGGAAGGTCCTCAAGGTGGAGGGGATGGGTGGGTTCCGCAATGGTTCCCCCTTCCCCTGCTGGCCTCCATTCTCACACTCTCTGGACCATTCAGCTAGTTTTTTGGCTTGTTCAGGCCCTCGTATTTTGATGCGGTGGCCATTTTGGACACCACCACGCATGCGCAAATGGCCTCTGTAAGGTCTGGCATGACCCAGGGCCTCACAGAGGCCATTTGAGCATGCACGGCAGCATCCAAAATGGCCACCACGCTGAAATACGGAGGCCTGGATGGGCCAAAAAACTAGCTGAATGAGCCGGAGGGGGTGAGAACAGAGGCTAGTGGGAAAACCTTTGCAGACTGCTCCCCCCCGCCGCTTTGAGGACCTTCCCTTTTGGGGAAAAAGGTAATTTAAAAAAAAACGTTATAAAATAAAATATTTTTTTTTGCAAAACACGCCCCCCCGGACCAAACCGAACTGGGGGGGGGGTCGAGGGCGTGTTGGACCGAACTGGTCCAGTCAGGTTCAAGTCCAGTCCAGACTCGAACCAAACCGTGCCAGCCGTTTCCATGCACATCCTAACTAGTTGCATCTCTGTGGTCAGAATGATACTGCCTAGTTGCATCTCTGTGGTCAAACTTTATTCAAGAGAGAAGAGGAAGATTTCTTAACATGCTCTCAATTTTTAGTTACATTCCACTGCACAAGTGGAATGTGACTAAATGGCCACTCCCTATTACTGAAACAGCTTCAGTAGCTCTAATGGAAGATGTCTAGACTCTGTAATGCCCTCTTTCTGCTTGCTGCTTCTAGACAGTGAGTAAAATTTCAACAGTGTCACAAAGATGTTACAAGCAAATTCTTCTTTACTCCCAGAAGGCACCATCCATTTGAGATGCCTCCTACACAAGCCCAGTTACAAGCCCTTTTAACTTGTACTTATGTATTCTTGCACATATTATTTTAAGGAGGCATATTAAGAAGAAGTTTCTGCTGAATTGTGCCTAGTATACTTGAACAGTGCTGGAAAGCAGCATAATTTGTGATCATTCACCTCTTGTAACTCTGAGAAATAAACAAGCATCATTACAGTATACATTTGTACACTGAATCACTAATGTATGTAGTCTCCACTTGTACTAACATCTATATTTTAGAGAAGTCTTCAGAACTTCTGTTGGCTGTAATTAAGTTGTGCTCAACAAATCAAAGTGTTGCATTCTTTCTTCTTCTTTTTTCAAAAACAGAGACTTGGAGTGAGAAAATATGGTTCAAAAATGTCAGTGTTAAATGCTCATTCTCTGCAGTAGATTGTGAGAAGCTGTGATTAACATTCAGGATCAAGCTTTGTTAAATGACAAGTGTTTGTTTCTAACATGAACTGTAAGTGTTTTCTTTAGGATGAAAATTAAATTGGATATGGTGGGGAAAGTGCTTTTATGGTAAATGTAGTGCATTTCATAATCATTTCCCACTGTTGCATACCAGGCTAGAATACCTTAGAAAGCCAGTTAGCATTTTCCCTGAAAACAAATAAAATCCTTTTTCTCAAACATGACAACAAATGAACTAATTCTTATGAAATGCAGCAGAGATACCAACAGAGATCCTTGTGGCTATTTCAAGAAATAAACATGAAATCTGAAACAATCTGCTTTCAGAGAATGTTGCAGTTTTAAGCAAACCTACAGTATATGCTTCATGCTTGCTTTGGAGATTCAAATTATGATGAATATGTCTGTGTTTAGGGAGGAGGAATTCTCTAATTAACCTTCCCACCCTCACTCCACTCCTTTGCCTATCAGCGGGAGCAAAGGTCTGAGCTCCGCTTCAGGAGTCCACCAGACCAACAAATCCCATCCCTGCTGATTGTCTCATCTTCGGCACCCCCTGCCTTAAATATAGCCCTACATTTAGGACAATCCTCCTGCCTTCCAGCTTGCTCCTTCCCTGGCCAGGCAAGTGGATTGGCCACCAAATCCCTGGCCTCCAAAGGGGACTTGTTCTCCAATTCAACCTCCTTCACTAGCATTTCTACACACGTCTGCATCTGTGGAGCTGATAGCAGCTGTTGCCCATCTCTCTGAGCCCTTCCTGACTTCTGAAAAGAAATTACTGGGGTTGTCCTGGTGTCTGGAGCCCCCTGCTTCTCTCAGCACACTTCCGTTTGATTGGGTAAACAACCCTGTCTCACGGAAGAGGGTAGGGAATCCCGACAGAATGTTTGTCTGCTAATGCCCAGTTTAGAAAGAGAAGATATTCTATGAGAAAAGAAAAGGCCTCTTCTAAGACCCAGGTGGACCAACAACAAAATTGCACATGATTGAGAGACCTGCACTGGAAAACCAGTAGATGAGAATTTGAGTTAGGGCTGAAAAGACTGTGGGTCAAATATTTGCTCATACGTGAAGCAAATATTTTATAAATGATATAGTGCCAGTCTTAATATTTCATCCTAGTTTACCTATAGAATTGTTGTGAAAACAAAATGGGATCTCTCCAAGGATGCTGCACTGTTTGGAGGAATCATGGATTCCCTTTTTCAAAATAAACTGGGACTTTCAGTGTGTCCCAGAGCATGTTCTGTTCTTGACTCTCTGCAAAAGAACGTTCAGTATATCAGAGGGCTCTCAAAGTTTCCCATACTGGATGCAGGCTTGAAGATGACACTGAGCAAAATTCAGACTCCTTAATCTGTGTTGTCAGCTGTTTAGTAAACTAAAGAAGTGGATAAAGTGGTTATGGTAAACTAAACAAGTGAGAAACCATTTCATGAAAAGGAAGAGATAAATTCTAATTTGATTCTTAATTTGTATTTCCATAGGAGGCAGCCAATACACAGCATGTGTATTGCCAGGTTAGCAGGGGTAATTTGGCAGGGGTAACTTAAAGTAAAGACTTTAAGGCTAATCTCACTAACAGCCTAACCCAGGCTAGGGCAGGCCAGCCTGGGTTAGGATGATTGTGGGAGCACCATGCACATCCCGGTGCTCTTGCCCAGCCTAACCCCACTTCCACTTCCTAGCCCGGCTCTTAGCTGAGGTTAAAGGCATGAGTGCACACGCAACCCAGCTGCCAGGATTGTGTGTCTGCAGGCAGCCTGAGGAGACACAGGGACAAGTGCCTGGAATGCTCAACACATGGTGCATTGTGGGATTTCCAGAAGCCAGAATGCATTGTTCCGGCCCTGGACAACTGTGCTGTTTGGCACAGTATGGATTGTCTGGGAGCACAGTCCATGCTTCCAGCTAGGGATGTGCATAAAACTGGTTTGCCCAGTTCGGTTTGAATTCGAACCAGGTTCTAACCAGGAGGGGGTGGTTCGGTTTTAGTTGTGCTTGAACCACCCTCTGGTTTGGTTCGAATTCGAACTGGTTTCAAACTGGTTCAAACTGGTTTGAACTGGTTCAAACTGGTTTGAACTGGTTCAGACTGGTTTGAACTGGTTCAAACCTCAAAAAGTGGGTGGGATGGTAGCTGGTATCCATGGGTACCTGCCACCCAAACCCCAATTGGACACTTGTACGATTTTTTATGACTTTTTGAAATTTATTTTTATTTTTTTCTCATAGGGTTTAATGGGACTCAAACTAGCCCATTATTCCCTATTGTGGAGTACCCATGGGTGCCAACAACCACACAAACCCCAAAGCATTCAGACACCCCTATGATTTGTTTATGACTATTTGAAATATTTTAAATTATTTTCCTCATAGGGTATAATGGGACACAAACCAGACCATATCCCCTATTGTGGAGCACCTAGGGACACAAAAGTGGGGTGGGTGGTAGGCAACCAGGGGTGCCTACCACCCACAAAACCCCAAGGCAATTGGACACCCCTCTGATTATTGGTGAATTTTTAAAGTATTTTTGAATTCCTCATAGGGAATAATTAGGATTGCAGCAAATGTACAGCTTCACATCAGGGGGAAAGGGGTGTCCTAGAGCAGAGTGTGGTGGGTGGTAGTTCCCAAGGTGGGCAAGGAAGCTATCAGAATTATTTGAAAGGAATTTGCTTAGCCCGCTCTCCCTGCTGAGCTCCTGAAACCGGGTCTCACTGATCGTGAGACCCGGCTCATTATCTTGTTGGTGAATATTTATACAAATGGGGAGACCCGGGTGCTCATCTGAGGCTTGTCTGAAATTGACATTGGATGTACATTTATCACATCACAATTTTGAGGGGGCCTATGTGTGATTAGGAGCACATTTATATAAACACCCATTGAATACAATATGATAAATGTTCATCTGAAGCTGCTCTCCAATATTATTCAAGTTGCAGGCCAACACATTCACAAGGTATTGCTTAATCGTTTAATTTGTTATCACAACTCAGCTAGTTGATATGCATTACTGGACTTGTACTGTACAATTCTATATCATGAACGATAGATAGAAGCATGAATAATATCACTGTTTTCCTTCAGGCGTTCAAAGGGTAGGTTGACCAATCCCATATGGAAACAAAATGAAAGGGAGCAGACATCCATCTGTAAATTATTGATTCATTAGTCTTTTGCACCTCAGCTAATTTGGGGTTCATTGGGGATTTTGTTCTATGAAAAGCAAAATCATATCTCATGTTCTGTGTAATGTCTGATTTACAACTGCAACTACAAATATTGATCTGGAAATGTGGTGCTAAGGGGACATATACTAAGGTGTCCCTGTGTGCTACTTGTGATAATCCTAGTACACAGTTCATATGAAGTCATGGTTTAGGTATAATTGTCCTTTGACCTCCCAATGTATTCTGAGACAGTGCTTAACAAGTGTACTGAACTCTCGATAGCATCATGTACTGAGAATCTGTGTTGCTGTAAGATAAAGTCTGCAATTGCTCAGAAGCAGACCATGTGGCTAGTTCCTGGATGGATGCAGGTTTACATGGTGATTGCTCAAGGAAAATTCTCTGTTGCTTGCTGCATGGCTATGCAGCCATAAAGTCACTAATTGAAGCTAGGGACAAGTAAAATGCTTAGAAAAAGTGTTTTACTATGGGATAGCTTTCTCCCCCTTGAGCATTCTACACATCAACACTTTTACAACTCCAGAGTCACAGCTTAATAAATCTTGGATCAGAACAGAAAACTAATGACATTTATTACATTCGGTAGCAGAAAATGGTATTGACTGATTGGCGGTGACAAGTATTTTAATATATATCAAGAACTGACTGAGGGATTTTTATCTTATACAAAAAAATGAGGTTTATTTTAGAATAAGAGGAGTCACTACTGAGAATGAACAAATGCAAAGATTTTTATGCAGTGAAATTTTTAGAAAAGCAGCACCAATTCCAATGTATGTAATGGCTTGAGGTAAAGCTCTCATGAAATAGTCTACAACCACGCAGCATTATCAAGTAGGGATGTGCGAAACGTTTTGGATACAAAATGTTTTGTAGCCAAAACAGCCTGTTACGGGTGTTTTGTAGACAAAAAACAAAACACCCATTTTCCAGAGCCAAAAGTTTTGTATACAAAACAAAGCGTCCCTGTTTTGGCTACAAAACGTTTTGTTGTTTCGGACCTCCATTTTGTGGTGATCTCTGAGTCAGTCTCCATTTTGTGTTTGACATCTCTTTGAATTTCCCACCCTTCCAGCCTTCTGATCAGTGACCTAAATCATGGGCTGACCTGCTGACAATTCCCTCCTTGTTCTCCATTGGCTCTTTTGCTTCTTCGCACTCTTTACTGACCCCACATTGGCCAGGGGAAGGGTTGCTAACCTATGGGGTGCTGGGTTCTGCTGTTTCTGTGGTGTTCTGAGTGTAGATTCTCTGGTAGCATATGAGAGTGGATTCTTGTTTTTCACTGAAAATCTCATATGCTACCAGAGAATCTACAATGAACACCTCAGAAACAACAAAACCCAGTACCCCACAGGCTTGTGGGGGTGGTTGGCACCCTATGTGCACTACACAACCGCTCACTCTGGGCAACCCCAGTGCCCCCCAAGTGGAATTATGGGGCTGCTGAAACCTCCATTATTCCCCATGGGAGAAATCTTAAAGACACATAAACTTCAACAAATCACAAAAGATCAGCCCTTTGCCCAATTCCTTTGAAATAATTCTGGAAGTTTCCTTGCCCCCATTGGGCACTACCACCCACCACACTCTGCTCTGGGTCATCCCTTTCCCCTTGATTTGAAGTGATACATTTGCTGGAATCCCCATTATTCCCTATGGGAAAATTCTTAAAGATGTGTACACTTTTTAAAAAAATCACCAAAAAAATCAGCCCTTTGCCTAATTCTTTTGAAATTTGGGTGGTAGCTTCCACCCATTGGACACTACCACCACCACACACTTATTTTGCCCTTGGACCCTTTTTAAAAATCCAAATTGATTCGGATTCAGATTTGGAAAATTTGGCTCCAAAACAGGGCTGATTCGGATTCATAAAATTTGGGTACAAAACAAAACAGGGATGTTGCAATTTGGATACAAATCAAAACAAGAAAATTCCAAAATGCACACCCCTATTATCAAGTATTTGAATTGCATCTTAGCACAGAGAACATCAGATTGCTTGTAGCTGTGGGGGAAAGAGGCCAAAGGCTAGGGTGTAGGAAAGTTAGTCACATTGAGAAGCCCAGGGAGATTGGCATGCACATTCACGCCCCTGGACATTCTGTCAGGATTTTATTTTTTTGATTGTTTACTTATTTATTGTTAAATTTATACCCCGCCTTTCATTAAGAAAATCTCAAGGTGGCAGGTGCAACTCAATTTATTTCTATAATAATACTTTATATTTCATATATATATATATATATATATATATATATATATATATATATATATATATAATTTAATTATATAATTATATAATGCTATATAATATATATTTTATATTTCTATATATAATATATATTTCTCTATATAATATATTTCTATAATATTTCTATAATAATACTCAATTTTACGCAGATGCAACTCAATTTATCCAGGAACTGTGCCTGATAAGCAACCCATTTCACCTTGCAGAAAGAGAGAGAGGTTTCCCTTTGGAGCAGCCTACAATTTGGTTCATTATCTCATTTGGGCTATCCCATTGGCTGCTGGGCCGGTAGGTGGTGGAGTTAAGCAGCCATTGCAGCTCCCATTCATCTGGCCTGGCAGTCAACATTTGAGATGCTCTAATTAGGTTCTTAACTGGTCACAGTGGCCGATAGCGTGGAATGGGAAATATTAGTGTAGGGTTTGGTGAACACCTTAAGGCATGCATTATTGCATCTGGTGTGATGAGAAGTCCTAGGACAGTCC
This sequence comes from Hemicordylus capensis, assembly GCF_027244095.1. Lineage (NCBI taxonomy): Eukaryota > Metazoa > Chordata > Lepidosauria > Squamata > Cordylidae > Hemicordylus > Hemicordylus capensis. Next base: position 90,393,448 of record NC_069657.1, on the reverse strand, counting down.
CTAGATGTTTTATGGTATGGAGAGTACTGGCAGGGGGCTTTCTCTAGTCTGTTGTGGCATTGCCAAATTTGACTGTTTTGCAGTGGGAGGGACACCTTCTGCAGATGCACTGACTTTCAGTCAGGCCTGCTCAACTTAGCTGTTTTTGAACTACAGCTCCCATAATCCCCAGCCACAGTGGCCAATAGCCAGGGATTATGGGAATTGTAGGCCAACATCTGCAGAAGAGCCGAAGTTGAGCAGCCCTGTCTTAGGTCAACTAAGAGGGGCAGCAATGAATCATAGGGCCATGATGCTGCTCAGAGCCAGGATATGTTGCCTGATTCATTTTATCTTAGGATGCACACCAGGGGTTGCAAGTCTCTAGTTTCTACACTCTAGGGCAGGGGTAAGCAACCTTTGGCACTCCAACTGTTGAATTACAACTCCCATAATTCCCAGCCACAAATTTTTGGCAATTTATGATGTGACTTGTAGTTCAACAACAACTGGAGTACCAAAGTTTGCCTATCCCTGCTGTAGCAGGGTTAAGACTGAACTCCTTGTAGTTGTTTATTGGCTTATTTAATTAGTGACCCTTTACTGCGAATTATGCCTTGTGTCTTCATTGGTGTGTGTGCAATGTATCTTTTGCATTTTCTTATCCACATGTACAATGACCAGACCTTAACATAAACAGCACAGTGTGGGGCTTGATCTACATATAAGGACACCATGATGTCATATAGTTTGGAGGCTGCAACGCATGCTCAAATGGCCTCTGTGAAGCCTGGCAAGGCCTAGAACCTTGCAGGGACCATTTGAGCATGTGTAGTGGCTATATATATAATATTTAAAATGGCAGCTGAAAACAAAATGGCCACTGCACATGCTCAAATGGCCTAGTACAGTGGTGGCGAATCTTGGCACTCCAGCTGTTTTTGAACTACAACTCCCACCATCCCCAGCCACAGTAATTGTGGCTGGGGATGATGGGAGTTGTAGTTCAACAACAGCTGGAGTGCCAAGGTTCGCCACCACTGGCCTAGGGCCTCGCAGAGGCCATTTGAGCATGCGTGGTGGCCATTTTGTTTTTGGTGGCCATTTTTAATTCTTTTTTAATTTTAAGAAATGGTGCCCCCCTTCAAGTGGTGCCCGGGGCACATGCCCTGCCTGCCCTACCCTGCATTACAGTGTGTTCAATGGGACATACTCTGAGGTAATTATATATTCAATTACAGCCTTAGAATATTTCAACACATTTGTATACATTTACATCCAAATGCATGAGTAAATGAGAATGTAATTCAAATATAAATGTATGAGGAATGTTAAGTAAGAATTCTGACCAGTGCAGATTTTCTAGTCACATGAGTGCACAGTTCTCTTTTTTCCACTGAATGAGACAAGAATCCCTAAAATTAACCACTGTCACATTGTTTTACCTCAATCTAGTACAGTCACTTTAGGAGGTGTTATTTATTACATTTACTGGTGGGTGATTTACCATATCAATTAACCCATCTAGACCTTTAATGGCGGTGGCGTATGATGGTACATTAACCTTAGAGCGTGATTAACTGGCTTATTCAAAACCCTGAAGGAAGAAAGGGAGGAAGGAAGGATGGATGTCATTTTTAACTTTTTCTCCGATGACTCCATTGCTTTCTCGGCCAAGAGAGTTAAAGCTAGGGTTTGGAAGATAGTCACTCCTATATTTTATTTTCAAGAAATGCCTTTGCTGCAGGAGCTGCAATGACAGATAGGTATATTAAGATAATCTACCAGCAGGTGGCACATAGTGCCTTTTCCCATATTGTGAACATTAGTATCTATAGTGGTGTCTTAGGCTTCTGTATCTATCTTGGCTGAGACTGAATTGCTTTGCAACATAAACATAAAATATTTGTTGATATGCAGAATGGGAAATGATGGCATGGAAATCTGGGCAAAGAATTGGTCAAAGATGAACATTTGATATTGTAACAGTTGGTTTGTTGCAAACCAAATGAGTCAGGATACATGTGTGAGAAACAAGAGGCAAGCAAAAGCATGGAGAAATCCTCTCCTGCTTGTTCTGCCATTCTTTTCCCCCTCTGCAACATTTTGCCATGGGTTCCATGGTCAACTCACTAATAAGGCTGCACTTCCGGAGGCAGATTGGTGGAGGTGGCAAATTGTCTGCTTGATCCACCACTGCCTCTTGAAAGCATCTTTACTCTCACCCTCCTCTTCCCTCCTGTTCATCTTGTCCTGCATTTTCAGAAAGCAGAAAGTGCTATGGAGTAGCATTCAGTGTCTTTGGATCACTTCCTGCTGCTTTGTTCTTCGCCTTTTGAGAAGGCAGGGTGGTTTGAGGAGAAGGAGAAAATTCTTGGTCAGTTTACTTGGATGAACTCTGAAATTCTCTTTGAATTTCCTCATTTCCCCTACATGATAACCACTAATATAAGCACAGGGTGGTCAGAGTGTTCTGGGCTAACAGAATCCATGAGTAGTTTGCTGATAAACACATTATCACTTGATAGAGAAATATCTTGACTGCAGTAATTTTTAACAAATATTTGGTTTCCACAGAAACAAGACATGGGAGAAAGAAAGAAAATCATTTAAATTTGTTTTGAACATACAATTGACAATAAGTCTTCTTGGAATTGGTGGCGGGTCCCCACTTCTCCTTAGAGAAGTGGTGGGGTGGGATATTTCTCTGTGCTCTTCCTTTCTTGCAGCTCAAACTTCCAACTTCTTCTGCTTTCTTACCCCTTCCTTCTTTCCTTCCTTCCTTCCTCTGCCTAAATTCAGATCATTTATCCACTGATCTCAGCAGCAGCCACATAATAGCCCCAGTGCTGCTACATGGCAAAGAATATGGAAGCTCAGCCCCTCACCCTTCAGGACCCCAGTCAAAGCTGATGGATAGAAAAAGAAGAGACACGGATAAAGGAGGAAGTGTGGGGAGATAATCAGACTTGAATAAAACTGCAGTATACTAATAGGCAGGCATCTGCTCAATTTGTGAGCAACATCACCTGGCCTGCAGCAACTAAAGGACAGAGTCCTCAAAGGAAATTGGGTTTTTTCTGTTCCATTGGTTAGGGGTAGAGCCTTTGCACACTTACTTTGGCAGAAGCTCCATTGAACTCAGAAGACTTACTGCTGAGTCAAAATGCATAGAATTGGGCTGCAAAAACATTAATTAATTCAATATGCCTTCTACTGAACCAACCCACAGATCCATTTAGCTCAGTACTGTCTCAGCAGCACTTCTCCAGGGTTTCAGACAGGTGTCTTTCCCAGCTCTACCTGGAGATGCCAAGAACAGAACCTGGGATGTTCTCTTTTCAAGCCATGTCTTTGATCACTCAGCTATGGACCTCCTCTCAGCCTATACTGGCAGGTAATTGCCACCCTACATTGGTGGCACTCTGCTCTCTCTGCTCAAATCCACAGCCCCTTTCTTTTGCACCCACAACCCAAGGAGTCACAAGACACAACCTTTTGGTGGAAGGCCCACAATATTATAAAATAATAATTAACTGGAACTATGACAGAATTGAAATTGGCGCTCCACCTCCGCAGTGTGGTTCCTAAAGGCAGGCCACGCCAGCAGCCACTTTGGTCTGGTTGACATGGGCAAAAACTCCTTGGCTCCAGGCAGCCCTGTTGGCTCTAGAGTGGAGACTACCCATCTTAGCTGACCTAAGGTCAGGGCTCTGTCCTTGGTGGCACCCCCCCCCCAAGCCACCAAGTCTTTCAGAGGGATGATATCTGATAGAGTAGAGCAGGCTAAGCAGGCTGATCTAGCCAAATGCTGACCTAAAGGGCTCACCAAGGCTTAGATGTTACTTCCCACTATACTGCACCTGCCATGGCAGGAGTCAGCCTAGCTTAACACCCTGCAGCACCCATGAACCACAAAGAATCACCGTTAATCCCAGCTATAGGTCCTCAACAAAAATCTTAGTGCCGGTAGATGAAAGATGCACCCCATCACCTCTGTACAGGCTGAGCTCCAAGAATGTTATATTGGGATGTGCCAAACAGCCTCCTCCTAAGGTATCCATGAAATGATCTAAGGCCATGTTGACTTTCCTTCTCACCCTTTCATTCTTAACAGGTTAATCAGCTCCCTTCCAAACCCTGCACTGCAGCACATCAGACCAGATGATAATTAGGTCTGGGAACCAGGTCTGCACCACCCCTAAGTCTGTGCATGCCTCACAAATAAGGGATTACCCTGACTGCTTCACTAAGTTGTTTTCCCCCAAATGGACCATGAGGCTATCCGGTGGTAGATTATCGTCCAAAAATTCAAGCAACAATGGCAAAAATTGGGTGAATAGCATGCCCTGCTAGCCAGGTCAGTGGACTGAGGCCCTTTCTCCAAGGCCCAGCTGCATTCCAGGTTCAGCACCATGTGCTCACCTGTTGCAGAACACAAACAAATGCCCAAGGATGAAGACCCTAGCCCACTTGGCCAGCAACGCTGGTCCTGTAGGGAAAAGACAGAGACTAGTGACTGCAGTCACACGCTCTAGTGCACGTATTTCCGGAACACCCCAGAACGCCAGCGGCCCAGCCGCTGAACGGCCATCCCAGGATAGCCCAACTTAAAGGTGGCAGAAGCAGTGCTGATCCGAAAAGAGTGTTGCTGTATATTGTGGGTAGTGGAAAATTCCTTTCCTGACTCAGATCAGGTTAATGGATAATTTCCCTGACCAGTCTAAACCAGTTCTGCAGCTCGAGAGACAGCTGGCTCTAGTGCTGAGTGCTCTTTTTCCTGTGCTCTGAGAAGCAGACTGGCTAAGTTTAAAAATCTTTAACTTTCCAAAACCCAGAAAGAAAAAGAAAATATTCTGGTAGGGTAAATCTCACTGCCACCAAGCCACCTCTATAGAAAGTCTTTCCCAACTGGGTTTGTAATGGTTAGCAATCCCCGTTTCACTTTGCTTTCCCTTGCCAGTAGGCAATAAAAAAACCTCTCTCTCCCATGCATCTGTCTGCATGTGGAGTTAATTCTTAACTGTTAATTTGGCCAAGCTATCTTGAGATGTGTTCTACACCAAATAAATCCCCCTTATCGCCCCCACCCCCACTGGGTTAATATTAATAACCAACCCTCTGAGGCTTGGAAAAAGGACAGAGGGAAAAAAACTTGTATTCAGTTACTACAGATGGGTTCTATCTGAGAATTTTAGTTTTTTAGATACCCTTGAAATACTTAGTCGGTTAGAAGAATACTTCAAAAGCACCCCAAATGAAGCTGGGGCAGCATACAGTAAAATCTTAGTTATTTAGTTGCAAAGAACAGATATTTAGGAAAATTCAAAGCACACACACAAAAACAAAATAAATTCCTGACACACAGTCTGACTAAACAAACTGTTCCATATGCTGGGTTCCAGAGGCATATCTAGGGGAAATAGTGCCTAGGGCAAGCACTGAATTTGCGCCCCCTGTCCAAACATCTGACACCCATCTTTCAGATAACTTTACCATAATATCAGCTAAAAAATACTTGGAAAACTAAACAGAAGTGCCTGTCTAATTCTCTACTATGCATTGTAGCATTACTATTACATAAGCTTAAAAAATAAATGGAGAATTAGACTTCACCCCATTGCAGCACCCTAGAGGAGAGACTACTCTTGTCCTTAAGAAACAACTCTCCAGCTCGAAAAGCCCCGAAAAAGGCAACCAGGGTGGCTTCATGGAAAGGGCTGCCTAGTAAGGCGATAAACTTAAAAAAACAAATTGCCCAATGGCGTTCTCAAGTGCGTCTGGCGTAAAAAGCAACCCCTGATCAGATTGTCCCGGCACCTCACGGGCCTACCCCTCCAACATACACCTAACCCTAAAGTCATCTGAGGGATCTTGCAGTCCCCATGACTTAGCAAAGAATGCAAATACAACCACATGTCCCGAGAGAGTGCTCATGGCCAAACCTTGGGAGTGAAGGTGCACCATGTACTGGATTAGATGATCTGGCAGGGCAGTCCAAAGCTGGCTGAGTCCTACCTAAGACCTAAACTTCTTGAAAGTCCTGAATTGTTTGTCATATGCTGCCCAAGTGCCTGGTGCCAAAGAAGCACTAATTGCCCTGGCTGCTTCTAGATGCCAAGGCTCGAAAGCCATTCAGGCATGCGATTGGACCGAGGCACTGCGCCTGGTGCCAGATGGCGAAAACGATGCACCTGAAAACAAGACAGGGCATCGGCACTGCCATTCTGGACGCTGGGGACAAGTGGTGCCATGAACAGAATGTTATGTTGTAAACAGACTAGAACAAAGGCCCTGACCAATCCCATGACCCTGGGGGACCTAGAGGTCTGGTGATTTATGACTTGGACCATAGTTTGGTTATCACAGCAAAATCTCACTGTGGAGTCCTGAAACAGTTCAGACCAAATGTGGATTGCCACAACTACAGAAAATAATTCTAAGATGAGATCCCCAGACTTCCATTTGGACTGCTGACGAGGCTGCATGCTTCCCAACAGGGGAAACCGAGGAGGAGTTATTTTGAGGGTTTTTGTCTCTTCATAACCCCCCTCCACCACACTGGATTAAAGGGACTGGATGGAGATTGCCCACTGCATCCCCTGGAGCCTGCTCCTTATCTCAAATGTTGTGCCGGAAGGTACAGCTTTGATTTGAGTTGAGCGGTGGGGGTTGGGAATCACCAAGCTGTACTCCTTTGGAAATCTACGGACAGAAGTCTCTCTGGCATCCAATTTCTTTCGGTTTGGATTATAATTAATGGCTAAAGTTTCAAAAAGCTCACCTAGAAGTGTGGTCAATGATAAATTCTACTTGCTGTTGTTGTAACCATTGGATTGATGTCAAGCCGTTGCTGTGAAGTCCTCGTGAGTTTGCCAACTATAAATTAAGGTTAGGAATTTGATCTGTGTGTTGAACGGATGGTTAAAAGCTTCAGAATTTAAAAAGCAAAGCAGTTGGGATTATTCTGTTAGCTCTCTTGAGAGAGGTAAACTTAAGGAACAAGTGAATTCCTGTTTGCTGCTGAATATGTCTATCAGAAAGTGCACCAATTACATGAAGAAGGCAGATTATTGAACCGTGGGGAAAATAAACTAGTGGAGATAAGATAGAAGAGCTGCGGTTTGGAGCTGAGTTTATTTGGAAATAATTGGAGGCCTGTACATTTTTGGATAACAAGGACTGAATTTGGCTGTAAGAGCTGTGTTGCTAGGTATGATAATGCAAAAAGCTAAACAGCAGAACCAAACACAAACACAAGCCAGAAGGCTTTCTGTCCCAAACCCAGGCCTGGGTGAAGGGAACATGCCTTCAGAGTTGAATGAGACATTAGTTGCCATGAAACAGTTACTAGAAGCTAATTCTGGCACCTTACAACAAGTGAGTCAAGACATTCAAACATTGAATAAGAGGACATCAAATATTGAGGAGACAGTGAAAAAATTAGCTGATGATAATAAAGAATTTAAAAGGGTGGAAAGTTTGGAGCAAGACCTGGGATCCATAAGAGATGATAGGGAGAAATTATTAGACCAGATGGCATTGTTGGAACTGAGGCAAAAAAGAGCGTTTTCTGAGATTTAGAGGAATCTCAGAAAAAAATGGGCAAGATATTTAAAAAGTGCTTAAGGAGGAACTCGCACTACTTTTGGGAATTGCAAGTGAAGAGATGGATAAGCAGATAGATTCAGTTTTTCATGTGAATTCGGCCTATGCCACAATAAACAGGGTACCCAGAGATTCTATGGTTCAATTTAACTCCAAATCAAGTACAGAGCAGATACTGCAAGCATATTTTGCTAAAGCCCTTACCATCGAAGGCCAACAGGTAAAAGTTCTGGAAGAAATACCATCCACGATCTTAAGGAAACATAAGGATTACAGATTTTTAACAGATGTTTTAAATGCCAATGGAATATACTTCAGATGGGATTTTATGGGAAGTGCCTGAAGGAGTCTCCTTTTTTTATAAGGGGAAGAGGAATAGAATTACAGAGCTCCTCAAAGCGCAAGAATTTTGGCGTAAATACAAAAAAACTGTAACTCCAGAGCACACAGTGGCTTCAACACATAATTCTAACTAGACAAGATGGATTACAAAATAGTTTCATGGAATGTCAATGGACTAAATAACAGACCCAAAAGAGCAAAAAAAATTCATTTTCTTAAAAAACAAAGTTTGGGTATTATATGTCTACAGGAGACACATATTAGAAAACAAGACAGAAAATATTTGGTCAGTAAGGCCTTGGGGCAAGAATTCGTTTCCTCTGACAAGAAAAAAAAAAAAAAAAGAGGGGATGTGCTCTATGTGAAGCAACAATTTGAACCCAAATTGATTTTTAAAGATGAAGAAGTTAGTGTGCTAGCTTTGGAAATTATAGTTGCTGGTGTCAAAACAGTGATAATTGGAATTTATGCACCCAATGGAAAAAAAGTAGAATTCTATAAATATTTAGAACAGAAGATGGCTGAGTTATCAAATGTTAACTTAGTCTTACTGGGAGATCTTAATGGGGTCGTCTCTACAAATTTGGATAGAAAATCAGACATGTCTGAAAGGAATTTGGAAGGCAGGCTATCAAAAGCCTTTTTTGATTTAGCAGAACATATGAATCTGTATGATTTGTGGAGAATTAAAAATATAAATGCAAAGGAGTATACCTATTTTTCTGAATGATACAAATCCCATTCAAGGATAGTCATGGTCTGGGCATCCAAATCTATTACATTGTGTATGAAAAGAATGGATATTTTACCCAGAACTTTTTCAGATCATAATGCAATTTGCTTTACATGGAAGAAGACGGGAACGGTATCATTTCATTGGAGACTGAATGAATACTTGCTTTAAAAAGCGGAAATTGTGGAGAAAGCCAAAAGGAAGTTAAAGGATTATTTTGAATTGAACTTAAAACAAGGAATGGACAATAAAACAGTTTGGGATGCAGGAAAAGCGGTTATGAGAGGGTTTTTTTTTTTTTTTTGTACAACAGCATGCATACCTTAAAAAACAAAGAGGATTGAAAAAAGAGGGATTACTGATGGAGATTTCAAAAAAAAAAGAAAGAAAGAAAGGGAACTCCTATGGACTAAGGATAAACAGAAGATCATTCAAGCCATTAAAATGCTTCAGCAACAGCTTTCTATGTTGCTATTAAATGAAATTGAATGGAATTTAAAATATGTGAAGCAAAATACATTTGAATTTGCAAACAAACCAGGCAAGCTATTGGCTTGGAAAATTAGAAGTGAGAAAAAGAATAAGCACATATCCAAGATATTAACAAAAAATGGGCTTTCCTACAATGAAAGGGAAATAAAAAGGGAATTCTTCAGATATTACTCTGAATTATATAAAGGAAACAAAGGAGAAGATATAAAAACCGATAAGTTTCTGAAGACACAAAATATTCCACAACTTTCCAAGGATCATATAGAAATTATGAACGCACCAATATCAATAATGGAAATAACAGAAGTAATAAGCCTAAGCAAAGCCAATAAAGCGCCAGGGCCTGATGGATTACCAGCTTCATACTACAAGTTGTTTAAAGATCAATTATTACAGCCTTTGCAATGGATGATGAATGGTATTTTACAAAAAGGAAATATGCCGGAGTCTTGGAAGTATGCTAACATTGCAGTAATCCCAAAACCGGATCAAGATTCAATGCAAGTTAAGAATTACAGGCCAATCTCACTGTTAAATAATGATTATAAACTTTTTGCTGCCATTTTGGCAAGGAGAATGAAGGTTGCACTAAGAGCTTTCATTCATGAAGATCAAGCAGGCTTTTTGCCAAAAAGACAATTAAGAGACAATGTGAGCACAGTCCTGAATGTATTGGAGTATTACGAAAAACACAATGATAAACAGATAGCTATGATCTTTCTGGATGCAGAGAAAGCATTTGACGTCTCCTGGCAGTTTATGTGGAGGCCACTGGATGTAATGGGAGTTGGTAATAATTTTATTAGGGCCATTAAGACAATATATTCAGAACAATATGCTAAAATTATTATAAATGGGGAACTATCAGATAATTGTAAAATACAAAAAGGAACTAGACAAGGTTGTCCACTTTCCCCATTACTTTTTATATTAATTCTGGAAGTGCTTTGTAGAAATATTAGAGAAGATTATCAAATACAAGGCCTGAAAGTAGGGAAACAGGAGTATAAACTTAGAGCCTTTGCAGATGATGTGGTGTTTTTTCTAGAAAATCCATTAGAGAAGATCGAAAGGCTCTTGGAAAAAATAGAACAATTTGACCAATTGGCTGGGTTTTATATAAATAAGAGTAAAACAAAGGTGTTGACAAAAAATATGGACCAGAAATCTAATGATAGACTTTATGAAATAAGCGAATTGAAAGTGGAGAAGAAAATTAAATACTTGGGTGTCTGGTTGACAAACAAATATTCTTTGTTGTTTTCAAATAATTATATCAAAATATGGAATACAGTAAAAATTGATTTGCAAAGATGGACTAGAATGAACTTATCTTTAATGGGAAGAATTTCAGTTGTGAAGATGAATGTTCTACCTAAAATGTTGTTTCTTTTCCAGACTATTCCTATAATTAATACGTCAGCCTGTCACAAGGGAAAAGGCCAAGAATTAAATTTAAAAATTTAACTGATGCTAAAGAAAGAGGTGGTCTTACCCTGTCGAATTTAAAGTTGTATTTTGATGCTGCTTGTTTGACGTGGTTAAAGGAATGGATAACATTAAGAAATTCCAGAATACTTGATCTGGACGGATTTGATAGAAAGTTTGGATGGCATTCATATCTGTGATACGATAAAAGTAAAGTGCATAAAGACTTTCTCAATCACTATGTAAGAAGGAGTCTAATGGGATCTTAAAGTTAGATTTGAGGATCAAATGTCGAGATTCGAGAAGGAATTGTGTGAAAATGATAAAAAATTAGTCTCTAAGATGTATAAGTTGTTGCTTTTGGAGGAGACAAGAGATGAAGTGGTTAAAACGACTATGATAAAATGGGCTCAAGATGTGGGTCATTATATAGATATGGCAGCTTGAGAAAAATTATGGAAAACTGATGTAAAGTTCACTTCATGTTATACTTTAAAAGAAAATTATTATAAAATGATGTATAGGTGGTATCTGACACCAAAAAAAATAGCTTTAATGTATAAAAATGTTCCAAACAAATGTTGGAAATGTGGACAATGTAAAGGAACCTTTTTTCATATGTGGTGGTCATGTGGGAAGGCAAAGGCCTTTTGGGATATGATATATAATGAGTTGAAGAAAAATTTTTAAATGGCATTTCCTAAGAGGCCAGAATCCTTCCTGCTGGGAATAACGCAAGGAGAGTTCTCCAGAAGAAATTTAACATTTTTAATGTATGCAACCACGGCGGCTAGAATAGTATATGCGCAGAAATGGAAAGATAATAAAATGCCCTCAAAAGAAGATTGGTTGATAAAGATTTTTGAATATGCTGAGATGGCAAAACTTACAGCACTCATGAAAACTTGGAATGTTTCAAAGAAGATTGGGAGCCATTCTTACTTTACTTAAAGAACTATTTTTCCAATATGGACCTTTCAGCAGAGTTTGAAATTTAGTAACAGCAGCAGGTTGGGTAGGATAAAATCGAGTTTGCAATGTGGAGTATATGTGTTTTGAATTATTATAGCAATGGTAGATTTGTATAGCTAATATGAATCATGCAGACTGGTAAGCGAGAAGTCAATATTTACTTAATTAAATGTAATTGGACTGTTAAGGTATTGTAAAAACCAATAAAAAATTTAAAATGCAAAGAAGAAGAAGAAGAAGAACAGATCCCAGGTGATGCCTTTCTCAGACCAATCTGAAGGCCAGCGCTCAGTGCACCAGCGACTCCTGAAATACAGACCACAACCCAGGCCCAGCTGCATCTGAGTGGACCTGTAAATCAGCCTCCACTAACTGGAGACTACGCAAAAAGGAAACCCCATAGTAAGAGTCAAGGACGGAGGGCCAGAGCCTGATGTCAGCTCTCATGGGGTCAGTGACCCTTATGTGAAAGTGTGGTTCATGCACCCCAACCGTGGCATCACACAAGCACCTAAGGAATGCCCGGCCTGGAGCTACTACCCTACAGGGGAAATGTAAATGCCCAATTAACTTCTGCAACTGCTGGAGGGTAAGCTTCCTAGCACACCCACACTCAGCCAAAAAGCCTCTCAAAATCAGGAGCTTCTCATGAACACTTCTCCCTGGTGTCTAGTTCTATCCTCAAAAATGTCAGCTTATCAGTAGGACCCTCAGTCTTATCCTGGGCAAGTGGAGCCCCCGATTCTTGACAGAGACTCATGAAGGGATGCAGCAAATGGGCGCACTGTTCTGTACCTGCTGTGCCTGAGAAAATGAAATCATCCAAGAAATGCACAGAGAACCACAGCCCCGTCCTGTGCCGGACAGCCCATTCTAACATGGAGTTGAAAGATTCGAATGCAGTGCAGGAGACTGAGCAACCCATGGGCAAAGCTCTGTCAATATAATAATTGCCCTGGAATGTGAACCTCAGAAGGGTGGACTGGTAGAAGGTGGAAAGCAGACTCGATGCCACACTTGGCCATAAGGGCCCTTCACCCACAAGATTGTACCATATTTACTGCCTCATCAAATGAAGTATACTGTACTGAACAAAGATTGGGTGGTATGCCATTGTTAACTGAGCCCCCACCCCCACTGTGGAAAGGACAAATGGTTGATGAGCCAGTACTCCCCAGGAGCTTTCTTTGACACCACTTCCAACTGGGAGACTCAGAGAGTGGGCAGCAGAAGGACCAAAAAAGGGCCATGTATTCTACCAAGCACTATCTCCCTCTGCATCTTTTTCATAACCACCGCTTCCATCCCTTGTACCAATTTCAAATTCCGAGCAAAACTGTGCACTCTAGGGAATTGGCAGGGAATCCTAAAACCAAATGTAAAACCAGACAAGTACTCTGCATGCTCGCTGTCTGGAAGGTCACACAGTAAACTGTGCAAAACAGGAAGCTTTCTTGGGCTCAGACCCCTTTCCATTACCGCCTCCTTGGGGGGCAGCACCACCTCATTTGTTCCCAGCAAACTTGTTCCTAAAGCCTCCCCTGAAACCTTTGGTGCGAGGGCAGATAACACCTGAGTGCTTACCCCCGCAAAATCCGCAATTATGCCTAAACCAGCATGGGGGAGAAGAACATTTGCTGGTGCTGTTAAATTCCCAGCACACTAGGGGACTTTGAACCCCCTGAGTGCTCAACTGCGAGGCAGCAGGTGCTGTGGAAACCTTCAAAATTATATGCCTGCTCCCCCTGTATTGGTCTTGATGGAGTCATAATAAGCAGCCAAAGCTCTTGGTGCTACTTGTCCCAGGGATCTAGGGCTGCCCTCATGTGAAATCCCTATAGCCTCTGTGGATAATATCCCATGAAGTATATATAGCCCCTGTGGATAATATGAAAATACTTGACCAAAGCTGGGCCTTTTGAGGGCTGCACTTGTAAAACTACCTCATGTAGTTTTGACAAAGAGCCCCTGGTGGCGCAGTGGTAAAACTGCCGCCCTGTAACCAGAAGGTTACAAGTTCGATCCTGACCAGGGGCTCAAGGTTGACTCAGCCTTCCATCCTTCCGAGGTCGGTAAAATGAGTACCCAGAATGTTGGGGGCAATATGCTAAATATTGTAAACCGCTTAGAGAGCTCCGGCTATAGAGCGGTATATAAATGTAAGTGCTATTGCTATTGCTATTGCTATGTATACAGTAAATGCGGAAACCCAATTTGCCCAATTATGCTCTATGGGGTTCCGCTTTGTTTTCTGCTTATCCCTGTCCTGCTCAGCCTCCTTAATCACAGGTTCTGGTTCTTGGAACAAAAGTTGAAACATATCTACGAATTACGCTTTTTGACTGATGGCAATAAGTGGTCGCCCAAAGGCAGAGAATGTCCCCTGGAGGATAGTGTTCCTGTGGAGTAGCTGGTGGTGTACGCATAATGTGTGGTGCAGGCCACCCTGCCAGACCCTGAGTGGGCATGTTCTGCCAAACCTGATTACAGATGTTAAAAGGCGCGGGATGCCCAAATGCACCAGGATACCAGCCATAGGGGCTGGGCGGGACCCCATAAGTGTGCATGCCCCAAGGCCAAAGACCTTGTGGGTACTCACCAGAACTGGAACCATCCATTTCATGGCCATCACCACCGCTCTCCAGGGGCTTAGGCATGGAAGAATCTTTTTCATGGGAGCAGGACTGAGTTTTTCAGACTCCAGCGGAACAAGTCTACCAGATAAGGCCTGCATTAATTTTGCCTTCTTCACTCTCCTAGTGAGTTTTTTTAGGCTGCAATGGCACTCCTGATGTTCTCCCTTTATCCCCGGCTTCCTGGGGCACCTTGTGTTCTTTTTCCAAGGCTTCAAGGTGGGCAGTGCGTGCCCTGGTGGTGCCCATGTCCCCGTCATTGTCTGAAGAGGAGGAATCTTGAGGAACAGGCCTCTTAGGGGGTTGAATGGGCTTCCCTGCTTTCTTCCCAGATGCTGTTTGGGGGCCCATAGAATATATAGTGCAGTAAATAACAGGCAAACAAACCAAGTAAGGAGGTGGATACAAACTGCAACCTCCACTACCAATTAATAGGCCACTAGGCCAGACAACAGCCCCCTAAGCCACAAAAGCCCAAGGACAGAGCTGGGCCCATGACCCCCAATCCCCTATTAATGCCCTGTCATGGCATGGGAATCCCTCTAACCCCAATGGAATGGCCCACGCTCATGCTGCAGAGCTGGGTTAAAACCGCAGCCTGCTACTCCTCCTTTGCACAGTCCAAACCACAGCCAGGAAGGCCCAGCCCAAAACTGCCGCTCACCACTCCAGGGACCTCTGCCCCAGCCAAATAGCCCGTTCTCCGGCACCTCTCCACAGTCCCTCACAACTCAGAGGACTGCCTCAGGCTCCTGCGACCACCACCACACCTGGGCTCCATCAAGGAGAGCTGCTCCACACGTCTGTTCCCTATGCCTGCTAGGAACGGATGGAGGGGAATGATGCTGGCCCGACCGTTGAGGGCCAAAACTCTGCCCCCTCCCACCAGCATAGCCAATAGGCACAAGTGCCAGCCTCATGTCCTTGCTAAGAGGGGCTGGGGCAAACAAGCCACCCCTGCCTATTTGGATAGTGAGCAGCTGGATTCTTGCCAAGGAAGCCCTACAGAAGTTCCTGCACAGCCTGGGCAACCTTTCCTCAAACTCTATAGCATCTGATCCATGCATTATCCAGTACTAGGGATAAATGCACAGAACGGGCTGGTCTGGTCCAGTCTGAGTCCTAACTGGACCCAAACCAGACCAGGCCAGTTCGGTCTGGCACCCCCTCTAACCCCTCCGGTTTGGTCCAGTCTGGGGGGGGGGGTTTCACAATTTTTTAAAATTATTTTTATTACACTTACCTCCTCTAGGGGAGTTGTCCGAGTTGGCAGGTGGTCCGCGGAGGTCCCCCCTCCCCCGACAGATGACTCAGGCCAAAATGGCCTCTGGGCTGAGGGGGGAAGGCCAGTGAGTGGCTGAAGAGCAGCTGGCGGCGGGAAGGGGAACCTTTGCAGGACCCCCACCCCACCCCAAACAACTCCCCTGGAGGGGGTAAGTGTGATAAAAAAGATTTTTAATGTTTTAAAAATCGTGCACCCCCGGGGGTGGGGGGGTGTTCGGTCCGGGGTTGGACCGAACAGTGGGTAGTTAGTTTCGACCCCAAACAGTCGAACCAAACTGGTTGAACATTGAACACGTTCTGTGTCGAACCTTTTTGCACATCCCTATCCAGTACCTCAAGACATACAAATAGATTGCTATTTCCTTGTGAGCCCTACATAGTCAGGTGAGGGCTGGTTCGAGCTTGAACTGGGTTTGACTTGATCAGGCTTGATTCAACTGACTGGAGCTCGAAGCGGCCTGGCCCTCTAAAAAGAGGGGCTCGTCTGAGTTTCGAGCTGAACTGGGCCCAGTTCAAATTGAATTGGTTTGGCCTGGTTCAACTGGTTCTAGTGCTTGCAAAGGAAACCCAGTAAGAATTCCCTTTTACAAGCTTAGGGGGAACCCTACGGCTTTGGGGGGAAAGGGGGGGTTCTGTGAAAGAAGACAACCCCTACTGTAGCTTGGGAACAGAAAATTTCACCTGAAAGGTATGATAGAAAGATGTTGCCATCCTTTTTCTCTGGGTTCATTGCCTTAATGAAAAATATCATTAAAAGCTCCCTGATGGTCTCTGTTTCTCTCCAGGTCAATACTATTCCTGCTAGGATTTTTCATATTTCTTTCAACTAATAGAATATGGTTTTGGACTTAGACTCCTGCTTTGCTGTTTAGCAGTCTTCTGGGGGGAATCTCTAGCCAGATAGATCCATGTTATAGTGTCATTTCAAGGACTAGAAGGGGAAGGGTAATTGCTTCCCGAGGGCACTGTATGAAGACTTTAGGCATTCTACAACAGATCTGCTATAAAACAATTAGTTACATTCATCAGTGTCACCTGAACAAAGAGTGGGTGCACATTTTGGAAGGGTTGCTGCCTGAATAATCTAAGAACATAAATCTCTATTAAAACATAACTTTAGG